>NC_142081.1:196379954-197579954 GCF_054644295.1 Miniopterus natalensis | reverse complement strand
AGGAGGAGGGAGAAACTAAATTCCACTCCTTGGATCCCAGACCTCTATTCCAGCTATTGGGACACAGTGTCACCTAATGGCCACTAGCTTGCTAGCAAAGAACCCCAACCTGTGACAAGCACAGTGCACTCAGATTGTACTTCCTATTCTGAGCGGTCCTGAAATTGCTAGTGAACTTGGGACTCTGAGGGCATCATGCCCATGATTCCTCCCACCCCTGGACCATGTCGAGTCTACTGCTCCCAAGCTGCTTGGTGGTGGTGCTGTTGAGTTTTCTGGGAAAGGCATTCTGAGGTGCTGACTAGGCAATGCAACAGAGGGTTTGGGTACAAAATGTCTATCAGGGAGTAGGGAAGGAGCATTGGGCAGAGGTCAGGCTGGGATGGAAGGCTGGCCAAGACTCAGTGAGCCAGGTGGGGCCCTCACTCCATAGCAGGTGTCTTCCATTAGAGTCCTCCCGCCCGGACCGGCAGGGCTGGGGCTCTTCTACCCCTGTCTCGGTCCCTGGAGGCTGAAGGCTCTCTGCTGACTATGCTCCCTGCCAAGCGGTGTGTCCTCCTCGAAGGGGGACCTGGATGGTGTGCTCGGTGTCTATCAGAGCACCCACCTCTGCCACTTATCAGTCTGGCGCTTTAGCTGAGCACATAAGAGGTCACTCCAGTAGCTTCTATATAATGTGCAACAAAGTCAGTGTCTCCTGTGGTCACGTGCCCAGTGTTTACCCTGTTTCACTGTGAAATGGGTCACTTGTTCCAGGTACTGTGAAAGTGCGTAGTGGTGCCGGCACAGGTGCTGCACCATGAGGACAAGCCCAGCTCCAGACTAGTTATCAGTCACATAGGGTGGATGCTTCCTTCTCCAGGGCAGGCGGGTCACCTGGAATCACCTTGCCAGCAAGAGGCTGATAGACCCTCCATAGGGCACCATCCCTTAAAGGAGTCAAACATGGGCTTCTGCTGCTTTAAAGCAGGGGCAATAGCTAGCTTGGTCTTGAGAGGGCCCATGGTGTTGGACCCGTGGAGTGAGCAGGCCCTTTTTGTAAACACTGGATGGCTGAGCATAGAAGCTGGCTGACAAAGTGCTGTCCACGTGACTACTGAGCGTATTCTCCATGATGAATGGTCGGGTAGGTAGTCCTGTGATGCAAAAACTCCTTAAGCTTTGCCTCTTCCTAGACCTCCTTGTCTCTAATATTCTAATCTTCCGAGACTGGGCGGCCAGCCCAACTCACTTGCTAATGCATACAGTTCTAAATATCCATTATTAGACCCCTCGTTTCATATAAAAGATGGCCAAGTATAGATTGAACTTCAGCTCTTCGGATTTCCCCTCAAAACTGTTTTAGGGTGCCCTCCCAGGGAATCAGTACTGCAGCAGACCACTTACAATTCATTGCATGTTGAACTGATCCATCTGCAAAGCTAGGGCCTAGGTTCACTGAGCCTCTCACTGTGCATCAAGGTTGTGATCACCTACCTTCCCAGGCTGCGAAGCTTGAAAGTGAAGCATTTCCCACCTTGGTCATATTGCCCCAAACCCTGTTTCCTGCCTGCACTGAAGAGCCTGCTGAGAGGAACCCTCTGGGTTATGGGAAGTGCCTGTTTGTGCAGAAATTTTTCTATTGGTTACTAAGTGTGCACTGAATAGCCCTTCATCTCTATACCACCAATCAGCCTTACCAGGAGTTCTCCCATGTTAGACCAGATCGGGGGGTATTGCCCAAAGAGCCTGTGTAAGAGGAGAAAGCAGCTGTGCTGGGGGCACATCCATGGCAGTTTCACAGCTTGGAGCAGACGGTGGCAGGTACACTTGGCCCTGTTACGGCATATCCTGTTCCAATTTTCTGGCATCTGAGGGATAAGGGTCAGTGGGAGATACCAGCAGAACTGTCATGGTCGATGTTCCCAGTTTCCTTAAGTCCCTGGTTTTATTTACCACCATAGTCCAGTAATTCTTGACACTCTGACCCTGTGGGGAACCATGGGTACTTCCCAGATGCTGACTTGATGCATGTGAAGAATACATCTTTTTTGACCAAATGTATTTTGCTATCTGGTAATGTGAGAGAGAGCCTGGAATCTCCAGCTATTAAGGTCTATTTGGGCTTCTACCCAGGTAAAGCTCCCCTGACAGCTGCAGTTCGACATGTTATCCAGACCAGTTGCTATCAGTCATAGCAACAAGGGCTGCTTCCTGCAGAACGGCATTTCCAGTGGAGCTTCAGTGAATTACTGGCGCTTTAAGGTCCATGGCTGAAACACCAGTGCGTTCCCACGCATACAAACACGCAGATTCTCTCCCACAGACAATGTGATGGAGCGGCACATGCTGTAATGACTGCTGTGGTCGGTGCAAGGAGACACCTGTGATCTTCAGTCAAGGGATGCTGAACTGTCCCCTGGGGACTTCTCAGCGGGGAGGTGCTGCATGACTCCTCGGCTCCTCCTTTTTCTCCAGGAAGTAACGAAGGACCATACCGAGGCCAATTGCTGAAGGATCTTGAGGTGCATTCCCAGTTGATCATGCACTGGGGGTACTGGGGTAAGGTAGGGCTTTGTCATAATAAGGTTCCCCAAAACAGATGCACACCTCAGTTCTGTAAGCTTAGTAGTGGTGAAAACATTGGAAGCTGCCTTCCTCAAATGACTACAGAAAGTTCTGGACTGTTCTCTCGCCGCATCACCAGTATTATCCAGTGAGTGACGGCTCTCTTCCTCCCCCTCTCCTTCGTTCCTTCATCTGCTGGGGTTGGAGAAAGCAGATGCCATGTCTACAGAGAAATTTCTCCCCAATTCCCTAAACTTCCCTAGGTCCTTAAGGAAAAGCATTTATCAACTTAGGCTGACAATGAAGAACAAAGAACTGTCACATTTTGTAATGTGCTGAGGAACACCAACCCTGTAATGTGAAAAAGGCACACAGCGAGAGCGGATGTCTGCTAGGGAAGGCTGTGGGTGGATCTCAGAATTTTCTCAACGTAGTTTTTGTAATACAAGCTCTTCTCTTCCCTGTCGGATTGTGCTGCTGCGGAATGCAGTCTCCTGCTTTCCGATCTCTTGCAAGTCTGAGTGTCCATGACCAAGCTTGTTCTCAGGAGCCCCCTAAAACCAGGCAGGGTGCCTGGTCCAGTCCTGAGGCGGGTGATAGCAGACCAAGAGGTTTCAGTCAGTATCTAAGCTTTCCTCTTGGACTGAAGCATTCATGGAAGACACACAGACAAGCCCCGCCTTCCCCACCCCAGCTCTCTAGACCTCATTTGGAACATGGAATATTTTTGTGGCTATATAACAGTATCAGGGCACCTGCCCCATGCCACCAGATCTAGTGTATGTATGTCTCCAGCATGACAAGCTCCTCTTGTAGGGCTGGGTACTGCATACCTTTAGCTCCATCAGTGTTGCTAAGTACAGAAGAAACTCGTAAGAACTGACACAACAGTGGGACTGAAAGGAAGGCTGAGAAAGATGGTAGGGGGATGATAGCAACAGAGCTGGAGGACATCGGAGGTCAGACACTATGAGCAGGCTTGCCTTTAATTCTCGGTGCTCCGGGGGCCTGGGTTTCTCATCATAGGTCAAGGACTTGACAGGACTTAAGGTTGCTACTGAGGGCCATCTCCTGGTAGGTGCACAGTGGGTGGTCTCCAGTGTCTGCTGCAACTAAAGTTTGTAAAGGACAGATAAGCAATAGCATTACTTGGTTAAAATGCAGTCTAGTATTTAGGGCTGGTGTAATGTGATGTGTTCAAAGTTCTGCGTGGGAAAATGCTCGGATCTCCTTGGCCCAAACTGATCTGACATATATTATCCAATGACCAAGTCAATGCAGATTTGGGTGAAATTACTCTGACTAGTCAAAATTATTTAGTAGATGGGGGGGGAGGGGAGTAGTAACTGATAGTTGTCCAGAAGAGGGGTTCTCATGAAATTCCCCTGCTAGAAGCCAATATTCACCTGAGTTGCAAGATACAAATAAATGACTGGAGCTTGTCAGTCATGTACCAAGAAAAACTTGACCACAGAGTGGGGCTCTTCCAGGACAGAGTGAACCATGACAAGGTGCAGGAATCTCCTAGGGATGACAGGAAAACAATTACCAGAGGAAGGCGTTTTTTCTTGCAGTGAGATAAGATCAATTCTATATTCCTCAATCTTTTGGCTGACATTTAGTGGACGACCTACTTACTGCATCCTGGGGTTTTCTTTGCTCCATTCTGGAATGTCTTTCACACTGTCTTGTCTTGCCCACTCTTGGTTGTGAGGTTGTGTGATGTTAACTCAAAATAAGCTGTGCTACGCTGTGGACAGGAACTTTTACTACTGTATGCGAGGAGTGTTGCTGTCTTCCTTCTGCTCCTCATGGGAAGATGAGTGGCTGCTCGTGATCCTTTGGTCGAATATCAAAACTTGAGGGTGCATCTTAAGATGTTTCTCAGCCTACCACTGCCCCCGTTCCTGTGTGGGGAGAGATTTCTCATCTGCCTTTGCATCCCAGGGCTGTGGTACAACAATGGCTTTGGCCCTGGCTGTAGAGGCCCTGTCGAGGGGCAAGTTACACTCACTGCTTACTCATGTTCATGTGTAATCCTTTGTTTCTACAAAGGGATGCGTTTATCAGCAGGTCTGTTATTCCTAAGATGCCTAATGGAAACTGTCCTGTCCTTTATCCTATAGATCCCTAGAGGAACATTTCCAAGTGAAATGCTACTGTAGGAAAAAACTTCACCAGCCAAGAGATCTTGGGAAATCCACTAGTTCTCTATTACTATAAGTAACTAAAAACAACAAAGAACATATTAACTTGATATTCATTAGCAAATGGTAAATAAACTTTGTTTATTCCCAAAGTCAGTACTTTGAAGTGACACAAAATGAAAAGAGCTAAAATAGCCATGTTTCTCAGAATTTATTTGTATAGAAACTTGTCTATGTAGCTGCCAACTTCATCCTTGGGGCATGGGTGAAAGAATGTTGCCAACTCCCACACGTTTCCAGGGAATGTATGGAGTTTGGCAGTAGAGTCCAGAGGACTTGTGTGCCAGGCTATCTTATCCAGGGATGTATTTGTATAGGGTGCCCACCCAGCTTCCTTTAAATCAGTCCTGCCCAGGAGAAACCAGTACTCAAGGATGAACCACAACTCATGTAGCTGTGCTGAATGACAAGATGCTCGCACAGCTTCTGAGTCTGTTAGCAAACAGTGCCCAAATCTCCATGGTCTACAAGAACTGTTCATTCTCATTCTCAAAGGCTTGGGGGTTGATGGGGGGCAAGCTCTGTTCATGTGTGCTCCTCAAAGACCCAAATATACATACGACCACTTTTCACTGAGGATTTCTGAACAGGGATGTGCTTTATTGGGTTTGCTGTTATTTCTTCAGCATACTCTTTGGTAGTGAACAGTCTAATTATATGAAGCAGCCAGACTTTGAGCAAGGAGGAACGTGAGGGCCACACACCAGAAGAGAGGAGCTACATCAAAAAGAACTTTTTAGTTATTAGTTTTCTCTAGAAATGGCCTCAATCCTGCTCACTAGGATGCTCAAGTTTTACAATCTGCCTGGCCAGGAAAATGTCCCCTCTTCACTTCAATTGCATCATGACCAGGTACAGGTACTCTACTTGGGGTAAACCAAAATTCAATCTCTTGTATGTTAATCCAGGAACAGTTGCCTGTCTACTTGATGCAAGGCCAATGTGCTTCTTATGTGCCT
Organism: Miniopterus natalensis; assembly: GCF_054644295.1. Lineage (NCBI taxonomy): Eukaryota > Metazoa > Chordata > Mammalia > Chiroptera > Miniopteridae > Miniopterus > Miniopterus natalensis. The sequence continues at coordinate 197,574,241 of NC_142081.1, read as the reverse complement.
CTTACTGGAGGAATCATAAAGGGCATTCAAAGAAGACATTGTTTTCACACTATCCCGTCCACCACAACTTGCTCAAACCCTGAGGGGAAAATAGTTACGTCTCCTTTCCTTCAGGAACAATCAGCAGAGCAGGTGTGGCCTGCCTGAGTTCATGTTCATCCTGCTCATTCTGGCATTCCTTTCCATGAAGGAATAAATTAGAGATTGATTAAATGGGACCATCAATTCAAGGGCCAAGCTATCCCATCTCTGTCTTACCAAGAAGCCACTGTAGGTCAGTTGTAGGATCTTGAATGCCATCCTATTTTGTACCATAGCTGGTCTAGTCAAGGATGGGAAAGTGGGATAAGAGGAGAGTGTCACCTCGGTTATCTCAGTTTTTATTTATCTAAAAGTCTTTTTTGGGGGGGGGAAGGATAATTTTATTGAATAAAGAATTCTTGCTTAAAGGTCTTTCTTTCAACACTTTGGACATGTTTCTATTGCCTTTGTCCCCCATAGCTTCTGATGGGAAATTGACTGTTAATGTTATATGGGATCCCTTGTATGTGATGAGTCACTTTTGCTGCTTTTAAGACTCTTTCAACAGTGTGTCTAGCTGTGGATATCTTTGAGTGTATACAATGTAGGGTTCTTTGAGCCCCTTGGGTATGTCGATAAATGTGTGTAATCAAATTTGGGATGTTTATAGCTATTCCAGTTCTTCTCTTTTTTCTGTTCTCTCCTTGGACTACCATTATGTACGTGCAGGTTTGCTTGGTGGTGTCACACAGGGTCTGATGCTCTGTTCATTTTCTTTATTCCTCAGACTATAATCTTACTTTCAAGTCTGCTGATCATTCTTCTGCCAGCTCATATTTGCTATTGAGCCCTTTAAGTGAACCTGTTATTGTACTCTTCAACTCCAGAATTCTAAAATTTTTCTATTTATTGATAATCTCTACTTGATAAGACACTATTCACATACTTTTTAGTTCTTTATGCATAATTTCCCTTACTACTCTGAAAGTATTTAAGATAGCAAACTTAAGTTTTTTTGTATAGTAAGTACAACATCTGGTCTTCCTCAGGGATAGTGTCTATTGACTGAGGTTCCCATGTATGGGCCTTTTTTTTTTTTTGGTGGATACCTCAATATTTTTCTTAAATTGGGTAAATCATTGGCAACTATGGAGATTAGATTCCCCTCCCCTAGGGCTATTTGTTGTTGATTGTTGTTGTTTCAGACCAATTCTGTAAGGTCATTCTTTGTCATTTTCAGCCACTAAACTCTGCTGAGTTATCTTAAGAAAATACCTGTCTAGTCTTTAAGTACTTTGGACCAATAAGTTTTTCAATTGTGGATCAAGACCTCTGAGTGTGTTGGGGCTTATCTGACAGTTATAACTGTTTTTACTTTTCACTGTGAGAGCCTTGAGGTCATCAAGAGGTAAGAGATCAGGGCTTTTTCAGGTCTCACAGCCATGGACATGCACATGGCCTTTTAAACTTCCAGAAATACGTTGGAGCTTTTCAAAGTCCCCTATGAGCATCTCATTCCACATTATCCCAAGTCCTTGATCAGCCTCTGGTTTTCCCCATCTGATAATGCTGCCTCAGACATCTGTATTAAACAATTAGTTGATTTTTTTTGACAAGCACGGGGGGGGCGGGCAGATAGGATTTTTTTATAGTTAGGCAACTCTAGGGTCAACTAACAGCAATCTCTAAGAAATAGGGCTTTTACTGGGAGGTTCCAGAAAGGTTAAACAGTTACTAGTTTCTAAGGCCAAATATTTATCAAAATTCAAACTCAATTTGCCCTCAACGATGGCTGATCAGCTGCTGTTTTGCAGCTACCATGGTTGTGAGGCTGACAGTTTTCAACTCTACTGCAGAACTGGGGAGAACAAGACAAGTTAGAACAGTGAGCTTAGTGTTATTTTAAGTACTGTCTACATCTTTCTTGTAGACACTCTTAGGGTTGTTGCAAGCATTGAGTTAATCTTCAGAGTACTGGAAAAGCTAACTCTGACAATGTTTTATCACTGTTCTCACTGCTTCTATGTAGGAACAGATTTCTGGAGGTCTTCCCCTGCCATTCTGGAGGTGCTTCTTCCTCTGACATTACAGGGGGACATTCTTCCAAAGTTACTTTGCTTTGACTTCTGGTCACAGGTCTCTGTGTACAATGTGTGTAATGTACCTTAGACCCTGCTAGATTCAGCATAGGTTGATGTTTTGCCCTTGTCTATCTCGCATTCCTATTCCTTTGTCTCAAAAAGGGATTCCTTTCTACCTCAGGATACTTGGGATGGTCAGGGAGATGTTCTATATCATGCAGCTGCCCTGGAAGAGGGTAGCACTCCAGACAATTGTCATGGGATGTTGATCACTAGGGAAATATTAACCATTGCCCTGGGCACTTGAGTCTTCTCTTCAGGGCTCCCACACACTTGGCAATCAGATCTGAGGAGGCTGTGATGTCTGCAGGGTTAGCATCTTAAATTCATATAGAGGTAGCAAACAATCTAAATGCAGGAAGTTTGGAGCCAGGTGTCTTCTGCAATTTTTGGGGTGGGGGTGGGGAGTGTTAACGCTCAACCACTGAGCCATGCCAACTGGGCTCTTCTGCAATTTTTAATGGATGCTTTTGGAAGAGATAGTTGTCCCAGACAGGCTGGGGACAGGGCCCATGGTCAACATCTGCACCTTCTGAAGTTTGGGGCCCAATCAGAAAGATACAAGCAGATAGTTCTGAACCCATTTCAGGCACCATAGTAATCCACCAGCTGGGCTCACCTAACTTCAGTGAGCCAGAAATACTTCCATTGAGGATGTCACCAGTGGCTGCAGGACATCCTTTTGGTCTTCAGTGATGAGATCTTGGTACTTCTGGGGTGCTCTGTGTCTTGACTGCCCTCATAGAAGGACTACTTTCAAGGAGTCTGTTCAGCACCAGGGGATGAGATTTGAGGTTGAAATTGGCTCCTCGTGTTGATTCAGAATTTTTCTTCCTCAGAAATCAGAGCTACAAACTGAGTCTTACTTGATGGTGGACAGTCTCCACGATGACTTGTTTGCAGCTCCTGCCAACAGGTTCCTGTCAAGGCTGGTTCAGAGGCCTGGGCTTTGTGCTGAGCAATCATCTGAGATTTTGGTGAAAACCCAAGGGCTGAGAAATGGATTGAAGGAGCTTGTGGTGGGGTGCAGGCAACAGGAGTGTGGCTGCCCTCCACAGCTGTGTCAAACAAGTGGGCACAAAGGATGTGTCATGGAACCATGCCTAGCCTCTGCCCTACTTGCCCAGTCATTACAGAAGAGAGCCAAACCTCCTGGGCTCTCTCAGGAGAATGGGGGATGGCTCAATGCCTCCTAGAGTGAGGCTACCATGACTCAATAGCTGAATTCCCTGAGCTCTGGCCTATTTAAAATCAAGTCTACCCACTGACGATGTTTGGAAGTATTATTCTGTTGAGCAGTCATTAGAATTTGCGTACTGTGTGTGAGCCATGCTGAAAATTGGTGCCAGCTTCTACAGCTAGGATATTGGGGCAGAGAGATTACCTAGGATGCTGGGATCGTCTTTCTGGGGAAGGTGTAGAGTTGCTCAAATTGACCCATATCTCAGAAAATGGAGACCCAACAAGGTCCAGAAATCCGCAGCCATGTCTGCTGGTCGTGCTGAGGTGAAGTGAAGGAACCCATGATGGGTTTCAAATCGAGGCATCAGCCCCTTGGAGTACCAGGAGTCAGACGTATCAGGGTCGTGGGCATGGGAAATCCCAGGACCTCTGGGGTAAACGTTTGCAGGCATTCTGGGTACGCTCCCCTCCTGAGTATTCTGGTTGGTGCAATGACGGCCATTGCTGAATTTTGTGCTGCTTTCTCCATTTGATGCAAAAGTGCTTGAACTACTGGCTCACCCAGGTTGAGAGTTGAGTCCATTCTCCAGGTAACCCTGGGTGTGTGAGATGGCTGCACACACAATACTCACCTGTAAATCCTGTGTAGCCTGGATGGGCACACTTTGGCTCTGCTGTCAAAGACTCTGAGTACAATAATTAGCTGGGTCACTTCTAAGTTTCTCTGTCTGCCTCAACTTACTCTGTCTCATGGCTTTTTTTAAAAAGCTTTATTTTTATTGCTGACATTATTACAGATGTCCCCATTTTGAATTCACTGTCTTCTCATAACACACATCTTACCCCAGCTTCTTTCCCCTACGTAGCAGAAAGTGTGGTTTTCACTGTCACTGGCCACACAAAGATATTAGCGAATTTGTGCTCTATGCAGGCTCTCTGCCCCCTTGTCATGACCATAAATAGACTACCTGCTGTGGCAGGGGCTGAGGGATTTTCCAGTTGTCTAGGGTCCCACATCAGGTGACTAACTCAGTGGGGAGATTATCCCCTTCTGGCCTGACGCAGGCAGCTAGGAGTTCAATGAGACCTTGGGTTTGCCTTGAGGGTGGCCACTCCAGTATCTGCAGAAGCTTTCTCCCTTTTTGGCTTTGGTTAATGTGCTAGTAATAAGGAATTGAATCCTGCCAACAACTGAGGGATCTTGGAAGTAGAGTTGACCTAGTCAAGCCTCCAGATGGGAATGCAGCCCAGCTGTCACCTCATTTGCCCCTCCTGAAACTGTGCCTAGACTTCTGACCCACAGACATCATGAGATAACAAATGGACATTGTCTCAGTCACTCCCTATAGAGCTACAGAACAGTCACCTTTCCCAAGCCCCTCATGGCCTCACCTGCTCCGGGTCCTGCAGAGCTGACGAGTGAGTCCGGCGGAGCCGCCCTCACGCTGTGACTCACTGCACAAGGACACTTCACTGAGCAGTGACGGGCCAGCGCTGGTGATGAGTCAGTTTCCTTGTCACATGGCTGTAGCTGCTGCTCCTCGCCTGTTTCCCCCTTGTATCCCTTTATTGTTGCAAGCACCTGGGTGACATCACTGTCTCATTAGGGTCCTCAAAATAGGATGCAGAGAACGTTCTGCATCTAGTCCCTTGCTGGCTGGTTGGCTGGTCTAGGAATTCCCTTTGTCAGAGCGCTTACGATGACACTCCTCCCATTTTGCGAGAATCTAAGGTGAACGGGCAGAATGGTCCGCAGAAAACGGTATTTGTGAAGATGCCACTTCCCTGCTCTACATGACTGTGACAGTCACACAGTGAAGAAATTAGGGCTGTGTGCCTTTCCCGTACATCTGATGATGGGTGTGCAGTCTTGTCCCCCAGGCGACTTCTGCTTTGCCCTCCATTAGTGAATCTGCCCCGGGCTGACTGGTTCGGAAGACTGAGGTGGTAGCTGACTTGCAGGGGCTGCAGGGAGGAGCCCGTGTGCCCACCACTTATCTTACAGGGGACCGTGAGTCCGCAGGATTCGCCCTGAGAGAGCCCGTCTGCCCTATGTCTTAGCTGAGTCTGTAACTACATTCTGTCTACTGTGGGGTTTTATGGTCTAAGGGTAAGTGACGTGAGACCTCGTGGCCTTGTTTTTTGATTCTATTGCTTGAGAAGGTAGAGGCCTGATTGATCTTACATTCTGAAACACTAAGGATGGATAGCTAATTCTGTTGGCTTAGGTAAGCATGTTGACACTAGCTGGTCCTGGATAATCCCATGGGCCCACAGGTGGGGTCTCAGGGGGCTCCAAGCCTGTTCATTTCCTGGTACGTTTCAGCAGTTAGAGGTGACCCTCTATTTTGAAAAATTGCTCACGTGATTGATCTCCACTACAACCATTTTCAGGGCAATACTTTCTAATGGAACTAAAGTTTTCTCTCTCTCCATCTCTTAGACTCAGGCACAGCAACCACCCCCACCCCCAAACTGGACATGAGGGGTTTACTCCTTACCCTGAAATACTAGCAGACTAGTTTAAGGTGAAATGTTTTAAAGGTAGGCATGTCTGCCTGAGGGGAACCCTGGACTGTGGTGGTCTGTTCCCCAGTGGATTTCCGCTAGGGCCTCCTTTATCCTAAGCTCACTTTGCCGCCTAATCTAGAAGATGGCTGCATATCGAGCTGACTAGAGAGGACTGCAAGTCCTAAAACTCACAGGGCCACATAGGTTCCTTGAGAGTTAACTTGTATAAAGTTGGTGTCCCTGTTGTCCTCAGTTAGATGGGGCTGGGTACATAAGGCCAGGCCATGGGGGTGTGAACCAAGTGATGGCTCATCTTCAAGATTCTTCAACACGAGGTGGTCTCTCCTCCCTCTTCCGGTGTCCCCTTTGTTGGCTACGCTCGGCCCCTCTAGGAATGATAGTGCGAAAGCAGGGGCATGTGCCTTGTGGGTTCTTGCTGGTGTTTCCTATGTCATTGAACAAAGACATCCCAGTAAAGATCTCTCCAAACATGATTGTGAGCTACATTTGAAGGAAGAAACTGGTCCTGGATGTCATTGGGTATATCTGTCCCTCCCTACAGAGTATCCGCTGTGGAGTGACTGAGGATGTGTGGTTCTTGTACCCTGTCCACACAGGTAGGGTGAAAAGTTTCTCTGAGTTAGCCCGAGAATAGCTGTGTCCGGAAGAGAGGGCTTGGGCTTGCCAAGAAAGGGAGGGAAGGTTGGTTTCTTCTTGTGACTCTCAAATTTTAGTCACAACTAAGATGTCACTGCTATGTCATGTTGAAATGGGTTTAGAAGACGTCACAGATCACCCCTGGCTCCAGGGAAACGCCTCCATTTCAGAAGAATGCCAGGACTCCTGGTCTTTCAGTATGAAACACATCTTTCCTGCTGTAGCAAGACCCCCACTCCCACAGCTGTGGTCCCCACCACCTAGCTTCTGGCGATGGTGTCTTTCCCTCCCGAGAAGAGATTCCTTAGAGACCCCTCCACCCCTACCTAGCAGGGGCGTGCAGGAGGCAGCCGATCAGTGAGTCATTGATGTTTCGAGCTCTCCCTCTCCCTTCCTCTCTCTGAAATCAATACAAACATTTTTTAAAAGAATGAGTACACAGAAGACAGAGAAGTGATTCAAGTGATCACTGACTTGTCAAACCAGACAGACCACATGACAAGGGAACAAGATTTAGAAGTATTGCAACAACTGTCCACCTAGAATTCCATATTGAGCAAAACTGTTCAGGATGAAACAAGGTATTTTCAGATGAAGGGAAATTGAGAGAATTCGCTGTCAGCATTTCCACGCTGCCACAGCACAAGGAACGCTGCAGGGGGCTCCCGGGGTGAAGAGAAAGAACAGAGGAGTTACGTCTCCAGGAAGGAAGAACATCGGGAACAGCAGTAAATATTTAGGCAAATGCCAAACATTGTTTTTCCTTTGTTTTTAAAAGAGACATAGGATCTCATCCGTCGTCACGTCTGCTGTCCTGGTATTGCCTTGCTTTTGTTGAACCCTTATTTTACTCATAATGGCCCCATGGTGCAAGAGTGGCAAAGCAGGCCATTCAGATACACCAAAGAGAAGCCCTAAAGTGCACGTATAAGAAAAAACATAGGGTTCAGGACTACCTGGGCTCAGGCATCCACGAGGAATTTCTTGGGGACCTATCCCCTGAAGATATGTAAGGACTGCTGCACCTCCAGAAGCTCTGAGGGTTTGGGAGCAGTTTAGAATTCGTTAAATGCCTTCATCCCGTCCCGCAGCCCATAGCCTAGGACTTTTCTTTTGGCTAATTGAACACTGCCCTCTGGTGTGTGGAGTAGGAAACAGCAGGGATTCACTTCCCAGAAAGCGTCTTAAAACAAAAGTTACGGCTGCACCAGTTTACATTCCCACCAACAGTGCACAGGGCTCCCTTTCCTCCACGACCTGATGACACTTGTTATCTGTCTTCCTGGTAAACAGGCACCCAAATGGGCGAGGTGATGTCTCATCGTGGTTTTGCTTTGCGTCTCCCTGGCGACTGCTAATGTCGAGCACCTTTGTATGTCTTTGAAAAAATGTCTGTTCCAGCCCTTTGCCCCTTTATATTAGATTATTTGGGGTTTTTGGGTTTTTTTTGCTATCAAGTTGTGTGAGTTCCTTATGTTCTGAATATTAACCCTGATCAGATAGATGGTCTGCAAATACTTCCTCCCTTTCTGTAAGTTGCCTTTTAACTTTGTTGATTCCTTTGCTGTCAGATGATTCCAACACTTTTTAGTTTGCAGTCCCATTTATTTTTGCTTCCATTTTATTTTGTCTGTGCTTCTGGTATTATATTCAAGAAATAATTGCCAGGACCAACGTCAAGGAGCTTTCCCCCTATGTTTTCTTCTAGGAGTTTCAGGTCTTATGCTTAAGTCTTTAATCCATTGCAGTTAATTTTCGTGTACAGTGTGAGAGCGGTGCATTCGTTCTTGTGCAGGTGGCCATCCGGTTCTCCCAGCACCATCTACTGAAGAGACTGTCGTGTCTCCACTGTGTGAGAAAGTATGGATCCCCTTTCCAGAAGAGAAGCCCGCTTTGCCCAAACATAACTTGTGTCCGACTCCATGAAAGTCCATCACCGGCTCCCTTACAGGGCGACTTCTAATCTTATCAACGCCCATCCCTCTATTTCTAACTTTTCTCAAGTGGGTAATGGACCCTTTGTGAGCGCTTGAGGAAGTATACCTTCTCCTGAAGCAAGAGTGGCCACAGCTGCTTTTAGTGTGAACTTTTTCTTTATGGAGCAAAGATGTTATTTACTGACAAGAAGAAAGTATTTAAAAGTGAAACCCTCGGGGGAGGTCTGGGCAGAGCATAAGCCCTGGGCCCTCCGGGGAGCCTCGGTCCTCTCTCCCTAGTCGAACAGCTGAGCCTCGCACCCAGAGCTCCCATCCCAGCTCTGAGACTTGTCAGGTCACGGGCAAGGCAACTGACTCAGATGTAAATTCTTCCTGTTAAAATGGAAAGAAACCCTGCAACCTTCATTGTAGTGTTGTAGAAAATTAAACGAGACACTGCTCACACGTTCTCGGGTACATAATTCTAGTGTGCGATGTTCTTCCCTTTCCTGACTTTAAGGGCGACGTTCCCTGAGTTCCTTCACCCCCAACCTAATAATCTGTACTCTCTGTGCTGCTGATAACTTCCTGGGTTCACCCCCACACTTGACCTCCCCCTCCACACTTCAGTCGCAGAAACAACCCTGGGATGGATATTTCCCATGGAGTGGATTTCTGTCGCTTCGGTTTGTCCATCAGACAAGCCTCTGGCTACTAGGACTCCTTTTTCTCCGAGGGTTTCCCTGACCCTACCTCCTCCCACCAGAGGGAAGGACCCAGAACCCACAGTCCATGTTCAAAGCATCCTCCCCTCCCCTCGGTGATTTCTCAGGGGCAGACATGTGACCGCATGAGGGCTCCTCAGGCTTCCTTTCCAAGAGTTGATACAGTTTCTATGCTTCTTGGGGTTTTATTTTGAGAGGAAGGGAGAGGGGGGGAGAGAGAAATCTGAGAGAAACATCATTGATCGGCTGCCACCTACATGGAGCCCGCAACCTGGGCATGTACCCCGATGGGGAATTGAACTATGACCTTTTGGTTCCCGGGTCGATGCTCAACCACTGAGCCATATCAGCTAGGTGAGTTGATAATGGTTTTTAAGAGATAAGGGGCCTCTTTTGCCGTCATGTGTAGACAACACAGCCTGGAGCTGTGGAACAACATTATCACCATAAAGGAAGAGCCCAAGAGTGAGCCAACAGGAAGCTTGAGCTGAGAGATTGAAAGAAAGATTATTTGTGACTTCAGTTATCTGACAGATAAAACCATGAGGCGTTTCAAAACCAATTCCCAGTAGCTTAGCACATAGAAAAGGTAAATAGCTTATAATTAGAAAGCCATTGCATTAGACTAGACTCGTGGTCTCAAGCCATAAAGACCCAACATGCTGACTCCTCCAAACAGCTCTCCCTATGTTCTTGTTTCGGTTGGAGACAACATCCACCCAGTCACTCCAGCTGAGGACCGGGAGGCACCCTCACTGCTGCTCCATCCTCGTATGTGGTCAGACCAACCAGTCCTGCTAGTCTTCTCTCCTCTTGCTCCAGTTGTTCCACTTGTCTCATCTCAGCTCCCATTACCTGGTTTAGACACCACCACCTTCTCTCTGGATTACCAAGAGTGTCCTAACTAGTCTTTTTGTCTCTGGTCTTATTTCATGTTAGTTTGGTGGGACTAATGAAGACGGATTTACTTAAAACACATCTACCCATGATGTTCCTCTGCTTAAAACCCTTTGAGATCCTCGTACACCAGGGTAACATCCAACCTCTTCACATGGAACATAAAATCTTTCAAGTAATGTTTAGCTGTTTCCTGCTTCCAACATTACTGTCCAGAAACAACCCTCTTCGTAGTTACCCCTGGGCAGTACCCTAACCCACCGCTGGGCCTCCTCCCATCCCCTTGTAAAAGGCAGCGTTGTTTGTCTCTCTGAAAACCCAGGCTCTGGAAGGATGCCGGCCTAGGCTTGAATCCTTGTTCTGGTGCGTGCTGACCACTCCTTGGGCAAGCTAGTTGTCTAACCTCAGTTATCTCATTTGAAAGATAGGGATGCTAATAGTAGCCGTTTCGTGAGCATGTTGCCATGAGAACTTAAAAGTCTGGACCAAATTCTATGTGTATAGATGGGAGGGTGTTTCCACAGCAAGAGCAGTTCTCTGACACCAACTGGGTGTCCTACAATTCAGTTCAATTTTTACACTGTGCACCCAGGGATAGCATCCAGTTCCCCTGGTTACAGGCTTAGTCCTACAAACTGTCCTCCCTCCACCCCTAGATGCCACTCACAAGCCTAAGTTGTAACCTGCTTCTGACTGACTGGCTAGAGATTGGAGGTTCCAACAACCCCCTCTTTGGGTTTAATTTGCTAGAGAAGCTCACAGAATTCAGAGAAACATTTTCCTTACTAGATCACTGGTCTATTATAATTCAGGAACACCCAGATGGTAGAGGTGCGTAGGGCAAGGAATGGGGAGAGGTTAAACTCTCCCAGCACCTACATGTTCACAAACCCTGAAGTTGCCCGAACTCGGTCCTTTTGGGGTTTTATGAGGGCTTTATTACCGAGGCATGACGCATGAGATCACTGGCCACTGGCATCTGAGCTCAACCTCTAGCCCCTCTCCTTTCCCAGAGGTCTGGGTGGGACTGAGCAGTGGGTGGTTCCACTGGCAGCCAGCCTCCTACGTTAGGTGAGGTCCAAAAGTCACTTAGGAAATTCTGAGAGCTTTAGGAGCTCTGCCAGAAGCGGACGAAGACCACATACATATTTCTTACGTCGCGATACCACAGGGGTTTCGTGAAAAGCACGTAGCACAACCCTGGAAGGCAGACTCGGCGGGTGTTAGACATCACTTCCTCTGTCTAGAGCTCTCGTCACAGAACTTGCCCTACTCCCTCTGCCAGGCTCACTTCTTCCTAACCTTTGACTCAGCTCTGGTGTCGCCTATTCCAGAAGGCCCTCCAAGACCCCGAGAACTGGGGGGCCGGAGAGGCTGCTCCTCAGGGACCCGGGACCATCTCCACCCTGTTCTTACTGTGCTGGGTCAGCAGACTCACCTCATCCGAGCTCCTTGGGGGCTGAGACGGTGTTTTCATCTTTGCATCTCCAGCTCCTGACAGTTTGGGGGCTGAGTTGAATAGAAATGTTAGTATCTTCCCCCTCAGCCTGTAATGGGGAGCATGAGAACCAGCAACAACCATGGTCATTTCCACGGATCCTCTTGCTACTTTTAATTTTCCCAGTACATGTAACTTAGATCTATTACTCCTGTCTGTTTCTACCCTGTCGGGCTGGACAGGTGACACATCAGGAGAGACAGGCTAATGAATATGAATGGATAGCAGTAACTTGACAGTCTCCTTTCCAAAAAAAAAAAGCTTTTTCCATAGTTCATCGGCCTTGGAATGATGGATTGCAGAACTCGCACCTTTTATTACAGCACGTGTACTCGGCCCAGCCGAGGACCCTAAAGCCTTCTGCAAGGAGAGAGAGTCTAGGGGAATATCGAAGGTGGTTTCTGCCAGCCTCCCTGCCCACCCCCCCACAGTGGCTGGATGGTCCACACCCAGTTCCTGGGGTAATTCCGACGTCTAGGAGTTAAGAGTTGGAACTCAGATGGCCAGGGCAAAAGGCTTGTGAGCTTAGTTTGTTTCATGAATCACTTATGGGAGCTGCTAGATGGTTGTAATGAGAAAAGCAGGGGGTTTGGGAATGAGTTTGAATGTCTACTTATCCTTTTATAGGTGAAGAAATCATGACTCAGGCAGGGTAAATAATCTGCCCAGCACCTCCCAGCTAGGCAATGTGAATATTTATTTTCCACGAGCACTGTTGGGAGGAGAAAGCTCTATGTAGCCCCCAGCAGGGTGCTGGCACCCGGGAGCACTAACACCTCGTGTGTGCCACTGGAAAAATGGATCCTAAAGTGTCCCGAATAGCACCCTTTTCAGTTTTACATGTTGCCCCGATGATGAATGTCCTCTCACCCCTACCCCCACTTCTCATGTTTTCACCTGTAGAAGGGATTTTCTGCTCCATTCCCCAGAAGTGTATGAAAAGATGTCAGCTCTCTTCCCGTGACCTTCACGGTAGACAGGGGAGGAAGGGAGGCCATCCTGCTGTGCTCAGCTTAGTGATGTGAGCACCTTGGTGCCACCCGGCCGCTCATTCTCTCCTGGACTCCCCTTGCCCACAGGATGTGTGCTGTTTCCTCCTGTGGGGCACTTACAGGGACAGTCCTCCCCTCCGGTCAGTGGCTGGGTGTCAGGGGTATGAAGGCAAACTATCAGGGGAGCCATCATGACCACATATATGAACAACACTCTCCAATCAGTTGTCAGCAACGAAGCTGACATGGTTAAGGCCATCTGACTTCTGTCATCTCTTGGTTGAGTCCAACTTTGGGAGCGGATAAAAGGGTTTTAAAGCCAGCTGAGCCCTGGTCGGGTGGCTCAGTTGGTGGGAGTGTCATCGCACATACCAAAAGGTGGTGGGTTCAATCCCCAGTAAGGCGCTTGATGTCTCTCTCCCTCCCCCTTCTTTCTATTCTCGAGTGAAGATTTAATAAAAGAAGGCCGAATGATACCAATCTCCATCCATTGGCCAGGGATTTGAGATACAAATCCTGGTGGCTGGAAATAAAGTGAATCAATGCTTTGGGCTTAGCCAGGGGGTAAGCCCTCAGGTTTTAATACCGTAGCAGTTGGTGGGCCAGAGAGCTTGTTCCTTCACTGCTGAGTGAGAATTTGTCTGTACTTGATCAGGCGGATGGGACTAGTGGGCAGGAGCTCGGCGATGCTCTGTGGCTGATCTCACCCGGGCCGGGGCGCGAGCAGCCAGTCCCTTGGCGAAGCATGGCTGAGGCAGGGATGGCGGGAAGAGTGTCTTTGAGCTTTGGTTAAGGCTCCCTCCAAACAGGCAAATCTTTCCTGCATAACTGACCAGACGTTGATGGATGTCCCTGTTTTTATTGGTTTCTTTGCCAAATCTGCAGGCCAGAATTTTAAGCTGAAAAGAGCTATAATTCATGTGGGGCTGAGAGCATTCCTGTCGGCTCTATGTAAGTCATTTGAGGTGAGCCCTACACCAGCTGCCGCAAATTCAGTGCCCGCTGATGCTGTTCTGAACTGCCTGGGTTTCTTTGCTCCTGGTGCAGTTCTTCTAGAACAGGAGTGGGGAACCTTTTTTCTGCCAAGGGCCATTTGGATATTTATGACATCATTTGCGGGCCATATAAAATTATGAACTTAAAAATTAGCTTGCTATATTTGGTCAGACATTTAATTAACTCACCCCTATGTGATGGCTGGAGCTGCTTCTCCTTGGTGAGGCCTTGGTAGGGCCGGATGTTCTCCACCCCTGTTCTAGAAGGTCAGAAGCTCACCTGAGGATCTGGTTTAGATATACTGAATTAAGGTCCCTTCCTGCTCTACCCGATGATGTTGATAATAAATAGCATTATAATCTAGCCCACCCCCCACATTTTACAGGTTAAAAATGTATTTTGCTCTTAAAAGAAGGCATAGTTCTGAGAAGGTGGAGAGCAATGTCACAGGGAGACAGGAGAGGCTGGTGACAGATCAAATGTTGGCCTCCAGAGACAGGCTTCGGACCTGTTTGATGATTCCCTCTGCTGGTCCCCACCTTTGAAAAAATGCAGCTAATTTAAGCTGGTTAGAAAGGTTATGTTAAAAAAATACTGCAACTTCTACACTCGATGAATGGCAGGAAGCAGGAAGGGTACCTGGACAATAAGTTTTTCCCCTCTAGATTTTCAAAGAAGCAATAAATTCAATGGTGGAAAAAACAAAACCAAAAAACGTGTAAGATATTGGGTCTCCTTCAAAGAAGGAAGCACTTTGTTAAATACAGGAGAGGCTACCTGGCTGAACAAATACATTTTTAGGAATCCTGTACAATGTCACCAAGTTGAAGCTTTGGGATGGCTTAGGTCACCTCGGTGCTTCCTGGGAGTGCCTGGTGCTGAGCAGCCAGGTAGCCACCTCCAGTCCCGCCCCACTTGGCCTTACCCCCTCCACTCCTTTCCCCGTGAGGCAAGCAAACTGTCATGTCCATTTGGGGGTTCACTTCAAACAGGTTTTCTGAAAGGGCGTGCACTCCTGCTCCAGTTTCTGGGCCATGGAGGCGGCGTGCTTTGCTTTGTGGAGTTCCTTTCGCTTGGGTTTGTCTTCAGAAGGCCGTGGGTAGTGCACGGATGAGATCCCGAGCAGGCGAACTCGTGCTAATCTTCGGGCCCTTGAACTGGAGATGGGTAAACGTTTCTCCACTTCCTTCAATGTTTCCTTTGCCCAGGTGACAATGTCGTCACTGGCCTGCCCACTTTCAATTTCTAACACTCAGCATGCAGTTTTCGAGCTGCTCGGCCCGCGGGTACTGCTGGGTCCAGAGCTGGGGGCAGCTGGGGCTTTGGGCCCCGCTCTGCTGAGACCAGGCCCCGGGAGAGCACGTGGCGGGGTGGCGGGGGGCGGGCACAGCTGCACAGAGCTGGGGTTTTCAGGCTGTGTCCCTGGGAGGCTTCTGTCTGGCGTCCAGACAGGGCGCGGGCTGCACCGTGTGGCTGCGTGGAGAGAGTTCAGCTCCCGCCACCGCAGGAAGAAGTGCCAGGCGCTCAGCTTTCAGGAGAGGAGATCTGAGCGGGCCCTTCCCCCATGGACAGGGTTGTTCATGTCTTTCCAAACTGGATTTCTCTCTTTGGGCAGCTCGTCCAGCCCGAGAACACAGTCCTTCAGTTCCCCACCGTTTTCCTGCCTCCCCCCTTCATGTTGCCGCTAATCACAGCCCGCGGGCCTGCATCTGCCGCTTTCTCCGAGAGCAGCCTGCTGTCTTCCCCACCGGACCCTGAGTGCTTCTCTCTCTCCTTTTCTAAGAGTGGGAGCAGTGCCATGGCAATGCCTAATCCTCACCTGGAGGTGGGGGGCGGATGGGTCGGGGGGGAAAGGGCAGTCAGCCAGGTGACGGGATTGAAGTGCTTTAGGCCAGTGCTCCTCAGGATGCCAAGCATACAAGTCCCTCGATGCGCAGATTCTGATTCAGATGAAATGGGGCCAGAGGCTGTAGTTCTTACAAACTACCTGGTGGTGCTGATGCTATAAAACTGAGGCTACCACTCAATGCATTTGGGCACAGAGGGTAAGGTACTTGTTCAAAGTCATACAGTTATTTTGGCAAGTTGGTGATTACCAAATATTCCATGTGCTTCCCCTGCATGTCCTAATCTCTCTTGCAGTTGAAGCTGTTCAACTAATCCCAGCCAATGCGTTGTTGGGGACATGATATAAGTCGCCTCTTAGCTGAGGCCATTAAAGACCAGCCCTCCCTTCCCCTCCAGCCTTCTCTGTATTTTGTAACCTGCCTGAAACATGACCCCCAAAGTAAGGTTAGCAGGAGCTCTGCCCAACCCACAGTGCCCTGCACACGACGATACGGAAATTGTGGTTGAATTTAAACCACTACAAGTTTGAGTTTTGTTAGCTGATTATGCTGACTAATGTGAGCTTGCACTGAAAATGCAGTTCAACTGCCTGCTGCTACGAAAGCCAAACTCGTGAGGCTGGTGCAAAAGGAAAGGTTTTATTCAGACACCCTGGGAAAACGGCGGGCTCCCATCTTAAAGACCAGCCCCTTCCTCCTCAAGCCCATGGTTCTGATGGGATAGGGAAGGGAGGGCTTTTTTTTCTTCTGTCCAATTGTCTTGCTAGCTTTTGGCATCCTCGGGTCCTGGCCATTCATCTTTCTAACTCTTGGTGTGCTCAGTGTAGAACCTCCCCAGGCACCATCTTGGCCATTGGGGGGAGGGGGGGGGGACTCCCTGATGCTCCAACTGATTGTCTATGATAACAATTCTCCCCTTCAAAACTCTGGACCCTTGTCATCTTACCAAGGGTAAATGGGTGAAGGTCTCATCTTCCGTGGTTTCTTCCTGCTGTCAAGGGGTGTTATTCTTACCCCCAGGTCCAGAGAGTCCTGCAACCTACTAAAAGAGGGGGGTCAGGTGGAGGGAAGCCTTTACGCACGGAGGAGGCCTGCTCCTGTGGAACCCGGCATGCGCCGTGTCTGGAGGGTGGCACTGCTTCCTATTTCAGGGGTGCTGCAGGTGGGCTTCCAAAGCGACACCTATTGTGTAGATGAGCAATCAAGTATTCAGTGAGGGGTATGCCTAGCAGCGCAGGGGGATTGGAATGAAATCAGAAACTGGAGATGCTAAAGGATACCCGTGATCTAATGCCAAATGGGGCTTTCGGTGGCACACCCAACAGTAGGGTAAGTTTGCCAAGGAAGCCACTGTCTGGGAAGTACAAAGGCATTATCAGTCCAAGCATGGGCACAGAGTATAGCAATTATCAAAAAGTAATAAAAAGTAACACTGAGGGCCCGAGGGGGGAGATTGGTGCAGAGGAGGGCCGAAGAGGGGGAGAATGGAAACATCTGTGATAATGTCAACAATAAAAATACATAATTTTAAAGAAAAAATAACATTGTCACTTAGCTGTGGGAAGCTTGTACTTTTCTGAAAGGAACTTCCAATCCTTCTGGACGGCAGGTCCAGCTTTCCCTCCCGGCGTCAACGGCAGCAGCCGTGCCCGAGCTCTCTGGCGGCGCCTGCTTTATCTGCATGGTGGAGCCAAGGCTTGATTCCCGTGAGCTTAGGGAAGAGTGTGTTGTCAGCAGAATGTCATAGGGACCAGCCCACTGCTCGGCTAACTGCTGTTCATGACCCTGAGTCTTCCAGGTCTTTAGTGAGACTTGGTCTCTCAGCTGGAACGGGCGTAAGGGCCCGTCAGAACGGAGAGATGGACGTGCAGTGAGCAGACCTGTGCAAAATGGTTGGTGTTTGCCCGAAATGCTGTACAGATGGTTTGGTGTTTGATACATGTTCTAAATCTAAAGGGGGTGCTCCTAAAACAAACGTGAAAGGGTCTCCCATAAATTATTTCAAAGGGCTTAATTTGAGCCCACTTCAGGTGCTACCCTAATCCAGAGCAAGGCAATAGGGAGGGCCCGGTCCCATTTCAAATGTTTCCTGGCATCCTTTTGCCAGGGTCGTCTTTACTGAGAGGGTCGGTCTTCCCGTTGACTAGGGTCTCCAAGATGCATGTAGTTCCTGTTGAATCTGTAAAGTCTCCTGTCTTCTGGGAGATTTCTGAAGTGAATGATGGGCCATTGTCACTTTGAATGTAAGAAAATCCAAACCTAGGGCTTATTTCTTTGAGTAGAAGTTTTGCTACCTTAGTTGCCTTCTCAGTTCTAGTGGGGTATGCCTCTCCCCATCCAGAAAAGGTGTCTACAAAAACTGATAAAAGTTTAGTTTCTATGGTTTCAGGCATCTGTGTAAAGTCAACTTGCCAGTCCTCAGTCGGGCACATACCTGACAGGCTTGGGCAATCCTCTGAATGGTCCTTTGTCAATGAGGGTCCTTCCAATGTGGTCTCATGAGGTGCATTAAAGCCTCCCTTCCATAATGAGTCCCTTCATGTGGGTGCTTGAGGATGGGACATACTAGAGCTTCAGGGAGTAAGATCATACCATGAATGTACATCTCCCATATAGAGTGAGGGTCAGTGCTAGAGAATCCCATTCACGGGCCCGTTCCTCATCTCATTCAGTGCAGTGGGTTTAAATTCTGACAAGCCCAGGAGGGAGATGAAGGCCCCATAGAAGTGACAGCTCTAGGGAGGCCTGTCTGCTGCTTTATGGGCAGTGTGGTTTCCCCGGCTTGCTTGGCAACCGTCCTTCTGGGGTCCGGGCAGTGCCCTGTGGCAATCTGGTTCCGCAGGCTGACTGCCTATAGCATTTTAAAGTCTCTTGCATGTTTGATGCCCTTGTTCCTGAGGTTAAGAGCCCTTCCTTCCCATACTGCCCCACGGGCATGGGCTACCCTGCAGGCATATTTAGGGTCAGCGCAGATGTTAACATGCTTTCCCTGGGATAATTCTAAGGCTCTGGTGAGGGCTATAGGCCAAAGTTTGAACTACAAATTCGGCAAAACCCCGTAATCCCTAAGAATCCACTAAGCTGCCTCTGGTTCTCTGGGATTTTTATTGCAGTAATGGCTTGTTTTTGATCAGCCGTCATGTTCCTGGTGCCCTGTTTCAGCTGGGATCCCAGGCAGCCGCCTCCTGTGTGCAGATCTGGGCCTTGTGAGGTGATGCTTGTCCTCTACTTGCCAAATGACTTGGGACACTGATGGGGTTGAGCGAATGGTCTTTGTAAGCATTGCTAGCTGTTAGTAAGTCATCCACATACTGTAGGAGGACTTCCGATTTCAATTGAATATTCTTTAAATCTTTTGCTAACATTTCCCTGAATATGGTCAGGAACTTTTTTCCCCAAGTGTTTTTATTGATTTTTTAGAGGAAGGGAGAGGGATAGGATAGAAATACCGGTGAGAGAGCCATCACTGACCTGGCGCCTCCTGCACGCCCCCGGCAGGATCCAGCGTGCACCCTGGGCATATGCCCCGGCCAGAAGCTGAACCGGTGGTCTGTTGGTTCATGGGTCGGTGCTCAACCACTGAGCCATACCGGCTGGTCTGGGAATTCCTAAATCCTTGTGGCAACATAGTCCAACAGTACTGGAGCATGGCTTTAGTTTCTGGGTCCTTACCATTCAAAGGCAAGTAGTTGAGCCTGTTCATATGTTGGGATGCAATAAAAAGCATCCTTCAAGTCTAGGACTGAAAACCATTTGCTGTCCCCGGGCATAGTGGTCAACAAGGTATAAGGGTTGGGCACCATAGGATGTATGTATTGGACAACGTCATTTATGGCCCTAAGATCCTGTAGAAATCGATATTCATCAGAGTGGGGCTTTTTAACTGGCAAAATGGGGGTTTTATAGGAAGATTGGCATTGGCCAAATTCTGATTTTAAGAATTTCTGCAATACTGGTTGAATTCCCTCTAAAGCTTCTGTGGGATCCATACCCCTTCTTTTAGGTTAATTTTTATCGGTTAAATGTTAACTGCTGCTCTACCTGGGGTTCTGTCAGCC
The DNA here is from genome assembly GCF_054644295.1 of Miniopterus natalensis. Taxonomy (NCBI): domain Eukaryota; kingdom Metazoa; phylum Chordata; class Mammalia; order Chiroptera; family Miniopteridae; genus Miniopterus; species Miniopterus natalensis. Next base: position 197,554,800 of record NC_142081.1, on the reverse strand, counting down.
CAACAGCTTAATCTAGATCTCGGGTGGGAACAGTTCACCTCCAGGTCCTTCTGGGCAAGTCAGGAGTACCTGGAGCTGGAGAGTGTGTTCCAGTGGGACTTCTAAACCCAACTGCTGCCTGGCCAGTGTGGCTCAGTGGCTGAGTGACCCATGAACCAAGAGGTCACTGGTTCGATTCCTGGTCAGGACGCATGCGTGGGTTGCGGGCTCCATCCCCAGTAGGGGGCGTGCAGGAGGCAGCCTGTCAATGTCTCTCTCATTGATGTTTCTATCTCCCTTCCTCTCTCTAAAAATCTATAAAAAAAATTAAACATAGTTGCTGCTTCTCAGAGGAAAAAGTGATTTGTGCATGCAATTTACAAAGTGCATCTCTGTCCAAAAACAGAATGGGGCAGTCTGGCATATAGAGAAAACTATCGTAAGGTTTTGATCCCCAAGCTGGCATTATAGATTCCAACGGGATGCCTGTCTTTGTGATTGCCCAGTCACTCCAGTAACTGTCACCTTGAATAGTAATTGACACCGCAGCTGAACTTTCCTTGGGTAGTCTTGTATTTAGCACTGAGTATGTAGCTCACTTATCTGTGAGGAAGTCGATCAACTTGTTCCGCGCTGTCAGTTGTACCTGGGAAATAGTGATAGGCCAGGAGGTGACTTCAGGAGCCCCTGAGCCACCAGAGCTGTCATTCCTTTCTAACATTCTTGGTGAGGGTTTCTTTCTTTTTGAGTCTGGGCAGCCCTTTTCTCAATGGCTCTCCTCGTTACAGCAGGCACATTGATTGGCACCTAGTGAGTCTTCCCCTTTTCCTTCTGGGTCCCTCCTCTCCTTCTGGTGTCCCTGTGCTGTTTCTAAGAACACAGAGACCTGCTTTAATTTCCTTGTTTCCTGGCCATGGTGAACTTTAAAGGCTACGTCCACCAGCTGGGAGGGATTCATTCCCAATGCCCCGTCTAAACATTGGAGCTTCCTTCTGCTATCTGGGGCCCTCTGCCCAATAAAAGTCAAGTTTACCATCTGGACATTTTCTGGTGCCCATGGGTCAGTATCACTGTGTTCTCGATAGGCCTGAAAGATCCTTTCTAAAAATTCAGAAGGATCACACTTCCCAGCTGCCAAGATCTTGGAAGCTTTGTGGCTCAGCAAAGAAGGGAATCCATTGAGAATAGTCTCTAAAGTGTCGAGCAATATCCAGATATTACCAGCACTCTGCCTGTCTCCTGCCTGAACCTTGGGTTCTTCCATTGGGTATGCTAGGACCACTTGCCTGCCTAGACCCTCTGCAAAAGCTTTGCACACCCTGCCACTGAACACTGAGGAGGGGTTCAAGATGGTGGTGGAGTAGGGGGATCTTGATTACAATGCCTTCCAGAACCAAATTGGAAGTTATAGGTAAATTGGGGGACAATCACCCTGAAATACTAACTTGACACTATCTGAAGAGGAGACTTTTAACCAAGGACCACAGAAGCCACATTGAGCCCAGTAGGAAGGGCAGAGTTGCAAAAGGGGCTGGCCCTGCTCCCAGGGGTGGCAGGCAGAGGCTACAGAGGGACACCTCAGGTTCCCCTGAGACATGAGAAGCCTAGTCCCCAGACCAGGCCCCCAGCCCGGAGTGTCCGAATCCGGGAACAGGTGCCCACATAGCATCCAGCTGTGAAAGGCAGTGGGGTTATTGTCTGCCAATGAGAGCGGTGCTGCTGGAGCCAAAGCCATTCATTTAAAGGGTCAGTGTGCAAAACTTTTGTTTGCAGACACTCACCAGGGCGCAGGTGGAGGGAGGGTGGTGAGGACTGGCGTCGCCTGAGGAGAGCCTGGGGTGGCTGGCATTGGGGAGAGGCATGGAGGAGCGGCCACCAGGAGCCTGGTGCTAGATCATCTTCTGATAAAGGCCGCAGCCATTTTTCCTGGGAGGAACAACCAGTCCACTCCATGCAGCATCAGCCTGGGGAAAGACGACGTTCCCCACCCTCCAGCATTCCACCCACCCAGCTCCCTGGAGTCCTCCTCGCCCCACCCTGCATTTTAAGCCCTGCTGAGGAGTCAGCAACATAGGCTGGGCAGGCCATTCCCCCAACTTTCTGGGAACCTCACAGGAGATCAGATAGAAACATTCCCACCCCACCAGCCTCCAGCAGACCCAACCTCTGGGCTCTGCAGGCTCCACTCACCTGGCTACTAGGGGCTCCCACCTGCTGAGGGCAGGGGAAAATCTGGGGCAGAATCATACTGTGGCTTGGGGGTGGGGAAACATACCCACCATCTTCCCTGAAGTCTGAACAGCACCTCCCCCTCATGGGAAATCCAGTAACCCTGTCCTGATTCTGCCAGAGGCGAAGCCTTCTCAGTGTCTAAGCCTGGCAGCTGGCCAGCAGGGGGAGGCAGGTGGAGACAGATCCCAAAGAGCCTTGGGACATTTGCTGACCTGACCCTGGGCCCTGTGCTGGTAAAAACCGGCTCTGGAGTGCAGCTTGGTTTTTCCGGGGCACAGCCAAGCCCAACAGAGGCAGCCACATACTGTGGGATGCCTGTGGCTATAGACAGGTTGCTGGGAAGCCAGGAACCTGCAGACCAAGTGGTCAGCTTCAGACAGCATTGGAGCAGGATCCAACAAGCTTCAACTTTTTATTTTTTTGTGGTTGTAGTTTTTCTTTCTATTTTTTCCTTAATATTTTACATTTCTTAAAAGGAAACCTAGTACACTGCTGGTGGTAATGCAGACTGATGCAGCCACTGGAAAACAATATGGAGTTTCCTCAAATTAAAAATGGAACTGCCGTTTGACCCAGTGATCCCACTTCTGGGAATATATCCCAAGAAACCCGAAACACCAATCAGAAAGGCTATAAGCATTCCTATGTTCATAGCAGCACAATTTACAATAGCTAAGATCTGGAAACAGCCCAAGTGCCCATCAGTAGATGAGTGGATAAAAAAGCTGTGGGACATTTATACCATGGAATAGTATGCAGCTGTAAAGAAGGATCTCGTACCGTTTGGGGGACAGTATGGAAGGACCTGGAGAGTATTATGCTAAGTGAAATAAGCCAGGCAGAGAAAGACAATGTGACGTGATCTCACTCATGTGGAATCTAATGAACAAAATAAACTGATGAACAAAATAGAACCAGAGACACAGAAGCATGAAACAGACTGAGGGATCTCAGAGGGAAGGGAGGTGGGGGGATGGAAAAAGATTAATGAAAGAATATGTGCATATATGCATAACCCATGGACACAGAAAATAGTGTGCTGAAGGCCTGGGGTGGGGCAGGGGCTCGGTGGAGGGGGGCAAAGGTGGGGGTGGGAGACAGCTATAATACTATCAACTAAGAAAAAATAATTAACTTTGAAGAAGAATCACAATATACAGCCTCACACAGCAGCAGAGGCCCAGCCATGGAGCCACATGTGCATGGAACCTGGAACCAGGGAGAAAAGCATAGACTCTCCAAAAATGGGTGTTAGGACAACTAAGTGAGTAATTCCCCTGGGACTGACTTTTGTGAGGATATAAATCTAATATGCTTTAGATATTTTTCATCTTAAACTTTGGACCCAGAAATCCTTTTGAAAGAGCCTGTAACTGACAGCTTGTATTTTATTATGGTGTCCACTATCCTGTGGAAGTTCATTTTGATACTAAATTTGATATAAAAGGCTCTCTGTGCCCTAACGGTAGGGAAGGACTTCTCCCCCTGTGCAGCGCCCTCTCTTGCTCTTCCCCTGCCAGGGTGATTACAGCAGGTGGTTCAGATGGCCCAGCTAAAATGAAGCACGAAAAGCCCCAAACCTAAAGAATTCTTCCTTACGGATTTTTAAAAAATGTCTTTTCTTTTAAAAGTTTAAGTAGCTCAATAGTAAGTGGACAAACTACCAGCAGGCCACACACAGGAAATGAAGTCCAACTTGTAAAGGTATGCTGTCCCACCAGGAACGGGGGATGGACAGGGAAAGAATTCACCGCTTCCTCCAGTTTCGATATTATTGCCAAACAGTATGTTGAAGTTCCTGTTTCTTCATGTCTTCAGCTCTCAGCCGACTGTCATTTCCCAACTATCGGGTTGGAAAGTTGCTTTCCACACAGGGACTGCCATTGATACCCCAATGCCACCCGCGATCCAGTGTCAGATCATTAGTGGCCCTTCTGCTGCCCTTCCGAGAACACAGGCGCCCCTTGGGAGTGACCTTCCATCCGGGCAATGGGTTGTTAGTGGGAGCGCTGTGTTTCTCCCCTGCCGGGTCCTCTCCTCTTGCCCTTTCCCTGCCTTTGCCCTTTCCCTGGGGTGATGCCCAGGTGGCTCAGATGGCTCAGCTACAAGATGAGACCCTCCCCCACCCCCATCAGATGAGGTCCCTGCCAGACTGGGCACCTGCAGTGTGAATGAGAAACATTTGTTTGGCTCACCAACTAGGATTATTATAAAATAACCTCAAAAAGCCCCAGGTGTAACCACTCTCTAAGGTACAGACCTAGAAATAGAACTGCTGGACTTAAATAGGATTTGGCACAGAACTGGCATTTCCTAAAGGGGAGTTAGCAAAACCTAGCCTGCCCTAGGTTTAGAGAGACATGACTAAAACTACCCTTCCCACCAAGCAGCCCGGACAGTCAGCTGGTATTTACAACGGTGTGTTTCCCCTTGTCCTGTGCTGCTCAGTGTGGTGGCCACTAGGCATCTGGAATGTGTCTAGGGAGGGTGACTGAAGAACTGAGTGCTTCAGATTTTATTATAAATTGAATAGTCTAAAACCTTCCTGTTAAATACAACTTGATGTTTGGGTAGGGTTGCATCTCATTATAAGGAACAACTTGGCATCAAAATAAAAACAAGCTATAAGTTTAAAATGTACACCAGATTTCTAAAGACTTTATTAAAAATACTTTATTAGCCTGGCTGGGCGTGGCTCAGCAGCTGAGCGTCAACCTAGGATCCAGGCGATTGGGGTTCAATTCCCGGCCAGGGCACATGCCCGGGTTGCGGGCTCGATCAATGACTCTCCCATCATTGATGTTTCTCTCTTTCTTCTTTCCTCTCTCTGAAATCAATAGATGTATTTCAAAAAATACTTTATTAATGTGTGTATACATAAAATATCGTAGTAAATTTTGTTGATAAAAAATGTGTAAATAACATTTTAGATGTATTGGGTGAAATATAGTTAATTCCATCTGCCCTTTTTGCTCTTTTAAATGTGGCTACTGCCCAGCCAGGCGTGGCTCAGCAGTTGAGCATCAACCCAGGATCCAGGCGATCGGGGTTCGATTCCCGGTCAGGGCACATGCCCTGGTTGTGGGCTCGATCCCCAGTCAGGGGTGTGCAGGAGGCAGCTGATCAATGACTCTCTCATCATTGATGTTTCTATCTCCCCCTCTCCTTTCCTCTCTATGAAATCAAAGATATATTTTAAAAAAAAATAAATGTGGCTACTGCCTGGCCGGCATGGCCCAGTGGTTGAGCTTTGACCCATGAACCAGGAGGTCACAGTTCAATTCCCCGTCAGGGCACATGCCCGGGTTACGGGCTCGGTCCCCAGTAGGGGGTGTGCAGGAGGCAGCCCATCAATGGCTCTCTCATCGTTGTTTCCATCTCTCCCCCTCTCCCTCCCTTTCTGAAATCAGTAAAAACATATTTGAAAAATATAAAAGAAAAAATGTGGCTACTAAAGAAATGTTTACATGCATGGCTCACATCCTATTTCTATGGGACAGCACTGCTCTAGACTGAGTCCATTGACCTTAGCATGACGTCTCACCCCAATCAGTGTGTCTGGTACGAGCTGAACCCCAAAGCAGTTCACAATGAGTGTAGCCTGTGGCTGCAGAAAGCTCCGCCTGTTGCCGAAGAGCGTTACAGACGTGAGGGGTACCATGGTGCCTCCTGCATCCATCTGCATGCAGCCCGGTGAATCGGGTGTCATTACTCATTCTGATAGTTTTCTTACTGGTAAAATGTGGTCTAGTGACTGCCACTTCCTAACTTTAGGAAGTCACTTTCTGTCCAAGTCCCCTCTTCTACTCCCATTGTCACCACCTTGGTCCATGCCTAATATAAACCCCCTTCAGGCTTTCACCACCTTATTTGACCTCTACTGCCCCCTAAATAACCAGAGGTGACAACTTGTTAGACTCTCTCTGCAGGATTAGAGGACAATGACTCATTGCAACTCGTAACAATCAGCCAAACTGCTGCACTGAAGCAACTCCCATCTGTCTTCCTCAGGGGCTGCCAATACTCATCTCAGGTCCAAGTCTCCTTTCCCCGATTGACTTAGTTCCTGGGAATGAGGGGAGGGACTTAACCCTCTTCAAGTATCCTCACACCCCTTCTTCCCACGCACGTGTGGGATCAACTGCACTTAGATGGATGGCACCCACAGTGCAGCTATACTTCCGCGGTCCGGGAGGCTCCTCAATGGCTTGGGCTCTCCCACCCGGGTCCCGCCCCCTGTGGAAAGCTCCCCAGGTTAAATGCCCCATCTGTTCTCTGATGAGGCCACTGACCAAGATATGAAAACTGCCATTGCTGCCCACACCAGCACCCAGAGGGTTCCGGCCAGAGCAAAACAAGAAAGCAGCCTGGCCTCCTCTCAGGGTACGGGGTTAACCAGCAGGGCATCGGATTCCAAGCAGACCCCGGGTGAAGCGAGGCCCCTGCGCTGTGCAGTGAATTGCCTTGACTGCATGTGGCTCAGAAACGTACACAAGACAGGCTGTGCAAGAGCGAGCCACGCTGCTTAACCTCTGAAATGAAAGGACAGATAGACTTTTACAGGTGCTTTATTTAACAAAATTTACTCCAACTTCTATATCTCTATAGAAACGTGTTTCAGAAACAGAGCAGCACACACAGTTGACACAGGAGCTCTACAGATGCTTGAAAGGGGCTATGCGAGGGTTTCTTTTTCTCACGTTGACAATGACAGGTTCAAATAATATCAGAAAGGCCGAGCAGCATCGCACCTTCGTTTTCTGGGACGGCTTCTATGGCCCCACAGCAGAAGGGATGGGCTTTGAGGGTTAACACATGGTGTTTGGGTTAGTTCAACAGCACTTAGCCCATTAACGGGCTCACAATATTATTTGGGGCTAGGGATAAAAACTTGAGTAAAATGTAATCTATTGGTCATTAAAAAAAAAAGTTCACTCTTTGTCACATCATATATATAAAAAGATCGCCTCATTTCTGCTCCCCAAAAGACAACCTACTTTAAAAAATAAGTGTGTGGCCCGGCCAAGCATGGCTCAGTGGTTGAGCGTGGACCTAGGATCCTGGAGATCGTGGTTTGATTTCCGGTCAGGGCACATGCCCAGGCTGCGGGCTCGATCCCCAGTCAGGGGCGTGCAGGAGGCAGCCGATCAATGAGTCTCATCATTGATGTTTCTTTCTCTCTCCCTTCCTCTCTCTCAAATCAATAAAGATATATTTTTTAAAAAAAGTGTATGCCCTGGCTGGGTAGCTCAGTTGGTTAGAGCATCGTCCCAATGCTCCAAGGTTGCGGGTTCAATCCCTGGTCAGGGCACATACAAGAAGCAACCAATGAATACATAAATAAGTGGAACAACAAACTGATGTGTGTGTCTCTCTCCCCCTCCTCTCTAAAATCAATAAATTAAAAACTAGTCACAGCATTATTAAATCACTTTAAGCTTAAGTAATTGATTAAAACAAGAGTTCCAACTATTGAAAAAAAACAAGCGTAAAATGGTTTCATTAGTGCCATTAGTACAATTTAGTGAGTAGAGTCCTTCAAAGTCATGGTAAGAAAGAGCACACACATACTCAAGACAGTCCTGCTACCTCCTCCAACGTTGTTAGAAATGATATAGTTCATTTCATGACACTTAACCTACAGTCAACAAGCTATTTCCTAAGCTCCTTACACTGGAAAGACAACCATTTGTTGCTTTCTCACTTTTTATGACTTCCAGGAGCCTCTTAATTCCTTAACAAGGACTGTAATTCTGAAAATCCCCCAAAGTTTAGCTACATTCTACCCACAAAAGTGAGCTCTGGACAAGCACACAAGCTGTTTCAGGTAATACTTGAAAAAGAGTTGATGCTGCAAAGTGTAAATACTTCATGTTGACTTAGCACTCTGACCCGATGCACGGTTCCCTCTCTTGAAGGCCTAAGCTTTCAGGAAAGACGTGACTAAGTGATGAGGTATAGAAGAGAAAATAAAACTCACAGCCTTTTCTCCCCCCGAGTGTCTCAGGAGGCTTCTCTCACGTTGGAGGGTGCAAATCTGTACACGGGTAAAACTTCACAGTGGCCTCCCTAGGCAGTGAAGCGGTCCCCAAGCTCCACTGCCCCAAATGCCCCCACTGGACAAGTGTGGGACCAAGTCCTGTAATGAAATGACCCGCAGGGGTGGCCACTCCGTTTGTATATACAAATTCGACCCACACTTACTGTGCTTTCATTTGCTAAAAGTGAGATCAGACCATTATAAAAAGGTACTTCCAAAATAAATTATTTCTAGAATATAAAATGTCATATTTCCCAACCCACCTAATTTCATTATAAAACAGGAAATCAGAAAATTAGCTACTAGTTCTCAAATGGTAAAAAATATTGATATGTGTACATACACATATATACACATAAAAAATCCAAATCTTAAATTTCAACAAAAATTAACCAATCAACTCAATGACCTTGTCCTGAATCATGCATAAGACATTAGCTCCTTGTGATGAGAAAAAACAAAAGAATTGCAACCCCACCTATTAGAGGGTAATCTAAGACTTCATGGGGAGGGGTAGAAATAAGTCTCTAACCGACTACCCAACCAACAGAAATCTCCCTGGCGTGTCTCAGCTGTAACAGCCCCCGGGGCATCCACACCAGCACGTTCATTCCTTAAAGCTACAGGGAGGAGCACAAGCGCTGGGGCTCCGGAGGCTGAGCCATTCGCGCTCTGCAGGGCGGTGGGAGGCCCGCAGTTTGAGCTCTGCCAACCAAGTACCTGCCCAAGAGGCCCGGCTGTGCAGTAGGCGAGCTTTTTGTGCACATGAAGGTGCTGCACAGCTCAGCTCTGGTCCTGACATGTGATGGTAGACAAGGGAGCAGGAATGTTCTCGGAGGTGCTTCCTAGGAAAGCGAGCAACAGGGAGAGCGTGACTGTGGCTAAGATCAATTAGAAGCAGGTTGTTCCTACCAATGAAACCCCAGGATAATGCTCCTATAACCTTAACAAAGATGGTGGGGCATTTCCACTTTGTTGATTCTTGCCTGTTTTTAGTATTTTTCACGAGGGAAAACTTTAAGGGGCCTCGAAGGCACAAAAGGAAAGGGACAGCAGGTGAGTGGGGACTAGCTTATTCCACAGGAGGGCCTGGCAAAGGAGAGCAGCCGTGCCCTGGCGCCCTGGGTGACGGAGAGAGTGCAGCCTACGCTCCCGTGGGCGAGTTCCCAAACGAACCTCAGCCACACTGGTCACAGCTGTCCCTACGGCCCAACGCTGTGTTACCTTCCCAGTTCTACCCATGCTGTGAGAGACCTGCTCACGTTTTCCATTGGTTACTTCGAGAGGTGACAAACGGGAGACTTGACTTGCGATATTTTCCCTCTGTGACCATCTCTTTATTTTGAAAAAGACACATTCCCTCCCCAACTGTCATAAATTGAGATGTTTAAAAAAAAAGCAAAAGCTTGAAAATGTCTTTCTTTCCTAACACCTGCTGTTGAACTAGCAAATTCAGGCAAACCCTTATAATCATTCCTTCAAATGGCCTGAAAAGCACAGTTCTGTGCTATAAAGAACACTTATGAGGATTATACAGGGCTGAGGGGCTTAAGAGAACGGCCACTTTCTGTAACCAAATTTAAGATAACAGTAGCAAATATAATTTCCATTATGTACCAAGTATTCAGGAAATGAGTTAATGCAAATAAAAAGTGGATGTGCACACCAAACGGGGGTTTAATTCATCAGTAGCATTTTGTTATATGAGCATATGTAAAACACTCTAAACTCACCCCCTGAAAGGACTACAAGAGATTTGTATCTACTCAGAAAACGGGGTGCTAAACAGAAAAGTCTCAGATCCCACTGAAAATCGGTTAAAAGTTTCACTTCTCCCCAGAAAAATGCATGTACATAAATGTGTGTGCTCTTTCAGGGGCTTCAAATACCTTCCAAGTTCCATCACATGTCAGGTTAAACCAGATTCCTGGTTCCCAACAGTCCTACAAGGGATCTGAAGAAATAAGGGTCCTCCCACTCCTACAACCTGTTTCTCCTACTGAGTCAGGGATGGGAAGAACCAAGCCCAACCCAACCCTAACCAGAATAAACTAAAAGTAAAAAAAACCCACTTTGCTTCTAACACCAATGTTTCACTTATTTGCCCTTGGAGGAAAGAACATCCCAATCTCTAGTTGCTTCTATCAAATGCCGTTGGCCATGACTCATCCATTCTTCCTGGTCTTCATACAGCCGTCCACAAAACCAGCACTTGAATGTACACTGTGAGTCATCGGGCAAGGAATCCACCACCTGGTAATTGTTCTTATGAACTTTTTTAAGTTTCATTTTCAACATCATTTGCCTTTTTATTTGATTGGCTTCCTCCGAGTTCTGGTAGGTCAGCCGGACATGATGGCGCTTGATGCCTAGCTGACACCTGGTCCTCTCTGATAGGACGACTTTGAGGACGTTGCCTTTGTACTTGTTTATTACCTTCATCACATTGGTCACTTCTGGTGAGTCAACATCGGGATGGTTTAACACAATGACAGGCTGGTTCCGACGGGGGCATTTAATCAACTGGTCCGGTTTAGCTGCTATCAGTCGAAGCTGTCTTGCAACCTGAAAAATTGAAGGATCCTTGAAACAGCGGCTGGCATCAGCCTGCATTTTGCTTTTCTTCTTGGATGAGTTTACTTGCCTGGTTTTACTCTTACTTACAGGAAGACTTCTGGAGGGCACCTTCCCTGGCTTACTCAATTCACTGCTTCCTTGCTGACTCTGTAACGGGCCAGTTTTTTTGGGGGCGGTGCTACAAACAGCACTCTCTTTTCTTGGTTTAGGCCGAAGAGAGATGTCGAGGTTATGGGACATGTCTATTGGCCCACGTTCACCTGTCAAAGGCTGTAAGTCTGAGTCTGTCTGTGTCTTTGGGCAGGACGGAATGGGTTTTATTAGCTGTGTCTCGCTGTACGGGATGCTGACGGGTGTTTCACATGTAGCCTCTATAATGTGGGCATCTTCAGATGAATTAAGAACCCTCAACACTGCCCCTTTGGGGATCAACACTGGAGGAGCAACATGAGCCTTCCTAGTTACTTGGCTTTCGGTTTTCCTATTGCTGCCTTCTATAAACCGTGGATATATCTGCTGACAAGTAAGCTGTCCACTAATACCACCATCATCCTGAGGTTTTGAGAAAGTCCCCATGGAATAGCCAGTGCCAGTAAATGAGACATTAATTTCCTGAATACCTTCAGGGGTAACTTCCAAAGGTGCCTTTGATGCCTGCCCTACAGATCGACGATGTGCGTTATTTGCAGCCAGGGATGAAGGCTTACCACAGGACTCAATTAACTGAGCAATCTTTCTGCGCAAGAGTTCAATTGACTTTATTTTGGACGGTGAGCTATTCCACTTAACACCCTCTGGGACGTTTTCAGATCCAGAGCTCAGAGAAAATACTGATGAAATGACCGGGCCATCGAAAGAGTCATTAGTCCTTTCAATGTTCTTTAATTCCAGAGGCTTATCCCTGGGCTGCTGAGGTCGGAGTCTATCCTCTCCTGTAATGTTTATGTGTAAGTACTCGCTTTTACGATGAGAGGAAACCTGGCCTGTATTTGAAACTGCCCTGTATTCCTCTGGCTGGCTGTCCTTCAGTTTCCTAGTAGACGCAACCATTCTTACAGGAAAACTGATCTCACTTCTAGATGCCAAGTCGTTTCTACTTACGGGCAAAAAGCCCTTTTCTCCAGAGAAGGAAATGGTTGTAGGTGACGCAGGAAGAGGAAGAAACCTTGGGGGGTCACTGTGCAAATGTCTCCCACCTTCAGTAAAAGAAACAGCAGCTTTATATGGAAAAGGACTTGGTGCAGCGCCAAGACCACACAATACACTGTTTTTCACTGCAGACGAAGGGGGGGGACCTCTTAAGGCAACAGGAGGAAGAGCAGGTCTGTGCGGATACACTGGCCTTTTTTTCTGCAAATCCTCAACTCTAGCAGACTTGAGAAGGGACTCTCCACAGCTGTACACACTGGAATTTGACATGAACAAATCGTAGGACCGTACCCATTTCACATTTTTAACCTGTTTCTGAACTGACTGGAGGGTGCTGAGGCCTCTGGGTTCTCCAACACTCCCTTCGATCGCTAGTGACTTGGTCTGTTCTGCAGAACCCATCTTCCCTTGTCCAGCGGAAGCCCCCTCGGCAGTCCTACGTTCCGAATGCCTGCCGTCCCCCCCACCAGCTTCCAGGCAACCGTTTTCTTCCAGAGGAAACAGCTTCAGGACAAGCTGCTGTGTTCCATTGACAACCTTCACGTCTACCAACTGGGCCAGACAGTTAGCGGGGACCACGAGCTCCGCAGGTGCCACCACGGTCAGCGGCATTCCGGGCTGGACGGGCTCTGTGGCTGGGGACAACACCTCTACCTCCACGCTTTTCTCCAACAGACCCACTTCATTTGGCTCTGACAGGGTCACCTTATTTGGAACGCACACCACGTCTTTTTGGGGTTCCTTCGACTCGGGTGCCAGCGTGATGCTCTGTGCTCTGTCTTTGTCTGTCTGGAGGGAGAACTTCGAGAGCTGATCTGGCAACTTGCTTTGTGGAGCAGGGCCCGGGTCGGAGGCTTTGAGAAGCTCTGTGTGTTTGGACACGCTGCTCCTCCTCGGCTCCAGCTTGGCGACGGCTCTGGGCGGCCGTTTTCCGCCGGCCTTCTCGTGCACTCTCCTTCTGTGTTTGACAATGTAATCGTTTCTGATAGCACCATAGTCGCAGTACTCACACCGATAGGGGAACACGCCCGTGTGCTTCACCAAGTGCCTCTGGAACTCCCCCTTCGTGTAGGAGATGTGGCTGCAGTGAGAACATACGAACTTGATCTCCTCGTGCTGAAGTGTGTGCTTCCTGTACTGCAGAGGGTCCTTTGTGGAAAAGCGACATTTATCACAGTAGTACTTGCCGGGTTTGAAGTTCCTTACCTTGAATTTGCTGTTGCCAGGACTTCCGACGGTTTCAGCCTTATTTCCTATGTGAGCAGCACTGGGATCACCGCTCCCGAAAGGGACGTGGGGAGGAGCCCCTCCCCGGCTGCACTGGAAGCACACATATCTATCGTCCTTCTGGCTTTGCCCGGGCCCCCTTTTCAAGTCCTGAAGAGGGATCTGGTGGGCACTCTTGCACTTCATACACGTGGCAGTGGTCGTCATGACGGCCTCTGCCTCGGAGCCTTGGTACAGAGAAGCCTGGGCTTCTTGTCTGTCTGGCCGAGTGGCTCTATTAGCATTAGGCTGTCTGGGTGACATGGTCAAAGAGTTACGTCCATCATTTACTTGTGAATTGAACAACTGCTGTCCAATATCCTTCATCTTCTTCAGTTGCATTTCCAAACAGAGTACATGGGGACCCAGGGAGACTTCACATGGTAGAGGCCTTCGGAGGCAGCCTGCAACAAACTTGGACTGGCAGACGCATGGTTACTTCCTGGGAGCATTCTTAGTTTTTTTTTAAATGCCACCACACAGATGCACGGTCCCTGAATATGACGGTTTCCAATTCTCTGATATTCCAGGCAACACTGAAGAGGAAAAGAGAAATCACAGAGCAGGTTGAACACATGAACTTAAGGGTTGGCTGAGCTATTTCCAAACTTACTCTGTATCTCAATGACCTTGTGAATTCACGCTTGATATCAACATTAGACACATGCTGATGATAACACACAATACCACTGAGCTGGCAAACAGAAAACAAACTGAAAATATTCTCAAATCAGCCTCTAAAACTCGTCATTGTAGACCAGAGGTGGGGAACGTCGGGCTCGTGGGCCGTATACGGCCTGCAAAATCATTTGGTCTGGCCCTGCCAAGGCAACAGCAGGCAGGACTCGAAATTCAATAAATCTAGGAGTTTTCATAGCTAATTTTTAAGTTGATAATTTTGTATGGCCTGTTACAAATATTCAAATGGCCCTTGGCATAAGGAAGGTTCCCCACCCTTGCTGTAGACCAACCACAGACACAAGAGTAAGGAAAGTGCAGCAGTGACTCAGAAGAGCCTTTCATTGTGACATTTTTTTTAAACGTCATTGAGGGCGTCCTACCAATGGCGTGGGTATAATTTCACATCGGCCTCCCTCGCAGCTGGGGCAGTGTGCTGCCATTTCAGCTCTTAAACACGCACGTTACCAAGCGGTGCAGCCAGGGCTTCGGGTCCAGTGTTCATGTGCTTCTCCATGACAGCTAATGACCCGCGTGGACCTGAGTGTCTAGGCACACAGTCTGCTTGCTTTCACAAGTACTAAGTCAACACTGACGGTACTGGGTAGACAGACATTCACTCATCCTACTGAGTCTCCATCGTGTGTTGGGCACTGCTCTGTTCTAAGTGCTGCAGGGAGGTGACCAAAAGCAAATGAGTCCTCATCTCGTGAGGGTATATGGGGGGGGCAGGTTATATATTTGTCACTCAGTATTTGGGAACAAAATCCCATCAAGGCAGGTGAGGGGGGGTAGGGAGTAGCCATGTGATGGAGTTTAGGGCTGGCGCAGAGGTGAGGAGGGGGTCAGCAGGGGCCTCTGGGTAAGCTGACATCTGAGCAGAGACCTGGGGCAGCTGGGGAGTGAGCGTGTGGCTGTTTGGAGAAGGCGCTTCCAGCAGAGCAGCAGAGGCCTGTGGGAAGAGGGCCTGGAGCACCTGAGGGACAGGAAGGAGCCAGGAGAGGAAGTGACGGAAGAATTGCACAGAGTCCCAGGGGTGGGGGCAGGATCCACAGCACAGAGTCATAGGATGTGGCCTCTCCCCTGTGTGAGGAAGAGCCGGGGAGACCCCGGAGCAGGGACAAGACATGGTCTGTAAGCAACTCCAGTTCCAGCCTCCAGCTGCTGAGCTGAAGTGATGGCTGCAGGGAGACCAGCTGGTACACGAAGGTGGCCCAGACACTGGCCAGCAGGCGGATGTTTTCTACAGCAAGTGCCACAATATGTGTAACAGTGACCACTTTTATATACAAAGTTATTTTTACATACCTTCCCCTCCCCCCCAAATTCACAATTAGGACTAAGCAAAGACCCATTTATTTTGGGATCTGTCAAAAGCCTTAAAGACCTTAAGAACCCACTTAAACCTTCTGAGTTCCAATGTTTCATCGGCAACTAGAATTAAGGCCTGTTCTCCGATTTCCCACAGTGTGGCACACACGTGAAGGGAACACTGTTGAGGTCTGAGGCTCTCTAAGCGTGGAGCCCAGTCAGGCCCGCAGCACTCTCGCCGTGACAGGCAGCGCTGCGGGGGGTCGGCAGCCTCCTTCGGGCACACCAACAGGCCAGGAGCCGGACAAAGTCCGACAGGCCGGTCTGAGGGAGCAGGTCCCTCTGCAGGGTCGGGGAAACAGTTATGGCACATTCAGGTCTAGCACCACACCTGCCCTGTAGCAGTTCCGGAAAGCACCATAAGGACATACGACGCCTGATACCAAGTTTTTTTTTTCCCTGTTCTCTTTCCTATGCTGCTTTTGCAAACGACAGTCACCTCCTCTCAGAAGCCATTCCCAGCTGCAATCAAGGCCCGGTGGCATCTAGGGGCCCCGTCAGACTTGTGCACCCCTATGTATGTAAAAGACAATGCTCATCTAGGTGATTTCTAAGCCCAGCCTGACTCTGCAGATTGCTGAAATAGGCTTTTTACCATCTAAGAAGCCTATCGTCAACATGTTCCCCTCAGCTTTTTCATCCTGTTACAGAGAACACACACCACAGCTGCAACCAGGACCTAAAAAACCCAGAGGCCCGAAGCATGGAGGGGCTGGAGAGGGGACCTGGTCCAGCAGTCCTCGAACCTGGACGAGCCTCGGAATCACAGCTAAGGGAGCCATTCCTGGGCTTCACCCTCTTGGGGGAAAGGGAAGGGGAGAGGCACTGTGGTTAGTAAGAGCACACCATGGGAGTCTGATGAAAGCCAGTGTGAGAAATCACTGGCTTTCATCAAACTTCCAGCAGCATCTAAATACTCTGAACATCTTCACCAGCTGACCATGCAGTCGATGCTCTAATATTGCCATAAATAAAACTCCTTTCCTCTCCAGCTGCTAATGTTATCACTGCATAGTTCTCATTGTCAAGAACTGACCCTTCAACGAAACTGAAACCAGCCTCCTCCTAAAGCTGCCAACATAGTCCCTCTCGACAGCCTGGCTGTGAACTGCACACACCTCCTCTTGTCCAGTCCTCAGTTCCCAACTCTGTTCAAAGATCTACACATCTCTCAGCTGCCGGCCTCACGATCCTACCAGTTCCAGAGGAGAGGGAGGGGGGAGAAAGAGAAAAACAGAGGAAAGTCACAGGCCTGCCTGGCACAGCTCGGTCACCAACTCTTCCAACTTAACTCAACATGTTGATCCTATGAAATTCTCAAATAAACCATGTAACGAGGTGCCTCTGTTGGAAGCATCTTCCAAACCAGGATTCCACTGGTACATTTCCAGTTTCCCAGCACCGTTCCCAGCCTCCAAGAGTCTTCAGAAGCCACAGACGGCAGCTTCACCATTTTCTCTCCAGGTCCTTTTAAAACTTGGGAGTGTCATGCCTCCTAAAACTAAAGGCCTAACATCCTAAGATAATGGACCATGAGATCACATAGCAAGGAGTGGAGCACGTCCCGATGGGGGAGAGTCCCTAGAGAATGAACGGAGCCACCTGTAGAGCCCGAGGAACGCAGCGCCCCGGGGGTGCCTCTGAAGAACCATTACAGCAGTGATTCCGAGATAAAACCCAGCAGGAACAGGTGACCACATATGAAGCGCATGGGGCTGTGACTGGCAAATGGTTTATGGGGAAGGTAATGGACTAGGACATGACTGAATTACGTCACCTGGGAGAAAGGATCTTCTTGGCGACTAAGCCATTCTCCAAATCATGCAATGTTTCCACACTGGCACTTCCCTTAGTCCAGCTGGGAAAGATGGCAAGCTTCTTTGGAATAAGCAGACAGTCTCTTTGGCCTCTGCAACTTGTATGGCTAGTCAGCGGGTAGGGAGTTAGGGTTGAGACCTCAGAGGTAACACCCCAAGTCAGAGGGAAACGGACCAAGCGGCATGGGAAACTGGGGAGGCTTGACGTTGGTACTCACTCGTGGGCAGCAGCAGGCACACCTGAGCAGTGAAGGGGCTCCTCATCCCTGTTCCCTCCACCCACCTGCTCCATCCGGTCGACACGCAAGCAAACCAGCTGGGTCCTCCTGGCGAGTCACTGCCCAGCAGGCTGATGATGGATTACAGGAAATCCTGTAGATACCAGGACGTGCGTGCGCCTGACACTGAGAAGGCACCCAGTAAATGACTGTCGTCACCGCCTTCAGTGTTCACCTGCCTCCCAAACTCACCACGTAGTGGTTACAAAACACCTTCACTCACTCCTGGGACTAGAAACAAGCCTTTCAGAGAACTTAGGATGGTTCTCAAAAACACAGAAAATACTTAGTGTTATTAACTTTTGGCACAGTAAGTGGAATGGCCATTTACATTAAGTTGCCTGTTTGTGAACAGCACAGGGCGAGCTTCTTAACACAGCGTCACCTGCAGTGTCAGCCAGACACTGCTACCCAGTATCACCAATGCGCTGCCTCCACACTGCCCTGTCTTTTCCCAGGAAAAGGCCCAAGTGCAGCACTTGCTGCTGGTGGGTTTTCCTTCTGACTTGAGTTCACTTGTCCTGACTTCTTAAAGATTTACTATGGGGACACATGAAAAAACAAGACTGACTTTGCTTCAGTGACATGGGGCTATAAAAACCATAAAGGACTGCATGTATAAGTTCTTATTTAAAAGGAAGCACTTCTCAATACTGAAAACATCACATGTACAACGTAATTAGAAGTATTAGTAAGACAGTGCTTGAGGCTATAGGCTTTGGAATCAGATTACGGGGCTTTAAGTCCTAGCCCATTGCTCCCTAGGTGACCTGGGCAAACTCCGATTCCTCTGACAGTAAGAGCACCTCTACCTCACAGGACTGTCGTGAGGATGAACTGTGATAATGTGACTAAAAGTGCTTGGATCTAAGTTACTCACACATCATAAGTTCAAAATATTTCCATTTTTTTATGGAAAAAGAAGAAATGATGCCAATCACAAAAATAGTCAAAAGGGCTACATGATAGGCTTCTTGTTGCCTCACAGTTGTTCTCTCCAGAATATATACTGAATCTCATTTTATAATTTTAATTACATTTGCTTGGTTATACAGCCTGAAAGATAATTTACCTCTGGGGCAAAACCATCTGCCCAGCCTGAATGGCAAAGTGGCTGACGGGCGCTTAGAGCATCTTCTCCACAGTAATTCTAACTACAACTCAGGTTCATATAGAAGCTAGTTACTAAATCACCTTGCCCTCTCCATGCCCAGCAAATTGTACAATGTCCCAGTGGCAAACAAATGCATTTCCATGCTAGATGTTCACATGAAAAGAAAAGCAGCCGATCAAGTACATCATGAGCCTGCTGCGTGCATCATCACAGACATTTCTGCTCGAGAGATGCCTCCCCAAATCAGTATTGGTTGTTGACTGCATCCTTTGTGGATGGAGAAGCAAATTTAGGAAGCTCTTTCCAGAAATCCCTTCACTGTGGCTCCTGCCTCATCAATCCTGGGAGCACGGCCGCAGCTCTGTGCCCATGAAGAGCAGAGGGAATGGAGTTGAAGGTCTGCAGTCCAAGCCCTGCATCTGTCCCTTTTCTGGGTCCCTGTGCAGGTGATTTCCTTCTATTCATTGTCAGGCCAGGAAACAGGCTTTGATGTCATAAGACTTGAAGGGTGATTAAGAGAAACAAACCAGGTAACACAGGAAAAGCTCAGCCTGGCGGCAGAGGCACTCAAAAATTGCACCTGTTCCTGTCATGTACCTAGCCTTCGAAAAGGGTGGTCCATTTCTAAAACATCCTATCCCAAAGTGCCCAGAAGCACATAGACGGGTAATAACTGATCAGGGGGGAAATTCCAACATTAAATATGTAAACTGTTAATATTTCCCAAGTAGGATGGCATTCAGGAAGAAACTGGCCTCACTCAGCAAAACCTTTTTCCACCCGTTACAAAGATTCAGAATTGAACTGAATGGTAAATGAATCTAAAGGAGGAAAAACAGCAATTAAGTTATCAGACTCTTCTCACCAAACTACCTTGCACTTAGAAATGACTGAACTGCAAATTGGTGGCCATCCCAATGACAAAAAATATTTCTGAATGCTGCTGACAAACATACCCCTTTGGGATCTCAGCTTTCTTCCTGAAACCGAGTGGTTCCCTTGGGGCACAGACGGAGCAAGAGGCTGGGGGCTGGACAAGAGAGCCCCCATTCCGATGCCTGTGCCGTCCAGAGGAGAGTGTAACAGTGGGAACAGTGATGGCCTTGAGAGAGCAGGAACAAGGTCCAAAAAACCTAGGTTTCTCAATAGCTGTGTGAGGCCGGACTTGCTGACATCTCTGAGCCCGAGTTTTCTCATTTGTAACATGGGAATAAACGCCCAGTTTACATGGCTGATGTGAGGAGAAGCATATATGCAAATAGCAGGTAACCTTATACTTGGCAGGCAGTGCATGTGTTGTCAAGAAATAAGTCAACATATTTTGTAAGACTCCTTGGAACATAGAAGAGTCCAGTAATCTCCGGAAGCAGAAGTCTGCTTAACAAAGGGGCTGATGAGATCAAGACCTAAGGTGGCAGTTCTATAGCTGGAAGTGGGGATCTCCCTTCCCCCACCTCCCAGCCTGCAAAGGAGTTGCTCTGGGTTGGACTTGACACTGTTGAGCATATCAATCGAGACTACATCAGAAAACAGTTATTTTAAGAGGAAACCTTTCAACAGAAAGAATATGACTAATGCTAGTGTTGTTAAAGTCTAAAACTTATAGTTTTATATATGAAAAATAAATATTAAGAAGTATGCTTTTGTTGGCATTAAAAAGATACAAAGTAGCCCTGGCCAATTACGCTTAGTGGTTAGAGCATGGGTCTGCAGACTAAAGGGTCCTGGGTTTGATTCCAGCCAAGGGCATGTACCTCTGCTGCAGGTTCGATCCCCAGCCCCGGCCAGGGAGCATGTGGGAGGCAACCCATCGATGTGTATTTCTCACATGGAGGTTTCACTTTCTCAATCTCTTTCCCTCCCTCCCTCTCTGAAAAGCAATGGAAAAAATATCCTCAGGTGAAGCTTAAAAAAAACAAAAACAAGATAGTATTTACAAGCAACATTACAAAACTGTTATTAAACACAACTAGTGACTTCAGGTCTCTAAGGGTGATACATTTTTGTATTTCCTTCTTTCTTTGCCTTTAGGAAAAAATCAAAACATCAAAGAAATGGATTAAGAGTCTAATAAAAAAGTATAATCAAAACACAGCAGAAATACCTCTCAGAAAACCAGTGATTTTTAACCTTCCATGCATCAGGGTGCCCATTTTTCATAATAGGTCCAGGGTGTGAAACTCATTTTTTAAAGAGGTCCCTGGGATGGTCGGTTACCCTACTGCATGCCAGAATTATCTGGGAGGCTCGAAAACTAACGCTGCCTGGGCCCCACAGTGGGGCTCTGATGTGCAGCCAAGGCTGAGAACAAGCACCTGATGGCCTGACATGACAGGTGCAGAGGAGTGCGCAGGAGTGGTTAGACTATCACCATCCTGTGCAGTCTTTTAGGTGCCTAACCCAGGGGCAGGACAAGGCCCCTGCCTGGGACTAATGAGGTGACAGGGCAAGTGGACCCTGGGTCCTATCCTTGTTTAGCCATGTGACCTTGGAAATACCACTGATGCTCTCTCTAAAGTGTGTAATGACAGTGCCCATTTCGTGGGCTCTCGAAAACTCCAGCATTCCCAGAGCAGTGGCTGGCGTGGTGAGCACAATAAGCGTGCACTGGGACCGTTTCACCCCACACCTGCCAGGGGCTGCTGTCTTTTAGGAGTGTAACAGGAGGTGGAGGGAAGCAAACGCCACCTCCATGATCTGATCAGGATGCTCAGTAGCCAGCTGCATTTGTCAATCTTAAGAGCCCCTTGGCCCAAGTTGGGCAGAAAGGTGCCTCCAGGGGCAGACTCATACATTAATTACCTCAACACTCCTCAGAGTTCACCTTCAGTTACCTGCTTCCTGGAAGATAACAGGTCTGGAGAAGCTGTGGCTTTTCTAAGGTCAAGGAGTTGGTCAGCTGGTGTCTAATCGAAAGAAATCCTTTGTTCTCTGCTACCCGCGGTGTGAGGCTGTGAACTGAAGTCCCAGCATCTGCTGCGCTGGGCACTGTTCTGACTTCTGGCCTGGAGCTGGCAAGCTGCAGATGTGAGTCAAAGGCACAGCAAGTCGCAGGGGCTCTTCCTAGTCTTCTTAGGCTCCCAGGCCCGTCCAGTCTCTACTCGGCCCTGGCACAGGCTTCTACACTCAGAACCCTGGGGCAGCGAGCCCTGCGCGAACAGCCCTGCAACAGAAGCCAGACACTTGGGTTGAAGTTCCAGGCCTGTGTAGCCTTGGTTGCTCCAGGTACTTTTCTTCCAGAAAAGGGGATGAGCCCTCAAAGTGCTTCTCAAGCAGGGGTGTCGGGCAAGGTCACACAGGGAGCTGAAAATGGAAAAAAAGGTCTCCCAGGACTCCGATGGCCTAATGAATCAGAT
Source organism: Miniopterus natalensis (assembly GCF_054644295.1). Classification (NCBI taxonomy): domain Eukaryota; kingdom Metazoa; phylum Chordata; class Mammalia; order Chiroptera; family Miniopteridae; genus Miniopterus; species Miniopterus natalensis. Next base: position 197,532,943 of record NC_142081.1, on the reverse strand, counting down.
TGCCCTTTGCCTGGGGTAGGCTCAGGCATGTGGTTTAAAATTCTTCCCAGGTGACTCTGGTGCCTCCCCACCCCCCGCCCCGTGATGGGACTGTCTAGATTAGATGGATCCTGGAAACTGCAGCTGGCCGAGCTGGTATATGTGAAAAAGATGCCATCTATGCCAGGCAGCCAGAGAACAACTGAAACAGGGGAAACCTTGCCGGCAAGGGCCTTGCTTATCAGTCAACAGCATAGGGCTTGGCCACAGAAGGCACTTAATACATACTGGTTGAATGAATGAACGAACACGAGTCAATGAAAGAAAGAAATGCCAGCCTTTATGGTGGCAATAATAAAAATGTTCTTTGCTCTTCCTCTTGCACAAAAAACTGTCCCAGATCCCCTTACTTAAAGCAAGTAGGCATGTTTTTATTTTTTAATTGCTGTGACTGGATTTAAAAAAAAATCTACATTAGTTTGGTATAATGCATCAGGGAGGAGGCCTAATAAATAAAATAACACCCTCCTTTGTTTCAAAATGCACTTGTAAGGAATGTCATCAGCACAACAAAACTGGATACATACAAAAGTGTTACTTTTCAAAGGCTATGTTCAGTACCCAGATCAAAAGTAATTTTCAAAAAATGCATCCTAGAAAACATCATGAAATTTTAAAAGCTGAACATTATACTTGCATTCTAGTTCTTAAGGAGACTACACGATGCTGGTTTCTAAATAACCAGTTGCCTCAAGAACCCTTGGCCAGTATGGCCTGTTGTGTGTGCACACAGCACAGGCTGGGCTGAACTTTGCCTGTGTGACTCACACAGATAAACATTCCTAGTCTCTCTGCTCTTCTTTAGGAAAGTCCTGTGGGGTCCTGGAGAGCAAGCTGTCTTATTGTAGGTGACTAATTCTAAATTTAAGGGGGAATGTTTAAGGGTTCCAACACAACATCACAGTTTAGCCTTGTAGACTTAAACAGGACAAAGTGCTCGGCGGCATTTCGCATTTCGTTTTACAATCGTAGGATACCCGACATACACAACTGAACTGAAATGTTTTTCATTCTCCCCTTCGCCTCTCCCCTTCTGGTTAAAAAATACTCATTCTTTTGCATCCTGCATTGTTTCCCTGGCCTGGAACTGCCCAACACCCTGAGGCAACGAGATAAACGGGCAGGCTGGAATGGGGGAGGTCCCACAAAGGGTGACATCAGCCTCGGGGACTAGTCAGGCCATCCCCATCCATCTCCCCTTCCCCCGCCCGCAGAAGATGCACAGGCCCTCCACGGAGAGGCCGGCCCTGGGCACGCCCGCAACACCCAAGGAAAGACAATGCAGTCTGGTTTTCGAGTTTATTGCTGGCACACGCACACCGACGGCACACAGTATTCGAGGCGAGCCCACCTCCAACGGCGCGGGCGCTGGCGGGACGGCGCGGCACACTAGGTGCACGGTGGTCTCTGGGGACGGTCGGTCGGGCCCCCTCGAGGGGTCGAGGGGGCGGCTTCTAACTACTGGAAATCAAAACACGTCAGCGCTTACCTCCCAGGCCCGAAGGAGGCTTTAAAAATGGCCTCCTGACGACACTTCCTGCTCGGCCGACCGGTAGAAATCCTCCCGGGAGATGCATCATTTAAAACGCAGGGGGCGGCACCTGAGGCCGGAGGCCGGCTCCGGCTCCACGCCCGCCGCCGCCGCCGCCGCCGAGGGTCCGACCCGCGCCTTGGGCGCCGGCCCGCGGCCTCGGTGGCACAAAGGCGCGCGGGCGGGCAGGGGGCGCCGCACCCGCACCCCGCCGCCACCCAGCCCCGGGTCGCCGTGGTCCCCGCACGTCTGCCCCCTCCCTGCCCCCTCCCTGCCCCCACTGCCCTGCACCCCTCTTGGCCCCCCGTCCCCGCCACTCGCCCCCTCCCCGGGCACCGAGCCTGCCGCCGGCCTGCCCGGGGGCCACCCGGCCAGGCAGCCCGGGGACTGGGGTGGGCACGCAGGACCCGGCCCGCACCTCCCGGCCCGCCCGCCTCGGAGCGGCCCCGCGCCCCCCACCTGCCCCGCGCGCGCACTCGAACCCAGAGCCCCGGCGCTCCCGCTCGGCCACTCACCAGCCGGTCCCGGCCCAGGGAGGGGCGCCGACCGCGACCACAGGCCGCCGCGCCACGGCCGCCGGCGCGCCCCACGCCCGCCTAGGTCCCCGGTAGGTCCCTACTCGGGGGCGGAGCCCGCGCCCGCGCCTGCGCAGTGCGCCCAGCCTCCGCGGGCGCCGCCGGCCCGAGGCTGCGCCGGGCGCTGCCCGCTGTCGCCGCCGCGCAGAGGCGAAGACCCAGCCGCCCGGTGCCAGGCCCGGAGCGCGACCCGGCGCGTCGGCACCCGCTGCGCTCGGCCCGGATGCCCGCGAGCTCCCGGGGCTGGCCCTGCCGCCATCGTCGCCGCCCTCCGCCGTGCGGGGGGCGCAGGGCGCGTTAGCCCTGCCCTCATGGAGCGTTTGCCCTGCCCTCATGGAGCTTGAGGTCCCGCAGCCGGCGGGTGGAGGCGAGAGGAATGGCGTGGAGCCGCCCTCGCCCAGGCCTGCCTTCCTCGAGAGCCGCAGGGCGTGGGACGGCCTGGACGGCGCGGGTTCGAGCCCCGACTCCTCCGCGCCTGGCTCCGGGAGCGTGGGTGAGGCAGCCCCCTGGCCTCTCCGAGACTCGGACCCGAAGCCGCTTGGGCTGCCTCGGTGGCCGTGAGGGTCAGACAGACAGACAGGGAGAGTCAAGATGGTGTGAGCCACTCAACCCGGCGGCCTCCCTGCGCCTCGCCCCAGCGCCGTCCCGGGGCCCCTCCGCCCCCACCGGGCGCAGGCTCGCGCCCGCCCTCCCGGAGGGACGGCGCATTCCCAATAGACCCTCGCGGAGGACAGGGCCCGCTTTGCTCGAGCCCCACAGCCGGTGACGCAGGGCATCTCCCCGCGAAATAAAATTGCTCCAGGAAGGGCCCGTGTGGCGGGGGAGCAGCGTCGCTGGGAAGCGCAGCTTCTCCGGGGATGAGAGTTGATCACGCAGCTCTGCAAGGAGCAAGGCTGGCTCCTGCCGCCTTCCTGTTGGAGGCCGGAGGTCAGGCGTGGACATCGGCCAGAAGCAGGGAGGTCGGGCAGGGCTGGGGCAACTCTTCCTCACAAACAGACGGAATTCAGGACACTGTCAGCCACAGGATCAGCAGCAGGAAAAGAGTGTCTCAGACTGAAATAGCAAGAGCTGGACACAGGCAGTGCCAACCCGGAGATGGATGGTCAACAGCAGCTTCCCCCAGTCGATGCTGCAAAACTCCACCTCTGCGAAGGGGCCTCCTGGTCCTGTCTCCTAGGGCTTGGGGGAGCTAGTGGATGTCTTCTCAGAAACACACGCACAAAGAGCTCGCATCGGAGAGACTGGGGCAGAGTTCGGTCTCTCTCAAGAGGGAGGTGGGCTTGGGAAGGGCACTGAGAATCTAAACTGGCCACTGCCTGGCAATTTCTAGTGGCAAAAGGAGCCAAATCAGGAAAAAGTGTTAATCCTAAGTATTGGAGAATCCCAAGTCTGAGTATTAGAGATTTCCCCCCCTAAAATTTAGCCTAAATTGTTGCCTTTCTTTGTAATTTCCACCCATGCTCTTCTCACTGACAGTTCTGCCTTCTTGAGTCAAGTAGAATTAATGAAAGTCCCTCTGGATTTCCTGGAAGTTTCTCTGCCGTTAGAACTGGTTATGAATCCCAGCTGGCATGGAACTGTGAGCTAGCTCCTTAACCTGTCTGGACCTCACTTCTCATGTAAAAGTTGGTGAATAATAGGACTGATCTCACAAATGAGTCCTCAACATTAAATAAGAGAGAGCGGGTCAGGGCTCAGCACAGTCCCTGGCAAATAAGAAGTGCCCAATAGCTGCTCTTCTTTTATAGTTCTCAGGAGTCCAAATTCAATGACGTAAAATACTTTGTGAAGGATTAGGGAAATGGGGTGTTTACAGCCTGCAAAAGGGCGGAGCAGGGACAGAGACCACTCTGGTAGAAGCCCTTAAAGTTGAAGTGTTCCCTAAAAGTCCTGATGCAGGAAAAGTTCACCCAGAAATAGTTATTTCTGGACAACCAGCCAGTGTACCTGTTCTACACTTAGGACAGTCCTTCAAGCCTTCTTTCCCATCTTCCAGCTTAGCTCGTCTAAATCTTTTTCTAGTGTTCCATGCATCACCTCTGTTACATCCTTAAAAAAGAAAGAGATTCAAAGGGGCGAAGGCCATGTGAAGACAGAGATCGGCGGAACCTGGAAAAGGCAACAAAGGATACTCCCCCTGTAGGTTTTGGAGGGAGCAAGGACCTGCTTACTGCACCTTGATTTCAGACTTCTAGCCTCTAAAGCTGTAAGATAACAAATTTGTTTGTTACAGCAACTCTAAGAAGCTGACACAAGCTTCCAGATATGATTTCCTAACATATGGGAGAAGAGAGGAAAGACACATGAACAAAGCCAGTCGAGTGTAAGGGCTGGGAGCTGACGTTCATTCACATATTCATTCAACAAACGAGTGTCTATTTCTTGCCGGCACAGGTTAGATGCTGAGGACAGGAGGAAGAACAAGATAAGGTTCTGCCCCCTGGGAGCATTCCTTTTGTTGGGGGTTATAGACTTGGAACAATTAATGGGATATATAATTGAGGAGTGCCAGAGGCAGGGAAGAAAATAAAACTGGGTGTTGTGATGTGGAAGAGAGTGCAGAGCAGGAGAAAGGATGACCTGAATGGCACAGTGAAGGGACTTTTAAGATGAGCTCTAAGTTGTGAGTAAGAACCAGCACAGGAAAACAGGAGAGCTTTACACACAGGGGCATGTGCAAAGGCCCTGAGATGGGCTCCCGTTGGGCATGTCTGAGGAAGTGAAGGAAGGGCAGTGCAGATTTGGATCATCCTAGCCACTTACAACCGGCGTGATCTTAGGGAGTCCTTTACTTCGATTCTGCCAGTGAGGCCTCTGTGGCTCAGAGGAAGGTACTTGACCCCACTGGGCCTTGGAAAAGGGCCAGGTCTCTAACATCCAGGGTAGGAACTTCGGGCTAACTTTGGGGGAGGGGAGGCAAAGGCATGTAAATCTCAGGTACTTCAAGACAATGCATAAACAGGACACCCAAAGAGGTGACTCTGTTATTATTTAAAACATTTTAGAAATTTCTAGTAATTTCTTTGACCTTAGTTGGCTCATCTGTGAAAGAGGGATAAATACCTCTTTTCCCAGGGACCCTGAACCTCACATAAGGCAGCCCTGACACTCAAATTCAGGTCTTCTCCCAGCCCTGGGGCGCAGGGAGTGGAGGCGGCACAGTTGGATCCAGATCCCATTACTCATCCGTACCTGCTGTGTGACCTTGGGGAGGTTGCTGCCAGTCTCTGACACGCTTTTCTCAACAGTAAAAGGGAATAAGTGGAGCAACCTTCCGTGGAGGTTGTCGGGTTGGAGGGAGCGCCCGAGGCTAGGCCCCAGTCCCAGCCGCCGGCCTCCTTCCCTAGCCCTGGGGTGGCTCCCGCCTTGCTCCCGCAGCCCCGGGCCAGCCGGAGGCCCGCAGCCTAGAGCGGCGCCCTGGGCATGCGCAGCGGGTAGAACCCGGGAGGCCTGCAGGATGCGCCCCGCCCGCCCACGCGCTGCAGTACCGCCAGCGGCCTGCGGCGTCGCTGCGCAGCTGCCCCTGCGGGCTCCCTCGTAGAACTCTACCCGGCGGGCGCGCCCTGCCCCCTGCGCTCCCGGGCTGCTGGGGTTCCCCCGGCGGCCTGCCGGCCGCGCTCCTGTGCGAGTCTCCATGGGCTGCTTGGCTTTTGTTTCGCGTGTGCTGCGGCCCGGAGCGGGCGCGATGGAGGCTGGACTTGCGGCGCTGGCGCGATCCCCGGGACTCCCCGCGGCGCCGGCCTCCCGCGCGCCGTCCCGACGCGGTTCGGACGCTCGGGCTCTGCTGGCGCAGCCGGCGCCCCGGCGGGTCCCACCGTGCCAGGCGCAGCGCCCGGCTTCCCGGTCCACGCACGTCCGAGCCGTCGGCGCCGTCGCCTAGACCAGGGATAGGCAGAGCCGGGCGGGGCGGGGCCCGCATGGGTTTCCCGGGGGCGCAGTGGGTACCGAAAGGGAGCGGAGCGTTGGAAACGATCGCAGCAGGTGGGCACGGCTGCGGCAGGGCGGGGCGGGTGCACCGACACGGGGCGGTCGCTCGCGCCCGGCGGTGGACCGGGAAGGCCCGGGAGGGGTGGGAGGGGGCGAGACCTGGCCTCCGACGTGGTCTCGGACCGCACCTCGCCCGCTGCCCCTCAGCCGCACCGGGCCCCTCCCGTCCCGAGGCCCTCGATGGACGGCCCACCGCCACTTACATCACCTGAGGGTCTCAGTGGCAGCACAGTTTTCCAGTTGCTTCCCCAAATCTGTGTCTCCTTTTTCCCCCTCTTGGTATTACCCTCCAAGTTCTTGCTGCTCAGGAAAAAAGACTAAACTTTCGAGTGTAGCTTGTTCCAGTCGATGGGGAGGAAGGGAGTAGAAGTAGAGCATGTATAACACCCAGAAGGGTCCTCAGGGGGGAACGGCGGCTCTGCCATTTCCTTATTCCGCTGCTTGAACAAAGGGATGAAGGCGCAATGGCTGGAGCTGGGGCAGCCACGTGGACCACGAAGTCAGTGTCACTTGCTGAGGATGGTGGGGCAACCAGGTAGAAGGAGCCTGAGTCCCTGATGATCACCGAGCGACCATAACTGACATCCCCTGCCTGCCCCTTGACTTAATTTACTTAAGAGGTAAACAGGCTTCTAGTTTGGATTTCCTGTCGCTTGCTGCAAAACCCACTATGAACTGATGCTGTGTTGCTAGGGAAAGTAAAGGGTGGACTGGGCAAAGCATGCGCCAACGTGATATGAAAAGTGAGCAGTTTATGTTGAATGATTTACAAACACATGTAATTCAGCAGAAGCAACATCTGAGAAGTCTGCAGAAGAAATAGAAGTATTCTTTCTCTTCCCACCCTGCCCCCTGCAAAAATCCCCAGATATAACGCCAGGACTAGCGCATCGCCTATTATACAAATGGGAGTTTCTCACCGTTTTTATTAGACTCTCAGGGTAAAGGGTCATGTATCTTCTTGCTCCCTTTAAAATAAGCAGAGCTCGAAGTGCATCTCATGGTTCGTGATGCTCAGCTGAACGCATTCAGGGTTAGGCGCTCACCGGGCACGTCCTTCACCCAGCCGAGCAGCACTGCCCAGCAGGGTCATGGTCGGTTTGAAGTTTCCAACCACTTCTTCATAATTGTGCACTATTTAATGACTACCCACAATGAGTAACAGACAAAATGAGAAGGCAGAAAGAGTGCTGATGTTGAAATGCCAGAAAATGGGAGTTAACATTTATAATTTTTCAGCATTTTTAAGCCTCATGATGAGCTTTCCTAGTGACCCTAGTTGCAGGCATATATGATCCAGATTTATAGATATTATTTAAAACTTTTTTATTGTTAATATTTCCTAAACAATACAGTATAACTACTTACATAGCATGTCCACTGTATTAGGTATTATGAGTAATCTAGAGATGGTTTAAAGTACACAGGAGGATGCTCGGAGGTTATATGCAAACACCATACCATTGTCCATAAGGGGCTTGAGCATCCACGGATTTTGGTGTCCAGGGGGGCCCTGGAAACAACCCCCAGCAGATACCGAGGGATAACCGTGTCCTTAAACGTTCCCAGCCTCCCTGTTCAGTGGGGTGTCCTAAAATCTTCCCCTTCCCACCTCCCCAGCCTGTGGCACGCCTGGCCCTCGGGTTCCCGTCTGCGCTGGCATCTACCTGCCCCGCCGGACTTTCTGCCTCCCTCTTGTCTGTGTTAAGGCCCCACATACCGGAATCCCTTCGATTTGTTTGTTGATTGTTAGTTTTGTTTTTTGCCGGGGACTCCCCATGTACTGAGAGCGTTAGAGGTAAGCTGTCGGGAGCCCTGAGTGTCTGGAAATACCCTTTTCCTCCCTGACACGGCGGGTTTTCAAGGTTGAAAGCAGCGTTCCCTCCAGCCTTTGGGCGCAGAGTCTGCTGTTCTTGGTTTTAGTGTGGGCACGTGTGTGTTCACCCGCCGTCTTCCCGCAGCCTTCAGATTTCCCTCTTGGTCGTTTGTGATGATGTGTCTATTTACTGTCATGCGTCCATCCATCCATCCATCGGTCCGTCTGTCACGTATCTTTCTGCGCAGTGGATGTAGCCTTTCAGTACGGAAACTGTCCTCCCATTCTGGATTTTTATTATTTTCCCTATAGTGTCTGTTTCTCTCATCATATTATTATTCAGATAATGAAACTTCTTGATTGATCTTTGCCCCTCAGTCTCGTCTCTCGTATTTTCGACTTTTGTCCTACTGTTTACTCCCTGGAAGGTTTCCTTGACTTACCTTCCCGTGCGCGTATCGTTTTCCCTGTGGAATTTCCTGAGTGCAGGGTGTTCTCCAGGCCCTGGAGGCTGTGCTGCTGAGAATGTTCAGAGGTGTTTTCTTTTCTTGGGGACCATTTTATTTCTTTCTCTTTTTTCTTTTTTCCATCCCCTTTCATCCCTCATCCCCTCTTTCTCTCCCTCTCCCCCTCTATTCTCTTGCTTTCGATGGGAGGTTGTCCTCAAAAGTCAGATGATCTCTGTTTGTGCCCCATTTATTGTAATAAAACCCCAGTGTGAAGATTAGGGTGCGTGGCAGGGCTGATGACTTCGGGCTGATTGGGTAGGAGCTTTATTGATGCAGGAGACTCCTCAAGCCAGAACGTGGATTCCTTTCTTCTCGGGGCATTCTGCTCCTTTTAGATTATGGGGTATTTAGCAAATACCCACATAGTCTTCACCCAGCTTTAGGGCACCCTGATGTCTTAGTGTATTTGCTTCAGGTCTCCCCTCGGAAACAAACCATCAGCACGGCAGATCCGCCCCAGGCCACCTCTGTCCCCCCCTTGGTGCACGTGGTCGCCCACTGTTCCCTGGAGCAAGAGACCGGTTTTTAAGGAGACGTAAAGTGGGGGACTTGAGTGTGTATATACTTGGAAAGGGACTCAAGGTGTGAGGAATGCTGACTGCCTGCAAATACAGTGAGACATTGCCTGAGCTGTTGACTTGGTAAATTGCATATAAAGGTAACATCATTTTACAGGGATGCATCATGAGGCTTGGTACCAGAGAGTGAGCTATATATATATTTTTCTTTTTTACAGCCAATTAAGATGTTTTCCTTTTCCCATGCTGCCCTCTAATCATGTCCCCTTACGTGTCTGGTTTTACACATTTTCTGGTGCATTAACCATTTTCTGGATTACTTTCTCTTACATGATGCTAGAGTATTTTTTTAAAAAATATTTTTAAATTTTATTTTTGTTTAAAATATTACAGATGTCCCTTTTTCTCCCCATTGACCCGTTCCACCCTGTCCCATCCCCCTCCCCAATCCCTCTCCCCACCATTGTCCATGTCCTTGGGCTGTGCATATACACATATAAATTCTTTGGTTAATCTCTCCCCTCCACCCACCCGCCCTCCTCCATCCCTCTGACATTCGTCAGTCTCATCTATGCTTCCATGTCATTGAATCTATTCTGTTCATCAGTTTATTAAGTTCTTTAGATTCCACGTATAAGTGAGATTATGTGATATTTGTCTTTCGCTGCCTGGCTTATTTCGCTTAGCATAATATTCTCCAGGTCCCTCCATACTGTCCCAAAGGGTACGAGATCCTTCTTCTTTACAGCTGCGTAGTATTCCATGGTGTAAATGTCCCACAGCTTTTTCATCTAGTCATCTCCTGATGGGCACTTGGGCTGTTTCCAGATCTTAGCTATTGTAAACTGCACTGCTATGAACAAAGCATATATTCTTTCTGATGAATGTTTCAGGATTCTTAGGATACATTCCTAGGAGTGGAATCACTGGGTCAAAAGGCAGCTCCATTTTTAATTTTTTGAGGAACCTCCACACTGTTTTCCACAGTGGCTGCCCCAGTCTGCATTCCCACCAGCAGTGTACTAGGATTCCCCTTTCCCCACACCCTCGCCAGCACATGCCATTTGTTGATTTGTTGATGGAGCCATTCTGACAGGTGTGAAGTGACACCTCATTGTGGTTTTAATTTGCATCTCTCTGATGATTAGCAATGCTGGGCATTTTCTCATGTGTCTCTTGGCCATCCATATGTCCTCTTTGGAGAAGTGTCTATTCAAGTCTTTCGCCCATTTCTTCATTGGGTTGTTTGTCTTCCTCTTGCTGAGTGCTGTGAGTTCTTTGTACACTTTGGAAATTAGCCCCTTATCAGATGCATCCTTGGCAAATATGTTTTCCCAGACCGTGGGTTCCTTTGTATTTTGAGGCTGTTTTCTTTTGCTGGGCAGAAGCTTTTAGTTTGATGTAGTCCCATATGTTTATCTTTTCTTTTGTTTCTCTTGCCCTAGGAGACGTATCAGTGAAAAGTCCACTACGTGGGATGTCTGTGACTTTACTGCCTATGTTTTCTTCCAGGATGTTTATGGTTTCGTGACTTACATTTAAGTTCTTTATCCATTTTGGGTTTATTTCTGTGTATGGTGAAAGTTGGTGGTCTAATTTCATTTTTTTGCATGTATCTGTCCAATTTTCCCAGCACCACTTACTGAAGAGACTGTCTTCACTCCGTTGGATACTCTTGCCTTCTTTGTCGAATACTAACTGACCATAGTGGCGTGGGTCTATTTCTGCGGTCTCTGTTCTGTTCCATTGATCTATACGCCTGTTGTACCAATGCCAGGCCATTTTGATTACAGTGGGTTTGTAATACAGTTTGAAGTCCGGTAATGTGATCCCCCCCACTCTGTTCTTTTTTCTCAAGATGGCTGCCGCTATTTGGGGTCTTTTTTGGTTCCATATAAATTTTCGAAATGTTTGTTCTAGGTCTGTGAAATATGCTGTTGGTATTTTAATAGGAATTACATTGAATTTATAAATTGCTTTGGGTAGTATGGACATTTTAATGATATTAATTCTTCCAATCCATGAGCATGGTATATTCTTCCACTTGTTTAAATCTTCTATTTCTTTTTTCAGTGTCACATAGTTTTCCGAGTACAGGTCTTTTACATCCTTGGTTAAGTTTATTCCCAGGTATCTTATTTTTTTAGTTGCAATGGTAAATGGTATTGCTTTTCTAGTTTCTCTCTCTGAAAGTTCATTGTTGGTGTATAAGAATGCCATTAATTTCCTAATGCTCTAATGCTGACTTTGTATCCAGCTACCTTGCCAAATTCGTTTATCAAATCTAGTAGTACTTTGATGGAGTCTTTAGGGTTTTCTATGTACAATATCATGTCATCTGCAAATAATGACAGTTTTACTTCCTCCTTTCCAATTTGGATACCTTTTGTTTTCTTCCTGTCTGATGGCTATGGCGAGGACTTCCAGTACTATGTTGAATAACAGTGGTGAAAGTGGACATCCCTGTCTTGTTCCTGTTTTTAATTAGAGTATTTTTCATGTTGCACAGTCATCTCCTCCCTCATCTGTCTCCAAACCATCTCTCCTTTCTCAGACAGGTCCCTATCCCTCCATAACAAATTTTAATAACCTAGCATATCCTTATATAACTATAATATTAGAAAAATAGCCAGATATGTGTGGTGGGTTGTAGTTGTTCTTATAAATATAGACCAGTTCTACTCACATTTCTCTACAGGGTGCTTTTATCACTTACGGCCTGATAATGACTATTTAATAGGAAAATCGCCGCGCCGCTCAAGCATCATTTTAAATAGCGGCATACTGCTGCTCAGCTTGGGTGCACTTAGTTTACCATCCTTTCCTTATCGAACTTTAATTTTTTGCTCTGTTACTTGGCAGACGATGCTCCTTTCCTACTTCCTACTTCAGTAAGTACACTTTTAATTTCTTCCAGAAGTAGGTTGGTGAGGAGACATATATTTTTCATCTTCACAGAGTTTGCCAGGTTAATTTCCAAAGAGCTGCAGGGGTTCCAGTGCCCATTGTTACCAACAACTTATAGAAACCTGGCTTGCCCTCCCCTCACCCCCCAGCTCACACCCCATAACATTCTTCGGAGCTTTCTGCCTCCCATTGGGTGGAAAACACGTTAACTTACTGCTATGGTAACAGTGAGCGTTCCCTGTCGGTCGTGAGGCTGGGCTCCTTCTCCTGTGTCTGGGCGCTTCAGGGTTTCCAGTCTGTAGAACGGCTGTTTTATACGTGGACTGCTTTTCAGTTGGACCATTTGTCCCTATGTTGTCAGCTTACGGAGTTATTTATGTCGTGTGCATTGGAATCATTTCTTCGACATACATGCTTAAAAAGATTTTTTTTTGGAATCTATTCTTTGTTTTCTGACTTTGTTTATTGTCTTTTTGGTTGTATTTAAAATATTTACATAGTCAAATGTTTCTTCATTTCCCTGATTTTTTTTTGTTTCCTGTGTTGCTTAAGAAGTACCTCCAGCCCTGGCTGGTGTGGCTCAGTTGACTGGACATTGTCCGTTTACTTATTTGTCAGTCCCAGGGCATAACATACGTGTGTGGCCTATCCTGGGACTGAGAACGCGCTTCACCAGCTGGAGGGCAATGCTACTACATGCAGTTCTTATTCTCTGGAGTATGACACTCTCCACTCCGTTCCAAAGTTACTCAGGTCGGGCTTCCTTTCTCCCCACTGATTTGCTGATCTCTTGTTAAGGACTTTTGTTTCTATTCTTGGGGCACATAACCTGGACTTCTCTTTCTTTGTATTGTCCCTGTCAGGTTTACGTGCTTATCTGTGTATTTGTTTATGATTTGGTTTATGCCAGCCTTAGAGTTTGGAAATGTTCCATCTTTCTCGATTTTCTTAAAAAGTTTGTAAATTTTGGTGTTATAACTTAGGATCCACCATGATCTGGAGCTGGAGCTTTTTTTGTATGCGGGAAAGTTGCTAATTTCTTTTAAAAATGAAGTGCTGTTCAGGTTTTCTGTTTCTTCTTGTATTAGTATTGTTTCTATGGAATTATATTTTTCAACTTCTCTAAAATAAAGGCACTTAGGATATTCCTTTGATAGCCTTTCAGTGTCTGTAGGACCTGTTGTGTTTTCCCTTTTTTCCTTCTTAGTAATTTTTCTCTGGCTTATGTGTTTGATTACTTTAGCTAGCTGTTTATTAATCTTAATCATTCAAAGAACCAACTTTTGGCTTTGTTTTCTTGATTTCTGCTCTTATCCTTAGTATTTTCTTCTTTCTACTTACTTTGGGCTTCATTTATGCTTTCTTTATGTCTTAAGTGGAAACTTAGGTACTTGGTTATGGAACTATCTTTAATATAAGCATTTAAGTCTTTTAAGCTATACATGCTTATATTAAATCACATCTAAATGGTACTGTATCCCTCAAATTTTGGTATGTTGTATTTCATTATTAATTTTGAAATGTTTTTACACTTTTCTTGTGTTTTTTCATTTGACCACAAGTAATTTAGAAATGCGTTGCTTAATTTCCAAATATTTGGAGATTTTCCCAGACATTGTTATTTATTTCACTCAGAGAATATAACCTATATATTTCCTAGTCCTTTAAAATTTATCGAGACTTGTTTTAGGTCTCAGAAGATGGTCCTTCTTGGTGAATGTTCTATGTGGACTAGAAAAGCACATATTCTGTATTTGTTTTGTGAACTGGTCTGCAAACGACTATTAGTTCTTGTTGGTTGATGGTGTTAAAATTGTCTATAGTTTATTCACTTCTGCTTGCTTACTTTATTATTTCTGAGAGATGTGTATTAACATTTCCAACTATCATTGTGGTTTTGTCTGTTTTTCCGTTTAGACACACCTCATATCAAGCATCAGGGAACTTTGTGAAATTATTCTTACAAGTCCTGGAGGGTACAGGGCACACAGAGGTCATGGAGAGAGAGAGAGAGAGACAGCCCGAGCGAATGCAGACCTGGGGTATTGCCTGTTATTGGTGTCGAGGTTGGGGGAGGGGCTAGGCTTTTTCGGGTTCACTCCTCAATGATGAATTTAAAACCCAAGGTCCAGAGTTGAAGCAGGAGAGGGAAAAGCAGGGTCACAGAAGTGTCCGTTTGTAGGTTGCCCAGGGCCTCCTGAAGGGGCTCTTCACAGGTGGCGGCCTGGCTATTCATCTAGCTCTGTATCTGGAAAGGCCTTCACTGAGCTGCGTGTCTTTGAAATGGATGCCTCGGCAGTTAAAAGCGTAAAGTCAGGTATTTACATTAGAATCAGGGAAGCTAATTGCCAGGCACCTAAACCTCCTCACCAGTTTTTGATACGATGTGAATCCTTAATTTTGACCAGTTTGGTGGGTGGAGAGAGCTGTGCGGCTGTTTTCGGGAGCGTTACTCTGGCTCCCTCCGCAGAGGCAGGTGCCAGGGAGCTGGGCGCCCGCGTCTGCTGGCGAGGCCGGGCAGTCGCGCCGGGAAGCGGAGCAGTGGCTTAGGGTTCCTTTGCCCATTTTGCTTTCACCTCCTGGGGTGACAGGAAGCCCACCTGCCGTTCTCACGGGGTCACTCCCCCTCCTGGCCTCTTTAAGCTTTCTGGCTAAAGTCTCCCTCTGGGTGGGTCCATTGTGAGCCCCGTGGGCTGGAGATCAGAGGACGCACTTCCCTCCCCGGCTCTGCTCCGTCAGCTCTGCTCCGTGCTGGCCCGTGTGCGCCACGGCCCCTGGCTCCCCAGTTATGACCGTGAGGCTGTCATAACTCACAGGGCCAAGAGGTTGGGTTTGTTTTGTTTTTTAAAAATATCTTTATTGATTTTAGAGAGAGGAAGGGAGAGAGAGATAGAAACATCAATGATGAGAGTCATCGATCGGCCGCCTCCTGCACGCCCCCGACCGGGGATGGAGCCCGCAACCCGGGCATGTGCCCTGACCGGGAATCGAACCTCCGTGTCCTGGATCCTAGGTTGGTGCTCAGCTGCTGAGCCATGGCCGGCTGGGCTTGGATGTTGTTGTTTTTTTCATATGAATTGCTTGTTTATGACCTTTGGTCATACTTATATTAAATTGTTTAAATGCCTTCTGACTTCGTCTAACTTTTGCAAACATTTTAAATTCTGGTGTAATGAATCTATCAATCTTTCCCTTTATGATTCATGTTTTAGTTTTAAGAACTCTTTCCCTACCCCGAAGTCATAAAAATTAGAGGAAAATACAGGGCTCAATTTCACGTTTGCTTTTCATGTTTAACTTTTCGATCCTTGGAGAATTTATTTTTGGGTATAACTTGAAGTAAAGACACAATTGTATTTTTTCTCCCATCCAGTGAGCCAGTTTCCCCGGAACCAGTCAATAAATCACAGTCCTTTCCCCATGGAGGCGGCTGCTATTGGGTTCACTCGTCCATTCAATATGTGGTCACTGCTTGACTAGTGACTAGAATGGCCTAGAATTGTACCCTAAAAATCAGCACTCAAAAATAGACTGACAAAGTGCTGGTACTTCTAACGCGTTTATTCAGAGGCATCCTTCAGCTCTCTGCTCGAAACGCGCCTCCCCATCAGCAGCTTTCCCTGACCGCACCCTCCCCCACATCCATTCCCGCCACCAGGGCCTCGGTGGCAGGAGGAGAGAGTGACCAGACCTATTATTCTCATTGTGTGCTGTTAATTACCTGCATTGTATTGCCAGGCTCTTAGCCAGCAATCGCAGGGATTGTGTCTTTTTCATCTTTCTCCCCCCAAATCTAGCATTTATTAATGCTCATATGTCAAAACTTATTCTAGAAAGTTTGTCATAAATTTATCTTAAATGTGATTTCAAAAGGGCTTAAGGAACAATTGGGCACAAAAATGCCAAAATTAAGCTGTATTTTGAATTTCTTTTTCTAATACTCAATTACAGAGATATTAGGAGGGTTAATTATATTTACTTTTATTAAGTTAGTACAGCTGTAAATCATTAATTTTAAAAAGTAAATGTGCTTCGCTAGAACCAATAATTACTCAGGATGAAAAGATACACAATATAATGCTAATCACGTGTAATACAGACCATTGTATGAGAAGTGTGTATGTGAGCACACACAGCAATGGGCTAAGTGTGACAATCGGGTAACATTTGATTCCTCTATAGTGAGTAGAGCAGAATATTTAATTGATTTCAGGTAGGAGGTGGTTAAGGGGACCTGGCCCTGAGCCGGCCGGTAGTGTGGGGGTTCTTGACTTCATGCAGGAAAAATTTCACAGCACCAGTCCAGGGGAATTTTAGAGGACACTTTATTAAAGCTGGGGACAGGGAAACAAGGAGGGGCCTAGATAACAGAAGAGGGACTAGGTAAGGAGATGAGCCCAGGCTGGCTGCTTTGGCTCACTAAGAAGGCAGAGAAAACGGGGCCTTGGGGACAGGTTCAGGGGTCTGTCTCTGCCCATGGCTGCCCTGGTTGCAAGTCTCACGGGGTCTCTCAGCATTTAGGAGCTGCAAGCCTTTTGGGAAAGGAGAGGGGAGGGGTGGAGGAGGGGAAGTGTTTTAAAGACTGGGAGTTAAGGGTAGGATCTCAACAGAATATTCATTAGTTTTATGCTGATGTGCCAAAAGGAAAGAGTTATTCCCTTAACTCCGTCCTTGGGTGTGGGTGGCAAATAGCACTCACTGGGTCTCTGCTGTCTCCCCGCCTAGGGTGATTTAAGCTATTTACCTCTGGTTGGGAAGATGTGCAGGCTGTTTACGCTTAAGTCCCTGGTTTAGGGAAGATGGGATTTACTAGGTGGCTGTTTAACTCTGTCTCACTTTCCCTATTCCACTTGCCAGTGAATTTTCCTAGCTTCTTGCCTGCCTCATGGTTACTCACCGCTCCCAGCCCCTGCCAGCCTACACGCGAATACCCAAGAGCAGGAATTTTCCATTAAGTAAATTTGAAAAACTTAACATTTTCTGATTGAAAACTTCTTTAATCCTCACCTGAGGATATTTTTTCCATTGCTCTTCCGGGGGCGGAGAGAGAGGGAGAGGGAGAGGGAAACAGTGTGAGAGCGACACGTGGATTGGTCACTCCTGCGTGTGCCCCGACTGGGGCTGGCAGGGATCGAGCCTTCAACCGAGGCACGTGCCCTTGACCAGAACTGAACCTGGGACCCTTCAGGCCGACGGCTGGCGTTCTAGCCACTGAGCAAAACCGGCCAGGGCTGATTGAAAATGTTTAAAAGCCATCTTAACTAGGCTTCTGCAAAATACCTAACATTGGCCTCGCTACAAGCACTCAGAGATAAGTGTTAAAATAGAAATACAGCAAAGTCACGGGGAACCAACTTAGATGATTTTATTTATTGAATACTTATTTGCTGTTTCTCCCACTTAATTCACTGCTATCATTCTAACCTCTGCAAGACTGCCCGGCAACAAATACATAGTCATGCACAGGCAGGTGCTTGTAACTAGGTATCATTAAAGATGAGGAGGGTGTGAGTTGATCCGAATGGGGCTGATTTAGTGGAAAGGAGATCCTCAGGAACGCACAGATGCTGTAATCAAATAAAGCCAAAATCCCCCTGCGCTGCTGAGGTGAGGCGTAAAGTGACGCTTCTCAGCTGAAATGAAATAATAGTTGAGGGCTCAGGCTCTTTGGAACCCGCTGGACTCGAGTTACAGCTCAGCGAGCAGCGGGCCGCCGAGCGGAGCGCTGTGTGACAGCCTTGGGTCCGCCGTGGCTGCGTCCCTGTAAGATTTTGGTCAAGGAGGCACAGCTTCCTCAGTCATTAAATGGGTTAAGAATACTGGCCCTGCCCTCTTTTTTAATATATTTTTATTGATTTCAGAGAGTGGAAGGGAGACGGGGGTGGGGGAGTGGGGAAGAGGGGGGCGCTCGGGAGAGAGAGAGAGAGAGAGATGATGAGTCGTTGATCGGCTGCCTCTTGCTGGCCCCCCCACTGGGGATCGAGCCCACAACCCGGGCATGTGCCCTGATGGACTCGAACCACAATCTCCTGGATCCTAGGTCAATGCTCAACCACTAAGCCACGCCTGCCTGGCCCTTCCGTCTTTACAGAACTGTTGTAATTATCCAGTACAATTAAATTTATTTATCTTTATCCTGTAGTGATCTATTATAAGCAACATGTCATTACAATCAACCCTGAGAGCCAGACTGGCCCCTTGGCAGACACGGAGATGGGCCATTTGCACCTCCCTGGAAAGAAGAACTGGCTGATCGCCAGGTTCTGACAGCCTCCAGCTGCAGTGCCTTCTGGATGTCCGGTGGCATCTGAAGGTCATGTTCTTCCTGGACAGCCCTTGGCACTGAGCAGCAGGGGTGTGCACCGACACCCGGCCCCTTTGCCCAGGATGGGACCCTGCTCTGTGGGCAGCCTTTGCTCTGGGTCCTACCGGCGGGCTGGCTGCGCCTCTCCCAGTGCTTCGTCTCAGTCCGATGCTCCCCCTACTCATCCCCCCCTTCCCCCCACACGGTCAGACCTGTGTCAGCCTGAGGGCTCCCCCTGCCTTCTGTCCCCTCTCCCCTTTATCTTTCACAGGTATTTCTTCCAATGAGTGTCTGCACTTCTAACTCCTGTCTTGGCATCTGAGTTCCAAAAGGCCCAACTAACCTGGCCCCTCACATCCCAGTCATCTAAGGAAACAAGATACTGACGGGCTATTTCTTTTCAGAGATCTTCCACATGTAGAAGTATTGTGGGCTTTTTATTTTAAGATGGTCGATTTCTGCTTCTCTTTCCTCAGAGCATCGTATCGTGCATTTACGAGTAAGAGGTGATGAATCATTTTTTAAAAACCATAAACCTCCTAAAAATGCTAGACACCACCCGATGTCCATCTATGTTAGCAAGAATGACGCTTGAGGAGGCTCAGGAACATTTGAGAACACAGCATGGAATGGCATGGCCTCAGTGAATAAGTGAATCAGAGTCTCAGTAAAGTCTCCCAATAGCTTTTTATTTTTTAAATTTTTGTTGCTGAGAGTATTACAGATGTCTGTCATTTCCCCCCCTCTGCCCGGCTCCCGCCCCCCCCAGGCCTTCATCGGACTATCGTCTGTGTCCAGGGGCTATGAGCATACATTCTTTGGTTAATCTCTTCTCATCCCCCCTCCCCTCTGAGATCTGTCAGTCTGTTCCATGCTTCAATGTCTCTGGATCTATTTTGTTTGTCAGTTTATTTTGTTCATTAGATTCCACATATAAGTGAGATCATTTGATATTTTTCTCTTATTTCACTTCGCATCGTGGTCTCTAGGTCTACGCTGTTGCGAAGGATACAAGATCCTTCTTCACAGCTGCGTAGTATTCCACGGTGTAAATGCCCCACAGCTTTTTATCCACTCAGCTACTGATGGGCCCTGGGGCTGCTTCCAGATCTTAGCTATTGTAAATAATGCTGCTGTGAACAATCGCTTTTTAGAGTGAGGGGTAGATTCTTTCTGCCCTCGAGCCTGTGGTCTCTTCGTGGAGTCCATTTCCACGCTGGCCTGGGTTTGCTGAAGCCCAGCTGAGCGTGACCAGCCACCATACTGCCTTGAGCTCCAATTAGTCTGCTCCTTAGTAGCCGGGCTCCAAGTTAAACACTCTTCTCTTGGTTCACATGTCATCCTGTGCAGGACACTCTACGACAGGCTCCGGTGGGTATTGAGTTCCAGCTTCACGAGGAGCTCCTTTATCAAACGCTCCTGAGCTCCTGATCTAGCCTGGAGGCCTTACCTCACACTGACCTTGTGAAAGGAGAGCCTGTGCCCCTGTTCCATTGGTTGGTAAATGTAAGAGCTCCTCTCAGTGCACACTGTCTGCTTTTTGAACAAGAGATAACCTTGGCATTGTGTGTATTATTTCCTTGGCATCTCTTGCCGTTTCTATTCTGAAGCTACAATTACATAAATTCTCTACAAATTTCACATATAGTCTCTCATAATGTTTGAAGTCATTCTGTACTATTAATTTCAGCTGAAACTTTTTTTTTAAATTCTCTACGTGAGTTTATTTATTTATATATTTTAAGGTAGGTAACCCTGTACTTTCAAATTGTTTCTCTTTCTGTAAAATTTCATAGTGTGGGGAATAAATATGCCTTGGAAGATGTGCTTGGAGGGAGCCAGGCAAAAGTGGATAAAAATCTGGGCTCTCACATCAAGCCCGCTTCCTCGTCTGTACTGAGAAACGAATAAAGTTACACCCTCCTAGCCTGGGGCGGGACGTGTGCACTGTTCCCGCAATGTCACGCTAACCCGAGGACTGCTCTTCTTTTGAATGCGAGTCCACGGCTGGAGTGTTGAAAATAATTTTATTTTCACTCAGGCTTAAGCTTACTCCCTCACTACGAATCTGCTAATTCCATGAGTCTCACAGCGACTGTAAACAGTATGCTGGAGACTGGCCATTTCGCACCACAGTGAAGGCATTTCTGATTTCTGTCTTTCAAATAATGTCCACAAGTGTTCTTGTTCTCCTACCATCTTCTCTATAATTGAATTTCCAGGATTGCAAATAAAATAGAGCTAACATTCACCAACACCAACACCTTTGGCATAAGCAATCACGAAAACCTTGTAAAGTCACAAGTCCAAACATCTCTGAAATAAAGGCCGCACCAGGTCCTGGAAACGTCATAGATTTGGGGATCTCACCCAGGCCAGCCATGTGCCAGCTGCAAACGTTTAAGCAATAGTTTCTAGTAAGCTCTGTTGCTCATCGGTAGCACAGTGAACCACCTTTATAGTTCTTTCTTTAGAAGGTATTTTTTAAAAGCTAGGTGTGAGTTTTGCACCTTCTACCTATTTCTCCTGTGGTCTGAGCTTTCAAAACCATGATTGAGTTTCCAATTTCCATTATACCTAGAGTGTTTTTCTTTTCTACAAAGTCGAAGACGTAATCCCTTAAAGCCACAGGATAATCATCTTTGGAAATACGTGAAAAATAATGGAGGCGTTGGATCCAGGGAACAGGAGGGAAAACAGGCCGGGCTACCGCGGCGAGAAGAGCCTGCCGAGAGGCAGCGGCCGAGTCAGGTAGCATTGCTCCCTGTGCGTCCCGGTTCTGTCCTTCCCGTCGATGAGCACAATGGGGAAGTACTTGTAGTGTTCGATGATGTCTTCCACCGAATCAAACTTCTGAAACGGACCAGAAAGGGAATGGAAATTGACATTTCCTTCCAGCTTGTAGGTACAAGTACAGATGTGAAGTTTTACTTGGAAAACAGAGCTGGCTAACATTTTGGGGGGCTTGTAAAGGTGAGTCTGACACTCATTTTAAGAAAATGGGTGTGGCAGTCAAGCCCTTGAAGGGGGAGTGGTAAGGTAACAAGGGAGACCGCAGGTGACTAAGGCAGCTGAGCTTCCCACGCCGGTGGGCACCTGCGTCTGACCACCGGGTCAAGCGTCACTGTTCCCACAGGTCCCTAAGGTGAGCACTGGAGACAAGTTAGGTGGTTAGTTACACAGCAGCCAGCCCCGGGGGTTGCGAGGTGCCTCCCTTACCTGTGACAAACCAAAATGTAGACAAGACATGGCCTTCACTCAGTGAACTGGTGGAAAAGGCCTGCGGTGACCTCGCCCCGCTGCAGACCCCTCTCGTTCTAGCGAATTCTGAGCTCTGGTGCAGTCAGAACGACCGCGGTGGCCACGGGGCGCTGGTAGCCCTCAGCCAAGGTGGCTCCCTTCCCTGGGCTGCTGTGAAACCAACAGCCGATCTTTTCACTTTTATGTTTCTAGAGATATGGAGACTTGGTGGGAAGTAAGATAATTTCATTCAAGTTGAGGGGAATCGGGAAGTGCTTTGTCAAAGAGACGGACTTGAGACGGGCTGTTCCTTCTGGGCGATTCCAGATACGTGGACAGGGAGGGTTGAGGATAGTGCAGCGGAGGAAAGGGCAGGCCGGGTTGGGAGCACGATTCTGAGCTGGGAGGGGACCCCGGGAGGGGACCCCGGGAGGATCGGGAAGGGCTCCGCCACCTGCCTTCTGCCTTGAACACATCCATCTTCCTCGGCTACCTCGTGAGGTGAGCAGTGACTCCCTGGAGGAGCCAAGGACACTGCAGCTCGGAGGAGTGGGTTGACTTGCTCAGAGGTCGTGCGGCTGCAGGGCCAGGGCCAGGGATGGAACCTGGTTTTTCTGGACACCTGTCAGTTCTTTCCTGATACAACTTTGCCTGTGGCTGTGACCCTGGCATCCCAACAGACCAGGATAGAAATGACACAGCCCGAAGGAAGGGCGTCACAGTGGGGACATCTGATTCCGCTGTAGTTCTGTCTGCTCCTCCCAGTTCTGTCTGCACAGAAATGTTCACAGGCCTTAGGGAATGAGATTAGCTAGGTCCCTGTCCTCAGGAGGTGGCTTCCTGGTGGTGGCAAAACTGGTTGACAATTGTAGGGGTAACGCTTTGCAGGTAGGAATGGCAGGTGCCTGGCTGGCTGGCCGGGTTGGTGTTCTACCGATGGCTAAATATTTCCAGTCTCGCCCCCTGCCTGAGTGCCTGCATAGGTGGGCACAGGTTCGCAGGTATCCCTGGGGTGGCAGGGACTCGACTCTGCTCTG
Source organism: Miniopterus natalensis (assembly GCF_054644295.1). Taxonomy (NCBI): domain Eukaryota; kingdom Metazoa; phylum Chordata; class Mammalia; order Chiroptera; family Miniopteridae; genus Miniopterus; species Miniopterus natalensis. Next base: position 197,510,480 of record NC_142081.1, on the reverse strand, counting down.
TGTCCCCAGATGGAGCACTGGCTCTCGCGTAGTGTAGGCATAAAATTAATACTTGGCTGGTAACTGAGCAAATGGGTGTTGGAAGATGTGTGAGAGGAGAAAATGCCTTAATCACAGCAAAAGGGGCTTCTTCAAATAGGCATCGGAGGCCTTCAGGGGTCCTGGCTGACTGTTGGAGCAGCTCTGGAGGCTGAGGCTCTAACCTGAGCTGTCAGATGAGGACTGGGACCTGCTGAGCAGCCCGGAGCCCCTGGCTGGCCGATGGACGTTTTCACAGACATCCCCGTGTGTCCGTTTCCCCCTCTTATTAGCAGCCCAGGGTATGGCTTGTTGGGGGAAAAGCTATAACCTCGTCAGGTCTCAGTTTCCTCACTGAGAGGTTCGATATTGGGTCCTTTCCAGAGGCTTTTGAGGACCACACAAGAGAGCAAATGAAACAGCCCCTCACAGAGGGCTCTGTGGCACATCAGGGCCCGATTTCCCCTTTCTGTGCTCTCCAAGGAAAAGGAGTCCTTAATCCTAAGCATTTAAAAATCATTGAATATTTTAAATGAGAGAAATTTTATGAGCTGAAAGAAGGTCCAGCTGGAAAGTCCATTGACCATGGATCTAGTTTGGGGAACTAATTCCTAGTTGTCACAATGACTCAGTCACAGTAATGAAAATAGAGTAACGTTTATCGGGGCTCGGTATGTCCCGGCAGTGCTGAGCGGCTTCCACTTCTTAACTCACTCATCCTCAGCACAAAAGGAAAAACTGGCCACTTAAGTTTTGATGGAATGCTGTCTTGATCTGGCTGCATTTGGCGGATTTATGTATTAATCTACTTGATCATTTGGGCTCTCATTTATGCCAAAACCTTCCTGAGCTGTAGCAAAGGCTGGTGGCCTGGCCGGTGCTGACTCAGACGAGGGCCGTGGGTCAGACACTGGGTCCAAGCTGGAACCCTCAGGCGGCTGCGGGTAGGATTCCTACCTGGCGCCCTGGCAACATTCCTAATTTTGCTGTCTGTCGATGGATGAAGATATTTGGTGGAAGTTCTGGTTTATCACTGTGCGAGGCTGCTCGGGCCTCCATAACAAAGTCCCACAGGTGGGGAGGGATGGGGGGGCTAAACAACAGAAATGTGTCTTCTCAAGTTCTGGAGGCTGGAAGTCCCAGGTCCAGGTGTGTCAGGGCTGGTTTCTCCCGGGGCCTCTCTCCTTGTGTCCTCACATGGTCTTCCCACTGTGTGTGTCTGTCCTAATCTCTTCTCGTAAGGACACCAGTCGTATTGGATCAGGACCTGCCTTAATGACCTCATTTTACTTTAATCACCTCTTTGAAAACCATATTTCCAAATACTGAGGTACTGGGGAGTTACTTAAGCACTTCAACATATGAATTTGGGGGGGGGGGGCGGGATGCATTTCAATCCATAATATACACCAACCAATAAAATTGAGGTCTGGAGATGCCAAATTGGAATCGCTGGATTACAGAAATGTAGACTTGGAAAGAACATTTATATTTGAGGAAATGGAAGCTGAGAGAAGTGACTGGCCTGAGCTCACACCCTTCGTAAATGGTGACCCAGAAATTGAACCCTAGTCTTTCCCTCCCTCCCCCCTTCCATCCCTCCCTCCATCCCTCCCTCCCAAGAAGAGTTGGAAGAGCAGCCTCTCCTTACCCTCTACCTGTATGTCTCTAGCATTTACTTAATTTCCTGAGCCTCAGTTTCTCTCTAAGGTAGAAACAATTGTTATGCAAAGAACTGTTGAAAAATAAAATGAGAATGCAGGTAGAGCAGACCCATAACTGTATTCGGTGGAAGTCGCTCTCCTTTTCCCTTTCTCTTAGATTCATCGATAGTTACGAATGCATGCTTTAACTGTCATTCTTTCTCCAGCCACCCGCCAGCCCATCTGTACCGAGAACCGGCACTGGACGCTGTGCCAGCCCACCTTCAGGCTGGGGACACAAACCTACCGATTCCCATCGCTAACAGGTGTGTCAGAAATGCCTGCCGTGGGAGTTCAGTGCTGGGCAGGGAAGGCCCGTGGCATTAACGTGGCTTCAGAGGAGGCTCTGGGAGGCAGGACTTAGATGTCTGGCAGAGCGAGTTTTCTCTAATGGGCAGAGCAGGGTAAGCCGAGCGCCGGGAAGCGTGTGCAAGGGGCTGGGAGTCAGCTACATTCTCCACCGCCAGGGCGGCGCTCTTTCCTGCCCCCTGCAGTCGGGGGAGGGGCGGTGCCTTGGCCAGCACCCCCACGCTCTCCCCTCTTTCTTTAGCCTGGGAAAGGGAAGCCATTAAGTTATGCCCACCTCTTCTCCCCTGCGTCCAGTCCCCAGAGCAAACTGCTGATTCCTCTCCAGGAAGCGGATTTTCACGTTGTAGACTTTGCTCCCGTAAAACACCACCAGCACGTAGGGCTCTGCGCAGGACTTCCCCGAGCAGTCTCGGACCAGGAAAGTGCCGTCCTGGGGGAGAGGAGGGATGGTTCCTTCTTGGCACGCCCGTCCCACGCCACCCCACCTCGCCCGTGGAAGCAGAGGCGCCGGCGGGCCTGAGGCTCCCCCAGCAAGGGCTTTAGTGTTTGGTAAACTAGTTCTTTAACTCGGTACGTGTTTATGGAGTGACAGTCGGTACTAGGTTCTTGTTATTTTCTGAGAATTCAGCCAGTCAGAGGACACCCTCCTTCCAGATCATCCAGCGTCCCCCACTGACTCAGCACCGCGCCTCCACCCTCAGCGTGGGCTCAGGGAAAAGTGCACCGGCCTGTCTGTGGGTCTGTCTGCCTGGCTCCTGCAGTCTCCCGCCCCTGGGTCCTGGCTCCAGTCAAGCCACCGTTTCCCAAAGGCCCCGTCTTGCTCTTGGGCTGCATGGAGTAGCCCCCCTCCCCCCCCTCCCCTCCCCTCCCCTCCCCTCCCCTCCCCTCCCCTCCCCTCCCCTCCCCTCCCCTCCCCTCCCCTCCCCTCCCCTCCCCTCCCCTCCCCTCCCCTCCCCTCCCCTCCCCTCCCCTCCCCTCCCCGCGTGGGCCCTTCGCCTGGCTGTGTCCACAGGTTTCCTGATCTGCCTGGTGCGCGGGGACTAGGGAGGCGGGAGCCACCGCAGGCTCTGAGCAGCAGAGGCCTTCAGCGTGATAAACGGGCCTCTGCGTGGGGAGATGTCAGTGCAGGACTAGGGTCCCCGAAAGAGATGCGGGGCTTCAAGGTCATCGAGGTCAAAGTGAGTGTAGAGGCTGTATGAGGGGGGACAATACAGCCTTGCGTGGGGTGAAGGCAAGCGCAGGGCAAACGGGAGGAGACGGGAAAGGGCCTAAGGCCTGTCCCAGGGGGAGGAAGCCAGAAGCCTGTCGCAGAAGCCACCAGGTAGATAGTTCGGGCTCCCAGAAGGCCGGCTGTGTGACGCCTGAGGGCTGTGGCAGGCACTGGGTCAGAAATAATCCCCTGGGAATGGCTCAGGATGAAGGTCCCAGGTAGACGGCAAAGAAATGGAGCAGCCGCCTGGAGGTGGACACCCCTGTCCCCCTGGCTTAGTTCTGTGGCTACAGCATGTCACTTATAGGACGAAAAATCTGACTGCAATTGCAAAGATCATTGTAAATGACCTATAAAAGTAGGTGTTATGTATACTTTATAGTCATAATTGTTATATGTATATCTCTCTAGATTATATTTAATATGTATGTATTTATGTGTAATTACAATATATATTATGTGTGATTAATCTTTGTAATACAGATATAGATTTACATGATGCCTATAATACTACATAACAGTGATTTCAAACCTTTTTCATCTCATGGCACATAAACTAATTGCTAAAATTCTGCGGCACACCAGAAAATATATATATTACCGATCTGGGAAAAAAAAGGTATAATTTTGATTCACTCACACAGGATGGCTATTGTGTTGGCTGTTGTCATTTTTTATTTGACAATCAGGGAAAAGAGGTCAGCGCCCCTGACTAAAGAGTCAGGTATTGCATGTTTTAAAAATTCTTGGGGCACACCAGTTGAAAATCACTGCTCTGTAATAATACTTTAAAAATATGAAATTTACAACTAACACTATAAAACTATAGTGATGTTCTGACGATGCTGGCAGCTAAGGTTTATTGAGAATTGCCCTCAAGGTATCAAGCACTCTACACACATTATTTTATTTAATCTTTACATAAAACTTGGAGCTGCTTTATCCCCATTTTACAGATGAAGGAATTCTGATCCAAGAGTTTAAGTGAATCTCCTAAAACATCATAACTTGTCAAAGGAAAACCTAAAAGTCAAGCCCGATTTCTTGCTCTGTAAATATACCAGCCTCTGAGAACATCAAGTGGGATGGGCAAATTTTTTGGAACTTATTTTCCTAAAACATTCAACAGTAATTGAAGCCTTAAGACTCAAGCACAGAACATGGCCAAAGATCAAATGGGACAGGAGGCCAAGATGTGTGACCAGTTTCTGGGTTTATCACCTTAAACTGTGCAGTGAGTTTGTCACAGTGAATCTGGGGACTCCTGCAATTTAAAGTAAATTATCTTTGTAAATGGGAAACACTTTTTGACACAAGTGAGACTAATAGAAAAGGAAAATATGAAGTCATTCAACCGATATTTTGCTTTCTCACTGTTTTGGGGGGAGAGAAGGCAGAAGTGGGCTTGTGGCCCCGGCCTGTGGGCAGGAAGCCGTAAGCTGACGGGCCCCGGAGGCCTTACCTTGCCCTCCTTTATCAAGGCCTCTTCCACCGCTTGGCGGCTGTACTCCCCGACGTACCAGTCGTGGGGCTGGGCGTCCTGCGGGACGGTAAATGACGAACGTTCAGGAATGAATTATTTACTAATTACTGAAAATGTGCTTTTGCTCCCCCAGTGCCAAATCAGTTTGATTGACAGTAGAAGTAGAGCACAGAAATTCTGTCCCTGGGTCTGGGCACAGGAGAAGTAACTGCAGCTCAGGAATTAGGGAACTGTCACGACAGCAACGAGAACCCCCACTCCACCTACTGAGGAAGGCCCTGACCCTCCAGCTAACCCTCCAGCTCTCACGGGCTCCGTCTGCCCGGGCTCACTGAGATGGGGTGTTGATTGATTGTGGAGCGTGAGCTGCCCTCGTCACCATCACAGCAGCAGGGGAGGGCAAGAGAGGTGGCCTGAGAGCACCTTTCGGCCACTTGCCTAAAGCCACATGCAGTGGAACTGCGATTTGAACCGTAGTCTGTCTGGCTTGTGCCCTGTGCCTTGCTCTCTTATAACAATTGACTTCTTTGGTTTATAAAATCCACCGTAACAGAGAGAAGACAGGGCAGTCGCAATCAGGGATGCACCACGACCTGCAGTTCCAAGGATTCTAAAATTCAGCGAGCCCCTGCCTGAGCCCACCACGTCGGAGGCCCTCCTTGCCCACTGTCCCAGTCCATCCCTGCAACAGCCCTGGCAGGTGGGCATGTCAGGATGGGGGCCAGGGGGAGGCTCAGGAAGTCAACACCTGTCACCTGGTTCGCAAGTGCTAGGGATGTGACATCGGGTCTTTGGTCTGTCAGTCTGAGTCTCTGGTCCTCCCAACACAAATCTGATCTTTCCAAGGACAGGCATGTGTGAGCTCCATGAGCCAGCTCCCCCTAACTCCATGACCTCACTTCCTGCCACCCCAGCCTGGGCACAAGAGTCTGGCCAGTGAAATGTGCCTGCCGCTCTGTGGACACATGGCTTCAGGGCTTGGCATGAGCCGGCCCTACTGCCGGGAGCCCCTCCTATCCTCACCTTTCCTCCTTCCCAGTTTGACATTCTCTTCAAGATTGGGATCAAACTCCTCTCTTACTGGAAGTGCCCTTTGGAATAAAGCCCTTTACTTTTTATTATAGTATGTTGTTATAATTGTTCTATTTTACCATTAGTTGCTGTTAATCCTGCCTAATTTATAATGAAGCTTTATCTAGGGGTGTGCACGTATGGGAAACAACATGGTAAGTATAGGGCTCGGCACTCTGTGGTTTCGGGCATCCACCGGGGGGCTTGGAACACAACCCCTGTGAATAGGGGGGACAGCTGCATACAAGTTAAAGAATCTGGTGAAAGAGCACTGTAAAACGTTATCCAGAAAAACACTTTAAAATATTAAAACCCAGTGATATTGAGGAAGAGTGAAAGTCAACCGTGATGCCCCTGTGAGGCCACATTCAGGTGAGCTGTAGTGAGATGCCAAGTTTAGCCAGAAGGGCAGTGCAGAGACGTGCCTACCTCTCCATCCGCCCTCGGGGGGCCAGGTGTTCTCTCGCTCATGTTTTTATAGTGAGAATTCTCCCGAGGGTCGAAGCTGGCCGGAGACGGACATGTCTGAGGTGGGTGGGACTGCAGGCTTTCTTTATGATCTGGGAAAAGGAAAAGCACATTGAAATAGGATTTTGTGACTGCGTCAGATTGACTTCCTCCCACAGCAACACAACAGATCAGATGCAAAGCATTATGCTGCGCACCTGAAGCTAATACAAAACAATATTAAATATAAACTGTAATAGGACATTTAAAAAAAATGTTTAAAAAATCCCAGAAAACAAAATTCGATGCAGATTGGTTTAAACATGCCAGTTATGGGCTAATTACATATCTAAAATGTAATGACACAGCTCACTAATGAGACGATGGAGAATTATATACCAGGTGAATCCTAACCAAGAGAAAGCTAAAAGAGCTATGGTAATATTAAAAAAAAGACTTTAAAAATTTATTTAAAATACAGTGAAACAAGACATAGAGGCTTATTACTGGAATGGCCACAACTATCTTTCAACACGGATTGAAACAATAAGAACATTCTTGAGAGAAGAAAATAACCCTGATCAGCATTTCCTATCAGTTGTGTAGTGTACGTAATAGTCTTCTGTGATTATGAATTTTTCATTATATTGGGGCAACCGATTTATTAGATTTAGCTCTGAGTGCCTTGCTTGAATATTTAAAAAGTCCTGCTTGAAGAAGAGCGTTGGGAAGCAGCTATATGCATTCGAAGTGTATTCAGAATGAGTTAAACGAAAGGAAACAAACAAAAGCCCAACTTGGCCATGCAGTTTTCCCTGAAGGCCTGGCTGGGTCTTCATTTAATAAATAAATAAAATCCTGAGCTTATAATCCACTATAACTGATTGATTGATTTTGTTCTAAAATCATGACAACTAATCTCTGGAGAGTTTTCTTTACATAAAACACTGCATTTGCGTTTTATACCCCATGACATAGGCCTTTCCTACTTGGAGGAGGGAAGGCCACAGAAGGGAAGAGCTTGATTCAGGGTAAGTAGAAGAACACTGGGGGGACACGAAGGTGGCCAATGAAATTTGAGGCAGGGTAGCTGAATTAAAATGGTATGGGTTGTAAAATCATGCTGTTATCAGTAATCACTAATATCTCAAAGTTCTTACGTATATAAAGCTCTTAGCACAGTGCCTGGCCCATATTAGTAGCTCAATAAATGCTACTGCTGATGTTAACATTATCGGGAGCACATAGCTCTAGGTCTTTTGTAACTTAAAAGCATTTTATTTTAACCAAGCATCCATCCATGTTTATTAGCAAATTTTAACTTACCATTACATACAATTTAAAAATCATCTTATAAGAAAAAAAAGCCATATAGTTTAAGGAATGAAATGAAGTGGACAAACATTAGTGGACAAAAACTGAACACAAAAAGAAAACAAATCATCCACAATTCCAAACTTGGAGAGCGACGTTGCTGTTTTGGAGTGTGACCCAAACAACCGAGGTCCTCTTCTATTATCTCAAAATAATTCTGTTTTTGTCCCGAGATTCGCCTGCTTAGGCTCCCAAGAGCTTAGCTTGAATTCATGTGTCAGAGACTTGAGCGGGGCTGTTTATCAGAGAGTACCTGAACTCTCAAGGGTAACTGAGCATTCCCAAACCCTTCTCACGCGTGGAATAAAGGTGGAAGTCTCACGGTGCAGGTGGGATTTCACGATTCTGCGTGAAGACCGCCGCCCTCCCCTGCGGCGCTCGGACTGGGCCCGAGCTCTGTGATCCGGGCGCGGAGGCTGCCCGGCAGGGTGACCGCGGCCCTGAGTCGGTGGAGGGCATGGCAGGCGCTTCAACACTGGTCGAAGGACAGGCTTCTTTCTCTTGCATTCTTGGGGCCCAACAATTCTCAATTGTTTCTCTTGGGAAACAATTTTAGGTACAAATCATATGCTTGGTGGATATTTGTTGACTAAAAGAGGAATTAATGGTGCTGAAGGCCGACACCTTTCCCCTGTCCACCCCAGGCTGTCTGAGCACCTGCTTTCCTATGAGACTCACAGAGAACAAGCTGCCGGAGCCCAGCACAAATGATCTCCGCCCAGCCCGAGGGTGCCGGCTGGACTCAGGCCTGTGAAGGCATCCACGTCACTAACTACTGTTCCATTCTTCAATCACTCTCTATTTTATTTTTATTTTTTTTATTTGTGCAAGATTCTGCCTTTTAAGTTAAGACTCCGGATTCCTCTTTAAGCTATGATTCTGCTTCCCCGTCCTTGCAACATACTCTCAAAACCCCATGAGTAATGCCCTTCCTGGGCCCGTTCAGCCCCTGGACCTTCCACCTGGATGCAGAGCCTTATCTTCATACACAGCCATCTGGCCTCCAGGACAACTGTCATTTGATTCCAAGGGGTTGAGCCCATGTGGTAAATCACTGCCCCCGTTAGCCACCTTCCTTTAAAAAAAAAAAAGTCCTCTCTGGGGAAACTCTTATTAGCAGTGTGTCCATCAGGAGAAAGGAGTTTTCTCGATTGGTTTTCCAACATAAGGCCCAGATGCATAGGGCAGACGAGAAATGACTGATGGAGGCCAGGGAGGAAAGTCGTGGTCCAAGGGAATCAACTGGGTAGGGGATCCCTGGAGAAGGGAAGGGAATGCAGAGCAAAAGGAGAAATACTAAAATGTGTCCGTTGTCTACTGTGTGTCTGGCAGAGGGCTGTGTGTGTATTAACCCTGCGAGTTAACATCATTATTTAAATTTCATGGATGGGGGACTGACGCCACTGTGGGGAGAGAGGCGGAGCGAGGACCCTGGTCAGTGGCGCGCTCGCTCATCCCTCCCACGGTGTCCATGGGGCCTGCTTCCTCCGGGTCTCAGCCCCTTCTCATGGCTCAACAGAGAGGGGGACGGCGGGATTAGACCTAATCATAGATCTCCCTGGCATTTAGGGAGAAGGAAAAATAGACAAAACAATGGGACACATCTAGTTTGGGCAAAATAATCCTAGTAATGTCAAAACCCATCACCCACAGCAATCACTATATATCGTACTTCAGATCTCGCCGCAGACACAATCGCCTCCTGATTTTTACCTTTACAATCAATCAGAGAGGTCGGTTTTATTTTCTCCATTTCTCAGATTTTCTTAAGGGAAATCTGTTTTATACCCAATAGATTGTCAAAAACTTAAAGTTTTGTCACAAACAACTGCAGGAGAGGATGGGGTACACTGGGGACCCATAAGCTGTCAGTGAGACTGAAGGATGCACCTACTTGGGAAAATCCATCTAGTACAAGAGAAGAGAGGAGCATCCTAAGGCCTATAAACTTCACTTAGAGAGAGAACTGAAGAGTCTGTACATGGAAAATACGTACCTATTACGGATGTGGGAAGACACCAGTCATGTTGTTCATAACATCAGCTCAAAAGAGGGAAAATGGAAACACCTAAGTGATCTTACTTAATTATGGGTAAAATTTATTATATTAACACAGTGGAATGCTACCTGTCAATGGACACAAGCTAATGACATTTATACGCATCAGCTCCGCAATGCTGAGGTTCCCAAAACAGTCACAGCGCAGGGATATTGTAGTGTGACGACTTACCTGTTTATTACCATTATCAGGCAAAGTGTTCTTACCTCTGCTTTGCATCCTGTGGCTGCTCATCATGAACGAAGAGCTAAAGAAGACATTAGAAAGGAAAGGATGTAAGTATTTCCCATGCTGGGTAGGATTCCACTCAACGGCAAGGCCAATGACAGTGGCCCAAGTCGCATGTGAAGAGCTTTGTATTGTACTGGATGAGCGAGCAGAAGCCTCCGTTTCCTAAGGCAGTAGGAGGCTGGCTCTTCTCCCTTTCCCGACAGGCAAACATTAGATATGGAACAAGTGACCCGTATGAGTTCTTTCGTGTCATTTCAATGAGCACTAATCGTGATTCTTTATGTTTAGATGACGTGGATTTAGAGACTTGCCTCCCAACCACCGTCACTTAGAAAACGCTACGTGCTGGTAGGGCTCCTGTTCCATAGTGATTATTTACCAGCTGAGAGTATGGAAAGTAATGTATTCCTTCTTGAAACGTGAGCCAGGTGAGAAAACCGTAAGAAAATCCATAGAGAAAAGGGATTATAAAAAATATAATAAAAGACAATGAAAAGCCAACATGCATGTCTAAGCACAGTAGTAATGATGTCACCGGGACCGCTCACCGGTGGCTCTGGTTAGCGCTTTGCCGAGTGCTCAGCTCTATCGACCCTTAGCGCTGCTCCCCCGGTTCGCGTTGCGTTGTGGCCCAGCAGCGTCTCCCTGAGCGCCGGGCGCGACTAGTTAAATCTAATTACATGGCACCCGCTCCACACCAGCAACTGTGCCATGGACTAAAGCCTCCGGGCCAGTGAAATGAAACCGAGCCCTCCTCCAGCCACGGACGCGCCCGAGCGTGCACCTGGCCTTTGCTATCTCGTGGGAACCGGGGTCTTACGGGTGCTTCTAGATAAAAATGCTGGCAGGTTACGCAGGCACCGCACTTGCTGTAGCCCGACTGACACCCAAGACGCTGCCTCAGTCAACACCAGGAGTCCCGCACCGGGAGCCAGCGTACAATTTTGATAAATGTCTGGGGAAAAATCATCTACAGCAAAATGTCTCTGCCTTAATTTTTTAGGACTTTTTAAAAAAAATGTTGAGAGGCCAGAAACATCCTCTGAGGATATTTTAGGTCTCGAGTACGGAGTTTATAAGGATTGAAGCAAGGAAACAAACACAGAACAAACAAAAATAAAAGTAATGATTCTTCCATTTTGCCAACGTGTGTCGAGTACTTACTGGGTGTGTGGCATGTTTCAGGGACTATAATGTGAGTACGACAAGGCCTCTGTCCCAGAGCAGATCCGTTTATGGGGAGAAGACGTTGTATCACAATCACAATGCGGGGCAAGTGCCACGACAGGTGTGTGCACAGCAGGAGTTCCTGCGGGAGCTGCGGGTCACTTAACCCACACGAACTCCAAAATCCCTTGGGATCTCGGGAAAGGCTTCCTGGGGGGAGTGCTAACTGGGCTGAGCCCTGAAAGGTGAACAGGAGGTGGTGATGTGTGAGCGCGTGTTCCAGGCAGAGGGAACAGCAGGTGCAAAGGCTCAGAGGCAAGAAAACATGGCTTATTCTGCAACAGACCAGAAAGCAGTTCCTTCTGGACAGAAGGTAAGGCGTGGAGATGCTAAGTATCATTGAAAGGCTACTGCAACAGTCCAGGCGAGATCGATGGTGGCTGGTCCGTGTTGGGAGGCGGGGAAATGGGGAGAAATGGGTAGATTTAAGACATGTTTTGGAGATAGAATTGGGAGGTGGAAATGGGTTGGATGGGAAGAGTGAAGGTGAGGGAGAGAACGCACCGTTTACTGGGGTGAGAAAGTTTGTAGGAGGGAAGAGGTGGTTTGGGAATGAAAGTAGAAATGAGGAGCTCAGCCTCAACACTATGAGTTTGAGACGCCTGTCACCTATTGAAAGAAAACTGCCCATTGGGTCTGAGCTAGGAAGCGTGGTTTCGGCTGAAGATAGAGGTTTAGGAATTACGGGCACAGGCTGACGTTCGCCACTGTGGGGTGGGTGAAACTGCCCAGGCTCTCAGAGGGAGAAACCAGGACCTCAGAGGAGCCCTGAGGATACCAGCACTTAGAGGTCAGCTTGGGAAAAAGCCCAGAAGGGAGCCCAGAAGAAGCCAGTTAATGGAGGAAGAAAAATCAGGAGACTGTTCAGTAAATTAAACAAACAAACAAACGAAGCCAAACCACAGCCAATAACTACTACAAATGTGGGCGTGACTAAGAGCTCATTATCTTTGCACAAAAATAAAACCAATGTGATGGTTTTATTTTCCGCTTGGAAAATTACATTAAGAAAGGGTATTATATTGTGCTACATGCAAGAATTTGTGTCAGATTGGCCCTAAACAGAAAAGAGCCTCTCGAGAATTATGAAGCCAGAGTCCTAACACTAACACCGGCAGGCCAAAGACTAAGACCAAAGTTACTGAAGGTGGGAAATAGGACAAGGCAGGAAAGTGAGGGGGCAGGGAGTGGGGGTGGCCGCCACCCTGAGGGACAGGGCATGGCCATGGCGAGGAGAGCTCACACGTACTGGGCACTTGCAACGGGCCTGGCTCTGCCCTCAGCCTCGTGTGTGAGATGAGTGATGCTGCCCAGCGTCACCGGTTCGCTGGTGGCGAAGCCAGGCCGTCCCGTCCCAGTGGATTCCTCCTAACCACCGCTCTGTTCCTCCACAGGCAGGGTGTACTCCCTGTAAGTATTCGTTAGGTAAATATTGGCAGCATTTTCACCCTGGGCAGGCTCCTGGGAAAGCTGGGATTCATGGGCTGCAGTTTTAGAATTGTCAATATAGACGTTGTGGGCTGCTGACAAGTGAAGTTGAATTTGACTTCAATGGTAAGGGCCTTGGTCTGTCTGGGCCTCATTTATTCCCTCTGGGGAATGGGTCAGAACTATCTCCTGGTTTCGGTGGCTTTAAGCTGGGGTCTGAAGAATGCAGAGAAGTTTTCCAAGTATGGAGAGAGTGGAGAGGGGGAGTAATGGAGGGGAGTGTTATAGGCAGGGAAATAGTGTGTGCAAATGTCCTGTGGTAGCTGACAATGGCGAATGGAAGGTGGGTGAGTGGCATGAACAAAGGCTGAAGCCACTGGTCAGACCTAGGTCATAGGCTTTAGAGCACTAATTTAGAGGCTCTGGATTCTGTTTTAAGGAAGCGACACTAATTCACAGTGGTTTACAGCCCGAGCCTTTGCTTCCTCGACTCTTTAGTTGGGACGAGAGTTGTCATAATAACCTGATCAAGAAAGTATTTAATCAGATAATGACAGTTTTAACTCATGGCCATGTGTAAAGTGAAATTCGAAACTAAGTTTCCGTGTGGTCCTCAATGGAGTCTAGTTAGAAAGGCCAACTTTTCTTCCCCGATTAGTTGGCATCTGTCCCAGTTAATCTGATCTGGTTAATATTTAGGTCTTCGAATCCCCTGCACTTCTCTAGTCCTCGCTCAGGAAGTACAAAGCACGGGAAGAAATGGCGCCATTAGCTTCAATGACAGCTGTGGTCCAGGCCTCCTTATCAAAGGCCCAGGACTTCCCCTTTCTCAGGAAGCTTTGGAGGGTCAGTATCCTACATGACCCCGGAGCTGGGACCCCACAAGGTGCTCCTGGCTCCTTACCTGGTGACAGCAAGAGGGATCGCAGGAGCACTTTGATGTTGTGCCTGGACAGAGGCCTCGGGCTTCATCAGGTGATGAGGAACTGTGTGAAGGAGTCACAAGATTGGGTCAGGATGCAAAGGGAAACTGGCGCGAGACCCTCAGAGGCCACCGGAGCAGCTCTAACTTCATCCAATAATCTACGACGATTAGGAGCAGGCTGCTGGTGGCGGCAGGAACTGAAACCCATGCCCTACGCCAGCCTGGCTCCGGGAGTGGCTTCTCCTTGAGGCTATAAATTTCCTCTGAATATTGAACTTTCAATACTGTTATCGAAAATATTGCATCTGGAGCTCATCATTGAACTCCCCAAAATATAGAACATTAATTACGCTGGAAGGTATTCGGTGTGGAAGAGAACTGAAGTGGAATTCTGCATTCAAATGAAACTACATAGAAACATAAACAAAAAAGTGAAGTCCAAGAACTGCTTTTTGCAGCGTAGGGCATGGGGATGCGCAGTGCTGGCCCACACCCCGCATTCCCATCCCCCTGTGACGGGCCGGAGAGCCCCGGGGCTCTGATGGAGAACGGTAGCTCCCAACCCGGTCCACCAGGCGGCATTTTCTCAGAACTTCCCCTTGGTCTTCAAGTTCTGAAAAGCTCTGCCAACCGTATGAACTGGAGTTATTTAGTAATTACATAGGCCACCGCTCTTGCCTCTTTTTATTGCCTTTTCATCATGGATAGATTTTAACCAGCCATCCAGAAGTACCAAGGGCACACAGTGCCACCACAGTATGAAATCCCATAAAACGCTCAGTTCCGGCTGTAAGTCCTAAAGTCAAGGACGCAGGCGGACACCTCCGGTCTTCATTTGGGCTGCTACTCTGTGCTCTGCCCGAGGTTGCTCACCGAGGGGACACTTTTGGTTGAGGGACTGTGATTACTTGAAATGTGACAGGAGTCAGTGACTGGTCTGCTAGTCACACGTCCTATGCAAGTGTTTCACGTCATCGGCAGCCACTCGGAGCACCTGCCCCTCGTGAGCTGAACGATGTCACACGGCTGCACTGACAATCCCTGGAGCCCAAGGCAACAATGCCTGAACATTTCCATCAGGGTGCTGCGCTTCAGTGTGAGAAAGGCACGGGTTCCTTTAGGTTTTGAATTTTTTAGATTGCCGGCAGACCCCCACTCCTCCATTGGGGCCCTTGGGGGTACACAACCCCAGAGAGGCCTCGCTCAAGTCTAAGGTTGTCACTATAAACACGAGCATACTAGAGGCCGTGGAGGCCATGCAAGCTGTCCAAGGCCCTAGGGCATCAGTGGAGGCCTCCACTGCTTTGCCGACCACGCGCCGTGTTAACTCTTTGGGCCCAGGCTCAGGCCCGTGGCCCTGGACATACTTCCTCCTTCTAAGTGAATGGTGAGCAGGATGTCACAGGTGGCCATGGAGTTACTATCTACTGGGCATCCTGCAGGCTGGCCAGTGCGTGTTGGACCACATATGTCCACAGCAATACGCTGACGGGGTGTGTGTGTGCGGGTGACAGCAGAGATGGAGAGACCAAGAGCTTCTCCGGGACGGTGCACCAGCGACTTCTTGCCAAAGTGGCAGGAGGTGACCTGTGCCTCCCTGTCAGCAGCTTGTGGCTGAAGAAAGACCACGAGCCCAGCACCAATTTAAATTCCCTTGTTTCGACCAGAGCGTCCTGGAACAGACTGTGAAGTCCTGAGTCCACCTGAATCATGTGACCACACACATGCACCCCCCCCCCCCCCCCCCCGCCCTGATACAGTCAATCCTTTCAACAAATGACTAGCACTGTAAATGTGGAAACAGAAACTTAACCTAATGGTATTAGGGAATGAAAACAAACATAAACAGTTTACCTTTCTCTGTTCCAAGGACCTGTGTTAAATGAAAAAAAAAAGTTGAGTGACTCTTGGTGATAGAGAGCTTCACAGTATGTGTTTTTAGAGCAGCTGGTTAGTAGACTTGGGCAACGTTTCTGTTAGTATTGAGATTTTAAAAATCTACAAATAACACTCCAAAAGCACAAACCAATCGTATCCTCTCTGCGCGATGTAACAGGCAGGTATACAGTCCGCCGACGGGACTAGAAATCGCATCCACTCTTCGGAAAGCGATGTAACCACAGCTATCAAGAGCCTTAGAGAGACTGTTATTTTTATGCCAGTAATTCCATTGGTGAGGCTCTTTTCCTAAGAAAACCTAAAATCCGGCCCAAGTTCCATGTACAATGCCGTTCAGCATGCCATCAGTGACACCGTCCAAACCCTGGAGACAAGCTACGTGCCCGTCTAAGCAGGAGCCAACAGGCTCGCCTTGGCCCTGTACCCAGCTGCAGGGATATTCCAGACGGCCTGGGAGTATTTGCACAGAGTGTGGAACAAGATTACGCCCTGAGTGTGCCTCGGTGTCACATAAAAGTCTCCAGTGAAAACTGGACTCATGACATACGTACACGTAGGGGTGTGTGTGTAAAAGGGATTTGAAGAGATAGGACAAAATAGCAATAGGGGTTGTGTGTAAGCAAGGAGGCTATGGTTACTTTTCTTCATATTAAAAAAATGAGCATGAAAATATTCACATTATTATTACTATTATTATTTTACAGATTTCAGAGAGAGGAAGGGAGAGGGAAAGAGGGATAGAAAGATCAATGATGAGAGAGTCATTGGTCGATGCCTCCTGCAGGGCCCCTGCTGGGGAATTGAACCCTGACCTCCCGGTTCATGGGTTGACACTCAACCACTGAGCCACATCGGCTGGGCACGGTATTCTTTTTGGATGAGGCCATTTATCTTCCCATGCATCTCCTCGTCTTTCTTTCCTTAACAGTGGTAGAATTCCTGACCACCCTTCATTATAAAAACCTAAGTTATCAGACGTGCATCCTTGGGCCCCATTCTATTCTTAAAGAAGCAGAGGACTTACAAGAGGTGCAGTGTTTGCTGCAGTGTTTACGTAACTGAGAATAATTTTCTTTCTTTTATTAATCCTTCCCCGAGGATATTTTTTCCATTGCCTTTCAGAGGGAGAGAGAGAAACCTCCATGTGAGAAAGACACATCGATTGGTTGCCTCCCACATGCTCCCTGGCCGGGGTGGGGATCGAGCCTGCAACTGAGGCACGTGCCCTTGGCCCGAATCGAACCCGGGACCCTTCAGTCCGCAGGCCGATGCTCTAACCACTGAGACACACAGGCTAGGGCTGAATAATGTCCTAAAGTCCATTTTATGCAGCTGGGGAGGAGCTCAGGTATCATTTAGATAAGAGCTTCTTAACCTGGGGGCTGGAAGAGGCCCTTGATGGCTTCGTGGGGTCCATGAATCTTCTGAAATGAAAAGCCAAATTTTTTTCCTCCATACACATGTGCATTTTTTTTCCTGGGGGTTTAGGACGGTTTATTATACCTTTCATCAAATTTTCAAAAGGGTCTGAGGTCCATGAAAAGTTTAAGCCAGTGATCTGCCGATGAGGTGCAGAGAGGTGGTGCCACTGACCCAGATTCCCAGTTACCTTGTGGCTGAGCTGACCTGGAACCCAGGTCTCGGGACTCACATTTACTTCACAGGCAGGAAACCCTTAGCAACAAACAGCCCAGAGAGGCACCGTAAGTCGTGTCTGAAGCTGGCCTACAGACCAGCTCTTTCACTTCAGAGCCACGGCAGCCCCTAGGGCTCCGGAAGGGGCACACGCATCTGGTCGTGGACAGCAAAGGAAGGCAGATCCACTGGCGAAGCGAAAAGGGCCGTGGGTCCATGCTAACGAGTGGCTTGAAAGCCTCCCCACCCAGTCTTCCCCCGACTTTGAACCTGGCAGTTCAGTCTCCATCGGAGGCAGCGTGGCTCTCGGGCTTGTCAAAGGAGAGGGGCGCCGAGCCCAGCACGCTGAGAAGCCGGCCGTCTGGGGGAGCAGATGTTTTATCTAATTGAGACCCAGTCAACTTTTAGCTCGAGGGCTCTGCATTTAAGTTTAATGAGAGTAGGAGAGCGGAGGGAAACTCTAGTTTCTCTACTTTAACTTCTTGTGTTGATTTTAGAAGATAAACATATTCAAATGAAATAGTAATGCCTTCCGCATGTCCCCCCCCCCATTCCTTTCCTTTCCCCTGTTTCCATTTAAGCTCAGAGGTGTCTGCATTCCCCGGTGCGGAATCCCAGGTGAGGGACACGCTTGGACGTGGGGCTCGCAGGGGCTCTGCCAGCTGGGGGAGCTCTGGCGAGTCTCTCCACCTCTCTGAGGCTTCTTTTCTCTTAGGGTTTTGCAAGAATTAAATGGGACCATGAGTCTCTACTTTGTTTGAAAACTATAAGGTGCTATGTGAGTTTGAGTTGGGGCGGGTAGCCCGTCATTTCTGGTCTCCAAGATTCTGGCCACATGCACACAAGCGTGACATTTGTCCTATGAAATCAGCTTTTGTGATGAAGAAATGGCCTTGATGCTGGCCCCAAACAATGGGGAAACATCTGGGCAGAAGGTAAGGAGGGAGAATGTGCTTTTCCGCTACGCCCTGTCGCTCTTCGGATGATGCCAACTTCTAGCAAAATACCGACCAAAGTTGCAAGGAGAGCGAACAGACCCGCACAGTCCCTGCCCCAAGGCTGACCCCCTCCTATCCTCATTTGTTGTGACTGGGGCCTACTGTCCTTTCAGGCTGACCAGCGAGTTATGGCCTGTAGGTCACTGTGAGTGCCATCCGCTACTTGGGACACATAAATCCGACTCTCAGGAAGACAGGGGTGGGTACCACCCCCAACTTTCTCCTTCCTGGTGGCACCTGGAAGTTCGTGCCCCAGAAGAGGGAAGCTGGCCAAGTCCTGAGTGGAACAGGGTGGCCTGTCCTCGGCAGCTCTGTGTCCTTGACACGACTGTCTTACGGATTAGAGGTAATGCGCATCTTTCTGGAGTCACCAGCTGGAACTGTGACTTGACTTTAACATTTGCATGATGCCATTAAAGAAAGAAGAAAGAAAAGAAAGGAAGGAACGTCAGCCTCTGCAGCCGAGGTAATAGCACCGGCCAGTAACAAGACAGGAAGCCAGTCCCCTAGGGGGCCAGTGGGAGTGAAGGGAGGACACACATGTTGTTGGACAGGCACCTTCCACCAGTCACGGTGGACTCACCACCATCTTCCTAAGGGCCTTCCCCTCTGGGGGCTTAAGGAAGTAAACGTCCAAGGGGGCTCTCAGATGTCTCCGTCTTATGTGACACTCATGCCATTTATTGAACCTCTACTGCTCACCTGGTCATTTACACACCCACTCTGACTGACTTTGACTTTGTCACAACTTTGCAAAGTTGGGTGCGCCCACCCCTCTTTCATGGCCGGGGGTGGGGGTGGGCACGGGTGGAGTGAGGGGGGAGATCTGCCCAAGTTCACAGAAGCAGTGGGCAGCAGAGCAGCTTCAGACCCAGGCCTGTGTGGCTCTGTATCTTGTATTTCTCCTACTTTGCAGTCCTGTCCTTCTTGTGAGGAACACGTGGCAGGGGAGAACCCACGCTCCAACATTCTGTAATGCGGGAGCTTGGAAGCCGGGGTGGAGACTTGGAGGCTTCCGGGGAACTAGGCGTGTTCTTGTCACTGTCCCCGTAAACACTGACTATGGTGGCAATAGGATCTTGGTTTAAAATCTGGATCTTAACTTGTTTTGCTTTAGCTTTCCCACCTTTAAAATGGGGACAACACCACATATCGCGCATGGCTGTTATGCTGAAGTGTAGGAGAGTATTTAAAGCCAAGAGCATCTGGCCCATTGCAGGCCCTTCACGCACACAAATTCCCCTTCTCTGTATCCTGGGACAAAGTCGCCACTTACCTCAGTTAAGTTCTTTAAGCTTATCTGTCTGCAGGGAAAAGAAATACAGTGTTACACAAAATACAGTTCATAATGATCAGAATAAAACCATTCTGAGCCCTTAAGAACCTTTGATTACATTTTTATTGTCAAATCAGTGGCCCGTAGTCCAGTGTGATATTTATCACCTTCTATAAAACTAAAGCCAGGTTATTTTTCTCATAATTTTCTAAGCAAAAGAAGAAGTGATGAGCCAATAAAAACGGTGGTAGCAGAAAGGACATGAATAGACTTGCCTCTAGTTTCAGGAGAATTTAAATAACACCACTGTTCCTCCTGACACTTGGTTTTCCGTGGCACGTTTCATCACCACAGCCAGACCTGCCAGTATTCCCTTGGTTCTTAGTTTTCTGCTCTGAGGGAGCGTAAAGGGTTTTAAATAGGAAATTGTCAAGTACAGCGGGATCCCAGGAAGGTACGTGTGGGAGAAAGATGCCAATGATGTATGGAGACCCGAGACGGAAAACTCCGAAGCTGAGCTATAGGGGAAGGATTCAGTCTGAGATATGCTGATGTGGACATTGGACAAGTCTCAAGAGAAGCTCCAGCCATTCATTTATATTCACAGTTAAGTCAATGAACATCTCTAATCCTCATTTTTCTTACCTGCAAGGTGTCTATAAGTGTATTCATCTTTATTATTATTTTAAAAATGTTTTTATTGATTTTAGAGAGAGAAGAAGGGAGAGGGAGAGGCAGAGAGAGAGAGAAACATCAATGATGAGTCATTGATCGGCTGCCTCCTGCACGTCCCCTACTGGGGACAGAGCCCGAAACCCCGGCATGTGCCCTGACGGGGAATTGAACCAGTGACCTCTTGGTTCATGGGTCTGGGTCAATGCTCAACCATTGAGACACAGTGCCCGGGCAAGTGTATTCCTCTTCAGAGGGTTATTGTGAGCATTGGTGGAGATAAAAATGAAAACATTGGGTGGTCAGTGGGCTCGGAGTTAGAATGTGCTCGAAGTCAGATAAGGAGACTGTGAGGATGGAGCCGTGCACATTCCATCTAGAAGGGCCTGCTGGCGAGCAGACGGGGCTGGGGAAAGAGCAGAGGTTAGGGCTGCCCAGGACCTCAGCCGGAGGCCGTGCACCTGGAGTCATCAGGCTGTATGCATCAGATTAGATCATCCCAGAGGCATCCGGGCTGATGCCACGTCCTGGCCTCAGATGTCTAAGCAACAGGCACCCGGACGGCGGTTCCGCGTTCCTTAACCCGGTTCGTGGGCTCCTCTGAGATGGGACACTGACCCCCGCCTCTCCCTTTTACTGGGGCAAGTGAGAAGATAAATGTGACTAGAAGTAATAAAGTAGAAAGAACACCCATAATGTTAATTACTTTTGGGTTAAATTGAGGCTAATCTTTCATGCTTAAGAGACTCTGGCGTTTCAAATACTGACAGATTGGCCACATGGCTTCGATTTAAAATGTGTAATTGACTTTAGTCTTGTGATTTTAAGTTTCAAGAGTCAACCTGTGGTGGGCAGCTAGACAGGAGCAGAGCAAGGACAATGGGCCAGGGACAGGAGGTCACCAGGGTGGAAAGCCCCAGGTGCCTAGCAAAGGACAATTGTAGAGTGGGACCTCGCTCCAGGGTGACCTTTCCACCCCTAGCATATCATGGGCGGTTTGGGCCCCCTGACCTTTCCTCCCTGGAGATAACATCTAGGCCTCAGTTGTATTTCAGCCCCAGGCCTAGATAAGCAGCTAAACCAGTCACAGCTGCCCTCAGGCCCAGCTGCCTTGGATAATGACCCCCTGCCCTGGCGCCAGCCAGTCAGTCAGTGGGGACCCAGACTCTGAAAGGACACACCTGGCAAGCTGCTGAATATTCTACCAAGATCTTCCCCTGGGACCTCCCCTAAAATCTCTTCCCTTAAAACCATTACAAAGGAGGACCCTTGGGCTCCTCCTCCTGGGAGCATTCCCGGAGCCTGGCCCCAGCCCCGCACGCCTTAGCATTACCATCAGCTTCCTCACTCCCAAGCTCCAAGGGCCCTTTGCCTCTATAACTTGTTTCCTAAGCCCATTTCTTCTAGGAATTACTTTTTATGCCCCTGTGATTAACAAAATAAATGTTCTCTTACAGTTAGGGCCTTGGCTCTGAATTCTTTCCTAGACAGAATCCAAGTACTGAGGTTGCCGAACCCGAGTCTGGTCTGACCCCACCAGACTACCACCCGGTGCCGTTCCTACAATAAACCGATGTTTGACTTCGTTTGTAAAGAGTTTGAACAGTTTATGAGAACTTAAATTTTTCCATAGTCATACATTTACTTTAATAGATTTACAGAAGTTCATTGTTAGAGAAAGTTTTGCTTGTTAGCCTAAGAACTACTTAAAAATCAAGTGAGTGAAACATATTAAATATTTCAAATGTTTAAGGAGATTTTACTCTATTTGTAAATGAGCCTTATTGTCTAAGATCCCTTAACCTCTCTAAGGTGACAAGCAGAGCGATTGTCTTTCTGCTTGGGTAAAATTACTAGATTTAAAAACAGCAGTGTACTTAACAGAAGCAATTGGAGGCTTCAGGAAAGCAAGGCTTCAGAACTGACAACTTTAAATATTGGATTTTTAAGTGAGAACCCAAGTAATTGTGAGAAATCCCTCCGTACACAGCAACCGTCACTGGACACTGAAATGCCGAGTTGACAGACCCCACACGTTAGCTGCTCCCCTCACCTATAAAATGAAGGCAACTGGCTTTGGGTGGAGGGGGGGTCCTTCTCTTAAAGGAGATGTTTGAAGACAGAGGGACCTGCGCAAAGTCACAAAAGGGCAGTCAAGGTGGGCACTCTGGTCTCCTCCCCACAGCACCACAGTGCTGCTCAGAGAGCATCTCTGAACTGTGCTTGCCCACCTTTCGTGCCTGGAGATGGCTAATGCAACGTGGTCAGTGGCTACCTAGAGTCAGTGTTGCCACATTCTTTCCTGCACATAGTAGGTGCTCAATGCGTGTTTGAGGATAATACCTTTTTTTTTTGTTAATCCTCACTGAAGGATACTTTTTCCATTGATTTTTAGAGAGAGTGGAAGGGAGAGAGAAACATCGATGTGAGAGAAATATCAAGACACATCTGAGAGAAACATTAAGACACGTGGATTGGTTGCCTCTCAAACACGGCCTGACCAGGGCCTGGAATAGAACCTGCAGCCCAGGTATGCGCCCTTGACCTGGAAGCCAACCCGTGACCCTTTGGTGCATGGGCTGATGCTCTAACCACTGAGCACACCGGCCAGGGCAGGATTATACCTTTTACTCTAAAAATAGCCCTTCTTGAGCCTCCCTTAGTTTTCAGTTCAGTTTCAAATGAACTGGATCCGAATCCTTGCTCTGTCACCCATGAGCTCCATCGCTCTGGACAAGGGAAATTTCCTCTCCGAAGCTTGGTTTCCCCACCTGTAAAGTGGGTAAATCCAAATGGCAACAAAGAGGGTTGATTAAGGTTCTCATGAAATAACACATGTGGAAGCTATTTGGGATAAAATAACACCTTATATCTGCAGAAGGCCTTTAACGCTTTCTTTTAAATGAGACCGTTTTATTCTGAGATAAGTGCAGGTCTCAGGCAGGTGTAAGAAATGACAGATCATCGAGATCCTGCGTGCCCTTCTTTCAGTTTCCCTGATGGCGACATGGTGCACAACTGTCGTGATGGTCAAGCTCACGCTCTAACATCAGCAGTGTCCACTCATAAACGGGAATTTGGTCTTCTTCATAACCCACACACTCTCTTGTTTAAAGGGTCATGGTTTCCCAATAGCTATATTCTTTTTTCACTTCTCAAATCATCCAAACATACTTTTTTTTTCGCCACTGACATTGCTTGAACGGATGTGTTCCAGCACTGCTGATTGAAAAGGGAAAATTGTGGTTGAGCAAACGGGTGTTTTGCTCCTTCAAATCAGGCTCTTTGTTAAATTATACTTCGGCTGAAGCCTGCATGTGGGCCACTGAGTTTGCTGAAGCAGAGGAAGCACCTGGCTCGGCGACCTCTCTGCGTCTTTGTGTCCTTAGTAACCCGAAGAAGATCCTGATGTTGCTTCCTGCACAGAGTCCCTGTGGGGCGGAGTTAATGCACCCCGAGGACTCCAAAGCCAGCCCTGAGCGTGTGCGTGTGCGTGTGCATGTGAGAGTGTGTGTGTGTGTGTGTAGCTAGCGCTCAGCAAGCGCCCGTTACTCCTTGATTACCCAGGATGGTTTTATCTGGTGCATGTGCCATGGTGTTGACATTACAATGGATACAGCTAGACAACCATTGCCTTTAAATCTCTTTCTAATTATGTCCAGAGGAGCCTCAGTGTCTTAGCCCCAGCCCCACCCTGACGGCTACTTGCCTTTGAAGGGAGAAAACTCCAGGCTCAAAGTTTTGGTCTGCAACTGTCTGTGTTGCAATTACTTACGGTGATATATTTCCCCTTTATGCCAATTTACTTTAGTAAAATAAATAAATAAATACACATATATATATATATATAAGTAAAATGAGGCCCTGGCCAGGTAGCTCAGTTGGAGCATCGCCCCTGATACACCAGGGTTGTGGGTTCGATCTCCAGTCAGCGCACACACAAGAAGCACCCAGTGATGCATGACTACGTGGAACAACACATCGATCTCCCGCTCTCTTTCTAAAATCAATGAATTAATATTTTTTGCTCATCTCTTTTTTTTTTAAGTTCATGGAAATTGTAAACATCATGATAATGGTTTGTAATGGGCCGAGAATGTTTAACCAACCGCCCCAACTTCAAAGCCCTCTTCCAGTTTTAAGTCGCTAATGAATGATTTAAACGGCCCGTCCCTAATCTGAACGGCTGCCATCGGGATTGTTCTGTGGGGAGCCGCAGCCCAGCTTTAGAGGAGACAAGGGCGGGGCTGGTGGAGCCAAACGGCTGCGACACAATGGCTGGACCCTCCGCCACGGCCCCGGGAGCAGAGCCTTTGTGAAGGCTGCAGCTGCTGCGCCCCCATTCACCCCGGGTTGCCAGATGTAAATCTCAGCCTGGGCGGGGGTTCGCCCCCCAGGGCCCTGGCGGAGGTGATCACAGCCTCCTGGGGGTGGGCTGGGGATTCACCCCCGGCCCCCCGGGGGGGGGGGGGCTGTTGGGAAGGGGCGGGGCTCCTTTTCCTGCTTTGGCAGAAGCAGCTCAGACCTCCAGCGGTCCTTCCGATTTCAGAGAGAGTGAGCCGAGCAGCCGCCCCGGGGGGTGTGTGCCTGTGACCTGAGCCATCAGCAACGGCCACCTGACAGCCAGCATGAGGCCCGACTGAAAATGGGTTGACAGCTGTCTCCCTAAAGCAGCGCTCTCTTATTCACAGGGCCCTTCCCAGGGTCTTGCACAGGGCTCCTCGGGTGTTTGTTCCTCAGGAGTCACCCCTGTAGCTTTGACCAAGTCCCCTAACTTCTCTGAATCTTAGTGACCCTCTGTGCCCAGTGGACAGGGCAGTGGCATTTCACCGGGCACCCACTGTGTGCCCTCCACCGGGCTGGGCACTCTGCCCTTCGGAGCCTTAGAGAGCCGCACACAGCTGGCTGGTGGAAGGAGGCCGTGGGGTGACACGTCATTGCTCTGGAGGTGCTGGCCCTGAGGAGACCCGGCCGGTTGTCATCACAGCTGAAAACAACTCAACAAATGTCAAGGACGGAGGCAGAAGCACCAGAGGCGCGCGCGAGCGTCTAAGGTTCCGGCACCACCAGGTGGCAGCACCGCGGACGGCGAGACCCGCCGCCAGGGGCTCAGTGGGCTCCGTGGAGCAGCGTTCACACACCAGAAGCCGGGGCGCAGACAGTGTGGCCGGGACCCTCCAAGCTCTAACGGCAATGCACCCCCAGAACCCGGCCCCTCTGGGTGCCTAACCCTGCTGCCCATCACACGCACCCCTCAGGCAGTGGGAGCGGATCTGGGGGACAGTGCCCCCAGCAAGCTCTCGGTTTAGGTTAACGTGGAGCGGGGAGGAAGCGCTGCGTTAGGCCACCTGGGCCCCGCGGATACGGGGGACAGTGCCCCCAGCAAGCTCTCGGTTTAGGTTAACGTGGAGCGGGGAGGAAGCGCTGCGTTAGGCCACCTAGGCTCCATCAGGGAAAAGAGGGTGCTGGGTGCCCACTCCTACCGGGACGCTGGGGGATGCTGTTGGCCTGTTTTCCTTCTCTTAGGAGGCGACAGACACTGTCCTGGGCACTTGAGAAAAGTCCCAGCCCCCCTCACCACATCCCGTCCGGTCCGCGGCTATTTTCTTCCTACAGTCAAGGAAAGCGGTGCACAGCCGTCCGGAGCTTTTTACCCCGCGGAAGTGGCTGCGCTGGGGCCAGGCCCGGCCTGCTGGGTCCCTACATCCTGCTCTTTCCAGCATCAAAACAAAACAAAACAAAACACAGAGAGAAAAGGACACCCCCTTTTCTCCACAGGACACAGGCTCGTCACCATCGATGCTTGATCTGTCTTTCCTTCTATCTCCTACTTCTCGGGTTTCAACCAGGGCTCACCCTCCTAGCCTACTTGCTGGGGAGTTCTAGGGGTGCTGCCTTTTACATTTCCAATTCTGGTGACACCGCTTAATGGATCTGGTGGCCTCTTATTGTTGCTGCCCCCTAGTCTCTGTCTTTGAGAACAGAAATCAAAGCAGAGCCCACGCGGTGACTCCTGGCCTGGCTGGGACCCTTCGGAGGCTGCAGAAGGAAATACCTATTCATCAGACATCTGCTGTGTGCCGGGCACTGTGCCGGGAATACGCACATGGGAGTGAGATAGTCCCTCCTTTTGGGCTGGAAGAGACAGACTTGTATCCAAATATATTTATGAGAAGGCAAGGGCCCCGGCTGAAGGGGCTCAAGGCCATGGTAGCAAGTAAGTGTTGGTTATAAACACACTGGGCGGGCGCTGTCACGAGCTGGTCAGGAGCTGGTCAACTCACTTCACCCTGAGAGAAGCCCTGGGCTCAGGGGAGGTTAGTCATTTCCCCGAAGGCAGAGTTTCTCAGCCTTGGTACATTGGCCTCCTCAGTCTCACTGCTCTTTGCTGCTTAGCAGCATCCCTGGCCTCTCTACCCACGAGATGCCGGGAGCATCCCACCATCCAAGTTGTCACAGCCAGATGTCTCTGGGCACAGATAACTCCTTGGAGACACAGTCACCCCCGGTTGAAGTCCCCTGTCCCAAACCACCAGCTCATAAGAAGGAGGGCCTGACCTTCAACCTGGGCAGTTTGAATAAGGTCTTGAGAACTCATGTCCCTTCCCACATGCTATGCCCACTGCCAAGGGGACAGAGGAGACAGGAAACGGCGTGGGGGAGGGGGGAGGGGGAAGGGGAGGGGTGCTGGCCTGGAAGATGTATGTTTGTGTGAAGCTGTGACGGAAAGGAAGATGAAGAGAGCCTGGCCGGTGTGGCTCAGTGGTTGAGCATCAACCCATGAGCCAGGAGGTCACAGTTTGATTCCCAGTCAGGGCACATGCCCAGGTTTGGGGCTTGATCCCTAGTAGGGCACGTGCAGGAGGCAGCCGATCAATGACTCTCTCATTATTGATGTTTCTGTCTCTCCGCCTCTCCCTTCCTCTCTCAGAAATCAATAGAAACACACACATATATGTAAAAAGACGAAGAGACATTCACCACAAAATAAAGTGGGGAGAAATGACATTTTAGGCTCTTTAACTGCCTCCATCAGTGATAAATGGGTTTTCCATCAAAGTGTGCCTGATATTTTGAATTTCTGTATCCGTGAGAAAGACTCACTGGTAAATAATCCCAGTGTCCTGACTTCTGATTCAAACCTTCAGGGAGACAGCATCGCTCCTTCTGTGAGAAACGCGAGGGAAACGCTAATCTCTGCTCCAATTTCCAGAACAAGGTAATTCTGACAGTCCAACTCTGGGGGAAAAATACGCCCCTTCAGGTTTGTCACATTTTGTGATTAGAGCTGGCAGCCAATGCCCCACACGGTAGGGAATGAGGGTCCCTCATCAGCACTAATACCAGAGGGTCGGTTTTGTAATGTTTATTTGTCACAGAGGCGGTAATGTTTTTGACAAATGGATTTCCATACGTGGTTATGTTCATGTGAAATACGAGTATATTTCACGGCTGATGGGAAGCTGGGGACCAATAGTGTTCCTTGAATAGCCCAAACCACCTTTTGGTTTTTACATAAAAGGTCCTGATTTTGTGCTGGCATTTAACATTTTCTTTAATAACTAATTCAGGTCTCAAGCGAGCCATTCTTTCAATAACTCATTTCATTACAAAAAAAAGCTGTGTTTTCAGTTAAAGAATTAAACTACCAGCTCGGCGGGCGTGGCTCAGCAGTTGAGCATCGGTCTAGGATCCAGGAGATCGGGGTTCGATTCCCGGTCAGGGCACATGCCCGGGTTGCGGGCTCGATCCCCAGTAGGGGGGGTGCAGGAGGCAGCTGATCAATGACTCTCATCATTGATGTTTCTCTCTCTCTCCCTCTCCCATCCTCTCCCTGAAATCAATCAAAACATACTTAAAAAAAAAAAAAGAATTAAACTACCAGTTTCTAAGACTATTTTCCCTCAAGGTACAATTGGCCCCTCCTCACCGCATTAGGGAGCCTGTTCTGAGGGGTGACTGTTGGGTTGCCCTTGTCACCCTCCCCAGCCCACCCATCCCCCTGGGCATTTCACCAGCAGCCGCGACCAGTCTCTCACCTGGGTCCCCTCTGCACGTCCGGGAAGGTGTGCCTCTGGGGGAAGGGGGACGGGCCGCCCTCGGGCTCGGGCTCGGGGGGCAAGGGCTGGTACTTCTTTGGAAGAGTGATAACAGGTAGCCTGTGTGCAGAGTCACAAGGGGAAGTGAGAAGCTTTTGCACAGGTGGCTCCTCAGACAGCCCTGCCCTCAGTGCCCCCAGCGTTGGGTGGGGAACGTCAGTTTCTGGGTGTTGCTGCTTGATCGCTCCGCCTGGTCCATTCCAGGACATTCTCCAAGGAGCCTACACCTCCCTCCCTGCAATGTGCTCTTTGGTTAGGTTCTGTCCTCTGATGTCATTTTCTACAGGCTGGCTTTGGTTCTTCAATAGGCCACCTGTTTGAGTGTTAGGAGGCCCGGGGACTAAATATCATAAGAGCCTTTCATTTGTCCCGGGCAGGAAAACCTGAGCTGTTGACACTCCCCAGAGAAACGGGGAAATGCCTGAGAGTCAATGACCGCCTCTCACCATGCAGTCTCCGTTCACTCACTCGCTGTCTAGTACCGGGCACTGTTGGTAGGTGCTGGGGATGCGGAGAGGAAAGGCTCAGTCGCTGGCTCAATACTTCCCTCTGGGAGGGAGAGAGACGTGACAGGAAGGTTCCCAGCGAGGGTGACGGCTGAAGCACTCCCAGGGCCCAGGGAGGGCGGGAGTGGCTGCCTGGGCAAAGCCGGGGAGGTCAAGCCTGTTTCTCTCGCCTCCATACCTATGTACTGGTAAATATAATAATATTCGTACTTATATATTTGCTTCTATAAATGTAAACTGATATGCTGTAAGCCCCGTGAAGGCATTTCCCAGGGCCAGTCCTATCCGGCAGGTGTCTGGACTGGAAGGGAGAGAAACGGGGAGGAACAGGGGGCAATGAGGAGGAGGGTGCGCTGGACAAGCAGCGGTGAGCGAGTGGCGGGTTCAACGCGTGAAGGAAGGCTTGTTTGACCTTGTCTCACCGGCCAACTCTTATTAATTTTTCACTGTCAATTTTTCTGTGTTTCTCTTTTATAAATTTTGGGGCTTTTCAAATTCTGGAACTTATTATCTAAGCATAGAGCACAGGGTCGGAGAACACCTGGCCCGTGGGCCATGACCCTCGAAATCATCTGGTCTGGCCCTGCCAAGGCAACCTCAGGTAGGACTTGAAATTCAAGAAATATAGGAGCTTTTTTCAAAGCTAATTTTTAAGCCGATAATTTTGTATGGGCCGTGAATGATGCTAGAAATATCCAAATGGCCCTTGGCAGAAAAAAGGTTCCCCACCCCTGATGATAGCAGAACAAAGTACTATTTTAAAGTGTCTTACCGAGGAGGTGGTAAAGGAGTCTGCAAAAAGAGAGAGAATCAGAAGTGAGATTTATTGTCGTAGAGCTGAGCTAATGGTTAATAACTTTTCGGTTTACAAACAGAAATGACAAATCCCAGCTAATCCTTCAGGCTATAGCTTTCAAGTGATGCCTCAGCCTCACAGTGCCCACGCCCCTGAGCTGCGGAAGCAAGGCGTGGGTAGCAAGCGCATTTTCATGATCCTTCTTACCTTGTTTCTCTTAGTGGGTTTGTTTCCTAAAACGTAAGAAGGAACAACAGTGAGTTTACAGAAAATGTCATCGGGCTATTTTTACACAGAGTCACACGGAAATCATTTCCATTTGAATGATCTTGATGATCATGTCAATTAATATATTTTTAAAGATTTAATCGTCACCCCAGGATATGTTTATTGATTTTAGAGAGAGAGGAAGGGAGAGAGAGAGATTGATGGGAGAGAGAAACATCGAATAGGTTGCCTCCCGTACATGCCCTGACCTGGAATCGAACCCACCACCTTTTGGTGTCCGGAATAACACTCCAACCAACTGAGCCACGTTGGCCGGGGCAACATTTATTGCTATCTAATTAGGTACCCAGCACCAAGCTAATGTGGTATCTTTGGCTATTTTAATGACATCACCCAAAAGCTTAGACCCCATGATACTTTCTTAAGGCACAAAATTATTTAGACAACATAAAATGAACTCGCCCTCATTTCACTGTGTATCGGCTTCCCCTTCAGGGCTCCCTGGGTGCCGCTGACCTTCCAGTGAGGCCAGACAGTGGCTGTCCTAGAGGTCTTTTCTCACAGCCACCGCTCTGTCCATGGGGGGGGTCAATTCAATTCACTGGAAACAAGTTCAGTAAAGAGCAGAGAGTCTGGAATTCCGTAGGAACATTCCATTTAAGGTTTCATAGACATCTATCTCTGCTCCAGTGACGGGAAGCTTAGAAAAGGCGATCTGTCTCCTTTTGTTCCCTGACATTACTGAGCACATAGCATGGGGTCAGGCACGGATTCCTGTTTCACACATGTATTGATGCAGCTATTGGGGACTATAATACAAAAAAAAAAAGTTGCTGTTCCCACATAACTTACATTTCAGTGGCAGAAGATAGAAAACAAACAAAAGTATATGATGACAGGTGAGGACAAGGTGCTACATAAAAATGAAGCTGGGTGAGGGACAGTCGGGCCTGGAGAGGGAGGGATGGGGATGGGACTGTATGTTTTCAGTAGACCCCAGAAGGCCCCCTGGATAGGTGATGAGAACAGAGGCCTGGGGAATGCGAGGGAGCGCACCATGTGAATATTTGGGCAGAGGGAACAGCAAGTGCAAAGGCCCTGAGGCGAGATGAGGGGGTTGGTGGTGGAGGGGGCTGCCCAGGCGACAGGGCTCTCACGGGCTGTGGTAAGCACTCTGCCTGAGCCACGGCGCATCTTTTCGATACGCAGGCCAAGTGCTCTGTGTCTTCACTGTAATGTAGGAGGTAGGGTTTTCTCTGGCTTCCTTTCGTATGTAGGGTTTTCTCTGGCTTCCTTTCGTAGTCCCTGCACTTTAAAAATCTGGGTGTGCTATTATCAGCGACAGTAACAGAAATGCCCGAGGGCTTCAGCTGCATCAGACACGCCTGCTCTCGGTAATTATGCCTCACGCTCTGCTCTTCATGGCTTAGAGGAGCGATTCTCAACCTTCATCTCCCAGCACAAAGCTAATTACTAAAATTCTGTGGCACACCAAAAAAATATTATGTTTTTTGCCAATCTGACAAAAAAACAGGTATAATTTTGATTTAGTCACACCCGATGGCTGTTGTTGGGTTGGCTGCTGCCAATTTTTTTATTTGACAGTCTAAGGGAAGAGTGGTCGGTGCCCCTGACTAAAGAGTCAGGTAGGTGTTTGAAAAATTCTGGCTGCACACCGGTTGAAAATCGCTGGCTTAGATCCCTGAAACCCAAGAAGCTAAGAGCTGGAGATGAACTCCAGGGACCCCGCGAGCAGGGAAGCTGGGCCACACAGCTCTGAGGGCAGTCCAGGTGAAACCCGGCCAGGTGCTCGGGGTGCCGGCGGAGGGTGAGGCTGGAGCTGACTTCCTCGGGTTTGAACCTTGGCTCTGCTGCTTACTGCGGGCGGAATCCCGGCAGGTGCTCAAGAAACACCCTGAAATAAAGCCCCGGACTGGAGGGGCCGAGCTTTCTCCCCGGAGGGTGACGGCTGGCGACGCACTTCCTGGGAATTTGCATGTGGAGTAAGTGACTTGGGGCCCTGGGTCCCCGGCTTTCGTTACTGACACTGGTGAGCGATGGAAGATCAGAGGCGATGCGGCAGTTTCCCCTCTTGAGAAGTGCACAGATATTCTCGGGCTCTGTGCAAAGTTTCACGTCTGTCACGCAAGAAGGCTAAATATTCCTTCTTCCAGGTCCTTCCCGTCTGGAAAGTGAACGAAGCAGCCTCACGGCCGCCGGCACGCTCACCACCTGGCGGCCACGTGTGTCATCAGCGCCCCCGGGCTCCAGAGTCGGAGGAGACGGCTCGGTTCAGAGGCTTGGCCGCGGGATCTGTCGGCCCGGCCTGCCCGGTACCTCTGACTTATTGGGGTGAGACCATGAAGAGTTTCCAGCCTCACAGGGCGCGGTGAAGTTAAAGCAAAACCTCCCGAGAAGACAAAAGTATCGTGAGACCGTGTCGGGTCCAAGCAGCTTGTAACAGTTTATTAGAGCTGGGGACGGAGTACCTAGTGAGTCTCTCTTCTAAGGCGTCATAAATCCGAGGCGGGAAGGAACGCAGGCCCCAGGTCCATCGTCTACACAACCACATCTGAGCTGCTTCTGGGCATCAGAAATAATGCTGAACTGCTCCTGAAGCTGCCGTCTCTCGCCTCAGGCCAGTGTCCCCTGTTTCCCACATGCTTAATATAGAACTGGCCAGACTGCGGGCTCCGCCAGGGCCTGGCACGAAAGGACTCGAAACGAAGTGACCTTCTGCCCTGGCAGTTATCGCAGTGCTATCACTGTCTGCTTTTCAATTCTAGCTGCGGCTACTTTATATTTCTCTATCAGGAAAGACATTCGCTGCATCTAGCAGTTATCAGACGCTTTTCCTTTCCTCCGAGCCTGATTTTCTCTGGGTGGTGGCGAGACAGCCAGCTGCCCTGCAGTCTCACTGAGGAGTGGTTTTACAAAGCTTATAGCCTTAACTTTGAACTGAGTATTGTATTAAAGTCTCTGTTGCTTTTGAGCCAGGGGTCGTGTCTGAAATACATTTAGACCTGTTAAGGATGTGATATATAGGATGGCAAATTCCATCATTTTTGGGGTATTTTGTGCTGCTGTGTTCCGCCACTGGGGGGGGCCGCCCCCCCCATCAATTCCTGTCTTCAGCACTGAACCTGCACGGTGCGGATCAGTGGGCTTCCGGTTAGGGAGCAGCGGGGGGGCTTGCAGAATACATTTCAGGTACTAGCACATACAGAGAGCTCTGGAGCCACTGCCACAGTGGACACAGCACTGGGTCCTGGTCTTGGCTGTGACCACTTGCTTGGGGATCTTGAGCAAACCAGTCCTCTTGCTGGACCTCTTTGCATAAAACGAGGGAGTTGAGCCAGGTTCACATCGATGTCACCTCTGACTCGAATTCCTTTGGCATCTAAACTTGTCTGAAAGCCGGCTGGCAGAAAGGTCTTTGGACGGCATCACGTGGAATTCCGTTTTGCTTCTTTTCAAGCGAGCTGGTGTTTCAGGATTTGCATGTTTAGTCACCTCTGCGTAATTCTCTTTCTTGTCTTGGGTGGCTTAGTGTGTCTTGTTATAAATCCAGTCTTGTGTAGGGTTTGCTTGTCACTTCCGAGGAGACTGGTGCAGAGCTTGTGTTTGGTGTACAACCAAGGCAAAGAGAAATTCATTTTAGCTTCCTTTGTTCTCAGCGTTAAGAAGCTGAGCCACACCTGGCCGGTGCGGCTCAGTGGTTGAGTGTCGACCCATGAACAGGAGATCACGGTTCCATTCCGGGTCAGGGCACATGCCCGCGTTTCGGGCTGGATCCCCAGCAGGGGCCCTGCAGGAGGCAGCCGATCAATGATGTTTCTCTCCCTCCCCCTTCCTCTCTCTCTAAAATAAAATAAAAAAAAAGAAGCTAAGCCACACCACATTCGAATGCTACAGCTCTCCTCGTTTGAAAAGACGATGACTTCCGAATCTGTGGTTAACGCTAATGGTTCCTCTCAAACAACTTACACTATGTATATACATACTTTGCCCTCAAGTAAAACTTTTATCCATTTTTAGCAATGAAAATAAAGTCAAGCTTCAGGGAAGATAAGTTCTTAAAATCTGACAGTTTCCAGATAATGTCAGAAGATGATTGTAAGAAAAATGACACAAAATGTACATTAACATAAATCTATAACTGCTCAACTTGATGAAAAACATCACCATAAAATCCTGCTGTTACGGAACCACCCGATAGGTTTTTTTCTATGACATTTGGTGAGAATGAATAAATTATCTGAGGAGGTGTTTGCATCAAAAACACAGAAGTTGGTAATAAACACATAAATCATTGAAGCATTTCCTAGCAAGATGCCTGATCTTGGAAACGGGGGCATTCATATCAATTTCCCCTCTTGCCGCTTCCTTCCCTGTGTAGTACCTTGGAGCTCTGGGTGCTAATGGAGGGCCATCAATTATGGGAGCCTGCGAGCATGCGCAGGAAATAATTCCTATTGAAGTTTTCCAACCCCCCCCCCCCCCCCCCCGCCCAAGCTTAAACTTCTGTAAGCCTCGCTTTCACTGAGGTCCTCTCTGCAGCTTTGGCCTCAGTTTACACTGGGATCTATTTTTAAAATCAGTCCTATTTTTGTAACCATGGTACCCATATACCAGCCAGCATCCCCTGTAAAACTGACAACACTAACTTAACTCTGAGGGATATGTCCTTGTTGTTCTCCCTGAAGACTTTGTTTGCTTTTTGTGTTATGGGCAATTAATACACATAAAGAAGCATAATCCCCTTTTTGCCTAGACTACCGGGAAGCTCAGAGGCAAATGAATATCTCAATCTTACTAGGTAGTGATGTGCACCTGAGGATCCTGAATTTTACCTTTGTTATATAGTCTATGTAGGTTTTTCTACGATTTTTAATTTTCTTCTATTTTACTATGCAAGTTTTTCTTAGCTACTCCAATATCTTTGTGAGACAAGGTAACGTATAGATAAATAAATGAAAGGATAATTGTGATACTGTGATTTATCACAAGAAATGTAGTCTGGTCTTTGTTCCTGTGTCTGGCACAGAGCTCCTAAATCCCTTGGAATTCCTAAATAATGAAGCTATAAAAGTGTCTTTTGTTACGTTAATGAGGCGAGTGTTAGGCCACACCCGCTGTGGGGCTGGTTGCCTGGGTGCGGAGCCATCCGTGTGATTAGAGGGTTGGACTGTTCAGCCCAACTAAAAGCTGGGAAGGGGAGAGGGGCTGGAGATGGAGCTCGGCCACCAGTGGCAATGATTCAGTTACTCTTGTCTATGTAACAAAGCCTCCAAGAAAACACCAAAGGATGGGGTTTGGTGAACACGTGGGGATTCAGGAAGCATGGACTCTCCTCCCCTCGCATGCCCTGTCCTATGCATCTCTCCACCTGGCTACTCCTGAGCTCTAACCTTTTATAATAAACCAATAATCTAGTAAGTAAAATGCTTCTCTGAGCTCTGTGAGCCGCTCCAGCAAACTCATGGAATCCACGGAGGGGGTCGTGGGAACCTCCAACCTGGTTGGATTTTATGGTGACGTTTTTCATCAAGTTGACCAGTATAGCTGGTCGGTCAGAAGCAGGTGGCGACCTGGACTTGAGACTGGCGTCTGCAGTGGAGGTCGCGGAGGTGGTCTGGCAGGACCGAGCCCTTCGCCAGCGGAATCTCAGGTTACGTCTGGGTAGATAGTGTCAGAATTGAAGTGACAGGTAGGACACCAGTGGTGTCTCAGAATCGCTCGGTGGTGCGGGGTGAGAAACCCCAACCACGTGTAGAAATTGGGATCAAAACTGTCCAGTTAAGCGGACACACTGACAGGGAAATAATGCCCAAAGAAGCTTCTGTAGTCAGAGAAGCCAAGGTGGATATCTACAGAGAACTGTCAAGAAAAGAGAGGAACTGCCAAGTCCTGTTCTTGTCCGGTTTCTCCCCGGGACCCATTTCCCAGTGGACCTCCATGAAGGTCCAGTTACGACCTGGAACGTTTGTATCACATGCTCACGGCATGGTCCGGGACCTCTCTCTGCTTCTGGTCTCCTCCTGGGTCAAGAGCATGAAAATACTCTACCGATTCACCTGGGTTAGTGTTTCTGAGGAGTAAAATCCATCTTAATGGAGAGGAGCTCCCAGTCGCGTGCTGTGCACACCGAACGTCGTTGCCACATTTAAGGACTGACGAGGGCTGATATGAAAGCCCCCACTCTGGGGGGTTCAGGAATGGGATGGAAAGAAGGTGGGGATCTGTGAGGTTATGCGGGATGGAGACAGAGATGTACCAGGGAACAACTACTGTTTCCACCATCACAGTGTCCTTCTTGCCTCCACGGATGCGACGGAATTGAACAGCCATAAAGGCCCTGCTCGCTCCTCGTCTGAGAGGAAAGCAGGACTGTGGCAGAGCTTGGGCTCTGGCTGCCCTCGTTGTCCCTTCCACGTGTTTCCTGTTGCAGAGATCTGCTCTTTGCTCCTCCAGGTTCCTCTACCCCCTGCACCCCACTCTCCGCCCTGGCCACCAAGCGGTATGGGCCACGCCGGGGCCGTCCTGTCCTCTGGTTTCTGGTTGGGCTCAGCCCCTGGGAAGCCCCAGGAGACCAGAGGGAAGCTTGGCTGCCACCTCGTGAGGTCCACCTGGGCTGGTGCTGTCCCTCGACCGGCCGTCGCTGCTCCTCTGAAGGCATCGTGCTCCTCCTGGTCTTCAGCGACTGTCCCCTCATCGCTCTGGGCCGGGGGGTGGTGACAGTGCCCCTGCCTTTAGCCCCAGTTCTGGCACCGTCCCTGGTTCTTCCCCTGCGCCCATGTGCCTCAGTAAGTGGTTCCTTTGT
Source organism: Miniopterus natalensis (assembly GCF_054644295.1). Classification (NCBI taxonomy): domain Eukaryota; kingdom Metazoa; phylum Chordata; class Mammalia; order Chiroptera; family Miniopteridae; genus Miniopterus; species Miniopterus natalensis. Next base: position 197,474,063 of record NC_142081.1, on the reverse strand, counting down.
AAGTAAACTTCCTTAGATTACCCTGATTGGGGCGTGCCCCCCGTTTCCTGTTAGGACCCTCGCTGTTACACTGTCCCGTTAGAGAATGTGTGGTATTAGTGATATGTGAGACTAGAGCAGCAGACACATAAAAGGTGAATCTGCTATGTCTCGCTGGTGGGGAATGTAAATCATGGGATTGCCATCTTTTCCAGTCGGACATTGTAAGAGAAGACGGGTGCGGGGAAAATAATGGGAGAGGTTATAATGGACTCGATCCTATTAAATTTCTCTGCTGCCCTCTGCTTCGAGCACTACCAAAATTACTTCCCTTCTGCCTCCCACCTGCATCTTCATCTCCAAACTGAGTTGCTTTGCCTAAAGCTTTGATATCTGTTTTCATATTAATTAATCAACATTTTAAAATTAGATTTCTATCTTGTCATGATTTTATTGGGAGTATGCTTAGAAAAATAACTTAGTTATATGCTTGCCACGAGCCATATGGTTTAAAACAATTTCTTTCTGAAATTTTCACAATCTCTTCATCAATAAAGTAAGGTGATAAAAAGGCATAAGATGTGTGAGAATCTTTCTAAAGTTAGTTATTTCGCGAAGGGTGAAAGTTCCTAGATCACCTTGTTTGAGAAAATCCGTGGCCACAAACAAAAATGCGAGAAGATTTTGGAAGCAAAGAACTATGCTTAGATGTCAAACGTTCAGGTTTGACCTTACCTTGAACAGGTTGGCCTCTGATGTTCTTGGAAATGGGTTTGTCCACCTGTAGAAGACAACGGGGCACCATTATCTCTTAAATTGTGGCTATGATGCCGTCTCATGTCCTGCCACCCCGCATGGTTCGATTCCCAAGCATCAGGGCATAGGACTCGTCACTCTCAGAGGTCACCACTGTGTACGGTTCGCAGTCAGTCAGCGAGTGTCAATATGTGTCCCGCTGGGCCAGCGACGGGTGTGGCGACTGCGGGTGGTATTGGTCATAAAACTACTTGGGTCTGAGATCCAACCCTGACTCTTGTTGCCGTGAAACTTAGGAAAGGCGGTTAGCATGTTGAAAGCCTTTGCTTTTCCGTCTTTATTCCAGGGACAACACTCGGTCCGTTCCCGTCGCTGTTATTACGAAGACCGTTGTACGGGATCAAGTACACCGGAGGCAAGTGAGCAGGCAGATCAGCGTGCGCCTCTCTCAGAGGCCTGCGTCGGGGTTTCACCTCCATGGTGTGCTAGCGACTCCCATCTTCTATCAAATAAATATTTATTAGAACCTATTGTAGCACGCCTGCAATGATGCTGGACCATGAGGAAACGAGGGGCATGTTGGAGTCTCCAGAGGATTCAGGCACGTACACAGCTCTGAGTTTCCAACACATGCAATTATAACCCAGGTGTCACTGTAACCCGGGGTTCTCAGTCTCGGAGAACTCACTGTGGGGGCGGGGCTGCAGAATTCTTTGGGGTGGGGACTGGCTGCCTGTGCCTTGTAGCCTGCGCGGTGGCATCTTTGTCATCCACCCACTAGATGGCAGTAATGCCCCCAGTTCTGACAACCGAAAAATGCCTCCAGACATTGCCAAGTGTCCCCGAGGGAGCAAGTCACCCTGCATGAGAGCCAGGGATTAAAGCACTGTGTCGTTGGAGTCAGAGCCTGCGTCCTCCAGAGGCTCCTCCAAAGGCGTGGCTGGGCTGAGTGACACGGCTTAGGTCTCTCTCTGTGCCCTGCCTGAGCATTTCCCGTGACTCTGAAGCTGCCAGGTTGGGCCACTGCCTCCTCCATCCGACTGGCTGCTGCCTCACCTCTTCATCTCCAGCGCTGAGCACAGTGCGGGCACGCAGTCAGTGCTCAATAAACGGAAACCCGCGCAGTAGATTCGTGGTTTAGGACGATTGTAACCAGCCAAGGAGTCTAGATAAACTCTGGCCTCTGTGGGGATTCCTGAAGACCCATTTCACAGATCGCTTCGTCTCAACATAAATGTGCAGAACTAACAGGAATTAGCCCCTGAGAATGAGGTGACAGTCAAAATATAACCTGCTTCTCACGAAACTTGGTTATTCAAACATTGATTATACAAGTGGCTCTCCCTGTCCATCCGCGCTGAGGCCGCCTCCTTCTCCAGTTTACGGACAGTTTCCCTCCCGGCCAAAGCTGTGCTCACGCCCCCATGCCCTTTCCCTCACGTTACTTCATGGACTTCATGTGCCGAGATCATAGTTCCGCTTGCTAAGGGTCTAGCCGAAGAAAATCTGTGTTGTAACAAAAGCTACAAAGGTATTTTGAAGGAATGGAAAACAATAAGAATGGAGGCTTACATTCTGGCCCAGTTATTGAAAAAAATCAAATGAGAATTATCTAAAAAATTCTCCTGACGGCTGACTTACATGTAAAGTGTTGATGAACAGTGATTTCTAGGGAAAGAAAAACTGGTCTTTTGGGGTCAGCATTCTCTGCTGCTTGGTCACCAGACCACAGCCTCTGTCCTGAACCTCCGACCCCGTCACTCCGGAGCTCTTATCTTTGCCTGGATATGCTTTGTGCTCCAGTGACGGTGCCCTGAGTGTCCTTGGCCCCCGGGCGGCCCCTGATGCAGGCCTCAGTGATGGCAGATAGTCGCGGAAAACCCTCAACAGACGTCAGCTCTCCTCCCTTCCATGGGACCATGGTCCCACCAGTCACGGGAGCTAGACAGGCTCGTTCCCAACAAGGTGCCCGGGAATGAGAGAGGGGTGCTCCTGGCTGCCAGGCAGTGCCCCACATGTGTCTGGCTCACAGGGGCGAGCCTTCACTCACCTCTTCCTGCCCGGTCTGCGCGGCCCACCTCTGCCCCTCTGCAGGGACCGGCACCTCGGCACCCAAGGGAAGGGGCGTGTCCACCATGCCCGTGAAATAGCGCGTATCTGCGAACAGAGAAAAACTGAAGTCACACCTTACACGGACTCAGCACATTGCAACTCATACAGTTCCCGCACATCTGCAAGCTCAGAGTCCCCAGAACAAAAGCGTGGGGCCAGCAATCGTGCTCCTACTTTACAGATGAGGAGACTGAGGCGCGCAGAGGAGAAGTCCCCCCTCCGCCCGGACACGCGAACGCCGGGGGCAGGACTGGCCCATCTGGCTTCTGGGCCCCGGGGTTCGCAGCCTTCGAGGCCCGGCTGCGGCACACCCCGTGGAGATCTTCCTAGATCCCACCCGCTCCGTTCTGTTTTATGCATGCAGCACATTCTAGCACGTGTATCTGTTGATCTTCTGCTTCTGCCTCTAGCCTGTGCCCTCCTGGGACCCTGGGTGTGCCCTGTCTGTCTTTGCGCCCCTCGGTCGGTCCTGGCACGGTAGCTGGCACAGGGCAGGCCTCAGCGAATGCCCGGTGAGTGAGCCAAGGAATGGCGCCCTTCTTTCCAGGGTGGTTCTCTTTGGAAGAACTTCGTTGGGTTCATTTCGGGGCCAGGTCCCCCAAATCACAGCTGCCTCTCGTTCCCCTGCTGGAGGGCGCTGCCCCCGGGGCTCAGAGGGTGTGTGGGCCCCAGCTGGAGGCAGGCCCCGGCTGGAACCTGGGTCCTCCTTTCTCGGAACAAGCTGGGCTTTTCCGCCACGGTCCCCGCGGCTCCCACGCTGGCTCCCGAGACACACCGGCCCAGGGGAAAGCCTTCCTTTCACTCCCCGCCTCTAAGCCAACCCTCTCAGCTGTCCCGTGGTGCCCACATCTCTGCCCGCGCCCCTCTGCCCTGCTCGCCGGCCATTCCCAGGGCCAGGACGAGCACCGCGATTATAACCGACAGCTATGGAGCCCGACTCCGCCAGGTCCTGTCGTGGGGACTCGACACCCGGCATGCGCGGCCCCTCCTCAGAACCCTCTGGGATCAGTTCTGTGATGATGACCCCTAGTTCAAGCAGGAAAGCGGAGTTTTAGAGGCGTGCTTGAGGTCACGCCTCTGGAAAGCCACGGAGGCAGGATTCCCCCGGGAGCTAGTTAAGCAGAACCCGCAGCTTCGATGGAGCCTTTTGGGGCGCTAGGCCCCACCCTTACCTGCATATTCAGATTCCTTTATAGGCCTGGCTGGCAGGATTTTCATCTGCTGCCAAGCCTCTGCCACGTGAAGCGTGGGGTCTTCATAGTCGTCATTCCCGGGGTCTTGGGCTCCATCCAGGCCCTCGGCAAGGTTCCTTTCCTGAGCAGGAGGGGACAGTCGAGTGAGTCAAGGGAGCGCACAGCGGCGATAAAGATCCCAGGCTACAGGGCCGGCTGGCGGAGTGGGGCAGGCTCTCTTAGGGGCGAGTTCAGAGCCTGGGTGCTGGGGCGTGAAACTCTCGTGGTAGGTGGAGTTCTAACACTGTCCCCAAATACTCCCATCCTCTGTCATTCAGTCGCATAATTATCTAGGTGCTGCTGTGAGGGGACATTGCAGATGTGATTAAGATGACTAATGAGCTGCCTTTGAAATGGAGAGATCATCCTGGATTAGCTAAGCCCTTAAACGCAGAAAGGGGGTCTATTTGCAGGCGGCAGGATCTTGTGTGCAGAAATCCCAAGGAACCCACTTATTAGTTCTAATAAAAACTGATAAACAATGTGGCAAGGTGGCAAGATACAGAATCACTATACAAAGTTCAGTTACATTTCTAGATACTAGTGATGAGCTCCGGGTCTGAGCACCAGGAGCGGCAGGATTGGGCAGCCGTGAACAACGGCCACGATCGTCATGGAAATTCTGGGTCTGCACCCGTGTGCTGGGATCTGGAGTCGGTGCTGTGCCACGTCTAAGCAGGCAGACTCCTCCGAGTGATCGTTCGGGCATCAACGATCCCTTTTCCTTCCTGGGTCTCAGAATGCTCACCTCTGGCCTCGTTTATAAAAATGGTTTTTGTGTTTGTTTGGGTACGAGAGAGAACCCAAGCGTCACACTGGTCAGGGACGCTGAAGTTCTGAGAGATCTGAGCAGAGTGTCCTGTGATGTCAAGGGCTCAGGGGGAGGAGACAGAGTCCTCTCCAGGCGGAGGGGGAAGGTGGGATGCGGGTGGCTTCAGGTGACACTGTTGGGCTGGGGGGGCTGGCGGTTGGAGAAGCCTGTGACACACACTCGGAAAATCTCTGACGTCTTCAAGTTTCTCCTAAGGTGTCAAATGGCCACGGCCAGAAATAACAGGCCCAGGTACAAGAGATTTTTATGCTGGTCAGGTTCCCTGACCTGGCCTTCAAAAGCAAGAGCTTCTAGCCTTCTTTTACAAGTATAGAAACTGGGACTGGTGACTTCTGAAAGCCACGCAGGTTCTAGGTGCCACAGGAGGGCAGACCCAGGTCTTCCCGCCACACCTCGACTGGGATTAAATATATATTTAAAGTTGTTCTGGACCCTAAGAATGGAGGGCAGGGGATTCTGGGTGCTCCGTGGGACAGCATCCGTAATCTGGGCTTTTAATCAGATGGCAGTGGCAGACAGTGCGAGGCTGGGCCTGGGCCCTGAATTGTTTCTCTGCAGAGAGAATTTCATTTCTTCTCAGCCGATCACAGCCGAGCCACAGAGGCGGGGGGGACACGCCAACTCTTTCTCTGGACTCGCTGACTATTGTTTTATAGTCAATAGCCCACCTCTGTCCAGCTGCCTTGCTGGGTCACGGGGAGGGCATGTGGGGACACTGGAGGAACAGCACCCCCCCCCCATCTAAGGAGAATCTGCACCAGACCCCTCGAGTCTTGCCCACAGGACTGCATAGAAATATTTTGGTTTATTTCTTTCCAGGAAGGGAAAGAGACAGAGTTTTGTTTTAATTATAAAATTTACATCTATTTATCTATTAACCTATTTATTATCTACTGTCCATCTCAGGGGTTTTTCACTAAAAATCCAGGATTCTTTATCCATAAAACTCAAAATTAATAGTTTGTGATTGAATGATTGATTGATTGGTTTTATGTGTGTGTGTCCTGGTGTGACGTTCCATCTGAATTAGATTTTTAAAGAAGTCTTTCGAACAGGAAAGAAGCGATGATTTTACAGGTAGATTCTGTCTGTCTATCTGCCTATGTTTCTATCTATCCATCCATCCAATCTATTCCATACATCATCTACAGATATGCTAGTTAAAACTATTTAAATAATACACATATATAATTCTACAATAAAATCACTTATAAATATTAGCTATCTGAGTTCTGTTATAAATTTTCTTTATTCATTACCATTCTTTGCAAATATTATTAATGGCTTCATCCTGTGAATATAATATATTTAACTACTGTTATATTATTGCATATTTAGCACGATTCCACTGTGCTACCATTTAAGATATATCATTATGAAATATAAATGAGTGTGTTTAAATATTAATCCGAATTCGAGCTTAGATTCTTGGTTTAAATTCCCGACCACGGAACTACTGGGCCAAAGGAAATGGACATTCTTCCATTGCTTGGTGAATATTAAGAAATTGCTTTCCAGAAAGTTCGTTCCACGGGCAAGGCAGCGTCTTTCTCATCGCACACTTGCCAGCACCGGGTGTTGGTATTTTTACCTGTCCGTCTTCACAGCGGCCCCATGAATTAATTTTATCTCCCTTTTATAGCTGAGAAGTCGGCATACAGTTTTATACCCAAGAATGGAAATACAATTTTCCCTGACTGGAAATGAGACATTTTGAAATTTCTTTCCTTTGTTTTTAATCCACCCAGCACCTTGAAGAAAGCCAGTTACTTTGTGAATATCAAAGGCAGAGAGGAGGCAAGGGAAGCCGACTTACGCAGTCCAGGGGAGGCTCGTTAGCAGTCAGCGGCGGGCCTGCAAGAACAGAGCGGCGACGTTAGCGTGAAACCCCTGGTTCCCCCACAAACCCAGTGCTCATTCCAATGAATCTTCCTCGACTGTAATTGCTCACAATGAAGCGCCTACTGTCCTCACTCTTTGTGCTGCTCTTGCAAAACAGGGGCGATGGGAAAGGAGGAAAGGAAATCAGACCCAAACAAAGGGGCCTCCCCCTTTCCATCCACAGCAGGTTCCCATCCTCAGGGAAGGAGGCGGACCCTCCCCCCATCGAGGGCCCCTGAAGTAGCATCTCAGCCCACTGAGGGGCTGTCTCCTCTTCCCCCCTCCCCTGAAGGCACAACACGATGCATTTGCAGTTATCTGTCCACACGTCGGTCCCCTTAGACAGACTGCACCCGAATGCTTTGAGGGCCTGGTCATATGTATGCATCTCCAGCCCCAGGCACAAGGCTCAATACTGACCAGGTGGGTTCCTGATAGGCGTTTGCTGAATGAATATTGTTCAGTGGAAGCTTCTCGACAGGCCACTCCCTCACTTGGACTTGTTTTATGAAAGGTGCCTGAAGGTCGCCCGGTGCACGCAGTGTCCTGTGGTTTACATTTTACCCTCAGTCTGTGCAAAACCACCCAGTGCTCACAGGGCCTGCAGGCTTTTTTTTTTTTTTGCTTCCTCATAGACTTCATTTTCCTAAATCACACTCCAGCTTCATGCTGTTAGTCTGCTTTAGGAACATTATATGCGGAAAATGTTCTTATCACAGTCTTTTTATTAGTGCACGTGTGAGAAGTTTCTAGCAGGTGTCAGGACCAGAAGCTGCGCTTCTTAGCAACTGGTTTGCTTTGATTTAATGGAAAACACCAGCCCTGTGAGAGATTCTATTTCCCCTCCTCCTTGGCTGCTAAAAACCTCAGGGCAAATGTCTGGCCTGCGTCCAGGGGCTGTAAGGGACTGGGGTATGACGTACTTCTACATCTGGGTCTGGCTTCATCATTTTTAAAAAACTCTGTCCTTTTACCTTGAATTCTCCTGCCAAACCAAAGGATGAAACTCAGAGCTGTGCCTGTGTCACCACTCCCCAGTCTCTGGGGGGGCGGAATGTGTAAATTGGGGAAAGTTGGGCTCAGTGGAAACGCAGCTCTCTGGTTTGGAGGACCCTGCGCGGGGGAGTGTTAATGAGCCAAAGCGAGTCTCCTGGAGTTGATGAGACGGGAGGTGCAGCGCCCCCTGGTGGTAGGACTAGCAGCTATCACCACCCTGGGGCGCTAATGACACCTGTCCCAGCAGGATCACGCCCCCACTGAGGTCCCTGGAAAAGAAACCCACAGGTTTCTCAGGCCCTTCAGAGTGGCAGTTTGTACTGTCCCCTGAATTGAGACAGGCTGGCCCTCTGGACACTCCACGCTCTCGCTCTGGCCTCAGGGGCTGGCCAGAGACAGAGGACCCCAAAGCCCTTAGTGCTAACCGAAGCCACTGGGCTAAAGGAGAGTGTTTGGAAAACGACCTCCTTTAATCCACATTGGACTGTGACGTGGGCCAGAAAGAAGCCTGTGTTTTATTAAGGCGACTAGCGTTGTAGATTCTGCGTGATAGACACGAGCCCCGCCAATTCATGCAGGCCTTTCAGTTTCTCCGCAGCAGGGACCGAGAGAGCCAATAAATACGTCATTCCCGGCCCGGGGGCCTGCCTCCCAAGGCAGGGGCGAGGTCTCCGGCTCTTGATGGCTCCTATGCCTCGTTAAGCGCAGGACAAATGAACAGTCGGCTGGGAATTGTAGGGAGGGGTGCGGTGGGAACACCCCAGAGCTGGAACCAGCCGCAAAGCTTCAGGCCCAACCTGCCTCCCCCTCTTGCCGCGTCAACTGGAGCTTGACCCTTCCTCCTGCCCGACCCCAGGTCCCACCGAATGGGCACCCCCAAACGCCCCCAAGTCTCCGAGTCTCCCCAGAAGTGAAGGACAGGCTGGCTTCCCAGAGAGCCGTTTCCCAGCAAGATGAATGGAGCTGCTTTCACGTCGCCCTCCTGGAGAAGTTACGCTCAGGCTGTGGCTGCGCAGGGCCATCCATCACCGCGACACCAGCGGCCCCCGCGTGCCCCTCCAGGAAGCGCCTCTCTACAAACGACAGCGTCCCCTTGAGCGGTATTGTTAAGAGGGACACGAAGATGAATGCGTGTCCTGTGAGGCTCAGGGCTTTCCCGACGGGCAGGAAGCACGGGGCCCAGGCTTCGGCCGTCAACCTGGACGCCCCCTCTCATGCCCACAGAGGCGTGAGAGGCGCATGGTCAGTGCCCGTCCAGTTAAGGCCCCCAACCATTTTCATCTTGGGTGCTTAAAAAAAAGGGAAATGAGAAGAAGCGGATCCCCGGTATAAACTGCTTTCTACCCACGTTCCTACGTGATAGTCACACTGTAGTTTGGAAACTACTGAGGTGGAAGCTCCGAGTCCCTCCCACTGGAAGATGGGCCATGAAGAGAGAGACTCTCGGACCGTCAACACTCCGTGAACCTGAGCCCCCGAGGCGCAGGGCCGGTGCCTCCTCCACGCCCATTTGCTACCCGGTCAGGGCCAGGGAGCTATGGGACGGTCACACTGGGGGAAATGCCCCAAGTAGAACCAACTTTCGTTTCCTCTCTTCACAAGGCTTCTGAGGGAGGGGTGAGAGAGAGGTGCGGGAGGGTTCCGGCCCCCCAACTCCAGACGCCCCCAGCTGGATCTACTCAAATAGGTGGTGAAAGCAAAAGGCCATGAGTTCCAGGTGCCCGCCGCGAGCGCTCCGCGGCCGACAGCCGAGCCCCCACCTGCTCCCCTTTCTTCTCAGCACCAGGCCCCCGAGGCCGGCTGGGCGCATGCTGCCTGGAGTCGCACGTCTCACACGTCAGATGCCCCGGCAGCTACGCGTGGCCGCGGGTCCAGCTGGGGTGCATGTTAGAGCTGGGGCGTCAACTCAGCTGCCAGGAAGCGTCCCTGAGGGAAGCTGTGTGCTGTCCAGTCCTTCCTTTTCTCCCCTGTCTCTCCTGCTGTCCCGGTCACGGATGTCACTATTGGAGGCCATGGGACAAAATCCCATTGCAGGACAACGCAAGGGCGGGAGCGAGAGCTCTGAGGACTTCAAGGAGCAGAACCGCCCAACAGCCTCGGACGGCAAACCGCTAGAGCCGACTTACACGCGAACAAAAATAAACACCCGCCACGCTGAGGCCTCGCGGTTTCCTTTCTAAAGTGTCTTGCGGCCGTTCGTGCTTTACCAGCTTTGGAGTTCACCAAAAGCGTGGCAGGGCCTCTGATCCAAGGCAGGAGCCCACGTTTCAGGGAAGCTGAGTGAGAAGTTCCGGGTTCGAACCCCAAGCGTGTCCCTTTCTGGCTGTGGGGCCTTGGGCAAGCTTAGGAGCCTCGGTCAACTAACATTACCCTGTGGAATGGGGATGACAGTCTCTACCCCAAATAGCTGTGCAGAAGTTAAAAAATGGAAGTCCCTGGCTCAGTGCCCCGCCAATGAACTGCTGTGCTCTGTGTTTCACGTCTTTTCAAGGTCACCTTCACGACCAAGTCTTTTTCACACAGTCCAGATTCTTAGTTCTCTCTGCTTTCGTATCTGTGGTAGGAAACTGTTTGCGATTTAATGCTCATTTTAAAACAAAACATGAATCCTTTTCAACGTCGAACTATGTGGACGTGCACCTGTTGCATTCTTTGCACGGGTTCTTCAGGCTGGGGCCCCTTCCAGCTGTGGGGCTCAGAGAGTCAGGGACCATCACCATCTGGTTGGTCTTATTTTTTAAAATTTATTTTAGGGAGAGTGGAAGGGAGGGTGTCAGAGAGAGAGAGAGAAACATCGATGTGAGAGAGACACATCGACTGGCTGCCTCCAGCATGGGCCCTGACCAGGGCCGGGGATTGAACTTGCAACCCAGATGCATGCTCTCAATCAGGAATCGAACCCAAGACCCTTCGATGCCTGTGCCTACGCTCTACCACTGGGCCACACTGGCCAGGGCGATCTTCTCATTTTAAAGATGAACAGAATGGAGGCCAGATGTTTGGTGCACAGCACCACGTGTGCTGTGATGGATTTGGCTTCTCCTCTGTTTACCTGATCTATGCAGTGAGCTTGGTAAAATCACCTCCCGGCAGCTAAATGATACCAGGGTGTCAAACGCCTGGCCCACGCTAGGGACCTGACTCGATAGATGTTAGCTGCTTTCCATTTCCTCTCCATCTCAGGTCCTAGAACTTGCTGATGTCACGAGAGGACCAGCATTCAAATTCTGGACTCTGGACTCACAGCCTTGGTTCTTTCATGTGACTTGGTTCTTTCAAGTCACACTGTGCGGACTTTCTCGCTTTTTACCTTTTAGGAATCAAAGGTATTTGGGGACAGAGGCATCAACCTGATCTCCTCTCACCATGATGAGAACTGGGATCGTTCACACCCTGTACCCTGGCAGGTCCCAAGCCCTAGGCCATCAGTCTATGGCTATAGGTAGAGGCAGGAATGAACTCCTTTATGTTCATCTTCGCTGTCTCTGAGTAAAATGTTACAGTGTCCATGAGCCCTGGCAGCATGACTTGTACTCGGGAAGAGAGAAATGAGAGCAGGGAAGCGAAGGAAGGGGGGAGAGGAGACAGAAGTAGAGATGCTGCGGGTTATACACATCCGTGTGTCTGTTCCATCTGCCTGTTACGATACACGTGCATCTACATATCTGTTTGTGTCTTCCATCTGTCTGTCATCTATCAATCATCTATCTATCTATCTATCTATCTATCTATCTATCTATCTATCTATCTATCTATCATCTATCTATCTATCATCTCTCTATCTCTCTATCTATCATCTATATCTATATCTATCTATCTCTATCTATCATCTATATCTACATCTATATCTATCTATCTATTATCTATCTATCTATCTATCTATCTATCTATCTATCTATCTATCTATCTATTATCTATCTATCTATCTATCTATCTATCTATCTATCTATCTATCTATCATCTATCTATCTATCATCTGTCTATGTATCTATCACCTATCTATCTGTCATCCATCTCTACCAGCTTAGTCATTTAGCTCTTTTTGGTATTTCACTTTCATTCACTGAACCACAGTCTCCTGATCTGAAGATTGTGAGTTGTGAATTTCAAGCACTAACAGTCCAAACTCACAGAAATAGCTAGATGGGAGACATTTATTGGTGAGTTGGGGGAACAGTATTAATGTTCTCATTGGGTGGCCCTTGAGAATTCAATTCCCTTCTCTAGTTCTTAATCCCCTTGCCTGGAAAGAGTGGTCTTAGAATCTCAGACTTGCCGAGTCCTCGGGACCTTTTATCTTCATTTTAAAAACACACACACCTAGCCCGGCCAGGCGCGGCTCAGCGGTTGAGCATCGACCTAGGATCCAGGAGACTGTGGTTTGATTCTAGGTCAGGGCACATGCCCGGGTTGTGGGCTTGATCCCCAGTCGGGGGCGTGCAGGAGGCAGCCAATCAGTGATGAATCTCTCATCACTGATGTTTCTATATCTCTCTCCCTTCCTCTCTCTGAAATCTATATATTTGAAAACAACAACAACAAAAACCCCCACATACACCTGTACCCAAAGCTGGTTATAGTATCTGTCACAGGAAGAACTACTACCGACTGCTTGAATGAATGGATGGATGACAGATAAATGCATGAATGGCGAGAGGTAAGGCAGCTGCTTGTCATTCTTGTTCATGGGAGATCTCCAGAAATTCAAGTGAGATTTCCCGAGACAGTTGTTGCCTGGAGAACTGACCGCAGCTACTTGGTGGGGACAGCCTTGACACTTTCTTTTTGCTTCAAGCAGTGGTTCTTAAAAGACCACCCTAGAACCACCTGAATTGGAATGATCTTGTTAAAATGAGAGATTCCTGATCTTGGAATAAGCCTGCCGAAGCAGGAGCCAGGGCGGGGCGAGAACATGTGTTTTTAACGGTTGTGATTCGGATACACACTGAATTTTGAATACCATTCTTAATCCTTGGGTTGGGCAATCTTGCACGATTTGCAATCTTTTCCTGTGCTCACCAGAACTGGGGAAACACCTTTGCCCAGGATTCCAGCCGTCAGCTTCTCAGTTTGTTTGCCCACCGGTTTCTGCTGGGAACGGGCCTCTGCCCATTAAAGCAGGGGCTGCGATATCCAGGAAGGACCAGCAGGAGGCACCAGCTGCTCACATATTCCCGACCTGCCCTTTCTTCCCCTAGTTCCAAAACCTACTCATTTTTCTTTTAAAAGGGGGAAAAAAAAACCCAACCTTCAAGACCGCTTTCTTCAGAAAACCAAAAGCAAAACAAAACAAGTGTTTCTGGACAAAACGGAGCCTCTCCTCTGTGTGAGTCCACGTCATCAGCGTTTTTATTGTGTTTGGCGACTGAAGACAGAACGGCCCAGTTTCTAAGTAGGGCATCTTCTCCTATTTCATTCTTTATTCAGCCGGAGGAGGAAAGCCCCTGAGTTGGCTTTATGGAGACACGTGGCACTGTCCTCTGTATGTCAGCCTCACAGAGGGATCCGCATCGACAGGTCGTCAAGTCTGAGTACGTGTCTGTCTGCTCCGGGCCTGGAGCATTCTTCATATTTGCATAGATGGTTTTTAGTATGTAAACATATATGCTAGATAGATCGCTTTCAGTAGAAGAATTAAGATATAGGTAAGCAAAAAAGAATGAAAACACAGTATTCTCTCATATCGATGCCCCACCATATTTTCAAGTAATCCCATGGCAAAAAAAATCACAGACAATTTAAAAGAACCTGGGAACGTCATAAATATCCCCGTGACGAGCAGTCTCTCATGTCAGTCGTATGTGCATCCTAGCTGTATGAGTCCTGCTAGAGTTGAGTAGACACCCGCGGTGCTTGGCAAGCGTGCGGGGCGGGGCGGAGTGCCTTGGGCAGGGCATGGACTCCAGTGCATGTGGGCAGGGTGAGCAGCTGTATTTTAGTGGACATTTTGGAGGTTTAGATTGGTTTTCTTTTCCCTGTTCGTGTCTCTAGAAGGTTGTTGATGAGATGGAATAGCCACCTGCCAGTTTCTGTCTACCTAGTGCAGGTGAACAGCAAGGTCAAAGGGAGAGGCGTGCAGGCCCCACGTTTATAATTCAGCAGCCACAGCAGGAGCCACCCCCTTTAGCATTTTCTACAGCTCCCCCTGCCCCAGGACTCCGAGTAGATGGTGGGATGGGGCATATTTGAGACCAAAACTCCAGTACAATTTGGAAGCATTGACCTGAGAAAATGTAACCTCTGTTAGGCCCTGGCTGGGAAGCTTGATAAGAGCATGTTCTGTGGGAGGGCTCAGAGCTGGGTGCCGGTTTTTCATGTAAATTCACACTTGCAATTTTTATTTTACTTTCCCCTGTTCTCCCCATTGCTACGTGGGACATGCTGAGTGCCGGTAAAATGCCTCAACGTGCACCATAAGCAGCCTTTCGAATTCAGTCCCTGATTGCATCACTCCCTGTCATCCCATCTCGGCTTCACATACTTCCTCGCGTTGGTTTCTCTTTTTTCCTGTCTCATGCCAGTCGTCACTGGCCACCAGCTTTCTAGGGAAGTTCTATGGGACTTTCCTTGAAATTATATACACACATGTTTCATTGTTTACAAGTCCTCACCTGAGGACACGTTTAGAGAGAGGAAGAGAGAGAGAAAGAGAGAGAGAGACATCGATGTGAGAGAGAAACATAGATCGGTTGCTTTACATACGAGCCCCGACCAGGGATTGAACCTGCAACCCAGGTATGTACCTGGGAATCGAACTGCAGCCTTTTGGTGGACAGGACAACGCTCAACTAGCTGAGCCACTCCAGCCGGGCTCCTTGAAATTGTAATGCTCCAAGGGGAACAGTACATCCTCTTAGTCACACTTGCAGGGGCTCCTATAGGTGCCAAGTACCAGGAGCGAGGCTCTGAGAAGACACCAGAGGAGCATAAAGTGTGGTTTCTGACCCATTCACCCACCTGACACGTATTCTGGGGAGAACGCATCACACCGAGTCCAGCTGAGCGAACACTCACGAGTAGCTGCAATACTGGCACTTAGACTCCTACCCACTCTACAGACAAGGAACTCAGGCCTGGGGGGATCTGTGCCCCTCCCCAGGCTACACAGCTGCCAGGTGGAGAGACAGGGCTCCCGCTGGCTCGGCCAGGTCCCAGCGCTGTGGAAGTCACAGCCAGGCTGCCCCCTGGGAGCAGGCCCAGGGAAAGGCCATACATGAGCCATCGAACAGGCCAGTGGTTTTTACCAGACAGAAAGACAAGGAAGATAGGAAGAGTCGGACAGGCTGGTGCTGACATTCCCACCGCCTCGGGGACCACGGGCCCCTGACTCACCTGGGGCACTTCTGACTTGAGGCCAGGACCTAGGGCAGAACAGAGAAGCAGGGTGAGTGTCAGTAAGCTGCAGGTTCACAGACCTTCCCGAGAGGGGGCCGGTTATCAAGGAGCGATTTCTCAATATCTGCCTTGCTCTAGACCTAAAGGAACAGCTCATGACAGAGAACACAGAAAGTAGAAAACGTACGTGGAGGAAAGCAATCGGCAGCGTGGGTAGTGATTGGGCGAATTTTCACAGGTGCCCGCGCATACGAGGGTGGCACACACCCTCAAATATGCCGACGTGTGAGCACACACCAGGACGTGCAGGGGCCCGGTGTTACAAACATGTGTATCTTTAACTGTTGTATCTGGAGGGGCAGCTAGGGCCTGGCTAGTTTTCACTATTGTGAACATGGTTGCCACGTGCGTCCGCGCCTGCGTGTTTAACCTCATTGCTGAGTATTTCCACGGAGACACCCTGTCAAGTGCAACGAAGGGGACGGCGCTGTGGGCCTGCTAACCCCTCGTTCGCATCACCCGCCAGGTGCCTTCTACGGGGCCGCGCGGGTCCTACCCCAGTCCACAGGTGGGAAGGGGCCTCCCGCACCTCACCCCGTGAAACCCGTCTTTAAAACAGCCTCCGCACGTGGCACTTCGTTCCTGTCTCACTTCTTTGATGACCAGTGAGGCTGAATTAGTATCATTACCATTATCATTATTATTATTACCATTATAACTTTGAAACGGTTTTGAGCCATTTGCACTTCCTCTGTGACAAGTCACATGGGCGCGTCTTTGCCGTTTTCCAGCGAGCTCTTTGCGGGGCCGCCACCCCTGCCTTGGACAGTGTGCTTTGGCCGCACTTTTCCCCGACTCGGGGGCTGGGAAGCTGGAAGGACTCGGTTTCTGTGAGCGCCTTTGTGCCTTTAACAACGGGCCCTGGCATCCTCCTGTCCTCCGAGGATCCCAGAGTGCGTCACAGGAGCAATTAACTGAGCATCGCAACGCACGCGGTGTAAATATTTATGAGGCCTGGTTGGCGGCGGGGACACTGGGCACAGAACAGCGAAGCCGGGAGGTGTTGGTAACCAGGAGACCTCAGCCCGAGTCCAACCTCCAGCTCACGCGGTTGCCCTCCATTCACCATTTATACTCAGAACGACCTGCCGGGTAGCCAGGACTGTCCCAAGGTCACAGACAAGGGGACAGGGGATTCGGAGGCCCCACGATCTGCCCCTTCCCGGGGAGAGTGGGGGATTTGATGCCAGCCCCGAATCTCGCCCCCTCCCCTCCCCGGCCTGCAGGCAGTGGGGAGTCTGGCTTCCTGGGAACCCCGCAGCCACGGGGCTGGGGCCCTTGTGGTCCGCTCTTGGCCCCCTTCCAAGGCGCCTGAGATTGTGCAGAAGTGAACAGCAAACCGGCCAGCGAGGAGCCGGTCATTCACCCGGGGCCTGGGAGCGCTCTCTGACGCTTTCAACACATGGCCTGTCCGGGACATCCTGGTCTTTGATTAAGGCCTCAGAAGGCCCCTAGACCTGCAACTCATGCATGTGAAACAGAAATGATGAGGTTGTGAGTGTGCAGTGAGCCTAATGTGGGGGGCTGGGGACAGGGGGCGGGAGCCTGTTGTGAGCCATGCCCAGGTCTTCTCAGGCCCTAGAGAACCGCAGCCTTTAATCAGGATTCCGTCTGGTTTCTTATCTTGGCCTCACCTGGTGTTTAGAATCAAAGACCATTATGCTAGAAAGCACCTTGGAGAAAATGCGGCTCCATTCCCTCTTCCCAGTTTTAGGCTCTTGGAGGCAGAAGGGGGGTCTTTTGACCCCTAAACAGAGTGGCTTCGAGGGGAGTGAGCTGTCCACAGGAGGAGAGGCTGGGCTTCTCCAGGGGGGACCCCACACTGCAGAAGGAGCTGAGCTAAAGCTAAAAGAATGCAGTGACTTCCCTAAAGTGGGACAGTGAGCTCCAGGCAGAGCGGGATTTGTCCGACCCTAAATCCCTTATTATTTACAAGCCTAGAGCAAGCAGTTACTTAGGCAGCAGCCTCCGAGTCCCAGAGACTCCGATTGTCAGGGCTGATGGAAAGTGGCTTATCTGATCCACTCTGCCGCCCGCGTGGCAGGAGGTGGGGTCCCCAGTGACGGCGCTCATCCACAGGTCAGTCCTCGGGGACTGTCACCCCAGGGCTCTCTGTGCGTCAGTGCAAGCCAGAGAATTAGCAGAGGCAGCTAATGACACAAGGCCCATGTGTCAGCAAAGCCGGGAGGACGGTGTTATTCCAGCTGAGCCCGGGAGGTGGGAGGGGAAGGAGAGGCCGAACCTGCACCCAGGCCTGGGAAGGACAGGGCGGGGTCGGAGGCACCTGGGCTCCACAGGTGCATCTGGCTGGAGTGCAGCTGACACTCTCTGAAGAGGCTCTGTGTTAACACTCTGCAGCTTGACAGCCTGGGGTGATTAATGAAAGATGCTGCTAGCAAACGTCATGGAGATTCGATGTTTTCTCAGTGCTCGAGCAAGGCCCATGTGTTAGTGGCTGCCTCCTGCCCGGGAACTGCAGGGGCGCACCCTGGGTGCTGTCCTCAGCAGCATCCATCACCCGGTCACGTGCCACGGGCCACAGCTGGACGGTGTTAAAGCTCTCTCCCCCCTGCTCCCTCCACATCTGGGCCTCAGTGAGGCAGGTCTTCCTCTGTATTTCTCATGTCCACATTTTGGCAGGGAATTCACAGGATATAAGATGACAGAGCTGACCTCCAGAGGTTGGTGGCTTTCAATATTTAAGGCTCCTTACAAATAAAGAGTTTTAATTTCTGAATTATTTAAAATTTTTAATATTTCATAGTAATTTAATGTTTAATAATTTTTCATTAAATTTTTTTATATGTTTTTATTGATTTCAGAGAGAGGAAGGGAAAGGGAGAGAGAGAGAAAAACATCAGTGATGAGAGAGTCATTGATCGGCTGCCTCCTGCACACCCCCTACTGAGGATGGAGCCCTCAACCCGGGCATGTGCCCTGACCAGGAATTGAACCGCAATCTCCTGGATCGTAGGTCGATGCTCAATCACTGAGACACACCAGCCGGGCAATAATTTTTATTTTTAATTAATCCCCCCCCCCCACTGCCTAGGAGAATTGACTCTGCAGAAGCAGGCCGGTGCAGGTGTCTTCTACTTATCCAGGGAACAAAGTTGGATGGTGTGTTGTTCCAGCCCCATAGAGACGGGACTTGGTCCTGTCTCCAGGGTCCCTGTCCCGGCATGGGGACCAATTTCTCATTGCCCCCTGTGTGTAGAGCGTGGGGTCCCTCTGGGTCTCCCCAGGCACCCATGCTGGTCCAGGATGCGCCAGCAAAGCCCTCGGGAAATGGCCAGGGTGACTTCACCCTGCCGCTGTCTCCCTCTCCCGAGCCTCCCAGGTGAACTGGCTCAGCCCCGTGTCTCATCTGCTAGAATATTCATCAGTCCTGCCCCTGACATAAAAACACTACTTTAGAATAAGAGCTTCTAATGTTTGGAAGACAATGGATATTTTTGAGAGTTGCCAAACTCAGTTTTAATGTAAGTCCATTACCTTCATCTCTGTCCCTGAATGTCTGCACCGGAAGCCATTCCACCGGACCCTCCTGGCGATTTGTGGTGGGCAGAATCGTGGTATCAATTTCAGGGCATTATGGAGTAAATGCTGCACCAAATGGGACCAGGACTTAAACCTTTCCCTCTGCAGATGGACGGATGGAGGCCCAGGTTCCCTGATGGAGGAGATCTCCATGGGGTCCCTTCTCACCCTCCTTCCTCTCCACCACCGGGCAGGGGTGGGGTGGGTTGCAGCAGGGAGCTGTGGGAGCTCAGGCTTGGGAATGTGCGGTGTGCTCAGAGGGGAGGGAGTGGAAGGGATTAGCTCAGAGGACTGTGCCCGCCTGTGGGCAGTGTGGGATGCTCAGAGCCGCAGCTCAGAAAAGTAATGTAGGGGCAGGTGCGATGCCCTGGAGAGGGCAGGGCTGGGATGGAACAGTCTACGTAAGAAGCAGTGACAGCCTGCCCAGTGACAGTGAGTGTGGCCACCAAAGCCTCCTCTGACCATCTGGCACCTGGCCAATGGAACCCACACTCACGTAATCTGAACACAGTACATTGGGGTTTCTTAAACTTCCTGCCCTGGGCCCCCAGGTCCTGAAAAGGAGACCAGGTACCTAATACAGTGTCTGGAATGTGGCCCCTACACAGAAATATGTTTTATGAGCATGAATGAATGAATGAATGCACACGTCCAGGGAAGCGAAGATAAGAGGGGCATCTCCAGAGTAAGAGAGCCTACAGGCGCGTCGGAGACCAAGTCTGGGTCTGGCACGTTCCTGTCTATCCCAACAAGGCCTCCAGTCCACACACAGCAGGAGCCTGGTCCACATGTGTGCACACGTCCCACGTAAATACCCCAGAAATTGGTTCTACCTTGTTTTTTGTGACATGCAAGATTGGAGAGTGTCTCCGAGCCTGTGCTCCTCTGAGGCAGATGAAATTCACACCGAGGTGGAATCGGGTCAGGGCTCGTCTTTCGTAAGTGAACAGCTGGGTTCATGCCTTGTCAGAGGAAGCCTGCCTTTGTTTCAACAACCTTTTTTCTATTTAATTAAAAAAATATTTGGCCCTTGCTGGGTGGCTCAGTTGGTTGGAGCATCGTCTTGTCCACCAAAAAGTTGCGGGTTCGATCCCAGTTGAGGAGCCATCAGCTTGCGAGATCTTCAGGAGGACACTACTTTCTGCACAGTGAGGGGGGCAAGAGGGAGCAGAGGTGATTCTTATGGGTCTCTTGGTGCCAGGGATTCCCAGGGCAGCTGGAGGACAGGCAGGGCAGAACCAGAGCTGCCAAGAGCAGACAAGCAGCCGTGGCCACCGGCTTGTCTCTGGAAGGCCCGGCAGGGGGCCTCCTAGTGCACAGAACAGAACAGGGCCGAGGCTCCTAAAAGATGAGGACTGGCCCCTGTGGGCCCTGAGAAGTTACAGCCACCTGCACCTAGTGCCCCTGGGATGAACTCTTGTGCAGATCTTAGCGGCAGAAGGAAAACATCAGTAGCCAATGAGGTGATGCACTGGGAAGGATTTGAATGTGCAAAGTGTGGGTGATACTGTTGACAAGGGCACGGCCAGCGGAGAACAGGAAAGGAGGGAGGCCCGCACTTGGAATGTGAAGACTCGGCTTGAGCCCTGGCTCTGCTGCTCGCTAGCACATGAACTTGGGCCAGCCCTTAGCTCCCCTGGGCTCCCACAGGGCCTGTGTCTGGGTCTGTTACTGCTCACGCACAGTGTCTTCTGATCCATTATATATTCTTTTTTTTTAAAAAATATATCTTTATTGATTTCAGAGAGAGGAAGGGAGAAGTGAGAGAGAGATAGAAACATCAATGATGAGAGAGTCATTGCTCGGCTGCCTCGTGCATGCCCCCCGACTAGGGATTGAGCCCGAACCCGGGCCTGTGCCCTGACCGGGAATCGAACCACAATCTCCTGGATGCTAGGTCGATGCTCAACCGCTGAGCCACGCCCATCCATGCTGTTATATGTTCTTTATATGTCTCCCCCAAAGCCTTGGCCTGAGCATCTTGATGGCAGGGGCTGTGTCTTCATCTCCAGTCTTCCAGTCCCCAGGACAGTGATCTCTCCCAGGTGGGAGGATGCTCTCCCCACCTCTCTCTTGCCCTCTCGCACCTGGTCCCCATCCTCTGTCTTCCTCTGTCCATCCCATGTACTGTGATGTAGAGGGTGGGGACAGAGCAAGCGCTGGGTCCAGGGGCCTCCTCCTCTAGCTCCAAAGCCTGCACTCTTGGTAACGATGCTCTAAGCCGAGGTTCTCAAATGCGAATGGGAGGGCTCCTGGGCCCCAACACCCGAGATTATGATTGGCAGGCGGGGCCTGAGAATCCGGATTTTAAGAAGTTCCCAGGTGACGCCGACACGGGTTTAGGGACCACGCTCTAGGAGCCACCTCTGTGCGGCTTCCTTGTCGTGGGCGTGGACTCTCTCCTCTGGAGTGTAAGGCCCCTGCCCACCTTCAGAGTGGAGGCTGTGGACGCGAGCGCAGGGAGACTCACAGGACAGAAAACGAAATTCACAGGGACACGCTGACACGAAATAGAGCTGGGATAGCTTAGAGCCCAGGAAGGGACTCGATGGGGCTAGACTCTGAATGCAAACCCCTCTGTTGCTCTGGGATTGGGACTGAAACATGTCACCTCCCCCAGTCTCTCTTTGCTCACCTACTCCAAGCCCTGGGCTCATGACCCCTGCCCCGCCAGTTGCCACCATCAAACACGGATGAGTCTCTGCATGGAGGGTGGGAACATTGGTTCAGCAGTTACTGAAGTAAGACTGTAGACCCAAATATATAGTTTTCAGACATTTTGATTTGATTTATGTACCTCAAATGCTAATTTGTATTTACACGATACTTTCATTATGAAATACGCAGCAGTACAGAGATGTGTGTGAATGTGGGGGATTTTTTTTTTAACTGGGTTTATAAATGGTTTGGAACAGGTTGCAGCAACATCATCGGCTGCTCTTTTTAATACATCTTGAGCGTGCTGTGACACATCCCGAAATAATCTGCTTCGGAAAAAAGCACCGCTCTCCCTTCCCCTCCCGAATGCGAGTGTAAATACTACTTTGATGCATGTAATCGCCGCAGCCATCTCCGACTGAGGGATGGCTCCCAACCCTCCCATCTCCTGCCTCTCGCTATTGTCAAGGAATAAGAGAAATGGGCTTAAAATGCATTATTTAAATGGATTTAATGTAAACATTGAAGTCTGAGAACAGCCACAAATTTTCCTTTGCCTAATGTGGTCCTGGAAATATTTCATTGTTCAGTCTCACAGGCATCCATTCACTCTGCTCTGGAAAACCATTTCTTCCAGCAAATCTCAGGGTCCCAAGAATGCTCCTTGTGCCCAGCACACGGTAGGGAATGAATGCATGTTTGGCGATTGACTGGAATTGGGGTAGGTTAGGATTCGAGAACTGGTGGAGCACACGGAGGCCTCGGGCGGCTCTGGGCACGGACGGCTCCCGCAGCCCTGCTGAGGGGCTGTGGTCTCCCTGCATCCAGGCTCAGGTGGCTGGTCCATGACAGGGCTGGACCTGACTTTGGGACCGGTCTCTTGTCCATGGTTTCAGCACCTTCGCCCTCCATTCCGAGTTTTAACTTGGCCGTGAGCCCCTTGGAGCCAGGACTTGCTTTCATCTCTGCATTTTCAGTAGCCTGTGCAGGTCTTGACATCACAATCGCTCAGTAAATGTCTTGCTCAGTTGGACAAAGAAAAGGAGCCATATAGGCAGGCGGCTCGCTCTAGTCTCCTTGCTCATGAGACCTGGCAGTGGACTCTCGGCCTGACCCACCCATGAGCTATCATCTAAGTCATTCATCGGCTGGAGAATGGAAGGTTCCCTCTCGGTGGCGCCTCTTGGGCTGTTTAGAGCCCTGGAGGGGTGATGGAAATAGTCCTGGTCTGAAATGCTATGATTGCTGGGGGTCTTCTCAACCTGCACCTGCATCTGCATCATACATGTGCTGGTAGGTCAGCCACAGCAAGTCCCCTCACGTCACCTCGAAGGTCACTGTCAGCAATGCAGTTCTATCACATTGACTGTGTGCATGCATGCGTGTCCGTGTATGTGTATGTGTGTGTGCAAGAGAGATGGTCAGCTTGTTTGCCACGAATCAATTCTCCCCTCCTCTATTAATCTACAAGAAAACATGCTCACCTGTTTTTGGGCAGAGTGAAGTTCTGGAATTTCAGGTCACTGGATCCTTCTGGCGTTGCTCTTCTATTGCCCCTGGGAGGAAAGAAAATAGATTATAATCAGAAAATAGAAGCTAGGAGTAAAAAATTAAGTGCTTTCATTCATAAAAACAACTGCCTAGTCAGATTTCAGTAATTAACATCTCATACATATTTCCACATTTGTCTTTGCATTTCCATTAGAGTTAAAAAAAATCTGTGGTTTAAGTAATTCAATTACTTTGCATTTTTTGTTTAATGTAAGAGCTTTATTTTACAAGGGGCAGCACCATCTGTGTTAAAGGGTCTCCTGAGATTCCAGTTTGAGTCCAGCGTAGCCAACATGTATCGTGGTCATCTGCATGGTCCTCCACCTGCTGCCACCTGTCACTCTCTGTGTTAGCATCACCATGAACTTTAAGTTGGGCCTCCAGGAGATTTCTTTTTCTTTATACAATCCATGAGACTTAGAGTTCATGGAATTATTTTCTTCTTTATAAACCCACGGGATTTTTTCTCCCTGATATGATCAGGTTGATCAGTCCTGTGATTACCACTTTCTTAGTTTCTGTTACCATGCCCTCAGAAGGACAAGAATATATTGTTATTTTGGCATCTTTAGAGTCATCGCATTACCTTTTGTTTCTTCCCTAAATATTGAGCCATCCTGTATTAGTTACCTATTGCAGTGTATCAATATTATCACAAACTTTAACCACACACATTTATCATCTCCTAGTTCTTGTGGGTCCAGGAATATAGGGAAGGCTTTCCTGGGTCCTCTGTTTTAGGGTTTCTGTGGGGGCTGCAGTCAAGGTGTTGGGCAAGGTTTGGTTCTCATCTGAAAGCTCACCTGGGGAAGGACTGATTCTAAGAATCCTCAGTCGTTGGTAGGATTCAGATTCTTAGGGCCTGTTGAGCTGCAAGCCTCAGTTCTTTGCTTTCTCTTGGCTGCAGGCTGCCCTGTGTTTGGTCACACAGGCCTTCTTAACATGGGCACTTGCTTCATCAAAATGCACACCCCAAGGAGACAAGAGTAAAGTTGCAGTCTTATGGAAAACAATCAGGGATGCGACCTCCCACCAATTTTGCCATAGCCTATTGTTTAGAAGCAGTCTCAGTTCACAGGTAGGGGAGGAGATTACGTAGGGAGGGATGTGAGCACTGGGAGGTGAGATAATTGGGGGCCACACATTGCCACACACTCACTGGGAGTATGAGTAGAGATGATCCTTTTGCAACATCCAGAGGTTAAGAAATTTTTGTGTATGTGTGTGTGCACAAATTTACAAACCAAATCAGCTGGAACCTTTCTCCAGCCTATTTTTTAACCTTCTATGACTCCTAAAAATGTCAGGCCAATTTTTGAAAGTTTTTCAGCTAATTCTGGAAGATTCCAGCAAATACCAGAATAAACTGTTTCTCCAACTCTTGCCTAGGAGAGACCATTATAATCATTTCTGCAGCCGAATGCTGTACTTCTAACTCCCTTAAAATAGTCACCCCATCAGCTGTCACAAACAACTTCTCCAAGTGACTGACATCCATTTGGTTCATTCTGTTTGGTCCCTAAGTGGTATGAGTGGTTATTTTCCTGTACACGGCTTTTTAAAAATGTAGCAAATGCTTAGCACTCTCCCAGAGCACCTGAGCAGAGCTCAATTTCTTGGGAATTTGATGTGTCAGAGCCTGGATACTGGGTACCTTCTATGTGTTTGCACCGCTGAACTCAGAAAAAATCGATGGGCATGCACAGTCTTCTTGCCTCATGCATTTTTTAAAAAAGTTTAAATTTGAATATATTCATATAGGGTTTATTTCCTCCAGCTCATAAAGCCCCACCACTTACTCCTACTGCCTTACATTTTCATATGAGCTAACTGGCCCCAAAGTTTTGAGCTGGTGACTCTTCCCAGGGGAACATCCACTCAGAAATGAGTTGACCACAATGAGATGTTTTAATTACCACCCTTCACCCATTCTCACCTTCGTGATGGTTAATCCTATGTGTCAGCTTGGCTGGGCTGTGGTGCCCAGGTGTTTTGGGTGACGGCCCCTTTTCTAAGCCCCCAGCCCCATCCTGGACTCCTTTCCTTCCATGCCCTTGTCAACAGCCCCTGAAAGGCTGTCTCTGGTCTTGGGAACAAAGCCTCTGACTCGAGTCCTTTACTGACCTGAGATGAAATTGGGAAGTAGACCCTGGTGCCAGCCTCAAGTCAGATAGTTGTTGAGTAGCTGCTATGCGCTGGACATTGTACCAGGACTGGGCACACAGGTAGACAGGGCACAAAGGTCCCACTCTCAGGAAATCGGCAGCCAGCTGCGAGGGAACAACGCCAGCTAGAAGGGGCTCGTCCCCTCTGTCACAGCTTCTTTCCCCCAGCGTCCTACCTTTGCTTACTCCCAATTTCAATGGCTGCCAGGCTTCAGGCCCGTCCACCCGACCCTGAGCTGGCCTTCTTTTGGGCACAGCTCTGACAGCTGCCTGTTGGATTTACACCTGGCCGGGAGGTAGCCCTCACCGACCCTCCCTCAGGCCTCTCAGGTCCCTCCTCCAGCTTTGCTGGACTCAGAGAGAGGCTCAGCTTCTCTATAGAAATGGATCAGGCTTCGGTTTTCAGGGGTTGCCACCCACATGGTCAACCTCGGTGTACACATGTCCCCCCAAACCCTGGGTTCCTTTCACACCCCCCCCTCACACAGAAGGGCAGCCGAGGACATGTTTGTGCAGGAGAAGATCTGTAGGTGGAGTCAGGAACCTCTTGAGGGGATGACTCATGTTTATCAAGGCAGAAAATGGATCCAGAACATGCTAGAATAGACCAGCTCTGCCCACGGGTTGCAGATGCAGAGTGGAGGGTGGTGTCTGAATTTAGCTCCTTCCTTTGCCAGAGTTAGAGCTTTAAAGATCCCCCAAGCTCGGGGCTCGATGGAAAGATAGACGTCATCTGCCCGAGCCTGATAATTTCATAGGTGAGAAAACCTGGGCCCAGAGAAGTGAAATGACCAGCCCCCGCTGACCAGGCGCTGGCTCCGCGTGTGGGGCTGCAGGTCCCTGTCACTCGGCCTTGGCCTCCCCAGTGCTCGTCTTCTAATTGAGCCTTTTTATGGGCCTTCTACATAAATTCTCCTTTTTCTTTTAATCTTCTTGAGGAGAGAAAGAAAGACAAACGACAATCTAATTTAGAAAACAAGAGAGTAACCCCGAACCCTTTATGTCCGGGCATCAAGAAGCCCCATAAAGCGTCTTTCCTCTGCCCTTTCCTAATATTCTTCTTTATTACAGTTTCAGGCAGACAGCACTGTAATTTGACATCTACATACACATCAAAGTGGTCGCCCCCCAAAGTCTAGTTACTCTCCACCACCACACGTTCCTCTTTATGTTTCTGTTTAAATTTTCATTCAGTGAAAGAGAACAAATGAACCAAAGAAACAGAAGCCTTATGATTCATCTTTTCAAATGCTTTCTCCTTCCTTTGCTCTGTCCCGACTGTCAGGGATGTAGCTTCTAAGGGACCATCAGTGTATGTGACGAGAAAATATAATAACAACAGTGAGCCACTTTTTTATGGATCCATAGATGTGCGCAAAGAGGAATTAATTTATAGATGGTCATGCCTGAAAGATTCTGGAAGCCTGATGGAAAACAACATGGAAAAAGCCATATACGTATTTTTAAGAAAACTCTCAAAACAAAAACCCTGGTTCGTGCCTGGTACACAGGAGTGAAGGGACAGTGGGCCTTCTCCATGGTCTGCAGAGACCTGGGGAGGGCCTCATGTGTATGCGCATGAGGGGTTTCCAGAGAACAAGCCCCTGAGACAACAACCTTTTCCCCATCTCCAGGTCCAATACTTTCTGCCTCCAGAAGGTCCAAAGGAAGGAAGGGAAATCAAGGCAGGGAAGGGAAATAAGAGGGGCAGGGGCAGGTCTGCAATGGCCAGCTCCCGGGCTCGGCTGCACCGTCCCTCCTCCAGGAACGTCTAGCCCCATCGGCAGGAGTCTCATCGTGTCTCAGTTCCTCCCACCTGCCTGCCACGCTGCAGCCCAGGCCTCATTCTAAAACCCGGCGTTTCCACTGCCCGCAGCCGTAGTCATGTCCTGACCATGGCCCACCGGCCGTCCCTGGTCTGGTCCCTCTCCCCCTGGTCCCCTCTCTACGGCCCCCACTTAGCACTCCAATGGCAGCCACCACCAATGGCCTGTCCTGGGGTGGATCTGGTCCCTCAGATCTGTGTCTGAAAGCAGAGAAGGCAGCCGAGGAATATCCCCCCATGTCCCAGAGTTCCTACAACGAAGGGTCCACAGATTAATACCTAACGCAAGCATTCTCACTCCAGAGCATCTTGTTTTCCCCTCCCAGCAACTGAATGGGATTGAGAGAACTCAGGTATCCTGCCTACGTTCCTCACTGAAAAAATTACATGCGTGTATTTCTGTGTTCCCAGCTCTTAGCACTGGGCCCTGCCCACGGGAAGGGTTCAATACAGATGTGATGAGACAGAGCTGATATTTCATACCAGGTCTGTCCAATGCCATGGTCTGAGGAAGGAGTGTGAGTCTGAAATCGGTCCCTAGAACTAGGGGTCATGGACACAGCGATCTGAGATCCTACTAGGTGTCAACGCTCATCTCAGTTACTCCTGTGGATACGTTATACTTTACAGATGAAGAAAAGGGAGCCCAGAGAGGCCAAATACATTGCCTGTGGCCACATAGCAAGTGCTGGAGCCAGAATTTAATACCAGGCCTGTTGGACTCAAAGTCCACCTCTTTCTACTGCATCATGCTGGGCGTCATGGAAACGGAGATTGGCCAGGATCCCAGGCTTCCCCCAGGGCTGAGATGCTGCTCTTGGTACCCAGTTGCTTTCCCACCATGAGGAGCTCTGAGCCACAGCAGAACTATCTTAACATATTGTCTGGTGACATCGATTTGCAAGGCAGTTATCAAAGCATTTTCTTTAAGTCAGTAAAAAATAGAATATAATTTTGAAATTAGAAGATATTCTCTTAAAGTGTGTGGTGAT
Source organism: Miniopterus natalensis (assembly GCF_054644295.1). Taxonomy (NCBI): domain Eukaryota; kingdom Metazoa; phylum Chordata; class Mammalia; order Chiroptera; family Miniopteridae; genus Miniopterus; species Miniopterus natalensis. Next base: position 197,446,149 of record NC_142081.1, on the reverse strand, counting down.
CAATAAAATAATCAACAACAACAAAATCAGACCTGGAGAGCTAATCATTATAGCACCCCCCCCACTTCTGTGCTCCCCAGGGACTCTGACAGCATCACCAGAGCCTGGCGATGTTGAGATTTTGCTGTATTTTGAGAGCATTGTGAGAATTAAATGAAATAATGTGTACAAAATGCTAAGAACAGTGCTTGGAATATACTAAGTCCTCAATAAATACCTGGGCTGCAACTTTTAATCACAGTTAATTCAACAATATATTTCCCCCCTCCCCCCGAGTTCATAGGGTGGGTCAGGAATTGTTCTTGGGGGCTGGGGTACATCAGGGAACAGACAGAGTCTTGCCTGGAATAAAACAGGAACGGATCTCGGTGCTCGGGAAGGAGAAGCTGACAAATCAGAATGAACAGAAAAACGTGCCGGCGGGGTGACGGTTCCATGGGGTGGTCCAGGTGGGCCTCATGGAGCAAGCGACAGCTGGGAGAGGCACTGCGGGGCCAGCTATGGGGCGCCCGCAGGAAGAGAGCCCAGGCCCAGGGACGGGGGGGGGGGGGCGATGGTAGGGTTGGGGTTAGGGGGTGGGGTGGACAAAGCTGGGAAGTGGGAGCACATCTGGGGAGCTGTCAGGGGAGGGGGCCAGCATGGCTGAACAGCAGAGTGCGGGCACTGGGGGGGGTGGGGATAGATGGGGTGAGGTCTTGCAGTTACTGGGAGGCCACGGACTCCACAGAAGCACGAAGCCATGGCCCGGTCTTGGGGAGGGACATGCTGATACGGGTGATGTTCCCACAGGATCTCTCTGACTGCTGGGTGGGGAATGGAGGGACCCTTGGGGGATGAGCAGAAGCAGGGAGACCTTTGGGGAGGTTCTGAAGTGACCCAGGCAGGAGTGGATGCTGGCTGGGGCCTGGGGCCTGGGGTGGGGGAGTGAGAGAGGCGACCAGGGAGGCGTTGTTATCCCAGTAACAACAGCTGAGGCTTGGGCTGATTCCTCTTCCGACCCTGCTACCCAGAATTAATCTCGGCTTAATGTGGAAATCATTAAATGATAAAGAAGATGTGGTACATATACACAACGGGATGTTACTGAACTGGAAAAGGACTGAAATCTTGTCACTTGCGACAACATAGATGGACCTAGAGGGCATTATGCTAAGTAAAACAAGTCAGGCAGAAAAAGACAAATGCCGTCTGATTTCACTTAACACGTTGAACCTAAAAAACAAAATGAATGAACAGACAAAACAGAAACAGACTCAGATACAGAGGTCAGACTGACAGTTGCCAGGCAGTCCAGTGCCTCATTAAAGGGTGGTCCCTGGACCAGCATCATCATCTGTGAACTGGTTAGAAATGCAGATTCCGAGGCAGCCCCTCAGTCCTGCAGGCTGGGAATCTGCACCAGAGCCAGAGGCCCTGGGATCTGTGTGCACGTCACCTGGGGTAGGTTTAACATGACCTTGGGGAAGTCACTTGATTTCCTTCATTTTTCCAATCAGCCAAATGAAACCAGTAAGAACACTCGCTTCTCAGGCTGCTGTGAGAATGAGGTGAGTTAACACTGAAAAGCTGTGACTCACAACTGCTTCTCCTGGGTACCTGCTCGCTCACCAGAGAGGCCACCAGGTCACTGTTAGCTCTGGGTGCAGTAAGGGCAGAAACTGCAGTGAACCGGGGCCAGTGCTGTTCTGGGCACCTGCCCCGGATGTAGAGCCCCAGCACCTATGATGGGGGACCAGGGCGCGAGCTCCTAGTTACTGAGCAGGTGCACCGTCTAGTCCCAGTGGTCATCATTCTGCCCGTCCTCACAGTGACGCTGTGACGAAGGTACGACCAGCTCTGCTTTATAAAGAAGGAAATGAATCGTGGGGTCAAGTGCCTTTTCCAAGGTCAACTGGTAACTGGCAGTGCTCAGGAAAGCTCAGGGGTTTTTAACAGAAAGTCAGTTATGACAGGTCTTCAGCACGATCCCTGCAAGGGGAGGGAGGGAGACCGTCGACCCCGGGTCACCGGTGTGCTGGAGCGGCTCAGACTGCGCAGCAGAGCTGATGGTTCACATGTCGGGAGTATTGAAAGCCAGTTGTTAAACACAGCTGTTGTTAAGAATTAAATTATATAAAATTACAATTGAATAAATTATATTAAAATTAAAAGCAATAAAACACTCCGCAGGCACCACTCCCTAATTATTTTACTGCACTTTGCCATTAAACTACTGTCTGGGTGCTGTTTATGTCTAATGTGTCTGTATGATGGAAATATGCTACTGTCATCTTCCTGGCTCCACATCCAATGACCTCACACTGGTATTGAGTTTGGCCAGTGTGGGAACATTTACACCATAGAAATTGGCACATGCTACAGATCAGGGTGTGATTTTTTTGCTTCGTTGATAGACTAACTTAAGAAAATGATGGAGGGAATGTTAATAAAGCAGATTTAATTTAAAATTGTGTTATGTCTGTAGCTATAACATTGTGACTAGCACAAACACAGAGAAAACATTTTTCCAGGATTCAAAGGTTTTCTGCATCAGCAAAGAATTTGCTCACGTCACCGACATACTAGTGAGGTTCTGGCCCACTTCTTCGTTGTTTTACTTCTGTTTTACTCACTAATGTACAGAAAAATATCAATCACTATTGATATCAGAACTGTACTCATTTGTGAGTTGCAACCAGAGGTTGGCTAGGGATGTAAGAGTTCAGCAAAAATCAATGCAATAATTTTGTGAGAATCAATGAGCTATATGGAAATTTACAATACAAAATATGATATATTTCATTATTATTTATAAATTATATACTATACGTCCTTTGTATCTGTAAAATTTGTAACAAACTTGAGTACATATATATGCACATATATACATCCCTCCAGAGAGCTGTTTGCCAAACTTTTATAGAATTAACCAGAACACCTCTGGCTAACCCACCTGCACCATTGCCATTTATGGTGTCCTGTGGCAGAATGAGCTCGGCGTAGGTGCCCAAAAGAGCTGGTATATGACATGTCTGTGATCATACCCTGGGTTTCTGACCCAGGACAATGACATTACTGCCCTGAGTTGCATGTTTCTCTTCTCTAAAATGGGAGCAATAATAATATCTCAGTAAAGGTGATGTGAGGCCAGGTGCCCAGTAAAAGTTAATTCTATTCACTTTTCAAGTATAGGAACACAAAAGGAACAAAATCCCCGAGAATTAGGCTGCCTTGCTCCCTCCCATGCCTCCTACCCTCCCCTAATATCCTAATGACTTCAATGTGTTTCCTGTTCCCCAAGACCAACTCCCAGCTTCTATTGTTTATCGCTGGGGGAGCGTAAATCCAGGGCAGATCCACATTCAAATACCCCTTTTTTTCTTTCCCCTAAAAAAAATCTTTGTCAATAGGATTGAGGTGAGCAAAAGGGAAAGATCCACTATCTCCTATGCACTGAAATGTGGTGAGTATTGTAAGGTCCGGGTTTTTCATCATGGGGACCGTCAGCCGCTCATTTGAAATGACCTTTCTACCTTCATTTTCTTCTGTGTGAGGCGCTTAGTAGGTGTCCCAAACTCTCCTGTAATTTAAATTATAATTAGATAATGGTTGACATTTGCTCAGAGCATTAAAGATAAAGACTTTAACTAATGATTCCTGAGCTGAGCCAACTGTCTGAGGCTTATGGTTTGATCTCCCAGTAACCCCTGCAGGTTACTTTGTTTATCCTGAACCAGAGGGCCAGAAAGGAGAGAGGGAGAAAAGACTTGATTAGTTCCCCAGCAGGCTCCCTGTGTGGTTCGAACCCTGCCCATCTCTTCCATGTGTGGGCAACCAGGAGTGAAAGGACAGTTTCAGCTTTTGCTTTGAATCCTGGGCTGTAAGGAGAGGGGTGAGCAGGGACAGAGGGTAGCCGGGGGTGGTCCTCGTGTTAGAATCGCTAGCGTTTTACTCGTGCAGGAAGAGCCAACGAGCTCATACAAAAGAGTCAAGACTCTGGAGACAGTTTCTCAGACACAGATGTGCCACACGACCCAGCATTTCCACGCTTCGGTATCTACCCGAGAGAAATGAAGACCGACGTGCACACGAAGGCTTGCACACGGGTGTTCTGAGCAGCCTGAGTCACCAGAGCCCAGAATGGGAAGCAACCCACGTGTCCATCAACCGGCGAGCGGACAGACAGAGCGGGCGAATCCGTGCGATGGGACATTACTCGGCAACAGCAAGGACCAAACTACGCCATATGCTACGACATGGACAGGCCTCAAAAACACGCTAATTGAAAGAAGCCAGACACGAGAGGCTGCAGATTGTATGATTCCATTTACACGAAATGTCCGGAATAGGCAAGTCTATCGAGACGCAAAGTAGACTAGTGGTTGCCGGGGAGGAGGGAGGAGCTGAGGGACCGGCATTCACAGTCGATGGCTGCGAGAAATCTTACCAAGATGATGAAATTGTCCTAAAACTGACTTAGGGTGATAGTCACACAACCTGGAAAATGTACTAAAAGAAATTTATTGAATTGTATACTTGAAATGGGTGACTTACATGACATGCAAAGAATGCCTAAATACACTTGTTTACAAAAAGGTCCAGGAGAGCCCTGGCCAGTTTAGCTCAGTGCTTAGAGCGCTGGCCCTCAGACTGCAGGGTCCCAGGTTCGAGTCTAGCCAAGGGCATGGACCTCGGTTGCAGGCTCGATCCCCAGCCCTGGTTGGGGTGCATGTGGGAGGCAACCAATCGATGTGTCTCTCTCACACTGATGTTTCTCTCTCTCTCTTCCCCTCTCTCTGAAAAGTAATGGAAAAAATATCTTTGGGTGAGGATTGGGGGGGGAAGGTCTAGGAGAAAATGATACGTTGCCAGCCTCTGTTAGCTTTGATCACCCATCGGTGACCATCCAGGCTCTGTCCTTGCTCACAGAGAAGCCGTGAGCAACTCTGTGCTCTACCCCAGTGCTCGCCTCAGCTGAAACCCCTACAAGTCCTTCTGTAGCTGGACCTGCAGGGAGGCCCACGCCCACGGATCAGCGCTGTAATTCATCCTAAGGATGCCTGGCTATCTCAGGGGGCACCCGCCGGGGCCTTTTCACGCTAAATTAGAGGTAAGTGCAGTAACCACCTGTTAGGACAATAAACTCACTCTGGGTTTCAGGATCTTCGCGATTCTAAACCGGTCAGACTCATGAGCTGCTGCCCGCAAACCAGGAACAGACACCAGTGGGGCCTTTGGGAGCGTGTTTGGGTCCTAATCACGTGATCGATGCCTCTTTGGAAATAAAATTTCATGTTCTGAGCTTCCACCCTTCTCAGAGCACCATGGCTGCTTTCAGCGTGACAATGACAATGGCCTCACAAACTGGTCATTAGAATTAGCTTCACTTCTGCAGGAAACACAGGCAGGTGGGAGGTGGGGGGTGGAGTGTAACCAGAGAAGGAATGGAAGGAAAGCAAAGAACAGCGACAGGAAGGTGACCTTCAGCAATACGAACGAGTTAAAATAGAATTCTGTGATGTCACAAAAAGCAAACAAAAACCAAAAATAAAAATCAAAAAAATCAAAACACAAACAAATAGAAAGCCGTTTAACAGCAGCGTGCTGGGGGCTGGCACACAGCGTCCCCGGGAACCCTCCGGGACTCCGGGTGCTCTTACCCCATTGTGCGCTGAAGAAGCGGCGGCCGAGGGGGCGAAGCACCTGCCTGTGCTGCTAAGTGGAGCTGCGGGCCGAGCTTCTCCCGCTGGGCTCAAGCCCGGGGGCCTTTCCACGGTGTCCTGTCTGCATGGTCGCCCGGGATGCTCAGTGCTATGAACAGAGGGGTCTAAAGGACCAGCCCTGGTTTTCTTTGCACCTGAGGATGTGAGACGCCTGCAGCCTGAACAGCCCTCTCCTCCTTGGTGTTCACGGCCCGGTGGGAAACTGCGGACTGGGATTTGGGGAGACCGGGCACGCCTTCTGCATTTCTCCCTTCCACCCCCTTTCTCAGAACCTCGACCTCACACGTCATCGCTGTGGGAGCCGGAGCCTGGCCCAGCAGAAGCAAAGCTGCGCCCTCAAGTCCCTGCATTCGGCAGTAGCCAGAGGCCCCTCTGCTCTGGGAGGCCATGTTTGACAAGAAATCCGTGCCTTTTTGGGGGGGCCAATTGTTCTATCCTTGTCAGCGAGTTTTTTGTACCCAGAGTGTCCATGTTAACATTGATGCCATAATGTCACTCGCTCGGGCACTGGCTGAACTGTCGCAGAATTGTCCTTGATTACATCGGGGGCTGCTCGGGGAGTCTCTAACCTCGATGTCTGTCCCCTTTCATTTTCCCCTAAAGGCGCCCGTCCACGGTCCCCGTGGTGTATAGCGCCGCACACCCGCAGTCCCTTCTGCTCAGGCTGCAGGGCTCCCCGCACTTGCTCACCTCTCAAAACTGAGGTGCAGCTCTGCCTCTGGAATGCACCCGCCTGCCCTCCCCGGTAGGTGGCCCACCCCCTTAGGCCTCGTGGTCTCTGAGCTTACTTCTCTCATGGTGGTCACCCTGTGTGCCTGTGACTGCCAGCTTCACACCTGTCTGACCCGTGAGAGGAAGTGGGAGGGGGCAGAGCAGAGCAGTGCACCCTGAGACAGGGACATTCACGGGGGCAGGGAGTGTGTGTCTTTGGGCTTTTAATCCTTAGCTCCAAGCATGGCTCCTGGCACGTATTTGATATTTATTAAATATCTGTGGGATAAGGAATGGACGAATAAATCTACAACTTAATCCGAGAAAGCTAAGTGTCCTTGGGACCGTTTTTCCCATCCTAGGGTCCTTTGAGTCAAGGGCATGATCTTCACTGCCCAGGGTTGCTCCCAGAAATGGGCCACGTGTTGGGAGTGAACCAACCACATCCAGTAAAGACCCACGAACATCGACCACTGGAACCTCTGGCCCTTGAAATCATCCTGTGCTCAGATTCCCTAAGCCAATGTCAGGCTAGCTGTTACTGTCCTCTCCAGGAAGATGTAGGGTGACACGTCAAGAGGAAGATGACACATTGAAAAGTGAAGGAAAAGTCGCTCTCCCCTTGGGCCCTGGGGCTCGTGGCTTCTCGGGGAACTTTCTTTGTGGGCAGCAGAAACTTCCTCTCCTCAGCCCATTGTCCAGGATTAGATGCCGAGGCTCGGCAGGTGAGAGATGAGTGGTAACTGAACACTCTGTAAATTTGCACAGCGGGTTGGTGCTGAGCCACTCAGCCCAGGCATTTCCGTGATTGTGATGCTGAGAAAATTTATACCCTAAACAGTTCTCAAATTGCTTTTTCATAGGGCAAAATGGGACTTGGAATTTGGAGTCTAGGTCAAGAAGCAAGTGGTTTGGGAACAATAGCTGCTTAGAGACTAAAAAAAGAAAGTTTTTGCTTGGAAATTTGAGTCCTTAAATCCTAGGCATTGAAAGATTCCAAGGAGTAGAACATACTTAAATGTCTTTGAGCTCTGCCCCTTTATTTGGGAAATGCTGCATAGATTGTTAGGGGCACAGCCAGTCTGGAACCCAGGCTTGTCATAGATATTCCCATTTTACAGTTGGGGAAACTGAGGCTTAGGATCAGCCAGCTTAAAAGGGGTGGAGATGGAAAGCAACTTGGGTCATCTGATGTGCTTGATGGGCTGTGACGGCTCATGGCTGACTGCGACACCATCAATATTACCACCTGTGTCCTTGGTTGGAGCTGTAGCGGATGCCGCTGCTGACTGCTAACGGCTCCCGCCTGCACCCTTTTCTGGAGGCCTGCCTTTGACCTGCAGGGGCTGCCTGGCCTGGTGATGTCCGAGAGGCCGGGGTCCGCCACGCCCACCCCTCCAGACATCCTGAGCCCCTGGCTGACTCCGCCCCTGTGTCTGGGCTGCACAACCCCGTGACACACCGCAGGCTCCCGAGCTCCCTGTGGATGAGGCCAGACCTCCCATCACTCCCCTTCCCCATCCTGTTCTGCTCCAGTCGCTTGCTCGAGCGCCCCTGTCTGAGGCTCTGCTTCCAGAGGAACGAGGTTCCTCAGGCAGTGGGATGGACTTGGCAGCCCACCGTCTCTCCCTTGGATTCACAGCACGTGGCCGACATCCCCACACCCTCTTTCTGTCCCCCTCTGATCTGTTCCCAGACAGCAGCCTATGGAAACCCTTCACGTGAATCGCTGTGTATGTTTATCTTAGGCCCGAAACTTTCAGTCCTCCCCTTGTTCTCAGAGCAAAGGCCGCACGGACCTTCGACATGGTTTTCAGGGGCCTTCGCAGGTTTACCTTGATCACCCCCACCCCCGACTCAGGCCATACTGACCTCACATTTCTGCAAAAAGGCCTTTATCCCTTCAAATTCAAGGGCTTTCTCTGTGTGCTTCTCTTAGAAGTTTTATTTGTTTTTCATTCTTTGCTAAGTTTTGCAATTGCCCTTCAGATTTCAAGCCAAGGTTACATTCTCACTACGATGACATCGACGGCCCCTCATGGTTATACTGGGATTTATCACAGTTGGCAAATACATATTTGTAAGATTACATTTTTTTCCTCTCTGAATTAATGTTAACTTTCTAAAAGGCAGGGTCTGTTCTCAGTGGCCCACTGACAGGGTATGACAGGCCTGGAGAGATGCCTAGGACGCTGCAGAGTGGAGCCGAGGACGGAACCCTGAGGGGTGGGGAGGCTTTGGAGGCGGGTGGGGCTGGACCCAGCTCCTGGCTCTCCCACCCAATTACATCCTCACTGCGCGGTGTGGTGTGGAGCGGCTGTGAAAGCAGGGATAGGAGATGACAGAAGCTAGGTCCTCGAGACCTTGCAGACACCCAGAGGCCACTGTGGTCCAGAGGAGAGAGAGTTAGAAGTAGGGTGAGATATTCCTGGGCCAGGCGCGCCCGCTCCATCAAACTGCTGATCTCATTTCCCTGCAATGACAGTCTCACTTCCCATGTAGGGAATGAGAGTTAAAGGAGAGATCGCAGATTTTGTATGAACACATCACTGGCACATAGTAAGTCCTCAGTTTTCATCAGCTCCTCTGAGGAGACCACGACTCGCTAACACAGGTGATCAGGATGTAGCCGTAACAACGACCAGCACAAAAGATAACGCTCTCAACCTAAGAGAACACTGATGCCTCACTCAATGTAAGAACTTTAAACTTAGCTTTAATGCTTTAAATGAAGAGGTTCCAGACTTTAATGCTTCTGTTGTGAGTGGCCTCACTGTACCTGCTTGTCTGGACCTAAGTTGGAGGTATTTTAAAAACATTATTTAGTTCATGACGCATGATGAATGCAAACATAGTGAGAGTGCCGAAGGCGGTAGAAATAAAAATGGATAGTTTTTATGTGAAAAGTGAATAAAAATGACGAGTGTCACATGGCTTCTGGGGCAGTCACTTTGGGAGGAGTCTTTCAAGTTGTCCCCAGGTTGGTGGGCAGGCCCAGGGACCCCTCGGCTTCCCTGCCAGCTCCCTGTGCACACTCGGCCCTTTGTAACCTGGGGAATGAAGCTGAAGTTAATTAGTTCTATTGACTGCATTTGCCTGTCACTTCCCTGGCAACTCAAGCTTGACGCTTTCTACCTGTCTGCGTTTGATCTCGCGGAGGAGAAAATAGTGCAGCCCGGATTCTGCCTACCGGGCTCCCTGCTCTGCAAATCACTGGGCCTGCTTAGCGCTAATTGCTTTAAGCACGTTCAGCAGCCTCACGGACTCTCGGGGGCACCTCTGCGCTCCAGCCTCCCCAGTCAAACCTGGGTTTTGTGAAACACCTGTCACTGCTCAGCCTTCTGAAGCTTCTCTGCTCCTGTCCAGAGCACCTGGGAACAATGTGATTTTGCCCTTCAGGTTCATTCAGGTTAGTGAAGGTCATTAGAGAGGAGGCTCTGAGAACACACTCGCTGGGAGGGACTTTGATAAAAGGCCCAGTTGGACTGGGCATTCTTCGGAGGAGAATACACTCCCTTTGTGGCTTAAAGGTGGCTTAGTAGGGTTATCATAACCATCTAAAAGACAAGAAACTGGGAATCTTAGAGGTTAAATACCTTGCCCCGAGGCACATGGCTAGGAGCTGGCAGGACTGGAGTTCAAAGCAATACCCCTTTCAGAAGCCCAAGTTCTTTCTTCCTTCCAGATGAGGCTGCTCTGGGCAGTGTCAGGTATGAGTGTCAGGCATGAGATGCTGTAGGGGGATGCAAAAGGTACATAAGACATTGTCCCTGCTTACGAAGTGGAGAGAGGTGTGCAAACCACTAGCTCCCACGCTGGAACCAAGACCACATTCATGGCATGTGTCTGTGGTCCAGGAGAACACAGAGGGTGCCTGGGGAGGCGTCTCAAGCAGTGGTCTGGGTTGAATTGTACCCGCCAAGAAGATACGATGAGTCTTTGCAGATGTAATGCAGCTGTAATGAGTTGATACTGAGGGGGGTTGGCCCTGAATCCAATATGAGTAGCACCCCTCCAAGAAGAGAAGAAACACAGGGACAGGCACACAGAGAGGAGATGACCAGGCAATGATGGAGGTAGAGATTGGGGTGATGTAGCCCCAAAACAAGGAATGCCGAAAATTGCCAGCAACCAGCTCCTTTGACAACCTTGATTTTGGACTTCTGGCCTCCAGAACTGTGAGAGAATAAATTCCTGTTCCTTTAAGCCACCCAAATTTGTAGCAATTTGTCACAGCAGCCCTAGGACACCGATATAAGCAGATACCTCCTCAATGGACCGTGGGGCCTGAGTGGTGTTGGGCAGCGGGGAGGGAGGAGGGTGTGGCAGGAGGGAACTACAGCACTTGAAGACATGCTGGCAGCTTCCCCGTCATGCGCTGGGAGTGCAGGCAGGAGACGGTAGGCCATGAGGTCATTCCCTAGCTCTCTCTCCCTGTCTCAGACACCGGCTCCAGGTGTGAGGTGGGGTCACTGGGCCACAGCATGAAAGGGATCTGCCCTGGAGAAGGGCTCACTCACAACACACTCACTGTGAACAAAATAATGAACCTCTAGGTGGTAGCAGCTGATCTCTCTGGGGTTTGGTTGTTGCTGTAACAGACCAGCAAATATATATTTCAGATGTTTGGGGGCAAAACATCAGAATCCCACATAGGTCCTACCTCTCTGAAAGACCCTGGAAGGTGTCGATCATTCCTCCTGCACAGCCGTGAGACCACACACCAATTCCACCGAGATGTTCCTCACCACACTGACAGCTGCCGTGCCCTCCTGAGGATTTGTGCCCGCGCTGGGAAAGCTTTCACTATGAGCTGTGGCTTAGATGTGGGGCGACCACGAGGTAAATTGTAAATGTGAGAGTGAAAGGGGGCGCTGTTCATAATTACTCTGGGAAAACAGCTCGGACTTGGGTTGCCTTAGGCAAACTGGGACACACGGCAACCCGGCTCAGAGGTGGTTTTGGTGGAAAGCAGGTGATACGATGCAGTGAAATTTGGGCTTGAGGAGTCCAGGAGCCAGTGTCTGTGGCCTGGCTCTGTTCACTATCGAGCCTGTGATTGCGGTCAAGCCCCTCGCCTACGGAGGCTCCTGCTATCCATCTGGAGATTAGGAAGAACGGTGAGCCCTGATAAAGACTTCGTGAAAATGTGTGTGAGGGTGGCATCGGGATGGTACAAAGCCGTGATGCTTTAACCCATTGCATCACTCTGGCTGTTGACACTGGTGTGGGCACTGATGGTCACTCCCTGGTGGATTAAAGCTGGGGTTCTCCACCTGTCTGCCTGCTAGAGGCACCTGGGAAGATTTATCAGATAAATGCTGTGTTAGTTTGTGTGAACTGCTGCAACAGAGAACCACAAATTGAGTGGCTAAAACAACAGAAATTCATTTTCTCACAGTTTTGGATGCTAGAAGTTTGAGATCAAGGCATTGGCAGGGTTCTTTCTTCTAAGAGCCATTTTCTTGGCTGATAGATGGCCATCTTCTTCTCTGCCTCTGCATGGCCTTCCCTCTGTATGCCTGTGTCCATCTAGCCCTTTATAGGAGGGCACCAGTCATGTTGGATTAGGTTCCACTCTAAGACCTCATTGTACCTTAATCACCTCTTTAAAGACCTCTCTAAATACAGTGACATTTTGAGGTGTTGGGGCTAGGGTTTCAGCATATGAATTTGGGGAGGGAGTGACACAATTCAGTCCATAATAGATGCCTTCCCCACCCACAGGAATGCTGGGATATTTCAAGGTCTAACCCCATCATATTGAAGAAATTTCCAGAATATTCTTGCTCTGGTGAGTTAGAGTCAGTCTGGCCAATGCAAAACAATCTAATATTCCAGGCTCCAGTCACTGCTGTATATCTGAAGCGGACATAACATTGTATGTCAGCTGTATTTGGAAAATAAACAGGTTTTTAAAAAGGAGCATTTCCTGAGCAGCAGCGAGCTACACGTACACACGGAATCCTGGCTCTGCTTGTGCTGCCATGTGAGGCTACCTGAAACCGATGGGATGACTTGGAGCCTCACCCTGCCAGCCCTCTCCCGCTGGTGATGGGAAGTGGTTTGGACAAGTGCCCCAGCACTGACACAATGAATAACACTTTGTCAGTGGCTTTGGCTCATGGTGCACAGCACTCTCTCTGCTCAGGCGGTGCCTCCTTGCCTTAGGGCTTGCGTGGGCCTCACCAAGCTGGGTGGGTGGGGGCTGCCCCTTGCTCCCTGCGTGCAACTCCCCAGCTTAGGAGCCAGCGGATGGTGTGTGTGCCCCTGTGAGATCTGAAAGGGTCTCCCGTGAGACCCAGTTTACTCATCAATAAGAGGAGAAAAGACTTTGTGCATCATAAACTCAATATTGTCATGGAGAACACACAAGACCATGAGTTTGTAGGATCTTCTCTGTCCAACATAGCAGCCACAGACTCCTGTGGCTACTTAAATTAAAATTAATATGAATTAGAGAGGAAACAAGATGGTGGCGCAGGTAACCACGTACCCGCCGCCTCCCACAACCACATCAAAATTACAACTAAAATACAGAACCACCATCACTCAGAGCCTCCTGAAATCTGGCTGAACAGAAGCCCTACAACCAGGGAACTGAAGCAGCACCCAGACCGGTAGGAGGGGTGGAGAAGCGGGCGGATCGGGGCTGAATTGCAGAGACGCAGCTGCAGGCCCACACCCGGAGCCATGGGTAAACCCGGGAGGACATCTCAGTGGCCGAGGTTTCCCGGGGAAGTAGGGGTCCCAGCCCCACAGCAGACCCCCAGCCCAGGGCTCCAGGGCCGAGAAGAGAAATCCCACAAATCTGGGCTGTGAAAACCAGCAGATACTGTCGCTGAGGGTGGTGGAGGCTGTGGGAGTCCCCAGCTTTCCTCTTAAAGGGCCTGCGCATGGACTCGCTTGGACGCGCTCCCTCTGAGCCCAGTGCTGGGCAGCAGCTTAAAAGGACCTGGGACAATTGAGAAGGAACTAACCTGCCTGTAATCTGGGCGACAGGTGGAGGGGCAGCTTCCTCCTAGGCAGAAGGGCTGGCGGAGGCCATGGCTCCTTTGGCGTGTCCTCCCCGGACACACCGGCAGGCAGGCGCCATATTTGAATCGCCAGCAACTGACTCACGCCTTTGGCCCCACCCCGTGATTCCCGGAGGCCCTGCCCTTCCCCACCCGCAGGCTCATCCAGGCCATTTCCAGGGGCTTTTCCATGCAAGAGGCCTCTCGAGCCTCATGCTTAGGACTTTCCTAAAATCTCTCAAATAAGCAGCAGCGGGCCCCATAAAGCTTGATAAGTGGCCCCAGGCCTGGCACTAGCGGCAGCCTGCATTGGCTCATACCTTGGCCTCTCCTGGACACCTCCAAGCCCAGCAAAAGTAGCAGCCAACTATGGTTTGCTGTGTAGTTCATGCTGGGTGGCCCTGGGCAAGGCACTGGCACAGGCTGACTTTGCACCTCCTGGGAGGCCCCAGAGACAGTGCACCGGGTGGTCAGACTTGACCATGCTGGATTACAATCCTACCACATCCACAAGTGACACACTCAAGGGGCACACTTGGTGAACACCAAAGCCCCACTGAAGTAAATCCTGCTCCATAGGGGTGTCTCCAGCACAGCAGCTCTTTGGCTGTGGGTGCAGCTGGTCCTCACTGCTGATTGGCCTGGGGTCAATTCCTCCCAGTGACACCAACAGCAACCAAGGCTCAACTACAACAGAACAGTGCACACAGCCCACACAGGGGAGCACCTGAAAGGCTCAGCTCAGGTGACTGGGGAGGCTGAGCCACTGGACCCTACAGGACACCTACTACACAAAGCCACTCTACCAATTCCAGGAGACATAGCAGCTCTACCTAATACATAGAAACAAACACCTGGAAGCAGCCAAAATGTGGAGGCAAAGAAACATGTCACAAAGGAAAGAACAGAAAAAAATCTCCAGAAAAGGAAAGAAGTGAAATAGAACCAAACAAGCTAACAGATACAGAGTTCAGAATTATGGTTATAAGAATGCTCAAGGATCAAGAAAACAACTGAGAAAATTGATGACATAATAAAGTACCAATTTGAAATGAAGGCTACAGGAACTGAAATGAAGAATAAGTTACAGGGAATCAACAGTAGAGGATGCTGAGAATCAAATCAGCAATTTGGAACATGAGGAAACAAAAGACACCCAACCAGAAGAGCAAAAAGAAAAAAGAATCCAGAAATATGAAGATACTCTAAGGAGTCTCTGGACAACTTAAAGAGGCCCAATATTCGTATTACTGGAGTGACAGAAGGAGAAGAAAGAGAGCAAGAAATGGAAAACCTATTTGAAAAAATGACAGAAAACTTCCCCTACCTGGGGAAAGAAATAGGCTTACAAGTCCAGGAAGCACAGAGGGTCCCAAACAAGAGGAACACAAAGAGACCCACAGCAAGACACATCATCATTAAAATGCCAAAGGTTAAAGACAAAGAGAGAACCTTAAAAGCAGCAAGAGAAAAGCAGTTAATTACCTACAAGGGAGCCCCCATATGACTGTCAGCTGATTTCTCAACAGAAACCTTGCAGGCCAGAAGAGAGTGGCAAGAAATATTCAAAGTGATGACAAACAAGGAACTATAACCAATATTACTCTACCCAGCAAAGCTATCATTTAGAATTGAAGGTCAGATAAAGAGCTTCACAGATAAAAAAAAGCTAAAGGAGTTCATCACCACCAGACCAGCACTACAGGAAAAGTTGAAGGGTCTTCTTTAAGAAGAAGCTAATGAACAAAAGAATCTGACAAACTCAATAGATCCAGAGACATTGACGCATGCAACAGACGATCATATTTCAGAGGGAAGAGGGAAGGGGGGTGGAGGGTGGGAAGAGATTAACCAAAGAAGTTATATGCATATATGCATAACCCATGGACACAGTCAATAATGGGGTGAAGGCCTGGGGAGGGGGTGGGAGCGAAGAGGAGGGGGTCATTTGGGGGGAAATGGAACCCGTAATACTTTCAACAATAAAGATAAATTAAAAAAAAATTATTGTGAATTAAAAAAATTCAGTTTCTCAGTTGTGCTAGTCACATTTTAAGTTTTCAATATCCACACGTGGCGAATGGCTGCCATTTTGGATGGGTCTGATGGAGCATATTTCCAGCATCCCAGAAAGTTCTGCTGGATGGGCCTCTAGGGGGCTTTCCCCGCTTTCCCACATGAAGGACACTGTTATCACTTCCCAGGTGAAGCATGTGTGAGGGGCAGCAATGATGAGCTACTTCCCTTGCCTCACAAGGTAAGTGGAATGACTGAGACTTGGCTCTGGAGCTGCCAGTTTCTGAAGTCCGGGTCTGTTCCACTGCATGACACGGCCTCCCCTCCACAGGTTAACCGGGCTTTTCCTCAGTCATCAGAGCTGACAGCACTGGAATCTATAAGGCTGCGAGGAAGCTTTGGCTTCTGGAAGCTCTGCCGAGGCGTTCATCCCTGGCATGGGGATGGGCAGGAGGCTGGACTGAAATCCTCAGAAGTAAGGTCTCTCTGCCTCTCTGTCTGTCTGTCTCTGTCTTTCTGCTATACACACTCTCACCCCTCTCCTGCATCATAATTCTTCCTCTACTGCTAACTTGTGGGAGCCCTTAAACAAACCACGTAAACATCATCCACTTCCACTCCCTTCATGAAACAAGAGCACAATTGCCGGGCCATTAGGTCATGTCAGGAGACTCGTGACACGGATGAAACAGCCCGGGCCAAGCACGAGCTGCTACTACTGTCCTGTTCTTTCATCCCCAGCACGCGATGCTGCCTCCCCCAGCGCCGAGGCTCCTGCTGTCCCAAGAACCGTCCTCATAACAAGAACTATAAACAGCAACGTCAAACTCACAGGCAGATGAAAGCAGATGCTTGAAGCCAGCAGGAGCGCTCGCCGGGAGCTGGGATCCGCCTTCAGAGGCGGGCCTTTGCTGTAGGAGTTGGGGTGCACGCAGCTGCCTCTGAGCTTGCCCACCCCTCCCCCAGCCTCTGAGCGGGTCAGGGCCACGTTTCATGTGGAAAATAAATCAAGTAGTAGATCAAAATGGGTGCTTTTCACCTTGGGTGTCTTAAAGTGACATGGAGTAAGATTGGCTTTCAAGCCCGATGTAGACTCCTAAACAGAGAGGAACTGGCCTCTTGAGGGCCCGCTGGTGGAAGCCGGGAGCTTCGCTGAGGCGAGTGGCCGAGCTCACAGTGGGGTTTCACAGGCCCCCTCAGGGTGGAGGACTGCATGGGGACATGAGCAGCTACAGTGGCATTACTGATGTCATGCAGGAGACTCGAGGGAGGTACAGAGGACCTGGTGGGTCCCAAAGTTGAGATCGCTGACTAAATCTGGGTCTGCCTCAAGGGCTCAGCAGGTTATCAGCAGAAACAAGAGTTTCCGTGGGTGGAAGGTGAGCTCACTGCCGATACCATCCTCACTCCAGCGGATCCCCATGGCCCTTGGGACAGAGACCAAACTCTGCCATGAGGGTGGAGGTTGTTGTGATGAATAATATTCGGTTGTATGTATTTACCACGTTTCCTTTATCCATTCATCCATCAGTGGACACTTAGGTTGTTTCCACATCTTGACTATTGCGACTAATGCTGCAAGACCTTGGTCACGAAAGGGAGTGGGGTGAATGGTGAAATACAAAACTTTCTCCAAAACATGTCCCCTGCTCCCCTCCCCTCATCTCCTGCTCCAGCCTGAGGTAGGTGTCTCCTCCCCCATGCCAGGCATCCTGTGCTGTCCCCTGTCACAACTCCTGTTTCCTCTAACAGCTAATGACGGGCATGAAGACAGGCTGAAAGTGTCACTGTCCCCAGTGTCTAGCCGTTTGTGCCTGTAGATGAATAATGTGCCGCCAGGGGACTTTAAACTCCATTGTTCCAATTCTGCGTGCCTCTTGAAATGCCAATTCCTCTCCTTTCTGAGGGTGAGAACCTCATAAATCAGCAAGGTTAAGTGCAAACGACACAAGTTGGAAGTCAGATGTAATTGAGTTTACATACTTAACAGTCTCACTGGAGGCAACACTACATTTAAGCCTCATTGAATCCTTAGGATGATTCTATCACAGAATGGTTGTAGTGGGGACATACTGGGGACTTTAAAAACAGCACACGTGTGACACAGGCCCATGCACAGCCCCTCACCCCCAATATCACGGTTCTATGTATAAGTATCCTTTTGGAAATGTTCACATTCTAATTGCATTTCTGCTAATTTCCATGCTTTCTTAAAGCTAAACACAATCCAAAGTGAATTAGAAGTTGGACTCTGCAAGGTTAAGGTTTATTTTTAAAGCCAGAGAGCTTTGGAAGAAAGGACAGTCTGTGCACTTACATGTGAGCTCGGGAAATAGACCCAAGACTCAAGGTGCAAGGTCCAATGGTCTAATGATGGGTTTCCAGGACACGTCATCAACTCTAGAGCAGATGTGCCCAAGCGAATCATCTGGTCAAGAAGTTCTTTCCTGCCAGTGAAGCTGGACAATGGAAGACAGAGTGGAGGAGGCAGGGGTCGACCACCAAGCTGTGCGCTTCTGGGTGGGAGCATGACTCCCATGTGCACTGCGATGAACAAGATTGAGAGGGCCCATCTCCTCTGAGCCCTGCTAGTGATGGAGGAGGGTGGCCTCCTCTCATCTGCTTCTTCCTATTTCTTGTACATAAAACTCTGAGTATTTTCATGGGCAAATGAAACTCTCTTTGACTCACAGGAGCCCAAACAGCCAACATTCAAACCATTATTTCTATTTATTGCCCATTAGGATCAACTTTATGCAGATGTGTCTAGAGGAACTGGGTCAATCCCAGCATTATTTTCAAGGCCATGGGTTTGGCTACATGAAGAAACTGATGAGCTAAGATTCTTGTTGTCAAGACTACACTGAAGAAAAATGTCCTCAAGGAGGCCTTCCTGGACCTTTCTCCCTACCCTCAGGCAGATTTTTCTATAGGATTCTTATTACCATCACTGAACATTGTATACATGTCGATCCCACCATTTCTCATGTGGAATTGTCATTTGTGCACCCCGCAGCCTTGCCGTAGAATGTTAGCACTTCGGGTGGGGCTGACTGGACCGATTCTGACTTCATTGGCACCTACTGGTGAGTCCAGGTTCTGTGTACACACAGGAGAAACATGGCTTATCCTAGGCTGGCCTTGAATTTACCAAGAAACACTTGCTGTCCATCAAGAGATCATTTCTTTTCTCAACCACCTCTCTCTGTGACCCTTTTGTGAAAAGTGGAAACTTAGCAACTGCAGTTATAGGCTCAGGCTGGTGGAAGGAACTTCAAAGTCTTCCCTTCCTTTCCTCTATCTGATTCTTTTATATAAGGCAATTGAGCTGATGGATTATGCATTTGAAAATTTTTTTAGATCTGGGAAATTGTTAGACACCTGTCCCCTTTGCAACTTGAGTGTTATTAGCAGAAGCTGTTTGTTTTTCTTTTGTTATTATTAATTCTAGTGAGGAAGAGGAGGAGGAGGGGGAGGGGGAAAAGAAGGAAGACACGTTAGCTACCCTAAAGCCCACAGATGCTCCTGCTGTGATCCTCAGAAGGCTGGCAAGGTCAGATTCCAAATGAAACTTGGGGCTCCAGGTTCCAAGTCAGTGCTCAAGTCACCGCATCCAGTTGTGCTGAGCCCACCTGTCCTGCTGTGATCCATCTCTGGACGTTGTCATATTCTGTGTCTCACTTGCTTCATGCCTTGTTACCGATCTTATCATACAAAGTGCCATGTAATGAGATGTCACATCCTTTTGGTCTCATTGAACTGATTAAGACTTTTCCCACATATTATCTCAAAGGACATCATGGGACCACAGTCTTGTGAGACATCTCTGCTTTCTAAATGAGGATGCAGAGCCATTTGTCTGAGTCTCAACTGTCACTAAATGCTGGAGCTCTTACTTTCTTGTGTCTCCAAGTTTAAAGAACTAAGGTGAAGAGGTACCCTGTGCCAGGCCTTTCCTACGTACTTTACATACATTATATCACGGAACCCTTATCTAGCAAGTGATGGAGGAGAGATGGGAACAGAGGTTGATGTCAAGGCTCAGTTTCTCTTCACATAATCTCTTTTCACCGAAGCCTCAGTTCTCTGTCTTCACGATCAAACACTGACATTTCAAGCACCCGGCGTATGAACGACGGTGGATAAAACTTCGGCCATCACCTTTCTTTTCTAGATAAGGAGTCCAAGACTCACAGAGTGAAGGTCCTGCCTGGGTTCAGAGAGCTTGTGGGTGGCAGGAGAGGATGGGGCTTCAGGCCTTCTGGTTCTCAGTGGCTGCCCTTTGTTGCAGCCTCCTGACCCTAGTGCCAGAGTTTGAGGAAACAAAGCAACAAAGCAGCTCAGTACTGACCCCAACCTTTCAAAGACTACTCCAACATCCCACACTTCATATCTACTTTAAGGCCTTCAACATCCAGTATCAGGGAGATGTGTTTCCCCAATAGTGAGATGGGCAAAGGGCTATATTTACTAACCTCAGCTAATGCCCTTGCATTCATCTCTCAAACGAGGCAGGTCTGGCTGTCCTGGGAGGACAGGACCAGTGGGATAGAAAGAGGCCTGTTTTCCAGACCTCACCTAGCATTCTCATTCTAGGAATGAATTTTCCTTCCATATACACCTGGAAAACTCCTAGTTTTCTTCAATAGCCGGGTTCACCAGCAGTGAGGGACTCCTTCCAAGCTCTCAGGAAAACTTTCTGTGCTTCTCACCTAAGTCTCTCCACCTCCCACCTGTAACTTCTACCTGGGTAGATGTAGGTGCCCTTACTTCCATGCTCCTGTGTTTCCTTTCACTTTCCGCGAGCACTTAGTGTGTCTCATTGCTTAGAAACTCCTTGCTTACTGGAGCATTACCCTACTGGCTCCACTGGGTTATTAAGTCTGGGCCCTGGCAGCCAGCACAGGGCCTTACACATGGGAAATGAATGGATGAGTGGAGGCACAAATGAATAGAGTTAAATAGACTTAAACTGAATTAACATATGGATGAAGAAGGGAATAAAAGATTGAATTGACTAAAGTCTTAATTTAGGCACTGCTAACTGGGCCTATTTCAGTGACTGAATTATAAGGAGACAATTGGATATATCTATAGATGCAGATTATAGCTTTAATATACCTATATTTACCTCCATATTTCATTATATCAACATTATAGACCCATATAAAGTTGAAAATCATGCTGATTCCACATGCAGAGATCACTGCTGACATTTTAGTGTATACCCTTCTAGAATTTTCTATATCTAAAATGATACAGTGATCTTTAATATGAGTGCCATTTTGGGTTGCTTTTACTTTTTTTCTGTACCTTTATGATTAATCGTTGTGTTTTACAGGAATGTCTTTCTATTTTACAATCAGAGAAGACAAAATTTTCAGAAAATCTGCGGGGCATATTTTGTGCCCAGACAACCTGGGTTTTGGCAACTGGTTCTACCAGTTACGAGCTGGGAGATCTTCAAAAGTTAGTTAATGTCACTGTGCCTGTTTTTTCAACTGCAGAACAGAAATAGTAACAGTGTCTACTTTGTGGTGTTCTTGTGAAGACTAAGTGAGTTCGTGAGACGTTTAAAGCAGTGCCTGGGATGTAGTGTGGGCTCTGTATTAACCATTAACATTTTACTGTCTGTCTGATGACTGCCCCAATTTACGTTCCAAAGATACCCTATGATATTGTGGGTTGCCATAATTCCTTCAACTTCACGGCTAAGTAATTTCCTTACATGCATGTAATACTATGTATTTCTCCACTGTCCAGCCAATAGACATTTGGGTTGTTGTCCAGATTTTGCCCCCCCCCTAGTGCTGCTGAGAGAATTCTAGGGTGTATCTTGGAGCATAAAGAACATCTGTATATATGGCCACATTCCCGGGATTGACATTCCTGGGCACGGAGTGTGCATACTCCCAACTCTACTAGACAAGGTTACAGTTTCCAGAGCCACCAGGTCTGTTCACACCTGTGTGTGTAAGTGACCCAGTTGCTTTATGACCTCATCAACCCTTGATGCTGGCAGCTTTAATTTTTACCAAACTGATGGGTGGTTTTAATTTACTTTCTGTTGACTCAGACTGTGCTTAAGCATCTTTTCGGATATTCATTAGCCGTTACACACACAGTGCTTGTTTCAATCTTTGCATCACTTTTTGTCAGGTTTTTTGGCCTTCTCATGTTGATTTGCATGAGTTACTTACTTATTCTGGACACTTTTCTCAGTTTGTGACTTGGGTTTTCACTCTCTTTTGATGTCTTCTTGGGTGATCATCACCTTGAGGCGGTTGAGCACATCCAACTTTTCTTTATGATTTGTTTATTTTGTGCATTGTTGAAAGAAACGTCCCTTCTTAGCCAAAGATCGTTAAGATAGCTTCCTATATTGAATTCCAAACATCATAAAATTTGCCTTTGACTCTTAGGCCTTTAATCAGCCTGGAGTTGATTAATTTGTGTATGATATGAAGTTGGGAGGATTGATTTTTCTATACAGATGAACAATTTAGTCAGTGCCATCTATCAAAAAGTCTATCCCTTCTGCACTGATCTGCAGGGTCAGCTCAGTCACAAACCGACTTTTCCTACCCAGGAGGATCATTTTCTGTTCTTTCTCTTCTTTGCCACGATTATAGTATCTACCCCCTGTTAATTACACAAACCCTATTGTTATAACTTCAGAGTAATTCATGAAATCTGCAGCTTGCATCCCCTGGCTTGTATTTCATCAATGAATTGGCTCTCAAATGCTTATTCTTTTTTTAAAATCCTCACTAAGGATATTTTCTCCATTGCTTTAAAGAGAGAGTGGAAGGGAGAGAGAGCGAGCGAGCGAGAGAAGCACTGATGCGAAAAAGACACGATTGGTTGCCTCCCCCACACATCAAGAAATGATATCTTCAATGACTTAGAGCCAGTTTTCAAGCAACAGAGTTCAAGTTCTCAGTCCACTTGATGTTACCCTTTATGCAAGTCCCTGCCAGCCTTTCCAGCTTGGTAACTACCTGAGAAAGTCCATCCCGCTCTCTCCTCCCTTTGCTGCTCGGTAATGTCTCATTGTTCCCCAAGCTCAGCTAAGCTGTCACCTCCTCTGTGAAGATATCTCTTTTAAGACCACCGCACCCTTCCCCAAGATTTGTCCCCAAAGAGGACCACTCACTCTTCTGTGTCCCCTTAGCGCTTCGCACACACTTGGAAGAAAGAACCCCTTATCAGCACCCTGTTTGCCCACTGTTAGTTCTTTATTTATTGCCACTCTCGTCTAGAAAGAATGTTTCTCAAGGTGGACTATCAACCCATCTGAATCTCTAACTTGTATCCTGACTGCCTAACAGCAAAGGTCCCGCAGGAAGTAATAACCGAGTGGATGAGGAAAAGAGCAAACAGTACCTGTTCCAGTCATCTCTCTCTTTTTATCTTTGCCCGAGGACAACATCAACTTTGTCTTCTTCCTATACCTTATCTGCAGGGAGAGTGGGCACATGGAAGGTAGAACGGCCTCCATGGAGTCCCCCACCATGCATACTGGACCCAATTTCCAGTTTCTCTGCACCCTTACGCTACGTGGTCATTATAAACCATCACGGCGGGCCGTGTTCTCCAAACGCTGGCCTGGCTTATAAGAAAGACTCCCCGCGGTGGTTGCTTTTGCTTCTTGCCAGGTAATAAAGCAGCATCTTAACATTCAGACGTGATTATATTAATAGAACTTGTCAAATTATTTCATGAGTTGTGTTGTCTCCTAGCAGTGGAAGAACATAAAACACGAGACGCCTAAATGATGGGAGATTGCGTGGTTATAAAACTGACTCGAGTAACATTGGAAAATACTGATGATATATTGAGGTCTGAAGATAAAATAGGATGCATGATTGTATGAGAAAGCCTAAGAGGAAACATCCCACAATGCTCACTGCCTTTAGTGCTTTGAGTAGTGGTAGGTTTTCTTTGTGTATATTTTGTCTATGTTTTAAATTTTTACAATGAATTACATTTCTTGTATGATAACAAACTCAAATATTAAAATAAGTCACAGCCTCCTTTACTCCTTGTGACATTTTAAAAGACCATAATTACGAGAAGTCCAACGATGTGGACAGTCAGCGGGAGACAAGTTATTGGGCAGGAAGTTTCCCAAGTAGCTGCGAGCGAAGCCAGCTAGTTCCATGGCCAGGGGCGGGTCTGCAGTGAGAGAGGAGGGCTCACTTACAATTCTCCACTCCCTCGCCGCCCACCTTCATGAGTCCCAGGGCCAAACACACCAGCTGCTCCTGCAGAGGTGCCCCTGGCCATGTCTGCGGCCCCCGGTGGATGCTCGCCCCTTGTCTCGGCTTTGCTCTCTCAGCGTGGTGCTTTCTAATTGCCAGCCAACCACGAAGCGAAATCCTAGGGATGTGACTTTGACAGCAGCGGAGGATGGTTGGACTGAGAGTGGGTTGGTAATGACCTCGGGTAACTAGCAGGGCGGCCACCCTGACTACTCTGTGGGGAGCCAGCCTCTGATCTTGGGATGCCGACACCGGCGCTTCTCATTTCCCCAAGATTTCATGGGATTTGCATGTATTAATTGCTGCAAATCGAAATAAAGTCACTCCCCGAGGTCAAAGGCAGGGGTTGTTCACATACAGCATGAAGGGAAATAATGACCTGAGTCTGTGGGAGTCTTGTCAGGCAGACATATTGAGGGGAATATTTATTGGGCATCTCCTATGTGCCAGCCATTGAGCTTGGCCCTTTTGAGAAGAGCTGACACCCATCCCCACCCAGTGACCAAGTGACTTTTGTCATGCAAGGTTTCAAAGAGGAAATAGACCTCTGGAGAGCGAAACAGTTTTTCAGTTTGGGGTGTGTCTCTTAGGAGAAAGACACAAATGTCATATTCCTAATCATCGTGAAACAGCTCCATGTGGCACAAGCCCATGGATTTGAGAGTCAGAGTGCTGTGGCTCTGAGTTTGGGACAGTGTTATCCCAAGGCGGGGTCTTATGTGGTGACATGGGAAGGGGTTTGAGTGCTCAGTGGTGAGACAGCACAGCACGGATCCTCACGCAGAGCGCCCGGCTGGGGAATACTGTGTTCTCTCTACTCTCTCCTTCTCACCACTGGACACCGAATTCACGTGGGACAGTGTTGCTGGGAACTATTGTTATTATTTGCTCATCAAAATGTATGGGTTCAGTGTTAGCACTGACTTGAGGCTGGCTTTGTGGATGTCAATACAGAGGGGAACTTACACTGCTAACTCCCTGTCTCGGAAGGTCGCGAGCCCTTTGTCAGAGTTTTCAAGGAGGGTCTCAATTCTCTCTCACACAGCTGTTGCTAAGGGGTTAGAACCACGTGTGAAAGCTTGATTTCCATGCCTCAAGGCTCCCCTGGCGCTCAAACTCCATTTTATTACGTTTTGTTTACCATCAAAACTCTTTCCAAAATAAACAGATATGAAAGACAAGTTCCCTGATGCCAGCAAATTAATAGGAGGTTATTGTTAGATACTGTGACTGAACGATGTTCCTAGGTAATAATGGACTATCACAGTGTAATTGTGTTACATGTGACAGGACACACGGCCTTGAGTGCAGGAGACCATAGTGTCGTAGCCCACTCTTCTAGAGTACAGGTTATTAAGTTTAATCTTAGCCTAGAGCTGCCTCATAAAACTTTATAGGTCACAATGGAAATGTCCAACACCAAGGTCAAGATAAAACAAACCACTGGATAAAATGCAGGTCTGCCATTCTCTATCCAAATTTTGCAGTCCAGGGATTCAGGATATTTTGGGTTTTGGAAAAGGAATATTGTGCATGTACTGAATACTATGGAATATCCCCAGTAATGTCTGAGCAACACCCGGTCATAACACATGAATTACCCGCATTGAAACTCATGGACATCCACGCTGAGTGGGAGAAATAAAGAACATATGTAACGTCATCTCACTGCAAGTCCAGTTTTGATGTCCTATTAGTTACAAAAATCTTTCAGTATTTTAAAGACTTTTCACTTTAGAATTACAGATGAGGGGTCATGAACTTTAGTTAAGGACTAGCCTTCAAACACAGGGATTTTGAAGATTTAACAATATGGGGCAATGCTCATAGTATAAAACAGTATCATTGAATGAGGGACTGGAAACAATCTGAGTCTTAAAAGTAAGTTTCCTGACATTTTAAAATATTACACAAAGATATAGAAAAATGACCTAAGAAATCTACTTGGTTTTCTGTTAAACCTCATTGGCGCCTTTCTAAGTGGACGCTTTGGGGATGCTTGCTCTGCCATCTGACCCCAGTCTTTCCCGAATCCGGAGTGACAGAGAGGTCAACGGGATGGTCAACGGGGCCACGCTAACTGTATGTGAGCCCCGATGGTCATGGTCAACGGGGCCACAAAACTCTACCTGCTCTAACCCCCGCCGCGGAATGAGGCTTTGTGGGGTTCAGTGAATTTCCAGGGAAGCGCAAGCTTTGTTGCAGGAGCGTTAATGTGAAATGGCCTGCTAGTTCCAGGAGCAATTTAGAATCCGTGACGTCGGGCTGCAGCATTTGGGGACCTCTTCTGTCGCTTACGGCCTAATGCCAAAATGACCTGCTTAACACATGGCTCGCGCTCCTGGAGGGAGGCCTGGATCTCAGTCCTCTGTGTAACAGAGGCACCAAGCTCCGCGCTGAGACAGCCCTGACGCTGGGGCCGCTGCCTCGGAGTCACTCTGGACACCACCCTGTGCCCAGGCCCACCTGTAGGACCCAGGCATTGCCTGGGTGCCCTCTGCTGCCCCCTGGCTCCCTCTGGGCCTGGGACCCACCCAGACACCAGGCAGCCCTCCTCCCGGAGGCCAGGTCCTGCTTTCCCCACACTCACTCTGCTTCTCCCTCTGCACGGGAAAACGGCGCCACCCTTCCAGTTGGCAAAATAAAGCAAACGACTAGATAAGTAGATTGATTTTAAAATTAGGACACCAAATTTTCTCTATTTAAAGGTCTTTTCTCTCATAAATATTTCTTATAACTTGGAGGCCCGCTACTTTATTTTTACTATATTCATAGACGTCAGGAGTGGATGGAGTTTTGGCTGGGTCGGGCACACGTTTGGAAATCCTAAACCAGCCTCGCAAGCACTCTGGGGGTTCCCCAGGAGGAAGCTGTGGGAGCAAGCGTGCCAACCTCTCTTCTTTTAGTTCCACCTTCACACGGGGGTGTGAAGTTTCTGGCGCCCTTTGGGCATTCTGGTGCTGGGGTACTTCGCCCCTGCCCCAACCACACACCTGTGCAGGGTGACAGCAAGTGGTCTGCCCGCAAGAAGCACGCTGTGCAGGGGAAAGGTGTTCACGGAACCGACCACACCTCTCGGCCCTGCCCTCTCAGGCGTGGCCTTGACCCTGGGAATGCACTTCCCATGGTGTGCGGGGGTGGATGGGGGTGCATTAGCATCACTCCTTCGTTTGAGTCCAGGATCTGACTCCTGTCCCCACTAGCAGGCGCCCGCGCACAGAGACACAGAGGTACTTACTGCCTGTTCATTGCTCGTGGCTCCGGGCAAATGAGCGGGACCCTCAGCTCAGCCTGTGGAAACAACAGCAAACGGTCAGTGGGCCTCACACTTCGTGTTTTAATTCCGGTGAACATGCTCCTGTCGCTTCTTGTTAAAATGGGATACAGGTGCCTGCCCGGGAGACGAGGGAAGAGAATCCATCCAGGCTGAAAATTGGTTTATTTCTGGAGCAGGGTGGGGTGGGCGCTTCGTTTCTGACAGGCATCCATCTTTTTCTGTCAGCATCCATCGCATCTGCCTTGGGGAGCCGAGCAGACCCATCCTGAGCCGGGGGTCCCTGGCGTGCAATTGTGTGCCTCCCCTGGGCACGCAGGGCCCCTCAGCCCGGGCTCGCTGGCTCTGCTCTGGGGCATCTGTGTGTTCAGGAGAAGGGATGCTTTCCTCTCACAGTGCAACTTTGCCATGAAATATTTATGGGGAGTTACATTTATACTGTTTCACATAGAATGCAGCATTTTATTCAGGGCTTGCAGTCACCCACATGGGAGAGATCATTAGCCCCATTTACCGTACAAATTAGCAACGGAGACTCTGGGAGTGGTCAGTAAGGGCTTTATATCACCATCATAGTTCATCTACACCAAGACCCTGGGAGGTATAAAGGACATTACTCACTGTATCAGTTGGGGTTCTAGCCAGAAACAGATGGCACCCTCAAATTAGGTAACTTGAGAAGAGTTTAATGAGACCATTTAAAAGGTGTGGACAGAGTGAAAGGAGCCCCAAAGGATAGTGAAGGACCTGGTAGTGCTGTTACCCCGCTTGGACCTGGAGAGGGGAGGGAGCCAGTGGGACCCAGAGACAGGGCTGATGGAAGCAGACGGTGGCTTCAGCTGAGGGTCCTCAGGGAAGGAGCAGCATGGGTGGAATAAAAATTCCCATCTCACACTCCCCACTCTGCCCGGAATCTCCTGCTGCTGTCTGCTGTTGGCCAGACTCAACAGGCAGTGGGGTAGGAAGCTGTAGACTTGGTTTTTATCCACCAGCCTCCTGGGACCCCCCAGTTGAGGGCAGCAGGAGTGGACCCCACAGTTAAAGGGAATGAAGTACATCAGGTTACACTATGAGCCCAAGAACACCCATCTGCAACCCAGATCTACAGGATCCGAAATTCCACTTCCTAGCCAGTCACCACTGAACCTCAGGCATTTCCAATTTATTCTGCCGTCCCTCTATCCATGCATGCATCTGTCTGTCCAACTGCTGTTTACTGAAAATTTGCTTTGTGTGAATACTGTGCCCAATAAAACACAGTCCCTGCCCTTATTAACACAGTTTCTGCATCCCTCTATGATGGCTGTACTCAAAGTTCTTTGTGAAAACAGGTGTATATAAAACAAAACAAAATGAATCCCCACTCTGCCTTGGAGAGCCAGGGGAACCTTTGCAGAGGAGATGGGACTTGAGCTGCTTCTTGCAGAGTTAGTCTGTGTCTTCCAGGCTCAGAACTAAGGAAGGCGCCTGGGCAAATGAAATGCCGCGTGCAAAGGTGTGAAGGTGTCAGGATGCAGTGTGCCTGAGAGGCTTTGCACAGCGTGGTGGGACCCCAGAGGCCAGCAGCTGTGATGTTGGAAGAAAATGAAAATGAACTTGAGAGGGGCCATCAGATGCCGATTGTCAAAGACCCTGCATGCCTAGGGATGGGATTTGAACTTGAACCATGTAGTCTTGGACCAGTAACTGCAGGAAAGTTACTAAAGAACTAGGACGAAGCTCCAGGTCCTCAGACATCCTGTGCATCACCCCATGGCCACATCCCCGTCGTATGCTGCTGGGTTAACGAATGACACGGGAAAGGGAGGCAGCCCTTGGGCTCTCTGGATGGGGTGTGGCGTCTCTAGTTCACGGCCTCCTTTGGAAGCTGTCCCTCCATGGTTGTGGAGAACAGGACTCGAGCCTTAGTCAATCAACACAAACAATGCACAGGAAATCCTGCAAGAGCCCTGGGCTGAAAGCTGCTGTCACTAACTAGCTGTGTGACTTCGTAGGGACACTCGGTCTCCCCTCATTTATGACTGGCAGCATCCGCCTCTGTCTGGTGCCTATGAACATGTCTTACAAACCATAAAGCGCTACGGAAATGTGGATACCATAATGTACTTGTACAGCGAAGTGAAGTTTGCAAGTTGCGTTAACCCCAGCCATGTTATACTGGGTATCGGGGTTATTGGCACTGGGTTCTGAAAATTAATATTTGAGGGATTAAACTGCTTGACTGTGGTGACACAGGACAAACTCGCATTTCCTTCCTCACTTTAGGAGCCTCCGCACTGAAGCGTGTGAGTCACTTGGTTCCCCTGAGCGCACAGCCGCGGTGCTGACGGCACTGGAACCGGGAAAGGCAGGTCTGTGCCCGTGGGCGGCTCCCTATGCGCCTGCTGAGTGCGGGAGCCGTAGGGGAGGGACGGTCCCTCCCAGGCTCACTGCTTGGATCGGGGCCCGGGAGGTGCCAGGGAGGCTGTTTTCTGGCCTTGCCCCGCCACCCGTGATGGAGCCTTGACCAAGGCATGGCAACTCTCCGGGCCTCAGTTTTTTCTCCTGGAAAATGAGCCAGTTGGTCCCAATAGGTCTCTTCCAGCTCAAAGATGCAATAAAAAGCTTCATTTAAGAAACTACACTCCTGAGAGAGGAAACAAGATGGCGGGCAGGTCACAGCTGCACCGCCGCCTCCCGCAACCGCATCAGAATTACAGCTGAATCCAGACCCACCGTCACTCAGAGCCTCCTGAGATCCGGCTGCACAGAAGCCCCACAGCCAGGGAGCTGAAGCAGCACCGAGAGCGGGAGGGGCGGAGACGCGGGCGGGGCGGGGCTGGATCCAGGAGACGGGGCCGCGGGCCCACACCCGGTGCCGCGGGGAAACCCGGGAGGGAATCCCAGGGCGGAGGTTTCCCAGGGAAGCGGGGGTCCCAGTCCCACAGCAGCCCCCAGCCCAGGGCTCCAGGGCCGGGAAGAGACGTCCCCATACCTTTGGGCTGGGAACCCAGCGGGGACTGTCCCTGAGGGTTGCGGAGGCTGCGGGAGCCCCAGCAGCTCCTCTAAAGGGCCGGGCGCGGACTCACTCGGACGCTCCCTCTGAGCCCAGCGCCGGGCAGCAGCCTGAAAGGACCCGGGACACTCGGGGAGGAACTAACCTGCCTGAGATCCGGGCGAGAGGCGGAGGCGGCTTCCTCCCGGGCAGAAGGGCTGGCAGAGGCCGTGGCTCCTTTGGGAGTCCAGCCCTCACAGCCGGCAGGCAGGCGCCATGTTTGAGTCGCCAGCACCTGACTCACACCTTTGGCCCCGCCCCGTGATCCCCGGAGGCCCCGCCCCTCCTACCTGCAGGCGCATCCAGGCCATTTCTGTGCAAGTGGCCTCTCGAACCTCACGCTTAGGACTTTCCTAAAATCTCTCACACAAGCATCAGCGGGCCGGGTAGGGCTTGATAAGAGGCCCTAGGCCTGGCACTAGCGGCAGCTGCACTGGCTCATAGCTGGGCCTCTCCTGGACTCCACAAAGCTCAGCACAAACAGCAGCCAACTATGGTTTGCTGTGTAGTTCATGCTGGGTGGCCCTGGGCAAGGCACCAGCAGAGGCTGACTTTGCACCTCCCGGGAGGCCACAGAGACAGTGCACCTGATGGTCAGACTTGACCACGCTGGATTACAACCCTACCATATCCACGAGTGACACACTCAAGGGGCACACTTGGTGAACACCAAAGCTTCATGGAAGTAAATCCTGCTCCATAGGGGTGTCTCCAGCACAGCAGCTCTTTGGCTGTGGGTGCAGCTGGTCCTCACTGCTGATTGGCCTGGGGGTCAATTCCTCCCAGTGACACCAACAGCAACCAAGGCTCAACTACAACAGGTCAGTGCACACAGCCCACCCAGGGGAGCACCTAGAAGGCCCAGCTCAGGTGACTGGGGAGGCTGAGCCACTGGGCCCTACAGGACACCTACTACACAAAGCCACTCTACCAATTCCAGGAGACATAGCAGCTCTACCTAATACATAGAAACAAACACCTGGAAGCAGCCAAAATGTGGAGGCAAAGAAACACGTCACAAAGTAAAGAACAGAGGTAATCTCCAGAAAAGGAAATAAATGAAATAGAACCAAGCAAGCTAACAGATACAGAGTTCAGAATTGTGGTTATAAGAATGCTCAAGGATCTTAGTAAGACTATTAAGAAAACTGAGAAAATCGATGACATAATAAAGCACCAATTTGAAATGAAGGAACTGAAATGAAGAATAATTTACAGGGACTCAACAGTATAGTAGAGGACGCTGAGAATCAAATCAGCAATTTGGAACATGTAGAAACAAAAGACACCCAACCAGAAGAGCAAAAAGAAAAAAGAATCCAGAAATATGAAGATAGTATAAGGAGCCCCTGGGACAACTTTAAGAGGCCAAACATTCGTATTGTTGGGATGCCAGAAGGGGAAGAAAGAGACCAAGGAATTGAAAACCTATTTGAAAAAATAATGACAGAAAACTTCCCGTACCTGGGGAAAGAAATAGATTTACAAGTCCAGGAAGCACAGAGGGTCCCAAACAAGAGGAACCCAAAGAGGCCCACAGCAAGACACATCATCATTAAAATGCCAAAGATTAAAGACAAAGAGAGAATCTTAAAAGCAGCAAGAGAAAAGCAGTTAGTTACCTACAAGGGAGCCCCCATATGACTGTCAGCTGATTTCTCAACAGAAACCTTGCAGGCCAGAAGAGAGTGGCAAGAAACATTCAAAGTGATGAAAAACATGGAACTACAACCAAGATTGCTCTACCCAGCAAAGCTATCATTTAGAATTGAAGGTCAGATAAAGAGCTTCACAGACAAGAAAAAGCTAAAGGAGTTCATCACCACCAGACCAGCACTACAGGAAATGTTGAAGGGTCTTCTTTAAGAAGAAGCTAATGAACAAAAGAATCTGATGAACTCAATACGTCCAGAGACATTGACGCAGGCAGCAGATGATCATATTTCAGAGGGAAGAGGGAAGGGGGTGGAGGGTGGGAAAAGACTAACAAAGAAGTTATATGCATATATGCATAATCCATGGACACAGCTAATAATGAGGTGAAGGCCTGGGAAGGGTGTGGGAGCAAAGAGTAGGGGGTCAATTGGGAGGAAAAATGGGACCTGTAATACTTTCAACAATAAAGATAAATTAAAAAAAATAAATAAAAATAATTACAAGATTATAAAATAAAAAAAATTAGAAAAAAAGAAAAAGAAACTACAGTCCTTATTTGGTGACAAAAAATGGTTGTAAAAAGTTGGAAATATGTTATTATGCTTCTTACATTTTCTTGTCTGCTCTAATTTCCTCACAGAGCACAGCTGCAGAAAGTTGCCAAGGTCCTGACACACAGGGGTGGAGGGAGTGTGTCCTCAACAGAAACCTCTGTGAATCATTGGATCTGGAACATCAGTGCTTAGGAGGCTTGTGTTTTGAAATTTTAATAAAAGCTCCAAAAAGATATTTTACCAAGAGCTTTTGAGACATGTGAGCAATCTATCGCAGAAAAAGAAATTTAAAACCTCATATAGAGAGCTCAAACTTTTCGGGCATTTACAAAGCAGAATTTGGGGTCTGAGTGACCCACATAGAGTGTAAGCAGCCAAGTGATGTCACCAGTATGACAGAATGAGTGGCACTGTCCGAGGCAAGCAGCTCTCTGCTCAGCGCAGAATGTCTCAGGCCCTCCAGAGCACTGGGGTCCTTCTCATCCGATCTTGGTCATTTTGTAAAGGATGTGGCGAGACTGAGGTGTGGCGAGTCAGGCAGGTGTTCATGCCCATAGGTTTCAGGAAGGTCAGATACTACCTGAAGGGGAGAGACAAGGCCCTCCCCTTCCTGACGTGCTATTTTCCCAGAGAATGATTTAACCTTGAACGCCTGTATGTGTCCCCCTCCCCTGCCACAGGAACCACACATGGTCCCTGTGGTCATTCTTTTTTATACGAAACCAAACTGGCGTTAAGTACCCTGCTCTACATCCTGTGTGGAATAAGCGGGCACTGCAAGCCGTTGGCCTGTGTTATGTGCTTGGACAATGACCTACCTACCCTGAGCCTTAGTTTGTTTATCTGTAAAATGGGGGCAACACTACAGCTGCCTGTAGGGCTCTTGTGAGGAGAACATAGAAACATAAGTTATGTGAGACACACAGAAATAGTGACTAACATGAACTTGAACTTCAAGGTGAACGAAGTACCCTATTTCACTTTCAGGGTTTAGTGTCCGGAAATGAGAAGCCCTCACCACCGGTGGGTGGGGTGGGGGGGGTGGAGGGGGGAGCATGGCTTCTCACATCCATCTGCCCTTCAGAATGGCCTGGGGAGCTTGACAAAGTACCGACGTCCCAGGAAGTTTGACTCAGTTGCTTGGGAGTGGAGCCCGGGCAGCGACACTTTTCCAACGTCCCGGGCATTTGCTCTAACGGGCAGTGAGGCAGATGGAAGTGGGCATAGAGCACCGGCCCTTTGCATCGGTCCATCCACTCCCCTCACTGACGCTTGCTGGCTCTGGGGAAAGTGCCCGATACCCGCACTTCCATCGGCCTTCGTGTCCCACGCTCCCCCTAATAGAAATGCAGGAACTGCCATTGTGCGTGTGAACCCTTCACACAGGGGACTTTGGGACCTGGAGACTGTCTAAGGTCAAAGGGCACCGGCAGGCGCTTGGCTGTGTTGCTTCGATGCAGGGGCCTGGCGAGGCTGCAGTGCCTCACTCCTGGGGAAATCGCATCGATTTTCACAATCAGTTTCTAGAGGAACTGGGCTTTGGTCTCAGCTTCCCTTCCTATTAGCCACAGAAATAGAGCCCGAGCTTGGCTTCTGCTGTTGAGGTGATGCTCAAGTGCCATCTGTCAGCCGCAGCAGGGCACATGGTGCAAATGGAGCTGATCTGTCCAGTGTGGCTCTGCCTTGGGGCCTCTGGTACAAGCACCCGGGGCCTCAAAAAGAGACCGAGCCTGCATGCAGGGGCCCACGGTCAGGGAGGGCTAGGCCGGAGGAGCCCCTGGGAATCCACAGGGGGAGGCCACCTCTTTTCACGATACCTGTTTAGGGACAGTGCCAACTGTATTACAACTTACACACCAATGCAAGTCAAATCGTAAACGCCGACCTGGGCACAAAAATCGCCTGTTTACCAGGTTCTATAGCACGGGCAGAAGGGCCAGGATATTCTTGTGATTAATTTTGTTTGACTTAGAAATCCATGCTTTCGTTTTAATAAGAGTTCCCATGGGGTTTACAGACCCCGAAGGAGCTGGAGCCTGTTTGGCTTCCAAAATGAACCCCAGCTTGAGAAACTACTCTGTCCTCTGTTGCCCCTCTACAAGGCTCACACGCTGCCCTCCAGGTAGAAAGGGGGCCCTGGGAGAGAGATGCCCAGCATGGCTGGAGGCCCCCCAGTAAAGGGGTTCCTGCCCCAACCATCTATTTTGGCCAAATAATCCTACTGTCTTGGAGGCAATCACCCCAATGATTATATTTGATCAGCTCACAAAGCTCTGAAGCTCTTCATGGTTGAAAGACCTACTGGAAAGACAATGGATTTGATGGTTAAAACGTAAATATTTCAGAAAATGAAAGTAAAGGAAACAAGACTCTACAGATGAGCGTCCTTAAGATCTCCAAAGAATGTCTGTTAAATTTGGGCATTAATTTAGAGAGAGAGAGAGAGAGAGAGCCAGGATGGTTGCTTCTGAGGGTGGAGCCCGCCTGGGGTCCCAGAGCCTGTGTTAGGAGGAGAAGGAGTGTTTCATAAATAGGTTGGATTTTGGTGCAGATCTTAATCCAGAAATAATTGCCCCCTTATGGTATCATAAGCACGTTAAACAACTGGGACTACGCCAGGCAATGCGTCGGGCCGCTGCCTTCCTGTCCCAGGGAGTCTGGTCTCCCCGGGGAGGTCCTGGAGATGGAGTGAGCGTGCAAAGAGACAGTGGTTCATAATATTTCTGCCGCCTCCCACCTGATCCAGAATTAATATTTCATGAAGGAAAAACAATGCTTTTGCTCTCAAACGTTCCTCACCTATTCCTTGAAGATAAAGCTTATACAAATGCGAGCCTCTGTCTCCGTCATTTAGGTGCCATCCTTTAAACCTTGACCAGGTGCGCGACAGAGTCGGGGGTGACTGGGCGCAAACTAGGGACGGAGGAGGAAAGCGAAAACGAGCCGGAAAGGTGGGGCGGCCGAGCTGGGCCAGGGCTGGGGGAGGCCTGGGCCAGGGCTGGGACTTCCCACCAGCACAGGCGCCTGACAAGGGCCGGGGTGAAACCCGCCCGCTGCACCCGATCCTCCCCGCACAGCGCACCCCGCGTGTCCACAGTGACAGGCTCGTGGAGTTGGGGAGGGAGAAGTGCCTGTGCTTGGGGAAGAGGGCTGGGGGGGGGAGTGGAGAGAGAGAGAGGAAGAGGGAGGGACGGAGAGAGGACACCAGGCATGAACTCTGAGTAAAACGTCGAAACCAAGATTTCTCAGATGCAGCTGTTTATTAATTTGCTCACAATCTTATGGTAATTTTCTTCTATTTTCATATCAAAAATGAGAAAGCTACATTTTAGAGATGCTCCTACTTACAAAAAGATATATGCTGATTGGATTTCTAATTCTCTACCCTGGTCCGGGCAATCAGCTAAATTGGATTAAATATAACATTTAATTTTATTGGATTCCCAATGAATGGCGGCATTTAGAGTCAAGTGGATTGTTATTATAGATTTTTTTTTTTTTGAGGAATAAGGGAGACTGCTCTCCTTTTTCTGCTGTTGTGTATGGGCATTTTTTTTTTTTTAAATAAAAAAAGATTTTGCAACTGTCTTGGTAATAACTTCCCTTAAGTATCTCAAGGCAAAGCACATTCATCTTTTTACTTTAAATTATTTTGAGAAACCCTGAAGGATGGACGCAGTCTGTAGTTTTGGGATTTATTTCCCTGGTGCTCTTTGTGTTCCAAAGCCGTCCAGTTTCTCTGGCAGAAACGGTCCCTTCCCTCCGTGGAACGCTTCTCCTCTCTCCCTTTTAATTCCATTTTGTAGTAAATAGTCTCTTTAGCCTCGGCTTTTCTCATTCACTCTCTCATTTTCTCTCCTTCCCTCCGCCCTCCTTCTATTCTCCCTCCATTTTCCTCCAGTCTTTCCTTTCTCCCTTCCTTCTGTTCTCTTATTAAAGTTGCTTTACTGTTCAGTAGACATTTTCCTTTTTTTTAAGTTTCCCTCTTTGCCTGGCCCGTCCTTTTTTGTGGGGCCTGGGCACTGCCAGACCCAGCTGGGATGGGCCCTCCAGCGACTGACTCATGCCTTGGGGCAGTCCGGAGGCACCATTTAGAAAAAGAAAGACCTAAGCAAACCAGCTGAGACTCGGGGTGGAGATGCATGTGTGAGAGAAACTTAAAATCCAGAGACAGGGCATGAAAATCCAGGTAGTCTAACCAAGACTGGGCTAAGAATAGCTAATAATAATAATGATAATGCCATTTGCTGAATGCCAGAAGCCCATGTAGGACATCCTGTTTAATTTAGATTTCACTGTAAGGCAACCATCCAAGGACTCAGATTTTTCAGTATTAAACAATTGCATCATTTTGTTCAGTGAGAGTCCCCTTGAGGCAAGTCCGTCTGGTGAGCAAACGCACAGTATGGATTCGGGTGAGATCATCACCTAATTTGTAGCTTCAAACACATGTTGAGCTTAATGCCTGAATCGGATGTCCCCCAAATAATTAACTCTCCCTTTGTCTTTTCTTTTATTCTTTTAACACTCCCCTAGCAAGATGTGCGGGAGGTAAGTCTTTAAGCCCAGGAATGCTGTGTGGTACCACTCGAGCCTCAGTATCTCTAGTCTGAAAAATGTGGTCCTTTGAAGACCACATGAGGCCATAGAAGTGAAAGTATCTTGTAAAGTCTAAACTGTTACACGAGTATAGTTTAACAGGTAATTATTGAACAATATCTGTGTGTCAGTACCATGAAGGTCACCGAGGATATGAAATTGGCAAGGAAAGTGTTCTAAATAAATTTTTTATAATTTTCCATTAAATCTGAATATTTTCAGAGGATGGGTACATTCTTGGAGTTGTAAGATGTTACCAAGGCTTTGATAGATAAATGATTAAAAGAAATACAATGATGAGATTAGCTTTCTTCAGAATCACCTGAAAATAGGCCTTCTTTAGGTCAAAATTCTTAAAAAGGGACAGAAGGCCAAATAGTCTAATGATGGTTTGTCTGAAGGTAAAATAAACTCATGATAACTGTGCCAAAAATGATAAGATAGACACTCTCATTTACGTTGTACTTAATAATTGCCAGGTACTAGAATATGCCATATAATATGCATCTCGCCTTCCACCACAGACCCAGAAGGTAAGTATTGCAGTTCCATTCTACAAAGGTTGCCTTGAGGTTCTGAAAGGTTAAGCAAGTTGCCTAAAATTATACAACAGTTTGAATTTCAACCCGGGAATCTATTTCTCGGACTGGATGGAACGGTGCAGTAGAAAGAGCTTGGAAACAGAAGTAAAGTGTGGGGTGAGGAGAGTGTGGACGTGCTCTCTGGGAATGCCCAGGGCGATGGGGCTGGTCAGCACTCCCGGGACTGGCCCAGGAGTAAGGGGGACCTGGCCTAGGAATGTCCATCCATAAGGAGTCATGGGGCAGACTGGCTCCCAGGCTCCTCTCAAGACATTAGACCACCAACAGCTTGGCGAACTCAGCTATTGTAACCGCGCAGCTCTGACCTAGTGCTCACCAGGCTATATATTTGGTTTCTTGCATCGATTTGCCCCCTGGGAGGGAACTTACAACTTAAGTATACTTTTAACAGTTGATCAGAGGCACAGAACTCTGCTGGGTCAGAACGCCAGAGGGGGACAAGTAGACTTGTCTCTGCTCAATAATTGACCCCCTTTGGCCACTCTGTCTCTCCGATGCTAGGACGGGCAGGCATAGCCTGGAGCAACTCTCCAGAGCTCAGGCTGCAGGAGCCTTGGCGAGTGCCCGCGATGGTGGGCATGGCCGCTTTAGGTAGCGGTATTCACGAAGAGATCCTTCTAGGCCCAGGGCAGCTGCTCACTGCATGGCCGGGGCAAAAACACTGCACAGCTCCCATCTACCCGTCCCCGACTGTCTCCCCCTCGTCAGACACTCTGTGTGCATCCGGACACTGTAACCACTCTCACCCTCGCAGCGACCCACCAAAAGGATCGTTCTACCCAGTTTCAAAGGGCAGCACCCCCTGCCCGGGCACCAGCCAAAGCTCAGAGACACAATGAAGTCACACACGACATCCGGCGTTCAGTTTCCACTGATCGCAAAGCCTCCTCTCTTTCCATTTCTCCACGGTGTCCATCCTCAGCTTGTCTGAGCCTCCGTTTCAAACATCTTTTAAATGACCCGATACTGCCGGCCAGCTTCACTGTTGAGACCATTAAATCAGGAACTATGTCCAAAGGCTCTGCAGATTCCACGGCTGTGCAACTGTGGTGCGTTCTACTCTCTAATGAGGCTACTCGGGTAAAACAGGGGCGCGTCCACCTGCATTAATACATTGGCTCCTCTGCCATGGGCACGTACAGTGTAGAGACTTTGGTGACCCGCCTCTTTTCTGTCTCAGTCTAGTTTATTTGTTTGTCTCTCCAAGAAAAACTCGGCAGGGGCGCCTCCTGGCATCCTTGGAGGTGAGCATTTCCCCCCAGCTTTGCTCACACTCAGGCTCCCCGCCCCTTGAGCCGAAGCATAGTTTGCTTGATTCTGAAGCCTCACCAGAGCAGAAAGAAAACCACTTCAACTGAGAAAAGTTAAAAAACCTGCACCACAGGGCTCGAGGGGCCAGCGCCCATGCTCAGTGGCCCACTCCGAGTCGAGGTTGCCTGCCCAGGGGGCTGTCCTGAGGAAGGTCAGCCGAGGGAGCCAGCCACCAGCCCGGCGCAGGGTTTATGGTGAACAGCCAGGGGGCCCGGCTCCAGGAGAAGACCGAGAACATCCAGCCCTTTACTGTTCTAGGGGGATACCTTGACCCTTTCTCCCAACAGAATGACGGCGCCTCTAAAAGCTGAGTGAGGGGAGCTGGCTTTTTTAAGGCTGTGCGATGCTTTAGAGAAGGCACAGGTTTCCACACCAGGGAGCCCCTTTGGGCTCGGTGTCATCTCTCTCCTAATGATCATCTATGACAGGAGGTGACCGCTCAGATGGAGCTGGCCTGCTTGGTTTACCTGAGCAGCGTGGGGAGCGCGGAAGGCCCCGTGCTGAGATGTCGGTCTCCTGCGTGGGCGGCCGTGGGGGCATCGCGGAGGCTCCGGGAGCTGGCGACCCGCGAGGCAGTGGGTGGAATGATCCTCAGTGCTCAGCAGTGTCCTTCAGCGGGAGGCTCCTCCTAGGCCTGCTTTAGGCTTGGTTTCCTGTGACACCCAGCCACAGACCTTCGGCGGTGTGACCTGAGCTTGGGTGGGACTTCCTCTTCTTGAGTTGAAATGCAGTAAATGAAGCCATGAGAGGCCGAGGGCTCCCAACCCAGGGGGTGTCCTTAAAGACACAGGTATCCTCAGGGGGCACGTGTATTTCCGGGGCACACTAGAGCAGACTGCGGGGTAACGTTCATACATGAGAGGTGGGTTTTGCTGGACTGGCTTCACGTGCACACAGAACACTAGTCATCCTGGGACTTGATGTTCCCAGTGGCTTCCTGAGACCCCCTGAGACACGCGGACCAGGTTCGCCAGGTGTGATGCGGAGGACTCGGGGCTGGCCTGAGGCACCCTGGCTGTTGCCCCTGTATATAAATCCTGAGTTACGTGATCTTGGGCAAGTTTTGGTTTCTTTTTCTACTAGTTTCCATCCTGTGATTGAGGGATACTAATACCTACAGTTTAGAGATAGTCCAAAAAAATGAACAAAGTAATGTAAAGAAAGCCATTGCAGTGCTGGGCGTCTGCCAGGTGCTTAGTGTGTTTTAAGTTCTCTCGCCCTTCCCCTTGGCTCATGTGAGCTGGCACCAGACCTCGCAGGGGCCTGCTGTCCTCCTCTGGTCCTCGCCACTTGACACTCTGCTTTTACATATTGAGGCCGAATTTCAAAATAAACCCCAGCATCACTTAAAATAAACTCAGAGGCAGAGGTCTCTATTTTCTTGAATAGATAACTCTGGCTTTAACTTCACAAGTGCTCTAAAGGTGAGACTGAAGGAGCGCTCAGTACCCGCCAGCTGGTCAGGTGCTGTGCTGAGCAGTTTGCAGGCCTATCCTACTAACTCTTACCAATGATAGTCTGAGGAAAACATGTTTAAGCCCATTTTGCCATATTGAGCACCGACACCAGGAGAGATTCAAGCAATTCACCTACTTTGTCATTTAGCTTTGGCTGCAGTAGGGGCCTAAACCACCTACTCTATTTACTTCACTGCGTGTGGTTCACTTGGTTGGTTGTCTGGGTTTGGACCTGTATTAGTTTCCTGGGCCCCCATAGTAAAGTTTCACGGAGTGGTGGCTCCAACATAGAAATTTCCTGTCTCGGGGTTTTGGAGGGTAGGAGTCTGGATCCAGGTGTTGGCAGAATGTGATCCTGCTCAGGAAGGATCTGCTCCAGGTCTCTCTCCTTGGCTTGTAGAGGGTGGTCTTCATCTTCACATTGCATTTTCCCTGTTTCTGTGAGTACACATCCCCTTCGTTTAAGGAAACCAGTCACGTTGGATAAGGGCCCCACCCTAATGCCCTTATTTTAACTTGATTACCTCCTTAAAGACCCCATTTCCAGTAAGGTCACCTTCTGAGGCACTAGAGGTTTGGTGGGTGGTGTTGGTGGGGCAGGATTCAACCCATCGTGGGACCTGGTCACCTGGTCCCTGCTGGTGGGATGGCAGGCAGCTGAG
The DNA here is from genome assembly GCF_054644295.1 of Miniopterus natalensis. Taxonomy (NCBI): domain Eukaryota; kingdom Metazoa; phylum Chordata; class Mammalia; order Chiroptera; family Miniopteridae; genus Miniopterus; species Miniopterus natalensis. The sequence goes on along the minus strand of NC_142081.1, from coordinate 197,405,291 downwards.
TGATCTGAGATGGTCACATTTGTGTGTCTGTCGATGGGCAGGACACCGGCCAGACGGCCAGTGTTCCTCTACCTGGCTTCTCATTACCCAGCAGGCGTGATGGGCTGGGGGCTCCCGCGCAGCCAGAGGAGAAGCCCTGGCGCATAAGCCTGCCCTAGTCTCTGCTAACACCCGGCCTACTCTGGCCCCATCAGCCCAAGCAAATCACATAACCAAGTCTGGAGTGCATGTGGGAGAAGATCATTCGAAGGGTGGCTATAAGAAAGGGAATTGTGGAGCCTTTATTGGCAAATGGTCTAATACCCACGTTGGCATCTACTTAGTGGCTGGACTGCAATAGGACTCAGGCCTCATGGTGTGACAACCCCTGCATTTTACCAAAGAAGAACTGAAGACAGTTTGGTAGAGCGAGATTGTGGTTAATAGTGTAGGTTATGTTTATAGCTTTCCCCTGGAATTCATTCATTCACCCATTCATATCTACTGAATGTTTATTTTGTACCAAGCACTCTCTTAGAAGCTGAAAATACAGTTAAGTGAAAGACACCCAACCCTTGTCCTCATGGAGCCTACAGTCTAGAGGAAGAAAAAGAAATGAATGGACTTCACAGATATCGACAGAACTACACTTTGTGATAAATGCAGTGAAAGGACCTGATCAGACATTCATTCGTCTGGAATGATATCGGCCTCCCCTGCCTGCTGTTTGCTGGGCGCTGGGCTGGACTCGAGGAAGCAGAGGTGAGAAAGCAACACCTTGTCGGACCCTCACAGAGCCTAGACTCTAGCAGAGCGGGGGGGGGGGGGGGGAGGGGGCTCGAAGAGGAAGCGACGGTCAGGATGGTGCCTGCTCTGGGACAGGGTGGAGAGGACCCTCGAGAGCACAAGGGGCAGGTGTGTTCCACTGGGGGGGTTAGGAAAGGCTACTCCTGGGAGGCCGATGTGGAGCCTGAGGCCTTTACGATGAGTTAGGATTTACTGGACCGAAAGAGGGGAAACGGGGGAGGGAATAAGGAGGGAAGAAAGGCAGGATGGGGTGGTGGTGGTGGGGGGAGGGAGTCCTAAAGAGAGGGTCAGAAAGAACTTTCAAGGCCAAAGAGAGTGTCTGTCTAAATGCCTGGGTGAGAGACAGCAAAGCTCACCAGAGCTAAAGCAGCTGGGATGTGGCCAGAACAAGGGAGAACCTGACACAGAAGCACCTAGAAGGACAGGCTACGTTTTCCCTTAGCCCGAGCCCAGCTGCTCGCAAGTTCCAACCCGTGTCTCCCTCTTCCTTGCTTTCTCTCCTGCACTTCAGTCTGAGGAATCCCTCATGTTGATCACCTGTTTGGGTGACAATCCACTTCGTGTTACTTGCTTTCTGAGTTTCTGTTCTTGCTGTCTACACAGAGTCCTTCACCTGCACAGTTCACTGGGTTCCTGGACCCTGAGTCACACTTGAGGGTATTGGGAAAGCCCAGAGGGGTTTGCGTTTTGACAGCCAGGTTAAAATAACCCTGATGTATCACTGAAAGGCTACCTGGCTTTGGGCGAAGGACTTGACCCTTCTGAGTCTCATACATGAGGTAGAAATGAGAAGACTTACTCAGGGGAGGGACAGTGAGGATTAAACCTCTTACCTCCTGCAGAGTGTCTGGCATGGTGCCTGCATCTAATTAACATCAACTCCCTTGGTTTTCCCTGGGGCCTCCTCACCTGCCACAAAAGCATGATCTGGGGCCACCAGACACTAAGTGATGATCAGTGATCCCCCACGCGTGTGAGCAGAGCATGAGCAGGGTGCACCGAGCCTGTGGGTCTGGACGGGGCATTTCTGGGTCAACCCTTGACACGGTGAGTTTGTTGAGTTTGCACTTTCTGGCCGGTCAACTCAGATGAAACCCTTAGGCAGGCCGTGTGGGAGAATGACAGGAAAAGCAAAAACCCAAAAAACAAAAGCTAGACTTTGAAGGCCTGATCGTGTTCAAACAGGACCCCGGGCCCGGGGCAGCTTCCGCAGACCCTGCTGGGAGGGCGGCAGGCTTGGCAGTTACACTGGTTTTGTGCATGTCCTCCTGGCTCCACTGCTTGAATGAACTGCAGCTAGTTTTCTAACTTAACCACTTCTCTCATTTCTCACCTTTACAAAGGCGTGTGACACTGCTAACCTCTTAGGATCTTTCAGTGCCTGAAATGGTAAAATGGTCTTGCAAATACACGTAGTAAGAAGATATGGGTGTAACCAAAAGCCAACTATCTGGAAACCACTCAAACAGATCTTTAAATATGTCTTCAGCTTCTATGAACTTAATGCATAGGAGGAGAAACTGAAAATTTTCTCCATACTTAAACATTTTTTTTCCTTATTTTTAAACTTTTAATTTTGAAATAATTTATAGACTCACAAGAAATGGCCAGAATAGCATAGAGAGGTCCCTGGGAGTACCCACCCATTGCCCAGTTTTCCCAGAGAAACTGATTCCTCATGAATAAACATTCTAGGCAGAAACAGATTTAAATTTTAATTCAGTTCCTCTCTCTAAAACTGAGACAATGTGCTGGAGGAGAAAAAGAAAAAGAGAGAGAGAGAGAGATGGCAAAACCTGACCTAACTGGACCATTTTCCTGCTGGTCTTGCTCTCTCCTCAGCTTTCTTTTGCAATGTTTTGAACAAAACAAATTTAGGTACTTAAAAACACCGCTGGTCTTAGGAAGCCTTGGACAGCATGTGGCATGTGGCTTCATCCGTCCAGTGGGTGGTGACTGCCAAGTTCAGGCTCCCGTCACACAGCCAGGCTTGGGGTAGTGTCAAGACCTGGGGTGGCACCGTCCAGCTTGCACACACTCACACCCCCAAACACCAGAGACACCGCCCACCGTCCTGGTGGGTGTGTTGTCCGTTCTATAAATTCCTAGGTGAGGGCACTGCCTCCTGCAATGGATCAAAATCCATGTATTTTTTATTTTATTTTTTTACAAATTATATGCGAGCTGAGCTCCCGCGTGGAAACCGGGATGAATTAGCACAAGCATCTCTGTCTCACTATAGTTTAGCACCTGTTTCTATTGGTGCCTCGGGCAGTGTGACAACAGGCCCCTGAGGGGAGCTCGCCTCACACTAATTGCCTTTCCCTTCTCCTCTGTCCCCCATCCCCTCCAGGAAACACGCGTGAGCCTCCCACTCAGCTGTGGCCTCCGCAGCCCACGAGCACTCTCCCTTCCGAAAGGGGAATTTTGCCCCGAGCAGCAGCGTGTCCTCCGCTGGGCTTCGGATGCGCAGTTTCAGCTGGGTCCGGGCCACGAGCTGGACACATTCTCAACTGCGAAGAAGTAGCTTCCTGGGGAGGGTCTAACATCAGCACCGTGAACATCCACACACATCTGGCCACATCTGGGGAACGATGGCAGGTGGGGCTGCTCCCAGAGAGGTCCATTCTCTCCAGGAAGGATCCTCAGGGGGCTCCCCGTTCCTGGCCCAGCTCCCCTACCACGTCCTACAGCAAGCCAGGCGCCAACATGCGCAAGCCCGGGGCTCTGTGAAGCTCACAGGTCAGAGGAAAAGGGCCATTCTGGGCCTAGCGTGGGTCCTGACTGTGGACATATGTCCTGGCTGAGTTCTGTTGCATTCATACCGAGTTCTTTGGGAATCACAGAGGTGGAGGTGATAGGTAAACGCAGGCAGAGCTTTTCCCTAAAATTTCCGCTCGTCTTCCTTGAACTCCTTTAGTTCTTCATTCACAGAAATGATAGCTGGTTTACCATTGAACAAATATCCATGAAACAGAAGTTCACTGCTTCGCTCACGCTTTTTCCCCAGAAGGGGCTCAGAGACTAACAATGACTGAGGCTTCGTACATGCGAGACGCTGTTCTAGGCACTTTGCATGGGTGCAAGACTGAATCATCTCAATAGTGCTTCCCGTTGGTGGAAAAGGGCCATCCTGAGCCTAGCGTGGGAATTATTACTGTTCCCACTGGAAAAAGCAGAGTCTCAGAGTCACCAGGCTCTTACCCCACTGGCGATGGATGAAAAGGACCTGGCCAGGTGCAGGTCTGGAGGAAGAGGTTGCTGAGTAGGGGTAACCCCGTGAGAGGGTCCTGAGAGAGGGCTGAACTTTGGGGGTAGGTGGACCTTAATAAAGTGCAGATTCCGTGAGGGTGGCTGGAGCCGTCTCTCCTCTTGGAATTCATGGTAACACCGAGAACACGTGGTTAACTCAGCATAGGTGGGCTATGTCGGCTGCAGCCTAAACCTGACCTTCAAATGAGGAAATAATGTCCTACCAAGGTGAGGTGAGGGAAGGACCAAGACAGTGGCCCAAGTTCCAGACTGCTAGCCAAACCTCTTTCAGACCAGCATGGCTATGTCTCCAGATTCAACACTTAAATGGCAGCCGCCGTTAGCCATTTCTCTTGAGCAGAGCCCTGTTTAGACAAATCTGGCCAGAAATGACATCATTCTCTCACACACACACACACACACACACACACACACACACACACACACCCCTGCTGTCAGTCGTTTGCCAAACACTTTTCCCGGAGGTTAAAAACACTGGAATATCTTTAAACCATGTGGGCAAAATCACTCCCTCTTCACACAGGGCCTGAATCCTTGCCAGTGTCACTAAATTGGCAGGACGAAGGGCCCCACACCATCTGTCCTCACGTCGGTGGAATATAGTCTAGAAGTGAGAATCAGATTAAGAAAAATATACCCCAGCACCAACAGTGCTAAGGGGTCCTCGATTAACAGATAATCTGTTGGGGAGACTGGGACAGGCAGGACTCAGGACGGAAGAGGAGAGGAAGGAAACCAAGTTGAACTCCTGAAGTGGAACAGGGCTTTGGCTCGAACCTCCCTCTTTCACTCTCTCTCTTTCTCTTTCTTTTTAAAGTTTTTTCTTTCCTAGGAGGAAGGAGAAGGAAACCAAAAGGACTCTCCTCTCTTTAGGGCAAATAGGAATAATAACAGTATAGGGAGAGTCAGTGAACAATTTCCAGACTTTTCTTGTACTTGACTTTTCTTCATTTGCTCTGAGTCTATAATTTACCAACCCCTCAGCATAATTTTTGAGAATGAAATGAGTCAAGTTTCAAGTCTTGTCTGGATCTGCAGCTGGTGGGTCATTGAGCAAGAACAGACTCGGCTCTCTAACCTTCAGGTCGCCTGCCCTGGCCAGTGGGTTCTTTATCTTCAAATGCTCTCCTGGTCCTCAGGCCTTTGGAGTCAGATTAGAATGACACATTGACTCTGGGGGTCTCCCTGTTGCTGACACACGGTTAATTCTTAACCTTCCTAATCATGTCAGCTAATTCCTTATCTATATCTATCTATCTATCTATCTATCTATCTATCTATCTATCTATCTATCTATCATCATCTATCATCTTCTGTCTTTCCATCCATCCATCCATCCATCCATCCATCCATCCATCCATCCATCCATCCTCCATTCATCATCCATCAATCCATCATCCATCCATCATCTATCCATCCATCCCTCGTCCATCCATCCATCCATCCATCCATCCATCCATCCATCCATCATCATCTATCTTTGAAGAACCTTGACTAATACCCTCATGTATAAAGTATTTGAATTGCAATAGGGATTAGAGAAGAAACAAGGTTTGGCAAAGAGAAGATGTCCAGTTATGAAATTTAAGACATGAAAAGGAAGCAAAGGTACTGACTTTGGGGGTGAGATAAGTGAGAATTACAATAATGATTACATGAGATGACCTATGTGATGCATCCAACATCAGAACTATTCAGTAAATGCTGTGACATTTATATCATTATGTACAGGAAACTAAAGGTTATTGTGGTTAAGCAGGATTTCTAGTATGCGGAGTCTGAAAGTGACCAAGCCTGCCTAACTCCAAAGCCAAGCAAATGTCCATGGTGACTTTACAGAGACCCTGGAATTTTCCATTGTTTTGCAGGAGAGACTTAGGTGGTTTCCACAGGGCTTCACAGTCTATAAAAATTTAGCACTCATTACCTCATTCAAACCTTGGAGCATGACTTGTGAGGAAGGTGCTATTTTTAATTTTACAAGTAAGGAAGCTGGCGACTCAGAGAAGTGAAGAGGGTTGTTAATCATGCAGCCTGAATGCAGTGGTCACGCTGGAGCTCAGGACTCCTGATGCTTAGCCTTGGGCCTCTCCCTTACTCAGTGGTGTTGGCTCTTAACAGAGTTTAGGTTCTTACATGAGCTGGGAAGGCAACAAGCATGGGTAGGGAAAATTACCTACAAAAATCTGTCTTTCATAAAGTAAAAGAAACAGGGCTTTGTGCAAACTAGGGCAAATAGGAATCTGCAGGTGCCATCGCAGAATATATGCGTGTATGTATATATGTATGACCACATATATGTATGTATGTATGACCACACAGAGGCTTTGCATTTAGAAATTAATTCCTTCAACTGTGTTACTACTGGGATGATTTCCACATGCTGGGAAACAGTGACCACCTCCTGCATCTGTAAAAGGTTTTACCAGCTCTAAGCTTTGCCTAGTTAACATTCCTCCAAGCCCTTGATTCATCCCTTTATTCCTTCTATAGAGACCTCCAAGGGGCTATCACCGTCCAGCTTTCCCGGCCATGAATTAGACATAGTTGCTTCATTTCTTTGTCACTGCTTAACACACGCCAGGGATGTGGCAGCAGACACTGTATATTTCAGTCTCAGTTTCATCTATTGCTTGTAGATAGAAACCAAAATCTCCCTAAAATGACCTCGCCGGCCTCTCTCCTAACCAGAGTGGTTGAATGTCCTAATTAAGCATGTGTGTCCTGGCCCCTCAGGACCCGGTGGTGAGAACACAGCTGAAAACCAGCATATTTTCCTGCCACCAGAAATCTTCCCTGACTGTCTGGTTCATGCCATGTCTGTGGTTTAAATGCTGGGAGAGCAAACAAACCCAGTCCCTCCTCTTCAGGAGCTCGCTGTGAGGCGGGAGACCGATAAACAGGTTGCTTGGTGAATGAGAAGTGGAAATGTGGGGAAGGGTTTGGGAACGAACTTAGTAATCTTCAGGAGTTGATCATAATAAAATTCATGTGCTGCTGGCCATGGGCCGTTGTAGTGAGGGCTTCACACATACTGGCTCACCTGGGCCTTGCAGTAGCTCCACGAGGCCGGTCACTACCATCCCGTTTATAGTTGGGGACACTGAGGCTCAGAAGGGTGGGTAGCTTGAGGTCTGCCTGCAGGGCGGCCTGAATTCAGGGAGACGGGCTCTCCAGGCCGTGCCCTTAGCTGCTCGTGGACACTGTCCCAGCTAATGGTCAGTGGGACGGCGAGTGGCAACCAGCCGGGGAGGAGGGAAGCACCTGCCCGCTGAGGTGGTGTCAGCAGGACCCAGTGCAGTCCAGAGAATGAAGTTAAGGACAGAAAATGGTCCAGGAGATGTGGGCCCCACCTCAAGGGCGGGAGGTGGCTTGTGACCCGCGGGATTATTAGTGATAAACAGTCCTGACGTTTATCTTTTGTGATCCATTGCGTTTAGCTCTGAACTACTAGCCACAGGCATCAGCTACCCCACTAGCTCACGTGTCAGAAGTGGCTCCTTTCCATGTCATTAAGTGGTTCAGTACTGATTTATTGAGCACCTACTATGCACCCAACACTGGGTCAATGAATGGGGACATGCATAGAGTGAACATAGGGTGACCGTAGGAGACACGTGCTCAGGTGTTTGTTTAAAGTCTAAGCACAATTTGCTGCGGTCCCTGCTGGGTGCGCCCGTGGTTCTTGCCTTAAGGACATTCGTTTTCTGGAATTCTGCATTTCTTAGTGTAATTGGTTGAGAAAGTCACACAGAAGCTATCTGGCTCCCCTGTTAGATGGTAAGTTTCCAGTGAGGAGGGTCATGCCTGGGTCTATACCTTGTTGTGTCCTAAGCACCTGCTATAGGGGCACATACAGAATAATTAGTAGTTTCAGAAAGTGCGATGAAGAAATGGTACAATATTCTCTGTGGGATGCCCTGGCAGGCAGCTCAGTTGGTTAGAGCACTGTCTTGATATGCCAAGGCTGTGGGTTCAATCCCTGGTCAGGGTACATACAAGAAGCAACGAATGGATAAATGAGTGGGACACCAAATTGATGTTTCTTTCTCTCTAAAATCAATAAATTAAAAAAAAAGAGGGAGTAGCCAGAGAAAAACCTCTCTGAGGAAGTAACAGCTTAAACAAGATTTGCAGGAAGAACAGGGGACAGGTAGAGGAGAGAGAGGGAGGCCATTCGGCGGCGGGAGACCCCCAGCTGTTAGTCTTCCTCCCGTCAGATAGTGGTTTCCTTTAAGCTTCTCTAGATGCCATTTCAGGAAGTTCTGCTTCTGTTTTTGTAAAATGACTCATGTAAAAGACCTATTTTGTTTTTATTGCTACTAAAAATAAATTCAGAATAAAATAACTTGGAATCATTTTTATTTTCATGCTTGATTTTTTATATGAAGTGATATAACTGCAAGTTTAGTTTTCCTTATGCCATTTTTAAAATGAATTTTTCTTGCTGGCTGATGTCAGCTGCTTCCCTGAGCTGCTGGGGATGGTGCTGCCTTCCACCTCCCTCCCTCCCTCCCTCCCTCCCTCCCTCCCTCCCTCCCTCCCTCCCTCCCTCCCTCCCTCCCTCCCTCCCTCCCTCCCTCCCTCCCTCCCCCTTCATCAACCATAAGCAGGAGGAGGCGCGTGCCACCCCCAGGTTGAGCCGAGTGGGGCTGTGAGGACAGCACACCTGCCCCTGGCTCCAGGATGTGGCATCTCTGCCCAGGGCAGCTGGTCAGGAGGAGGCTCTGTGCCCACCGGGTCGAGCCTCCCTGGCCCCGATGTTCCAGGCACGCTGCTTCTTGGCTCTGCGATTGGGGGAATGCTAAGTCCCTGAAGCTCAGAGCCCTGAGCTGGGAAAAATAAATGACACAGTTATCTAAAGTGCCTGGTATAATGAATGCCCAGCACACAGTAGGTCTGCAGTCCATAGAAATCAGAGCCGACCTGGTCCCTGCTGGCTTTGTCTCCTCCTTTTCTTCATTTCAGCTCTAAATGTTTCCATCTGCATCTGAGGCCCTTTTGTCCCATGAAGGAAGGTGGGAGCTCCTAGCAAACGCCTCCAGATGGGAGTGGGGTCAGGCACGTGTGACCTGTGGAAAAGTTCCTTCAGGAGCAGAGCGTCCCGAGTCCATTTTGGGCAGGAGAAGTGGTGTAGGGAGGAGGGGCTGGATCTAGCAGATGAAAAACTGGACAGAACAACCTTGCCCTTGGGCGCATCATAGGCCCCGATGCCTCAGTGGGACCAAGGTGCTCAGCGGGGCATCTAAGTGCACAGGGGGACGGTGTGGCCCAAGTGCAGGGCGCTTGGAGTGGGCGCAAGGGAAGCGCCGCCATGGAGCAGAGGAGGCAGGGTGGCCGGGGGTAGACATCAGTAGAGGGAGGAAGAGAGTGAGAGGAGCGTGAGCCTTGTGATGAGCATCTCCACATGGGCTGATGGGACACACTCCCCGGAACCACCTTAGGATCGGGGGGAGGGGGGAGTCTGGAGGCTGAGGCTCCTTCCAGTCAGTGGAGAGAGAGACGAACAAAACCCACGTTTACCCTGTTGGGACCCGCCTGTCCTTCCCCGCTGGCGTGCCCTTGGGAATACTAGTTACGCTTAAACACCCATCACTTTCCCATTCGCTGCTATGATAAATCTGTAGCTGAAACAACACAATTTTTTATCCTAGGTCTCAGAGGGTCAGAAATCCCAAACGAGTCTCCCTGGGCTCAAGCCCCCGTGCAGGCTGCGCTCGCTCGGGAGGCCCTAGGGGAGAACTCATTGCCCCGCCTTCAGCTTCTAGAGGCGGCCCACGCTCCCCGGCCCGTGGCCCCTTCCTCCACCTTCGAGCCCAGCGGCGCTGCGTCCCTCCCAGCCTTCCTCCTGCCTTCCTGTTCCATGCTGAAGGATCCCTGCGAGGACACTGGGCCACCCAGACAGTCTCCCTTCTGTAAGGTCAACTGCCAGCCGCCCTCATTCCATCTGCAACCTCACTTACCCTGCCACATACCCTGCCACATGTATGGGCTCCGGAATTTGGGACATACACACCCTGGGGCTGTTTTTCGGCCTTCCTTGGGCACTGTTGCTGTCACTGGTCGTGAGCTGTGTGATCTGACATTTTATTCAGCGGGTCCCTGTTACTTTACCTGCAGACCAGCATCCCTGTCTAGAGACAGAGCGACTTGGGCAGAGGAGGAAGCAGGAGCGGGTGGGTCTGGTTAATGCCTTGCTCTGTCTCTAGCTGGGGTAACACACTTGCATATTTACAAAGATTTTTCAGACATTACACTCCAGAAAGGGAGATGCTGGGAGGCAGATATAGTGGAAAGCCCGCCTGTCTCCAAATCTCAGGGTTCCAGGCCAGGTGAGTCTTTGGACAAATCACCCCGTCTGCTTCTCAGTTAGACCTTCTATAAGAAGAGACACATAGGGTCTGGACTCCTGGACCTCCAGTGTCCTCCCCAGGGCCGTGCTCCTATTACAGCAAATTCAAAGCTCAAGGGGCCCAATTTGGGGAAGCTTAGGGACAGTCCCACGATTTGCTTCTGTGCTGAGCTGACTACACAAAAGTTCCCAGCCAAAGACCACATGCCAGGGCTCCCTGGTGTATGAGGGGAGATGCCAACGTAAACACTAGGGCTTTAGGAGGCCAGGTGCAGACTCCGTGCCAATCCTTCCTGAGGCAGCTCTGAAAATATCCAGAGTCTGATAGCCGTGGGGTATCAGGGGGACAAGAGAATATATGTCACTTGTGTACATATCCTATGGATGTTATAGGCTATCGCACTCACTGTGGTCATTCAGGCCCTCCTCCCAATCTTCACATGTTCATAGTTTTTTTTTTATCACTCTTGTTCAGGTAAAGCAAGAGAAGCCCATGTTACCCAGGTGGCTGTTGATCAGACCCAGGCATCTCCTTTCCCTACATGAGGCCTCTGAGCTACCTCTTTAGTGCCTGGGATCATAGGCTTCCTCAGGACACAACTAAGGCTCATTCGCTCATTCATTCATGGGATACGGGAGTAAATAAGACCTGGATGCCACCCTCCAGCATCTCAGCGTAAGTGCAACATGGTTCAGGATGGAGCAAAGTTTCAGGTATTTTGAGACCCAAGGAAGTCACCTGTGCCAGTGTGGAGAGGACTAGAAGTTTCCCAGGGAGCAAACGATACTTGTGCTAAATGCTGAAGGCAACGCAGGCCTTCATGGTTCCAAGACAGGACCCAGGGTTTCCAGGCCACAGGACAGAGCGGAGGGAAGCCTGGCAGGCTCAGAGAAGAGAAGGTGGCCCCCTCGAAGGGGAGGGGTGGCAGGGGGAAGCCTGGCACAGTGGACAGCATTCGATGCCTGTGTCAGAGAAACCAGGGCCCAAGTCCCATCTGTGCCATAACTGCCGCTATCTAACCTTTCTGCGCACTGAGTTTTTCATCTGGAAGTGGAAATATGATTCTACATCATTTAATGATTACATTGGATAATAGTAGGACAGCTAACATCATTTTCATTATTTCCAGACACTGTTCTAAGTACTTTATATTATTAATATTTAATCTTCTCAAGGCTTTGTTTTAGACATGACTCTATATTCTATAGATGAGGAACCTAAATGCAGAAAAATATGTAGCTCGCCAAGGTGACATGCTAATTAGCAACAGAGATTGAATTCAGGCCCTGCCACCTTCTTTACCAGGGTGTGCGGAGAGTGTGCACAGGGCACCGACACATGCTGAGAACTGGGGGCGGAGGCGTTGAGCAGCAGACGTGGGAAGAGGCCCGAGTGTGAAGGGCTCTGCTTGTCTCCTATCCCACGGGCCACGGGAGCTCAAGGCAGGGTGGGCAGGACACAGTCAGATTCTCATTTTGGGATGATCGCTCTGGTGGCCACATGCAGGGAGGCCTGGGGTGGACAGGGCATCGTGGTGTCTTTTCAGGACATCGAAGGACCTTTTCTGTTTGTTGAAAGATATTCAAGAAACTTCCTTCACTGTCTTTACAACGTCACAGGCTGTGAAGGAGGAGACATCAAGATTCCACTTGGAACTGCCCAATGCCACCGAGGCCACTTGAGCTTGTGTAACAAGCTCTTTCCAGGGCTTCTCTCCGAAATGGACGGGGCGACTGCAAGGCCGGGCCTAACGCCCGAATCCGAGTGACACACAAGCAGCAGGAAGCAGGTGCTCACTGCACAGTCTCAGTAGCATGACCGGCGCAGTAATCACTGGGCTTAGTGGCACTGGAACGTTTCTGAAAGGGAAGGGGGCTCTAGTAATGCACACGCCAGGCAAATGAACAAAAGAGCCACCCAGTCTCCCTCCACCTGGGAACCAGCTCGGGAAAGTGCGTGGCCCCGGGCTCTGGGTAGCAACGTGCCCTGGGGGCTTCTGAGCCGGGGAGTAAGAAACCCACAGTGGCCGGTTCTCTGTGCTAGGCAGTCTGAGACGATGCGTGGCCACGAGGGACAGGAGTCAGAGAGACTGGCCAGAGCTGGGGTGGCCGTCCAGCTCCCTGGGGGGGGGGGTGGTAAGTGAGGTTGGTCACAGGTGAAATGGGGACAAAGTGAGCTGAGAAGACATCCCCGAAGGGCTGAGCGCACAGCGGCCCTTCTGTGGGTCTACCCTTTGCCATGTGTTTCCTCCCAGAGTCCTTCACGGTAACAGGAGCTAGTGTTTGTCAGGCACTGGCTGTGTGCCCGGCACTGTTCCAGCTATTCTGAAAGTGCCCATTTTGGGGTCACCGTATCTTTGGAAATGGGGCTGTGATGTGTTCACCGCCTGCGTCAGAGTCCTTGTCTCTCTCCTGAACCTCCTTGGTGCCCCCCAGACAGCAAGAGGGACGTGCTCCTGCTCTTGGTTACGTCTGTGCCACACTTTAGGCTCAGAGCCCGACTTACTGACTTCGCGTGTGGCCCTCTTCACATAGAACCTTCTTGATAAAAGCCAGATGACTGAGTGAATGGAGGAGCGGCCCAGGATAGACAGGTGGATGCTGCGGAATGTCTCCTCCTGCGCTTGCGGTCTTTGACAGTCAGAATAAGATCAGTGATGTTTATAGACCAAGGGTCTGACTTGGCCTTAGGGGTGGTTTTCCCACTCAAGGTGTGATGGTTCTAACCTTTCATCAAAGAGAACTTGTGGGCAACATACGCTGCTCTCCCTGAAGGTGTGAACTAGTGGCCAAACCTGTATCTTGAACACTAAGCATCCCTGCTCTTAACTGCTTTGTGGCACTGACGTGGGCTTCAGGGGCTGAGAGGGCACTGAGCTTCAACTTTAAGATAGTTTGGGACGTGGCATCCAACACAAGCATGAACTATGGGTTTCTCTTGGCAAAAACAAGTCCTCTCTGACTCGGGTCTGTGATCTCGCAGGCCTTTCAGCCTGACTGCTGAGCCACAGAGCATTCTTTCCCAAAGAATAGCTGCCAAAGCATCTAAAATAAAAAAAGTATATATTCGGCCATAAAACGCAATGTCTCAGAGAATACTGGAACAGAGGCTCTTGGAAACACATACTGCTTGAGTTTTCTTTACCAAGTCTTTTTGTTTCAAAAGACTGGTTTAGTTCCACTTACAAAAGGAGAGATATTTTTATTCTCATTAGACTTTAAAAAAAAATTTAAATATTAGACCTTTGTCTCTTTCCTGGCCCTTGAATGGCAGAGGAGCCTGCCAATCAGGGCCACTGGCCTGGGTCAGCTCTCCCACTCAGGCCTGTGACTCGACTTTACCAAGAAACTCTCTGGGCCCCAGGCCATCTTCTCTACTGAAAGAAGAAGCTAAAATGGTCTGTTTCTGAAGTCCCTTCTGATGCCAGCATTCTGTGTTTACAAGATGCATTCCAAACTAGCCCTGTGATCTCCACAAAAAGAAGATCTGAAGTTGGAAGAAGTTTCAGCAACACTCTTGGGGATTCCGGGAGGCCCATTAGCATATTTAACAGCATGTTGGCCCAGGCACCAGGACACAATGGACGTCCAGCTTCAAAGGAGGCGCTAGATCACATGCAGAAAGTTCAAAGCGGTGCTCAAAGCTAGTTGGATGTCCCCCCGCAGCCGGGGTGTCAAAAGGGTCAGCAGAGGAGAGTGAGAGTAGAATGTTTTTGAGTATGTATTTTTGGAAAATATATTGCTGTGCTGTGAGACCCTCACACCTCCCAAAGCTGGAGGAGCGGAGGCACCCGCTTCTCACCTCCAACCTGCTGAGGGTGGTCTCAGTGTTCTGGGACCCGAGTCTCCTCTGACAAGTCCAAAGAGCTGCTCAGCTGTCCACGGGTGAACGGGGTGGGAGAGGGTGCCAGCTGCGTTGGATGCCCTGCATCCCAAGAAGTTCTCTGGGAGGAAGGTGGATAAGCGAATGTTTTCCATGGAAAACGAGTGACGTGAGCAAGAGAAAGCTGATAGGGGGTCCTCCTAGCACCAGTCCAAGGTGGAGCCCAGGAGGGCGAAAGAGAAGGCAGAGGGGGGCCAGAGGAGGGGGAGGGCATCCCCCACATCAGAGAGCTGCAGGGAGACACCGCCAACAACGGGGCAGGGGTGAGGGCACTGCTGAGGTTGACCCTCTTTTGGACACTTCATGGTCCTTCCTGCGACCCCCAAACCCAGGCCCCAACTCATGACATTATAGGCTGACCGAGAACTTCCCAACCCCCTCTCCTTTTCTTGTTCCCCCAAGTGCTCCAGACTTGGGGCTGTGGTAGGAGGTGCCAGGGAGGGGAAAGAGCAAAGGCCACGAGGGTCCTGCCAGACCGGAGACTCCACAAATTGTGGCCCCCAAGGGGCAGTGCAAGGGAAAGAGCTGAGACTCAGCACCAGGGTTGGACATTTGCTTTCTAAATAAATAACACTTTTTAAATAGCAAAGCAAGGTTGGGAATTAAACAGGCTGCCCGATTTTGTGTTATTTAAGAGAGACTAGAGGCAGGACCAAGGAAAATGGAATCGCTTGGGGCACACTTTAGTATGTGTTGTTCAAATGGCTAAATCGTTTCTTTTAGGTCAGTATGCAGAGGCCTATTGTTTGGATTTATACAAATTACAGATTCAGACATCAGAACAGCAGCCGGCATATAAATAAACATCTGTAGGTCCTTAGATCTCTTTTACTCTCAAGTAGTTTAGATAACAAGTTCATACTTGGGGTGTGTGTGGTTTATTTTCATATTTATTCCATGATTTTAACTGTGAGATATTCCAGATCTCCATGGAAAGTCACCCAAATGAACAAAATCCAAATTTTATTTTTTAATCCTTTGTCAAACTATCAAATCATATATTCTGACTTTTGATATAGGAATGATGGTCGATACAGCCAAATAATATTAAAAACTACTGGTAGTAAGTAGCTTTTCTTCTTATATTCAGCCATCTTCCTTTTAATTTATTTATGAATTGAATGATTTCCTCCCCCCCCCCCCGCACCTTAGATGGACATTTCCATTTGGTTTCAGTATCAGTCATGAAGCAGCCATGTAATTCTTATCACTATGTTACATTTTTAAAAAAGAAAATACAACAACGAGTTGAATGAAATACCTTCAGTGGACTATCAAATCCATATTCCTTCCTTTGCATATTATAAAAATGGATCTTTTAGGTCCTTGCTGTTTAAAATGTAATCGATGGACCAGCAACGTCAGAAGAATGAGAAGCTTGTTGGAAACAGAACCGCGAGCCCCTTTCCCAGACGCCCTGAGCTGGCCCCTGCGGCCCGGTAGGGTCTGGGCACCCTCGTAGGCGGCTGTGCGACATCGCAGGGCCTTCTCCCGTCTGCTTCCCGGACCGCGGGGCCCTGCGTCCCCGCAGCACCCGATGCAAGCAGAGCAGGGCCAGGCTGCGCCCACCACACTGCCCGCAACGCGGGGCCCCAGGCAGTGCACTTGACCTCCCAGCGCAGTCCTCTCACTTAAACAGAGTGGACACTACTCTCTCCCCTGACCATGCCAAGTGGAGCATATTCAAAATAATGGTATTTATAACTATCCCGTGCACTGTCTGGTTCATTCCCACGCTCCACAGGCTGATTTCCCCCCAGTGACAGTACACCCACCATCGTCCGAATGCCCTTTAATTCCTCTCTCTTTTTCCCTTTCTTCTTCCCCCTTTTTTCACCATTAACCTCTACTTGTTTGGCAATTTCAGCCACCCAGAGAGTAACTACGAACATTAAGTTTACATGGCTCTAGTGGCACTGACACCATTGTCAAAGCCACTGTGAGCCAAATTTCCTGCTTGCTGGGTGGCAGGACGGAGCCTGTGTCCTCAGCGCGAGCATCTGCTCCACTCTCCCCCACTCTGTTGGGCTCCTGATCTCATTCCCAGTTCCCAGGAGCAGGAACAGGGGGTGCGGGAAGAGGGGGTGCGGGAAGAGGGGAGGCGGGGATGGCAGCTGCGGAGAAGCGCGAAGAGAGAAAGCTGCCCCAGCTCCTTAGACTTAGGGTCTGAGTTATCAAGAAGAGGTGAATTCTTTTTTTTTTTTTTTTTTTGAGTCTTTACTGTTTGAAAAGGTAGGGAGGTTTTTAATGGTATCTGACCCAAAGTTGAGCACACAAGATGATTTTTAAAACTGGGATTTCTGAGTGAGTGCTGCAGAATCGAGGTTTCAGCAATATTAAATTAAAAATAAGCAGTTTCTATCAGAATTGATTCTCAGGAGATTTCTTCTTTATAAGTGGCAGCATTAGCACTCTTTGGCTCAGGTAAACTCTTATGATTTTGTTTTCTTCCCTGAAGGGTCCCGGGTTTGATTCTGACCAAGGGCACCTACCACCCTTTCATTGATCCCCAGCCACCTATAGGGGGCTTGTGCAGGAGGCAACCAATCCATGTGCCTGTTTCGCACTGATGTCTCTCCCCCTCCCAGCTTTCCACTCTCTCTCTGAAAAGCAACGGAAAAATATCCTCAGGTGAGAATAAAAACAAAAAAGAAAAAAAGAGGAAATCGTGTGGAAAGAAGATGGCAGACTGACCAGCGACCCCTAGATCCGAGGAACAATAAAGTAATATGTTCCCTGAGCTTGTTTTTCTGCCTCATATGTCCCAGACTTGTTCCTTGAAGAAGCCAGCCACTCAGAAATGCCAATAGGCACAAATGAAGACACCCCAACAAATGCTTGCTGTACCCAGAGGAACAGCGAGGGTGCAGTCTAGCAGGACACAAACTTCTAGAAAATAACGGCCTTATTGCAGAAGAAGCTGTGGCCCAACCACGCCAGCAAAGGCCGAGAACTTTCACCCTCCCAGGTATTACAAGGGTCCCCAAACCCCCTGCTGGGAAGGTGTCAGAGGAGGTGGGGTGGGAGCTGGAATTTTTCTCCATCCTGGGCAGTAACGGGCTCCTTCCCATCACAGACTTGCAACCTCATTGGACAGTAATTACAGATTTCCAGCCTCGCTGGACAGTAATGAGGTGTTTCTCTCCACCCCACACAGCGTGGTGTGAAAGGAGGCTTACTGGGGTGTTGTAATGAGATGCTCCTACCCTCTCCCTAAATAGGGAAGTGTGGGTAAGGCCTAGTGGGGAGGAGAACTCCCACCCCTGCCTACAGTACAAAGGAGCACCCCCACTGGGTATCCTGGAGGCCCAGTAAGGCATCTAGACACCCACACCCACTACCCTGCGAGTACTGAAGCAGCATCTCCTTTTTTCTTGTCAGATGATATCAGAGGAAGCCAGTTAAAATACAAGGTTTAAATGAGATCTAGAGTTTTCTAATACCCAGAATGTAGATTTTCAATTTAAAAATCACTCATCCTACCAGGAAGCAGAACGTTCTTGTCAGCAAGGAAAAGACAATCAATGAATGCCAACAGCAAGATAACAGCGATAGAATCATCTCACAAGGATTTTAAGGAGCCATTGCAAAAATGCTTCAGTGAGCAATTAAGATGCTTGAAACAAATGAAAATAATAAGAACCTTAGCAAAGAAATGCAAAGTCTTAACAAAGACATCGAACAGTGTAAATAAGAACTAGATGGAAGTTTTAGAACTGAAAATACAATAACTGGAATAAAAACCTGAGTGGGTGGACTCAATAGCATGATAGAAGGGGAAGAAGAAAGAACCAGTGAACTAGAAGCAGAGCAATAGAAATTATTCAATCTGAACAACAGGAAGAAAATAAACTAAACAAAACGAACAACAGGGCCCTCAGAGACCTGAGAGACTTTAACAGAAGATCTAACATTTATGTCACGAGAGTCCCCAGGAAGAGAGGAGAAAAAGGGCAGAGCTGAAAAAAAGTAGTAAAAAAAAAAAAAGACTGACAACCTCCCAATTTTGTAAAAGACATAAACCTACATACTCAAGAAGCTGCCTGAATCCCAAACAGGATAAACCCAAAGAAAGAAAGACCAAAACACAGCATATCCATCTATAGTATAGATGAAAGCTTCTGAAAACTAAAGGTAAAGAAAATTTATTGGAAGTATCAAGAGAGAAATTCCTTATTAGTTTACTTATGGGGGAAAGACAATTTGAATGGCAGTGGGTTACTCATCAGAAATCATAGTGACCATGAAGAAATTGGCACATTTTTCAATTGCTGAAAAAAGAATTAAAAGAACTATAAAACCAAAATACTATATATAGTAAAAATATCCTTTAGGAATGCAAGGGAAATCAAGACATGTTAAGGTGAAGAAAAACAGAATTTCCCACAAGCGTACCTACTGTAACAAATGGCTAAAACAAGTTTTTTGAAGAGAATGGAAATGTTAAAGGAAGTAACCTTGGAACACTATGAAGGACAAAAGAGTACAATGCTCATAAACAAAATAGACTTTCCTTTTCCTCTTAAATTTTCTAAATTATGTTTGATGGTTGAAGCAAAAATTGTAACACAATGTGTTCTAAAAGTACTTGGAGGAAATATTTCAGGCAGTTACAGATAAGGTTGGGTTGAGAAATGGAAAAGGAGGAGAGGTTTCTACACTTACTTGAACTGGTAAAATGACATCATCAGTAGACCATGGTGAGTTATATATATATAATGTTAACACTAGAGCAACCACTGAAAAAAGCTATTCAAAAAAATACACTCAAATATACTATAGATAAATCAAAATGAAATTCTAAAATAATGTTCACATAACCCACAAGAAGGTAGGAAAAAAGAGACAAAAATGCAAATAGAACAAACAGAAAACAAAAAAGAAAATGGCATTTGTCAGCACTAAAGTATAAATAATTGCATTATGCAAATGGTCAAATTTACATTTAATCTAGACAGAAATTGGCAGAGCAGATGGTAAAACTCATCTCATAAGTATGGCTCAACTACATGCTGTCCGCAAGAAACTCTCTTCAGCTATAATGATATAGGCAAGTTGAAAGTAAAATGATGGAAAAATATTTATTCTCTAAATTTTAATTAATTTGTAGCTATTAATCGGAGGAAAGCAGGAGTAACTGTATTAATATCAGATAAAGAAAATTACCAGACAGAAAGGAAGAGATAAGAAGGACAACCCAGCAAGAAGACATAGGGATCCTGAACGTGTGTGCACCCAAAAACAGAGCTGTAAAATATGTGAACCCCATTGATAGAACTGAAGGGGGAGATAGACAAATCCATAATTATAGTTGGAAACTTCAACATCCTCTCTCCACAACTAAAAGAACAACCAGACAGAAAATCATCAAAGATATAGAAGAATTCAACAACACCATCAATTAAAAGGACTGAATCAACATTTATAAAATACTCCACCCAGCAGTAGCAGAATGTACATTCTTTTCAAGTGCCCATGAAACATATATCAGAGACCACTTCCTGGACCTTAAAACAAACCACAACAAATTTAAGAGTTTAAATCCTATATCTCATGTGCTCTCTGACCAATGTGAGTTCAACTGGAAATTACTAGCAAAGATAACAGAAATATCTCCAAACACTTGGAAATTCAAAAAAATATTTCTAAATAATCCATGCATCAAAGAAAATATCTCAAGGGAAATAAAAGAAATCCATTGAATTGAATGAAAATGACAATACGATATGTAAACTTTGTGGAACATGACTAAAACAATGCTGAGAGGGAAACTGACAGCACTAACTGCATGTATTAGAAAGGAAAGCCTCAAGTCAATAACCTAAGCTCCAACTGTAAGGACCTAAAAAAAGAACAAAATAAGCTCAATGGAAGCAGAAGGAAGGAAATAATAGAGAAAAGCAGAAATCAGTGAAATAAAAAACAGACATATTAGAGATAATAAAATATAGAACAGTTTCTTTTAGAAGATCAATAAAATTTACAAACTTCAAGGAAGATTGACAAAGAAAAAAAGAGAGAAGACAAATTACCACTACCAGGAAGGAGAGAGGGAATACTACTACAGACCCCGAAGATATCAAAAGGATAATTAGGAAATACTATGTACAACCCTACCCCCATAGATTTGACAACCTAGATAAAAGTGGACCAATTTGTCACAAAATACAAAACACCACTATTCACCCAATGAAACATAAGTTATTTGAAGTTGCATGGTAAGTATTAAGGAAATTGAAGAGAACTGACATCTTCACTATATTGAGTCTTCCAATCCAGGAACAAAATATGTCTCTACATTTATTCCCTTAGTCTTTCTCAGGCAAACATTTACCAGCCAAGCAGCATTTGCCTTGGGGGGGGGGGGGGGAGTAATTGCTCCACCCTGTTGGAAAACCTCTCCACCCACCCTGTAGAGTTTCTACAGCCTGAGGCTCATTAAGAGACTGAATAACAATCAGCCTCTGGGTGATTTGAGTCTTTGGTTGATCTGCTTCTGGACCCAGGGCTTGGTGCACATCTTAGTCCCAGCCCCAGCAGAGGAAAGCACAAGCTGTAGAGTGTGGAAAACTTCAAACAGGGCACACAAGTCCAGTCAAAAACAAGTGTCTGGCATTGGCCTGCACCAGAGACCCTCCAAAAAGACTGAGAATCCTGGGAGATCTACCTAATACATAGAAACAAACCTAAACAGGCAGCCAAAATGGGGAGACAAAAAAACAAGCCCCAAATGAAAGAACAAAAGAATTCTCAAGAAAAAGAGCTAAATGAAATGGAGATAAGCAATCTATCAGATATAGAGTTCAGAATACTGATTGTAAGGCTGCTCAACAGCATAAGAAAATATATGGAAACTATGAAGGATGGCATAGCAGAAATAATGAATACACTGGAAGGAATAAACAGATTAGAGGAAGCTGAGGATCAGATCAGCTAATTAGAAGATGGTATAAAAAATCACTCAATCAGAGAGCCAAAAAGAAAAAAACAATTAAAAAAACAGGAGAACAGTTTAAGGGAGCTATGGGGCAACATGAAACATAGCAATATTGACATTATAGCAGTACTAGAAGGGGAAGAGAATAAGAAGGGATAGAGAATTTGTTTGAATAATGGCAGAAAACTTCCCTAACCTGGTGCAGGGAAAAGTCACACAAGTTCAGGAGGCAGAGAGTCCCAAGCAAGAAGAACCCAAAGAGGCCAACACCCAGACACATCATAATTAAAATGCCAAAGATTCATGACAAAAAGAATCTTAAAGGCAGCAAGAGAAAAGCAATCTGTTACCTACAAAGGAGCTCCCATAAGACTGTAAACTGACTTCTCATGAGAAACTCTACAGGCCAGAAGGGAATGGCATAAAGTATTCAAGGTAATACAAAGCAAGGATCTGAAACCAAGACTACTCTATCCAGCAAGCCCCTCATTCAAAATAGATGGTGAAATAAAGAGCTTCCCAGACAAAATCAAGGCTAAAGGAGTTTATCACCGCCAAATCAGCACTGCAGGAAATGCTGAAGAGACTGCTGTAACTGGGAGTAGAAATAGAATGAGAAACACAGGCATAAAGAAATAAAACGGCAATAGATAAGTACCTTTGAATAATAACCTTAAATATAAATGGATCAAATGCTCCAATCAAAGGACATAGGGTAGCTGAATGGGTAGGAAAACAAGATCCAAATATATGCTGTCTGCAAGAGACCCACCTCAGAACAAAAGACTCACACAGGCTGAAAAGAAACTTCTTGAGGACTTTACGGGAGAGATCGACAGCAATATAGTCATAGTAGGGGAATTTAACACCCCACTGACTTTACTGGGTAGATCTTCCAGACAAAAATTCAATAAGGGAACAGTGACTCTAAATGACACACTAGATCAGATGGATTTAATTGACATTTACAGAACATTTCACCCAAAAGCTGAGAATATACATTCTCCTCAAGTGCACATGGGACACTCTGAAAAATAGACCACATGTTAGGACATAAAACAAGTCTCTACAAGTTCAAGAAGATTGAAATCATATCAAGTGTCTTCTCAGACATTTACACCATGGAATACTATGCAGCTATAAAAATGAAGGACCCCTTACCCTCTGAGACAGCAT
The DNA here is from genome assembly GCF_054644295.1 of Miniopterus natalensis. Taxonomy (NCBI): domain Eukaryota; kingdom Metazoa; phylum Chordata; class Mammalia; order Chiroptera; family Miniopteridae; genus Miniopterus; species Miniopterus natalensis. The sequence continues at coordinate 197,382,884 of NC_142081.1, read as the reverse complement.
GCTGGGACCTGGAGAGTACTGTGCTAAGTGAAATAAGCCAGGCAGAGGAAGACAAGTATCACATGATCTTACTCATATGTGGAATCTAATGAACAAAATAAACTGATGAACAAAATAGATCCAGAGGCAGAAGCATGGAACAGACCGAGGAATCTCGGAGGGAAGGAGGGGGGAGGGTGGGTGGGTGGGGAGAGATTAACCTAAGAACTTATATGCATATATGCACAACCCATGGACACAGACAATAGTGGGGTGAAGGCCTGGGGTGTGTGTGTAGGGAAGAGGGGATCAATGGGGGGAAGGGGACATTCGTAATACTTTTAACACTAAAGATAAGTTAAAACATAAAAAAATAAATAAATAAAACCAGGAAAGTCCTGGGAAAACCGAGATGTGCATGAAATCCTTTCATTTTAGAGTGAAAGCTGCCTCTAACTTCACATTTTTCAAAGTTCTGTTGCATATACTTAAAATAAATTTATTAAAAGCTTCACATAATTAGATTACTAAAAAGCAAACAAACACCTCAATAAGACTTTACTACATACTTATTGGCAAGGCTAAAATACAGCGTAGAGACTTACAGTGGACCTGTAAGATTTTACATTCCCACCAACAAAGTAAGAGTGATCTGGTTCCCATATCCTTACTGGGTCACTCATGCATGAAAACATAAATGGTACAGGCACTCTGGAAAACAGTAACGTCTAACAGTTGCACTCCTGGGCATTTATCCCAGAGAAATAAAAACTAATGTTTAAATAAAAATGCATACACAAATACAGGTTACTATTTGTAAAAGTGAAAAAAAAACCCAACTGGAAACATACCAATGTCCTTCAATGGGTGACCAATTAAACCATGTCTGGTACATCCATACAATCAAACACTACTCAGCAATAAAAAAGAATCAGTTTTTGATAAACGAGTTGGATGAGTTGCCAGAAAATAATGTTGAGTAAAAAAAAAAAAAAAAATTCCAAAAGTTTACTCACTGTATGATTCTATTTATTTAACATTCTTGAAATGAGAAAATTGTAGAGATGGAGAACCTGTAAGTGGTTGCCAGGGGTTAGTTAGGAAGGTGGGGATGGAGGGAACAGGGTGTCTTTCTGCAACAGGAGGGATCCTTGCAGTGATGGGAATGTTCTATGTCGTGACTGTGTCACTGTCCAGATTTTGATTGTGATGTTTTACTATAGTTTTAGAAGGTATTACACGGGCAGAAACTGAGTAGAGGACACAGTACAGCTCTTAGCTTTGTTATTTAGAACTGCATGTGATTCTACAATAATCTCCAATTTAAAAAGCTTAATTAAGTAATAAAAAGAACACATTGACATATGCCTCTCCCCAGGAAGATGCGCTACTTCTGGACTGTGTTTTGTGGGAGAAAGGTTGGAAGAACTATAGAGAGACTATGGTAAGTGCAGCAGAAGTCTCCACTCCCTGAGGGAAAACACATGGATGGGGGAAGCAGACAAATTTGTTAATTCATTCGTTTGTCCATGAAGTCAGGTCATCCACTCATTTATATGCTCATATGTTCATTCACGTATAAACATTTCATTCACTTGCCCACCTTGCGCTCAAACAGTAGTTACTGAGACCAGCTGGAGCTGTTGTGTATGAGGTATGGTACTAAGCACTGGGGGAATGGGAGAATGGCCGGGAAATGACCACTGAATTTAGGGAGCTATGGTAATTCATTACACATTCCATCAACCAAATACACTACCAACCCAACCAGCCCAACCGACCAACCCAACCAACCCAACCGACCAACCCAACCGCCCAACGGCCAACCCAGCCGGCCACCCGGTGTTGGTAAGGGCCGATCCTATCCCCAAGGCCTACTAGAATTGCTTGGCATAACCTATACAGCATGTGCCACTGATTTCATACCTGTGCACTGACTGCGTAAAGGGGGCATGTTTTCAGAGCTGGCTGCCGAATCATCAGCCCTCTGACAACCCAGGGAGCAAGGCAGATACAGAATGGAAAGGGGAGCGATGCACCACTTCCGAGTGAGTGAGAGCAGGCACTCGGCCCTGGCCCCAGGATAAAGCCCCCACAGAGGGACCCCTGGGCTCTCACGGAGTGGCCCCCACCCCCTCCCGCCCCATGCCCGCTAGTGCAGCTGGGCGCCTTACGTTTTCCATCCTCTCTGCAGGTGTGTCCCGGGCAGGAATGTTCTTTCCCCACTTGTAACCCTAAAGCCCACTGTTCTGTAGCTTTGGGCCCCTTCCTGTTAGTCCACGAGGGACAGTGAGTGGCTGCTCCCCTCTGTTGCCGTGGCACTTAAAGTCTCTGGATTATTACCGGTCCGATCAAGTGCCAGGAGGGGGCATCGGGAGGTCAGAGGTCAAACACAGAGATGGCATTCCACCTTCTCCACTTGCTGAGGGTTTTAACTGGGGGAAGCTTCTTAACCTCTCAAGATCTCTTTCCCCTCGGACTTTATGGATGCAAATAGGATCATATCTCAGGCTGGGGAGTGGGGTCAGAGGAACAGCACAGGGATGGCACTGAGGAAACGCAGGGCTCCCGTGTGGCGGGGAACCTGCTTTGCCTTTCTGGAGATTCTGGAAGAATCTTTCTTCTTCTCGCGAGGCAGGTCTGTTTCCTGCTCATTTCACTACTCCCAGCTTTCTGCCTCCTGCAGTAATAGCGCTGCTGATAATAACAGTGCCTGTCGTCAGTGCGTTACTTACTGGTACACAGTAGATAATAAATGTTTGTTGGAACAGCTTGTTTGGAAATCACTAGATTCCCGGGCTGCTTCTGTTTCTTCCAGTTATATCACATTAATTTACTTTTGCTGAAAATCAAGTGCTCTCTGGAGGGGCCAGGGAGAGGGGGAGGAGGGAAGCCATGTGGCTTTGGCCACTTTTATGCCTGAACAGGACATACACGTTTACCAGGGATGACAGTGAAAGGTACTTTGTGAGTTCTTTCAGAAGAGCAGCGGAGGGGGCTGGATTATTTACTATGAGGGGGAAGCTGTAAAGAATTGTATATTACATATATATATATGAATTAGTCATGTGGCCATACAGAGGTCTCTCTCTTGCTTCCTCAGCTTGTAGAAAGAGAGAGCTCTACCCCCATTTCCCTTACTGCCTACCCTTGGGGCTGGCTAAGGAGACAAGGAAACATGTAGACACTAGAATTGAAAGGAAGGGGCCTTCCACTTGGGTATCGTGAGCATATGAGGGTGTGTATTAGTTTCCTGGGGCTGCCCTAACAAAGTAGCATGAACTGGGGGCGGCGAGGGCTTAGAACAACAGGAACATATTCTCTTACGGTTCTGGAGACCACAGGTCTGGAGTCAAGGTGGGCAGTGCTGGCTGCCTCTGGGGGCTGTAGGGAAGGCCCCTCCCCAGCTTATGCTGGTTTGCTGGCAGTCCCTAGCATTTCCTGCCTTCTGCTGTATTGTCCCAAGTGCGTCCCTGTGTTCAAATTTCCCCTTTTATAAGGACACCTGCTCCAGTATGACTAGTTAAGATGTTAAGTAGTTGCATCTACATAAATCTTATTTCCAAATAAGGTCATAATCTGAGGTACCTGGGGGTTAAAACTTACATGTATGAATTTGGGGGGACACAATTTAACTTGTGTATGGTGTAACTAAGATTTCATTGTGAAATCATGAAAGATTAAAAACCAACAACTTCTTCAACCTTCTCAGTTTGTGCAGGAGAAAGTTGGAGCCCAGAGATGTTGCAGAGTCAGGAAGAGGGGGACAGACTTGCTTATTTCAGAATCCCCCCCCCCCCAATCCTCACCCGAGGATATAATTTCCATTACTTTTTGGAGAGAGTGGAAGGGAGGGAGAGAGGGAGAAAGAGAAACATCGATGTGAGAGAGACACATCGATTGGTTGCCCCCTACATGCGCCCCCAACCAGGGCTGGGGATGGAGCCTGCAATGGAGGTAGGTGCCCTGGGCTGGGATCAGACCTGGGGCCCTTCAGTCTACAGGCCGATGCTCTAACCACTGAGCCAAACTGGCCAGGGCCCATTTCAGAATTTTAGTTCCAGCTCTTCCCGGCCAGGTGACCTAGAACCACCCACTGAGAGCTTGACCCTCAGCTTGGAAATGACATTATCGGGCATTGCTTAGCAGGGGGCAAAAAGGTCAAATGTGACATTGCCTTGAAGAGGCTTTACCGACTGTAAGGGACTTTATAAGAGTAAAGGGTGGTGTCTTTAAGGTCACAATACAAGTGACAGGCCAACATGCCACAAGTATCTGAGAAGCCTCACACCAGATCCGGGGTTTTTCCCTTAGGCACTGCACACTCCCAGCCACAGGGAGCTCAAGGCAGGGTCTGAGGCTCTCCTGAGCAGGGATGGGGAGTGTGTCACAGAAATGGACTTCCAGGCCATGGGAACACTGGAACTTGGCCGGGCTGAGAGGTCTAACCCAATCCTGTGGGGAGCTCCTAACGACCAGGTCCCTTTGCCCTTTGATGGGCAAAATTCTCAGTAAAATGATTGCTATTTTCCGCAGCCTCAGACAGTGAGGTCTAGGCAGGGTAAAAAAGCACACTTTGTGGGTGAGCTGAATAGCAAAGGTCAGTGTGAGAGCAGTGGAAAACTCTGTGCTGGAGCTCAAAGCCGCTGCAAGACTGGCAGGTGAGCAGCAGGGTAGAGCCAGAGCAGGGTTTGCACCAGGACTCCACTCGCCCGCTGTGTTGACGATGGGGTGGGGGAGGGGGTCAGCTTAATTCACACCCTGTCTCATTGCTCCGCCTGTTAAATGGGGATAAAGCTACTCATGCCCAGGGGTGGGGGCACAGCCAGGCTCAGCCATTCCCCAGTGGGAGAGGCGGTAGGTACTGCAATAAAGTGTACACGGGCCCCAAAGGCTGGGAGTGCCCTTCCCCTAGACCCGGGGAGAGCCACGGTCAGCGTGTGAGGGGACAGGCACAAGGACAGTGCTGACTGCAGCATCGTCTGTGTGGTTGGAGAAGCGGAGAACATCGGGTAGTCCACGGGTAGAAGAATGAATGAGTGAAATCCCGAGGGTGCAAATAATGAAACATTAGGAGGCAGCTAGGACAACAGAGCCATGCCAGTGTTCTCAAACTGTGGTGCCAGGGCCAGGAGCAGAAGCATCGCCTGTGGACTTGTAAACAATGAAAATCCACGGCCCGACCAGCTCTAATGAAGCAGGAAATCTGGGGTGTGCCCAGCACTCCTCTGTAGGAAGCTGACCTGGAGATTCTGCTGCTTGCACAGGGACAGGCATGAAAACACAGTCACCAGTTCAGAGCTAAGAGAAACTGAGGTTGGCTGTTCAATGGAGTTTATTTAAATGAAAAGCACTCCCAGGCACAAAAACCCGAAGTGCTAGAGACCCCCATCCTTCCATAGAAGGGAGCTGCGGGGAGCAGCGAGGGAGGAAAGAAGGAAGGAGGCTTTGAGCTGGGGCTGAGCTAACGCAGAGAGTGGACCATGGCCCGGGAAGGGGGCTTCGCTCAGCTTCTGCACCCAGGAGTCTGCACAAGCAAAGGGCCGAAACGGGAAAGACAACTCCCGTGGCCCAGAGCCGATCAAGTTCTTGCCTTGTGCCAGGTGCGGGTCTGTCTCTCACGCGTCCCACCTCTCTGGGTCCTCTCAGTAACCCCTTGGCTCACCCACTCAGGTCGCCCCCACTTCAGAGGTAAGCAAACCAAACAGGAAAGCTGGGGACACTTGCCCCAGGTCACGGGGCTCAACACTGGTGGAATTTAGCTCAGTGACTCTCAGCAGGACATTTGACAATGTCTAGAGTGTGCTGGGTTGTCACCACTGGGCAGGGCTCTGGCATCTGGCGAGTAGGGGCCGGGATGCTGTTAAACATCCTGCAATGAACAGGACAGCCCTGCACGACAGAGTCATCCAGCCCTAACTGTGAGGGTGGTGACGTTGAGAGACCCTGGTCCGTCTCCCACACAGCACCTCGCTGGTCTCCTGCAAACCAGTGTTTGCCAAATGGCGTTTAGAAGACCGTGAGCGTGCCATGAGCTTAGTCAGGCGCTCTGTGGGGCCAAGAGACATCAGCGAAGCAGTGCTTCACCCTGATGTGTGTATTTTAACATGATATACAAATGCGTGTGTACAGTTGACCTTAATGTTGAGAAGTGCCCGACCTAATGCAGAAGGCGAGATGTCCGGGCTCCTCCTTGACCAGCAGGCTCTTCTAACTAATCGCTGCAGATTTTCTTCTACAGCCCTGGTCTGAGATGCATCCTACCTCATGATTGCCACACGCATACATGATATTACTCTATTTCTCGTGACCTAAGCATACCCAAGCTTGATCGCTTTATACAGCAATGACTTATTCTGTGGAGCCACGCTTTTCACCATAAACGCCAGTCCTATGCCTATCACGTAGGTGAGGTTTCTACTAGACGGTGGTGCTCTGCAGCTTTCCCCGTTTCCACTAAATGAGACCCCCCCGAGGTTCTATACTGAGAAACCTGAAAATCGTTTATGACTCCTCTGTTCTCCTCACCTTCAATGTTCATCTAGTAACGAGTCCTACTGATGGTGCTATCTTCAAAATATATTTTAAAATCTGCCCATACCTCCCTCCCTGCTCTCATTAAATCTAGCCTCCATGAGCTCTTGTTGGATGGGTGTCACGGCCTGGAAATGGGGTCATGCCTTTTTACCCTCGCATTTGAACACAGATCTGTCTGGCTCCAACCTTTCCTTCCCCTTCCTCAAAGAGGACTTCCAGCCACATGTGCAGTGTATGCTGTTCTCTAGGTTTAGACCTAGGACCACAACTGAAATAGTTTCCCAGTCTTCCAGCTCCTTCAGATCTTAGGAAAAGCAACCAAAATTACTACGACAAACAACCCAAAGTCTTCCGTGCTTCACGAACTGGGAATCTAGGGCCACCAAGATTTTCCCAAATGCCCGGCCTTGCTTGACTCTGGCCACCTCTAGTTTTCAGCTCCTGTGTTTAATCAACCATTTCAGTGTGTGAATCATCTTACCGTCATCCACTTTCTGTGGCATCAACTCAAACATGACTCGTAACTCTTCCTGTAGCTTACACTCATGGGCACTTAGGATCTGAGGGTGGAGATTTCACTAACGGCTAGTCAGGGAGGAAGGCTGGAATCAAGAGCTAATAACCTCACGTCCACAAAAACTCGAGATGAAATATCAGACGCCTCTTTTATTTCACACTCTTTGGCCACCAACCACAGGGGACTTCTCAGCTCCTAGCCCTCAGCCACCTGTGACAGGGCTGCCCAGTCCCCTCCTGCTATCAGGGGATCAGGGGTTTAGCCACATCCTTTGTGCCTTATTTCCTGCCGACGCCCAGTCTGCAGACATTCCTTCTGACCTCAACAAGTTGATCAATGTCACTTCGAAAGAAGTAGTTTTCCTTAAGAGGGACACTGATTCATGGTTAGGACAATGAATATTATTATCCCTTCAAAGGGGTTGAAGATTTCAGCTCAGGGTAAGCTGTTCTAAGATTTTGAGAGGTTTCCTAGCAAAGGCCCTGTGGTGAGAGGGAGCGTGGCCAGGACACAGGCTTTTTGCTCTTTACACTAATGACGAGTGAAGGCCCTGCAGGTTTGTGAGCAGAGATGAACCTGTCAGGCCGTCCTCGGGACAGGCCTGCTGTGGGAAGAGGGCGGGTGGCTGTTTCCCCTCCTCACTGCGTGGTTTTGGCTGAATTTGGTAAAAACTTGGGGAGCAGGCTGCAGGCTCCGAGTGGGGACTCCATGCCCTTGAGCTCCTGTCAGTTCTGAAAATCCAAGGCAGTCAAAGAAACACTGACGTTTTCCAGGACAGATGGAAGGGGTGAGAACTGATGAGTTAGGAACCTGGAGACGACGCCTTGCACATTCGAAATAGATGTATTAACTATGCCGGCCGCTTGAGGCCAGAAAGCAAAGGCCTGTCTCCGAGGGAGGCCAGTAGCCACCGGAAGCAGAGCGAGGCAGGTGCCGCTCCCTCCCGCGCCCTCCCCAGCGCTTCTATTTCTGCAGCCTCACTTCCTCCAAGTGTCAGACGGATCCGCTGTTTTTGCTGACTTGATCCTACAGAGGATAATGGGAATTACTTATGCCTTTCCCTCTTGGGGGTGAACAGGGCAGGAGAGGCCGCAACGTTTGGTTTTAGGAAATTTCCCTCTTTTTTTCATCTTTGACCATATTGATTGATTGATTTCTTCTTAATTTATCTTTATTGTTGAAAGTATTACAGATACCCCCCCCATTGACCCCCTCCAGTCCACTCCTGCCACCTCCCCAGGCCTTCCTGGTCCTATTGTGTGTCCATGGGTTTTGGATTTTGCATATATGCCTACAAGTTCTTTGCTTAATCCCCCCCTCCCTCGAAATATGTCAGCCTGTCGCCTGCTTCAATGAATTTTTTGTGCGTGAGGTTTCAGAGAGCACAACCCAAGATGCAGAAAACTGAGGAATTGTCTCAAATAGAAGGGACAGTAATCTGCCAGGGTGGCCCCTGTTCTGTGTGGCTGTGGAGACAGCACTTCCCGCTGTGACCCCCTCTGCTCTCCAGGATTCAGCCGCAGCCTCCTGACTCCACAGCGGCCCCTCTTGGGGGCGCCTCTGCCAGCATGTACTCAAATACCCCATGGCAGGAGCCCTGAAGCTGGCACAGCCCTGTGTCTGCCCATGGACCCTGTGGCACAGCTCACCTCCCCCGGGGCACCATACCCTCCGGGCCACTACCACCCTGGACACTCCTGACAACAGCCCCCCTTGTCCCCATGACTGTCATTCAGAGTAAGACCCCGTCAGTCCTGGCTGGAGCCGGCCTTAAGAAAAGGGCTTTGGAGACACCAGGTTCTTGCTTCATTATGTGACGCTGGGTGAGCTAGGGGACCTCTCCGGCCCTCAGTCTTCTTACCTACAGAGTGGGGACTAGAATGTGCCCCGTTTTTTTTCCAGGGTAGATGTGGAGATGAACGTATTCAAGTTCCCAGCACAATCAGTAAATGGCAACACATTACCTACTGTGGTTATTATTTTCACCTGCTGCTTGCCTGCCGCAGTCTCTGTGTTTTTGAAGGAGCCATCCGTTGACTCATTCATTCTGCGCGTCTGCACTCGCCAGGCTCCGTGGCCTCCACGCTTTCCTGCTGGGCCTGGAGTTCGCAGGGGCTGCTCACCCCATGCCTGTTCTAGTCGCTCAGGGGTGCTTTCCTTGCTCTGCTGAGAACACGAGCTGTGTGCTACTGTGGCGCTGAGGGTTGGGCGTGCACAGGGAGTGACCAGGGTGTCCCTGGCCCGGAGGGAGGACATTCGCATGCTCCCCATACATGGGCACCCTTCTCCTAAGCAGTCAGCTCTGGACGCACGTCACCCACGCTTACTCCCTCCAAGTGCGCTTTAAAGCGACCCTGTGGCTCTTACTCCCAGCCCGTGAGATAAACACACGCGTCCCCTTATTTTCTTAGGAATGCCGGCAAGGGGAGGAGACGGTCTGCTCTGCGTAGCCTCTGCCCTGCGCCCGCCCTGCAGTGGGTTTCCAGGCACCGCCTCATTTGTTCCCCACAACAGCCGTGCATGCGAGGAGACCGCCTTCCCCCCATTTTGGAACTGAGTCGGCTAAAGATCAGAGGAGTTAAGGAACTTGTCCCCAAACCCAGGACTTACAATGACACCAGAGCCCGGCCACCTGTCTGCAGGCAATGCTGTCGATCCACCAACCCTCCCTCGGGCCCACCATTCGGGTTTGAGCCAGGGTGTCGCCCTCAGAACATTATAGCGAAGGCGATAGCATTGCACGGTCAGGAGAGGGAATCCTGACATCCTGCAGCCCGGTTTTTCCCTCTTTACTCAGGTCCCCTTTTATGGGGGCCCTTCTGCTGACAGTTTCGTCCCTGTCATAGCTAAAGGAAGCTGAGCAAAGAGAGATTGGTGGACTCACCATCGAAGACACCGCAGTTTAGCAGGAAATGTGGCTGAATGACCTGCACCGGTCGTCACCATGCATCTTCTAGATTATGGCCGGGTCCCAGCTGCTGTAACAAACACATTCATCGGATTGTCTGCACCGTCCAGAAGTTTCGGGTGAGTGACCACTCAGACAGCTCAGCCCTTTCTGGCTCCCCTGCAAGGATCTTGGTCTGTGCATAGATGGGCACAGTGGCCCAGGAGAACCGGCTCAGGCTGAGGTCCCTGCTGGCTACTCACAAGGACTTGAAGGTGCCATCAGGAGCCTGCGGGCTGCTGACTCTGGGCCAAAGCAGGTGAGCAGAGCCCAGCAGGGGCCACAAGCCTGACTCACACCTGCTGTTGACATCAAACAGTCCCAGGTCCCCATGGTGCTCTTTGCTTACGCTGGTCAAGGTTAAGCTCAGGGGCTCCAGTCCCCCCTCCCCCGAGGCAGGGCGCTCCCTTCCCAGAGCAAAGGCCGCAAGCGTGCCTTCCCTTTCCTTCCTTTCTCTGAACAGGACCTGGAGGCTGAGCTCCTGCTCGGTGCGGTGCTGATGTCTTCTCCCGGGACCAGGCTGCCGCCCACTGCTCTCCTGGAACCTTCTGATGGTCAGAGCTTCTCTCCCGCTTCCTGGTGATTGCTGGTGGTTGCCTGGAGCACCACTTTACAGAGGGCCTGAGACCGTGGGCAGGCTCCGTGGGAAAAAGGGCCATGGTCTATTACGGATGTTTGGGGCCCTTCCAGGACTGGCATTTCACAGCCCTGGAGTAAGGTAGCGAATGTGGATGGCACTCTGGGGACAGGTGAATGGGCTGATAGAGATTCTTGGGAAGAGCAGGGATAGCGCAGACTCTGTAGATAGTGGACACACACACATTCTCTCACTCTCAAGGAGGCAGGCAGGTTGGGCCTTAGTTGAGGAGGTAAAGTAAGCTCTAGATTTGAAGGATGAACAGGCGTTTACCAAGTAGAACAGAGAACATTGCAGAATGGTATGTCCAGGGAAGACCAAGCAGTGCGGTGGCCTCGGCTCATCACAGGTGTAGCAGGTGACGGTAAGGGATGAGACTGCAGAGGTCGCGGGGCCCGCATCACCATGGACACACTCTCTCGCGTTAAGAAGTTGAGACTTTATTCATAGGTTGTGGGGTGTCAGGTCCTGGTTCTGTCTTTAGCTAGCACCAGGGCCAAAATGTGTAGGATCCGAAATGAGGCTTGAGAGAAAGAATGATAGGAACCTGAAGCCAGGAAGTGCTTAGGGATGAGCAGCCCGCCAGACAGAAGCATAAACTAGGTCTCACCTCAGGGGCTGGCCCAAACTTCATGTTTGCCTTTAGCAGAAGCTTCTACCTGGGGATAGGAAGGAAGCCCCGGAAGGGACAGTTTGGGACCTAGTTGTTGAAAAATTTGGGATAATGAGAGTAAAGGGTAATTAATAGGACCTTGGGCCCAGGGGTTGGGGATAGTAATCTAGTTATGAATCCTGGTGTAAGGGGGAAGAGAAAGGGACTGGGACTTGGGACCAGCACTGGGCTACCATGTGGCAGTTGGCCTTGCAGGTGACAAGAGAACTGTTTCCTGAATCCAGTTAGAAGGTCACATGAGACTAGAACCATCTGCCCTGACAGACCATTCAGCTGAGGTGCTGCCTGCAGCCTTCCAAAGCCCAGGGGGACGGGCTGTCCACTCCAGAGGCACTGTGTCTACCAGACCTTGAACAAAGCTGCTTCTCCATGAGGTTCAGCAGCCCTGACATGTCACATGAGGTTAGCGTAGAGCCTGGTGAGCAAAGATGATGGAACAACCCTCTTGGCTGCAGGGAGGGAGCTCAGGGTTGTCTTGGTTCTGCCCACCTCCTGCCCTTGGCCTCTGCCTCCTCCCCACAGCTAAGACTCTCAGATTGAACCAGGAAGGAGGGATTTAAGCAATTCCAGGACCACCCCCGGACTCACCAATCTTGTGAGTTGGACTCTGTGCCCCGGTTTTGATGAACCACCCTGGGCCTCAGCTCTCATCAGAAGGGCTCAGTACTGCTCAGCTGAGTGGCCCTGGTGAAGTGTTGGGGACTCTCTGAGCACCTACTTCCTCATCTGCAAAAAAAGAGAAGAGCCCCAACTTTGTGGAGTTGATCTGAGGCTTTATTAAGAGTACTGGGCCTTGCTAAGTGGTCCATAGACGTAGTGGTTGCTATGACTCACGGTGCAGGATGGCCTCTTGCTGTCTATGAGTCACACATTTGGGGGCCTTACTAACCCACTTGCTCCAGGGAGAGAAGAGCAGGTGCGCAGGTTTGTGAAGGGCCGAGACACATGCCAACCAAAGAGTATAAGGCAGAACTGGAAGAGAAATCCAGCTGGCGGAAGAGACAATAACCAAGTTAAGCAGAGTCTTATCTAAACAGTCAATGACTTCTTAGTGGCTCCAGGAGGAAGGCAAGTACATGATATTATGCAAAGATAGTATGCAAATAAAGAGTATGCAAATAAAAAAAATATTACGGAGACCTTGGAGAAGTCCAGTAGCCCACTGGACTAATGTTTCATGATATATGAAGCTTCCTGCTCTGGACAGGGGGAATCGAAAACTTCCCTTTTTCCTCAGGGTTCTGTTGCTTTCTCTCTCTGTCTCTGTAGAGATCTTTAACATTTCATATACTGAATTTTATTGTCATTTTCTCTTTATCTGGCTTGTCAGACAATGGACTTCTTGGAGGTGAGAATTATGTGTATATTTTACCTGGCATAAGAGAGGCAAAGTGAATCTCCGTGTTTGTGAAAAGAATACAAGTCCATTGTAGTGAAACCTCTCCAACGTGGGATTTATAAATAGTTCTCAAAGGATGCCCAGGAAAACACAGCTTCTTGGAGAAGGGGTGAACAGAAAAGAGTCAGACAAACTGAGATTGTGTGTAGCAAGGAGAATTACACAATGCCTATCAACAGTGCTGGTCGAAACCTTCGAACCAATGGTATTGGGAAGAAACCTTCTAACCAAAAATTGATGAACAGGAGACTAGGGCAGGAGTGAAAGGGCTCCCTCAAGGAGCAGTGGAGATGGCTGGAGAGGCAAGGCCCCCAGAGAGTTGGTGAGTCACACTGCTCAAAACTGCCTTTGGAAAGAAGCTTGGATGAAAGAACAGAATTTGTGCAATTAGAACATTTTTTTTTTGGGCATTCTTACCTGCTTCTCTCACAAGCTATTTTTGGTAAGTTTGCATTAACATTCTAACAAAATGCCAATTAAAGCAGCTTTTAATAAGCTGTGTTTAAAAGACTGAATCCAAAGAGGAAAGTGTGTGATACTGACACTCAGCGCGGGAGCCAGATTCCTAATCCCACGTGGATGATCCTGAAGTTCTCGCTGTCCGCGCCCGGGACAGCAACATGGTCAGTGGAAGAGCAATCTCCCCGCGTGGTGACAAGGGGAACACACATCCACCGCTGGGGTGACGTCCTCCCTCTGTGTCCTTCTGCCTTTCCTTCCTTCCCCACAGTTCCTCTCTTAACAGGAGCTTGTTTTCCAGATCATGCCCCATGACATCTCAGCTCGCATATTTAGGATCTAAACAGACCATCGCTGGAGTCTGTGTTGACACCTGAATGTCTCGCATGACATCAGCCTGCGCCTATTTCTGGGGATGTGAATTCGCGCACACTGCAGGTGTGATCGCAGGTGCCCGGGGAACAGTTCCAGGGATGCTCATGGCTCCTGTAGAACGGCTTCAAGGCAGAACCGAGGGCTCAAGCTGGTCCTGCGCACGCCTTTCCAGGTTGACCAGCTGTCTCCACATCTCCTCCTGTTCTCTCCCTCCCTCTTCCCTTGATGGCTCATTCCCACCCATCCATTGAGCTCCTTCAGACATCGGCCCTCCGAGTCCCCAGAGAACCTGCGCTAACCTTCTTTGTAGCATCTACCCCGCTGATTGCCATTGCAGTCACTTGTCAGACTCTCCCCATGTAAACTGTGAGCTACCCGAGGGCAGGTCTTACTTCATTGACTGTGGTAACCCTTCTAACAGAGGGACTGACTGATACCATGGTGCCCCGAGTAAAATAAAGACAAGCTTAAAATTAGAATGGAAAGATAGATGGTTGGACACCTACTACATGGTTTATAGATATGGATGGTAGATAGATGCTAGATGATGGACGGGTGTGGATAGGACAGTGGGTAGAGGGACAGACAGGCAGATGGATACACAGGTGGGTGGCAGAGTCTGGGTCAGAGGAGGTATGATACAAGGATGCAAGGCCAGGGCTGCTCCCTCATCTCATCAATGTTTCATTCTTCATGACCTTTCTCTTCAAGTCAAAGGAAAGCTCTAAGGCTCTTCCACCTCATTTTTATTGAAATTGTTGGTTTCTTTCTCTTCTCCCTGCCTGAAAAGGTAGAAAGCGAAATATTTTTTGTTATTGTTGAATTTGATCAGCACTCGTTTTCCAGTCACCTACAACTGATTTCCCCCCATTTGAACTAGTTTAAAAAACAAAATGTTTTTGCCAATGAAGCCTGATAGGACAGGTATTAAGTGCTTAGGTGGAAGGAATTCATCCATGTTTACTATGAGCTGCATCGGTGGGAATCATTTTTAGTCACAGTAGAGAAGGAAAGAAGGGGTGGCCGCCCCCTGCCTCTGATGTCTCTTCTGCTAAATGACATTAAACTGATGAATAAAAGATGTTGCCCAGAGGAAGTCCTCTGACACCCTGCTCCTGGCTTATCTACTGTGTGATTGGGGGCAAGGACTCATTGCTCTTATGTTTGCTGTCTACGGAGGAGTCTGAGGTAGCCTCATTTGATAGGAACAGTCTCCAGCCTGCAAAGTTAAACACAACACCCGAAGGAAGTCCTGTTTTCTTTAGGAAGGAAATGTGGGTTTTTGATGGAGAGCTGACATGGGAAGTCTGGTCTTCCTCTCACAGTGGCTATGCTGGGAATCAGATATGCAATTCAGAGTCAGACAGTGACATAAATCCCAGGGCAGGAGAAGAGCACCTGAGGTTAACACAGTTCAAGACACCAGGTGTGGGACTGTGGGCAAATCGTTCTTAGCCCCTGCCTGGGAAGTGAGGAATGAGGAATAAATCCTCACTCAATTTACTTTTGAGTAATTAATTGGGTGTTTATAAAGATCCTGTAAAGAAAACTATATATTTAAAATTTTTGTCTTATCTTAAAAACTCTAAATTTGACTTTATGACCAATTGTCATTATTATTATTTTGGTTCAGTGCCACTAAGACTGGACTGAGGGATGCAGGATTCACATTCTCCTAGGTCTTTTCTGTGTCTCAATAGACCCACCATCTCAGAACTTCCTCCCTTACTCCCTTACCACAGGTTTCCAGCTTACATGCTACAGAGAAATGACTAGTTTGTCCATTACAAACAATTTATTAGGAATTGCTCAAAAACCTTGGGTTAAGTAACTTGGCTGTAAATACTTATATTAGTATATGGCAATATTAAAAATGACTATAGAATAGTAGTGAAAACACTTCCAGACTTTCCTTTCTTGGGTGTGTGACCATGGCCAAGTTACCTACCTTCTCCCAGTCTTAGGTTCCACGTCTGTGAGCTCAGGATGCACCTGTCTGAGGTCTTGCAAAGAGTCAATGAGATAATACAATAGAAGTGTGCTTCAGAGAGCCTAACATATAGGGAATGCCCAGGAGATGTCTTCAGTCACTAAACTAAACGTGTCTGGAATGCACCTCACCTGCTCCAGCGTCGGTGATGGCTGAATGCTTGATAGTTTGGAGTTTCTTTGGTTTCCTGATTCTGAAAATCACCAGTGCTCATGTTATTTGTAGAACAGGAAGACCTTTGAGACAGGAAACGCGAGCACTGAGTCATGCATTTGGTGTGCGGTCTTCCTCCAACCCTTTGACGGCCAGGGGGTCAAAGCCCAAATTTGCCAGCGTGGCACCCAGACCCGCTCCAGCCTTTCTCCAGCTTCAGTTCTCCCAGCCTCTGCACAGAAGCACTTGGGTTATGATGATTGTTCCTACAGTGCTCCCGGTGACCTGCTCTTTCACTCCTTGACCCAAGGGGACTCCGGCCAGGGGGACCTTCACAGAAGGGGGGACCTGCGCGCTGCCCTTGTGAGCCAGATGGTGAGCCCTTGGGAGGCCTAGAGCGGGAGAGATCCCAAAGCCTTCGGCGCTGGGCTGCAGGATAATATGGCCCCTGGCCCCGGCCGCCCGCGGGGTCTTGCTTCCCACCTCTCTCCTTCCCTTGTGCCACCTCTTCCAGGCCGGCCGTGCCTTCCTCAGACTCAGGAAGAACACTCCCTCAGGGCCTGGGGGTTTTCCCTTCCCCCTTCCTATGGGTACCTCGCCCCAGGTTCCCACGTGGCTCCCTCCTCTTTCCTCTGGGTGTCTGGTGAAATGTCACCCTCTCAGAGAGGTCGTTTCCTCCTGCACTGTCTAAAATAGCCACACCTCCATTGCCCACTTCTATCCCCTGCACTGATTTTTTTTATAGCGCATTTCACCACTGGATAAGTCTTTATTTATTTTTGAATTTATTTACTCTGTAAGGTCTATGAGAGCATGGAGTTTGCCTTATTTGATCTTCGCGGCACAGGGAGTGCACTGGGTGCTACTAACCACCAATACTCAGAAGGCCTGCAGCCCCCCACTCGCCTCTACAGTGTCGCTCATACTTCCCTTGTGTCCAGAGTCCCCTGCCTTTGTCTTTAAAGTTGGCTCATATTTCTGTAGCCAGTTCAAATCTGCCATCTCTCTGAGTTCTTCAATGAACACCTCAGCCTACAGGGGTTACCTGCTCCCCTAAATCACTGGAGAAATGAAAATCTTACCTGTCAGTGGTGATCGGTGGTCTTGTATGTGCAGAGGGAAGTATTGGGTTAAGTCAGCAGTTCTCAACCTTTTTCATCTCATGGCACATGGGCTAATTACTAAAATTCTGTGGCACACAAAAATATATTATATTTTTTGCCCATCTGACAAAAAAGGAACAGCTATAATTTTGATTCATTTACACTGGGCAGCTATTGTTGTGTTGGCTGTTGTCATTTTTTTATTTGACAATCAGGGAAAAGAGGTCAGTGCCCCTGACTAAATAGTCAGGTATTACATGTTTTAACAATTCTTGCAGCACACGGGTTGAAAATTGCTGGGCTAAGTGAATATGTTCTGGAGTCAGATTGTCTGGGATCGCACGTTGGCTTGGCCATTGGAGAGTTGGGTGACCTCATGCAAGCTACTTAGTCCCCTTGTGTGTCATCCCCTGACCTGTCAGAGAGGACAATGCCTGTGTCTGCCTCATGAGTTTGTTGCAAGGATAGAATGAGTTAATTCATCAAAGCACCGTGCTTGGCACATAGTAAGTACTCGGGCAAGGTTCGCACTCATTGTTGCCACCTAAATAAAGCATGCCCCCAGCGAGATAAAAAACCCCCTCTGTTCTTTGTATGCCCCGTAACATATGGCAGAGTCTCCCACACAGCAGGTGCTCAATAACTCTGTTGACTTTTGCCAAAATTATTTCCCCAAAGAAATGTCAGAAGAACTGCTTAGAAAATATATATACCATAGCAGTTATATTTGTAAAGCCGTTTGGGGACTCAAAAAGAATAAAGGAACCCAGCCGGCGTGGCTCAGCGGTTGAGCACCGATCCACTAACCGGGAGATCACGGTTTGATTCTCTGTCGGGGCACATGCCTGGGTTGCGGGCCTGATTTCCAATAGGGGGTGTGCAGGATCAATGACTCTCGCCCATCATTGATGTTTCTGTCTCTCTTTCCCTCTCCCTTCCTCTCTCTGAAATCAATAAAAACATATTTTTAAAAAAGAAAGGGTAAAGGAGACTTTCAAAAGGAAGTTCCCTTGCACTTAAACGCAGAAAGCATCTTCTAAGCGTTTACCGCGGGCCAGACATTGTGCAACGCAAAAGGCGGGCTCCTTTCCCTGAAGGGCCTCGTGGGGACAGATACGGGGACTGATGGCTGCGACACATGGGCAGAGGGCTGCAGGGGAGGTGTGTGCCAGGGGTTAGAGTGTCCCAGGGGTCACTTAGATGGGGACGTGCGGGTGGTTGTTTTCAGGCTGACTCAGGCAGCCCGCGTTTTGCTTTCTGTGCGTGCGGCCCGAGCAATTTGGAAAATGAGAATGGTGTTAAAATTGAAAATGGAATAAGCTCCCTGGGGCACAGCAGCAGAAGTGGTTTGGGGAGAATCATACCAAAACTGAGTAAAACAAGAAGCACAGATTGAACAAAAATTGGTGATTTCTTTAGATTTCCCTGGAATCTAAAAACATTGTCCGGAGGACGGCACATTGAACAAGGCGCAGGCCTCCCCGATCGTTCTGGCGCGTTGTTAACGAGGCGGTGTCTGTCCCTCCGCGTGCCACCCGCTTCCACTACAGGGCTGTGCAGATGCGCACGCTGCAGGGCCGGCAGGGCAGGCCCGCTCTTGCTTCCTGTCCTGGGCCATGCTGTGCCTCTCGCCTGTCACCTCCCACCCTCATGGAGATTTCTAGTTCCTCTGGCAATGTCTTTCAAAGATACAAACATACAAACATAGAGATTGCATTTCTGTACACTAGTAAGAAACAATCTGAAAATGAAATTAAGGAAACAATTCCAATTATATTTAAGAAAATTCCAATTAAATTAAGAAACAATTATAGGAGCATCAAAAAATCAAAATAATTAGGAACAAATTTAATAAAAGCAATAGAAGACGTGTAAAACTATATAACAATATTTAAAAATGAAAGATCTAAGTAAATGGGAAAAAAAATCTATGTTTATGTGTCAGAAGTCAATACTGTTAGGATGACAATACAATCCCCGGGTTCAACACAATCCCTGTCAAAATCCCAGGAGGTCTCTTTAAATAAATTGAGAAGCTGATAATGAACTCTACATGGAAATTCGAGAGACTCAGATTAGCCAAAACAATCCTGCCAAGAGCAATAAAGAACAACTCACAGGTTTTGATTTCAGAACTTCCTACAAATGTACAATCATCAAGGCTGCAAGGTACCGACCTAAGAATGGACACATAGAACAATGGGAAAGAGCAAAGAATATAAAACTAAAGGGTTTATTTTTATAAACCTTTACATTGATCATCAATTGATTTTGACAAGACGATTCAATGAATAAAGAAAACCCTTCCCAACCAATGTTCTGGGACAGCCGGATGCACACGTGCAGAGGAACGGACTTGGGTTCCCCACCTCACACCAGACGTAAAAATGAACTGGAAATGGACTAGACCTAAATGTAGCAGCGAAAACGGAAAACTGACCTCACACTGCGCTTTTCATTCATGTTCCACACGAGCCCAGTTATAAATTAAAGTCTGTCTCCTACAATCCATAATCCTTTTTCCCCTCCAGGTCCCTTACACAAGCCTGGTCCCTCCCCTACCTCACAGCCTGTCTTTGGAAATAGCTCTCGTGCGTCCTGAAGGCTTCTCTTCCCCATGCTCAGCGTCTCAGTTTGCATCACCTTTGTCTCAGGTTTTCAAGTCATGGTCCTGAGCTTCTCCCCGCATCTGTCTTAAAGTGTCATGTGCGGAGGTCACGGGATAAGACCGAATGAATGACTCCATGCCGCCTGTTCTAGGCAACTTGAAAATAGATTTTTACTATCCTGAAACACCCACCAGAAAGAATATGTGCACCCCGATGTTCACAGCAGCGCCATGGACAATAGCCGAGATCTGGAAGGGGCCCAAGTGCCCATCAGTGGATGAGGGGATAAAAAGCTGTGGGACATTTACACTGT
Organism: Miniopterus natalensis; assembly: GCF_054644295.1. Lineage (NCBI taxonomy): Eukaryota > Metazoa > Chordata > Mammalia > Chiroptera > Miniopteridae > Miniopterus > Miniopterus natalensis. The sequence continues at coordinate 197,363,193 of NC_142081.1, read as the reverse complement.
GGAATACTATGCAGCTGTGAAGAAGGATCTCGTCCCCTTTGCGACAGTATGGACGGACCTGGAGAGTATTATGCTGAGTGAAATAAGCCAGGCAGAGAAAGACAATCATCACAGGATCTCACTTACATGTGGAATCTAAATAACTTAATAAACTGATGAACAAAGTAGATTCAATGACATGGAAACATGGATTAGACTGACGAATCTCGGAGGGAAGGTGGGGGTGGGTGGAGGTGGAGAGATTAACCAAAGAATTCATATGCATATATGCACAACCCAAGGACACAGACAATGATGTGGTGAGGGGCTGGGGAGGGGGGTCGGTGTGGGGTAGAAGGGGTCAATGGGGGAAAAGGGAGCATCTGTAATATTTTGAACAATAAAAAAAAAGAAAATAGGTTCTTATTTACTTTTCCCTGCCAGCCTTTAAAGCTAGGCAGCATTTTGCACATTTTACAAAGGACAAAATTGAGCTCAGAGAGGTTAAGATCTTGCCCAAGGTCACACAGCTGTGAAGGGGCAGACACAGGATTTGAAACCATGTCTAGTTTTATTTATCATTACTGACCTGAATTAATTAATAGACTAGAGATCTTTAATTTTCCCAACACCGGAGACAAACAAGGATTGACTAGCTTAGCCGGAAGGATCCTGCAGAAGAACTGAAGCCCTCCAGACAGCCGGCGGTTGTAAATCTTGGGGATGGACATTAGTCTGAGACCACACTTACTTGTCATGATTACAAGTCCTTCAGACTTCAGAAGGGCTCTTTGTTTGCTGAGCTGGCTACTCTCTCTCAAAGGCGAGAGCGAATCTTTCATTTGCTTTGATTTTGGTCTGTTTTGCTCACCACAGTGAGGTAGTGTCTGGGCCAGAACATTCCTTCGCTTCTGGTTCCTTCTCCCAGACACCCTTCACACAGAACGCCTGTTAACTGTGGCATTTTAAAAAACTTGGCAGTTATTTTGATTAGAGCATAGATCGGCCTTTTATGCTGAAAGATACTCTTTCCCCCCAACTTCCAGACTGAACACACTATTTGGCAGGGGGTTAAGAAGGGGCGACATGCCCCCCCTTGGCTTGGAGGTCCCTGACCTCTGACTTCCAGTGCTGTTCCAGGCAGGGTGACCAGCAGCCCCCTTAGACCCCAGGCCTCGGGCCACGGGAGGCACAGAGCCGCCTTTATTTTGTGGGTCAGCTGGTACCAGGGCGGCCTCCAGTCCAGCTCTGGCAGCCGGGCCTGTGGAGAACAGTAAACAAATTGCAGCCGTTGTCCAAACATGTCCTGGAGTTTCCTCTGCTCGAGGCAGCCTCCCCCCACCCCCCGGTGGGGGACATGAGCCCTGGAAGGATTGCCTGGGAGGCGCCTCTCTGTTCTCATTTCTACTTTCAAAATGAAGCGTGGGGAAGCGAGGGCCCAGCGGGGACCCGCGGAGGCAGGTCGGGGCAGCGGCATCTCACCGCCCACCGGGCAGCCGCCTGCTGGCGGGGAGCAGAGCCAGGCCAGGCGCTGGGAGGCCAGGCTCTCGGTCAGCAGCCTGGCACGTCACCTCTGACCATGATAAGCCCGTGGCAACTGATCACAGCCACATTTATATATGCCCGTAATTTGAACATTTTACACATAAAATAGGAATACTGAATACACACACATACACACATTCAAGTATTTTACATATAAAAAGATAAAAAGGTCAAATCCTCTTCATTCATAACAACCCTTTGAGGTAACAAATCACAATCACATTTTATATAGTATATGCTTGCATATGTATATATATTCATGTATAAAAGACTTGAATATATCTGTGTGTATATATATATAAAATATACATATACTGTGTATATAATTATATAAAGATATGCATATATGTAATAATTAATATATATAAAATATGTATATAAGCATACATAGATACACTCAAATGTTATATGTATAAAAAGACCAAATGTTAGAAGCAGACCTGGAACTGAGCGGGACCTCCATGTGGCACTCTGCATTTGCAGCCCTGTCTCACCGCCTCACCATAGGGCAGAAGAAATATTTTTCCATGGTTCCAATAGACTTCTTAGAACATCATAGGATTAAAGAAATAGTTCAGGTTTTAGTTAGGAAATTTTTTCTTTTTCTTTCCCAATCTGACTCAATAACAAGAAACTAACATCTCATTTGCTAACATCTCATCTGCTCGGTGTCCTTGCTGGACTCCCTCCATTGGTTCACTCAGCGCTTACCTCCTGAGCACACAGGGCAGTTCCCTAGGGGCTGCGTGGCAATAAGGCCCTGCCCCGTGGATCCTGGGTTCTGGCGAGAGGGCGCCGGTGATACACAGAGGCTTTGGCAACGCAGTGGGAGTTGGCGTTAGGTACCTTGAAGGGAGATAAAGCAGAGTAAGGGAAGTAGGGAGGCAGGGTGGCCCCCTAGGCGAGGGGTCGGCAGGCCCTGGAGGCGGCAGCGTTTGGCAGGGCCTGGGAGGGAATGGAAGTGCGTGCCACACGGGTACCCGAGACCCTTCGGGCAGAGCCCCGTCGTGTGGGGAGCCGGCGGGACTCCCCCCGGGGAGGACCCGCCGGGCGAGGTGCTGCCCTGGGAAAAAGACCCGGGAGGCCCGCTTGCCCTAGTGTCATCGAGAGAGAAATCTCTGAGGCATTGACCCGAGTGGTGGGCAGCGGTGCTAGCACTCGCCCTGCTCCCCCCGCTCCCCCTCCTTAGGGACTTGGCTAAGCTTAAGATTAACAATGCTTGCATAAGGAGGTACCTTGATCCAGGAACCGTGGCCGGGTTAGAAGTGCAGCATGTCCCAGCTGCCAATGATGTATGAACGGGACAAGAATGGGCATGTAGCATGTCCCAGCTACCAATGATGTATGTACAAGACAAGAATGGGCATGTAAGAACAAGGAACTGGACGGAGAGCAGAAACTGGGCAAGGATCACTAAGTTTATGTGCTTCCGCATTAAGTGTGCTATAAGTACAAGCTGAAAAATAAACTTGGAGCTCAGTCACGTACTGCAGCCCTCCCGATCCCATCCTGTCTCTTGTCTTTCTTTTCCAATCCTCACCCCCTCAATCAGGTTACTGCTCGACTGCTGGCAGGCTCCGGCACCGTCGGGATTGCTTGGGATGACTCTCCTGTAGGGCAGATTGCTAGTTGAAGCGTCAGGATGCTTTAAGGGCTTAGCTGTGTTTGGGGGCATCTGTGCTCAGGGAAGGGTGCTCTCAGTGCCATGGTCACCAGGTAGCTCTGGCTGCTCGGAGCTGCCGGGACGGAGCTCAACCTGGCCACGGGGAACCCTTGTAACGCTGGCTATTCTAGAGTGGGCCCGAGTTTTCAGTAACGAACCACAAAAGAAATAATTAGGTTTTAAGGGGCCACAAGGTTTCCTTCACAGCTGCTCAGCATTTCATCGCAGCGTGAGAGCAGCCAAGACAAATGGGTCTGTTTGTGATCCAACATATAACTTTATTTACAAAAACAGGCCGTGGGCAGGATTTGGTCAACCTCTCCTTTGGAGTGAGTCCCTAAGGGGCCACTGTGTGGGTGGATGTCGCTCCCAGGAAGAAGGTGGCCGCTGCCAGGCGTCCTGGCATCTGTGGGTCTTCCTCTCATTCCCCTTCAGTTTCCACCGTCTCCTCCTGCGGCAGCACCTCCGAGGCCCCTAACCTGACGCTTCCCCCGTGCTGTGGCCGGTCCACCCATAATCAAGCACAGTAGAGTCCTCTCTAAATCAAGAGCATCTCCCCGCAGACTGAAGGGTCTGGGGTTCGATTCTGACCCAGGGCATGTACCTGGGTCTCGGGCTCCATCCCCAGTCCGGGCCCGGGCACGTGCGGGAGGCAACCAACCAATGTGTCTCTCTCACGTCGATGTTTCTCTCTCTCTTCCCCACTCTCTCTGAAAAGCAATGGAAAGAATATCCTCGGGGGAGGCTTAAAAATAATAATAATAATAAATAAAAATAAATAAATAAATAATCGCGAGTCAGTGGCCCTGGGTTAGGGGAAGGGGTAGAGGGGCTGGCGGAGACGAGCTGGGCCCGCAGGGCACTGGCTCCGCCTCGGAGCAGGAGCGCGCTCGGACGGCGCCCTGGAGCCTCTGGGGAGCTGCGGGCCGTTTCCTGGGCGCTCAGCTCTCCTGCGCGAGGTGGATGAGATGCGACCGTGGAATGAAGCCCCAGCTCACTGGATTCTATTACCGAAAGCCTGGAAATGACTAGGATGCTCTGTTTTTCTACACAGATTATTTTTATGAGAACAAGACAAATACTCTCAAGTGATTACTACAGCGACTTCGTTGACTTTTTAGTACACGGCGTTCTTTCCCCAATACTTTAGTGCCACAAATTAATACATTTGAGATGGATGTGAAGATGACCCTGGGCCTATGTCGGTACCCCTCATGCTGGCCTTTGGTGTCACATAGGGGTGTCACTGGCTGTCACACTGCCCAAGACCATGGGGCTCCATGTCCAGCCCATTTGAATAAACACGGAGGCCTTGGAGGGAATGGTGGTTGAAAACCATGACTGACCGGTGCTGTGATTTTGGCAAAAAACACCAGCTCCGAATCACTGTCCCATTAGCTGTGGCATGAAGAAGGCAACCTCTACCTCCAAGGGATCTGGGAAAAATTAAATAAAATGAAGCATGAAAAAATGTCTTCCCACCGCGCCTGGTGCTTAGCAGCCGCTTAATAATGGGTGTCTTCCTTCCATGGGATGAGTGAAGAGAAAAATGAAGGCGTGCAAAGCAAGGAATCATAACCAAGAAATAATTTTCAGAAAATTTTATTTAAACCACAGAAAATTGGAGGAGATGGGTTGGAAATCCTTTCCGCTGTAAAGCTAGAAGCAATAGGCTTTTCTCGTTTATTTCAGCTACCCACGGGCCTCTGTTCCCTGCCATCTTCTGACGCCTCTGCCCTCATTTCCAGGATGGACCTTCCCCAAGAGCCTTACTCACGGGCACCGGCCTGCAGTCACGATGAAGAATGGCAGCGTTCACGCCGCTCATGTTATTTTTAGATATGAGAACATACTGTGTAATAAAGTGATGGAGAATTGCAATACAACCCTCTCTACAGATTTTATAAAAACACGAGGGTCAGCACTCTGAACGTCACAGTTCGAAACATAAACTTGGTCTTGTTATGAAGACCGGCCCCAGCCTAGACCCTGCGATGACTCCCTGTAGCTTTCAGGTCAGGGTCCCTCCTGGTCACAAAGCCCGTCCCCACTTGCTTTTCAGCAAAGCTCTCTGATTCCGCTCACCCAGTGTCCCCCCACACAGCTGAGAGACACAGAACCTCCGACTTTTTTCTTCCTGTCACACCTGGGCGGCTGCTTTATTCCAGCGGTTGGGAGGCTCTGTCCCTGCACCGAGCAGTTAGCTCTTGGCCTGCAGAGAGGGTGCCTCTCTCTTCATTCATCTTTGAACCCACAGGGTCCAGCACGTTAGCCAGGACTCAGTAGGCTGAGCACTGGTGTTTGTTGAATGAATGTTTGATTTCTAGAAGATGATAGCTGTTCAGTGTGGCCTCATCACTACTCTATTGACCCCTGGTCTTATTCTGGGTATAAAACTTTAAATTTCTGGTAATTTACTTCCTTTGTTTTCATTGACTTTATTATTTTCTTTTCTCCTATATAGTTCAAATAAATGTGGTTATCTGGCTTGTCAATTCACAGGAGACTGAAAGATAAATCAGGACAAGGCATCCCTTAGCCTGGGAAGGGGAAGCACGAACGTTTCCCTTTATCCCTTCCAAGGGGGGAAGGGGCGGGAAGCCGGGAAGGAGGGCCCTGACCTCTCTCCATCGCCTCCTGCCTGGCTGGCACTCGCCGTGCCCAGGCGGGCCACTGCGCGCCGAGATTGCCGCTGCTCGAAGGAATAAAGCTGGAGAGGCGAGCTCCTGGCCGCGCTCCCCCGGCTCATGGCGTGGGACAGGCCTGGGATGTGCGCCCTGTACGGGGTTCCAAACCCGTGTGCGTGTGTGTCTGTGTGTGTGCGCACGTGTGTTTCACCCGTAATGCCATAAAAGAAGGTAACGTGGAGAATAGGGAAAGTAAAACATGTTTCTGAGTCTGGGGGATAATTTTGACAGCGGGTCTTATAAAGTCCTGGCTTCCAAGGAAAACGGTTAGGCGGCTCTCTTTGGAATTGCGCCCTTGGAGCAAGCTTTGGGTGTGCTTGTTAAATCCCTGAGCTAAGAGAAGCCCATTTAGGCCACGATCTCTGAATCCAGTTCTCCTTACATGTCTCTAAAGTGCCTTTTGTCCTGCTGTGCGGGTCCCAGGTGAGATCAGAGGCCACAGAAGGAAGCAAACCGTAGGCCTTTGTCCTTCACCCAGGTTCTCACTTTTGATCTCTTCAGAGCGCAGAGCAGGGACCCTCGGGGTGCAGGAGGGGTCTGCAAGATTGCTGGCGGCTTGACTGGGCCCCATCTGCCGGGTTCCTTTCCAGTCCTTGGTATCAACCGAGCTCCTTAAAACAGAGAACTGTCCACTCCAAGCTGTTAATCGATGCCGCTCCCCCCCTTTGTCCCCCTGGCATTTAATAACTGCGCCGAGCCAACCTCCGCCCCGCCGCAGGATCGAATCCAACCCGCACTGTTGACGGGTGGGCAGTGCAGTCCCCCTGGCAGGTCAGGAAGAGTCGGCTTCCATCACTCACCCGCGCCACTGGGGCGGGAGGGGAGCTGAGTTCAGGTCTCCCAGTCACCCGAGTTTTGAATGCCACGCTAAGCTGGCGGGTGGGTACAGAAGCAGAAGAACCCTAAAGAGCTTATAGTCTGGAAAGAGACATTAATACTCAAATGCAAAGCTTCATTGTAAGCACAGATGTCATGAAGGGTAGAAATGATGCAGGGAGGGTTATACATTCTGTGTAGGACATTCACTGAAGGCGTTGCTAAGACGGGGATGCCTTTGGAACAGCGTGTGGGAGTTCTCCAGCTGGGTAGGACTCGGAGAGGGGCTCCAGGGGCAGGGAATGGGGTGCGCAAGGGTGGGGAAGATCGGGGAAGGGTGGGGAGGGTCAGGAAAGGGTGGGGAAGGGTGGGGAAGGGTGGGGAGCACTGGGGAAGGGAGGGAAGGGTAAAGACACCAAGCATGCCACCAGTCAACGTGCATTGGGAGGGAAGTTCGGGTGTCTGGCAGCTACACAAGAGATGAGATGGGGAGAAATGAGTTAATGAACTTCAGTGTGGACAGAACCAGAAACACTCGAATGCCTAAGACTTATCTTAAAGCTCAGCTCACAGGAGATCATTACTTCGGAGTGATTTAACTGAGTAACCTATTAGAAAATCTTAAGACATTTTTTAATTAATTTCAGAAGGCACAGTGAGTGCACTCCCAGATTCCCTGTCCAGATATTAATTCCCACTTATTGTTGCTAAGTCCCAGAATAAATACCGACGCTTGAAATCCTGGATGGCGGGAGTTAACGTTCTTTCCTAGGAGAAGAAAAAAAAGTAAAAGGCTCAACACCGTTAAATCCTACCTCTAATTAAAATTAGGAGCGGATTTAAATTAATATCCAGAAATAAGCCAACAGCTCCAAGAAATGAATACAAGTGTTAGGAAATGATTAGGTTTTCCCGCAAATAGCACTAACACTTTCTAAACGCATCTGCTCTAGACTAGAGTCGGCGAAGGACGAAGTGGCTCCTTTAGTGACTTAGGAAGGGGACTGAGTAAAGATACTTAAATTCTGGGGGCTTTATTTTAAAAAAACCTATCTTCCAGGGTCCCTAAAATCAAGATAGAGTAGATGCACAGATCCAGGTGTACCCCTGAAATTTCTCTGCTTGTGTGCAGAAGATTTCCTTTAAAAGGCACTCAAGATATTCACCAACCTGGCAGGAATTCCAGGGACAACTTGGGGCTCCCGCCAGCAAGCTCTGCCTCATTTGCAGACTTTGAGACCGCACCCTGCCCTGGATGGAGGAGCTGGAATTGTGTGCAGAGTCCTGAGTCTGCCTCTAGAAACCGTTTCTTCTGTTGGTGCCTCAGTCTTCCTGTCTGTAAAATGGAAACAGGTTTGCCATGAACATTACCTGAGGGGCATCTGTGTCCACCCTTTGTGAGAGGAGCTCCAGTTCTTGTCTGATGTCACCATGCTGCTCGGCACCAGTCCCTCCTATTTGTCAGTCCCTCCAGTTCTCTTGGACTCTTACGTTACTCCCTTAGCTCACCTTCCTCCCCCTGTGCAGCTCTGCTCGGAATGTCTCCACCCCGCTGAACTATTCATATGAGTGTGTTTTTACGTACCTGACCCTTGGTCACAATCTCTCATTGACTTTCTATTAACTATTACATCTTCAGCTCTGCCGTCATGGTAGAACCCAGCACATCTTTCCAAAAATGGGCTTCTAGTCATGCTGTTTCCAGCCACCAGATCCCGCCAGGCTCTGGCCCTCCTCTGTGCCTTGGGCAATCGCAACTGGCCTAGGATTTCATTCTGGTATTTCTCACCACACACACACACACACACACACACACACACACACACCCCCTCGCAGAAGCCCCTGAAATTCTTGGACAGTCAGGCAGCCCTCCCCTCCTCCTACCTGAGCGGCGCCCCCACCCCTGACTGTGGGCTCCCTGAGAAGGGACCCGGGCTCTCCCATTCTTTCCCTTCAGAGCCGACCTTAGAGCAAGTGACTGTTGGATGCCACTGCTCGCCCCGGCCAGATGTCCACCACCTGATGTATATGGACATGGGTGGCCTCTCTTGTGCTCTCTTGGCAACTCTGAGCAGCTTTACCAAGCTCGGCAGGGGGCTGGGTCCAGTTAATTTTGTTTCCAGATCGGCAGGCATGTGACAGAGGGTGACAAGACCACAGTCGTTTGGAGAAAGTGCCTGGGACTCATAGGGTGAGGACCCAAGGAGGGGCTGCCCCACTGTCAGTCCCACAGGCTCCAGGGATCGTCTCCTCAGGAGCCCGAGTCACTGCGGCAGCCACGTTTCCCAAAGCTCCTTTCAGGGCAGAGAGATTATTTCAGTTAATGTGGATTTTGGTCACACTTCAAACATACCATTCCAAGGGGAAATAAACCCCGAGGCCTTCTCTTTAAGGCTTCCCCATGCTCCCCTCTCTCCCCGCGCTCAGTCCCTGCTTCCCTGCCCCAGGAGGCGCTGGCTCAGGAGACCTCTCTCTCTAACACCCTACGGTGCTCCGGTCCCTGTGGGACGTGGACTGCAGGGCAGGCTCCTCACTTCACACCACAGCAGCCACGACTGGCTTCAGGTCACAGAACCACCCTCCCCTCCAGCCACCTCGCATTTGCCCCTCCCTGCTCTGCGAGTGTGCGAAGAAGCCGTTGAAGGCTCTGTGACAAGCTGTTCCCGCTGCCATCCCAATTTATCATGTTTCCAGCTTTTCCTGGCTTATTTCTGCTTAGTGAAACATCAATATCTTCACGCTCCACTCTTTTATTAAGTATATTAAACAGGGGAATTGAATTCACAAGATGTACTTTGAAAAGTACAAGTGCTCTGTAAACAGAGGCAGTATTAGAATTATTATCACTGCTGTGAGTTTTTCTCTTGCTATAGTTAGTGGGTTCGTTGCTCAGTCTAATATGATGTTCTGTCGTATACAGATTTGGTGGAACCTGCTAATCGCTTCCCCAATATCCATTTTCCCTTCCTTTCTCAGTAATGGAACTTGGGGTGTTGGTTCCAGGTCAATGTTACCTGCATTTCCCATTTCCCCTAGTGACTGGGAATGGCCACATGACCCAATATGGGACAACTTTAATGTGAGCAGAAACTGTTGGCTGGACTCCTATGAATGATCCTTAAGAAGCGGCCTTGGCTGCCTAGTATCCATTTTTCCACTTTTTTTTACTCATTGGCTTACCTGGCATGCAGACGTGATGGTGGTGATTGGAGTGCCTTGTGACCTTGAGGACAATAGCAAGAGACCTGCAGTGACTTGATCCCTAACATCCTTGAGCCAATAAACCAAAACCCCAGACACTTGCTCTGGAATTTCTTATTATGCAAGAAAAAATACTGCCCCCCCCCCAACTTGTCTAAGCCTCCATTCTAGGGATTTTCTGTTGTGTGATGCTAAACCTAATCCCCAGATGACTTGGTCATCAAGGGGAGTAGATTGCATTATAAAAGTCCTGGACTAGAGTCTGAGATCTGGTAACTGGTCTTCCAGCTCCATTTTTCTCTATCACGTCTCTGTATTTTAGGTAGTGTTCATCCCACTGCCTTGTGTAAAGTCCTTGCCATGAGGATAAAGTCCCAAGCCCTTGTTGGAACTCGAACCCTGCCTGCCTCCCATCCTCTCACCCACCTCGTTGCCACTCTCTGTCCTGAAACCACACTGACCTTATCACTGGTCCAATGCGCCCCCGGTCCTCTGCTTTTACCTTCTGATGTGCTGTGGCTTCTGCTGGCAGCCCTCCTCCCCATCACGGCTCCCTCTTTAGATATCACAACAAGTGGAGCGCTGCTGAGTCCCTCCTAGACTGGCTCCTTCCACGCCACTGTGATAACTTGTCCCTACTTTCTCAAAGTCTCGCCCATTAGACTGGAGACTCAGTGGGAGTAGGGCCTCCACTCATCTTGTTCAGCAGCATGTCCCTGACCTTTAGTCTAGTACTTGTCACAAAGCAGGTGCTCAGCATATAATACGACTGTAAACTTGAGCAAGTCTTCTGTCTCCTCTGGGAGTTTGCTTCTGGGGGAAAGCAAAATTAAAGTTTCAAGTGCAAATAGTTAATTTGGAAGGTGATCCCAGGAAAAAGCGGGGGAGTGGGGCAGTGAAAGGGAGAAGCAAAGGAAGCTATCAAGGCGGGTGTTGATGAGCAGGTTCACTGTGGGCACCGAGACTGCACAGAACACTGCTCGGAGTTGCCTTGCCTGAGGGTCCGGGGAGCTGGGACATGAAGCCGTGGTCCCCACCAGGGATCGTTGGCGGGGTGGGGTGGGCGTAGGAGGAGGGGTGGCGATCACCCATAGTGCTGACCTCCAGGCGTGCAGGCAGAGAGAATTTGTCTTCCGAAACAAAACATAAACAAAAACAACCAAGCCTTCAGGGAGGGAGCCTGGATGCTGACAACTGGAAGTGAGGCTCAGGGATGGTCCACACTTCTGGGGTAAGAGTGGGCACCCACGGTGTCCCCCACTTCACTGCACCTCCCTCAGCCACGGCTCTTCTTCCATTGAATGGAGGCAGCAACTGGCAACTGCCTGGGCTGCTTCTGCAGATTGAACTGTTGACTCTCTTTGGATCACTGCTCTTCAGATAAATCATTAATCAAACAATACTGTTCCATGGCCTTATTTCCCTTGGAGTGGGAACATCTATTTCTTCTTAGGTTAACATTGTAAAGTATTTTTTTGAAACCATGAGCCAAAGAGAGCCCTGCCAAACCAGGAGAGAAAGCCCGATGGGGATAGTAAGGTAGACATCACTTCATTTGCCAGTTTGTAATTGTAACAAATGGGAGAAGTTCTAGCCAGGTGGGCACCATGGACAGAGGTGGGGCTTCTGAGTCAGGTAGATCTAGTGTCTCTTCTGCCCAGATACAAACTTGGGGGGATTTAGGCAGGTAATTGAGCTCTTCTTATCTATAAAATAGGGGTGATAATTCCTATCATGAATATTTGTCAAGAAAGTGGCAAAGATGAAAGAATGAAGAAATGTAGGATTGTATAGAAATAGGGATTTGGGGTCAGATTCTCTGGGTTTCTATTCCAGCTACACCATATTCAGAGCATCTCTTAATCTATGCTTCAGTTTTCTCATCTGTTTAACGGGCATAATAATAGTATTGTTTTATTATTTAGCTTTCAGGGTAAATGAAGTACATAAAAAGTTGCTGGTACTGAGAACATACTCAATAAAGGTTAGTGGTAATTAGTTTTATTAGTATATGGTGTTAACATTGTTATTTTTATTTTTATTTTATTTTATTTTAATATATCTTTATTGATTTCAGAAAGAGGAAAGGAGAGGGAGAGAGAGATGGAAACATCAATGATGAGAGAGTCATGGATCGAGCCCGCAACCCGGGCATGTGCCCTGACTGGGAATCGAACCCCGATCGCCTGGATCCTAGGTCGATGCTCAACCACAGAGCCACGCCCGGCTGGGCAACATTGTTATTTTTTTAAATAATAGTTTCTGTAGACTTTTCACCCTCCTTGCAACTGTATTCTTGGGATTTTCACAAAAAGTAAACACATCTTTTGATGGTAAACTTTGACTTGCAGTTTTTTATACCAAATTCTATTTGCAGGTCACCACCATTCATGTTCTTTGCAGTTTTTAATCATCTGGGAAGTTTCAATTTAGAAGGGGCCTGGGGCTTCAGATGATTCTTGCAGAGACAACGGGTGATAATCCAGTGTTCAGCCTTAAAGCTTCTCTCTCCTATTAATCCCAGGTCTCCCTGTCCCCCAGCACTCACTGTCTTGCCGGTGGCTGGATCTAAATGAAGGTTTGCCATAAATTATACCGGCTAACCCGGAGTCATCAGACCTCTGCTGAGGGGCAAGTCGCTAAATGGTAAAAGTGGTAATAGTCCGTGTTGGTGACACCCGAGTCACTTCTCCAACTTCAATAAGTGTTGGTCTAGCACATTTACACATTACCCCAGGCACCTCTACGTTACTTCAGCCTTAGGGTGCAGAGCTGACATCTTAACAAGAATGCCTTTTACATTTGGGCCATCAGGAGTCTCTTTTCAGCCGTGACTTTAATGGCCCGTTACAGATGGAAGTCAAGTTTGCAGGAAGCAGAACGTTCACGTGTAAGGAGGGCTAAGAGTTCAATGCATTTTCCAGGAGAGCGTTTCTTTTAAAGATCAAACTCTGCCCAGACTTGTAGGCATTGGAGCACTCGAAGAGATCTAAGGGTCTTCTAGCTATAATTGCCTCTTTTTACAGAGAGACTTCAGACTCAGAGAGGTTAATTAATTGCCCGAGGTCACGTATAGCAGAGCTTCTCAAGCTTTAATGAGGATCCGATTCAGCGGAGGGCATCTCGTTACAATGCGGAGTCTGACTCAGCGGGTCCGGGGTGGCACTGGAGATCCTGCATTGCGACACGCTTCCAGGGGGTGTGGCTGCTTCTGGTCTGTGGGCCACTCTGTGAGCAGCAGGGATGTTCCATGAGGGGAATAAGAAATTGGGGTTTTTAATACTCAATTTATTGTTTTGCTTTACCTCCTGGATTATCCCTTGTTGCTGAAAACCACAAAGGCGTGGAGTGATGATGGTCATTCATCACATGGGAGGAGTGGTTACTTTTCAATTAGCTAGAGTCTGAATTTGAAAAATGTTTAAGAAAATTGTCAACAAATAGACTGACTAGTCAATTTGAATGTCATTGAGGTGCCCAAGCATTTTGTGGTGGGTGCTGTCATGTGTCACACAGAAGAACCATTCTTAGGAATGAAGAATGCAATCCTACATTTCCAGAAGAGCTGCCAACAGACAGCCCTCAGCCTCTAACTCCCTAGAATAACACCTTCAGCTCAAGCAAGCCCCATTACCCAAGGTCATTCCCTTTCTCAGGAGGTTCTGCACCCAAAGACTGATCCATGGACCCAAGGTGGTCGTTTTTCCTGGTCCCCAATTATATTATTGGAATAAGCTTGTATTATGAGCTGAATACATACATTCTTGCCAAGTTCATGTGTTGGAGTCCCCACCCCCAGCACCTCAGATGGAACTGCATTTCGAAATGGTTCCCTAATGAAGTAATTAAGGTAGAATGAAGTTGTCAGGGTGGATGCTACTCCAGTGTGACTAGTGTCCCTACGAGAAGAGGAGGTGGAGACACAGACACACACAGAGGGAAGATATGGGGAGGAGACAGCTATCTGCAAGCCAAGGAGACAGAGGCCTCAGAGACGATAACCCCGTCCACCTTGAGCTTGACCTCCACCCTCCAGAAACGTGAGAAAGCACATTTCTATTGCTTAAGCCACGGAGCACGTGGGCTTTGCTAAGCTGCCTGGGGAAGCTGACACCGCCTCGTGGGTGGTTGTCATGACTCGCACGTTGATCCCTCGGCCTGTGGGGCGAGAGCTTCTGTAACGGGGAAGGCCGAGCGGAGGTCTCTGACACTACTGTCCCCCAGCCGCAGCAGTGCACCTACGACAGTCTGCGTACTGGGGGAGTGGTAGAAAGTAGCATCGCCCCTAAATACTTAAAAGATACGGGGAAGGTGGTTCCCACCCTTTCACAGTTAAATTGCCCAAACTGGTTCCTGCAAGCTCCAGAAAGATCCTGGAGGGTGACAGACTTCTGTTAACTCCTCCAAATAGCACCCCAATGGCAGCTGTTGGGCCAGACGTGGGATCTTTACTACAGCAGGTTAGTATGTCTTCAGGTATGTGACATGTGACCACCAAATTGGCAAATCCACCTTGTTCTTATCAGAAAGAGACGCGCTCCGGGACTGGACAACAGTGTGCATTTGCTGTCCTGCCCCAGGGCTCTGCAAGCACTCCAGCCTCTGTTGCAATATGTGGTCTCAGTAGGAAGATCCAGGACCAGCCGACATTGTGCAGGACATCGCCCAGGCCACAGTGCTGATGATTTGTCCTAATTAGACCGAATGAGCAGGACACGGTTAGTCCATTGGAGACCTGGATGACAGACATGCTCTCCAGTGGGCAGGGGACAGGCTGCTCAGTGGTCCAAGCCCGCCGCCCCTCAGGTGTTCCTCTTCAGCCAGGGTGCAGGGAAGGAAAAGTTGGGACATGCATTTAAGTCTAGAGTTCTTGGCCCACAGACATTCTCCCATCGTGGAAGGAGAAAATGGCTTATTTTATTTTAGTGCCTGTCTTCCCACGGTCCTTAAACCATATGAGAATCTCACCAGCCATGACCAGGCTGGACATGTGCATTTTCTAACCTGTCACGGGGACAAATGTTTGTCTGTGAGTATAATATGAATCAATACAGGTGAAACAGTAGCATGTGCTATGTAATAAATTCAACAAGTATTAGCAGGCCCCTTTGATGTTAGCTTTTGTTGCTCCACAAATCCTGAGTGTCCACTGTGTCCCCAGCTCAGCTGAAGAAAGCTGTCTTCTAATACCAGAGCTAGCAAACGCCTGAACTGAATTCTAACAGCACTGTTCTGAAGATAAAATAAGTTAATATAGATTAAATCTTTAGAACAATCGTTTTCTTTTTGGACCAGGTGGTTCTGCACGCGTTGTCTCACTTAATATCCTTAACTCCCCAGCAAGGCAAGCCAACCTTTCCTTTCTCTATATGCATTATGCGATTCTGAGGCTAAAGGACCTTCTCAAGGTCACAGGCGCGCAAGTTGTGGAGCATAATTTGGGCCCGCGCTCCCTGACTTCGGAAAGCATCCTTTGTCCGTTGCCTGGGTTGCCTCCTTGGGGTGCAGAAGTGAGCTCTGGGGGCAGGTGATCTAGAAGGTACCACATCGGCGGACAGGACGAGGGCGGCTTGCATTCCCCAGGCAGTGAGGACAGTGGAGTGGCGCCGCGTTGGGTTTGTCTACACTCAGCGAAGGCGGTGCCACGGCACCTGCATGACTCAGTCCCAAAGAGGGCTCCCTTCACTCCTGGCCTTCCCAGCGGGCAGGGAGCCGGGCGTGCGGCTGGGGCCGGGCAGCGGGCGCACCTGCGCTGCCAGTGAGCCCCGCCGGTGCCACCTCGGCTTTCAACAGAAGGCGGATTTCGACAGCTGGGTGAACTCCACCTCCAAGGGGCCACTGCTCGTGTGCTTTCATGAGCCGCTTGCGTTTCATCCGCGCTAACCCCTTTCTCCTGCCTTACCGTGGGGGCGTCGGGCAGGAGGGATGGACCAGGGGTGGGCATCGGGCCGGCGGGCGAGCCAGGCGGCACTCTTGCCGTGAGGGCGAGCTCATTTTCCTTGAGAGTGCTCTGCCCTCGCTAGCTTTCAAAAGGCTCAGCTTTAGCATTCCTGCTCAGAGCAAAACGAAGGGCAGCCGCTCACCCCGAAACGCCCTCCTGCGGAAAGTGGTTCCAAGGCGAACGGGTAGACGCTGAGTACACCAAAGAAGGTTCAGAAAGGACTCACGGCCCATTGTTAGTAATGGTGGCCCCTGGGGAAAATCTGCATATAACAAGGTCACAGCCGTTGACTTGTCACCATATATGTTTTCGAACGCTTGAATGCTTCACTAGACGAGCGTGCCATGTGGAAGAGAGGCGCAGTGCCCTAGAAACTGCTGGCGTGGCAGCCCCTGGGGTGTGGGCAGCGAGCAGAAAGGGACGGGACGGGACGGGGCTTGCTGGAGGCTCTGTCAGTGCCGCCTTCTTGAGCTGGCTGTTGGTGGGCAGGTGTACGCACTCTGGGAAAATTCTCCAAGCTGGCCACCGAAGACATGTGTGCTTTTCTAAGCATGTTATATATATGTGTGTGTGTGTATATGTATATATATGTGTATATATATGTGTGTGTATATATATGTATATATTCAAACATTCAATATGTTTAAAAAGTTAAACAAGCAAGAGCCTATAAGGTATATTTGGGAGACTGCGTGACCCACTCACTTATGCATTTATTTTAAAGAGCCCAGCAATGTTTCTCGTGTCTGCTTTGTGACACTAACTGAGAATACGGATGTGACTAAGTGTGACTAAGGTCCCCTTGAGAAGACCTAGCCTTGTGACGGGGAAAGAAGTTACATTACAGCAAAGAGAGGCTGGCGTGTGTTTCTAATCACTGCTGCCACTAGTTACACCACACGCTGTGGCTCAGAACACCGTGAAGTTACCATCTTACTGATGGGAGGCTCGAAGGTGCAGCACGTCCTCCCCGGGCTGAGATCCGGGGTGTCCCCCGGGGGCCGGGGGAGCATGCGCTTCCTCTCCTCTCCGGCTCCCAGGGGCACCTGCATCCTCTGGCTCACGGTTTCTGCATCCAGGGCACGCGGCTCCCACCTCTGCTCTCTATGTCACGTCGCTTTTTCTGACTGTGTGTCGTTCGCTTCCCGGTTCCCATTTTTTCACACCAGACCTCCCAGGCACATTCAGGAATGTCTCTCTGTCTCCACAGCTTTAGCTCACTCACATCTGTATAGTCGTCTTAAGGTAACAGATTCAAAGGTTCTGAGGATTAGGATGAGGGCTTCTTTGGGGGTGTCATTTTTTGTGGGTATAGATTGAACATTTGCGCCCCCAAATTCATATGTTGAAACCCATTCGTGCAATGTGAGGTGATTTGGAGGTGGGGCCTTGGGAGGTGATGAGGTCATGGGGGTGGGGCCCCATGAGTGGGATTAGTGCCCTTATAGAAGAGATCCCGGGGGCTCCCTCGCCCCTTCTGCTTTGTGAGGACACAGCGAGAAGGTGGAGTCTATGACCCAGGAAAAGGGCTCCCACTAGTTAGAATCTGCCAACACCTTAATCTTGGACTTTCCAGCCTCCAGAACTGTGAGAAATAAATGTCTGTCGTTTACGAGCCACCTTGTCAATGGCGTTCTGTTGCAGCCGCCTGAACAAACGATGACATCTGTCTAACAGCGTGTATGATGCAAGGGGCTCAAAGTAAGGGAAGCGGGGGAGGCGGCAGAGTGGTCAGCGTGGGGCGTGGGCACGGATGGGAAGCAGCGGGTGACAGGCAACACTCAGGTGACCTGCAGGAAGGGTCGGAAGCCAGGTGGAGACAGGCGTGCACGAGAGATGCCGAGATGAGCGATGCCGAGATGAGAGACGCCGAGATGAGAGACGCCGAGATGAGAGACGCCGAGATGAGAGACGCCGAGGTGAGAGACGCCGAGATGAGAGACGCCGAGATGAGGGACGCCAAGATGAGAGACGCCGAGATGAGAGATGCCGAGATGAGAGACGCCGAGGTGAGCGACGCCGAGGTGAGAGACGCCGAGGTGAGAGACGCCGAGATGAGAGACGCCGAGATGAGAGACGCCGAGATGAGAGACGCCGAGATGAGAGATGCCGAGATGAGAGACGCCGAGGTGAGCGACGCCGAGATGAGAGACGCCGAGATGAGAGACGCCGAGATGAGAGATGCCGAGATGAGAGACGCCGAGGTGAGAGATGCCGAGATGAGCGACGCCGAGGTGAGAGCTTACGTGTCAGGCTGCGCTGCGGGTCTGCCCAGCTCGCCTGCCCAGCTCCAGCCCCCACGGAGGAGTTTTCTGAGGAAGCAGCCTTCTAACCAAGCCTGGCTGATGAGTAGGGGAGAAATGGGAAAGGGGAGCGGGGGTGCGCATTTCACGCAGTGGAATAGGCCTCTGCCGAAATCAGTGGGGAAGGGGCGTGGAGGGCGCACAGTAGTTATGAAAGCTGGTGGGCACCGTGGGGGCTGGGCTCAAGGGACAATGTCCGGATGGAGACCAACAACACCTTTCTCACGGCCTTGAAGGCCCTGCGCCTTCTTGTACCTGCCTCGTCTCCTAATCTAAGAGAAACGGGAAGCCCCAAAGGACTCTGAGCCGAAGAGGACATCCCCAGGGATCAAAGCCTCAAACTAGGAAAAGTCACTGCAGCTGTGGGGTTTCAGGTAGCATCTTGCAGGAGGGAGCAATTTAAGGTCACCAGAGCCCATTGAAATCTCACCTGTTTCTAGACAGTTCTTCCTCAGCAACATCCTCATGATGACAGGCCTTTGCACAGATTTTTTCGGAAGCTTGAGAGAAAAACAATTTAACTTTGCTCAGTGTCTTTCCCATTCTACAAACGACCTTCAAGTTGACATGCTTTGCAGGTTACTTAATATGTGAGAGGGGCTGCAAATTATGAGTTATGTCTTTGTCATTGTCTTGATTTTTGTGCAATTAAGGCTCTTCATTTCATTTCTGCTAAGAAGTGCCAAAGTTAGAGGGCCTGGGGCAATAGACACATGGCACTTAAGATTCAAATATGATTGCTACCTATGTTAGTTTCTCACTATAGTTATTGTCCTGGAATTGATGTTATTTCATAGCCATGGTCATCCTAGCTTTCCAGACTATTCTAATAGTATTCTTAGAGTGAACGTTGTATTTCGGCCAGATTTCTTTATTCTCCAGTTCCACAAATAAACTTTATAATTCCCCATCTTTCTGCCTTTTCTCCTGCCATTGTCCCATCCACCATCCCTAGAACTGACAACCCATCCTTCAGGGTCCCAGCGTCTGCATTTTTCCATGGAGCTTTCCCTGACAGAGCCAAGATACATGCTATGTTTTTCTCTTAGTTCTTTTGACATTACTGACACAGCGATGTGTGCTGGAGGGACATGAACTTTGAAGTTCATGAGTCCAGGGTGACTATTTAATAGCCTGGGGGAAATAATCCAATACCTCTGATTTTCATTTTCTACACTTCACAAATGAGCAAACAAAAGCAAAACTAAACTCTCTTTAAGAGGTAAAATGCTCTTCAACAACCATCTGCCCCTGGTTTGTTCTGTTTTCTTAGAGATTAGAAAAATATCTTTAGGGTTAGTTGGCTCTGTTTTCCAATAGGCCTTGATAGGTTCAGTTGGGTATGAATGATGATGACCTCCTCTGCCCCAGGCAGAGTCAAGAGAGGAGGGCAAGGACAGAAGAGCTGTATTAGCCAAGGTTCTCCAGAGAAACAGAAATAATAGAACACACACAAGAGCACATACACAAAATATATATAGATTTCTCTTAAAGAATTGGTGAATGTGAATGTTGGGGTAGTCAAGTCTAAAATTTATCTTCAGGGAGGCAGCCTGAACCTTTTAGCAAGAATTGATGTTGCAGTCTTGATTCCAAAGGCAGTCTGGAGGCAAAATTCCTTCCTCATTGAGGGACACCAGTCTTTTCTCTTAATGTTTTCAACTGATTGGATGAGGCCCACCCACATTATGGAGGGTCATGCACTTTACTCAACATCTACTAAATTCAGTGTTAATCACATCTAAAAAGTGCCTTCATGGTGACAGTTAGACCGATGCTTGACCAAATAATTAGACACTGTGGGCCAGACAAGTTGACACATAAAATTAACCATGACCTCAAGAAGTGACTTGTTCCTCTAAGAACTTAATAGCAAGTGGGAGTCCCTGGGGGCAGCTTGAGAGGCTGGAAGCAGTAGTGAAAAGATGTGGTAGAGATATTTGAGATGGTCTTGTGAAAGAGGGGCCCTGTATAAATCAGTAGAAAGTAATCAGGAAAGAGAAGCAGCAGCCAGTGAGATTCCCCCAATATTATGCAGGGTAAAAGGACTTTAAGAAAAGTGTATCAAAACATTCTTTTAGGAATCTCACTCCATAGTGTGTTTAACGAAATCCTTACTTGTTAATCTCAATTCTTTAGTAAACTCTGAAAAGTATTTGTTTTGTGGTCACTTTGGAGAAACAAAGGAGAAGGAGCTGTCTTGACATTTGAACTGTTTGAGAATAAATAAATTATGGGAGATGGGGCATGAGTGAGAGACAGAATCCATCAGAGACAGGGAATTGGAGCAAGAATTGAATCAGAAGTGAAGTCCTCATGATCTCTGGTGGTGGACAGTGGGTTCTGTTCTTTATGAAAAATGAGGTATAAGCTTATCTACATTTAAAAATTCAGGAGAGGTGACTCAGAAGACAAGAGCATCTAAGGTTACTCAGATAAGCGACATCTGGGTTATAGCCTTTTGCAGAATTGCTGGGTGGACACATTGTGCAGCATATCTCCAGACTTAGTACAATGCCCAGCACATAGTAGGGGCTCGGTACATGGCAGTTGTTATTGTGGTCACCCTCATCATAGTTATTAACATGTAACGGCTCTTTGTGAATGCTTGACCCACACAACGCTTTAATATTTTTCAATTTGGTGCCAATATTACAAAATATGGAAGTCTTACATAAAAATGTGGATTTCTTTAAGGTTCTCTTAAAAAAAAAAAGATAAATGTACCTACTACATTTCCAGTACCAAGTGGTGTTCAACAATGTTTAACGAATTGATGAATAAATTAAGAAATGAGTGACTGAGCGGAGTCACCAGTATATCAGAATCTGTTTGCTCCAATAGGGCAGGGACTCTGCCTGTCCTGCTTGTCTCTATATTAACAATATGCTAGGACATAACATTGGCTCAACAAGCATTTGTTGGAATTAAGGATGAGCCCTTTCATGAAGAGAGCAGATGATCTGCAGAACATGTTCATTTGAAAGCTCGCGGGAGTGCCAAGTGAGAAGTCTAAATGTAGCCTCCTGCTTCTCTGACCATCAATTACTAGAAATTGAGGGTCTATTTTATGTCATGGGCCAAGAGGAAGGAACAGAACCAAGGAGAAAGGGACCTTGACTGTGAGCCAAATTCCCAAAGACGCTTTCCTGGAAAACAACCTGGGGCTGTGCCAATAATTGCAACAATAACTACTATTTACTGAGAGCTCCAAGGATACCAACTGCTGAGCTAAACATGCTCACATCCAGCCCATTTAATCCTTACAACAACCCAGTGGTTTTATGTTCCGGTTATCTATGACTACGATAATGCTGCAGGGCAAAAAACCGACAAGACCCGCAATGAGAGCTCATTATTGCTCACACATCTGGGGTCGGATGAGAGACAACCAGGCAGTTCGGCTGATCTTAGCCGGCTAGCATGTCCGGGAGGCAGCTGGTTACTGGCTGATCTTGCCAGGCTTTGGCGAGAGTGAGTCTGCTCCATGCACATCTCATGCCCCAGCAGACACACCAGGGCACCGGCTCACCTGTGCAGGTGCTTTTTGAAGCCCCCATTTGCATTACGCTTTCCCCCATCATTGGCCAAAGCACATGAAGAGGCTGGTCTAGGTTCACAGGGTATGGAATCTGCATTATGATGCTATATTTTGGTGAGGAACTCCACAGTCACACCGACAAGGGTGTGGCTTCTTGGAGAACAAAGAATTATGACCACTGATGAAATAAGTCTACCACAAGTAGGTAAAGTTCATTTAATTTTTATGAGGAAACTGGAGCTTATAAAGCCCTTCCCCCTCCGAACTGGTAGTGTTGAGTTTCAAACCCGGCTCTCTGTAGATTCGCCTCACGTTTATTTACAATCATCCTAATTTTAAGGAACATTGATGTTCATTAGGTCAAGAATACGAGCTCTGCACTCCAAGCTGAAAATAGTGGGGCAAATAAATCTTTTTTCTCTGTAAGAAACTGGAGAGATGGTGAAGAAAATGGATGTCTTTGGTAAAACACACTGGGTGCTAAAAATAAAGGTGGAGAGCAAGGGGTGAGGGACCCCAGTAGGAAAAGAGACTCAGGTGAGCACCGAATGGAAGGGAGTAGAAAGTTTCCCCCCAGTTGTTGATGCCGAGGACTTGGAAGGTTAGAGGAGTTCCCCGAGAGAGTGGAAGCAGAATCCCAGTAGGTACATCAGTACAAGTGGATTTGTAGAGGCGAGAAGTGGGGCGAATGGGCCTTTCAGAAGTTAGATGAATGCTCAGTATTCCTGCAGCATGGGTTCTCGGAATTTAGAGGCATCAGAATTACCTGGAACTCCTCGTCAACAAGCATCCTCAGGAATCCGCCTGTAGAAGCTCAGTCAGCCTGTCTGGCCAAGAGGCCAGGGCTCACCTTTTATCCTGCAGCTCAGTGCATCTGACGCAGGTGTGCACGGAAACCCACAGCTTGAGAGGTTAAAGCAGAAGGCAGGAGATGCGACAGGATGCGGCCAAGTCACTGGGGACTGGATTAAGGAAGATCTAAAGAGACCTTTCCAGGGTACATTTCAAGACCTTCCCACAGGTCTTGAAAGCTGTGTTGAGGAGTTGGGAGTCCCCCCCGTGTGCCGTGAGGACCTCTCATGCGGTTACACCGGGGAAACATGATCGCCACACTGAAAAGTTCAGGCCCTTGCATTGTGTTCAGGTGAAAACTGGGAGAGATTTGAGGAACAGACACCATTTAGGAGGTGATTGTATTAGATCAGACGAGTCACAGAAACTCAGGTGACTCTGACTTGTTAGATAATTTATCCCTGGGCACAGTTGTAAGTTGAATGTACTTGGTAATTATGTGCCTAATTACTGTGAGGTGAAAGTAGCAGAGACATCAATATAACAAATATTTTACAATAAAACCAGTGTGAAATGTGTGTATTGGGGTGGGAGAGACACAGACTTTCCAAATGCCAGTGCTCATGAACTGGGTTGAATATACATTTGGTGGGCTCTAATTTTTGGTGAACTTCATGTGGATGGGATGTGTTCATTCAGAAATGAATCCCCTACCTGATTTCAACCTCCGTTCAGTGCAATCCTCACGGAGGGGAAGTAGCTCCTTTACAGAAGGATCGTTACACGTACGCATCTCCTCCCGAGATTAATTATACGATCTCTCTGGGTCCATTCTATTAACCTGTAATTAGGATGTAGAGATACTCATGCTCCATGACACACATTTTAATTACAACTCACCATGTGCCGATATTACACACACCATTGAAAATAAGCAGGAACAAGGAAATTGTCTGCAGAGAAAAACATAGCTTTGGCTCCTGGCCTGGGTCCTAGGCACAGTGGCCCTGGCTCCCCATCTCCCTTTATCCAGAGCTTGCTGGTAGACCTCCTTGTGAAAGGTCGCAGGAGGGGGGAGTCAGCTGCCTGGATATTGTATAAAATAATTTGATTCAGATCCACCAACCAGGCTTATCTGAACCTTCCCTAAGGCCTCCCTCTTGCCCTCAGTGTATTTCAGACCAGAACCGATGACTTAGCATGCATTCACCAACAGTAATAAGAAAGACTTTTGGGAACCGCGGGTCAGGAATTAGCTCCCCGTTTTAGAGATGAAAAATTAGGACTTGGAAACAGGATCGAACTCGGACTCTTCTGATTTCGGGTCCAATTCCCATTCTAAATGTTCTTGTCCATCTACACCAGGCAGGTGTGAATCCTAGACCACATCCTTAGAAGCTGTGTAACGGGGCTTGGTGCCTCCTCAACCCGCCTCCATCTACATATTTAAGAGGCATTTCCGGAGCCACAGTGCCTGATCGAATGCTGTGAAGGGGCCCCAGTTTCCTTTCTTGCTGAGTTTGCAATCTAAAATGAATTACACTTTTGATGGGTGCTGTAATTACAAATGAGTTATAACATGCTGGGAATATTCTCACTTGTCAAAACATAAATGTTCCCCACGTCAGCTGGACTTACCTGTGTCTGCTCTGACCAACATTTAAGGAGCCACGAGTTCTCAGGGTCACACAAAGTCTGGCCATTGCAGGAACCCCAGAGTGAGCCCCAAGCACCTAGCCTGACTTGAGGTATGAATGGGCCTACACACAGTAGGTGGTCAGCAGATATCTCCAGAAAGGTTTTATCTTTTTGTCATTAACTCCCTTCGCTGTCTTTGTCTATCACCTAATTATTGGGGAGGAAGGAAAACCAGCAGTCCTCAAGTGATCAACTCTTAATTTTTTTTAAAAATATATCTTTATTGATTTCAGAGAGAGGAAAGGAGAGGGAGAGAGAGAGATAGAAACATCAATGATGAGAGAGTCATGGATCGGCTGCAGCCCGCAACCTGGGCATGTGCCCTGACCGGGAATCGAACCCTGATCGCCTGGATCCTAGGTTGACGCTTAACCGCTGAGCCACGCCCGGCTGGGCAAGTGATCAACTCTTAACATGCCGCACCTCACCTCAAGCCTGCAAATAGCTTCTGGCTAGGAGGCATCATTGTTACTTCGCAGGTGGAAAATTGAGGCTCAGAGGGAGCTGGCGACTTTTCCATGTGTTGGAGCTAGGGCTAAAACCCAGATGTGTGCGACTGCAGCCCGGACACACCACAGTAACGAGTGTGTTAGTCAGTCTTGACTCACCCACAAACCTTGAATTCCTGCTTTGTTCCGATCGCTGCTCTTGTGCCCTTCACTCTTTGAATTCAAAGTAAGATACTCTGCCTTCGGTGGCTCCCGGCCTAGTAAAGGGGGGGGGCAGCTAGGATAAACCACTGAATGTAAAGGGAGAAAGAATAAGAAATTTTAAACAGAAGAGTGCTCACTAATGAGGGAACGCCAGGCTCTAGAGCCCTGAATCTCGGTGAACAGAAACACGCACACACACAGTCCAAGTACAAATTCTTATTTCTCCACGAATTCATTTTGTTATAGGTGGGGAGAGCTCCTCATCCCCACTGGTTGCTAGTGGGAGTGGGCTTCTTGCAATACCTCCAGAAAAGGGATTTTCTGAGACTTGTTCAGGAAGATGAAATATTCTAGAAAGATTTATTTCTGTGGAATCAAACCACTGAGTTTCCAAGGTCCCATTTCCCTTTGTCCCACCAAGGAAGAAGTCCCATTTTGCTTTCAGCAGGGCTCAGGTCAAAGCCAGTGTCCAGAGTTTCCACTGCATGTTAGGGCATAGTCCAATCCAACATCAGGCTAGCTGAGTCTGTGTTTCCAGCTGCAGTCCAGCAGTCCATTTCATGGGGGGTCCGCATGGCCGTGAGCCATGTGTCTACGGAGGGAAAATGGGTGCAAAGCCAAAGGAACCAGAGAGCCAAGAGAGAGAGTTCCTTTGTTTAAGGGATTATGTATTTCCAAATTCTTGTGGGCTTGCATTGGCTCTACCCCCTCCTAGCCAATGATCTCTGTTTCCAGGTTTGACTGACAGGCACCTTCTCTACGTCATCCTGACTTTATTATGCATATGCATCTATCTCCCCTTTGTTGGACTCCTTCCCCCAGTGATTTGCAGGGAATGGGCCAGTGGTTCCCTGGGGAGTGCAAAGTGGCAGCTTCCTGGTGAAGCTGCCCAAATGACACGCCTATAACATCTGTCCTTCCCTTTGTTTCTTTTCTATTATTAATAACTAGCCAATTACAATGATATAAATTTGATCTGAGGCAACTTCTACTTCGGTTGGACCAAGAAGCTGCCTGTAGCTCTTTTTCTGTTGAGCTTCAGTGTTTAAAATATCTCCAGAGCAAGCTAGGAAATAACTTTCCATTTTGCCAATGTTTGCTTTTCAGTGTTTTGAATGAATCTTCTCAGAAAACTGCTAAGCTAATTGAAGCACCACCATTTCAGCTGAAAAAAACACTCTGCTTTGCTTGTGTACTCTGCCGAGCCAGCAAGGGGCAGGAGCTGGGGAAATCATTGTTTTCAGCCTAAACACCAGGTGCAGGACAGAAAGGTGCTTTTTGTTTTGATTTGTTCTGTTATGGGGAGGACAGAGGCTGACATCCAAGGACCACTTCCCGCTCATAACAGATATTATATTTTTTTAGTTCAGAAATGCAGAGAACAAATAACCGGGGAAGGAGAGGTGACTTGTCCAAGGAATTAGACAGAGGGAGGCAGTAGGTCCCCAGCCAGGTCGTCCCATCCCAGCGCTGCCAGCCACATTGGCCGAGACCATGTTCTCCCTGATATCTATGAACTGATTAAATGAAAAGGTTGGGATTTAAACTCAGCTCTGACTCCGTGCCCTTATTTGTTTATGTCATGTGCTCCAAACATGCCATTCAGCCTCTCATGAGTGTGAGGCACTTAAAAACATTCTTTAAAAAAAACACGCAACACTCTGAAAACATTCTCAAAAGGAACATCAAAACTTTCCATGAATCAAATTTATTTGAGTAAAGTATTACCTACCCTTAAAAAAAATTCAACTTATTTTCTTGATAGGTTTATAAAACTGGGCTATTTCATCATAACTCCAGGTATGTGTAATATGGTTTTAGAAGTGTTCTGGGGAGTAGGCAGGTTCTTCTCTCCAAGGTCAAAACAAAACTGAAGGGCATGGGGTGGGGGGCAGTGTTCACTGATGTTATAACATAATAGGGAATACGATGAGGTATGTCACCTCTGACTTAAGATCAGCAAAGGGACACTGACACTTGGCAAACTTACGTAAACCTCTTCAAAAGGGAGAAATGGAACTCACTTTAAAAAAATATTTAATAAAATTAAATTGTGTTCAGCTCCAGGCTTAACTTTCTAATGGTTGAAATTTTCCTAGGTTTGGGGGAAAGACCATCTGATATTTGGAGGCTAAGTAAATTTTTCTATGAACTAGTATGTTTCAGAGACTTGACCTAAACTATCTCTAGCAATGAGCTCCTGATCCTGGGGGACGTCCCTGCTAGTTCCGTGCCACAAGGAGAGTGTAGAAGCAGCTGGGGGTAAGGATCCCACCCAAAGCCTCAAAGTCAGAAAGTGGCCAAGGCTGGGTTGAATTCAAGGGCTTTTTGTGTGTGTCTCTAAAGCTGAGAGCGTTTTGGTTTCTGTTTTACAAGCTACAAGCACGTGGATGTTTAACTTGCAATTTCTTGCGCCCTCACAGACTGTTCTCCACCAGGGCTGCTTGTGCCCGGCTGCGGGCCCTTCGCTCTGGGCCACCCCTCTCCCGGCTTTGTCTGCCGTTTTCAAGAAGTGGCACCGTGTCTGCGTCTCTCCCAGGCCCTTCTATGGCTGGGGGTCTGTGCAATCCCGATTCTGTTCTGTTCCCTTTACTCTCTCCCTCTGTCTTATGTTCACACTAGTAGGGTGGGCGTGTGGGGCCCCGGGAGGGCGAGGGCAGATGCGCACAGCCACGGCTCTGGATAATCGCTGTTATTACTCAGAGCACTTGGGGCCATCTCCCTGCTTGGCACCTGCTGACAGCTGCGGTCTCAAAGCTGTCCTTTGTCTGTGCCACTGTTGAGAACACTGAGTATTTCTGTAAACTTGTCCTGTGTCAGAGGTGCATAGTGGCTGAAAAAGAGAACTGAAATAGACCAGAGCCCAGCCTGGAAGGGGACTGGGTGGCGGTGGCCCTTACGGTGGCCCAGGAAGGAGTAACTTATATAGGTGGGGGGCAACTGTATTCCAAGCAGCCAGCTTAGAGATGGCCGGCAGGTGGCTGTGCATTTTTTCTCACCCATGAGCATCCTTCGATGGTCGGCAGTTTCTCCGGTGGCAAAGAGGACTGTATCCCTGACTGTGCCCCTCTTGGGCTCCAGGCATGACACCTGGGTGTCAGTCGTGGTCCTCTGACCTGTGAGGTCCAGAGAGGGCCGGCTGGACTCTGAAACCTTCCCCAAGGTTTCTGTAAATCCCAGGGGATGGGTGGGGAGGGCTGTGGCTCAAGGTCAGTTCAGGCTCCAAAAGGCTGCATCTCCTGGACGACCTGTGCTCCTCACTTTTGTTGATTTCAAGCATGAAGCTCAACCCTTCCTCACCTTCCACAAAATCACCGCAGTAACACTGACAACAATTATTCATAATCTTAGCTGGAGGGAGCCTCGGTGATACCAGTGTCCCTGAGCCTTGGAGCTGAGCCTTGTTAACACTAATGATGGCTCCACCCAGTTACATTGATTTCAGGGTCACAGGGCTGGGGCTGGGGTAATGGCCTTGAGCTATGGGCTGGTGGGAATTGTCTGAGGCCTCCTGTAACAGGAGCAGCGCAAGGAGAGGTGAGTCCCTCACACCCACTATCGGAGGACCCACGGTCCTGGTGGCAGGTGCGATCGGACGTGGGGAAATGGGTCTTATGGATACAGCTATCAACCCAGATATGGAACCCAATAGGAAGGTTTCTACATTGTAGCTACAAGCGTTTAAAATAGCAAGTTCATCTCAGGCTGAGGGGGCCTTTGGCAATACCCTATTGGAGCGCCCCTCTGAGACTGGGAGGTCAATGCCCACCTGTCATGGGAATCTCTCAGGTGTTGAATCCACCCCTTAACTTCAGTTCAAAAAAGAATCCAGCTTCGGGGCTTCCCCAGTTAGTGCAGATGTTGGCTGGACCGGACCTGATGAGGAAAGAGCGGAAGGGAGCTCATGGCGTGTGGTGTGGTGTCCCCAGCACTCATGCCTTTCTCAGCACAGGGTGGCCCGTGGGCCAGCCTGCGGTCTCCTGGGGCAGCCCTGGCAGCGCGCGGGTCGCTGGGCGGTGGACACGGTGAAGTCGGCAGCACCTTGTCAGCCAGGCCCGTCCGCGCCTTTCATTCTCGGGCAGGGCTGCTTCTGTTTCTCCCGTCCCCCCTCCCACTCCCCGCCACACGCCCGGTCCCTTATTGGGGTGAAGGCTTTCTGGGGCTCTGCCCTAATTTCTCTGTCTGGGAAGGGCTCCCAGGAGAAATACTGCTCCCATTCCCCACGTGTATTCATTCATTCATTCATTCATTCATTCATTCATTCATTCATTCATTCACCAAATACTTATCAAACTTCCTTGCTAGTCTCAATTCAGGGCACGAATGATGCAGAATAAACGGGCCCTGCCCTCACAGAGTGCCAGGCAGGCGGGCGAGGCAGCCGCGGATATGTAAGGAAAGGCCGGAGGGGGTGCGCTCAGCTCTGCTGCTGTCGGCTGGCTCACTGCCAGTCATGGAGAAACGAAGTGACTGGGGGACGAGTGTGTTTTGTCCCAAGGATCAGATGAGCAGAAGGAAGAGACGTGGAGGGCACCTGCCCAGGGTGGGGGGGTGAGGTTTTCGAGCGTCACCTCGAATGAGGACATTTCCTGAGTTGTTGTAAAGCTGGAGGGGGGCTGGAGGCAGCAGGGGCACTTGGCTCTCGTTTTTTGTGGGCAGCGACAGTTTCTCATCAAGCTTAGTTTAGGACGTTATAGTGACTCTAATTCCCAGCCCTCCCCCCAAATCAAGGAGCTGCCCCAAATCCTTTAAAAACCCCTTTCTCTGGGTCAGGGCCCAGAGTCCTCTCCATTGCTTGCAACTGAGGCCCCCAAAGAGGAGGCCAACTACAGGTTAAATATTGTTCCAGTGCATTGAATGGCAATAAATCTCCCTAAGAAGTTTGTGGTAGAGGCTTCCCACCATCATGGTAGAATCAAGGATGCTGAGACTAAAAAATGCAGGTCACACAGCCAGGCCACGCGAGAGGCAGGTGCAGGTCCACCTGGCTCTCAGCCTGTGTCTTTCAGACACACTGTCCCGTCTCGTGTCTCGTGTCTCGTGTCTCGTGTCTCAATTCAGGGCTGGTCCTGAGTGCGGAACAGAAAGGCTGCCAAAGGAAAGTGGAAATGGACCTAGCTCAGGAGCGCGAGAGACTGGACTCGACTGAGACAGTGCGAGTGGCCACGTGGGGGTCCGGATGGGCTCCAGGCGCGCAGAGGGCCTCCGCCCCCCTCCCCACCTCCCTCTCCCCGCTTTCCTCCTGTCCAAGGGGGTCTAAGGCAGCGCACGAATGTCAAACTCATTGTCATTAATTTTAAGTTTATAATATTTTTCTCCATCCCGTGTAGAATTCCTCTTTGAATGTTACAGTCTGCGGCGCTCAGGCACCTCCCTTGTCGTTATTTAACCTCGGCTAATTTTTGGAATACTTCTCTGCAAAGCTCCCCGTGTGCGCTCTGCAATGAAACCTCGCTTCACGTAAAGCAATCAAGATTTCTTGTGATAGGACCTCTTTCCATTTGTTCTGCGTCTCCTCATTATTTCTCTCTCTCTTTTTCTTGAAGTCGGTGTGAGCAGAGGATTTAAGCTGAACATCAGAAAGGAAGAAAAGCTTAAATTCAGAGCGGGAACAGATGTGCACACGCCCGAGCGCACCGTAATCCTGGGTAACAATGGGGAATATCTCCGACTTTAAAAGATGTAGGAGGGAAAACGTAGAAAGGAGAAAAAATACTGGCGTTAGTTAGAAATCCCAGGGTTTTTAAACTCCATTCCTTTTTAACCTTGAGGAAGTCGTTGAAGTTCTCTGAAGCAGTTTCCTCATTTTTTCACATGGGTGATCTCTCAAATCTATAAAAAGAGGGTAGTAATATGCAGGTTCATGGTTATGACGAAGATTGAGGGGGTGCAAATGACTCGACCGAGACCACGTGGCAACTGCTGGGGAAAGTGGGCTTTGGACCCATAGAGATCCAGGGGGGAGCCTCTGCTCATCCCACAGAAGGGTCCAGAGGCAGATTATTAGAGAGCAGAGGGCATCCAGGTGCAGGTGGTCAATCGGTTTTCAGCCAGGCAAGTGGACAGAAACCAGGACAGAAACGCCACTGGGTGATGTGGAGAGTCTCAGGCGGATGTGACCAGGGACCGTGAGAGGGCAGGGCAAAGCTGGCACCAGACCCAGACTCAGGTCGCGCTGTGCCTGCTGATCCTCAGTAATGAGATGTCCCACTGCTTGGGCCAAGGACTTATTCTATGCCCTGGTTAGGACAGTCACCCACCCTGTCAATGTTGGGCCCTTTGTACCTGGGGCTACGCTGCAAAGTACTGAGGATACAGTTCTGAGCAGTTCTGTTTTCTTGGATTTTATAATATAAGAGGATCTCAAGAATCCTAATATAATAATCACACATAGGGTGTCCCCCAAAATGTACACACATACTTTGAATAATTATAAAGGCAGTGTTTATTAAAATACATTTCATTTTCATTTTCAAAGTTGAGCTATCGGCTGTTAAAGTGTGTATACATTTTTTGGGACACTGTGTATGTACATCCTATCTATCTATTTATTTATCTATCATCTGTCTGAATTGTGGAAAGTGCCATGAAGAAAAAAGTACCTGTGGCAATAGTAACTTGTACACTAACTTCCTCCTGATCTCTCTGGAGGAAGCGGTGTTTGATCTGAGTGGGGTTGGGCTCTATCTGGGAGAAGGGAGACGTGAGGACCATTTCTGAGGGTAGGTCCTCACATAGACGGGGCCTGAACCTGGCTTTTCAATTCCTCAATTGCACCATGTCCCCTCTCTGTGACTGCAGGACCACGACCTGGCGGCAGAGGGGTAGGGAACCAGACGGGGCAGGGGGGCAGGGGGCCAGGGCCTGCCCACATACACACTGTGAGGAGCTTTTTGTCTTTATCATAAGAACATGGAGAAGCCTGGGAAGGGTCTGATGGAAGGTGAATTGATAATCCGTTTACATTTTGAAACTGTTACTGAGACTTCAAAGAGACTGGTTGGGGGAGAGGAGTCACGGGGACACCAGTAGGTGAGCCATGGCTTGGCACTGCCATGGTGCCCTGGTCACACCATTAGTCAGTGACACTCTGGGACTGGAACACAAGGCCTACAGAAGGAAGCAGCCCCTGATAATAGGCAATGCTGTAGGTGGGGAAGGGGAGGAGACTATTTGAACGCAACCACGTTAAATGCTTTATGCACTGTGTCGTTTCCAAGGGTTGCCAATCAAAGTTCCACCAACGGGGCGCTTTACATAACAGGAATGTGTTCGGCCTCAGTTCTGGAGGCTCACCTCTGAGCTCAGGGTATCAGCAGGCTGTGGCCCCTCTGAAGGCTCTGGGGGGATTGGCCGCATACTGTTTTCTTAGCTCTGGGGTTGCCAGCAGTCCTTGGTGTTCCCCACCTGTCTTCACACACCTTCTCCCTGTGTCTCTCTGTGTCTTCACATGGCCATCTTTTAAAAAAATATTTGTAATGATTTTTAGAGAGAGAGGAATGGAGAGAGAGAGAAACATCAATTTGAGAGCAAAACATCGATTAGCTGCCTCCTGCACATCCCCTACCAGGGATCAAGTCTGCAACCCGGGCATGTGCCCTGACCGAGAATCAAACTGGCAACCTTTCAGTGCCCAGGATGATGCTAACCACTGAGCAACACTGGCCACGGCTGGCCATCTTCTTATAGGGACCCCAGTCACACTGGATTAGGTTGCATCCTAAGGACCTCATCTTAGCTAATTACATTGCAAAGGCCCTACTTCCACGTAAGGTCATAGTCACAGGTACTAGGGATTAGGACTTCAGCACACCTGTCTGGGGACACAATTCAAACTATAAGGTGGACATTATTATTCTCAGGTCTCATGACAATGTCCACAGGACAACACCCTTTGGCACCCTGCGTGCCAGTCATGTGCTTGGATTGCTGGTGCCTTATGGGCAATGCTCCCAGCAGTCCTCTGGGGAGGGTGTCCCATCCGCGAGCAGATGGGGGCGGGGACATTCGGGGAGGGTGTCGAGTCTTCTGCTCTACACAGCTGGGAAGTCGTAGAGGGGCGTTTGTTCTTATGCTTTGTTCCGTTTGGTTTTACTCCAGAGTCCCGGCTTTTTCACTTTTGCCTCCTGCATCCTGGGAAGGTGAACTACCTCATGCCCCCGGGAACTCGGGACACCTCCTGCAAAGAGGAATCTCTGGCAACCAAAGCTGCATCCAGAGGGTGGGGGCGATCTTCAGGGGAGCAGGGCGACGACCTGGGGCTTCTCCTCTGACTTTCTACCTGGCACCGTCTGTAATTAGTGTTTGAACAATACTGCTCTCTGCCACATTCTGTTAAAAATCATACAATCAGAATCTCCATTAAAGCAAGTAGGCATGCTTACTGGCGCAATTAGGTTTAGATGACAGTTTTAGGGACGTGGGGTCAGCTGTTTTCCTCTCTCTCTCCCTTCCTTTCTTGTCTCTCCTTTCTCTCGCTCCCAGGCCCTCTTCCTTCCCGCCTCCTGTGCACCCCTGAGCGTGGCCCTACCCTAGTCCCCCCCCCCCATCCCCGGCAGGCCCGCCGGCTCTGGCTGCTCCACGGGACCGAGGGCGGATGGAGGAAAGGGGTACAGTTTCAGGTAGGTGATGGACTGTCGTTCCCCCTAAACTGTTAAATGCTCTTTGACGCGGCGAACGTCTCCACGGCGGGCTCTCCCCTCGCGGGGTGTTTTAGGAGTTCTTTCCAGTAGATTCGCTGGATGCCTAGGCCGCTGTATTTATGAGAAGGGCGGTGCTGGACCCTACCGACGGCGTCTGGCTCCTCAGTTCCTGCTTCTGCTGGGGTTCCTGCTGGTGTCTGCTCCCCCGCAGGCAGGCTCCTGGGGCGGGCCCTTGGAGACAACCCACGCCCAGCTGCCCACACAGTCCCTGGACACAGGGAGCGTGCCCGGCGCCCTGTCGGAGAGGCGCTGTCCCCCGCAGCTCTGCGCTCATGGGGTGCTCAGTCCAGCTCAGACTCTGCTCCCTTTCCCAACACTGTTTTTACACCTGTAGTAGGTTGACTAGCGTCCCTCTAAAGTTCCTGTCTACACAGAGCCTCAGAATGTGACCTTTTTTAGAAATAAGGTCTTGCCCGGCCAGGCATGGCTCAGTGGTTGAGCGTCGACCTAGGATCCAGGAGATCAGGGTTCGATTCCCGGTCAGGGCACATGCCCAGGTTGCGGGCTGCAGCCGATCAATGACTCTCTCATCATTCACGTTTCTGTCTGTCTCCCTCTCCTTTCCTTTCTCTGAAATCAATAAAGATATATTTAAAAAAAAAGAAAAAAAAGAAATAAGGTCTTTGCAAATATAATTAAATGAAGGTGAGTCCATACTAGATCAGGGTGGGCCTTAAATTTGACGACTGCTGTCCTATTTATAAGAAGATGGTAGGACCCGCTGAGATGTGGAGAGGAGCACCCTGTGGAGATGGAGGTGGAGATGGGAGAAAGGCAGCCGCAAGCCAGGGGTCCCCCGGGACGGTAGGGAACCAACAGAAGCTGGAAGAGCCAGGGAAGGGTCCTCCCCTCCAGTCTCTGGAGGCACTAGAGCCCTGCTGACAGCTCAGTGTGGACCTCTGGCCTTCAGAACCGTGAGAGAGCAAGTTTCCGTGGTGCCAAGCCACCGCGTTTGTGGTTATCTGTTACAGCAGCCGCAGGAAACTAATACCCCACCATCTATTATTTCCGTACCCATTTCCATTTCCACCTGCGACCAGAACACACACCCTTCAGGCGGCGGGAGGCTGACTCTTACTTCTCTCTGGGTTTCCCTCAGCATAGTGCTCTGCCATGGAGATACTTATTTGTATTTTATATTTGCTGCAATCAAACCGTCGATGTATTTGTTGGTCATTAGCTTTCATTTGAAATTGCTTCCTGAGAAATGGGAAATTTATAATGAACACAGAAGAAGTGTGAATGGGAGAAATGAATGATTATGCGCTATTTACCTCCTGCTATTGTTCCAGCCTCATGCTAGACCCTCTCTTCCATTAACTTCAAATTTTCATGCAATTATTTATTCTTTGGAAACAGTTTGCCTCTTTAGTCAACCCATTTAGGCTTCATCTGAAGGAATGAACTGATTAAAAAACAGGGTGAAACCAAAACAAATTTGAAACTGCCAGTAAACAGGAAATTATTAAAAATAACTTGGATAATGGACTTAAGAGAGTGCAATTTTAAATTTACTCGCAGAGTGTTAATTGTTCAATTATTGGAACTCACAATGTGGATCTTCCATAACAAACCTTTTGTGTGGTATTTTTCTGTGAATTTGTCAGAGGAGGTGCTGTGGCTAAGACACTTACAGCATTTTTACTTTGACCATTTATTTTAAAATACTTCTCTGTGACTCAGGTGAAAGGAATTTTTGAGCTAAAACAGCACACAATGGAAAGGGAATTGTTCTTATCACATAAAATGGTATTAAGTTAAAATGAGGAAACGGGCACAAGATTATCAAAGCAACTGAAATGTGAGGAATTAAAAAGAAATTGAATCTGTTTACTTGGCCTGGCGTGCACGTGGTGGGCATTGTATACATGGTCACAAATAGAAACAAAGTGGGGGGAACACACCTGACTTGCACTGGACCCTAAGGTCCCGAGTTAAAGGTCTTACTTGAAACACTAGGATCGCACATGTCACTCCTGACTTAGCCAAGTCCACGGCCACGGGCTCAGATTAACGCGGGGGGACTGCCCTTGTGAAGGCGAGAGTAATATGTGGACAGGGCTTCCTTTCCTTCCTAATAGTCACTCCCGACGGCGAGTCCCCCCCCAGACACTGCGTTTTCAGCTGTGCTGGTTCTTCCCAGCTGACCTCCTGCAGGTCCCTGTGGCTGCTGAAGCTGCTCCCCGCAGTGACTGCGACCCCGCTAAGGAGGCCGCAGGCCCCCGCGTCCGCATTACGGCTCGTGCGCCCAGAAAGAGCCTCCTTGGGATGTTGCTCTCTTCGGAGGGAGGAAAGAAAGATTCATAGCATTATTACTTGATTTTAGCTGGAATGCCCCATGTAGCTGGCTTTCAAAGTTGGAGGTTCCTATCTTTGTAAGTGGACACTTCTGCCAACAAAATGTTACCATCCAGGAGCAGTTGGGAAATGAGGGTTCTGGTCCAGTCTTTCCTTATTTTGGCGGGAAGGGGGGTGACCTTGGACCAAGTGTGTGATCCTTAGAGGTGACGATTCCCTCTTGAACAGACACTAGCCAGGCCCCTCTCGCCCGTCTTCTTGACCAGGCAGCAGGCCCGGCTGTAAAGGCCTGAAGAAACCGACAGTTCCTAGCAGCCCAAGGCCATGGCCCTAGATGGCCCCGGACCCCCAGTGCCAGCCTGAGGAAAGTCAAGGCTGCCAGAAGATTTGACTGGCCCCGCAGCACCTGAGGACAGGGTCCTGTCTCCTGGCCCCTGTGGGAGGCAGGGGCAAGCCCAGGTGGGTTTCAATGGACAGCCCCCCTTCCCACTCTTTGTAATTTTCGGTTCTCTGACTCACCGGCTCCCCAGTCCCTCCTTCTCCAGTTAAAACCCAGGCACCTCTGTGCAAATCCCAGTGGAGCTCAGGCCGCGCCGGACCCTCCCCCTATTACAACAGCCTAATACTGATCGAACCTGTTCTTGCCACTGGAACCAGCGTCCAGCTGTATTTACCCTGAGAGCGGCCGCAGCCGTCTACACCGGGAGAGCGGAGTCAGAAGCGAAGGCCCCACAAGTGCTGGCGTTTTCCAATGCAATATCTCAGCGCCCAGGGTTCCCCGAGGAAAATCAAGGTCGGCTCTGTGTGGCACTGGGCACCTCTAGCCTGTTCCCTAAGCTTCCCCTGCTCCTTCAGCAAAGAGAGTTTGCCCTGTGAATCCCTTTTGTCCAAGTGAGTAAGGCCCCGACTTTGTCCTTTGCTGTCACCTTGTTGAATGAAACTCTTGCCTGGCCACAGGTTCTCCAAGGGCTGGGGAAGCAGGAAACAGGCCAGTGGGGAGGGGTCAGGGAGAGCATCGGACACCAGCTTACTGATGACGTTTGCTTGGAAGTCCAGTGATGTGGCAGGGTCCCTCGTGGTCCTTGCAGGAGAGACCGGCCTACACGGGGCTCCAATCTCACTGGGGTGGGAGCCAGGGGTCGTGCTCAGGTTTCCTCACCCAACATCGGCCTGAAACATGTCTGAAAACACACAGTGGGGAGCTCTGGCCCCAGCACTGTTCATGAGGCTTCACCCCCCCGCCCCGTCCAGGCTCCGAGGCTCGCTGCGTCTGCACCCGAGCGAGGCAGACCCTGGGGGCCGACAGCTGGAGGCGGGCTGCTGAGGGCACTCCTACATGGGCGCCAGATTCTCTCTGGCCGGGGACAGGGGTGTCACACTGTCACGGGCTCTGAAACAAAACCTACGGCAAAGGTCATTCTTGGCGGGGGGATGGCTAAAGGGCCGCAGGGACCTCCCTCCCCGCCCTCCTGTCCCGCATGGTTTTACAGGTTCCTGCCGGCGTAGCTGGGGAAAGGGAAAGGAACCGCATCGCAAAGGGGGAGAAAGACTGTCGTCACTTACAGATAATCGATCTGCACAGACAATATCGTGGCAAGTGGTATGTTCCGATTCGGCCCCGACAATGTCACCTCGTATGCTAGT
This sequence comes from Miniopterus natalensis, assembly GCF_054644295.1. NCBI lineage: Eukaryota > Metazoa > Chordata > Mammalia > Chiroptera > Miniopteridae > Miniopterus > Miniopterus natalensis. The sequence continues at coordinate 197,325,730 of NC_142081.1, read as the reverse complement.
GCTTCGAGCGTGATTGACAGTCCTCCCAGGGAGGGGTGGCATCTGTGGTCCCTGTCCTTGGATCTGGGAGGGATGTGTGACCACCCAGACCAGTGGAATCCAGCAGAAGCGATGCCGCTGCTCTCGCTCGCGACACCGCTCCTGGAACACAGCCAGCATGCTGGGGGAGCGCCCAGGACGCGTGGAGAGGACCACGGGGTGTCCCAGCTGACAGCCTCAGCTGAAGTCCTGGCTGAAAGCATCAGCTGCTGGAAAGCGAGCAAGATATCAGATGGCTCCAGCCCCAGCCGTCTAGCTGAGACCTTACGGAGCAGAGACGCCGTCTCCACTGCACCCTGTCTGAATTCCTGACCCACAGGACGCGTGAGCAATAATAAATGATTACGATTGCTTTAAGCTACTCAATTTTGGGATAATTTATTACCTTCAGACAGATACTACAAATATTAAAAGAAACCATAGATACAATATTAGAATTAATTAGAATTTAGCATGGCTGCTGGATACAGAATCATTACATAAATCAATTATATTCCTATGTACTAATAACAAACACAAGTCAAATTAAAAAATGCACAATAGCATAAAAATATAATTATCTAAGAATGTCTTATAATTATCTTATAAAGTCATGTACGTCCTTTGAAGACACAATCACAAAACTCTTCAAATATACCAAAGAAGCACGAAAACATGGAGATATCTATTATGTTCATGGATTCATAGTCCATGTTGTGTACATATCAGTTCTCTCACAACTGATTTACTGTGCATGCCAATCGCAGTAAACACCATAATTGCTGTGCCATGTGGTGCGCTGATTGTGGAATTTACGTGGGAACTGCAAAGCCTGAGAAGAGCCGTGGCCCTCAGAAGGGGAAGCACCTGAGGACTTGCTCTGGGGGTTATAAAGCTAAAGCCTATGGCTGGGTTAGTGGTGCAAGGACCGAAATACGAGCAAGTGGAACACAACAGGAGGCGTAGTCGCCGGGCTCACATAGATGCAGAAGCTTTAAGTGGGGAGATGTGCTGGTGTGGACCACCGGCGAACGGATGGAGTCTTCACTGAATGTCTCAGAGACAACTTGGTGACCACATGGAACCAAAAAGGAAATGAGATCTTCTTACACAGAAACCAATTACAGCTGGACCATGACCTATATGCCAAAGGTAAAAAAAAAAAAAAAAAAAGTTTTAGGAACCAGAGAAAAATTTCTTCATAAACTTGAAGTAGGAGATATTCCCTCCCCCCGTTTAGAACTAGCCTAAAGGAAGCCCCAGCCCTGAATAAGATTGGTCAATGTGACCATATTAAGTTTAAGAATTTCTATTCCTCAAAAGGATCTTTTGAGGATACAAATCTTTGAGTGGCTTCAGAGTCATCGTGTGTGGCTAGAGAAGGGGGCAGTGGGTATATTTGCTCAGGTGTGGCCGTGAGTAGTGATTCTTGTAGCCGGGCAATGTTCATAATAGTAAAATCTGAAACCAACTCAAGTGCCAATAACTGGTGGAACAGTCCAGATAAGCATGGCGCAGTCACACCAGGTAACCGCAGCAGTGAACACGAACTACGGTCACATGCATCAGTATGAACGGTCCTCAGCTGCAGAAGCACCAGCTTCCAAAGGACCCATTCACTGTAATTCAAAAACAGGCACAATAAAAGGTGATTTGTTGAGGGATCCATATATGGGTGGGGAAGGTTAAGGAGGGGATGGTTGTCACAATATTTTGTATAGTGATTATTTCAAGGGAGAAGGCCATGAGGCATACTGACTTCTAAATAATTTTAAAAATTCATTTTCACTTTGTTTTTCTTAAACAATTGTAGTTTACTTGTCCCCCAAGCTAAAGGTTTGGAGGCAGCCAGGCCAGGGCCGGGGAAGATGTTGGGCGATGCTGTCAAGGGCTCAGGATCCTCTACTTTTGTGGAGCCATCTCAGGCAGTGGCTCTCCTCATGGGCCCTGGATAGCTGCTGCCCCTCCAGACATTACACTTCTATTCCAGGATGGAAGGAGGAAACAGGGCCACGTAGAAAAGGGAACTCCAGCTGCATTCCCCTTTCTGTTAGGCAAGTGGAGGGTTTTCCTGGAAGGTGCGACCAGACCTTTTCTGCTTGAATCTCATGGGCTGGCATGATGCCACACGGCCATCCCGGGCTGGTGGGGAGATGATGGAATTGGATACGGGCTTGGCCAGCCATGGTGTCTGTCAAACCAAGAAGAGACCATCTTAGTTTCAGTTTCCCAAGATGTCAGCCTGTGTGTTTTCTGGAATATGAGACCTGTTTTAGGGGAAGGGGTCTCTTGATAGACTTTCATTTGCATTCATTTGCATTCACCATGCATATCCCATAGTGGGGCAGAAAATCACTTCGGTTGTGTAGACTCATCCTTCCCTTGCTTAAAGTATGGTAATTAAGCCCGGCCAGCGTGGCTCAGTGGGTGAGCACTGACCCCTGCACCAAGAGGTCACCGGTTCCATTCCTGGTCAGGGCACCTGCCCGGGTTGCAGGCTTGATCCCCAGCGGGGGGCGTGCAGGACACAGCTGATCGATGCTGATTCTGTCCCCCTTATGTTTCTATCTCTCTCCCCTCCCTTCCTCTCTCTCTCTAAAAAAAAAAAAATCAATAAAAAAACATTAAAGTAGGGTAATTAAGAGTGTTCTTTGCAGCCAGACTTTGTACCCAGGAGCCAAGGCTTGGCTCCAGCTCCTCCTCTTTGGGCAAGTTACTTGCTCTCAGCGTCTGGATTTCTTCATCAGTAAAAACAGGAGTAAAAGTGGTTGTCGTCGGCTCAGAGAGCGGCGAGCAGTAACCGGGCTCCTCGGTGCAGACAGAGCAGCGCCCAGCCCGAGCAGCGCTCAGCAAGGCTGGCGACTGTCCTCCGCGGTTCAGAGACCCGCGTCGCGTCCACCGGCTCCCAGGCTTCAGCGCCGTGCCTTTCATTTGCGTCCGACCTACTCGAAGCTTCTACGTTCCTTTTCCCTTTGAGCTGCCTGTTTCTGAAACCCAGGGGCTGCTGGGCTGAGCCTGAGCCTCTTGGGGGACACGCGGCTGTCCTCCGAGGCAGGCACTCGGGTCCTGACGGTGGGTGAGTTTGTTGCCGTGACTCTTCCACCTTTTCTCCTCGGGCTGCGAAATCTGCTCCCTGGAAAGGTCTCGCTTAGGCCTGCGTTTCCCACAGCCGGGGCCCCAACACCCTCGGCAGACACCCCAACTGACACTATTGATGTTTCCGAGGCACGCGCTCCTCGGGGCCCCCGGAGCTCCAATGCTTCTGCCCCGTGTTCCCCAAGAACAGCCTACCCCAGCTTCTAAATATGTCACGCCAGAAATAGCATTTCTATTTGCTCAGCTCCCCTTTCCATTCCTGCACCCCCAGGAGGACTCCACTGGCTCCCTAACCTTTCATTCCGCTGCTTTGGTGGCTCGGCTCCTTCCCCAGCCCCGTTGGTTGGACCTGCCTGCCTTCTTCCCTTCTCCTCTCCCACTGCTTTCTGACCCAGATAGCCATTTCACTGGTGTCCCCCCCGGATAACCTCTCACGGGGTCCCCCTGGTGAGGGGTAGGAAATCAATGAGTCCTCGGCCTGCAGAAGGCGGGCGCCCGGATTTGGATCATCAGATACAGAGTATTGAACCTTGAGGCCAGCGTCTGACCTGACCTGGCCTCACTCTATTATATTCCTGACTGGTTTCCCTTTAAGGTATCTCAAATCTGCTGTGCCCCCAGCTCACCCCCTAATTCCATAAATGCATCAACTATAGCCCCTCAGGCACCAAGAATAACTCCTTGCCCATTTCAATAACTGGGGCCTGGAAACATACCCGGTGATTCCTAACCCTACCGAAAGGGTCACCCTGGCTCCCGGTGCTCCACCGTGAGATGATGCTGGCGTAGGAAATGCAGGCCCCTTCCCTCCAGCAGACATCGGCCCCCAGGTTTTTGAGTTAAATTACTTGGAAAAAAATCATCTTCCTTTCAGGTAAACACAGAGAGTGTTCCTGGGGTTGATTACAATGTGATCTTTTGTATTAAAATGTCATTATAACAATTCAAGTAAATGTTTGGTTAGTTGCCAGCCACTCTATGTAATAGGAAATCTATTTAACATACAAAAGCGAACTTTCAATAGGAAGAAAGTGTTCCTGGCATGTTCAAATCACTTGTTATAAATTATGGAGGACATTTTAGTGCAATTTTATTCAATTTAGCACTGAACTCTCAGATTAAAATATTCAGGAGGGCAGCAAACTTACGTCTTGGCATTCTTTTTTTTTTCTTCTTCAGGAAAAATTGCATTTATAAGAGAACAGATAGATATGAACATGAACGTCAATGCCAATGGATTTCACGGCGAGTTACCACAATCAGAGTTATTATTCAAAACAATCTCGAAACCCAGTGAAGAGAAAATATGTTGCAAAATCTTTATAGTCTTTCTATTTTTAAGTAAGGATGTTTATTATGAAAAAGTAACCTAAAGATAAAAAAATAACAAAATCGATTTAAAGAACATAAGATACTTCTCAGATGTTTATGATTAAGATTTCGAAGTACACGGCCAGTGTATGGCTCGGGCAAGCCCTATACACTCTCAATCGTTACAGTATTTCCTGTGCGTATGTCTAGCTCCCTCCGACAGAAAGCAACCTGTTCAAGGTCAAGTACCAAATAGAATTTATCCTTATATTTCAAAAACACTATACTGACATCTCTCAAGTACTCCTTGATTTTTTTTAAAAAATGAAATTTATTGGTGACATTGGTTAATAGAATCATATAGGTTTCATGGGTACATTTCTATGATACAAGATCTATATATTGCACTGTGTGCCCATCACCCAAAATCAAACCATCCTCTGACCCCCTCCACCCCCACCTCCCACCCTCTTCCCTCTGGTTACCATTACACTGTTGTTTGTTCCCATGAGTGTTAGTTTCCTTTCTTTCTTTGTTCTTTTGAAAAATTTATCTTTGTTGTTGAAAGCATTACAAATGTCCCCCCTTCCCCCCCATGGATCCCCTCCACACTGCACCCCTCCCAGGCCTTCACCACACTATTGTCTGTGTCCACGGGCTGTGCATATATGCATATACGTTTTTAGGTTAACCTCTCCCCACCCACCCAGCCTCCCTTGTCTTCCTTCTGAGATTCCTCAGCCTGTTCCATGTTTCTATGTCTCTGGATCTATTTTGTTCATCAGTTAATTTTGTTCATTAGATTCTACATATGAGTAAGATCATGTGATACTTGTCTTCCTCTGACTGGCTTATTTCACTTAGCATAATACTCTCCAGGTCCCACCAGGCCGTCTCAAAGGGTAAAGGGTCCTTCTTTTTCACAGCTGCATAGTATTCCATGGGTTAATTGTCCAAGAAGATGCTTGATATGATTTCAATCTTCTTGAACTTGTAGACACTTGTTTTGTGTCCTAACATGTGGTCTATCTTTGAGAATGTCCCATGTGCACTTGAGGAGAATGCATATTCTGCAGTTTTGGGGTGAAATGTTCTGTAAATGTCAATTAAATCCACCTGATCTAGTGTGACCAGGAGAAGACTTGAAGCACCCAGAGGCTGATGGTTATTCAGTCTCAATGAGCCTCAGGCTGTAGAAACTCCATGGGGTAGGGCAAGAGGTTTTCCAGCAGGGCGGGGCAATTGCTTCCCCACCCCCAGAAAATGCTGCTTGGAAGGTAAATGTCTGCCTCTGCAGTCTGGGGGAATGACTCGGCACAGGAATCCAGAGGGATGCCTCTGAGCTCTACCTCCAGAGCCCACAGCCCTAGGTTCTCCTCATGCAGCTCCAGTCCACTCTGCCCTCCCTCCGCTGGAGCCCAAGGTGAGTGGCTTCACATGAAACTTTGTGTGTTGGCTGTTTAAGAGGGTTTCTGCATTTCCAGCCGCCTCTCCCTGGCAGGCAGAAACCTGGCTGCTTTTCACAGCCAGATGTTATGTGGCACCTTTCTCAGTGCTGGTGCTCTGGGCTGGGGAGCCCAGCCTGGGGTTAGGCCCCAGAGAGTCCTCAGTGGGAGCCCCCCCACAGCTGAGATCTCCCTGCGGACCTTCAGCTGCTGCCTGTGAGAGCCCAGCCGGCCCTCTCGAGTCCTCACTTCCTACCTGTCTCTCTGTGGTCTCCCCTTTTCCTCCTTGGTTATGTGGGTGCCCTCCAGCTGGTCTTCAGTTGATTATTCAGGATGGTTTTTCTATAGTTTAGTTGTAATTCCAGTTTGGTCCCCAGAGTGTCAGTGTAGCTTCCACTCAATCTGCCTCCCTCTTGGAATCTCTGCTGTAATCAGCTCTTTTCCATGAGTTTCAGTTCTATATCCCACCTTGGAATGAAATCATATGGTTCTTCGCTTTTTCTGTCTGACCTGTTTCACTTAGCATGATACTCTCAAGATCCACCCCTGTTGTTGCAAATGGCAGTATTTCGTCTTTTCTTACGGCTGAGTGGTGCCCACTGTGTCCATGTACCAAACCTTATCTATCCAGTCCTCTTGGCTGTCTATATGTCTCGGCCACCGTGGGTAATGCTGCAGTGAGCATAGGGGTGCATAATTCTTTGTGAATACATGTGTTTGAGTTTTTGGGGTAGAAAACCCGGGAGAGGGATTGCTGGGTCGTATGGTGGCTCTAGCCTTAATGTCCTGGGGAAACACCAGACTTTCCCATGGTGGCCACACCAGCCTGCATTCCCTCCAGCGGTGAATGAGGGCCCCCTTCTCCCCACAGCCTGTCCAGCACTCGTCATTGCCCGTCCTGTTATAACAGCCGCTCTAACAGGCGTGAGGTGGTGGCTCATTGCAGGTTTGATTTGCATTCCCCTGAGGGCTAGTGAGGTTGAACTTCTTTTCACATGTCTGTTGGCCGTTTGTATGTCTTCTTGGGAGAGGTGTTTTTTTCAGATTCTTTGCCCATTTTTTAATTGGATTGTTTGTTTGGTGTTGAGTTCTATGAGTTCTTTATATATCATGGATATTAACCCTTCGTGGGAGCTCTTGTTGGCAAATATCATCTCCCACCTGGTCAGCTGCCCTTTTGCTCTGTTGTTGGTTTCTTTTGTCTTGCAGAAGCTTTTTAGTTGGATATGGGCCCCTTCGTTTATTTTTGCCTTCAATTCCCTTGCCTTTGGGCTCAAATTCATAAAATGTTCTCCACAACTCAGGTCCATAAGAAAATCTATGTTTCCTTCTGTGTAATTTGTTGTTTCCGATCTTATATTTAGGTCTTTGGTCCATTTTGGATTAATTTTTCAAATTAATTCATGGGGACAAGCTGAAACCTAGTTTCACTCTTTTGCGTGTGCCTTTCCAATTTCCCCAGCACCGTTTATTGAGGGGGCTTTCTTTTCTCATTGTGTATTTTTGGCTCCTTTGTTGAAAATGATCTGCCCGTTTCCATGTGGTTTTATTTCTGGGCTCTCAATACTGTTCTATTGATTTGTGTGTCTGTTTTCCTGCCAATACCATGCTGTTTTGATAATCATTGTTTTTTGAAATAGACTAAATTGATGAGGTCATGAGTTAAGTGCCGAGACCTGTGAGAGGAAGTGGGGGATCCTGAGAGGGAGCGACGGGAGATTAAGAAACACACAGAGACATATAAGACAGTTAAGGCTGGGGCCGGGGGGGACACTGCCCTTGGATGGAGAGACAGTGACCTCAAGCCAGCTCAGCGTCTTTATTACATACGTCAAGGTAACAGTTCTTCACGGAAACTGCGGGTAGCTGAAAAGGTCAAACCCAATCCCTTGGCAAGCTTTCTCAGCACATACTGCTTTGCTGCGCCCAGAACAACATCTTGGGGGTTTTCTATGGTTTGCGCTGCACCCACTGTGCCCGGAAGCTGGCACCTGAGCACCACCCGGCTGATCGCATCTCCTAGCCTTTGGCAGGACGTGTGGCACCAACATGCCAGCGTGTGGGCCCACACAGAGGTCAGGGGAGCCTGTCTCCAGGCGCGGCTTTGCCCTGCCCCGGCCAAGGCCCCCGAGGTCTCCAGGGCACAGCCTCGCTCCTGCCCCAGTCCCCGCCAGCCTCCAGGTTCAGCAGCTCTCCACAGTTAAGTTCTTTGAAATTCAGCATTGCTTTTTCAGGAAAAGCCCAGCTGTTGATCTTGTTAGTCTAGAGAGGGGGCAGGGAGAAGAAAAAATGTACACTAATAATTTACTGCAGAGTTAAAAAGAACCTGAATACATATGATCACTTTCTGAGCTCATCAATACTTAATTTAAACAAAATAAATGCATAATTCGTAACAATTTTATATGAAAATAAAATATTTCTGATTGAGAAAATAAAACAAATTTCATGACATACTTTAGTTATTAAAATGTTACACAAAATTTCTGAAATACTTATTAGCAAATACAATGTAATTTAACTACATTCTAAGACTTATTTATTTTTTTCTCCCCAAACAGGAGAAAAAAATAATTACTTGTATGGAATACTTGGAATAATAGCTTTATTTATTTATTCATTTTTCAGTTTATTATCTAGTGTATGTGAGGTAGCTCCTCCCCCCCCCCCCCAATCAGTAAATTGTATAGTCTGTTAAAAAGTATTAAGTACTATGCAAAAAATAAGCCAGGGAAGGAAGATGAGGAGTCCTAAGTATGGGTAACGGGTGTTTGCAATTTAAAATGGGAGGGTCGTGAAGAGTTTTCTGAAAAGGTGACATTTGAGAAAACACTCAATGGAAGTAAGGGGGGAGGCATGGGGCCCAAATCCTTTTATGGTGACTTGGTGGTATGTGACTTACTAAAAAAATACCATGTGTAACATGTCTGCAACAGACGGTGCACTAAGAATCCAACGCGTGGGTGTCACCCTGAGCCTAAGGGGCTGGGAGACTTTCTCGGAGCCCTTTCTCTAGAACTCAGATCCATCATCTGAGAAATAATGGGTTGAACTTCATGGGTCTTCACCCAATGGTGTTGTCATCCCCTTTTGGGGGGTTTGTGGAAATGTTGGAGGGTGTCTCTGGTTGTCACGATGATTGGGGGTGCATCTGGCAGTGAGGGGGTGAGATCCAGGGAGAGTGACTCTATTGTAATGCCCAAGAAAGGGCGGCATTGAGGCTGGCCCGCTGCGCGCATCAATGGGGCCTCTGTTGAGAACAGCAGGCCGAGCGTCAGGAAGGTCCTGTCTGGAGCTGATGGCGAATGTCTCCACCTACACATCCGCGGGAAAAACGCACTTCCCAGTCCCACGTTCCAGAAGCTCCGTTACAGGAGCACTGGGTCTCTTCTCCTTCCCTCAGCCTCTCTCCCACTGTTCTGTTTGATGCATTTGGTACCCCTTTTTGTCTTCTTACTCTGTGTAATCATTTTTGACTGCTGTGTAACAAATTACCACAAGCTCTAAGGGCTGAAACAACACCCACATATTAGCTCTCGGTTCTGTGGGTCAGAGGGCCGACGTGCTGGTGGTCTTTGCTCAGGGTTATCGCAGACTGAAACCAGGGTGTTGACCCGGCTGTCTGGTAGGGAGGGTCTGGGGAAATACCTGCTTCCAAGCTCATTTTTTTGGCTGCTGCTGGCAGAATTCAGGTCCTTGTGACTTCAGGACTGAGGTTTCCCATTTCCTTACTGGCTGCCCACCAGGGGGCAGCCTCAGCGCTTCCCCTGGGGTCCCCTCCATCTCCAAGCCAGAAGCATGTCCAATCCTTGCCTCATGGTTCAAATCTCTGACTTCTCTGTCTCTAGTTCATTATATATTTTAAAATTTATTTAAAAATGACACAAGTAATATACGAATGTTATTATTATGAAACATGAAGTAGAGATTAAGCTAAAGACTTCCTGGACATCTCTCTGGAATTGTTCTCCCAAGAACAAGCCATGGTTAAAATGATAATCTTACAGACCATGTACATATATAACGTATTAGCATCTTTGCATTGTTAATATCATTATTATATGTAAAAGGCAAGTCACAGGGCCAGTCTTGGAAAGGTTTCCCTGTCATTTGCATACGTGTCCCCTTTACTCTGTTGAACGTTTGCATAGTATTTCACTGTATGGATATACCATCGCTTTTAATTATCACCTCAGCGCTGATCACTTCCACTGCTCCTATTGCTTGCTGATACAAAGTAACGCAGACACAGACATTTTTTACCCATCTCTATGGGTATGTTCATGAACAAATATTTCAGGGCCTAGAATTCAGATTGGTGGGTGTGCCACTTCCTATGTTGGTTGAATCCACCAAATTGCCCTTCAGAAGAGCATTTCTATTCCCATAACAGTTTCGCTGCAGGTCTGCGGAAGCCCAGCACAAAGCTCTTCTTTCTCCCTTTGTGGATTCCGAACTGACTGACAGGAGAAAGTTGCGCGAGGTAGAAATCAAAGGAGGCCCCTCCGCCGTCACCCCGATCTGCACTCACACGCTGCTCTTCATGCCCAGGGTAGAGCCTAACTCCCCTTCCCTTGAACCTGGGTCGGGACTACTGAGTAACCTTGGCCAAAAGAATGCAGCAGAAGTGACGTTTGGGGGCTTTAAATCTAGGATATAAAAGGCTTTGCAGCTTTACTTGGGGCTCATGGAATCCTTTCTCCTGGGAACTAACCACTGGGAATGGAACTGAAATGCTGTAGAAACCCTATTCTGTGGGGTTTTACCTTTATTATATATATACCTTTATATATACCTTTAATATATATATAATAAAGGTATATATGTAAATATACCTTTATATATATAAATAATTTTTATTTACCTTTATATTACATACCTTTATATTATATTATATAGATATAAATAATATATAATAAAGGTATATATATAAATATAATAAAAGTATATATATTAAAGGTATATATATGAATATACCTTTATTATATGTATTATTATATGATATATCTTTACTTATAATTACACATGTAGTACAATTTATATATTTTTATTAGATAATCACTATTTATTTACATTATTGCTAGTATTATTTATATACATATCTTTATTATTTTTACTTGCATATTATCGAAAAGTTGCGTATATACTTTTGTGTTAAATCCTCACATTTTCCTTCTGTATCTATTATATAAATCCTTTACGGATCTATTATATAACAGATCTATTATATAAATCCTTTACCCAGTTTTTCGTAGGGTTATTTGAATCACTTTTTAAAAATTTGTAGTTCTTCATGTAGTTTGTAAACTAATGTTTTGTCTACTTATACAACTTGAAAACATTTCTCCCCAGTTAACTGTTTGATTTTCACTTTTAAAATCATACCTTAGTGTTAACAGCTTTTTCTTAAATGATCACCGTTTCCATTTATAGATTTTGCATTTTGTGTTTTAATGAGGAGGCCTTTCCTATCCCAACATTTTAAAGGTATTCCTTTATTTTTGTTACATTTTCATACTATTTTTATGCTTAGAGTTTACTTCATCTGTAATTATTATTTTTATGATATGGTAGGAACAATTTTGTTACTGTTATTTCCTAAACATTTATCTAATTTTCACAAACCATTTATTGGCTGTTTCATGATATTCCCACTGACTTGAACATGCAGACTTTATTATGTGATAACCCTGGACTCCTGCTGGAGGAGGTCATGCGCAGGGCGTGACTGCCAGGCGCCCCACGGGCTGGGCCCGGGCCGCCGCGGCTCCTCGCGGCCACCCATCCTAGCGTGTCCCTCGTCTGTGTATCCTGCCCGCCATTCCCCAAATGGGACTGTTTTCAAGGCCGCACAATGTGCTTTTGAGACCCTCCGGCCCGAAGATGTGCTCGACCCCAGGTGAGACCTCCACGTCGAGTTTAGGCTCCTGGTGGGCCGCGTGGGGCCCGCTCGCCGAGAGGCACCAGGCCTCGTGTCCAGCTCCCGCCCGCCAGCGGCCACCTGCCCCTGCGGAGGGCTCTGCCTGCCCCTCCGCGCACGGGCCCGCTTCGCAGTTCACCTGAGGAGCTCCCGGGGTTATGAACAACGTCCTTTCTGATCCGTTGAGCTTTTTGCCTTTCTGATCCGTTGGGCTTTTTGCCTTTCTGATCCGTTGAGCTTTTTGCCTGTTCTTGAACAAACAACACGCTATCTCTCAGTGAATTAACTAATAATACCCCGTTAGGATAACACGGTCCACGCACTTTCATTTCTCCTTTTGGCCTTAGGATTGTCCCAGCGTCCGGCTCCGTGGGCAACCCCGCATTCTGGGTGTGTCTGGCGGCTTCCTGAAGCGCCGTTTAACATGACATTTCATTTTCTCCGTATTTTCTGTACCGGGAGTGGGCGCTATGGGCTTGATGAGAGCCGGGTTCAGCACTTTGGGCGAGAGCGCTTCTCAGCGCACCGCCTGCTGTCGCCCGGGCGGGGCGCGGTGCTTTCTTGTCCCACTGGGACTGATGATAAACTGACCAGCGGGGTCAGGCAGAGCAGCTTCATCTCAGCTCTGTAATGTCTTCATGTTAAAAAATCGAGGCCAATTTTCCATCATTGCTCATGCGTTGATGGTCATTGTCTGAGCCGATGCTTTCAGTTGTGGTTTTAAAATAGGGATTTTCTAATTCTATGATTTTTTTCCATATCTATTAGCTGGCAGTCTTCTTAAATGAGAAATTTCCCGTCACCTAGGGTTATGGAGCTTCCGCAGCATATAATTTATACAGGAAATACAAGCGAGGTGGTTAAGTCTTTTCCTTTAATTGACAATATTCAAGAAAAGGAGTTGGCAGTCCCGTTGTCCAATTACTCCCGATGGTGTCTAATAGTGTTTATATTCGCTCTCTTTCTGCCCTCTTTTTGATTATGAATCTATTGGTTTTTACGTATCAATAAGTTTTAATCAACCGCATTTCGTCTTCCTTTTGACGCCCACATTGCCTATCTTCTTTCCTGCTCCACTGCCTTTGGACAGGGTCTGTCTTTGTCTTGAATGTGTCGCTTGCTTTCTGACACAATGGAGGGTCTCGGTCTTAACTTTTCGCCCCAGACTGGGAAAGAAAGCTTTCGACTTTATTACTACCCTCTTGCATACTTAAAACTATTGTCATTTAAAGAAAGATGAATTTATTGTTTAATTTGTGTTTCTCTTATGACTAATGATGTTGAGCATATTCATATGCTTACTGGCTATTGTACAGCCAACTGGAGTATAATTTACATAATTTACACCCACTTAAATGAATTTTGACAAACGTATCTACTCATGAAATGTTTACCACAGTCAAGATATAGAACATTTCTTTCACCCCAACATTCCTTGCCTCTTTCCAATCAATGCCCACCAGCACTCCCAGCCCCAGGTAAGCACAGACCTGTTTTTTATCACTAATGATAGATTTTTGTTTTTTCTATTATTGAACTTCATCAGAATGAAATCTTTTGTGTCCAGCATCTTCCTCTCACAATAACGTTTCTGTGAATCATTCCTTGTTGTCTCTTGTAGCAACAGCTTATTCCTTTTCACTGCCAAGTAGTATTCCATTTCATGGATATACCAGAATTTGTTCATCCATTTATTTGTTGATGGATATTTGGGTTATGTTTAGTTTGGGGCTATTATAAATGAAGCTGGCATGAGTATTCAAATACAAGTTTTTATGTAGAGAAATATTTCCTTTTTCCTTTGGTAAATATCGGGGAGTAGAATTAATGGGAAATATAGGAAGTATAGATTTAACTGTATGAGAACCTATAAAGCTATTCTCCAAGGTAGTTGTACCATTTAATCTTTGCACCAACCAAGTATGAGCATCTTGCCTGGCCGGGCGTGGCTCAGCAGTGGAGCATCGACCGAGGATCCAGGAGATCGTGGTTCAATTCCCAGTCAGGGCACATGCCCAGGCTGCAGGCTCCATCCCTAGTGGGGAGCATGCAGGAGGGAATCGATCAATAATTCTCTCTCATTATTGATACTTCTATCTCTCCCTCTCACTTCCTCTCTCTGAAATCAATAAAGACACATAAAAAAAAGAGCATCTCAGTTGCTCTACACCTTGATATCCTATGTTTAATTTGCATTTCTCTTATTACTAATGATGTTGAACATATTCATATGCTTATTGGCTATTGTATATGTTCTTTTGTGAGGTACATGTTTAAGTATTTTGCCTACATATTAAGCTTTAGGTTGTTTTTTGTTGAGTTGTATAAATTCTTTATATTTTTTAGATACAAGTCCCTTGTCAAATATATCTATTGCAAATATTTTATCTCCAGCTGAGGCTACCTTTGAATTTTCTTAAAGGAAACATTTTATGATCAGAAGTTTTTACTTTTGATGCAGCCAATTTGTTTTTACTTGCTCTGTCTATGAAATATTTGTTCTACTCCAAGGTCACAAAAATGTTCTGTGGTTGAAGGGATTTTTTATAGTTCAACTATGGTCTATTTATTATCCATTGTGAGTTCATTTTTGCATATAATATCGCAGGGATCATGATTAACTTTTTTCCATGAAAAAGGGTAATTTCTTATCGTTGATGTAACAAATCACTATAAACACAGTGGCTACAAACAACACAAATTTGTTACCTTAGAATTTTAGAGATAAGGAACCCCAAATGGGCTTTACTTGGCTAAAATTGAGGTGTTAGCCGTACTATATTCCTTCTGAGGGCTCTTGGAAGGAATCTGCCTACTTGCCGTTTGCAGCTTTTACAAACTGCCAGCATTTGTCGGCTTGTAGCTCCAGTCACTCTAATTTCCACTCTCATGGTCACATCTCCTTCCCTGACTCTGTGGCTCCTGCCTCTCTTAGATGGACACCTGTGCTGATAGCTGGGCCCACTGGGTGATCCAGGATAGTCTTCACCCTTCAGATCCTAGCCTAATCATATCCATGAGCCTCTTTTTGTCATGAAAGGTAATGTAGGCACGGATTCCGGAGATTAAAACATGGACGTATTTGAGCTGAGGAAGACATTATTTTCTCAGCCACACTTGTGTTCCAGGTGAAAAGTAAACTAAACTCTTGAAAATTGCTTTTGAGAATGTGAGCTGCTGGGCATTTCAGAGGTTATTGATCTGCCTGTGTTAGAAGTTTGCAGGTACAGAAACATGTTGGGTCCAGTGGATTTTGGTGAATTAACACATTTAATTCTACCCAGAAGAAACAGTTTTTATTTTAGAGATAAAAAGGATTCCTGAAAGCCCATTTAACAACCAGGAGCCTGAGTGCGCCAGCTGCTGTGAACACTCAACCGCTCTTTCTCACATATACTGATTTTTTTCCTATAATTTTATTTTGTTCTTAAAGAGTTTAAATGCTTTTGATTAAAAGACAAAGAGCTCTACCCTGAGGATAACTCCGGAACTCCTGTGAAGCAGCAAGAGCACTTTCATTCTTGGTCTGTCACCAGCAGTCAGTGGATGTTCGGAGAAATGAAGAATTAGGTTGTTGGGCTAAACGCACACGAAAAACAGTGATCTCAAGTTGTAACTAATGCTCTGCCATAGCTCATTCCCTTTAAGATGTAGCACGAAAACCACGGAGTGTATAAAATCTACGTGCATCTCGGGCTCTCCACCGCCATCCTGCTGTCTTGTTTTAGGTTCTTTCAGCGATCATCCCTCCTTCACACTCATATAAGGTTTTCTCCACCAGCTCCCACTCCACCACCTGCCTCACCTCCACCCAGGTAGCTCCTACTCATAAGACCTTGCATCAAATGTCATCCTCAGGACCCCTTTCCTTACCCGCCACCCAGACTAGATCAGCTTCTTATTATAACCTCTCATAGGGCCCTACACTTTCTTTTCACAGCATTTATGACAGTTTTAATTAGACATTTAGCCAGACCTTTAATTAGTTGATATCTGCCCTTGTTAATAGACTATGTAAACTCTGTGGAGGAACGTATTATATTCATTCTGCTCATTGCTAAGTGCCAGATACCTAAAAAGATGAGCCTTGCTTGGTAAGCATTAATTTTACTTGTTTCTTGAATGAAGGAAGCAGGTAGACGGCCGATCGCAGGAGCCCTGTAGGGTGTTCAGCACGTTGAGGGGGGATCAGGAGAACATTACTGTTGAAAGAGGCGGGCGCCGAAGCTGAGCGTGTGTATTGAGCCTGGGTGACTCAGTGGGTTGGTCACGCCATTAACAGAAATTGGGATGTCAGGGAAAATGCTCACTGCTTAACCAGCTTGTACAATGGTTGCTTCACTGGAAAATCAGCAGCTGAATTCCCACTTCATTCCAAACAGACCTATAAGACAGAAAAGAAGAGATAAACAAGAGCAGTAATTGGAACTGCAAGACCCCTGTGGAATTCTCACATAAAATACTGCTGGTTCCAGCACTGACTGGTCCTTGGGGATGACACCAGGGCACCTAGGGTAGCCTTGGGGGAGCTAACCCTCTTGATGTCCCATTACCAGACATGTCGCACCACCGGCTCTATCTGGCCAAGCCTCTCCCACGCTGATGAGGACATCTGTGACGTCCGTGTGGTGGCCTTCTTCCCAGTCCTCCGAGCAGCCTGGCTGGAGAACCCCCACTGCCACCCAGTCTTCAGTGTCCCATGTGCTGACGTGATGTCCTGGCACCTCCAGGCAGAAACCCAGGCAGGAGAAATCAAGACACAGACGTTCACCTCTTGTTTTCTTCCCTTTTTTCGTCTCCCCAAAGTACTGTACTAATTTCCTAGGGCTCCCCTAAAAAAGCACCACACCCTGGGTTGCTTAAAACAACCTGGTTCTGGAAGACAAAGGCCAAGATTAAGGTGCCAGCAGGGTTGTGCTGACCCATGTAGGAGAACCCACCCTTCCTTGCCCCCCTAGCTTCTGGGACTGGCTGACAGTCCCTGGGTCTTCGGTTTGTGGGTGCTTAGCCCCAGTCTCTGCCTCCATTGTCCTGTGGCGCTCGCCCTGTGCCCGTGTGTTTCTGTGTCTTCACCCGGCATAAGGAGCCCAGTTAGACTGGATCAGGGCCCGCCCCAGTGACCTTACCCTAACCAGATTCAGTCTGTAGAGACTATTTAAAATAAAGTCACATTCGCGTCTCCTGATTGGTGGTAAGAACTTCACCCTGTATTTTTTGGGACCCGATTTTACCATCGACAGTTTTCATATTACGTACTTTTTAATCAAGGCTCCCTGTCCTTGCTGCTGTGGGTGGAGGGTTCTCTCTTTTAGGTCGCAGAGAGCACTGTGGCAGTGGGTTCTCTGCCTGGCAGTTCAGAGGCCAAGGGAGGAGAAGTCAGGATTTGAAAAGTGTATTCTCAGGACCACCGCCTGGCCGGAGGGCCTTCGCCTCGGTGTCCAGTCCCGCTTCTGCCTGTATTTCCTGACTCCTTTCTTTGCATTCTGTCTCCGTCTGGGCATGGGGGGCAAGTGTTCATTTCTGCCCCAGGCAAATGCAAGCTGGCAAGGACAGAGGTCGTGTATACAGAAAGGCGAAGGAGAAAAATTCAATTAATAATGTAATGGTTAATATCCAGGTGGACATCACTATTAACGGATAATCCCAGCTTCACACTCCTGTTACCTGGTTGAATTTTCAAGCAACTCGGTGTTAGTTTGGGACCTGGGTGCTTCTATGAATGACAGGTTTGTTCAATACAGCCACCGTGGACCCCGGACCCTAAACTGTTTTCATCTAGAAGCCAGGGATTGGTGTCTGCCACAGGCATAAGGACAACTGAGTTTTCCTACCTGAGATAGTTTCTCCTTCAAGGTCCTCTCTTCCCTGCCTGGGACGCTCACTGCTGTGTCCACTTGAGATGGGCTCTGTGTCCTTAGAGGCCATGTCCTTCCAGCACCAAGGCATCTGCTCCATTCAGGAACACAAAAGGCATCTCTCCAGCTGCTCACATTGTGTTGACCCAACAGCTAATGAATGGTCAGATGTTTCACTTCTCATTTAGCTGTGCTTATCCCTGTGGAAGTAGTCACAGCTCAGTGGGAGAAAGGAAAATGGAAATAAAAAAAATAGAAGAAGAATTAAATAGCAGGCAGCCTTTGACCAGGGGGGAAATAAGCATTTTCAATCTTAATGAATTTGGTGAACTTTGAATACCATTTGCAAATGACACAGATTATGAAAAAATACTTGTTCGGCTTTATGTACTTTGTTTTTGAAGCAGAAACACTCACAAGGAAAACAGTTCCCATATGTTCTCACTTTTAAAGTTGTGGAATAATTAGTGCACTTTAACGAGTCAGTAGATCTGTCTTCCATGTGAGCATCATATGGTGCGTGCAGTAAACAGCTTTGAAGCGCCTTGGGGGAGGCCTGATATGGGATTGGAGTTCAGGTGAGTGGGAGGCTTGGACAATGGGACATTATTTATTCTTCCTTAATCAGGTGACTGCATTTCACTTGTGCTTTGGTGTGTTTTTAGACCATGATAAGGTAACCAGGTCATTCCAAGCCCCTCCACAAATACCCCAAAATAACACGGTGCATGTGGCAGAAGGAAATAAATATTTACTGAATTAACTGACAGTCTTGCTCACCAATATATGCCAACCTCATGTTTGCATTTATTATTTTAGCTTTTATTATTTCAATGATGCCAAAAATGTCTGCTTTTTCCTATCAGCCACATTTATTTTAAATCAACTTCTAAATATTCTTTCTATCACGATTCTTATCATTTGTTTGTGAGTTTCTTTCATAGCGTAGAAGGCTGTCAGAGGTAGAAATTGCCAAAGGATGTTTTTTAATAAAAAAGTAAAACAAAATACCCCTTTTATTTGCCAGGCTCATTTGTCATTGTCTGTAGGTCTCATTTAACACCCCGTCCTGAGAGCAGGCAGAGCAGAGATCTTCCCCTCCTTATGCCTGAGGACATGGAAGCGGAGCTGAGTCATTTTTTCTTTTTTCTCTGTCCCCACTGAGCTTACCAAGGTAAAACAAGCAAGAACGAGCACTAGGTAGTATTAAAAATGTGAAAAAAGGGAAGCCGTCTAATTTGGGAGGTCAAGAAGGAAGGCGTATCTGAGAAGGAGAGATTGGAAATGAGACCAGGGAGGGAAAGAGGCAGGTGGGCAAGGAGGTGGGTGAAGAGGCGCGAGGGGAGGGGAGAGTGTCAGAGGCAGGGAGGCAGTTCACGGCCTGGGGGGCAAGAGAGTTCCCTGTTGAGATGTTATGAGAAACTTATGGAGCGAGAGGCAATCGAGGCATATTGGAGAAATAAGCAGTGCAGTAAAAAGTGAGACCTTGGCATGAGCTAAGGAGATTAATGGACACCCTGTCCATGGGGCGAGGGAGCCTCTGGGGAGTATCTGATCCTAGCAGGTTTTGAGCTTTGGTCTTTTTTTTTAAAAAAAATATATCTTTATTGATTTCAGAGAGAGGAAAGGAGAGGGAGAGAGAGACCTAGAAACATCAATGATGAGAGTCATTGATCGGCTGCAGCCGGCAACCCGGGCATGTGCCCTGACCGGGAATCGAACCCTGATCGCCTGGATCCTAGGTTGACGCTTAACCAACCACTGAGCCACGCCCGCCCGGGCTGAACTTTGGTCTTTGATGAGGTTGTTGGCAACTCTGTGAAGACAGAAGCTACCTTGTAGGAAACGGATCACAATGTAGATAATTTTGCCTAGATAAAAGTAAATGAGTTGTGTCCAGTGGAGTGCAGCTGATGACTGCTCCACGGGTGGACCAGTTTTTGAAATTCATGTCAACATTGTTTTACTCTGTGAAGATGTGTGGTTCTTTGACTTTTCATCCAAACAGGTTGTAACATCTTTTCCAGGTCCTTCATTAACTAGTGAATTAAATAAAGTCTTTGACACATGTCCATTTTATACCTGTGTACCCAATAAAGTTAGTTGCCCACAAAGATTTAGTTTAGGCTTTGTGTGCAACATGGGAGGGGGGCCATATTCGTATTTTCTTTCTATTGTGTTCTTGGAGTAGCTAGTGGTTCACTGCACATATACTTATGTGCTTTCCTACCCTCAAACACCAGGCAAATGTTTTCCTATGAATGGGTAATTTTAGTAGGCTTTACGGCACTCCCCTGGTCACTTTCTATTAAGCACACTAATATGCACACTCTTCCCATGCTCCTCCATCTCAACAACAAACACACACTTACAACACACACAGACTGTGCTCTGCAGAGGCTCGGAGCTCTGTAGAGAAGCCTCGGGCAGCTGTGGGGTCTGACACATCCACACGAGTGAGTGGGCTCCAGGCCTTGACCTCGATGTAGGTGACGCGAGTAGCAAGCGCTCTAGGTGCTCATAGGCCAGAGCTGTTACTGAAGGTTGGTGCCGTCAGCCAAAGATTTTGGGGAGCTGGGACGTCAGGATGAGTAGAATTCCAAAGTTCAAAGGAGAGGCCGTGGCATCAAAAACTAGAACAAGGGAATTAGACACACACCTGGGAGAGAGGTGGTCAAGACATGCTGTACGTCAAACTCTTTGGGTTGATCTAGTTGCAGGGAGGGCTGTGGTGGGGGTAGGAAGGAGGCCTAGGGGCCTGACCCCCCTGCAGTGCGGCTTCATGGGGCTCTCAGGGCAACTCTACATACAGCTCACCTTCCCCAGCTAGAACTCACACAGGGCCACACGGTTACGCCAAGGGAAGCTGGAGAATGGAGCCTCAGCTAAGAGCTAACGGTTGTGGCTGTTACTGTTTTGTCACTGAGGAAAGAGAGATGAGACACTGGGAGCCACCTGCACACAGTGTCTGCCACAGCCCAGCTCACGCTCCACCTTGTCATTGGGGGAGGATCCGTCTCCCCTTCCTCCGATGCTTTGTGCGGCTCTCTCAGTGTAACAGGACGACCCTTATTCTTCGTGTCCCGAAATCCCAGCTCTGAGTCTCAGCTCTGACACTAAGTCAGGGTCACTTTATCTTCCTGAGCCTCCGAGCCCGAGGCCTCTTTTCCTAATCCGTGGGATGAGGCAGATATGCTGGATACACAGCAGCCCTTCCAGGTCCTTCATTATCACACTTGTCCTTCTTCTACCATAAGATCTGGTTGGGCAAAGATTATAACTCTTTTTTGGGCCTGGTGCTATTTCACATAATGAGATGCTCAAGAACGTAATCTCAGTAAATCCCGGTTGATGAAAAGTCTAGATGAATGGGTGGATGAATGGGCAGCCCAGATGTGTGCCGTCCCACACTTTCTGTTTTAGTCCCACATTCATATAGATGCAGAATCGAGCCGCTCACCGAGCTCCCTAACAAGCATCCATTCACGCAAAAAGTTCTGATCAGCAAAGCAAATTCTGCTAAAGAATTTTTGGGGGTGTCAAAGCAGGAAATGCGCATCACATGCTTGGCAACCAGCAACCTTCAGAATGCATAACATTTTTCTAGCCTTCAGGCATTGCTTGGCTGTGCCTGAACGGTGTCCCCCCGCCTTGCCATTGCTTCATGCAGGTCCAACTTTTCTGGCTCATCTCTCATCCCTTGGGCTCCCTTACACCCCTAACCCACCTCCAGGCCCCAAATACAAAATTAAACAAAATAAAACAAATAAAAGCTGCAACTTCCTTCCAACGTAAACAAATTATTTCATAATTCATTTCTGCAGTGTATTATTTTTCCAAGCAAAATAAAGGGCCGACTTCATAAGGACACTTTCCTTAAAAGGCAGACGGGGCATGACCATCTCCTTTCCACTGCAGACAAATGGATGAGCCGGAGACGGGGCAGCGAGAACAAGAGCAGGGAACCTGGAGTCAGCAACCGTGAGGATGCCGCTGGCCGACGGGTCGGAGCTACCAGGCCGCGGCTCGGTCACCTGCAGCGTGTCATTATGGTCACGCGGGCCCCCAGTGTGGTGGCTCAGAGCGGTTCTGCCGCGTTCAGGTGGGAGACAGGACGTGGCATGAATGGACTTCGCCCAGGGCCATCGCCCTGCCTTCCTCCAAATGCCGCTCTGCTGCCTCCTGGAGGGGTTTCCTGGCAGTCGGCTGGCACCTGCGGATGCCCAGCTTCTCCAGGCAAAGGGACGGCCACCAGCAGCAGCGAATGAGACCTGAGCCGCTGCTGTCACCCCAAATTACTCCAGCTGTCCCGGCTGCAGGTTCACCAGGATCGCCTACCGGGCTGTACTCTGAGAACCACTGAAAACTCAGGGAGGCGCTTCTCAGCTGCCCCGCGGTGGCCGGTGGCCGGTGGCCGGTGGCCGGTGGAGAGAGGGGTGAGCCCGCAGAGGAGGGGGGCTCCTCCTGCAGCGACGTCAGGGGTGCCTGCTGCCCAGTGGCTGCCATTCCAGCACCTGGGTCGTTATGATCCAGCAACAGGGCGAGATCCTGCCGACTGCTGGGCCGGGAGCTTTGCTTCTGTCTCCCCAGAATCGTCCCAAGAGAGCCTAGTCCACGGTCAAAAGTCCAGAGCGGCGATAGCATGGGGCCGTCTCAGGACACGACAGCCCACCCCGACGGTGTGCTAATAGAAGCTCTGCGCCCCATCCCCACGGACGGCCTGGGGGCAGGACCCCCCACGCGAGCAGCAGGAGGGCTTGGGGATGCCGCCCCCCCAGGAAGCTCGCGCGTGGGCCCTGCTCTGGGACAACTTTTGGCATCACAGTCCACAGCGACACATCGAAGAATCACGGACTTGTGCTTGGCAAGTTCTCCTTCTAAAATCTTTACGTTGATTTCTTAGCTCCTTGCCATTTGTTAGCACTAATCCTTATCTTAAAAAAGTGAGAGGCCAGGAAGAGCCATTCTGCAATAAGCCCTGGGTCACACGTAGACATTGTCGCGGCAGTTCACTCCCAGGCGCGTCCATGCAGCACCACGTGGGGAGAGAACTATTTAGTGACATCAGCCTTAAAAATCCTATGCAACATTCGATGCGATAATCCACAGTGAAGCACCTAACAGCCACAGTTGGCGAAATGCTTCACGGACTGGCATTCTCTTCAATGTGTCCCCTGTAGAGGGACAGAAAAGGAGACAGCGTCAGCCTCCCGAGGCCCGTCCCTACAGGGCTCCCAGGTCCTGCGCATCTAAGAACAAACAACAACAACCACAAAGCTGCAAAACCTCACACCTGTCAGGACGGCTGATACCAGGAAGGCGAAACCCAGCGGGTATTGGCGCGACGGGGAGGGGAGGGAGCCCCCGCGCACTGTTCCTGGGGTGCGAATTGGAGCGGCCACCATGCAAAGCAGCCTGGAGAGTC
This sequence comes from Miniopterus natalensis, assembly GCF_054644295.1. Classification (NCBI taxonomy): domain Eukaryota; kingdom Metazoa; phylum Chordata; class Mammalia; order Chiroptera; family Miniopteridae; genus Miniopterus; species Miniopterus natalensis. Next base: position 197,302,660 of record NC_142081.1, on the reverse strand, counting down.
CGCAAAACAAAAACAAACAACAAAACCCAGCTCTCACCTGACCCAGGATTTCCGCTTTATTTAGAGAAATCCAAAACACTAATTTGAAAAGATCTGTGCACCCCCTATGTTCTTTGCAGCATTTTTTTTTTTACAATAGCCAAGATATGGAAGCAACCTAGGTGTCCACTGGCAGACAGCTGGATACATAAATACAGCAATAAAAAAGAATGGTCTTGCCATTCGCCACAACGCGGGTGGACCTGGAGGTGCTGTGCTCAGGGAAATAAGTCCCACAGAGAAAGAAAAATACTATGTGATTTCACTTATATGTGGAATCTAAAAAACACAACAAATGAACAAACAAAGCCAAACACAAACAGACGCTTATAAACATCACACTGATGGCTGCCAAAAGGAAGGGGTACACGGGGCGATGAGTGGAGGTGGGGAGAACATGGCCAATAATGTCGTGATCACTTCACATGTGACAAACGACTACTACATGGTGACTACGCAGTAGGTATATAAACATTGAATCTCTACATTGTGTACCTGAAACTGAGATAATATTCTACACCAACTATACTAAAAAAAAAAGACAGTGCAGGTGAGGGGGCTACCAGACAGTTAAGCACGCCAAAAGGTGTTTCATGTGAACTCAGCGCAAATCAGCGGCACTTTCTATGTAAAAGCAAAATATTCGCTATCAAATGTTTGCCCAGTTAAACCGTTTGAGTAGAAGACTGAATTGAACCGTTTGCGTATCTTTTAAAACTATCAGTCTCTGCGATTCCTTTTGCTGTAATGAGGCCCAGTTTTCTTCGTAAGATCAAACAAGTGCAACAGCAGATAAGCAGGGAAATAATGTCGGTGAAGGTCTTTAAAGTTCTCACATTTCACTTTCTCCATGTTCAGGGAAAAACATTTAAAATCTTTGCCATTAGGCTAACAAGGACAAAGAAACGACAAAATGAGCCCTAAATAATTAAACACCCAAGCAACACTAAGACTACGTTACACAGGTGGGTAGTCATGCTTTTAATATTTATATATTTATATATGTATATAATATATATACTGTATCTAAATGCTTTTAATTACCTATTATATAGGTATACGTACTTACAGTATAATACTATCAATATATATTTGTCTACCAGCACACATATATATTCTAAATACGACTCCTTGCCGGTTTTACCGCCTGCAAGTATTTTCTACTCTCCGACTTACTTGTATGCTCCCTAATAGTGTTTATTGATAAACTGAAGGTCCCCATTTTAGTGTAATCTAGCTCATTACTCTTTTCTTTTAGACTATTATTTTTTTGTACCTGTACCTCTTCTTACTTCAAGGTCATGGGAATATTATCAACTGCTATTTTCTAGAGGAGCGATTGTTTTAACTGAAATCTACTTTTTGTACACAGCATGAAGTAGGACCAAACTCATTTTCTTACCGTATGGATATTTATTTGACCCAGCGTAATTCATTAAAAAAGCCTCCTGTACTAGTCTACAGGTCTGTCTTGTCCGTGAGTTTGATGTTCACGTTGGTGTGAATCTGCCTCTGTGCCAGTTTATCTACCTTTGCGCCGATGCTGTTCTGTCTCAGTTGCTGTCTCTCTGGAATGAACCTTGATGTCCAGCAGAGTAATTCCTACATCTTTGCTCTTTGATAAGGGGAATAAACTCTTATGTAAAGATCAAGCAACCAAGAAAAACAATAAACCCAAGACATTTGAGTTTGGATGTCTTGTGAGCTCAGGCCCTCCCTCTGAAGCGGCCTCCACACTAGTTCAGAAATAAAATATGTTTGTTTGGGGGACCCACTGCGGGGGGCGTGGGGTCTAGGATAATATTCACAAATAAAACAAACCTGAGGACGACTGGAGTGTTAGAGCTGAAACAAAGTCATTACCTGACTTCTGGTTGGTGAGTTCCCCTCTCATCTCTTCCCACAGGCAGGTAGCTTAGTAAAGGACGACGCCACCTTTAAACATTTCTGTGTTATTGTCCCATTTCCACAGCAAATGGCAGGATGCGGAGAATCTGGGACCTGAGGAGTGTTGGGGAAAGGCTGCGAGGTGCAGGCCCAGTGCGCACAGGGGGAGACCCCTTGATGTTTCCGTTTTTAACATCCCCCTGACCTCGCCTCTGCCAACTAGGGAAAGACGCTGAAGCGACACTGGCCCTGAGCGATTCAGGAGACCGTCTGAGGCCCAGGAAGACGTTTGCCCTTCTCAGTGGGCACCAAGGCTGAGTGCCTGCCTGGCTTCCTGGCTTCTGTGTGACCCCATCTCCCCTCTTCAAAACGAGAGATTTTTCTGTGCGTGTGCTCCATTTTGATCACTACCCAAATGGAGTGTTCTGAGTCTTTGAGTTATGAACGAGCCTTATGCCTGCTCAATTTTTGTTAAACGATGATGGTTCCCCTACTTATAAAATGCGCTAAAAGAGAAAGAAGCTCCCCATAGATGGCCCCAAATAACTGTTTTCCCTTGATGGACCCTTAACCATGGAAGAGAAAACTTAGAAAAAGCGTTCTCTTACCCAGCCGGCGTGGCTCAGCGGTTGAGCATCCACCTAGGATCCAGGAGATCGGGGTTCGATTCCGGGTCGGGGCACATGCCCGGGTTGTGGGCTCGATCCTCAGTCGGTGGCGTGCAGGAGGCAGCCGATCAGTGACTCTCATCATTGATGTTTCTATCTCTCTCTCCCTCTCCCTTCCTCTCTCTGAAATCAGTAAAGATATATTTTTTAAAAAGAAAGTGTTCTCTTGCCTGCTGGGGCGAGGTATCTGGAGGAAGGTGATGCTTATGCAAGAACCGGGCAGCTCTGCAGTGCCCAGCTCACAACGCGCCCAGGAGAGTTTCCAAGCCCTCCTTCTGAGGGCTGTGAGGTAGAGTCTGTTCCAGGTCTCTCTCCTGGTGTCTGATAGCTTGCTGGCAATCTTTGGTGTTCCTTGGCTTGTCGAAGCATCACTCTGACTTTCATCTTCACATGGCAACTCCTCTCATCCTAAGTTGACTCCATCTGCAAAGACTATTTCCAAACAAGGTCCAGTTCTGAAGTGCTGAGGGTTGAGAGTTCACCACACTTTTTCTGAGGGAGACATAATTCAGCCCATAACAAGGACCAGTGGGTAGATGCTGATAGGAGGCAGATTTTGATTCAATGTAAGAATCAATTTTTCAATAGTGAGAGCTTGGCACCCATGGGAAAGGCCTGCCTTTCTCAACTGGGAGGTCCTAGTGCCTAGAGACTTTGAAACAAGTTGAAAAATGTTTAGCCAAGGATGTTCTGAGTGGGGCTGTCTACATTGCATGTAATGGTCCGTAGCAATGATCTCTATAGTTTTCAAAAGTGAGTTGTCTATCATTCTATGATATTTGTCTTAAAACAATAATAACTGACATTTACTGATGCCTCATTGTGAGCCAAGCTCTAGACTAAGACATCTTTTTTAACTACAAAAATCTCATGAGGTTACAACATGGATAAACCTTGAAAAAATTATGCTAAGTGCAGAAAACAGACACAAAAAGGCTACATGTTGTATGATTTTATTTATGTAAAATGTCAGAAATAGGCAAATCCATAGAAAGTAGATTAGTATTTGCCAGGGACTATGGAAGAAGGGGGTGAAGAGTGATTGCTAATGGGTCCAGAGATTCTTCCTGGGGTGATGGAAATGTTCTGAAGTTCGAGAGTCTGATGGTTGCACAACTTTAGGACTATATGTAAAAACACTGACTTATATATTTTACAATGGTGAACTTTTAAAGTATGAGATTATATTTCAATAAAAAAATCCTATGAGGTAAGTAAGCATTATTGTAACACATGTTGCAGATGAGGAAACTTGGATTTAGATGAAAGACTTTAGCCATGCTCTGATGGCAACGGACAGAGCTAGGATTCAAATTAATTTTATTTTTTCCATTTACAAAACCACGTTTCCTACAGACTACATGGCTGACATTTGATCACTTGACAGGAAGTGCCTGCTGGTGATGAATGTCACGTTCCTCGAGGACAACCTAATCCAGCCTGTCCAGTTAGTAAGCTGTCCCGGGACTTGGAACATTGGTGTAAAATTTCCCTTCCCTTCATGGTCAGAGGGAGGCAGAGAGGACTTTCTTTCTTTTTCTGGTTCTCTGTAGAAGGAGGGCAGATCTGTGGTCAGATTACACAGGGCACATACGCCGAGGGACAGGAATTGGGGTGCGTGGGCCCTTAGAACTCTGCCTACCACAGACTTTACATTGTACTGATCTGAAATTAGGTCAGCTCGACCTGGTTCCATCACTTTTACAGAGGCCACTTGTGGAACATGGCACAGAAAGACCTTCCATGAAATGCACGTAGAAAGTGGACATGACCTGTAAGGGTGCATCATGTTTTGCACTATTAATCCCAAAGGACTCCTGCGCATCTGTGTCTGACATCATCCGGACTTGCCAAGAAGGCTTTGTGAAGTGGCACTTAAGGAGCAGGTCCACAAAAATTATCATATAATTTAAAAAATATTCCAGCTGTGCTAGTTTCCTAGGGTTGCCATAACCAAGTACCACAGACTGGGGGGCTTGAGCAAGAGTAATTTATCCTCTCACTGTTTTGGAGGCCGGCAGGGTTGGCTCCCTCCAACCCTCCCTCCCTGCCTGTGGACGGCCGCCTTCTCCCTGTGTTCTCACACGGCCGGCCCTCTGTGTGCCTGTGTCCTAACCTCCCCCTCGGAGGAGGAGACCAGCCATGTGGGAGTGAGACCAACCCCAGCCCGGCCGGCGTGGCTCAGCGGTTGAGCGTCGACCTAGGATCCAGGCGATCGGGGTTCGATTCCCGGCCAGGGCACATGCCCGGGTTGCGGGCTGCAGCCGATCAATGACTCTCATCATTGATGTTTCTATCTCTCCCTTTCCCTCTCCTTTCCTCTCTCTGAAATCAATAAAGATATATTTTAAGAAAATGACTTCATTTTAACTTAATTCCCTCTTTAAAAACTCTGTCTTCAAATACAGTCACATTCTGAGGCCCTGTGGGCTGAATTGTATCCCCTCCAACATCCATAGCAGCCGCCGCGTGGGGCACACAGAAGCCGTGTGTCCCCACGGGGCACAGGCAGAGCCGGCTCAAGGTCAGCTGGGTGGCGGGGGGCCCAGCTCCCCCCCAGGCCCCTCAAGGGCTCCGAATGCCGGGCGGTGCGGGTTCGCCTCCGAGGCGCCAGGGGGAAAGCTGTTCGGCTGGGAAGCTGCCTGAACCCACGAGGAAGGGACGCTCAGGAGGCTGTGAAGTTCTGTAGCTCTTTTCGGGACGTGAAATCATCCTTGCTTTCCATGCTGCGTGAACACCAAAGACTTTTTGTTTTACCTCATTCCCCCGTTTTGTGATGAATTTGTGCGTGAAAGGACTCATTAAGGAATCATTATTCCGCATTTATCAGTAATGAACGGTCTGCAGCACCTATTAGCGGCAAACGGTCCCAGGGCCTCTCTGTGTCTGTCTACATTCATCATTATTTACTGCTCAGCTCTCATCCATTTCAAATGGATTTGGCTGGATGCAATTTTCTCCCAATTGTTCTTTTATTTGAGTGACAAATATTAATGGAATTCATAATCCTCGAGGAGGGCACTCGGAATGTTCCCATGTTAAAATGACTTTTTAATTTTTAACGCTGGGATGGAACAGATAAGCGCACCTCGAGAACCTGCGATTTCGAAGCGCTTTGCACCCATCGCTGCGCTTGATTTTCCCGGGCCTGGGAGATGAGCAGGGTCACCTCTCTCCGAGCAGAGGCCGGAGGCGCCCAGGCAGGCTGCCCTGTTTGGTCACCAGGTGGTGGCTCGCCCGCCACACAGGCGAGGACCTGAGCCTCAGGCCGTCACGACGCCCACTGCCCCAGGTCTCGCCGCGGAATAACTTTTCTTCGACTGGCGGGTTCGTGCCCATTCCCGTGGATCCTGACACATGTTCCCACCCGAACTTATTAAAATGTGTGAGCCCCTCTGCTGACTGCAAGGCCCAGACGTGGCTGCTCAGCCTAGTTCGCTTCTGCTGGGGTTTGATGATGAAAATGACTCCGCTGGTAGAGTCTGTCACCTTTTATGCAAGAAAAGAGATTCTTTTAAAACAAATCCGTCTCACCTCTTTAGTTCCTTTGCAGGGCTTTTCTTTTATCTCCCTCCTGTGATTAACACTCCTTTGAGGACACGGGGGAGGGATTTCATCGGAGCCTCTCCCTGGTGCCTGAAGTCAGGTTTTACATCTGAACTCTCCAGCATCTCACAACATAAATGCAAAGAAGGACATGTTTTTAACTTTTTAACATTTATATTTTAACAAAGTTTAGAAACAAGTAAAACTAAATAACATGCTTTTTTAGGGATATTTACATATTTAGTAAAATTTTAAAGAAAAGCAAAGCATCGTCGAGGCCAGTGTGGCATTCAACTCAGAAAGGAGGGAAGTAGTAAGATGGTAGAGCTGATTCAAAGTGAGACTAGAGCATAAAGTTAATAAATAAAAAGGTGGTGAAACAGAATAGCTAAGTTAGAAAACACTGCTAATGTCCTACCGGTCAATAAAACTGTAAACTTTGGGTTTAGATCTTCTACTGGACAGAAATCATTTAAGGCTTATCAACCTTCACAAATTAACATTTGTTTTCCAGAGATTTCTCGGTTACTCTTTCCAGATCCTAAGATGTAGTAAGTAGTAAGTGACAGAGAGGCTGAGCTGGATGACCCTTAGGTGAACTGCCAGAAAAGGCTCTGTGATGATGTTGAAGGGCTTCTTCCTGCCTCAGTAGTATTATTTCTGTCTTATTTCCAAGTTAGACATTTTCATTTTAACTTTGCGTATGTGAAATAATAATATACATATTTTAATGTTATATGTAGGTCTTGTTATGTTTCTGAGTTTATCCATGTTGATATAGATAGCTATAGTTTATACATTTTAACTGTATGAAGATCCACAATTTATTTATTTTCCACAGATGTACTTTAACTGAAACTATTTCTTCTGTATTGCATGTTCTTTTTGCATACTGCACCCTAAGAAGTGTTGGGCAGGGTGGCGATGGAGCTCTTGGTCCTCACATGGCCATGTATTTGACCTAAACTCCATAAATATCAATCAATAGCCTGCCTTTAGGTGGATGTTCTGGGTGAAGAATTTCTACTAACAAATGTAGAAGAAGGAATATATGTCTTGGCTTGTGGTCCGGGAGACATAAAGTCAAAAGGAAGAGCGATTCAGAGAGGTAGCGGCTGACTAACAAAGTAGAATGTGAGGACACATAAGAAATAGTGAGATAAATGCATATTCAACTCACTCAACTGTCCTTTTCTGATTCCATGCTCTCCAATCTACATCCTAATTACTGTTGAACTTTGGCAATAAATCAGCCCAAGGTTGATCATCGCTGGCCCTATGGGTTTCAACATTTTGATCTTGTGATTGTTACCTATTATTATGGTCCGTTTTCTTGCCTCTCGGCCTGTATTCATTACACACATGGATTTGGTTAATGTGAGTCATGCACAGAAAGGAGAATTATATTTCTGAATCTCCAGGGCTCAGAGCTTGACTCTGAAACATGGCCATGTGAGGACCAAGAGCTCCAGTCTTCAAACTGTGCCCTTGGACCAGCAGCAGCAGCAGCAGCAGCTGGGAGCTTATGGAAGCTGCAGAGCTTCAGGCTGCACCCCAGACCTCCTGAATCGGAATCTGTACTCTATTAAGACCCTGAGGCGATTCTTACACGCTTGAGCCTGGAGAAGCCCTGCCCCACCCCAAGCAAATGGACACAGTCCTCTGGCTGAGCTCCTGCCCACGGGATGCGAAGAGCACACAGATGTGAGGGGCTGACGGGTGGGAAGCTGAAGGGTGGAGTTTGCCAGTTCACAGGGGGCGTAGTTGTCAGCGGCGGGGGGTGGCTGGGTTTGGGTTTTGAGGACGGGCTTGATGACCTTCAGGAAGGTTAGAACACATGGGGGATGGGTGCCTGGTGGTCCAGGTGTCAAGGCCTCAGTGATACAAGGAAGGAACCAGGGTGTTGGGCGACCGGAGGAGAGGGAGCTCCAGCTCACAGGGCAGGGGGTTTATCTGCTTCAGGGGCTGGTTTTACACCAGACGGTGACAACCTCACTGGAATTGCTCACAGCGAAAGAGTAGCTCGTGCACAGTGGGCTCTCAGTTAATGCCAGTTGCACAAATGAACCATAATAATAGCATCTCTGGAGGAATCTCTGTGTTTTTAGTATTTTGTCAAATATTAACTAATTAATTCCCACTATAATTCAGTGAAGTTCTTATCAGCATCATCATCATTGTTGTGGTTGTTGCACCAATAAGGGAACTAATTTACACGGAGTCGCTCGCCCAAAGTCACATAACAAGCAAGTCAGAGATGAGTTGCGAACCCAGATGGCCTGACCCTGTACTTTCCTCTCCGGGAAAGAAGGGACACTTTGACGGGATCTTTGCACAAACACGCAGGCCCGGAGCACGGGGCACCTTTCCTCGGGGAGGGGCTGTAAGCGCGCTCGCATCTTCTCCGTGGCGGGGAGGACCGTTTACCCAGCCAGCGTCTTCATGTCAAAGCAGCTTTGAAAAACCTCCATTAAATCACCTGAGTCTCCTGCCCCCTCCCTGCAGCACATTCACTTGGGGGATAGTTCATAAGCTGAAGTGAAAACCGAGAGTGTGAGATGACCCTTCCATTAAAATTAAAATTCAAAATGTGTGTGTAGATAAATTAAAAAAATATTTTCTTCTAACAAGCATGGAAAAATGGCCAGATTTTCTTTTGTGTTACATTGTCTTCACAGATCAGTCTGATAAACCTGGCTGTCTGCAGAACACACATGTTCTGAAAATTGTGAAAATATATGGGTGAAAAAGACAGAAGACTAAATAAAAGAAGAAAGAAAATATAGAAGAACTTCACAATATTATAAATTTTGTATCAATAGCCATTCTTAATTTTTTTAAAAAGTATAAGCTAGCCTTTATGCCTAACAACCTTTAGGCCTAATTCCTTGCCCACCCTGTGTGCCCGTGGACCTGAGTCCTCCCTGTCCCAGGTTTCCTGGCAGCCTAGTGAAATCTCCTGGTTCCCGTGACCGTGGGGGCTTCACGGCAGAGAAGGGGCTGTCCCAGGCCTTTGTCCTCAGTGCCTCCAAGTCCTTCATCTGCCCTGGTCCGATCTCTGTCCAGCTGCCTTGTGCACTGCTTCTCCCTTAGAAAACTCTTCCGATAGTGAGCAGAACACATGAAAACCTTAACTCGTCCCTCTTGGCCATACCTGTCCCCCCTTGGACGTGGTCACTCTTTAATGGACACCCTAAGGCTCCTCTGAGTTTCTTGATAGCTCCAAGATGTGATGTTATCTGGATTCACTTTTGGTTTCAGGTGTGTGTGTGAGTGTGTGTGAGTGTGTGTGTGTGTGTATGAGAGAGAGAGGTATTTCCCCTTCTTCTTCTTTATCTCTTCTAATAATATTTACAAATTAAGTTAAATTTTGAAACCGGGCCTGGGTGTGGGCAGCAATGAGCCACCGCGCCTGAGGGGCCGGGCGTCCTGTAGACTCGTGCGGTCTCCCTGGGCGTGCCCCTCAGCGGCCCCTTTGACAGCTCTGAGCCCTTCCCTGAAGGGCGGGGCAGGGCTTTGAAGGGCAAAGCGCCCCCTCCGTTCCAACGAGCATTTACCTTGCTGGGCGGCACCGGTGAGAAACTCCTGCCCCTCCCTGCAGCCCCCAGCTGCCGGGTGCCCGGCCCCGTGCCCGTTCCCTCGCTCATGGGCCTGTGCGCTTTCCTAGGCGATTTCATTGAGATCCATGGCTTTAAACAACCTCAACAAGCTGCTGACACCCAGTTTATATCTTCAGTCTGGAAAGCCTTCCTGAGCTCAAGCATTTTCCTGACAGCTTACTTGCCTGTTCCCCTTGGATAACTAGAGAGATTTCCAATCTAACAAGGAAACAGGAGCCCTTCGCTCTTGGGTCTCACACCTGTCCCCGGGCTAGTCTCTGAGATGTGCGCCACCATACTCGATGGCTCGAGGCGAGCACCTGGAGTTATTCTTGAACACACTCCGTCCACCTCTCAGCCGGGGCCTCTGCAGCTCTTCCCCAGAACCCATCCTGAAGCCCTTCATGCTTCTCCATCTCCACGGCCCTAGGCTACTCCATACTAATATTATCTCTTGCTGGAAGAACTAACATAGCTTCAGCTCCACCCCCACTATATTCTGTAGCTACAGAGATATTTTTATAGTATCCATCAGATTATATCACTTTTCCACAATTTAAAATCCTTCATGGTTTCCCTTTGTGCTCAGAATAAAATCTGACCCCTGAACCATGGCCCTCCCCACATGCAGCCCAGGCCTTTTTTAAAAACTCGAATCATACTTCTTTTGTTCCACCCAGTGGCCACCTTGTTTCCTTCTCTCTCTAAGAGGATCTTTTCCAAGGAGCCTTCTCTGAGCAGCTCTGGGAAAGCAATTTATCTCCCATCACTTCTTATGATATTGCTCTTTTTAATTTCCTTCCCAGTGCTCATCACCGTCAGAAATGCTTTAATTCGAGCTTCTTTTGTGTTTTCCCCTTTCCGCTGGCACATCGCTCCATGAGGCCTGGCATCTTGCTGTCCTTATATTTTTGTCTACTTCCAGGCTCTTAAACTTGGCACAAAGTAAATGTTCACAAAACATTTACTGAGAATGAGTGACTGACTGATTGTATGAATCCTTACCTTAAGTTTAAGCTTTATTTTTACAGCTGGGGACCTGGCTGCTATTGGGAAGGTACATATTCATTCTCCCAATTTTATTGAGCAATCTACCTGGCATACTACCTTCAAATGTAAATGTTTTGTGACAAAGTTCATCTCAGTTTATTCCCAAGAGATGTTATTTGGTTTCATAGAGCATCCCTATCATTACCAGTATATCTAGCAACAAGGGGAAACATAATCGATAAGGTGGAGGAGAGAAGGTCTTGTTTTTCTGGTGGGGGAATCAATATTTTGGAACCTTTTGACCAATTGTGTCTTTTGAGAATTCAATACATTTCTTAATACTTGTTATTTGCCAAACTTTGTGTCAACATGAAAATATCACCAAAAAGTATAGGTAGGCAGGCTGAGTGTCACACTCTTCCCCAGGGGGATACAGTTGGAGCGCCCCAAAGTTCTGGACTGCGAGTCGCACACGGTCCAGGGACTGTGGCTGGGCAGATGTGCTGTCACTGGATGGCCAGAAGCAGGATGCAGCCGGAGCAGGAGTGCGGGCTGGTCTTATTTACAGCAAAGTCTGAAGGTGGAGACTGATGGGGACTCGTGGGCCATCAGACATGAGTGCAGACGGGCAGACTGAGGAGAAGGCGTGGAGGGGGAGGCAAGATTAGGTGACAGAGGGACTTCAGAACTTTCTTTTGCAATGACCTCAAATTTAATGGAGCAGCTTTGATCGAAGAAGAAAATAGTCGCATGCACAGCTGATGAAAACAGGAGTAAGTGGTGGAAATACAATTTTCGTGGATTCTTTGAGCATGATAGAGTGATGCTGTTTAAAATCCGCTTGGACCCATTTTAGAAAAGTCAGCACAGAGCAAAACATATGAATGATTCTGGGGCTTCATGGTTCCCACAAAGTAAAGCTAGGCCCCCTTGCCCCGGCGGCGTCTGCATTAAGGGTTCACTGGCGGAGGCTCGGGGTCAGGATGAGGGTCATGTTCCAGCTCCAACCCAAAACCCCCCTGAAGGTTTGGAAACCAAAGTCGTGTCCCCCACCCCCACTCTGCCTGAGCCTGAGGAACAGAAACCCCTCCTCATTGTCTACGTGACATTGGCTTTGCTGTTCTACTGTCTTCGTTACTTACGTTACTCTTCTGGAATTGTCCTGCCCAAACCATGATGGGATTGCTCATTTCAGAAACTTCCTAAAAGGCCCATTTGTGCCTCAGTGGGAATCACCAACAGGTAGCGTGCGCCCTAAAATTCTATGGATGTTTCACCTCAAAGTCCTCGGCGGGCCGTTTTTGCTGATCGTGGGCTGCTGAATCATGATCCTTACCCAATTCCTATCAAGTCCCCAACTGAAATACGTTTTTATGCCAGACTGCAGAGTCTCCGTAAATTCCGATCTTACCTCCCCATGCTGAGACGTGGCCGAAGCTTTGCAGCGATGTTTTCCTTTGCCTCGGTAAGCAGGAGGCTCACTTTTGTCTTATTGTCAGGTTATGTGGGCGACATGTGGCTAGCCAGCCTTTGATAAGCTCCTTGAAGGGTCAATGTGGGTATCACTGTGGACATCTGGTCCTACCTCAAACAGAGAAGGTCTGCTCGTATTCATTGAACACCCATGACATACATGATGAGAAGAAATGTTTCAGCTGATAATAATAAAAAATCGAACAATCACTTTTGTATTCAAAAGAAAAGTGATCTATGAGTTGCTCCACCTGAGTCTGGTATATTTCTCGTTCATTGTCTATGTAGTTTTGAGGCAATTTCAACTCCATAGTTCCCTTTTCCCTTTCTTGATGTAATGGGAGGGTTTAAAGGCATCCTCCATCTTCAACATTCTCCTGTTCTGAAATGTCCTTGCATTGATGTCATCTGTCAAGACGACCTCTTATGGCATGAAAGTCTATACCTAAAAATGCTTATTTCCTCGCAGCATCTAACAGAATGCTGGCCACATACCAGATGCTCAATAACCAGCTGTTGGTAGCTTTCACAATTGAAGCTGGATCCAATTCAGTGTCTGCAGCTTTTAAAAAAAATTTAACTGTCTGATTCTGTAATGTGCCAAGATAATTTTATAGCAGAGACAAAGCTGATTCATGGAGGGAGAAGAAACTCATATTTATTGAGTGCCTGTCAATGGTGGGCTCAGTGCTAAAGGTTTTGTATGCAGGAGAAATCATCAGACCCTATTCAAAAACTTTGAAAACAGAGGCCAAGGCATCTCAAAGAAATTTTTCAGGTTACCAGTCTGTGCAGACTGGGGTTGAAAATAGGAGTGTCTTAGCAAGCCATGGTGGGCATCAGAACCAGCTGGGGCTTTATTAAATGTACAAACCCTTGAGTCCATAGGCCAGATATTAGGATCTACAGATTATGGATGGGACATAGGAGTCTGCATTTTAAGAGAAAACTCATATGGTTTCAATTCAGGTCATCAGTAAGAAATACATCATTACAGACTTTTATACCTGCGTCTTACTGGTGAAATGTTCATAATTCAACCTTATAAAATTGCAAAATAGGTTTAATTGTCTTTATTTTTTAGAAAAGGGAACTGAGATCCATAGGCACCTGGAGAAACATTGCCAGTGTATGGAGGTGTCATCACTTAAAATCACACCCCTCCCGGTTCTTAAATTTAGGGCACCTTCTTTTAAAAAATAGTTTCTTTATTAAAATTGTTATCACTATGCATGTATTCAGTATAAAAAGTAAAATCAACCTGGCCAGGCATGGATCAGTGGTTGAGAATTGACATAGGATCCAGGAGATCAGGGTTCGATTCCCAGTCAGGGCACATTACCGGGTTGTGGGCTCGATCCCCAGTCGGGGGCTTGCAGGAGGCAGCCAATCAATGATGACTCATCAGTTTCTGTCTCACTCTCTCTCTCCCTTCCTCTCTTTGAAATCAATAAAGATAAAATCAATCTACAGGCACTGTTATGGAAAGCACTGTCCCTGACTGCCCTCCACCCTCTTTTCTTCTCACCAAGAACAACCACATCCAGCATAATTTTTCTCTATGTTTATATAATAAAATTATGTGTCTGCCTAATGCTTTAACAGTTTTGAGCTTTATGTAATGTGTCCTCAGTATTACGGAATGAGGATTTTCTTTCTTTGACATCTCCTTGCCTTGCACCTACCACCAGCTCACTTTCCAGTCTTCGTTTACCTATTGTAAATATTTCATACATTTTTAAGATCACTATTTAGCCATTGTGATATAATTTTTATATTTTCCTATGTAATATTATGTCTTTTTGTTCTCTTGATTGTAATTATCTATGTAGTTATCACTCACATGTTCCCCATATTTCTCCCAAATATGAAAACTTCAATGAATTTAAATTTGTTGGATACTGTGCAACCTAGAAATTTCTGTCCTGTTCTCATCTGTACTTATTATTTCTGTTTCAGTTGCATAGTCAAGATCTAAGGTTTTCCTTTAAAAATTTCCCCAGGATTCTCATTGCCTATTATTCGTATTTTCTGTGTTGTGAACCTCATGGCTTCTAAATATTGTTCATAGCTTTCTATACATGTTTTAGTTCCTTATTTTGATTGGCATATTCCACCAATAGCTTCCTCCTAGAGTCCAAAGAAGGTACCATTGTTAAGAACATGCTCGTCTGGAAAAGTCTTCAGTCGATCTTCACATGTATTTGATGTTTGAGCTGGGTATAGAATTCAAGGTTCAAAATATTTTTATTTCAGATTTCAAAGGCATTTTTTCAGTGTCTCCTGGCTGCCAGTGTTTCTGATTTTGAATCTAATATCTTTCTGATTCTCGATCCTTTGAATAGAACCTGTTCTTTTGGTTTTCTTTCTATAAGTATTTTGGAGTTTATCTTTTCTACCTAAATTCAAATCAGGTAAAACTAGTCAGAAGTTAATTAAATTTTTTGTGGAATCTATGTTTTGATGAAAGAACAAAATTTAATCTCTTTAGAAGTTTCAAATTCAAATAAAAAGAGGGTATTTCTTCTTTGGTGAAAGATAGTGCTTACAAACACTCTTGATACCATGTAGGTGTTCACGAAATGTTAAACTGATTTCCAGCAAAGGCACAAAGGCAAATTAGAGGGAAAAATAAAACTCTGAATAAAGGAGTTGTTCCATAAAAAAAAATAAATCTCAGTCCATATCTCATTTAATCATGACATTTAATTCAAGAAAGATGATAACACAAACTGTAAGGCTAAAATTATGGAATTTCTAAAAGAAAACAGGGAAATTTGTTCACAACTTTGGGGAATGTTCAAACTTTTCTTACAACACAAAAAACACTAACCATAAAATAACACAAGCAAAACAATTTTAGTAAATAATTTAAAAGAAATACAAATGGCCAATAAGCACACTTTCCTTTTTTATAAAATGGAACTACTGACCTCTTCTCATTAGGGTACTCTTAGGATTAAATGACACAACATAGGTAAATGTTTTCTCCTGTGTTCCAAATGTATTTGAATTCATTTATTTTAGCTCTCTTCTCCTTTGCATCTGTCCTGAATCTCAGCTTTACAATTTTAAGTGAAGCAGTTTGGACAATTAAGAAAACATTCAATGTTTTATCCCTTTATCTGACTACCTTAAACCCACCAGCTCTCTGCTACTTGTCTCCTGGGTTCTAGCCTGCATTTTTTAACTCTCTGGAGTCAATGAAACTTCTCAAATGAAACCCCCCCCAGCTTTGCCTTACTTGAAGTCTCTCAGGAATCCTAGAAGGAGAAGAGTAAAGAGTGGAAGACAGAGCATAGACCAGCATGAAATGCCAGGGGGTTGGCTGCCCCTTCCCAAGTGGCCACCTCTATGCCATAAAGTTCTGTCCCTCACCACTGCTGACTGGCCCAGAGCACTGCCAGCTGTCTCCAGCTGGGCTGCTCTTTCTTCTGGGAATGTCACATGAGAACAGGAAACACTGGAGCTGAGTCATATTAATGATACCAACCTGCCAGGAGAAAAGGCCATCCAGCCCTGTACTGAGGTCTAGAGAGCCCTTCCCAAGTCCCTGATCTAAAATTGATCCTCTGATTCCTTCTGGTATCATCCTCTCGACATGCGAGTTCTGTGTCTTGCAGCTCAAAAAACTATAACTATTGCAACAGCCCAAAGTCTTATTTTCATTTTTCATAATCTTTGTTCTTTCTAAGACTTCCAGATTCAGAATCCCTTTATTCTCCCTACCCACCATCTAAGGAGGCAGAGAAAGGAGGCAGAGAACACCCTCCAGATCCTCCTAGCATGATGCCAAGTCTTGCTATCTTGTAATTCTCTGGAGGTCCTCCCATCCCACCATATTACACAATACATGCTCCCCCATCTCCCCGAGGCTGTTGAATTGAGATGAAAACATGGGAGACTCTGGGGCCAAAGCCCTATAAATATTTTAAGAAGAGCTCTCTTTTCATGTCTTGTTTGAAGAATCTTTTTCTTTTTATGTTCTTTCCTTCCTCCTAATTAGTTCATTTTCTATGAAGTGCTGGAAAGCAAAGTCATCCTGTTAACATATATTAAAATGCATCCCTGATGCTTGAAGAATTATTTTCAATAATATCTGTAATTTTGTCACTCTGAGTAGTGTGGTGGAAAAATACAAATAAGGAAAATTCAAGTTAATATCTTTTGGAGATATTTTATAGACTTTTGATATACATTTATATTCAGTAAATATTTATTAGGTATGCCTGTGTGCAGATCATTGTGTTATGATAATACTGGCTTTAATAATGATGATTATGATAATAATAAACTACTATTATTTAAATGGACTAGATAGTATACTAATTTTATCATTTTATTTCATTTTTACATCAATGTCAATAGGTAGTGATCCTACCTTGTAATATCTATCTTTAGAAGGAAATCAGGTTTAGAAAGAGGAAGTAGAGTAATTAAAGGTCATATAGAATATGGTAGAAGCAGGGTGTTGAGTTCATCCCCCCTCCCAGTTTTATTGAGATATAATTGACCTATAACATTGAGTTTAAGGTGTACATTTGTTGGTTTGATACATATATGATGCAATGTGATTATCACCATTGAGTTAACAAACATCTCCATCACATCACATAATTATCATTTCTTTATTGTAATGAGAACACTTAAGATCTGATCTATTCTCTTAGCAACTTTTAAGTATGTAATACATTATTGTCAGCTATATTCACAATGCTGTATATCATATCCTCAGAATTTATTCATCTTCTAACTGGAAATTTATACCCTTTGACTAACACTTCCCATTTCTTCTCTCCCTCAGCCCCTTGAACTATCCCTCTACTCTCTGTTTCTATGAGTTTGGCTTTTAGATTTCACATGTAAATGATATCATACAGTAATTGCCTTTCTTTGTCTGATTTCTTTCACTTAGCACAATGCTCTCAAGGTGCATCTATGTTGTCACTTACATATCTCACATCTTCTTTGTCCATTCACCTGTTGCTAAGTCTGCTTATGGGCAAACCCAAACTGAGATAACTTCTGTGCTAAACCCTGATGGAAGACTAGCCCCCACATCTAGAAAGGCTGCCTTGAGCCCACAGAGTGGAGCGAGTGCTTCTGCTTTGGAGAGCTCTGATGAGAACATAGTTGGCGTGGTATCTTTGTGGTTATTTTTTTAAATCCTCACTTGAGGATGTGTTTGTTTTATTGATTTTAGTGAGAGAAGAAAGGGGAGAGGGAGAAACATTGATGTGAGAGAGAAGCATAGATCTGTTGCCTCCCTTATGCGCCCCAATTGGGGATTGAACCTGCAACCCAGGTATGTGCCCTGACTGGATCGAACCTGCAACCTTTTTGGTGTACAGGACAATGTTCCAACTAATTGATCCACCTGCCAGGGTGGAATCTTTAGCTTTGTACATAATACCATAGATGACTTATTCACAGGGACACACAGCTAGTATAAACTAAGAGTTAAAATCCAAGCATGAGGTCAAGACAACAGGAAATGAGAAAGGCAGGAGAGGGGTCAGGAATGTGTTCCACAGAGAGGAGAGACTTCAAGTGCAATGCAAAGACAAGAAAGAAGATGTTTTAGGACCAAGAGACCTCCTGAGAACAAGCACAGAACAGAACAGAGACCAGTATCACTGATGCAGCCACTTCTTCATTGATGGACACAGTTACTAACATATATTCATATATTAATATCAAAACCCAGCAGGTCAGTAGAAGAGACCTCTTATATGTTTGACACAGAGCTCTGAAAATGTCACATAAGCCACATGTCACAAGCCCACAGTTTATGGGGCATAGCATTTGAATTGTGAGCTCTGATAAATTATTTGATTTTATTTACCGTATTCGGTAAATGTTTATTATTCCATCCTTCAGTGAGGAAAAGCAGAGGTGCTAGAAACAGAGCCAGAGGTTATACAACAAATCTGTGCAGGAAACTGGATACAATATTAAACCACAATGAAGAAAATCATTATTTTGAGCTACATGCTAAGTATTGGGGTGAGCTCTCTGTAGTGTAAATTGTAAGCCATTTAATAGTCCCAGCAATTGTCACTAAGACACTATCATTTCCATTTTTCAGATGAAGAAACTGAGGCTGAGGATAGTTATTTGCAGAGCTGCTGACTGATGCACATCTGAGAGTGAGAGAAGGAGAGAGAACTTGGAGCCAGTTAGTATCCTTGGCCATTTCTCTTTTACAGATCATGGGATTTTGCATGTAATTTTGAAGCAAAACAATTTTTCATCTGCTATAAAGATAGAGGTCCCTGTCTCCTTGATCAAGTGCTTTCTCCAGACTTAACCCCACCAGGGAGCCTGTGTGGACCCTTGGCTGTGTAGACTCTGCCAAGACAGGGCCTTTGGGGCAGGGCCTCTGACCATCTAGAAGTAGGAGTCTGTCGAAGACCATCATCTCCTCTCATCACTTTCATTGACCTCCCTGTCATCTCCTTGAACATTCTGTTTTGCAACTTTAGAACTTCAGATTCTGTCTAGTGCAGTTGGGAAGTAGCCAGGATGAGACTCTGACACTTCATTGTCTGTGGGAGGCTCTGAACTCTGCCAGCACTCAGTAAAGTCAAAATATCTACAACCTGCCTTCCATTATCAATCAATCAATAAGGAGCAAGTGTCCCCTCCAAACATGTCCCCAGAACCTGTGAGGATATTACCTTACAAAGTGAAAGGGACTTTGCAGATGTACAAGTTAAGGATCTTGAGATGGAGAAATTGTCTTGGATTATGCAAGTTGACTCAATGTAGTCCTGAGCGTCCTTATAAGGGAGATTTGGAAAGGTCAAAGTCAGGAAAAAAAGAGGTGATAATAGAAACAGAGGTGAGCGATGGGCTTTAAAAATGGAGGAAGGGCTCTCTGAAATCAATGAAAGCATATTTTTAAAAAAATGGAGGAAGGGGCCATGAGCCAAGGAATGAAAGTGGCATCTAGAGGCTGGGAAAGTCAAGCAAACAGATTTCCCCTTCTTGCCTTTAGAAAGAACACAGCCCTGCTGGTTCATTGTGGGCTGGAAGGTAACAAGTATGTGGTGGCTTCAGCCACCCTGTTAGTGATCATTTCCTGTAGAAGCAGCAGGAAACTAACATACTAGCTAATGACGCAGTGCCTCAGGTCAACGACATGTGTTGGTACTGAGGCCAGAAGTACAGTGCTAAGTGCAAAAGTCAGGGCTGTAAGGTGAGGTGTCTTGGATTTGAATCATGCTGGGGTCATATACAAGCTTCATGATCTTGGGCATGTTAATCTTTTGCATGCATCCTAAATTATTCATTCATAGCTTGGGAATCATACCAGCTTTCTCCTACTAGAGATGTTGTAATTTTCTAATATGACATATTAAAGGACCTTAGGGAATGGCATTTGCACTATACGAATGCTTTATTCTCACTTTGTTTCCTTCTGTCATTCAACAAGAAGTATGTTTTCTTGGAATATCCGATCTACGCACTAGAAGTTTTGTTAAAATTCTCAGCAGCATGACCCCTTCCTTGGTTATGCTGAAGAAAGTCCTAGTTTGGGACTTCATAAAGGTAAGAGTATTAGTTGAAAAATAGCATCCCTTCATGATGAATTAAGCCATTTATGAATTTCTACTGGAATTAGAATCTGACAAATGTATACAACTTCCAAGTCCTCCTTCTCTGGCCCCGATGTTCTGCTGCAGTGTCACCCCCACCCTCACTAGTCCACCTTATTTCTGGTACCTTAACTGATCGTAGATTCTCTGACTGCTGAGCTGCAGGTGACCTTGGTGCAGTGGAGTTACTACAAGGTTGTGAAAATTCACACGTGTTGAACTTGCAGGAGGTTCCATATTTCCCCTGCACTGTCCTCCTCCTGTGATTCCTCCCAGGCCTCTGCTCCCTTCTTCTGCTGGAGGAAATGTATTTGCTTCCTTAGTTACAGGAAAGGAAAATGACAGCTTTTGGGATAAGCCCTCTATTCAAGACTGTTCATTCTCAAAAGCCCTTTTCCTGCTGGCGTTTCTGGTCTCTGCTCACAGTGGTGCTGGTAATACCACCCCAGAGCTGAGCCAAATCAGTTTCTGCCTGAGGCTCCCCGATAAGCCCATTCAGGTTGCCTACATGTGGATCTCAAAATAGGTCATTTTCTTACACCTGCAAGAAGATTCCCCCTTTGGTTCATCTGGAAAACGTGCATTGATGCTTCCCAAATGCAGAGCGGTCCTGAGCTATACCGAGGGCATATTCAGCAGCACTGGACATGGTTCCTCCTTCCAGGGAGTCCCGTCCCTCTCGTTGGTAGGGTCCAGAGCAATTGGAGGCCCACATGCCGTATATGTTAGAAATAAAAAAATAAACTATTTAAATATGTTATATTCCCTACCTATTTCTTCCATATCTCTGGCACCAGGGATTGGAATACATGGACTCTTGTCATTACTGCAAAAGTTTTCCTCATTACGCAATAATTTAATGGAAAGGAAAGACGTGGCACACGACTCTGTCTTTCCTTAGCGCTCCCTCTGCTCCAGCTCTCCCTGGATTGTGAAGCAGCATCCATGTTCAAAGTCAACAGCTGGCATAACCCACAAGCCAAGTCATTTGGGTACAGTCCTCTCTTTTTCAAGGATATAGGTCAAGAAATATGGGATGTATTTCCCTGGGGTCTGAATAGCTTGAATCATGAGAGAGGATATTTATGGGTAAGGGTCACAGTATGTCAGCATGAAGTGTGTGATTGCAAGTAACAGGCATGCCTGTTTCCTTTAATAAACCTGTGTGTGTGTGTGTGTGTCTGGGCTTTTAGGGACCCTTTGAAGCAGAGAGGTCCAGGCAAAGCCCCTCCTCCTGGTTATGGTTTGAGAAACATACCTTTTCAGGTTTTTATAGTCTAGTTGAACAAATAAAAATCAGAAATATAGAATCATTATGAAGCATGACAAGGTGTCACATGACTTAGTTAACAAGTAGTGACAAGGACAGTAGCTTTTTTAACAGTGTAGAGTTGCAGGCACGGGTCACTCAGGAAAGACTAAATTTTGTGTATGGAAAAAAATATCGATTGAATTGGAGAAGCAGAACATAGAAATTACAGTGCATAAAATTCCAATATAAACAGCACACCTCATTTTGTACGTCTGTTAGCGCATGAGATGAGAATCTGCATCGGAACTGTGACATTGCTCACGATTATACAGCTATCAACGCAAGACCATGAGACTCAAAGTGGAGCTGAGGAGAGGACCCTGGTGTTGGCGCAGGAGGACTCAGGCTCGGAGGGGGGGCCGGTGCTGGAGCGAGCCCAGAGGCCTGAGCCAATCCCGCGCAGCACGGCGTCAGCCTTGAGACGTGAAGGGAGAATAAATTCAAAAACAAGCCACAGGCAAGTGTCCAGCACTCAATGCTGAGCGCAGAGGAGCATGAAAAGGGGCAGAGACCTCCAGAAGCCCTCCAAAAGTAAGGTAAAAATATTTGAAGTGGTGTAAAATCAGAGTCTGTATGAAAGCAGTTAAACAGATCCAGATGCTGGCGTGAAAGAATTTCACTCTCAACCTAGGAACGGATATGAGAGGTGGTTCAAAGACAAAAATAAGTGAAGCTTATGGTCGCCGCTGGACCTTCCTGCTGAGTTCTAAACACTAAGGGTGAGACAAGAAGCAGTTAGACATACGCAGGTGCAAAGATCACTTTTAATACCGATACAGCTGACATGGAAGAAAGTGACATGTATCAGTTAGCAAGGGGCTTCCCGATACTGATCTTTGTTAGGCTGATGCACCCCACCCAGCACAGTCAGTGCCAAATGCCCCAGCCATGCCCGCCTGGGCCGCCCACGCGAGGGCTGCTACATGGAGAAGCAGAGTCAGTCACGTGGTCCCCAGGGGCTCTTTACCACCCCATGTTCTAGTTCCACTGTGGCTGCTGTAACAAACTGGGGTTGGGGGGTTTGAGTTTAAAACAATAGAAATTTATTCTCTTACAGTTCTGGAGGCCAGGAGTCCAAAATCAAGGTGTTAGAAGAGCCACACTCCCTCTGCAGTCTCATGAGGAGAATCCTTCCTGGCCTCTTCCAGCTTCTGGTGGTTCCTGACATTCCTTGGCTTGTGGCCCTATCACTTTAACTTCTGCTTCCATCTTCACGTGGGACTTCCCATCACCTTCTTCCCTGTATCTCTGTCAAATCTCCTTTAGCTTTTCTCTTAAAGGACACCTGTTGTTGCATTTGGTGCCAAACCTAAATCCAGGATGATCTCCTGAGATCCTTGTGTTTGCAAAAGTCCCTTTTGCTGAAAAAGGTCACACTGACAGCTTTCTGGGATTAGGGGTTGGAGATATCTTTTTTGGGAGGCTGCTCTTCACCTACTACACTGCACATACCTATTCTTCCAAAAACCTATCAAGGAAGGTCCACCCTATTCTCTGAAGAATAGTGGGGAAGGAGGGGGATAGGAAAGAAACCATTTTGGCACTAAAGGGGTCCACCCACTGAAAGCCAACACCAGGAATGGGGATATGTTTCTTCCTAACTGTACTCTGCTAGTAGCAACAGCTTTATTTGTAAGCATTTGCAGTGTTAGCACATTTAATCTTCCCAAAAAGCCTATGGAAAAGGGGCTTCTATTATTCTCATCTCAGAGATGAGGAAACCGACATGCAGGATGTTAACTAAGCTGCCTGAGGTCATGCACAAGCAAATTACTCAGCTGGGGTTCACTGCAGGTGGGCTGGTTGCAGAGGTCACTCTTAGCCCCTATGTCTCCTGGAGCACTTGTCATCCTTACCATGATGAGACCCAACATTACAATACAAATTCTGGAACAACTATGGTTGTTGAAGCATTGAACTCAATGTGCAACAGTAGAGAAATAGTTGAGTAACTGATTGTCTTTTCATGTGATAAGATATTCTGCAGTGACTTTGAAATAATATATTTGAAGATATTAATGATAACCTAAAATATTTATGAAACAATTTTAAAAGAAAATATTAGAATATGTATACTTCAAAATATCAGATTTTACATCTATAAATAAATATAATCATAAGGGAATAAGCCAGAAAAAATATTAAGATGTTAACATTGGTTGTCTTTGGGTTGGAAATTGTGTCTCTTCTGTCATTCCTTCTGTATTTTTCAGACTATGTACAATAAATGTATGTTGCTTTTACTATAAGGTAAACCCAAGACTATTAATTGGGGACAAAAAAATTAAAATTTTGAATTGATCCTAGGAAATAGTAGACAAAAAGCAAAAACAATGAAAACATTCCATGTGCCATGGAGGGGCACAAGCAGAAGAAACATTAGCCCTGAAAGCTCCAGGATAGAAGGAGCTGGAGGAGTTTGCATGTGTGTTGGGGGAGGTGGGAAAGAGGGCATAGCCCACTGACCACACAGAGCCTAAGAAGCCTCCCAGTAATGACAGTGGCAGTGTTTCCTAGTTGAAGCTTGTAGCAGGCTTTAGAGAGGCCAGAAAGATGGCTCAGCATTCTGTGGGATAATAGTCCAAGCTTAATTTTGTTAAATTTGTACACATTCCAAATGAGAACATTGGATTGGGCCAAGGACCTACATCTCCAGCTACATAGCTCCACTGGGGGACATTTATATCTGGCCCTTGGAAGAGCATGATTCCTTCTGCCTGGCCCTTGGGAGGTCACCTTCAGATCCTGCAGCAGCCTCCCCTACCTATGAGGCTGGGTCCCTGGTGGTTTCCACTAAAGCACACTGTCGACATGCTCATAAAGGACAGATGCTCAGTCCAGCTTTAGTGAAAAGCAGGATGTGAAGATGCACAAGGACCAGAACCTCCCATGGTCTAGAAGGCCAAGGAACCTCCAGGAGCCAAGGCTGTGCCAGGGAGCAGCTACCCTTGTCTTTTCCAACCTGCTTGGCTCCATTCACCTTCTCAAGGTGACTCCACATTTCACATCTGCTCCAGCTTCCTCTTGCTGCCAACTGGCTTCTTTCACCCTTCATCCATTTCTCCATCATAGATTACTCAACACTTTGGCTCACACAAGGACCTAGCATGTCCCCTCCCACCTCCCACTCTGCTATGGCTTTGAACAGCTGCTTTTGTGCTAAGGCTGCTTTTGCTCAGAGGTTCTATTTGAATTGCAGAGAAAAAAGGATTTGATTGGTTCAGCCTGACTTTTCACCTACATGGAAGATGACAGGGCAGTGGCTGGGCCATGGCTGGGCTGCCCTGGCCAATCAGCCATATCTCTTGGCACTGCCCACTTCTTCAGGTCCTGAGGATGGGCAGTTTCCCTTCAAAGGGGCTGTTGACATGGCAGGCACTGTGATCATCATGTCTTCTATATAGTTTGTATAGGAAAGGAGACCACTTGCCTTTAGAAATAGCATTTATGTGGCAGGTGCTGAGAGCTAAATGGATTCCTTGCTCAGCAATCCAACATGGATCTTTTGACCAAAAAGAAAAGAAAGAACAGCCTATCATCAATGGGCAATTTATTTTAAGAAGAAGGGTTGGACAACTCACAGAAAGACCCTGATGGTATTTCCTGTAGGATGTAGCACTAAGAGAAATGGCCAGGTTTTTAACATGGATACCTCCCTTTCAAGGACTGAACATTTATTTTCATAATGTATATGAAATCGTTTTTACTTTGGTAAGTGATTCTGAAGTGCTGTCTTTGGGGAACTGATAAGGAAAATCTTTCTTGACCTTATGTTAACTGGGTGCATCTCTCCACCAGTTACCAAGCTGTGGTTCCAGAAATTTCAGACAGAGTTGGCCTAATTGGGGAGACTGCACATGAAAATGAATTGTACAGCTGGGACCCTCGGAACTGCCTAGACTAATTAACAGGAAGTAGCTTTGAACTTTTTGCTCTGTTGGGCTTCTTGGTAGTTACTAAATGATTGGATCAAGTCCAAAAGCAGCTAGAAGGACCCAAGAGCTTGAGGACATATTTCCCAGGCTTGTGTGCTATGAAAAGTGGGAGGACAGAGGCTATTGCTATTCCAGGAACAGAGGACTTTGATTTTTTTTTAAAATTATAGTGCATTTATAAATGGGGGTTGGAAAGTAGGCAGGGCAGTCAAAACCTTTTAGCTCAGAGAGGACCTCATGGATTGATTACACATTCTTAGTTTCAGCTGAAGTCTGTTAGGAAGGATTTGAGAAAAAAGTACGTATGATTTGAAGGTAGAAAGCCTTTAGTTTTCATCTCTTCCTCTTTTCTATATCCTGACTCTCTTTTTATTCTAGGCTTGGCTTCTGATCCTGTTTATGCCACTTACTGGCTGTCAACTCACTCCGTAACCTTCATCTTTTGCCATCTATAAAATGGGTCCATTCATACCTATCTTTTCTATTTTTATGGCTGTTGTATGTTTCAAATGACACTGTAAGCTTCCTTTAGCAGTTTTTACATATCCTACTTACCATACCCTCATATTCCTGATGGGTAAAATAATTTATTTTGTCATTCAGTCAGTTTATTCTGAAGAAGCGATTAATGACTGGTACCAGTTTATGACATTTGATTCCCAAGCAGGATGGAGCAGAGACTATCAGGTAGTGCTCATGTCCCCTTGATCTTTGTCATTCCCAACAATTTTCACCATTTCCAATTCTCAGCACCTTCATTCCTTTACCTGTGGGGACATTCCTAGGACCCCATGGAAGAACAGAGATTGGAATGCTAAGTCAGAAGGGGAGAGAGTAGGACCCATAAGCTTTATCCTTTGTGCCTCTAGTAACAGATGTCATAGATAAATGTTTTGTTGCTTTTTAAAAAAAATATATCTTTATTAATTTCAGAGAGAGGAAAGGAGAAGGAGAGAGAGAGATAGAAACATCAATGATGAGAGAGTCATTGATCAAGCCCACAACCCGAGCATGTTCCCTGACCGGGAATCGAACCCTGATCACCTGGATCCTAGGTCGACTCTCAACCGCTGAGCCATGGCCGGCTGGGCCATAGATAAATGTTTACTGAGCTCTTTCTCTCTTGTAACCTCTTGATGTTGCAAGGTTTAAAACTATTCAAGATAGTTCAAGGAGATTCCTTTGGAAACCCAAGGACAGAGTGATGGAAGGGAGGGCCTCTTTCAGCCTAGAACCACAACATGGCTCTCCAGACCAGAGACTCACTCCAGAGACCCCAGCAGTGAACCCTTACTTGGTGCTCAGCCAAAACATCACTAGGCACAACATCTCCTCTAGCATCACTTGTTCTATCTCTTCCTGTTCTGATTGCCAGCCTGGGTCCAAATACATAAGCATTAGAAGAGATATAAATTCTCTGTGAGACATTCTAGAATCTCAGTGAGTCTCAAGAAAATGAATAGAAATGAAAAACACCAAGGCATATTGTTGTCAAATGGATAAAAACCAAGATAAAAAGAAATTTCTAAAATCAGCCAGAGGCAAGAAAAGATGCCTCAAAGACAGGGGAATATCAATAATGATGACAGCTAATTTATCATCAGAAACAATGTGAGGCAGAAGACAGTGGAATGACAACTTTCAAGTACTGGGAAAAAAAGCTTTCAAACTATGATTCTATGTCAAGAAAAAAATCCATTTCAACAAAGTGTAAGAAAGACATTTTTGGATAAATAAAAACTGAGGGAGTTCACCACCAGCAAGTATTCACTACAAGGAATGTCAAATGATTTTTGTATTAAAAGTCCTAGTCAGTGCAATAGGGCAAGAAAAAATAAAAATAAAGAACATAAATATTGTCATAAGAGAAGCAAAACTATCTTTTGATAGCCTGATTATTTGCTTGCAAATGCCAAAGGAAACAACAATTCTGAGACCTGACAGGTGAATTAAGAAAGGGTTTAGAATACAAAGTCAATACACAAAAAATCAGATATATTTCTCTATATCTGCAACAAACACTATAAAGCCATAGTAATGAAGACTGTGTGTTATAAACAGGAATATAGACAAATAAATCAATAGAAAACAATTAAAAGCCCAAAGGTAGACCAGATATAAATTCCAGAAATATATTGTCAAATAATCTTTGATTGAGGTACCAAAACAATTCAATGTGGAACAGAGAGTGTTTTCAATAATGATCCTGGAAAACAAGGACATCTGTATGAAAAAAAGGAATCTCGAACCATGCCTCACACCATACACAGAACTTGGTATGCCACAGCCTTAATGTAAATGCTAGTACAATACATTTCCTAGAAGGTACAGGAAAATATCTTTTTTGTCTTTCGTATAGGCAAAGTTTTCTTAAAATTCTAGAGGCAGTGACCATAAAAAATAAAGTTAATCTACAAATTGGATTTGATAAAAAACGAAAACTTTAGATCATTACAAGTGAACTTTGAGAATGAAAAGGCAAACCACAGATTGGGAGAAATAATTTATAACCATATATCTGGTCATGAACTTGTATCCTTCAATATATAAAGAACTTCTGCAGCTCAATAATAAAAAGAAAAAAACTGTAAAATAGTGGGCAAAAGACTTGGCAGATATTACCCAGAAGAGGGCATAAAAATCTTCAATAAATCCATGAAAAGATATTTGTTAAGGTTGGATATTAGGGATGTGCAAATTGAAACCACAAAAATACATCAGTAGACACCAACTAGAATGGGTGAAGCAAAAAGATGACCGTTTCTGAATTTTGGAGAGAATGCCGAGCAGCTGTGACTCTGACCCCCTGCTGGGAGACTAGAACGGCACACTTCGGAAGATTGCACAGTGATTTCATGTGATGTTAAGTATACACCGACTTTGTGATCACCAATTTCTCCCCTAGATATTTACCCCGAAGAAATGTCAGCATATGTCTGTGAGAGAGACTGATAGATGAATATTGATCACAGCTTTACTCATAACAGAAAAGCACAAACTGGAAGCAGCCCAGATGTCCACCCACAGAAGACACATGCAAATTGGATGAACAGGAAAGGGAGACTCCAAAGGGTTATATTATATGTTTCCTTCTATATGAAGTTCAAGAAAAGGTAAAACTAATCTATGGCGATTGATCTCAGGAAAGCGACTTCCTCTGGAGGTGGGCTGGGGGTGGGGTGCTGGGTAGCAGGGAGAGTCGACGGCGAAGGGGTGAGACTGAAGCTCCTAGGACGGTGGAAATGCTCTGTACCTCACCTGTGGCTGCGGTTACAGGATTGCGTACATTTGTCAAAGCGCATCCAGTTGCGCTCTTTAGGATCCGTGCATTTTTCTGACAATATTAATATCTCCACTAAATATATAAAAATAAAATGGAAAACAAGCAAGGAAAGGAAAGAAAAGCAAGCAGTCATATTTAATGACACGGATACGAGTACGTATGTAGAAAATTTCACTCCTTTTGCCCGTCTAAGGAGAGCCAGAGATGCCATGATTATGCCTAACTTCCCAGAATTATTTCTAAAAAGTTATCAACCAGAGAGGCGAAGGCGGGGTTTGAACCGGAACACCTGACATATGCTGGCAGGTGAGCAGAACTGTGCAAAGTGCCTTTCAGAACATAGACTGAGGAAATAAGCCAGAGACAGCAGTTGCCCCGGGGTGCTGTCTGAAAGCCACCCACGCGCTTGAGTTTTGTCCCCCAGTTGCTTTTCCGGTAGAAAGCCACACCAAGAGGTGCCTGGTCTGGTGGGGGCGGCAGAGAAGGTCAGAAGCTGAAACGCAGCTTTTCAGCAGCCTTGACATAACTTCAGAACCCCCTAGTTTAGCGCAGGCTGGGCAAGGGACGGAGGGGGCTGCCACCATGGGGGTGGATCACAAGAAAACAGACTCAAGTCTTTGTTGTCATAAGCAAAATTCCTTTGCTATTTCTTGGACTTGTTGTCTAAACTGGGGCGAATAAAGGTGTCTGTTTCCTTAGCATCACTGGCCCTAGTCCCTTGTGCTGTAGTTGGAGCCATTGACCGCCCCGAAAAGCTGTCTTTTGTACACTTGGTTGCTGGGAGGCCGCATCCTTACTGGATTCTAGGTGCGCTGTGCTCAGGTAGCTTATTTTCCCAGGCCAGCTCCTCTACAGTTCTCTCTGATGACATCAGCAGAAGCTCTAGCTCACCCACCAGTGGTGACACAGGTCCCAGGTGGCTCTGATGGAGAAGAGACTGGGATTTGAGTTTCACCCCTGGCTCCCACTTCATTTTTTCAAACATTTCCTTGACTGTGACATGAAGGGCCAGCTCAAGGATGCATGGGCGTGAGGAACACCAAGGCTTTGGGAAGAGGTGGATCCAAACCCTGGCTCCACTCTGAAGCTGGGCAAGTTATTTTACCACGTGTCCAATTGTTCCCATAATTGTTCGGTCAGTGTATCAATGCCTGCGACCACATTGTCCAGTGGGTATATCAAAGTTTACTTCTTAAGGTTGTGGCAGGAATTTGATTATGTTTGATTTATATAGAGATAAAAGTCAAATTATGGTACCTGGCATTTTGTTGATGGTTCTATCTACCTTAGCTCCTACTGGGCCTCCTGTTTTTTCCCTGTGGAAAAATCCACCTATGATAAGCTAAGTAACTGAAAAGATCCACCTGATTTCAAGACTGCCCCCCACCCCTCGAACCCCCAGGCCCATGTCCTCGCTCACCTGCTCCTCAAACAGTTCCGTCCTGTACTTACCCAGGCTCCTCGCTGCCAGGTGGGCTATTGTACAGAAGCCAATGCCACAGAAGCGCTCTTCATACAGGGGCTGCTTAGGGGCCCCTTCTCATTATTGCAACTTACATTAATGAACGATATTAATTATACATTATATGCTGCTTTCATATGGTCACATGTGAATTGAGTGATCACATAATTTTATAGAAAAATTAGGGCATCTGTGAGAGTAAAGGGCCTAATGATGAAGCTGAGGCAACAATAACTATCTGGGCTTGACCCGAGCACCCTGGACCCAGGATCACCCCGAATGTGGGCTGACATTGTTTTAGGACAAGTTTCAATTCTCCTTATGATGATGAGATCAGGGGTCAGGAAGATGCATCCGATTAGTAAGTGGCAGAGTCGGAATTTAAATGCAGATCTTATAAAACTAAAACTGATTTCTCAGAAGGATAAACTTTATTCTAAAAGGGTCACGGGGATGTCTGCATTCCTTGCTTTGTTGGAATGTTGCTGTGTTAAATATTGCATTGGCTGGAATTCAAACACTTTTTCACATATAGCTTTTGGCTTGGGCTTCATTGTAATTAGACTTAAGAAGCACCATAACTATCTTTGCCCGCTGGGGTACTATCAAGTGCTCCACAGCATTATGGAAATGCAAATTTCCCCAGCTAGAAGCAATTCTTGCTCCTGAGTTGAAGTATAATCTCCTAGCCTGACACGTAAGGCCCATCAGTAGTGGACCAGGCTCCTTAGCTCTTCCCTCCATGCTCTCAAAGCAGAGGGAGCGCCCACTGTTACCCTCCAGGTGGACAGCGCGCGTGGGGACATTTCTGGCCTCTGTCTTTTCACTCCCTCCCTCACAGTGCCTCGAAGGACTTATTACACCTGGAGCGGGGCCAGGCGTGCCTTCCTGCGCAGACTGCTCATCCCGACAGCCCTACATGCCTCCAGGGCTGCGGCAACAGCCGGACCCAGCCTCAGAAGCCCGGCGGGGTCAGTGGGGAGAAATCTTCACTTTGGCCTCTGCAGCCGCATTCCCCAGAGACCTCTGAATGGGAGATTGTAGACAACCTGCAAAAATGGATAGAACTGATACTACATGCCTTTTGGCAAACTACCAGGGACCTGGCTTCATAGGAAGAAGGAAGGGTAAGGGGACTGATACCTGAAGCCCAGAGAGCCCCTTTAAGACACCATTAGCGTATTTTGTCATCAAGTCCAAAAAATAACTTGTTATTCTTAAGCACAACATGGATTTTGTGTTTCCATAACTTTGTCCTTTCCTAACATGACTACGGATGCCACTTAGGCTGGTAGGTTAGTGTCCTGGGGCTGCCAAAACCAAGTACCACAAACTGAACATCTTAAAATAACAGGAATTTATCTTATCCAGTCCTGGAGACTGGAAGTCTGAGATCAAGGTGGTGGCAGGGCCATACTCCCTCAAAAGGCTCGAAAAGAGGATTCTTTCCTGTCTCTTGCTGGTTTCTGGCGGTTGCCAAAAATCCATGGTGCTGCCTGGCTTGTAGATACATTATTCCAATCTCTGCCTCCATTGTCGCATGACATTCTCCCCTGTGTGTCTCTATGTCTTTATATCCTTTTTGGGACACTAGTCATTGGTTTTAGCATGTACCCAATCCAGTAGGAAAATATCTGGACTTGATTACATCTGAACAGATCCTGTTTCCAAGTAGGTCACTCACAAGCCCTGGGAGTTAAGACTTGAACATGTATCCCTGAGGGATACAATTCAGCTCAACAGAGCCAGTATCTTTACATGTGTGCCAGATCCAATCTCTTTCCTTCTTTCCAAGGATATCGCTCCAACCTGTCTTCCCTCTCTTCCTGCATCATCAGTCATCTCCCCATCTCTATAGGGCTCTCTTCGTCAACTTAGAACGTGGGTTATTTCTTGCATATAGAAACAAACAAGCAAACAAACCTTTTTTGACCTCTGCATTAGTCAGGATTCTCCAGAGAGACAGAATCAATAGGATGTATATATGGAAGGGAAGGTCTTTATTGTAAGGAACTGGCTCCCATGCTTACGGAGGTGACATGTCCCAAGATGTGCAGAGCTGGAGACCCAGAATCAAGGGTCTTGTTTCCGTTCTGAAGGTCAGTAGCCTCAAGACTGAGGAAGAGCCAATGTTTCTATTCAGGTTCTGAGGCAGTAAAAAGCCAATGCCCCAGTTCAAAGGTTAGCAGACAGGAAGATTGATCTCTTACTCAGGGGAGGATAGGCGTTTTGGATCTTTTCGTACCTTCGGCTGATTGGGTGAGGCCCATCCACATCAGGGAGAGCAATCTGCTTAACTCACTTTCCTGGTTTGAATGTTAATCTCATCCAAAAACATCTTCACAGAAAAATCTGGAATATTTGACCAAATATCTGAGCACCTATGGCCTTGTCAGGTTAACTCATAAAATTAACCATCGCTTCCACTAGTAACCATCTTTTCCACTATTTTTCTCCTTGTCATCACAACAAAACTTCTCAAAGGTAGAATTTTGCTCATTGCCTCTAAGAGCTCTGTTTCATGCCTGATCACATTTCAATTAGGCTTCCCTCCAAACTACAGAAAACAGAAAACACCTTTGTCAAGGACGGATGGCCTCCACCCAGTGAACCCCGCAATCAAACCTTAGTTGACTAGGAGGTAAACTCCATTAAAGCAAGGATGTTTATCTGTTTTGTTCATGTGGTATTTTCATCTCTTAGGAAGGACAGCGGCTAGCACGTAGTAGGTCTTCAATTAGTATTTGTTGAATTAACAAATAACTTCTCTTGACCCACCATGGTGTTGAACATACTTGATTTTTGCCTTTTTAAAACTTTGTCTCCCCTCAGCTCCAAGCCTGTCCTGGTTTCCTTCCCAACTTGCTGGCTGTTCCTTTACAGTCTTTGTAGGTTCCTCTTCATCTCCCAGCCCCTCTGTTCAGAGTGCTCATGAGCTCAGTCCTCAGTCTCCAGGGGATCTCATCCACTCAGGATGTTTTAAACCCTACCCATATGTTAATGGCTCCAAATCTTGTGTTAACACCACCTTCTTGGACTCAAGACCTCTCCACTTAGGTGTTTGATTGGTCTCAAATTAAATGTGCCTAAATATGAGCTTTCTACCTTCTCCCAAAGAGTCTTTTATTAATGTCCCGCTGTTAGCCAATCAACAAACCTATTGGCTCTAACTTCAAAATGTGTCTATGTGTCTAGGACCTAAATATTTCTCACCACTTTCACTGTTTCCAGCCTGGCCTACTCTTATTCTCCAGATTCTTATCTCTGCCACCATATTTACAGTCTCAATTATTTTACTCCCTGAAATGCGAAGGAATGCAAATCCCTATCCCCTGCTTTACCATTTTTCCTCTCTGCCACTTATCACTGACTAGTATATATGTAGTACATGTAGCACGTGTAGGTGTGTATGTGTGCCGTGGTCTAAATGTTTGTCTTCCCTCAAGTTCATATATTGAAACCCTAACCCCCAACATGGTGATATCAGGGGGTGGAGCCTTGGTGAGGTGACTAGGTCATGAGAGCAGTGCCCTCGCCACTGGGATTAGTGTCCTCATAAGAGACCCGAGGGTCTGCTAGAAGGCACCTTCTAGGAACTAGGCTCTCATGAGACACTAAATTTGCCAGCACCTTGATCTTGGACTCCTCAGCCTCCAGCACTGTGAGAAATAAATTTCTGTTCTTTTAAAGCTACCCAGTTTATGTTTTTTTTTTTTGGTTTGTTTTTTTTATAGCAACCTGAACAGACTGAAGCAATGTGTAAACTTATTTTGTTTATTGTCTATCTCTACTATTAGAATGTAAGTTCCATTAGGGTTACATTCTTTTGTTAATGACTACACCCATGGCATCTAGATCACTGGAACACAGTAGCTGATCGATAAAGACACCTTCAACAAATACATGCCTTTCTATTCTTTTTAGGAAATCAAAGCCCTAACCCATCCTTCAAGGTCCTGCTTATATAATCACCTGTTCCCTAAGGAATTTTCAAGTCTCTTCAACTATAAGTAACCACTCCTTCCTCTGGCCTTCCATTAAACCTTGCTTTTCTATTTTATCGAAACCTTCTGTGCCCCAGACTCACATATGTTCTCTCATTTAATAATTTATTCCAACCGGTAGTACAATGCCTATGGACTTGCAGTAAGTGTCTTGCAAAGAATAAATAAATTCTCACTAAAGCCTGTAAGATGAAAATAATCATTCCTAATGTAATGAAGACAATGATTCCAATAGCATTAAGCAAGTTGTAGAAGGTTTTATAGCTGCCCAGTGAGGCTCAGAAGGAAAAGCAAGGTCTTCCACTCTAACTCTGATGTCTTGTTCACTTCAGGTCACTCTTTTTTTTTTAAAAGAAAATCTTTATTGTTCAAAGTATTACAGATAGCCCCTTCCCTCTTTGCCCCCCTCCCCCCAGGCCTGCCTCATTACTGTCTGTGTTCAAGGGCAATGCACATGTGTGTATAAGTTCTTCGGTTAATCTCTTCCTGCTCCCCCCTCCCCCCAAGATTCCTCCCTACACTCTTTCAACCCCAGGTCATGTTCCCAGCCAGGTATCAGGGAACAAGTTTCCTGCAGGGACTGTCACACACATATTCTCTGTTCTAGAGGAGAAACATTGAGCTACGTTATGACTTGGGAACAAAAGGTTGTAAACGTTGCTTTGCTAAGTCCAACCTTCTGTTACCTTCCAGTTTGCCTTTATGATTTTCTCTGGCAATCTTTTATTATTATGAGAGGAAATAAAATTAGAAGCAGTGAGTGTGATAAAGAAGGGAGGCCTGGTACAGCCAGGTGTCAAATCACCAAGAAATGGGGGCGAAACAAAACCAATAGCAACAGCAAGAACACAAGCAGTAAAGAGGCGAGAGCGCCATTAAGAAAATGGTAATAGAAAAATGTTGAAGAGAGAAGCGGAGCCTCACACAGTTCTCTAATAACTGAGGCCGGTTTGGCTCTGGATGATATGTAACGACTGGCTTAAAATACCTGGCTAATGATGGGACAGAAGCATGGATAGTACAGTTTTTAAAAAACAACCCCATTCTATGATTCTCTTACAGTTAAACATATACATATATATATATATACACATGACTAGCTCTTGGTTTGATCTGAAGAGAAATCAAGTCTCAGGTTTATGGCTAAAATAATATAATTTAACCTCAACTCAGAATCACATTGGAGAGACTTCTCCATCTGATCCAGGTGGAGTAGTGGGAGCAGACCCATCTTTTCTCCCAGAAGCTACCAGCAATAATAAAAAAAAAGCAATGACACAGTGGTTTTCAAGACACTGGCCGTGGTTTCTATCTTTATTTAGCTTGCTTCCCAGTGGCAGGGACATATAATAAACATATAAAGATGACAGTTATAAGTGAGAAGTTTTATGCAGAGAATTCAGATAGAGTGGTGAGAAAGTCACTGAAGGGCTTTTTAATTTGTTTGCTAATTTATTCTGGTTTTTTTTTTTTTTGATAACACATATGTTCTAAAAGTCAATGAGAGAAAAGAGAACAGGGGGAAAAGGAATTTCTTTTCCCTTCCTCCCCTCCTGAAAGATTTGAACCCCCAGTTCTCCTCTCCGGAGATGAGCAGAAGGGCCGGTGTCTTGTGCAGGCCTCTGCCGATAGTCTACGCATATAAAACTACGCATGTGGATGTTTTAAAATTTCTCTGCAAATGGTAGCGTGCAACACACATGGTTCTCTATCCAGATTTTTCCACTTAAAAATATATATTGTAAATCATTCCCAGCTTATAAGGCTATCATGTTCTTTTTATTTTTAATATGTTTTTATTGATTTTAGAAAGAGAGGAAGGGAGAGGGAGAGGGAGAGAGGAACATTGCTGAGAGAGAAACATCAGCATGGATCGGCTGCCCCCTGCACGCCCCCTGCCGGGGACAGAGCCCTCAACCCCGGCATGTGCCCCAACCGAATGGAGCTGGGGACCTCCTGGGGCACTGGTGGACGCCCAACCATTGAGCCACACCGGCTGGCAGTCTCATTCTTTTTAATGGCTGCTTAATACAACATTGAAGGGAAGGGGCTGGGTTTATCTTATGAGTTCTTTATTAGTGGAGTTTTAGGTCACATCTAGCCTGTTGCTGTTAAAAAGCCAAAACAGTATTGACTATTGTTGAACACATGTCATTTCACACATGTCCAAGCCGATGAGTAATTTCCTGAAACTAAAGTTGCTGAGCCAAATTTCATTTGGGTGTTAATGTAATGGGGCTTGTTATCTATTTCCCCCGAGAGCTGTAGCAATATAAACATGTATCAGCAATTATGAAACTGTTTGCCCACATGTATTACCAAACTTTTAGATCTTTGCCTACAAATTAGGTTTAAAAAATGATATTCTCTATAGCTTCCGTGTAAATGCATTTCTTGTGAGAGGTTTCATACTGGCAGCAACTTCTATCTTCTTTACTCTAAACTCCCTGTGCAGACCCTGTATTCATTCCTCCATTAGGTCCTTGGTGAATTTTTATTTCTTGCTGAGGTTTAGGAGATCGTCTCATGTTTGGACACCAGCCATTGCGTCTGTGACATACACTGTAAATCTGTTTCCCACTTTATAATTTCCCTCTTGATCTTTTCCAGGCAGACTTTCGTAAATTTTATTTTTTCAATGACAGTTCACATTCAATATTATTTTGTAGTAGCTTCAGGTGTACAGCGTGGTGATTAGGCTATCATGTGCTCCACGAAGTGTTCCCCTAGATATTTCCAGTACCCACCTAACACCAAACATAGTTACTACGATATTATTGCCTGTATTCCCCGTGCCCTGCTTCCCATGCCCGTGACTATTGTGTAACTGCCAATTTGTGTTTCTTACTCCCTTCCGTTTTTTCACTCAGCCCTCCCAAGCTCCCTCACCTCTGGCATCTATCAGTCTGTTCTCTGCATCTATGAGTCAGTTTCTATTTTGTTTGTTCATTTATTTTGTTTTTTTAGATTCTACATATAAGTTAAATAATATGGTATTTATCTTTCTTTGTCTGACTTATTTTTACTTAGTATAATACCCTCTAGGTTCAAGAAGACATTGATTTTTAATCTTCATTGAGGACATGCTTAGAGAGAGAGAGGGAGAGAGAGGGGGGGAGAGAGGGGGAAAGACAGGGGGGGAGAGGGAGAGAGAGAAGGAGAGAGGGGGAGAGAGAGGGAGAGGGAGAGAGAAGGAGAGGGGAGAGAGAGGGGGAAAGAGGGAGGGGGAAAGAGAGGGGGGGAGAGAGGGAGAGACAGAGGGAGAAGCCTAATGGTTTGCCCTCCGTAGGTGCCCGACCGGGGACTGAGGCTGCGACCCAGGAATGTGCTCGGAAGGGAACTGAACCTTTCAGTCACAGGACGATGCTTAACCAGCTGAGCCACTCTGGCCGGGCTCAGGAAGACTTTACATTTATTCTTATGTAGTCAAAATTTTACACCGAGTCAGGGGCGACGAGGGGCACGGAGGGTGCCCGGGTTGGGGGTGGAAGGAGCTGGAGACGGACCGTGATGCGAGAAGGCGGAGGACGGTTACGGGTTAGGGGCCCCGGGGCTGGCTGCGCCGATGGGCCAAGGTGGAGGGAGGGAAGCGGACGGTGCCCCACCCACGCTAACAGAGGGGCGCTGGGAGGACAAGGGCAGGGCACGGCCGTGCCGTGGTGGCCGCAGAGCGTGGACCGCCGAGGATGCGCAGGCGGAGCAATGGAGAGATCGGCTGGCGGGAGCAAGGCCCCTGCGAGCACTGAGGAGCAGGCGTGTGAGTGGAGAGGAGGAAGGAGATGGTGACCCGCGGGGGCAACAGGGGTCCGTAGGGAATGCCCGCTGCAGGAGAAGCTGGCAAGGGCCCGAGGCGTCTGGGCGCCGTTCCGTCGTCGGGGAGCCGCCGCGGGAGCCGTGGCTCGGGCCGGCTGGCCTGCCAGAGGGGTGCCGGGCTGGGGACCGAGCGGCCCGTCTGCTCCACGGATCCGTGGGTGACCCTCCCTGCCAGCCAGGAGCCGGCGGCCCGAGGCCCAGCGCACGGCCGCGCCCACGGGCCTTCTGCTCGGGGCCGGGCATCCTCGAAGCGGGGCTGCCTGGACGGAGCTTTGAAACACTCCGGGCCGAGCTGGACCCAGGCCCGGGATGAAAGGAGATCAAAAGCACAGCCCTAAGTAAAACCGGCTGCAAAGGCAGCTCTGAACAGGCAGGGCCGAAAAGCACCCGGATGCTCTGGGCCGGGCCTCATCCTAACGTGTAAAATGCAAGCCCCGGGCCGAGAGCCGGCCTCCCCGACGGCCCCTGCGGTCCTGGGGACCCAGCGAGCCTTCTGAGCCGCGTCTGGGAGCCGCTTCAGCCCCTTGGGTCTCATTCAGCGCAGGACAGGCGCCCTCCCTGTCGCGTTTGACAGGACGGTGGCAAATGCTTTCTGCTAAAAGAACTCGCAGGCGAAAGTGGTCAAGCTGCCTCCACGTCATCTCATTTAGTTTTCATAACAAACCTTAAAGACCAGGACATACGATAACTTGGGCAGGGAAGGGCCAAGCGGGGACCCTGAGAACCAGAGGCCTGGCAGCGAGGATGACACGCGCAGCTTGGGGCCCTGTCTGCAGAGGGACAGGGGACGAGGGTCTCCCAGGACAAGGCCCTGCGCGTCCCAGCCACAGCATAGTGGCCTTTGGGCCGGATTGCTCCTTGTTGTGGGGGCGTCCCATGCATTGTGGGGTGTTCAGCAGCATCCTTGGCTTGGTCGGTACTTGGTCACTAGAGTCTCTCTCCCAGTGGTGACAACTAAAAATGTCTTC
This sequence comes from Miniopterus natalensis, assembly GCF_054644295.1. Classification (NCBI taxonomy): domain Eukaryota; kingdom Metazoa; phylum Chordata; class Mammalia; order Chiroptera; family Miniopteridae; genus Miniopterus; species Miniopterus natalensis. The sequence goes on along the minus strand of NC_142081.1, from coordinate 197,264,080 downwards.
AGACATTGTCAGATGTCCCCTGGGGGAAGGGAGCAGGAGCGGGAGGCAAAACACCATCCAGCTGGAAACCACTGAGCTGGAGACTGAACCGGCTCTGAAACAAAACGTGGGGACAGGGTGACATTGAGAAGGTGGCCAGTTGACTGCAGGGATGGTCTTAATGGGTAACAATGTGTTGCTTCAACTGTGGGTCCCGCCTGATGTGTCCGTCTGTCTGGTCAAGTCACCCAGCCCCTTTAACTCTCCACGATTTCATATTTAAAATAGAAGAGTGATATGTAACTTGCACAGTTGTTGAGAGGCTTAAAAATGGGAAAATGTTTACACAAGCACATTGGCGTCTGATAGCCACTCGGTGAGCTTAGGGGATGAGAGCGTGTGTGTCTGTGGCTGTTTGCTGGTTTCCTTAGTTAGAAAAGCTATTTAAGCACAGGGGTTATGTCTCAAGTCGTCTCTCTCATTCATTCTCCTCACTTAGTGTCTGTACATATGAGTATAATATTAAAAATTAAAAATATTTTTTAAAGTACTTATTTTCTATTAGCCTTAGAATAATTATTTTTCTAATTGAACTTAATAGTTAAGAAAATGTTTCATTTGACATAAGAAATACCAGTATTATACCACTAAAAAGCAGGTTTTCACATTTTACTTTTTAATTTTTGGGATCTTGCTTATGCATTACTGTCATCAGAGTGGGTCCTGTTTTATAAAGACGTAGAGTGACTGCCACGATGCATAAAGTAAGTCCAGGTGTCCCCCTTATCTGAGGTTTTGCTTTCCATAGTTTCAGCTACCCTGCAGTCCAGAAATATTAAATGGTAAATTCTACAAATAAACAATTCGTAAGTTTTAAATTGTGCACGTTTCTGAGTGAAGCAATCTGCTGGTCCCTGTGCTTTCATGAACTCGAATCCTCCCTTTGTCCAGTGTGTCCACACCTTGGGTGCTCCCTGTCCTTAGTCACTTACAGCTGTCTCAGATAACAGATCGGCTATCAGAGTGAGAGGCAGGCCACTTTCATGTAAGTTTTTTTGCAGTACTTTGTTATAGTTATTTTATTTTACTTCTAGTTATTGTTGTTAATCTATTACTGACCCTAATTTATAAATTAAACTTCATCATAGGTATGTATGTGTAAGAAAAAACATAGAACATAGTATACCTAGGGTTCAGAACTATCCACAGTTTCAGGCATCCCCTGGGGGTCTTGGAACCCCCCCCAGGTAGTAGGGGACTACTGCCTGCAGTGGGTTCTGCAGAAGACAGAGCAGAGACTCCCCACTAAAGTCCAGGGAGACACAAAGTCCAGAGGATGCTCAGGCTGATGGAGAGCTGGCGTTTAATGTCACGGTAGGGTGACGGGAGGCCCGGGCTTGCCAGGAGAATCACCATGGCTGTCAGGGTCAGAGAGAAAAGATGGTACATGGAAATTATAATCCAAGCAGAGCTTACTTCCATGGAGATTATTAAGGTGGGTACATGGTGCAGGAAACCAAAAAGGGTAATGCCAAGCTAGCAGGTGTGACCCTGTTTGTCACTTTCCCAGGCCCCCAGGGGTGAGGAGAGGGAGAGCTTACTGGAATCTGGGAGGCCAGAGTGTGTGTACAGAGCAAGCTCCAGTGACCTGGCAGGGGACACAGCTGGGCTGAGGTGACCTCACTTGGGGGGGGCGTGTTCAATAGAAGAAATACTCTGAACTTTCTCTTTTCTTCTCTTCTGCCTCCTGCTGAGGCTCCCTGTTGACTGAACTCAACCAGAAGTCAAAGGTCACAGGAGACGGTTACCCGAGAGGTCAGCCTCCCAGAAGAGCAGAGTAGATCCGGACTGGCAAATGGAAGATGCCTACAGAGTCGCCAGCTCAGAGAAGGCGCCTAGAAGGAGTGATAGTCTAGTCGGTAATGAAGTGGGGTTGGGTGATTTGGGTTAATATTTGGAGTTTGTCCATGTGCAGGAATTCAGGACTTGCTTTGCCAAGGGTAAAATGTCAGAGGTGGATGGCGATCTTTTCTATGTCATTTCAAGTCTGTTCCTTAGTTTATAAAAGTAAGTGCACCTGTAACAGTGGAAGCCAAGAGTTGGTTGGTTGGGTTGTATTTGTAGACAGATTCTAAGAATTCTCCAATAACCCTGGGCCGCTGAGCATTTGCAGAAAGACTGAGCCCATTCGTTTATAAGTAATTGTAGGCCAGTTATCAGCAGATGCAGTTGGCACGGTTACTCTCTAGCTGTGTCCTTGCTAAGCTTAGTGGTGTCCTCAGGTACACCAGTGGGACATGTTGCTCTCTTCTTTGCAGGCCTATTTCTCTGCTATGGGCAGGAACATCTCTAAATCTGGATGGCAGCTCCGTGGCCCTCTGCTGCTATTGCTCTGTCCTGTCCCCAGGGCAGACATCACGAATCAAGAATGGGGGGCTCATCCTATTCTCCAACCCAGGGCTCGGCCTGCAAACAGAAAGTAATTTGTAATTTCTGCCTTAACTTGTGTTCAAAACATAGTAGTGTTTATTTGGCCTGCTCTCTCCAATTGGGGGTATATGTGATCCATATTTGAGAAAGTAAATAATTTTTAAAAACTCACTTATGCATTAACCAACATTTATTGAACACCCACAATGTCTCGGGTTCTGTGCGTGGAGTGCGATAGGTACACATGCATTTGCTGTGATCATTGGGAAACTCACAGCCCAGTGAGAGACACCCAGGCCAACACTCTCCGTGAGTCTAAAGCTTCTTTAATGCAGGTTTGTACACAAGACAAGACCCAGTTCCACCTGGAAACCAGATGCCAAAAATGCTGTTTCACTCGGAGAATACTGCTAACGAGATCTCCGAGTGGGCCTCGTGTCCTTGGGGGGGTGACCTTACTGCACCAGAGAGCTTCATTCTTTGGCTTTGGAAAGTCGAGAATGACTTAATCACCTGGGAAGAGGCCGGAAGACAGATCATCCACTTGACCCCGAGGGTGACTTCTCTCTCATTCTGAAGTCATGGTGCAGACAATCTGGAAGGACTTAAAAAGGATGGTTTCTTTTTATTTATTTACGCAGTCGTCACCATCAGTATTGCTGCCACATTTAATATTTATGGAATGTCAAGCCACCTCGGGCGGAGGGGAGTAGAATAGAGGAGGAAGCTGGAGGTCTGCCACGCGGGATGAGTCTCCAGTGGACACCGGGGGGCCTTCTGTGAGGAGCAGGCGCAAGGGGAAGAGTTGGGGACAAGAATAGGCCCCGTGAGCAAGGGTAGCCTCTACCGTGGACGGTATCACTCGGCCCGGGCTCCTTTTCAGAGATGCTTCTCATTTCTGCCTGAAGTACCAGTGTCTCTGAAGCCAGGCTCCGTCCAGCAAAATGGTTATTATGCACTTGTGCTTTGTCCGGGACGCGGCTGCTTTCACACAAGAGAAAGCACATACCTTTCTCTCGGGGGCCGTGGGGCCCCGTCACCATCGGGGCGGCTGAGAACACAAGTGGGCTTCAGGAGTGACACAGGTGCTTCAGCTTTACGTTTCTAAAAGAAAAAAGAGAGAGAGGGAGAGAGGGAGAGAGGGAGAGAAAAACCCCAACAGAAGCAGCCCAGCCCGTCCTGCCGACTGGGAAATGAGCCGGTGGGTCTCGGCTGCAGGGAGACGCTTCATCTCAGGCTCAGGGATGGAGCAAAATGCAGCGGGACAGAGAGAACCGCGGGGAGTTTCCGCGGATTAAAGATAAGTCAGGTTCCTTCGCCTTCACAATCTGTAGTGTGGACGCGTGTCCTTTCCACGGCAGGCTGCCCGGGCTGCGGGACACGTCGGCTTCCGTCGGCTGCCAGGGGCCGTGTCCCCCGCTCTGCATGTGACACGCCGGGCTTTCCACTGGAGGAGCCCCGCCCGGCCCAGGGCCCACGCGGGAACGGGATGCGCCCCAACCTGGGTGGTGCGGGCTGTGCTGAAACCCCGTCTCAGGCGGCGGGGACGCAGGCCCTCTGCCTCGGAGGCCGAGGGTGCAGATGCGGGGCCTGAGCTGGCCGTGCGGGCCTTGGTGGGAAGCCGGTGTGAGGCGACAGCACAGTGGGAGGGGGCTCAGGGCCTCTAAGAGGAACGAAGTGAGACCTTGATGATATCACGGACCTTTGAACGGAACTGTGCCTGGAACCCTCCCGATCTTTAGTGTTGAAATCATCCTGAGTTAGAAATGATTTATCTTAGTCAACACAGACGCAGCCTTTATTAGTAATAACTGAAGTGATCTTAGCCAATACGTGTTTAGAAAAGGCGACTGTATTTACGCAAACTTCCCAATGTGCTCAACTGTGTGCCATTTACCAGAAATTACAGGGAATTACAAGTTTTCCCAGTCCAGTCTCCCTTTCCCCGCCAAAGGCTTGAAAAATTCCTGCTCGATGCAGCTTCTCCTCCTGCATGAAGCTGGCCCACTGTGCTCCTGACCTTAAGAACATGAATCATTTCCTCCTCACTGTCCCATCGGTGCAGCTGAATTCACAGGAAGCTCCCATCACATTGTCTTCTGGCCAGTTGTTTACACGGTTGTCCTCTCCAGAAGTGCCTGGAGGATGACTGTGCCTGTAGTATGTGCCCAGGAAAACCATGCATGTATTTCACCTGTTCCTCCACCCTTTCTCAACCGTCAGACGTTGCCCCGGAAGCCCGGGGTTCAAAGATAAATGCCCTCACCTTGGCTTCTGAAGAGCATGCAGTCTACGGATATACATTTTTTTTTATTGCACATGTCTAGTAGTTTATGTATTATTTCTTTCTGCATATAATAGTAATTAAACTCAACGGTAACAAATAACTTTATAAATTATATAGATGCACTACTCTGCTAATATGTTATTCACATTACAAAACTTAAAACATTGGATGAACTAAAACTAAGCATAAATCAAAGACCTACTAATTTCCTGCTGTGTCCTAATGGATTGCCTTGCGTAGGCCTGGGTCCCCTCCCCCACTCTGAAGACCATTGGCTCCCTGGCTTGGAGATCATGGGAAACAGACCGATGGGGGTTCTAGGGGAGGCAAGTCTAGTATGGAAAAGGAGCCCCCAGGGCTCTGAGCTGAGGCTCTAAGGGTGGTGAGAGCAGGCAGCGAGCTGTTCAGATGGCTTCACTTCTCAGTCCTCACGCCCTGAGCCTTCAAAGACAGAAAAGGCTTGGGTCCCCTCCAGAAACACATCGCATTTCCTCTTCTTCCAGTGTAACCCATAGAAAGCTGGCTTCCTGTGGGGACAAACGGAGAATGTCACCCAGTGGGAATTACTCCTGCTCCTTCCGGAGCATTCCACCTGCATGGTCCCTGGCAATACAGACTACAGAATGCGCCTGCAACTCCACACTGCCCAAACAAGGGTCCTTGCTCACTTAGCAGTCGCTCTGTGTCCCTCACCCGCATTAAACACAAAGGGCCTGACTTTACCTCGACGCCAAGAGATCTTCAATAGCTCTCTGACTCCCAATGTCTCCAGCCAGGCGGAACTAAGGGGCTCAGTCTTTCATTTCCCTGGTGCCCACTGGACGTTTTCCAAAGGGCAGAACAAATGAACAGGAATGCACGATTTCATCCATTTGTTACCCTCCTAACAGTCCCATGAGGCGAGTATTATCCCATTTTACAAGTAAGACCGTTGAGGCCATGCAAATTCAACGATTTCCCCCAAAGTCAATTAACACGCCGAGGAACCAGGATTCGAACCAGAGCTCTCTGGCTTCCGTCACTTGCCTTGTTACGCCGCACTGCTCCATCTCATTAACGATGGTGGAATTTACTGCTGTGAAAGTAATAGATTCTGTTACTTAGAAGCAGGTAGCAGCTATATGGCAACGGTGCAGCTCCAGAGTTCGAGTGGACTGTAGAAATAGTGTACCCTTCTTGCTTGTCACGTGGAAGTTCTTTCCCCAGCAAGGGGAACTGGCTCACCTGCTGGTGGGAGTGGGGTTACAGTCTTTCCTTCATGCCCAAGCCCCCGCTTTACCACCCTGTATACCTTGTCTGGTTCTGCAAGAAAAAGAGTGGCCCGGCCTTGACAACTGTACCACATATTAACACTTACAGCATCTCAGACTTTACCCAGTGTTTTCACACACATCAGTCCTTTTGATTCCCATGACCACCTGGCAAGGCAACTATTATTTTATTCCTGTCTCTGGTTTGTAAGTGAGAAAACAGAGGTGTTGGGTATAGGACTGGGAGCCGGGACCCTAAAGCCACTGGAACCTGTTGTCCTTGCCTAAGTGCACCTCGTAGCAGTGCTCAGCTTTACGTCTCTATAGGAGTCATAACCCCATGCGTTCTCAGCTTCACAGGCTGCTGTTATCAACTCCTGCCCCAGGAAGACAGGCCACAGACCCACACCACACCCACACTGCTGTGCCCCAGCTCAGGCTGAGAATTACTTGGAGTCCTCCTCTTTATTTTATCAGGAGAGCAAAAGGGACCCGAGTTAGGTGTCGATGAGACATTTTATTTAATTTCCACATTCAAACAACCATTTACACTTAATAAAAAATGAAAACACAATAAAAATGATAAAAGTATTATAAAAGTTTAACAAAGATGAAGGCATGAGATCATCAGAAGAACATTCTCCTTACTCACTGAGACAACCTCAGGTGTCCTTCTTGTAATGGCATCAATAGACATATTTTGGGAGCCTAGGTATGTTTTATATATTATTTCCTTACATGCTCACAAAACCCAATGAAGTAGGGTGATGTTTTGATGATCACTGTTCTGATTTAACAGAAAGAGCAGTGATGCTGGCCTAGAGCCCATGGGATCTGCCTGACCTGAGACTCTTGGCCAGCGGAGCAGGGCGTGAGCACTATGCTGATTCTCACATAGTTTCTCCCTTTGCTGGTGGGTTCCTCACCTTGGGAAGGAAAGGTGCTACAAGGCTGCTCATACCATCACCTGCTTTAAAAGATTTCTCTGGTAGTTCAGGACTAAAGGGCAATACATTTAAATGCCCTTTGGGTTAACGTCTTTGTCAAAGAACTTGTAAGACCGTAACAATGCCTTTTCCTGTTATTTCTTTTTCCCCATCAGGATGGAAATGCAAAGAGTTTATATTGAGCGCTGGGGCCAGGTCCAGCCTTAGATGTTTAGCACGAGGCACTAATTTGCTCTGTGATTGTGATGGGCACTGAGACCAGTGTAGTAGTGCAGCTCAAGAGGAGCAAGGAAGAGGCTGAGACAAATCCAGGGTCTAAGTGAGGTCTGTCTGGACCCCAAAGTTGTGCATGTCCCTCTGCCCAGTACTGTCAAGCCCAGCTTTGATATGGAGTCAGGGTCATTTCAGTTAATTTGAGCAAACGTTGAGCACCCATTATATGTGAGAGCAGTGCACCTATGATTCCTCCCCCTGGATCAAGTCACAGCCATTCCCAATTGTGCTGGGGTTCTGTGAAGTCAAAATGCAGGCCATTCTCAATAACTTAAATGTCCAGACTGGTGCAGTTATCAAAACTTAAGCCTTATTCCAGTTGATAATTCTTCCACTGCTCTGAGTCAGACCAACCTCAGGCTTGGAGGCCTCAGTGGGCTCCTGGGAGGCAAGCGTCTTCTCTGTGTCCCCACCCTGCTCTTTTGCTTCCCTCTGCTCTCTTTAGTCCAGACCTCTGACCCTTTCATGGTCAAGCACAGGAGGAGGAAAGGGCTAACATGCGGGCAGATGTGTGACGGGGTGCTGGGTCCTGCTGTACGTGGCTAGGGGCTCCCTGCTTATTATTGCTCAAGGGGTCCCTTTTGAGGGCATATTTCAGAGGTCTCCCTGCTAGAGGTCTATCCACAGGTCCCTTAACACACGGGATTTAACACCTCTGCTTGACCACTTCCAACGTCTCCCACTCCCTCCCCCCCAGGCTTTCTACAATCTCCCCACAAAGACCCCAGGCTGGCTTCCAACTCTGAGGTCATATCTAGTCTCCTGGAAAACACAGCCTGCTCCTTGGGTGGACTCTATCTTCTTCCTGCTGGGACATCTGAAGTCGAAGGTTCTGGTCATGACTCTCCCAACTGCAGTCTTCCCCAAGCTGAGGTCATTGTTTCCCAAATCCCATAACAAACAAGTCACCTGGGTGCTCCTCCAAGGCCCTTTCACTTGGCTTGAAGTCAGAAACAAGGACCTCCCTCTTTCCCTGAGTTTTGGGAGGGGGCACACAGACCTTAGACATTCCCTTAAAAGGAAACCTTCTCCTGCTCTTCTACTCAAACCCTTTGTTCCTCTGAGGTGGGTGACAGATAGTGTCAGTTGCACAGTTTTGTAGCAAAGAAGGCCTAGCCCTATATTTTGAATCAGGTTACTGGGCACCTATTGTTGTGGTCTTGGGGAATTCTGCCAATGAGGAGACAGAGGGGTCCTAGTCATCAGCCTCTTCTGCTAACATTTGTTCAAGGCTTACTACACGCCAAATACTGCATTAATCTCTGGCTGTTGCATTTTAATCCCCAGAATGGCCTAGTGCGCAGGCATTGTTTTCCTGACGAGGACATTTCAACACAATAATTCAAGTTAATGTGCTTATCGGCATTGGGGCTGGACATGAACTCAGGCAGTCTGGCGATTCCCAAACGGTTAATCACTGCCCTGAACTTCCTTCCCCCGCAGCAGCGGCGGGGCTGGGACTCACGCCAGGTCAGCGTGTTAGGAGGCAGCCTGCTCAAGCCCCGCTGGTGCTGAGCACAGTGGCTGATTTAGGTGGAGCTTGGAGGAGCCGGGGAAAGAAGGTAAAGAGGCAATGGGGAGACACCCCTAGAAACCAATGAATGGGGCAGCGTTTAGAGAATGAATATAGACTTGAGGTCCAACCGTCCTGGGCTTACCCCTGACCTTTTCCTTGCTAAAATGACCTTGGGCAAATTATTTCATGAACCTTAGTCTTGATTTCTGTTCCATAAAGTAAGGACAGTGATCTCTATCACAGGACGGATCTGAAGAATAAATGAGATGCTGTAAGTGCTCATAAAACATTGTGAAATATTAGAGAACTGAGGGCTGTGATGATGCTCGTGATGAAGATTATGATAGCTAATGACAAAAGCTAATATTTATTAAGCAGTTATTGTGGGCCAGGTGGTGATCTAGGCCCTTCACATATAGTTGGTTGTTTAACCTTCACAACGTGGAATGAGACAGTATATTCCTGTTTCATTTTACAGAACAGTAAACTCCGGCGAGGGTGAGGAAGGTGCCCGGTGCTGACGCCGCTGGGGGGTGCGCAGCAGCTGGACCGTGAACGCGGGCAGCCCGTGGGTGGCGGGGCGCAGCCAGCACGGCTCCGCAGCACCTGGACATCCCAGGGAGGCCCATGAGTCCTCTCAGCCGCCCCACGCGGTAACGTATCGTAATTAGTTTTACACAATTCTTTAAGCAGCAGGAAGCCCGTTCAAGTACAGCGGTTTTAAAATATAGAAATATTATCAGAGTATATTTGAAGAATAAAAATTTAATCTAATTGTTTTCATCTCTGGATCTAAAAGGGCTCAGAGATGGTCCAAATCATTTCTCACACAGGTTCAATGATGTGCCTGATGTCCCACAGTTCACTTTTTAAATGTCATTTTCAGCTCCCCGAAGTAGCTCTTTTTCCTGCGTTGACATCCCAAGTCTATGTCCTCCAAGCCCGACTGATAGTACTGCCCCCCGATCCGCCTGCTTCCTCTTTCCTCCAGTTGAACTGGTCACCTTGTTACTCGTTTACTCTGCCTTAGAAGAGTGGCCATTGCCTCTCGTTGCAGTAGAGTCTGCTGTCAATCATCTCGGCCCCAGCTCAAAAGCTGCCATTCAGCAAGCGTGGGATGAAGGGCATTTGAAATGCGAGCGTCCCAGGGAGCCTTCTGCTGCATATTCCATGCTTCCTCTCGCTGGCCACGCCGCTTAGGCCCACGCTGGCTCTGGGTGTGGAGGGGGCTCTCGATGGGGAAGCTTAGGCTCAAGCATGCAGCCAACTTGCTCTAAACCACTCTTCATTCTTGTCTCTGTGACATTTCTCCCACATCTGTTGGCTTCTGCCTACTAAATCCTATAGCTTCTTTAGGCCACTAATCATTTCTTGCGGTTAAACTTTCCATAATTTTTTTTTTTTAAAATATATCTTTATTGATTTCAGAGAGAGGAAGGGAGAGGGAGAGAGAGAGCTAGAAACATCAATGATGAGAGAGTCATTGATCGGCTGCAGCCCGCAACCCGGGCATGTGCCCTGACTGGGAATCGAACCCTGATCGCCTGGATCCTAGGTCGACGCTTAACCGCTGAGCCACGCCCGGCCAAGCAAACTTTCCATAATTTTTGATTCAGGAATGTTGTAGGCAAAATACGGCCCACAGTCTGGCCAGGGCGCAGCCAAGCCCACCGTTTACATATGATCTATGGCTGTTCTCAGGCTACAACTAACTGCAGAACTGAGGCATCAGGACACAGACCCTACAGCCCACGGAGCTGAACATATTTACTATCTGGCCATTATAGGAGAAGTTTGTTGGCCCCTACTTTAGAAGGTTAACACACTGCATGCACTTTGCTTTTACCTCTCTTAGTAATAGCGGCTTTGAACAATAGTCACCACCGATTGAGTGATTGACTGGGAAGTTAGATAATAGGCTGAGTCCTTTTGTTACATTACAGCAGTCAACTTTCATGATTCAGCCGAGGGCCAAGTACAATTCTTCACATAGTGCAGAGAAATAAAGGACTAGAGAGGTTGGGAACTTGACCAAGAGAGCGCACAGTAAGTAGCCAAAGTGGGATTTGAACTCCCCTTTTTTATTGATGTTGAAATCTGTGCTCTGACCTACTCTGCAGCTGGATGGTATGTCTTCTCTCCTGGGCTGCGTTTTAATTTCCTCTCTGTTCTGCGCTTAGCGCGGTGTTGGGCATGTGGTATGTGTCGGTCTGTTCAGTCACTGAATAATTGCATGGCTGCCCTCACGAATGCAGAAGGAAGGAGGGACTAGGGACGTTTATCACCAGTGGTTTCTTGGTACTTTGATTGTAGACAGGGGTCTGGATTGTTCTTGTTGACCTATTTGAATCTAAGCCCTTTGGGAGCAACCAAGAACTAGGTCATATCTGGGCTTGGGGAATGCTTGAGAGCTAGAAGACTAGAAACTAAGCCTACCAGTCCTGTTTCAGCTACAAATTGAGTATTTTTCCAGCAAGTCACACATCTCTCTAAGCCTATTTACCAATTCATATAACAAGAGAATTTGATTTGTTGATTTCCTAAGTTTTATTGCAAAGCCTATTAAAATATGAGACTTTGTGAGTATGACTGTAACACCACTTTTGGTGCATTTATCATAGGACCATGGAGTCTAAGACAGAGCAGGGGAAAGAAAGAGATCTAACTTGTATTAAGTGCCTACTGTGCACAGGCACAGATATGGGTGTTTTTCATGCATTGTCTCATCGAAACCTCAGAGAAGTCCTGGGAGGAGACTGCAATACTTATTATAATGATTTAGGTTGAGGTTCAGAGGGATTCAAAAAGTTTTCTTATATCAAGCACAAAATGAGATTCCCAGCAGGGATCTGACCCCAGGTCAGATTGATGACAAGTAACATACTGTTCCCACCACATCAAGCTTTGTTACACCATGCCGTGCCACACGGGACCCCAACTGGAGGCTGTGATTCATGTCTTTGGCTTTAGTCCAAAGCAATTGATCTGAAAGTGCAGGGAAGTCCAGGGTACAGCATCAGCATAATGCATTATAAGTGAGATTACAGTTTTCAGATCTGCGAAATCACAAGCTACCTGCTCCTGAAGTCTGCTGTGTTGTGAGAAATCTTGTTATTTCTCTTAGACATAATACATTTTAAAAATAATCATCATTGCCAGCATCCGAGTGTGGGCTATTGTGGCTCTAATCTGATAATTCAGGACAGGCCACTAGAACCCCTGCCCATTCCTTTAGCTGAATCCTCAGATTTCCCCCAAATAGTCTTCATATTGATCTAAGCTGATCATGCCACGTCCAAATTAGGACAAACGCTAACTACTTAATTTAGCACTTATTTTATGTTTCTGAAAATAATACAGTATTTTTGTACCATCAAGTTCTCTGCTGATATATTTAGTATTACATGTTCCTTTCAACTCTGATATAAAGACACAGACTCCAACCAAAGTAATAGTAATGACCGATTTATAAATAGTTCATAATTTCCATTCTTATATGTGACTGTACCTAGTTCCCCTTCACTAACCTGTGAAGCCGGTGGGGATCCACCTTTTATAGGTGAGCCTCTTTTATAGAGGCTCAGGAAAGTTAGAAGACTCGCCAACTCTAGCCAACCTTTGCTGACAGGCTCATGGCCGGGCCTGCTTCCAGAGTTAACATACATCAAGTCCCTGTGTCTTCATGAGAGGTAGAGAAGGGCTGGGAGCCAGGCTTCCCCAAACAGATGCCACCCTTTCCTTCACAGGTTGCTGCTCATCCATGGGTGGTACTGAATATCACTTCCTCCTGTTCTTATTTTTCGGGTTATTTTGTTTTCTACTCAAAAACAACATATAAAGAATACAGCATGACCGATAGTTGCACCATACTTTGTAGTTGATAAATCAACTTTGGTAGACCTGTTTCATGTTTCTTTTTGTCTTTCAATGACTGCAAGAGGTAATTATCATTATACTCAAGATCTACAAATTTAAAACAAAAACAAACAAACACAGAGGCTCTGAAACATTCCAGTACAAAGGTTTCTATACCCGCAGTTCTGGGCCCTATGTTTTTCTCTCTTCTTGTTGCGGTCTCTCTCTGCTCACCCTTCTAAATAACCAATAAGTCATCCTGACTCTCTTCTCACCCATTTTCAGAAATTGATTAGGTGAAAGGAGAGAGACCAGGCAGATCAAACAGGGTGAACCCTTAACCTGCTCTTTCCTTCTTACTTCCACAGGCAACACAGGTTTCTGGGGCTGAAATGAGGGAGATTAGGTTTTATGATGATGAGAATTTCTCTCTGGAGGGTTGCATTTCATCTCCTGTTCACTGAAAGTCTGTTTTGACAGTTTCAACCGTAAGGAACGTTCCACCTCTAACTGCTTGGCCATGACTCACCTCCAAAGTCTCCATCTGCAACATCTGTCCAATTTGTCTTTTCTTCCTAAATTGTGATTTTAATTTTACATTGAGGATGCCTTAAAGCAAAAGCCATGTATTGGGAGCTGTTGAAAACAACATGGAGGTTGAGCTGCAGGGAATATATCACACTCCAAAGTTTTCCTAAACACACTCTTCTCGTACAACACTCCCAGTGGAGGAACATAGCTCAGACCTGCATTTCATGCTCTCGGTAGCTGAACTCTTGGTAGACAACGCACATGCATTCAGACACCATGGGCCTACCAGAATATTCATCTCTTCTAATATTCAGATTTCTTCACTCAAGTTCCCAGGAGGCCTGGGCGAGCCGCCCCCCATCAAGCATGAGAGCGAGTTCTCCAGCAAGATAGTTTTTTGCCTTTATGTCCACCATGATTAATTCACGGCCTCTGTCGTGGGATATATTCTCTGAGATCTTCTCCATAACCTTCCTGAAGCTAGCATAAATTATCTTCCTCAAACTCTAAGAAACACTGCAGTTCTTTAAGACCTCTGACCTTATTTAAAACTAATCTCATACATTTTTATTTCTAAACTCAACAATTTGCATACCAACGTTTATTATGACAGGATAGTGACTTTCACAGTATACCTTATGCTGGAGGCCACGTGCCTACAGGTGGGCTACGTGAGTCCAGGGACAAGGTGCTTTTCATCTCGGGATCCCCAGCACCTCAACCTCAACTCAGCTGCACCCCATCTAGCAATGTCTAAGCTCTAATGAAGAAGACTGATTAGCATCAACTTCTCGGCCAGTCACTAATTAGCTATTTGAACTTGGACAAATGCCTTAATTCCCCCAAGTTTCATTTTCCTCATGTGTACAAAGGGGCTAATCATGGCACTCAACACATATATTTTGGTGGCAGATTAAATAAAACAAAATGAGTTAACTTATGTTAAGAGCATGGACAGTACCTGTGCCTGATATGGAATAATTAAAAAAAAAAAAAAAGATAGTTGTCATTATTAGAAAAGGGAATTATTAAAAATCTTCTGAATTTATTTGAAATAAAGTTGCAAAAGATACAATTCTATGATGCCCAGAAATTTCTGTTACTATAAAACTTCAAAGAAGTCTCTGAGATGTTGGAAAGAATAAATGTATTTCTGATCAGTCGTCCTGGCTTTGAGTCTCTGCTCTGTGACTTATTAGTGGGCAAGTTTTCCCATCACTCTGAGCTTTGCAGACCTTTGTGGGTAACATCAGATAACACTAATAACTCCTGCATGAGTTTGTCATGAGGATCGTATCTGTGGAAGCATTCTCCATGGCACGGTTTTTCAAAATTTTAACCCCAAAAGCCTTTGTTCAAAGAATTTTTCTTTTCAAAGAAGCCCAAAGATTATGCAAAAAACCCAAATACTAACGGAGCTACATTTATGGACTTAAACCAAGGGTGGGGGAGAGTTCACTGTGCTGATCCCCTCTACCTCCCACCCCTCCACCTTACTCCACTCCTCTCCCAGCTACCCCACAATTAGAACATTGTTTTTCTTTTAAGGTGAGTAAATCCTGAACCAATGAAACAATGATCATGCCACAAGGAATGAGTGTGCTGGTAAGTTTTTTCCTCTGTCTGTCCTTTTGTGGTTCCAAATATTTCTGCAATGCATCATGCTTTTCCTGGATTTGGGAGAAGACCTCAGTGACCCTAGCCAAGGGGACTTTGAGAAGACCAAGGCTTTCGTAGGACTCCAGGGTGACTAAACCTGACACCAGTAACCACTCTTCAGGCTATAGAAGGTAGTGAAAAGTATGAAAAATTAGTGTCTGGGTAGTCACTGAACTGGGAACATGCCATAGAATTAGGATCTTGGTGGTAGAGACCTGGTTTTATGGAATTCATCTCTTTCTGTTTGTCGACCTCTATTTGACTGATATTTCAACGAATATCAATCCATTGATGGCTGGTACATTTGACAGAGAAGGTGGGGACAATAGAACCAGAGAATCTAAATTAGAAAGGGTTTTCAAACAATTTATTTCAAACCCTTCATTTTACAGATAGAGATGCTAAGGCCCAGTGAATTAAGGAGATTTCCCAAGACGATCTTATGTAATCAAATTGACCTGGCTCGTACTGAGGGTGGGTTGGAGACATTGGTTAGAAAACCGGAGTCATTATTAAGATGGTGAGGTGATCTCTCTGGGCGACTCTCACATCTTCTGCATGGCTAAGAGAGGAGAAAACATGCACATTTCTAATTTTGAAGGAGGTTTGATCAAAGACAGACAGACAGACGGACAGATAATTCACATAATTGAGAACTTGAACTTTCCACGTGCCAGGCACTGTTCTAAGGGCCAGATGTGGAAGGTTTTATTTAATCTTCACAACAGCCCTATGTGGTTATTCCATGTTATTACCCCACTTTACAAATGAGGAAATTGAGGCCCTGAGAAGTAAACTCTCTTGCATAAGGTCACCTAGCCATGATTTCTGATCCCTCTGTCATCCAGCTGTAGAGCCTCTAAACCATGCAGAGAGGGGGACGAGAGGTAGGGAAAGGGTGGGACATTAGTCACACCCTGTGGGTGTGATGAGCTGCTCCCCAGGCATTCTCTCCAAGCTCTGTCCTCAGAAGCGTCTCTTCTTGTGTGGCCACGAGCTTGGAGCTCACTGTCTTACACATTCATTGTCTTCCTTGTACACCATGCCCCTCAAGCCACACAGTATCTGGGTTCTTTGAGCCACCAACTCTACCCCAAATTCCACCTCCTCTCTCTTCCTAGATGCCTGCTCTTTCCAAGGCCTCCTTGTGCAGCTCATTCTTGCACAGATTATGAGTCCCAACTCTCCTTCCCTTTATTTGTTTCTGTCGCTGGGCTGAGGGAGACAAAAGCTGAGGGACCCAACATCAGCCTTCTCACCAAGTCAGAAGTGAAGGTGGCTTTCCACATAGTTTCCAGGTGATGCCAGAACCTATCAGGGTGGCAACTCTGGTTCCTCCTGGTATGTCTTGCTGAGGAGGGGCTCATCTGGGAGAGATTTCTTCCAGTGTAATTGTAAAGAGCGGCCATGTTCAGGAAAGCTATGTCTTGGAGGTCCAGGAAGCTTGACTGAGAGGGAGCCTGGCAGAAGAATCTTTCCTTCTAGCCTAAGGATGCTTCCTGCTCAGGGGCCATTGGTGGAGGAGCACCTGGCACTGAAGGGTGGCAATGGGAATGGGGGACACATTTCTGTGCCTGACTGAACCTCACTGTATAATCTCTGTCTCTCTGCTGGTGCTCTGGACCTACAAGTTTCCACTTTGCCCATGAAAGGACTTTCCAGTGTGGCCTAACAAACAAACAAACAAACAGAATAAATAGACAATTACACTGTGTCGTGACGCTAAAATAGGGCACCGTTATGGTAGTCTGGGATCCTAACAGAGGACTTAACGTAGGCATCAGCCAAGACCTTTTGACATAAGTGATTGCTAGCACTGAAAATCCTGCTGCAGCTCTCACTCACGTCCCACGCTGGTCTGCACCAAACTTGCGCCTGGTTCCCATCTCTTGTGACCTTTGTCTTTGCGTCTGCACGTGCTTGCTGCTCCTGTTAGTATCTGCGTGTCAGCAATGCTGCTCTGAAGCTTGGCCCCTCCAAAATGCTCAGTAGAGAGCTGGCTCCAACCTCCTGGTGAAGCCAAGTGTGGCTTCTCCTTCCGCTTTCCCGGGAGCTATAGCTATTCTCATTTCTCTTTATCCTGGCAGTACAGGCCCTTCTTATGACAGGCATCATTCTCTGCTTTGTAAAGAAGAATATTTAAAACATATTCTGGCAGGAGAAAGCTACTTTCAATTAAGCTCCAATCCTACCCATTATAGATTGCCCATTTATAGAAAGACTTGGCTACAGATTGAGCTCCCAGGAAGCAGACCCTGAGACAGAGTTTAGAGTGTAGGATGTTTATTAAGGACTAGTGACCTTGAGATCGATGCCCTTGGAGGGGAGAGGAGGGAAGCAGCATTGTGTGGAGAGAGAAGTGGAGGTGCCACACAGCTCAGGTAGGGCCAATGCTGCTGGCCCCATGAGAGCTGGGTGCTGGAATGGTGCTTTGACTTGTCCCAAGTCAGATCAAGATGATCCAGCCTTTATATTTCTACAATAATCAGTCACTGGGTGTGGGTCACTCTGGGATGGTGCATGACCTAGGACAAGTTGGCTCTCTGCAGCTAAAGCAATCTCTGATGAGATGAACGTTGTGTGATGACTCTTAGCACAAGGGTCCCATTTAGCTACATGCTGAGATCTCTCCGGGATCCAGCAGGAGAGAGGAGGAGTCACTCTCTAGGCCAGGGTCATTGACCCTGATAGGCTGTGCTTGGTATGGCTGTTGGTGCACAGCAGAGGGGGGGATATGTGTAAACCTTGGGTGATCCACTTGGGCTCTCTCAGCAGTGCCTTGCTGGGGTGTGACTGTCCAGTAAACTTGGTCAAAGAAAATAATGGTTTCCAGGGCTCAGGCCACTCAGAAAGTAGGTTCTGGATCACATTCCTGGGTAAGCCTCTGTGGTAGTTAATTTTATATGACAACTTGGCTAGGCTTCCATACTCAGTTATTTTAACAGACACTAATCTAGGTGTTGCACTGAAATTCCTCTGTAGAACATGGTTCACATGTATAGTCAGCTGACTCTAAGCAATGAAGACCACTGTTGATAAGTGGGTGGGTCTCATCCATTCCGTTGGAGGACTTACAAGCAAAAACTGAGGTTTTGCTGAGGAAGAACACATTTTACCTCAAAACTGCAATATCGACTCTTGGCCAAGTTTCCGATTTCCCTGCCTGCCCTACAGACTCCAGACTTACCCAGCCAGCCCCACAACTGTGTAAGTCAATTGCGATCATGTCGGCCAATTCCTCCAACAAATCTCTCTCTCTGAATGGATAGGTAGATAGATAGAGATAGAGGCAAAGAAAAAGAGGGGGAGAGAGAGATAAACACAGGTAAGCATCTCTAGGTCTTGATCCCATTGGTTTTGAGTCTCTGGAGACCCTTGACTGGTATTGCCACGAAGACCAGCAGATGTGGTATCTGAAGGGGTGGGAGGAGTTCGAATGGACAGTGGAGGTGAAAGTGATGATTAGTTGCAGTCCAAGACCAGTCACAGAAAGGGGGCTGTGGTCCCCTCAGACCATGCCCTTCCTGGCCCTCCCTTAGCCAGTGATTGTCACAGATGTACTGGAGCCTGGCCATTTCTCCTCCACACGGGACTCCTCCAAGGGGCAGTCTTGTCTCCAGAGTTCTCGAGTTGGCTGAGGTTTTGGAATCTGTATTATAGTTGTGGGTCTACTGTCCAGTCTTGGTTCCTTCCCCTTCAGTTCACAGAAGCTGATCAGCATCAATGGGAAAACTTTTCCTTCCCAGTCTTTCTCCTGCCCCCTTTTCTTTTGACAGGTCTTACCCCCCAATAAATCGCTTGCACTCCTAAATCCACCTCACCATCTGCCTGCTAGAGACCCAGCAGACACGTGCCCTTCTCTCCTGGTGATACACCTCCCATTTCTGGGCACATTAGCTCAGGTTCCTATCTGTTATTTACGAGGCAAAGAAGTTTCACTTGGATGGATCGTATACTCCTATGCCTTCATTATGTTTCTGAGACTTGCTGACATTCATTTGCTCGTCTTAAATTTGGCAGGACCTATACGCAATCTTGCAACCGGCCCCTGACTGGTCTATATGTGTGGTTAGTCATTTATGTTTGCTACTCTTACTTCTCTCACAAGGCTATCACCTCTAAAAGAGATCTGAATGCAGCTGGTATTTTTTCTATATTTCTGTTAAAGTCTGGGGCAGGGTGTGTGTGTGCATCTAAACTGGAGAAATAAGGTTAAACAGTGAAGGTGAGGTTATATTAAGGAAAGCGTCAAAAAGCCTTTGCGTCCTTGCTGAACCAGGAAACAGTCTGCATTCAGATTTGCAGACAGGCCATTCTGGAGTTATTTGGAAGGAAAATTGGGGAGTTTCCTTCTTCAAGGGCGGAATTTCAAAGATTTGTTGCCTACATAAACCTTTTAGACTCATTATTGACAGCAGCCACCTACCAGTAATGTGCTTTCATGTGTCAAAAGTTCATGCATTTTTTTTTTTCAAAACACAACACAGCAAAACAAAGCAAAACAAAAGTTCATGCAAACGCCGTATCGTCAGGGCAATATGGTCTGGTTTTAGCTTTTACAGGTGGATGGAGCACATTTTAGGTCGTGCTGACCCGAGCTCAGTTTAGAAACTATTCATATACATTCCATTCCAGGTTTCATCTCTGCAAATAGAATTCAGAGCACTAGGGACATTTCCAGAACAAACAAACAGGCCACATAGGGCCTCCACTTAGAAATCATTCAAGATCAGCAAATACATTACATTGATCACCTCCTGTGCAGGAGGCACCTTCCTGGGCATTGGCTATGGAGATGTTATCCCATAGACACACTCCACAGCTCAGAGGGATGGGCAGTTTATGAAGTGAGTTTTAAAATTAGGTGTGTGGTCTCTTTCGGTTAATAACGGTGTTCAAAATTAGAGTTAATAAGAGATTATGTTACTTACCTGAGCTACATACTCAGAAAATAAATAAACTTGTCTGAGCTTCTTTCTTCATCTTTAAAATGTGACTATAAATACCTAATTTCTAAGATTGTTGTAAGTACAAAATGAGGCAATGCTATGTAAGATGCATGATAAAATATGAATTATCTGAAATATTTGGAACATACTGTTCCTGAAATTCTTCTTTTAGCTTCCATCTCTCACCATCCAATTGGACAATTAGTCTATGCATGTATGTGTGTGTGTGTGTATACATACTAATATATATATATGATTATAGTTTAAATGTTTCTCTTTTAATGTTAGGAAGTGTTTTCTCAACTAGAAAATTCCTTTGTTTGTGCCAGTTCCACCCAACTGGATTTTGTGTGTGTGTATGTGCTGGTGGGGCACGGGAGCCAAGGAGCTCACAGGCTGTGAAAGCTACCTCAGGGAGCTGGGGGCTCATCCCATGGGCAGTGGGGCCGCTACCAGAGATCACTTAACACACAGTGGCGTTGCCGATCTGATAGCATCAACACACACATTTCTAACACATGAGAGCTTGGAGTCAAAGCTCACTCTGCTGGTCACCAGGTCTGCTCTCTGATCGCCAGTTCTGCTGACCATTGCGACCCCTCCCTTCCACTACGTACTGTGCTGCAAATGCACAGAGGTGGGTGGATGGGTGGAGAGCTAAGGACCTCCCTGAGACTTCTACACCATACTAGCCTCCTTTGCAGTCTCAGTCCAGGCACTAGGTGTGCTGGCCCTGGGACCCCCTGGCAGGCTCCGACTCACTCACCCATGCTGGGGGCTCGCTAGTGTAGACCAGTTGTCCAAAATCTAATTCTTATAACCTCTGATTCCATACTCTTCGCAGCGTTTCTGCTTCCCTGATTGAACCTTAATTTACATGTGTATTCCATTTAACTTACAATATGCCTTATATATTTACACGGGATTTTATTATTCATGAAAGGTGATCATTTCCACAACTCCATGGACTGGATGTGCTTAGGGTGCCGAGAGGTGAAGCAGCACATGTCCTGTGGCGGTGGCAGGCAAGCCCTTGATCTTAGAACTCCTGATTCCTGAGTTTATTCCATGCTGCAGGGTTGCCACGGGAGGCCACAGGGGAGAGGAATCACCCCGGGTGCTTGGCTACAGCTTCTCGCCCACTTTCACTAGGGCCTCTCTCGTTCTCCTAGGCCCTGGGGTTTTGATGGCGGTCACTGTACAAGGAAAGCGGAGATCCTGAAAGAGAGTCCTCTGATTCAGGCCAGGAAAACCACAGCCGAGCGCTTCTGGTAAGCTCCAAGGCATGTGTCCACTGTGGTCAACCACAGCACCATGTTCTCAGAGCCTGTTCACCGAGGAGCAGTCGGGGAGACGGGGACGGGGTTTGGCTGAGTAGGAGGCTGTGTAAGTGGCAAGTGTGGACACACACACACACACACACACACACACACACGCTAGTCAGAGTTCAATCAGGGAACCTCTATGAAGATTATAGAATCAGGGTTTTAGAAGAATGTGACCTTAGACAACTGGTCTACTAGCCAGCCTTGGCATAGGCGAGAGGTGGAAGGCTTGCAAGTGTGCCTCAGAGCCTGTTGTATAGAAGTCTCTAGAAGATTTTGGCAAATCGTGGGTCTATCTCTGAATTTTCAGCAAAGCAACACACACACACCCACTTATACCTACTTGAAGTGACCATGAAAAGCTCATGCTTTTATTACTGAGTTGCCTCTTCTGTCTTGAGGATTTGACATTAGATTTTCTGGCCATTTAAGAGCTAATTTTCCCAGAAAGGAGAGTAATGAACTTATCGTAACAAACGTTTCTTACATTTTAATGGCACTCTAATCTTTCTAAAGCACTTTCACATTTGGTCCTACCCTCAATGGGGGGGAAGCGGGCCTGCAGAGCCAGCCTGAACGTGATTCCTCGTTAGCCAAGGGGGAACCGCGTTGGTAAAGTGACTTAGCAGATTCGGGACTTGAGGGCAGATGCCAGGAAAGGTCTCTCGAGTGAGCGGCTGCCATCCTCCATCACGCTGCTTCTATGTAAAAATGAAACAGAACGGAACAAAAAATAAACCCGTGTTTGAATGTTCTGTATGCACATATAAAATAAATATATCATAGACACCTCAAATTTTAAATAAATACAAGTATTTATCCTGGGTAAGGTAGCATTTGGAAATTGATTTCAATAAATCAACAATTGTATCTCAAGGAATACATTTGAACTTCACTCCCATCAATGCACTGGCTTTAGGAGTTTCTGAATCCCTTAAACTATATGCAAAATATCGACAATATGCCCACCCAAGGGAGGCTTCCATGCAACAGCTGGTTTCTGGTGGCCTGGACATCTTTCTGCGACACCTTCTGGGCACTAACCCACGTGACTTTCTGGTGGGAGAGAGTAAGTCTGGGCATGCGACGCTCTCCTTCCCTTGGCAGCACGAGTTTTGGCATCTGAACAGTCCTCAGGCCCTGAACGGTCTAACCACCCTGCTGTGTGGCGGTCATCTCCCTGTCTTTGGAATTGGAGGGATGTGATGGGAGACCAGCTTTCCTCCCCAGGAGCTCGGGCTGACGGACCCCTCCCTGCTTATCGGAGGAAATGGGCAATTTCTGTTTCCCGGCCGAGAGTCACCTGGAACACGCACAGAGCAGCCCGCCTGCCAGGCTCTGAGCACGGCCTGCACCTCTCCGGGAAGGACTTCTGGCCAAAAAGGAGGAAATCCTGGGAAAATCTGCTATACAAGTTTGCGTAGATGATTTCAGTGGAATTGGGTGTGATTTGCTTGCCCTGGGTACATTGCTAGAGGTTTCTTTTATATGCTACATCATTTGATCTTTGCACCAACGTGGCTCAGCAGGAGCTTTCTATCCATTCACAGGTGAGAAAAATGAGTTTCAGAGAGAAGGTGCTTTCCCTGGACCCGCAGTGGGGTGAGGAATGTGTCCTCTTGGCTGCAGCCCACAGCCCTCCCCAGCGAGGTTCGGACCCTCCCCTGCCCTCTCCTCCCCTGCATGACACTAGTCATGTGGCAGACGCCCTTAGGGGGAGAGCAGGGGCTGGAGAACAGCCCCATAGACTCCCATAGAAGCCCTGGCACGGCCACTCCCTTAGTTATTTAACCCCCAAGACAGCGAGGTTCTAGCCAGCATCGAATGTTCCAGCATCAGGAACAAAGCCTCAGACCTGTTGACCACAGAGATGGAGTTTTGGTCAAACTAGAAATAACATGGAAGCCTCAGTGTGTTTCAGCTCCAGGTCCGGGAAAGCTGGGTAGACCAGTGCCAACGCCCATCGCAGAAATAATTTCGAACACCTTGAATACGGTGATTTTTGAAAAGGGTTTGACACATAGCAACAATTTAATAAATCGTGGCATTATTTATTGATTGTGTACACAGTACAGGCTCCGTTATTGAGGAGCCCACAGCCTTTGGGGAAAGAGTCACTGAACACAGAAAGACGACAGACACAACCAGAGGGACATGCCAGACGCACAGGAAGGGCACATAGGAAGGGCTCGGTCTTTCCGCACAGGTGGGAGACAGACAAGGGAACATCTCCCAGGGGTGGCACCATCCGAGCTGGTCTACAAAAAATCATTAAGCGCTCAGAGACGGAGGCTCGGCCGTTGCAGACGGAAGAGAGGGTCGGTCTGCTCAAAGCTCAGAGGCCTGAAAGAACCTGGTGCTTTCGGGAGCTGCACCCACGCAGGATCTGTGGAGGGAGGCGGAGTGGGAAATAACGCCAAGCATGAGCTCCCCCCCCTCCCTCCCTCCCTCCCCCCCCCCACCTCTCAAAGTCCCTGTGACTCTAAGGCTCCCACTGGCTTTTTCTATTGGCTGCAGCTGTAGCCGGCCAGGCTTCACCTCGACGGTGCACAGCCCATGCTCACAGCCGGGCCACTGACCCGGGAGCTCCCCCGGAGCCAGCGCCACCTTCTTGGACATCTTTGACATTGGGGACCTTTGAGTTTCTGTCCTCTGTGCATGAGGTTGTTTTCATACAAATGTGGAAGCAGGAAGGTGGGAGCGGGAACAAATACTGTCCGCCTCGGGGGACCCTGCCCGATGCGCCGCCCTGCTCACCGAGCGGCCTAACGGCGGGACCCCCTCCGCTCCCTGCAGCCCGGCTCCCCGGCAGGTCCCAGGCTCACGCGCTCACTCTTGGCCCCTTCTTCTGAATGCCTCAGAATGCACCCTGCCACCCACTTGGTTGATTTCTATTCAAGTTGCTGTTGAAAATTTTCTTTTTTATTAAAAAAATTGTCAACATAGCAAGCATACAAAATATATGTAATATAGCATATAATAAATGATGAACAATTTAAGTATGTATATAATAAATAAGAACAAGTTAAAAAAACCCAAAATGAACTTCTGTATAACCATATGCAAGTTAAGGTGGAACATTAGAAGTCGCAGGGTGTGAGCACTTGAGGGTGTGGTCGCCAGCGACGCTTGAACACTGCGCTCGTGGTCCCAGCCAGTGTGGGAGGTGGGACAATGGAACAGACGTATAATGTTTGGAAAGGAAGAAACAAAATTCTTATTAACAGATAATATGATTCTCCATGGAGAAAACCATAAAAAACAAAAGATGAGTTACTAGAGTTAAAAAGAGAGTTAGCAAGCTTTCTGAACCCAAGAATCAACATGCCCAAATAAGTTGAATTCCATAAACAGTTTGAAGATGTCATTTAAAAACCTAAAATTTATAACAGTCAAACACACATATACACACACACACAAGTAACAATATAAAACACCCAGGAAAAAGTCTAGTAAACTTTAGGCAAGCCCATTATGGTGAAAATTACAAGTCTTTTGAAAGATATTAAAGACCTAAGAGAATGGATAGAGATTCAGTACAGGGATGGGTAAAAGTAGGTTTACAGTTGTGAATACATGAAACAGAGTTTAATCATGTATTATTATTTAGTAAGCATTGTATTATTTTCCATACGAACAACTGTAAACCTACCTTTGCGCACCCCTGTGTTATAAAGATGTCAAACATCTCCCCGGGTCAAGTTATTGCTGTAATGCAACTCCACTGAAAATGCCAATAGGGTCTTTCATAGAACTTGACAAGCTAAAACCTAAAATATAATTGGAAGTGCTAAGGTCAGTAACAGGAAGAAGAGGAAATATGGGTTACGTGGCCTTTCCTTTGCAGATGTCATGGATTAGTGCAAAGTCAGAGTCATTAGGGAAGGGTGGCATCAGACACAGGCAAGTGGACAATGGCTAGAACGAAGCGCCCGCCGAGGGCCGGGGCAGACGCGGACCCTGATCTACGGCAAAGCTGGGGCTGCGGATCAGCGGGGAAGAACGGACTCTCCAAAAAATGGTGCCAGGACTCTGGGTTATCAATAGCAGGGGAAAGAGATTAAACCCTTCAATCACCCTATACACAAGCATCAATCCAGGTGGATTAGACTTCTGTAAAAAAGGCTCGACCATAAAACTTTTAGGAAACATCATAGGAACGAATCTTTAAGATCCCAGGGCAGGGAAGGACTTCCTAAGACAGAGAACGTGCGAACATAAAGGCAGTGACTCTCGTGACTGACAGCCTAGGGCTTTGCCACGAGGGGCTGCGTGGGCTCCACCGTCCCCAGGCCAGCCCGAGGCCCCGGGGGACAGGCTGGGGAAGAGGGCCTCTGGGAGCCACACCAACTGTATTTGGTGCATGATGCTGTGAAAGCCATTAAGTCTGTGTTATAAAGCAATTAACCAACACTTACAAATGATTAAACAGAGGAGTAGGTTGAGAGTGTGCACAGAGTGGAGGCGGAGGAGGGCATGGGGGGATACATGGTGATGGAAGAATAAATTATAAAAGAGTGTCTTTTGGATATGCAGGCTTAAGAGCATGATATCCCTTTTGAGTCTACAGATATTTATAGAAGTTTAATTAATAACCCAGAAGACTAGTTAAAATTAGATTGTAGCCACAGTTCTGACCTCTACGAGCTTGGTGCACGAGCACTGACCCACCGAGCAGATCCGTCCAACTGCCAGTTACTTCATCGAATTGACCTTCTTTGCATATTTACGTTCTGGACCCAGCACCGCCAGATGTGTCTGTCTTTGCTCGTATTATATAGTACATTTTCTGTTAATTTTAATTTTGAAAAATTTCTTTTACAGACAATAACAGACATATACAAATAGAAAAGATTTTAAAGGTAAGGATACATTTTGCAGCAATTCCTATGTAATAAATTCTAGAAATTGCAATACTGTCTGGGTCTATTGGGGTTGGTTCTAACAGCCTCCAAACACCTGTGCAGTGGGAAAGTTTCCGCCGATATGACTTCACCTGACAATGTATCATAAACTTCAGGCTCTTTGGTGAAGACTTTCAAAGACTCTCCCCTGCGAAGATCAGGGAACTGGCTGAGTGACAGAAGACGCCGAGACCATTTCACCCACTGCTTCAGGTGGGGTGTCGGGCCTGGGGGAAAGGAGGGCGCACTCAGACCTTGCTCCCTGCATTTCCTCGGGTAATGTAAGACCTGCGCCTTTTGTCATTTCTCCAGGGCTCTTCTTTGCGATCTCACCCCTCTTTCTGTATAAATGTCCGTCATTCGTGGTTATTTTCTACTGTGATTAGCTTCATCTAAGACTTCACGCCGTGAAGAGCAGAAAAGACAACTCAGAAGTCTCCTTGGGCCGTTATGGCTATTTCAAAACTACTGCTTACATACGGGAATGTGTATTAGACCCCAGGTAGTTCAGGTACACACCGCATCAGGCAAAAATTAGAAAACATTTAGAACTTATTCTCTAAACAATTGCATGCAGTTGTGTGTGTATGTTTGGAGATCTACTGTGCAAATGGGAGTTTTCCACATTAACTTCCAATTTTAAATTTATTGAAGGAGAGCTGCCCCGACTGGTCTGGCTCAGTTGGTTAAGCATTGTCCTATGTGCCAAAAGGTTGACGGTTCGATTCCAGGTCGGGGCACAAGCCCCGATTTCGGGCTCCGTCCCCAGTAGGGGGCATGCAGGAAGCAGCCCATTGGTCTCGCACATTCATGTTTCTCTCTCTCTCTCCCTCTCCCTTCCTCTCTCTCTCAAATCAATAAAAACATATTTAAAAAATAAAGGAGAGCTAACAAAAATATCCTGCTATTCAACTCACATTTACATTATTGAAAACCAGCAGGAAACACAGCAATTGTTTAGAACTTAGAGCCACAAAAGATTTCAAAAGAAGGAGTATTTTATCACTAACTTTGCAGAGTTGCTGGCGTTTGGTGGTCCATGTGGACTTTCAGCGATTTTATTGTTATTAACAATTCTCTGTATACAATACATCGCTTTATTTCTTGCCCCTGGATGGACCATCCGACTGCCCACCCTGGGTTCACCAGTTACATAACATGAAACAAAATAACCTTATGATATATAGATATCCACATAGCGAATTTTTAGCTATTCATTTAACGTGGGTTCATGAATCTTCCAGTTAAAGTCCTGTTTGGAATTCTTCACCTGTAGCGAGGTTGAAAGCGGGTGTCAACTTTGCCACCTTAACACTTCACAAGGAGAAGTCTAAAGTCGTGCGTGACATGAAGAACCGTTTTAACTCAGACATAAAAGGAATATAAAGGGTATGAAAACAAGAATAAAGTGGGCTTCATTGTTTTGTTTTGTGGTTGTTGCTGCAGTTTCAGGAGAAGGCTTTCATGTCCTCAGCACAGCCCTGGTCCCCGGGTCCCCGCTGCTCCCCGCTGGGGACACTGGCTCCGTGCTCTCCCGCCCCTCAGGCTTCTCACTTCCACCGATGCTTCTGACCTTTGCAAATTCCCTGCTTTCTTGCCAACCGAGACTGATTAAAACTGTTTTCACACTGTTTTCTGCCAAGTTTCGCTCTTAAGCTGTTGTCATTTGAAGAGTCACTCGGTATCTGAGGAGCCAGCCCTCTGGACACCGACGGGTTCTGAGGACTTTTTCTCCCGTTTCCTCCACATGACGCCCTGCTGCCCCCACGGGGTCTTGTCGCCGTGATTTCTGCACAGCTCTCTCACTCCCCCGTGTTTAACTGGCCTCATAATGTCATCTCTTCCTCAGCGCCCTGTCGGCTTCCCTGAGCCCCTCCGCACCGTCCTGTGATGTCACCCAAGCTTCGCCCAGGCTCTGCAGCGGCCCCTCCTTTTTTCCTCCTTCCTTCTTTCCTTCCTCCTTCCTTCCTTCCTTCCTTCCTTCCTTCCTTCCTTCCTTCCTTCCTTCCTTCCTTCCTTCCTTCCTTCCTTCCTTCCTTCCTTCCTTCCTTCCTTCCTTCCTTCCTTCCTTCCTTCCCTCCCTCCCTCCCTCCCTCCCTCCCTCCCTCCCTCCCTTCCTTTTTTGGAATCATGTCCCAAAGAAACCACATGGACCAGCCTCCTGCCTCAGGCTCTGCTTTCAGAGGAAGCCAACAGGGACATGGATGGGCCATCACGGCAGCCTTCCCGCCTCTCTCTCTACTGTGATTTTTAGTTTCAGATCCTACTGCTAACTGCCTCATTCCCACCAAGTTTTTCAAATTAAATTTCTGAGAGAGAATCTTATTTTCCCTGATTCTTTTTTCTAGACCAGGCTCTTCATTCAATCCCTGGAAGCCTACGGATGGGCCGTTTCGGGGTTCGGCCGCGTGGATTGGCCACGTAGGGGCTGCCCTCGGCAGACTCTATTGGTAGAGCAAAGACTTTAGAGGGTGGCAGACACTCCGAAAATGTAGCATGAATGGAATCTGTTCAACCTTATTGCACAGAAGGGACTATTGTTCCCACTATCAGATAAAAACAAAAGGAAACGAAACAAAAACCAAGAGCCGAGGCTCCGAGAGGCTCGGCGGCCGGCTCAGCGCTCCCCACGCGCCGTGGCGAGGCCTGCGCTCCCCGACGCTCTACGCCCGGAGCGGCTTCCACTTCGCCACGATGCCTCTGCAGCGCAGTCAGGAGGCCGAGCGTTAGATGTGGGGCCAACACGCCCCTCGCATTTCACTGGAACATGTGAAACAGTAAGTTATCTCCTGCAGTGAGCTCACGCCTGCCCTTGGCCTTTCTCATTCTGAGGGCATATCCACCAGGGAAGAGCCAAAAGGCATCGCCAATAAATTACATCTCCGCGATGGAAACAGAAAGGCTGGGGCCAAACGGTGGGGCGGGGAATGGTTTGAATTAAGGTCAAAAACTCGCAGGTAATTGGTGGCATCTCTGGGATGATAACAAGAGACATTATAGTTGGAGGAGACTGTGGACCCCGCGCCTCTCGCTCAGAGGGCATCTCCCCACATCAGCATGAAAGCTTGTAAGCAAAACGCTGCCTGTGAGCTTCCCCGTTGACCAAATATCTATTTTGCGATGTGAAAAAGGAGCTCCAAAAATATACTCTGTACCCAGCAGGGCACTTATTGCTTCAAGAGAAAGGGAATGTGCTGCCTGAATGTAAGAGAGGACCCCAGGGGGGGAGATGGAACTTCAGATCCCTCTGGAGTCAGGATCGGGGGACATCACGGAGACTCAGTTCCTCCAGCCCTCAGCTCTGCCTCTGGCTCGTTAGATGGCAGCGTCTGCCAGACGGAAGCGGCCGGTACAGACCTGACCCATCTCAGCTTTCCGTCTTCAGGGTCAGATCAAAAATGTGTTTCCTGGGGGCCCCAGCACAAATCTCAGTGAGTGCTCTTGACTCTGATGGGACGACTTGGCTGTCCCTGAACCAATCACTGTGACTAAAATATTGCCTGATTGGCTGGGCCCGATTCCCTGGCTTGGTACAGAGTTAACTTTACCTAAAACGCTCCAGTGGAGAGTGGCAGGGCTCGGGACCCCTACCACAATCCAGGTCCTCTTGTCTCAAGAGGAGAGAGTGAGCTCTGGGTAACCTAAGTACACGTGCACACACACTCACACTCACACACAATACACACAGACACAAACACAATCACACACATACACATACACACACATACGTACACAATACACATACACAGATACACACACACACAGCCAGCATCCCTGTACGCCCTACATTACCCCAGAGAGGAAGCCATGGTCCCAGCGATCTGGATGCAGACATGTTCTGAAGCCCCTTGGACTCAGGCAGCCTAGACAGTGAAGATAATTAAAGGGCTGTCAGGGCCCACACACGGGAAACTAAAAGCGCGTGGTTCAGCCGGAGGAGGTGACTCCAGGCTGCTCTCAGCCCCCGCAACCTCCGCTCACTCGCCAGCCCAGCCCTGCGCCGTCTCTGGGGAGCACCCCTCAGCCTCCAGCGAGGTCCTTTCCTTTCCTTCACTGCGATGCCAAGAGCTTCTGACCGAGCAGCCTCAGCGGAGCTGGCTGCCCAGTTGCAGGGCGGGTTTGGGAGTCTCTTCGCCCCGAGAGACACCGAGTTCTGGGGGTCAGGCCACACTCGGTGTCAGCAGAGGACACCGGCTGCTCAGGCGCTCACGGGCCTGGGTTTTCAGCAGCCAGGCTGGGGTGGGGGCCTCCTCCGGGCGCTGAGCTAAGAGCTGTGGCAGCTTGCTTGGAAGACAACAAAGGAAAATGTCATTAATTAATGACGCCCTCTTTCCACCAGCCGAAGTGTGGCATTTGGAGGAGGACAGACGGGAATTTAATTTTTATCTCAGTCGCCACCTAGGTGACCTTGGAAAAGTTACTTAACTTTTCTAAGCCTCCGTCTTATTTTCATCTATAAAACAGGAGTCACTGCACTTTCCTAATCTTGAAAACTAGATCAATAGAGTATGGAGGACACATGGTCTACAGTATTTAGTGTTTATTTATTTATTTTTAATATACTTTTATTGATTTCGGAGAAAGGAAGGGAAAGGGAGAGAGAGATAGAAACATCCATGATGAGAGTCATTGATCAGCTGCCTACTGCATGCCCCCTAATGGGAATTGAGCCCGAAACCCAGGCATGTGCCCCGAACAGGAATCAAACCAGTGACCCCTTGGTTCCTGGGTCGATGCTCAACCATGGAGCCACACCAGCTGGCTATGGTATTTAATATTTAGAATAGAGTATCTAAAGGAACCTGGCACACAGGACCCCTGCCTCCACGCAGCCTCGCTCATGATACTGAGTTATTTGACTTAGTTGGCCAGCACATCATCTGTGCTGGGGTCATAGACTCTGGGTAACCCAATATTTTCAATATTCCATCACTTTCTGAATCAAAACTTCACTGCCGCATCAATAGTTCTCAAGGTGACCATGTTGTTTACATGGGGGACTCCTTGAGCTTGGCAAGATCTCCAACCCAGTATGAGCCCTAATTTCAAGCAGATTATTTCCAGGAAGTTCTCAGCAAATGGGTGACCCCACACAGCAGTCTAAGTTCTAGAATTTTCCACTTGATGATGACACTTCTTGACTTTCAATCCTCAACATTAGTGTTCACTCTTCCCATAATATCCCCCAGACTCCTTACCGTGGTTTATGAAGCCCTCCCCACTCTCAGGCCTGGGCCTTTGTATACCCATCCCCTCGGCCTGGAGGAGTCTCTGCATCTGCTCAGCCTGACTCCTATCCTTCAGGCCACCGTGACCTGCCATGTGACCACCTCCCGAGTCTTCACCACCCCACAGTAGGTCCTGGGCCCCGTGTTCTTGTTCTAACCTCCACTCATCTCAATTTATATTACTTTTAGGTCTTAAATACCAAACTGTACAGTTACTTTTGTGTGACTTTGGGATTGAAAGAAGATAATCTAAATTTATTTGGAGAGCTGTGCTAGGCACGATGTAAGAGGCGAGAGAGAGGGTGGCAGACAAAGGAAGACTGTGAGTGAGGCCGGTCCGCCCAGGTGGTAAGAACAGGCCTGTACGTTTCCCTGCCAGGCGCCTGGAGTCCTCGCGGACCCAGATCCATGCTCCAGCTGCTGTGTCGGGGGGCCCAGAGCAGCTCTTGGTGAAGTCTGTGAGATTCCGTGTTTTTCTCGAATTTGCATCCATCCCCGAGCCATCCAACCCTTTCTTCCCTCAACTTGCTTGAGTGAGTCTGTTCCTTGCCACCGAGAGAGCCACTAAAACACGCATCAAAACCACAACCCAGCCCCATGTAAACCAGTCCCGGGCTCAGTCAGAGATCCTGGCCAGTGGTCTGTCGCTGGGGAGCATGGTAGGAACATTAAAAATGCAGACTCCAGAACTAGACACCCAGATATAATTCCCAGCTCCCCCATATACTTGCTGTGAGAAGTTGGCAAATTACTTACCCTCCCCGGACCTCAGTTTGCTTATCTCTAAAATGGAAGTAATAACACCTACCTTATTGCATTATTGTGAAAACTTAGTACTTTAACACACCATTGCTCAGAACAGTAACCAGCACAGCTCGGTGTCAGCGAGTTTTATCATTGGACTTAAATGCAGCCTTGGCACTCCTCTTGCTGCCCATGTGTTTAGGCACAGGCACAATGGGCCCAACACAGCCAGGTAGGGGAGAGTCACCATGCGGGTGCCGGGCACGCACCCCCAGGGCGGCGTGTCACGGAACCCTGCAGCGGCAGAGGCTGCCTTGCAGGAGTGACCAGCATTAATTCCTGCCACATACCCCAAATTGAGCACACCGAGGTTTTGTTCCAAATCCTTACTGGAACAAGGGGCTATGATTTTTATTCTAATTTTCATCAGCATCTCCGTGGATAGGAGGAGAACTTGAAGATGGGTGGGCCGATCCTGAACGTTGGTGTTCTTCCAAGATTTAATGCCTTGCATACAATCCAGGAACCAGGGGAGGAGTAGCAGCCCCACCTTAGCTGGGGACCAGTTTGATCCGCCTGTAGCAGGGACTGTCGTTCCTTCCAGGTCCTTGAGGCGTCTTAGCCCATGAACAAGGACCCGTGAAGCTGGATGCACTCACCCTCCGCTTCAGGACATCGTGCTCATTTATGCCCAACTGGGAGCTGGAACATAATAGAGGCAGTGCCAAGGGTCTGCTCAATAGGAACTGAGGCAGGGCACTGGTGGAGCTGGCACCTCTAGCAAGTCGGAACTGGCTGGCATTGATCCCCATGTCCAGGGAGAGCATCCTATTAAGCTACTAGAATTTTCTACTCTTTGTCTATATCCTGAACTGCCCTGTAAGTTCTATAAGGACAGAAACCATGTCCCTAGGGCTGGAGCTCTGCCTGGTCCCTTGGTCTCCTCTACTAGACTGTGATGCTCCTCGGAGCTGAGACAGGCCCTGGCCCACTTGTGTGGCCAATTGGTTTATGGCTCCTGAAGGCTGGGACAGAACTGAGTTGCCTAAGTATTTGGTGCTCAAAAAATATACATTTGGTGCATGTGTACGCAGGTGAAAGAACATGATAAAACTCCTTACCCGGGGGCATTCACGTATGCCAGCCGGCACCCAACCTGGATCACTCTCTCAACACTTTGTTGCGTATTAAAATCAACAACCCTTAGAATCCCAGCAAGCATAGAGGAGTGGGCCCAGGCTGGCCGATTAGCCAGGCTCCCTCTGTTATATACTTTGATGATGACCTCCGTAGCACATCATGATGATTATCAATCAGTCAATTATTTGATTCCGTTTTATTTCACCATCCCTCCCCCCGAAGACTTCATTATGGCCAGAAGCACGTTATTTTCGCTCAATATAGCATCTTAAGTGTCCAGCAGAGCGGCTGCAAACAGAAGAGCTCAGAAATATTTATCAAATGAATAAATAAGCAAATAAAAAGACCCTGCATGACAGATACGTTTACTGCAGCCCTGTGTCATAAAGAAAGATTGAAAAGCCAAGAGTTGGCTTTTGTAGATCCCAAGGTTGGCGAAAAAAAAGAGCTGGAAGAGAAATGGTTTAGCAAATGAATGAGAGTTCTCCAATTACCCTTGTTAAGGGCATCCATTTGTCAGACAATTATGTTCCCTTGTTTTCCCTTCCAGTAAACAGGTTTCAGAAGGGAGGTGATTTGCAAAGATGTTTGCCTATTTTATAGTTGGATTTTTTTCTAGAGTTGATGAATGAATGCTTACGCTTTAAAAAAGTAATTCCAATGGAGGGAGTGTTATTCCACTGAAGCACTTGTTTACTGCGGGATTTTTTCTTAATTGCTTTGAGAAAAATAGAGGTCTTTATGTACTAATCGGAGTCCCATGGATGCTGATTTGTATAAACGTACCAGCGGCTTTTAGAGGTGCCCATCGTTTCCTTTACTGTTCTTTTCTCTATGTGGCATGAGCCGCGCCACCCGAGTCCCACATGCACGCTGCTTGGGAGCATTGTCAGAGCCGAGCACTGATCCCAGGTACTGAGAGCAGGGCTCGTTCGACACGCCCACGGATGGTCACGGATTTACCTGCCAACAGAAGTTCCAGCACCAGAAAGATCTTTAGGGGCTGGAAAGGGCACTTTCATGCACATGGTTTGCATTTCATAGGAACTACCAAACCCAAGCGTGTAGATTTTCCTTTTTGGTCTGTTGGTGTCACTCATGGAATTTCCTTTTACTGCCCTATCCAGTGTTTTCCACCTGGTGCCTTATCTAAAGTACCGTCCTACCTCCTCTTTTGAAAGGCTCAATGGTCAAGCTGGAAATTCAGAGAAAACCATTAATTCATGGCTTTGTTCATCCGTTCATTTATTCATCCGTTTGTTCAAATATTTGTTCATTTAGTCAGAAAGAAAGACTCTATTTAAAATCTGCCACCCGTCAGGAATGGTGTCGGGCCGTGTGGCACCATGGCTCAAGGCGGCATTCCCTGCACTTGCTGACCCTGCCGGATCCCTTCCTCACACCGTCGGCAGGCACTGCGCACCCTGCGGGGCTGGCTGCTGCCCTGGTGCTTCTCTCTGCCCCCCGCCAAATCCTTGCAACAGGGATGCAGAGACAAACAAACTAGGAAGCCTGATGCCAGGTGGAAAGGACAGGCAGGCGGCCATCACAGCTCAGTGTGGCGTGGCGCGTGTGCTCGTGTGCAGATGAAGGAAGTCCCCTGAGCTGACCACTGATGGACAGTAGAGTGAGCGTGATGAAGGGGGGAGGAAGGGAATTCAAGAGAGGGGACCAGCTAATTCGGATTTCTGCAAAGTCTTCGACAGAGCATTTTAGGAGCACACTAATGCTGATAAAACGATGAGAATGTTTCCAGGATTGCACTAGGCGTCCCTTTGCACCAGGCCTCCCTTTGCACTAGGCGTCCCTTTGCACCAGGCGTCCCTTTGCACTAGGCGTCCCTTTGCACCAGGCGTCCCTTTGCACCAGGCGTCCCTTTGCACTAGGCGTCCCTTTGCACTAGGCGTCCCTTTGCACCAGGCGTCCCTTTGCACTAGGCGTCCCTTTGCACCAGGCGTCCCTTTGCACCAGGCGTCCCTTTGCACTAGGCGTCCCTTTGCACCAGGCCTCCCTTTGCACCAGGCCTCCCTTTGCACTAGGCGTCCCTTTGCACCAGGCCTCCCTTTGCACTAGGCGTCCCTTTGCACCAGGCCTCCCTTTGCACTAGGCGTCCCTTTGCACCAGGCGTCCCTTTGCACTAGGCGTCCCTTTGCACCAGGCGTCCCTTTGCACCAGGCGTCCCTTTGCACTAGTCCAGCCAGGCACGCCTCCCCTCCTGTCTACTCTTTTCCCCACGTTTTTCTCTCCTCTCCCTCGTGACCTCCACTGGGCCTCCCTCACCGAGGGGCCCGGAGCACACTGTCCTCTGCTTTGTCTTTGCAGCCGGTGTCGTCCATCCCGCGCTGGCTTCCCTGCCAGCCATCTGCGAGCCTGGCCAGCTGTGCAGACTCAGCGCCTCTGGCCGAGGGTGATGCGAGCCTTCTGCAAACAGAGGCGGCGGCGGCTCTGCTGAGGCTGCAAGATGGGGAGGAGCGATAGGCAGCCCCCGTGTTTCAAACTGACAGCGGGGAGGAAAAGGCGAGGAGGCCAAATGTTCACTGGGACAGAGCATCCTGGCCGAGGAGTTGAAACTGAATCAATTTAATGAGGAGAGGAGGTGGCTTTCAGCGTATTGTGTATTTGAACTCCATGCATAGGCAGATAAAACCTCAAAAGGTGGACTTAAAAGATATTAAGGAAGGAAATAAGGCCTCCAGGAAGCCTCCTGTGCTTACTATCTACACACAACATCACTTTATCAGCACCAACCGACTCGTAAGCCACAATCGGAAATTAGGAGCAGAAACTGCTTTTTCAGACAGTTTAAGACCACAGGACCCAATTAACTGGGGACAGATAGAAAGAAGGAGATAAAAGAGTATAAAATGAGATCCTCAAGGGTATGCAAATGCAATCCCACTGTCTTGTAATATTGAGATAGAAAAGGTATCTGTACAAATCATTATATTTATACATGGAGCAGCAAAGAGCTGCCCAGTCCAGTGCCCTGGTGAGGTCACCCTCGGGGTCACAGAGAATTCCGGGTGTGGTTAGATCCTGGCTCAGAGCTGCGTGATTGAGGAAGCCCTGGGGTGAATGCATCATATTTTATGAGCCTGAAGCTGCACCCAGCTCCTGGGAAACTGGAGACCAGCATTCCCAGCAATGTATTCCCTATTGCCTGAAACGTTCATTTAGAATGATGTTGCAGAAAGAGGTAACAAAGGGAAAGAGAAAACCAGTAATTTTTATGAACCAAGAACTTATTGGGTCATGCTTTTCACATGCCTTTTTAAATTGTCTTCATAGTTTTGCAAGAAAGAAAACATTGTCCTTATTTAAAAAAAAAATTTGAACTCAAGGCAAGAGTCTCTGCTGAGTCCCTGTTTCCTTGATCTCTGGTTCGTTTTCTTTCCTTGCTCAGTTCTCTCTAGGGCTTACACGGTGGCTGTCTCTTTCTAGACACCTGCTCTCAGGTGCATTTAAGATGAGGGGAGCCATGCAGGTGTCCCGTGTCTTCTAAAGGGAGTCAAGTACATTTCCACATTTCCCCATGGCATCACACCATCCAGCCTGTATGCTAACCCAAGCTTCGATTCATTCTCTGTACTTTTAATATCATTCATTTGAAAAAAATGGTTTATAGTTCCAAATGTTTTTTTTTTTTAATTAGATGTTTTTGGTCATTTGTTCTAAGAATTGAGGCTAAGCTTTTATAGCCTCTAGTTTTGGTTAAGTCCATCTTGGTTCCCCAGCCCAGGCTGGCTTCTCATCTCTACCTGCCTCGTTACCTGACTGTGTACCTGGGTGCACTGTGTTTTCAAGATCAATGTCCTACTAAATCCTAGACCTCTCACCTTTAGGATCCCACCCTTCCCAGAAAGCAAAAAGAAGTTTCCAGTTCAAAGTGCTTACCTCTCCCATCGCCCATCTTTGAGATATGTGCTTTGAAGAACTTTCTCTCACTACCGAGGTCCTGGGACAGGAGGAAGAGTGGTAGGCCGTGTGCACCCCTTTTCTCTGTGGCTTCTCTTTGGTGGGGTTAGTAACCACATTATATCAGAAGTAAGTGACCAAGGAATAGCCAAGGTCACAATTCTCTAACTTTGTTTAATCACTGATGGTCTGTGGTATGTTGGTCACTGGCTTGGGATTTTACATCTTTCTTCTGTACTGAGAAAGCTCCTGTGTGTGACCCCCATTACACAAATGCAATCCTGAGCTCTTGTTACAAACCCACCAAAACCCAACACAAATGCTGCTTTCCATTCAGTTCCCATTTTGTATGTACCCGGCTCCAAATCTTTAGCTTAGCACAATTTATTCCCCACTCACTGTTCATTGGCCATCAGGACAACAATTAGGCCCCCTGGTTTGTAGCTCTTTTCTTTGTGTGACCATATTTATGGCTTGTTTATTTCATTTACCCATAATGTCTAAAAATGGTTTCCCTATTTTTACTTTAGCTGAGGCTCAAGGAGTAGGCTTTGGACTTACATTACCTCCTGCCCCACCAGAGCCTTCCTGGGCAGTGGGGTGTGTCTATCATCCTTGTGATGTTTCTGTAATCCTTTGTTCACATGTCTATCTCCTGCTCTAGGCTAGAGACCCTACCCCAGCTGGGGATGGGACCTCATTTATCTTCATTCTTAAATTTTTGTTCTTCCATCTGTGCACTTCACACCCAGTTCCCAGGCACTCAGTAAATGTTTATCATATAAATGAACAAATGCATGAATGATGAATGAATAGATTCACGTTTCCAGTCATGACAGCCAGGAAGGCCACAGAATAGTCTCCATCTCAGCAGGTCCAGTACATGCAAATCTACGGATCCATGATGAAGAGGGTGGAGAACAAGGGTTTTCACCTCAGTTACCACAGTGCACACAGTGCATGTGGCAGGAAACCCTTCATGGATCTTGAATAGCCTCAATGTTGGAAAAGACCCAAAGAGAAAACAGCTCTTGCACCGACTCATGATTGCAAGAATCCTGACATGTAATATTTCTGCAAACATTTTCCATCTACAATGAAAGATGCATCTCTTGAAAACCAAGTCCCCAAAGGTGTTCATGGGCCAGAAATAGAACCAGCAGATGTTTAAATGACTGATGAGGTCAGTGTTTCATTGGAGAGATACCTGGAGTCATCAGTTTTCCACATGCTTCTCTATATAATGTTTCACCTTAATCTCATAATAATCTCAAGATGTAAGTGGAGTAGGGGTTGATATTTCCATTTTAAAAATGAAGAAATAGGCTCAAATGGGCAAAATGAGTGGCTTATCCAACAACCTAGTGTTAGTGAGTAGCTCAGCCAGAACGCAAACTCAGATTTTCTTTCTACTCTCCAGTGTCATTACTAAATTTAAAACAGTAGAAGAAAAATATCTATTTACTTCTTTCCTTTGATGTACATGAATTGAGCTAAGCTTCTTTGTCAGATGCCAAAAGCTATAAATGGTGTGTTACAATGGAAAGAACAAGCACATGGAAGTCAAAACAGGCCCAGGTTTTACTTCCAGACACATCCATAGAGTGTAGCCTTAGGGAAACTGGCTCACCTCTCAAGGTCAGTTTCTCAACATAGACTTAAAAAAATCGCACCTACGACACACAGTCCTGAAGGTTAATAAAGATATTGCTTGCACAGTCCTTGGCACACAGTAGGTCTGCCAATCACATGCTGATTTTTATTACCCTAATTCCCCCAGGTAAACCAGGCTCTAGATACAATAAGTGCTTATTTTATTGGTTTTCAGTTTATTGACTTTTTGGAGGCTTTAGTAAAGGTGAAAAGCCATATTTCATTTGGTTATATGTTTGATAACTCACCTTTATTTGGATAAAATAAAATGACATGAACTACTAAAGTAAGTAGTTAATGGATGACAGGGAGAAGGGAGGCTGTTGAGATGCTCGTTCCAACCCCAGACAGCACCGTCCGACTTTGAACAGCGAGCCCTCCCTGCACTCTGACACAGGAACAGTGATTGTTGTTTGAATTCACTGATTTGGGGGCCAAATAGTATCAAAAAGAGTAACTATAACACTATCTTTGTAATATTTACTTGCAGCTTAATCAATTCAGCAAAAACTCCCTACCATGTCATCATGCAGACTGCAGAGAGAGTTGAACAGGACGCGGTTCCCGGCCTGAGAGCCCGCACTCTGGAGGTGGGACCAGCTCCTTACGGTGCCCGGTGCCCAGTGCTACCCCGCTGACGTGACTGGAGTTTAGTGGGCAGACGGGGTAGCGACAAGCTCTTCATAGGAAGACTGGCGACTGGCAGACGCCCCGAGGCGTGAGTGCCCCGCGCCGTCCGGGGCATGGATGCTGCCCACTGTGGCTGAGGCTCAGGGCGAGCTGGCGGA
This sequence comes from Miniopterus natalensis, assembly GCF_054644295.1. Classification (NCBI taxonomy): domain Eukaryota; kingdom Metazoa; phylum Chordata; class Mammalia; order Chiroptera; family Miniopteridae; genus Miniopterus; species Miniopterus natalensis. Next base: position 197,224,707 of record NC_142081.1, on the reverse strand, counting down.
GAGATTAGTCTAGAGCAGTGAGTCATCTTAAATGGGACATTAAACGGTTTTGTAAGGGACCTGAGCGTCACACTAAGGTGTTTAATTTCTCCTGTAAGTGATAGTGAACTCCGCTGTGGAGGAGTATTGATCATGCATGCTTTAGAACTAGACATACTCTCTCTATATAGTCGCATATACACACAGACATATATTTTAATCTATGTATGCATATGTGTAAATAAATAAAATACTTTTATACTTAGAAATATAAAATATAATCGTTAGAATATCAATACAGAAATGCAGAAGTATAAAAGGAAGAAATTTAGAATTACCCCAAATCCCAGTAACCAGAAATGAGCATTGCTGACATTTCGGAGAATATCGACAGATACGTGTTTATGCATGTTCATTCCCGTATGTGTCAGGTGGTGACAACTAAGAAGCTTTATAGTCCCTGGTTTCGCTGTGTTTCCAGTACAGTGACCGACATGGACAATAAACAAAAAAAAAACTCAACACAGAAGCAACTGAAAGTTGTAACAAGCGCCCCGTGGGGCGTCAAAAGTGTGTCCTGATACACGGTGCAGGGGGAGGGGGCCAGAGCGCGGGCAAAGACGGCTCCGACGCAGAATGACACCGCGCCTGGGGCCGAGGGAGGCCACAGGCTAGAGCAGGGCTGCTCGGGCGCGGGAAGGTCAGGGGCCGAGCCGCAGCACAGAGAGCCTCCGGTGCCACTGAGCACAGGGCGGGCGGCCGGCTGCGGCTTTAGGCCGCACAGAAGCTGGGACATGGACGAGACGGCAGCAGAGATGGAATCGTGTCCCACTGAAAAGACATTACATTGATTTTGAAGAGGGCTGACCGTTTGGGAAACTTATAAGAGTATATGCTGGGTCTGAATGTTTGTGTCTCCCCCAAATTCATCTGCGGAAACCTAAGGCCCAAAGTGGAGATGGTCTTAAGAGACGGGGTCTTTGGGGGGTGGTGGGTGACTTTAGCAAAGTGGCCTAGAAAGCCCCCTTGCCCCCCCCCGTGCACGAGGTTTCAGGGACAGGTGGTGCCTGGGAGTGGGCTCTGACCTGGCACCCGATCCCCAGCTCCATGACCTTGAACATCCGGCCTCCAGAACTGAGAACTCAAGGTCTGTTCTGTAGAGCCACCCAGTGTGTGGTTTCCTGCTACAGCCGTCCAAACGGACTGAGACAGTATATAAATATAAAAATAACTTAAAGAAATAGGATTCTAATAAACGTGCCACTTTATTGCTGCATAAAATGTTCTGAATGTTTTTATATGTGGATAGATATAGCTCTAGAGTCTAGACTATTAGTTAAATGGCTATAGTTTTCTGTTATGTGTATTATAGACATGTGCTGTCGTTAATTCAACCGATTTCTTATGGATGGCCATTTACTCTTTGCCGGTACAAAAAATGCTGTATTGAACATCCATAGACCGTGTTTATTACACACTTTCCTAAATAGCTGTAGGGAAATATTAACCAAAAAAGAAGCCAGATTAAAGGGATATACAATCTAAGTATTGGATCTTATTGTGAGATTCTCCTCCAGACATCTTACAATAGTTTCTATTTTCTACAGTGTTGTATAAGGGTCCCCCTTTCCCCTAACTCCCAAAGTCACTAATACTGATGTTTCTAAGCTTTGCCAATATTATAGGCAAAAAATATCTCATTTTATTTCCATGTTTTTGCATTACCTGTGGGGCTGAAGGTCCTTTCCTGTGTTTCTTGTTGTTTGTGTTTTGGGAATCAGGTACTCGGGCTCTTTTGTCATTTCATTGACATAGTCGTCATTTTTTTTTCTTTTTCTTATTTCTTTGTCACGACTCAGTATAAAGCTAACAAAGTTACCTATTAAATTTCAGATTTCAATTTTGTTTTTATGTGATCACACTCCCTGGTCTTTGGTTTGATGTTTTCTGTTTTCGAGGTCAAGCTTTGACAGAGGTAGAAAATAATATCCTGAAGATGATACCGTTGCATTTCTGGAAAACCTAATGAGATCTATTGAATTATCAATGCATCCAATAGGAAAGTTCAGTAAGTTCAACAACTATAAAAGAAATATACAAAAGTCAATAGTTTTCTCATAATAAAAACTAAAGGAGACTAATCTCCCCAAAAGATCCTTTTCACAATTGCAACAGCATCAAACGAATATAAGTAAACTTAAAATATACATACGATTTCATGATAAAAACTGAAAGAACCTACTTATAGTGACCTGAAGGAATGAGCAAAATGAAGGAACTCACTGAGCTTGAGAGGAGGGGGGCTCGGTCTGTGATGAAGGCAGTTAGCCCATTACTCTCAGTCGGCAAATCCAACGAACTTCCAGTCAACGTCCCAAAGATTTTTAAAAATTGATGTAATTATTCTAAACTTTATTTTGAGAAATAAGAAAGACACCTCTGAAACGGAGTGGTGATGAAAAGTCAGCTTTAATGTCATAAATAAAAATATATTATAAACCTTCTCTAATTGACACAGAAATTGGCAAAATGATGAATAAAGGGGAATTAAAATTAGAGCAAAATACACATGGGGAGTTCATCTGTGACCAAGATAGCATGGAAATCAATGGGGAAACGTGGGCTAGTCAATATATTGTATTGGGCCCACTGGCAAGCCATTAGAAGAAAAAATTAATCAGGATCACTCCTTCACTTCTTACATCAAAATAAAGTCTAAATAAGCAAAGACTTAAATGTAAACACTGGCAAAACGATAGCACAGCTGTACAGATACTTAAATAAAGGAAGGTTATTGTCACAGTGTCAATGACAAACGAGGCCCTGCAGTGTGACCAAGGGAGCAGGGATTTGAAAGGAAAGGGCAGCCTTGGGTGACACAGAGGAGTGGTATTGACAGGCTTGCTGATTGATTAGCTGGGGAGCAGAGGGGACTGTGGGGGGAAGGAGCACACGTGACTTGTCTCTCTCGGAGGATACAGAGGACACCTTGATGTCACTGTAACCCGGGCTCACGGTGCGGGAAACTGCCCGCCGAGTGCACAGCGCTCAGCTGCCCGCGGAGCCTAGACGGGGCGCCTGCCTTCTGGGCCCCTAGTGTCTAGTGTCCTTAGTAAAATAGGCACTAGCCTGCTACGGAAAGTGCCTCTCAGATTCATAATCCCATGGAAACGATGGTTTTGTTTTATTGAAACTTTATTTTTTAAAGGGTTTTTCTTCTTTTTTTTTTAGTCTATTTTAGGGCTTCTGAGAAACTACATCAGAAAATATACCAGGATTTTTTGGCTTGTTTATTTAAAACCTTAACGGATTGAAATAATACGGTATCCTGGATGGGATCTCGGACTAGAAGAAGGACATTAGGTGACATGAGGGAATCTGGAATCAAGAGTGAACTGTAGCTAACCGCGCGTCCATCCATACGGGCCCCTTGGTGGCGCGGCTGAGCTTTAGGTGGAAAACCCTGCTCATGCCAAGTTCCGTAAGGAGCGCTAGGTCCCAAATGCCAGCTGTAAACTTTGTTTTCTTGATTCGAAGCACAGGGGATAATTTCTCTATCTTATAAACTCCAGAGCAGGAAAGAAAAGAGCTCCCTGTGGCTGGCCTAGAGAGCAGTGTCCAGCAGAGGATTCATGTTCTTTTCGAAGACACCCCCAGAGCGTCCTGGTCCCTTCCTCCTTGCGAGGTTCCCATGGGAAGTCAATGACCATGCGGGCACTCGACCTTGGATTTCCAGCCTCCACAAGGGTGAGAAATAATTTTGGTTGTTTATAAGCCTCCTGATCTATGGTATTTGTCATAGTATCCTGAATGGACTAAAACAGAAGTCCCACAAAATGTGAGATTTCCACATGGGTTTTACTTAAACTTTAAGGGTGGTGTGGGCGTAGCTGACAGCTCTATTATGACATACCATGAAAACCAGAGTCTTGTCACTATTACAGCAAGCCTGGTGCTGGCGGGGAGTATGTAAGCTTGACTCAGGGAGGTAGCCTCTTTCCTCTTGTCTCCAAGAAGGGCTGAGCTCCAAGTTCAGACGTTTTAAAACGGGCTACAAATGGTTTTCTGAAGCCAGTCCTTGGTAACTAGGGAAGGAATCGGAGAAGGGCCCTCTGACGCTGGGGCTCCTCACTGACCTGATTTGCAGAATTCAGGACCCCAGGATAGAGTTACTGAAAAGAGTTTTCTGAGAAAAGCTCATTTACTTTATTACTTTAAATATATTAAGCTTGAACTTATCATTTCTATAATGAGACCATCTTTCTACAGACTGAGACAGCTGGAGTGTTCACCAGTCATGAGCAAGCCCAAGGTGACTTGCCCGATGTAGATCTATTCCTAAGACATGACCTTGACATGGTCAAGACAGCCCAACCGCCTTCTGGCTCTAAACGGACAGTTTTATGAACAAGTACAGGGATCACTGATAGTATCATATTAAAAGTATTTTCCTAGCCAGTATCTAATTGAACTCTCCAATATTCTGGTAAGGTAAACACTGCTGGGGCAATTTTCCCTCTTCCTGGAAAGAGTAAACTGAAGCTCAGGATTTGCTGAGCTCGCCAGGACTCAGAGAGCCAGGAAGCCAACACCAACATTTCTAAAGAGGGGAATTTCTTTCCCTTGGATTCTCTGCTGTTTGTACCTCTCTGTAGGTTGACTTCGAATTGATATTTACTTGAAATATTTTATTTATGAGAATATAGAGATATTAATATTGACCCTTTGTAAAATTTTTGTTATTGAAATGACTTAGCAAAATTGAGGGTGGACTCTGGGCTAAAATTTTCTTTAGCTGTCTCCAGGGAAATGTAGTTCCTATTTTTAAAAGCTTAGGGAAGATTTGGAAGCATTCTACAAAAGAAGAGAAGGAGAGGATCTGGACCAGAGAGATAATCGTGTTCCTCAGCCCCCTTAAACTGAAGCGCTTAACCGCCGATGCAGAGGCCGTGCATATTAATTACCTCGAGCCTTGTCTCCTCCAGCAAGATTACATCCCAGTTAAAACACAGGTTAAGGCAGCACATACTCTCTAATGCAAACACAAATTAATCTTATTTGTCCCTAATTAAATGTTATCCCAGACTGTCATCTCAGCATTCATTTCTATTTATAACTAGAGGAAAGCTGTTATTTTTGACTGTCTCTTGCCTCTGAGGTTCCTCAAAGCCACGTTATTGCTGGATGTTATTTGAGATAGAGGAGCAGCAAATAATAGTTTTCCTTTTAAACTCCAATTCTTAATCCGTGACCATTAATTATGTTTAATCTCTCTTCAAAGCATTGCTTTTCTCCAAGAGTCGATTTTTCTCCTCACAGAAGGAGGTTCCCACGTTCTCTTTCTGAGCAGGAGCGTGTCTGAGATCTGAGTCCATGACTCGATGTGAGGCTCTGTTTTTCCCATGAAAGCTCGGTCCCTGTCCTATCGCGAAGAGCCTGAGCTTTGTAACTATTTATTTTTACTTGTAACATTCAAAGCAAATGTATATAGCAGGATATATTCGCTTACCGTTGTTCAAATCCATGAATTCAGGCATTTACAAAACTCAAAGGGTAATCTGTGAGAAGAAAAACAGGGTGGCGTATTTTCCTGGACAAAATAAAGCAACAAAGTGACCCTGGGTGGGCTTTAGCTCGCTTCGGTGCCTCGGCGTGTTATTAAGCAAAGAGCGGTGGCTTTGGAGCAAGGCGGGGCCTGGTGTGAAATCTGCCTCATCACGTGTGGCTGTGCGACCTGGAAGGGCCTTCTAGCACCTCCTGGCCTTGCTGCTCTCATCTGTGTGAGGGGGTGGTGCGAATCGCCTCCCGGACACTCTATAGGATCCCCATGCTTTCCTTGCGCAGTGGATTATTCCCATTAGGGCACAAGGCCCTTGATAAAGCGTGCACCCCGACTCAGTCTTCCCTCCCAGTGGTGGCTCTGTGCGTTGCTCTCCTCCACGCAGAAAGGCCGTGGAGAGCGCCACGCTCTTAGGTCCCACTCGTGCTCCCCAGCCTGCCTTCGCCCCCCAGCCGAGCAGGCTTTGGCCAGGGGCCCTCCACGCGCTCCGCGGGCCCCTTCCTAGCTCGCCTTTCCTGCCCGCCAGCCCACCCTGCGCCCTGTACCCTGCTGCAAGCTGCCTCCTCTCTCTGCCCGGTGATGAGAGCAAGAAAACTGGGTTTCCTCCCAGCCCTCTACCATTCTTGGGGTCTCCTGTGCAGGCTCTTTTTATTTCTTAACTTATAAATTCTGTGGTGCTTTGAGACCGGGCTTGGGCCTCTCCTTCTCGATCGTCAAACCCCAGGGAACCTCAGAATCCAGAGGCTTCGCAGGCTGGCTGCCTTCAGTGGCAGCAAGTTGAGGCCTTGACCTCACTGCCTCATCTCTAGACACATGTGTCCCGCTGTCCATGTGACATCTCCATAGACTCACGTCTCTATTAGACATCTCAAGGCCTTTCCGACTGCACTTGGACCTGCTTCTACCTTAGTCTTTCCCTTCCCAGTAAACCACATAGCTTTCAAACTAGTTATTAAATCTCAGACGCAGGCCGGCTCCTCTTATTTCTCACCTGTCACTTAGAGTCATCTCCAAGTCCCGGTGTGTCGTCCTCCCAGCATGCACTGGTATTTCCCATCTTTTCTCATCCAGCCACTGTCCCTTCCATTAAGGGTTGACTTGTGTGTTGAAGTCCTGATCCCCTGTCCCTTGAATGTACCTTATTAGGAGAGAAGGTCTTTTCAGAGACAGTTAAGCTAAAATGGGGTTATTGGGGTGGGTCCTGATCCAATATGACTGTGTCTTGATAAAAAGGAGTATTTGGAGATAGAAACATAGGAGAATGCAGAAGATGAAGGCAGAGATATGGGTGGTGCTTCCACAGGCCAAGCATTGCCAGCAAACTCCCAGGGGCTATGGGAGAGGCATGCAAGAGGCTCTCCCTCGCCGCCCCCAGAACACACAAAGCCTGCTGACACCTGGATCTCTGATTTCCAGCCTCCAGAACTGCGAGGCAATACTTTTTTTTTGGTTTTTTTTGACACCACCGAGTTTGTGTGGCTTTGTTGTAGCAGCCTTAGGAAACTGATACACACTTTAACTGGATCCTTGCTCCTTACTGGTTCCATCTTGGTGTTTCCAGTCTATTCTCTTACACGGGAGCAAGAGGGATGGTAAAATAAAGCTGATTTCTGTCATGCCCTTCCCAGTGTAGATGCCCTCTCATTTTATTTAGAATAAAATCCAAGCTCTGGATTATGGTTTATGAGGACCCCAATACTATTTGACCCCACCTTGCTTTTGAATATCATCTCATACAATCTCTCCTTCTAGCACTATCGTGGGTCCTATATAGCTTACTCCTTACAATAGTACAGAATTTCTTGCTGTCTCAGGGCCTTTGCACCGGCCATTCCTCCTGCCTGAGGGACTCATGCCAGCTGTTGATAGACTGCTTCTTTCTCATGATCCACTTGCCTGCTTAAAGGCTGAGGTGCATTATCAGAGGGCTCCCCCATTCCCTACCTCAATGTACCCTCTTTATTTCGATCTCAGTATTGTACAGAATGTTCACTTATTTAATAATTTTAGTTCACTTATGTGTGTGTTTAATGCCATCTCTCTGAAAAATAAAAAGTGTCAGAGTGTAAGATCTTTGCCTCTACATTCACAGTTTATTACCGGGGCCTGACATAGTGGCTTCCAAATGCTCTGTTGAACGAATAAATAAATGAATGGCCATCAGTAATATTGTTCAAAACTAGCCTACACAGTATATGCTTCATTTACTCAACATGTACACATTGAGAGCCTCTTGTCAGGCACGGTTTCAGGCACTAGGAACTCAGGATGGACAAGGCGGACCAGGTCTTAGGCTGGAAAAACAGTCCATGTAAAGACCCTGAGAAAGACATACCCTGGTTCCTATGAGGAATGGCACAAAGCCCACCGAAGCAGAGCAGGTTAAAGGCAAGGTTTTGAAATATGGGAAATAAGAAGAGAGAAGAGACAAAAAGAGGTTTTAAACTATGGGTGAGCAGGAGTCAGAGCAGACAGAACAATTGGGGCTATTTTTACAGCAGGAGAGCCATGATGTGGCCTGAGCTGATGGATGGTAATAGCTCCAGACAAGAGAAATGATCAGGTTCTAGGTAATTTTCAGAGAAGATCTTCGAGGAAGAGCTGATGAATTGGAGGTGGGTGGCATCAATTGAAAGAGAGCAGTTATAGATAATCCCCAGGTTCTTGACCCCAGCAACTTAATGAATGCCGTTGTCATTTTCAGAGATGGGGTCACTTAGGGGAGGAGCAGATTTCAAGGAAAATACCGGGATATCCGTTTGGGACATGTTAAATTAGAACTATCTGCTAGACAACCAGATGGAAGTGCCTCTTAAGCAGTGGCTATATGAGTTTAAAGTTCACCAGAGGGGTCAGTGCAAAGTAATCAATGAATTTCGAGCCACGGGATTTTATATACGGACATCCCTTCAGGAGAATGCTTCTCGTAGCTAGCAATCGGCAAGCAGTCACGGTCCACGGGTGTATCGCTAATCCTTCCTCAGTGTTAAATGTCAAGTTCAGGAATGCTTTGGATGTAAATAATTGCATCGACATCCCATGCAATGGTGGGCATTTATTTAATTGATTAAAACAGAGCTGGAAATGATACTAAATCTCTATAATGCCTCATGTGCTATGTCGGGGGAAGGCATTCTTTTCTAAATGTTTATTGGATAGTCTTTTAGCCCACAGACATTGGTAGAAACCCTATTATGTGGCAGCCACCGACTGTATCCAGATTATATAATGAAAAATAGCAGGCAGTCCCAGAGTTAAAGAATGCGACGTCTGTGGAAGGAACAGAGACCTGGGCTGTAGCTCACAATCCTTGCTGCCACCCCCTTGGCAAGCCGTCGCGAGGTTCAAAAGGGGTCACTGACGTAAGGGGTTGAATTACGCCGTCCACCTATATCATCAGTGGTTTTCTTTAATATGTGCAGAATTTAAGACCAGAAATCTAAAGCGGCTTTTCCAAGGCGGGCCTGGGAGTCGGACCCAGGTTGTCTCTTTGTGCCTCAGAACCCCTGACCACACTGAGCTGGCCCATCCCGGCTCCTCCTGACACAGCACCACTCTGAAAGGACGGTGTCATGAGTCCCCAGTTCCTTACCGGGGAAACTGAGAGAAAGTGCCAAGGCTCCCACGTTGCTTTTATGAGCCTCCGATGAGTCAGCGTGTGAGAAAAATGAGATGGTGCTGTTCCGGCCTTTTCATAGTGGCCTCGAACAAATTGCTGGGTGTCCCTGAGCATCGCTGTCCCCATTAGTGAAACGGGGTGAGTAATAATAATGACTGTGAAGCTGGCTTGGGGAGCAACAGCACAGAGCCCCCCAGCCCAGCGCCGAGCACACCTCCCACCCCCTCTGCTGTCATCGTCGCCGCGATAACGCTCAGCGAGGCTGCGACACGTGATCACACTTGTTTGAATCCTTTTGTCTTGGTCTCCCATGAGCCGGGCCTCGGATCTGACAAATGGGAGAACAGACCTTTCGGGATGAAAACAAAGCTCTTCTAAAGAGATTTATTTTTACCACTTGTGAAGCATTATTTTTCACATCACGATCTTCTCTCTTCAGATTTGTTTTCCTTTGGAAGAACTTATTGGTAAGAATTTAAAAGCTGTTACAGACAGTGTATGGAAAATTAAAGTCTAAATTTTCTTTATAATTTCAATGCTTATAAACCAAGTCCCATGAAAATAAATGATGAAGGGGTTGGGACTAACATCTGCCTAGGAAACAATGAAAGAAACCTGGTCAACTTATTCAAAATTAGAAATGGTCCAAGAGTGACCTAACAATGGTGTTTGAGCAAACGGGGTGGGTGGTGGGGGAGGAAGGTTGTCAGAAAGAACACTTGCTGAGGACCTATTTTCTGTCCTATGCCGCTGGCTGCTTTTTATGTGTCTCTCCATTACACATTTATATTCCCCCTATTGTGACAGATGAGAAAACTGAGGGCCAGAGTGTCCGTGACACATGCCTTAGGTCACACGGGTAGTACATTAAATAATAAAAAACCAGGGGCATTGGCCTCCAAGTCCTGTTCTCTTTCTACTACGTCATACTTCTGTGATGATCAGCAGTTATCATGTGGTAGCTGATATTTATTTAGCATGTAATACACTGTGGCTTTGTGTTGGGTGCTGAGAGAACCCACGAAAAGAGGTGAGCTTGGACACTGCAGGTGAGGGGTCAAGGCCCAGCATTGCTGACTTTCCTGAGGGGTTCATCTTCAGCACTGTTGATAATTTAGCTCAGTTAATTCTTTTTTTAAAAAAATACCCATATCTTTATTGATTTCACAGAGAGGAAGGAGAGGGAGAGAGAGAGAGAAACATCAATGATGAGAGAATCATTGATCGGCTGCCTCCTGCATGCCCCCTACTGGGGATTGAACCCACAACCCAGTCATGTGCCCTGACTGGGAATCGAACCACAATCCCCTGGATCATAAACCAATGCTCAACCTCTGAGCCAAACCGGCCAGGCTCAGATAATTCTTCGTTAGGAAGGGCTGTCCTGTTTATTAAAGGCTGTTTAGCATTATTAGTGACCTCCAGCCATCGGACTGAGCAACCCTAGTTGTGACAAGTAAAATGTTCTCAGATATTGCCAAATGTCTCCTGGGGTGAAAGTCTCCCCTGGTGGAGCATTACTTAGCTAGACTGATGCTGTGGGGTGAGGGACCACCTCTGGAGAGCTGCTGTTAGATCATTTGCCCGAGGACCTCCCATAGAAGATATTTAGATGCGTGTCTGTTGACTGGCTGATGCCTTTGGTGGCGAGCACTAGTCATCTTTCCTTCCTTCCGACACACTCTGTGCCCCTAGCAGTCTGAGCTCATCATAGGAACAGACAGGAATTAGTCCAGCTACAGGCCACCCCCCTCACAGTGTACTCACCCGCCCTTTAAGAGTGACTTGCATCTCTTCCCCATGGCCTTCAGGGTTCCCCTCTTCCACGTTCTGCACCCCCAGAGATGAACTGAGCTGTGCCCTGCCTCAGCTGAGGCCTCCGTGGAATTCTGCGTCCCGTGCTAAATTAAGTCGCTCTGTGTGTGGGAGGCGTTGTTTAATAGGGCTCCGAGGCTTTTGTCCTTTGCATTTACACACACCGGTGACCCTGGGCCGGGCTGCTGGTCCCCTGGTCCTGCCCCCCCTTCATAGCACCGGTCGCCCCTGAGGTTGCTTCTTCTTACATGTTGCCTCTGCCCCTTCGACTCCACCTGGCTCCCGCCTGTCCTCTGAGCCGAGTGACGGCAGGATTCCGGTCTGTCTGGGCCACTCGGGGAAACCTGGAGCTAGCACACAGCCTGGGGTCAGCGTGTGTGCATTGGATTAGTTACAGGCCTTTGTCGTGAAACTTAGCGTTTCTGAGCATTTGGGTAGCAGGAGCCATCAGCGCTTCATCGTGTGCGCTGGGCACTCACAGGTCCCCTTGCTCCGAAGGACTTTCACTGCTCCGGCCTGAGGAATCTCTCCGACTTCAGGACGTGCTCAGCTTGCAGGGGTACAGGGGGACCAGGACGCCAGGGCCCGAGTCCCCAGCCCAAAGGCGGTGGGTCTTGATGAATGAGCGTCCCAGTGGCCCGCCCTGGAGTGAGATCAATCAGAGGAGAGCTCTCAAAAGTCTCTTAGCATCTGAAGTGGGACTGAGCCCCAGAGCCCACGTGAGTCCCCTCCTCATCAATGTTCCCCGAGTGCCCCCCGAGTGCCCCCCTCCCTTCGTTGTTTTACTCCCTGGCCCCGGTACTGGATTGGTCGGGCTGTCATAACAACGTCTCATCTCCTGGGGCTCAAATACAGAACTTTATTGTCTCAGGTCTGGAGACCAGAAGTCTGAGATCAAGGTGTCTGCAGGGTTGGTTTCTCCTGTGGTCTCTCCTCTTGTCCTGTTGATGGTCGTTTCCCTCCTGCGTCTCCCCGCTGTGTGTCTTTGTCTTAATTTCTTCCTAAAAGGAAACAGTCACATTGGATTAAGAATTATCCATAGGACCTCATATTACCTTAATTACTTCTTTAAAGACCCCATCTCCAAACAGTCCTTTTCTGAGATGCTGGTGGTTGGGGCTTCTACATAAGAATTTTGAGGGGACACAATTCAACCCATAACACACTCCTTACCTGTTTCCTGCTTTTATACCCACATCGGCTTTATGCCCTCAAATTCCTGTCTGCCTGCTTCTGAAGGAACTCAAACTAAGGCCATATTTTTGCTATTTTTTTCATTTTCTCTTTTTAAGTGCCTAATTCTTTTAACACTTCTGCTAAGGTGTAATTATCCACGTTGCACATACGGGGAAACTGAGACTCAGAGAGGCCGTACCTATCCCCAGCACCCTGCGCGGAGAGAACGCAGGCGAGCTGGGCTGGGAACACAGATCCCGGCGGGCCGCATCCTGCACCCCTTCCACCCGCCTCTGCCGCGGTCCCCAGCGCTCCCCAGGTCCCCAGGGAGCCGCTAGGGAGTGAGGAGACTGTAGATGAAAGTCTCAAGTGATCCAAGAAGTTTCCTGTTTTCCAAAAAAGCGTTAATGCTGATGCTTGAGCAGCACTGCCTTCCTGTTCCTCAGATCACTTAACCAGCTCCCTGAGCAGGCTCTGGGGAGGCCTCGGCCCGGCCCAGGGGAATTACAACATGAATAAGATCCTGTCCCCGAAACTCCCCTGTGAAAAATGTCATGTAGATGTTAGTGCCGAGAGAGCTTTGTTCCCAAGGTGGAGAGACGTGTTTTGTTCCGCGATTCAGAACTAAATTCAGCTACTACCTCCCTTTCAAGCGGGGCTTCTGGAAAGCAGTAGGCCGACCCATATCACAGCAGGTTTGAAATTTATGCCCGCTCTCTGTGAAGCATTCTCTGTATTCACACCCCGACATTGCAGGGCACTGACAACCGCACAACGCCACCGCCACCAGTAACAACTGTTATTACCAGTACCGACGAAACTCACTACGTTTGGGCACCCCGATCTGTGCGGGGTCCGTCACTCCACATCACAACTCAATGACGTGGCCGAGCAAACAAACCACAGCCCACGAGCTGTTTTACACGTGAAGACTGACGCTCAGAGACATGACTTCCTCCGCAAGGACCAAAGAACTAACAGATGAGACGCTGCAGATTCAGACTCACGTCCGTGAGTCCAAAGCTCAGAGCTCTGCTCCATGCTCTGCGCTACATGTCACATTTGAGGCCATTTGTCTTGAAAGAGGTGAACTATATACCTCGAACGACAGGGAGGTGCCCTGCTCAGAGTCCCTTTCACAGAATCTGCTGCAGGAAGCATAGACAAGGCTGACTCTTGTTTGAAAGAGGGTCTTTGCAGGTGATCAAGCTAAGGTGAGGCCTCTAGGGTGGGCCCTGAGCTAACATGACTGGTGTCCTTACAAAAAGAGACAGACACCTACAGAAGGGGGACCGTGTCAAGACGCAGGGAAAAGATGGCCATCTATAAACCAGGGGGCGCGTGAGGCTCCCAGGCTAGGAGAAAGGCAGGCAACGGATGCTCTCACGGCTCTGAGAGGCAACCAAGCCTGCTGCCTTAGTCATTAGCTCCAGCTGCTATAACAGCACCACAGGCTGCGTGCCTTATGAAAGATGGAAATCTCTTCTCACAGTTCTGGAAGGCCGCGGTCAGGGTGCAAGCATGGCTGGGTTCTGGGCTCTCTTCTGGGTTGCAGACTGCTGACTTCTCTCTGTATCCTCACATGGCAGAAAAGTCTCTGGGGTCCCATTTATAACAGACTTGATGACACCCATGGGGGCTCCACCTCAGGACCTCACCCCCTAATACCATCAAATTGGAAGTTCAGATTTGAACATACAGATTTGGGGGGGAAACAAACATTCAGACTATCACCCCTGCCTACCCCTTGATCTAGACTTCTGGTGTTAAGGACTGTGAGCCGCTAAGTGCCTGTCTTTTAAGTCACCTGGTCTGTGGTCCTTTGTTAGCGATACTCCCAAGACCTTCCCACAACTGGCTTCTCTGAGCCAGATGGGACCCCCTTGGAAAGGCCATTCTTGAATATCACCAAAGAGGCCTCAGACTTGTTACTGTCTACCATTTAACATTATTTCTTTCCTTAATCTGAAAAAAAATCTTGTTTCTACAAAGTCCACTTCCCTAATTTAGAAGGTTAGCTTTAAAAAGGTAAGAGCCCTCACCTACCTTGTTTGTGGAAACTGCTTAGCCTAAAGTGCAAATAAATATTGACGGATTAGTAAGGACGGGCCGTGGGAGGCAGGCAGGAAGGAAATCGAGGATGGAGCTGGCCTAGCGTCTCCTGTGAGCTTGCTCCGTGGGTCACAACGAAGTATGAAGACTCTATAATCGCTGTCATCACCATCATCGTATATTTTCCTTCATGCTTGAGCCCATTTGTAAACTGCTTTGTCCAGATTCTAGAAACCAGTAGAAGAAATCTACTGCCTCCCCAGATGAGTTTTTCTACAGTTTTATTTCATCATCAACTGCTAATCCCTTTGACCTTGAAGAGTTCCAATTCCAGGGTCTCCTAAAAATAAATATTTGCCTTATCAACATGCTTGCTCAACTACTAATTGCTTTTTTAAAAATACCAGAGCCTTCGCCACAGCTGTGGTTTGTGTAACCTTTATTGATATTATTTTACTTCTAATTACACGTACTTTCCGTTTGTAGCTAAAAGTAACTCTCGTCACCATTCCTGTCAGATTGATCCATGGCACCTTAATTACCATTCCTTTTCCCTGCGATCGTAGCAGAAGTGTCCACATGCATCATTTTCAGGCCAATCCCTCACTCAAAGAGATGACAATTTAGATTTTAAGGAAGCAGGTTTTAGTCGTGGTCCCCGTGTGTGCCCTTGTCATAGCTGAAGCCTCTGCCCCTCTCCCACTGGGGGCCGATTCAGTTAAGGCCCACTCACCGTGCAACGGGAAGAGATGACGATTAGGCCCCAGGGACTCAGCTCAATGTAGGGATCCGCAGTGAGCTCCTGCTATGGGGTTTTGAACATGTCACTTAAGATTTCTGACCTGGCCTGGCCAGCATGGCTCAGGGGTTCAGCACCTACCTAGGATCCAGGAGGTCACAAGTTGGATTCCCAGTCAGCGCTCAAGCCCGGGTTGTGGGCTCGATCCCCAGTAGGGGACTCGTAGGAGGCAGCCGATCAATGACTCGCTCATCATTGATGTTTCTATCTCTCCCTCTCCCTTCCTCTCTCTGAAATCAATAAAAACATATTTAAAAAAAGAAGATTTCTGACCTGTGGGTTCTCTATCTTTTAAACGGACACAGTGATGTCACATGTCTGCGGGGACACTGTGCCATCACGTCTGCCCTAAGAAAAGCTTCCTGGCACATTCTCCCGCTCCAACCCATTCCCTGAGCCACCCTGGAGGCTCCTGCTGGAAGGGGGCTGTCACAAGGCAGGAACAGAGGCTGGACTCCAGAGTCCTGGTTGAAGAGGAGCCCCTGGCTGGAAGACAAGTGAGAGAAGGACTTTTCGCGTTACGCCACTGGATCTGAGGGTTGTTCCATGGGGTGGCCCGCTCGACGGAACAGAAGGAAGTCACTATTTAGGTACCTGAAACACATTATTTCTCATTTTCACGATACTCCTTTAATCTGAGCATCATTGTTACCACTTTACGGGTGAGCAAATGAAAACACGGCTCGTTAATCCTCCGAGGATCTGCTACGGGCTGAATAGGGCTGTCCTCCCGCTGACCCATGTGTTGCACCTCCGAGGTGGCTGTATTTGGGGACAGGGTCTTTAAATCAGTTACTAAGATAAAATGAAACTGTTAGAGTGGGGCTTAATTCAATCTGACTGGTGTCCTTATAAGAAGAGGGGACTAGGACACAGACACACACAGGGTCGACCGTGTGAGGACACAGGGAGAGGTGGCCACCCGCATGCCAAGGAGAGAGGCCTCAGGAGAAACCGACCCTGCAAACTCCTCGGTCTCAGACTTCCAGCCTCCACGACTTCGAGGAAATAAGTTTCTGTTGTTTAAATCACCCAGGCTGTGGTCCTTTGTTACGGTGGCCCCGGAAAACTAATGACAGTGTCGTTACTCAGACGGAGCCTTGCAGGTTCCTGCCACCCAGAGCTCCACAGAGTTTTGGGAACACGCTTAACAATCTCGGCCCTGGCTCCTACACTCACCCAAGACAGCTGTGTACGAAAGAGCCCTGCTGGTTTGATTATGAAGCGAGTTGGCAGGGATTTTGAGTATCCCCATCTCTTTACCAACTCCCCCCGCTTTCTCTCAGCCCCCTTCCCACATTTCCTGGGGGTGAGATTTCAGGGTGATTCTGTTCAGTCTCTGTCCCCACTCACATTTTGCAGAGAAGGAACCATGGCTCTGAGAGGCAAAGCAATTTTCCCGAGGAATCCCCTTAATGTCCTGTATCTTCACTGCGCTACGGTGGGAACTGGGAGGCTAAGTGGCTTGGCCATGGCCATGGGAGTTGAGGTCCTGTGACCTTCACATAACCTCTCTGCCCTTACGGAGTAGGCAGAGGCAAATGGCCCTGCAAAGGCTGACAGGCACCTCCTTTCAGTTGCTATGAATTATACAATATTTCCATATTAAAAACGGTTCTGTGCTGTTTGGAGACAGGACAGAATTGATAATGAGTGATGAATGAACCCCTGCCGGATCCCGGGATGTAAATGAGCGCGGTCTTGATAGGCCAGATAATACGGCGGGGGAGCTGTCAATCACACCTTCGCAGTGGGAGGGGCTAGTGCTGGGGCAGGAGCCCGGCTGCCTTTGTTTCAGAGGCAGCTCAGCTTCAGCGGAACATTTGGATGAGCTCAGTGCCTTTCTTTGTTTCGACTGCCATTCATCATTTTGATGGCTCCTATTGGCATAAAAAGTCACCTACAACTGGAGTCAGGCAGTCTGGGGATGTTCTAGTTGTGTGACCTTGGACAAACCCTTTAATTTCACTGAGACTCAATTGTCTCTTCAATAAAATGGGAATAGTAAAGGTGACTATGTTGTATGTTTTCTGGTAGAATTAAATATTTCAGATGCTTAGTATGGTGCTTGAGATATCATACTTGGCTCTTCCATTTTGATCCCCCTTCCCCTACACATCAATTTTCCTCTCTCCACAATGTACATAACACTTAGATTGTTTAACTCTCAAGGCAGCTGTCAGGGTTAAATTAGGTGATCTGTTTGCAGGCAACTAGAGTTTAAGCTGTAATTTGCATGTAAGGTTAGAGCAAGTGATTCTTCTAGCTATTATGTTTCAGATATTTGCATATGAAAGTGGTTCAGGAAATGCTTTTTGAATTGAGTTATATTAAATCAAACTCCCTTGTTTAAATTTTATGTTTTTATCTAACAAAAAAAATCCACAAGTATTTTTCTGAATCAGAATAGTAAAGTTGCTGGCATTGGGCCATTCAAGGAAGGAAGAAAAGCAACCTGAATATTGGCTTAAAGTTGCAGTGCCCACTATAGGTGACAGATGCATGATTTTGTCCATGGACATCTACACTGCAGATTGCGGACTCACCATTGGTTAACAAATCATTGCACTGCCAAGGTTCCCAAATAAATAATTTTCATTTCCCAAATCATGCTGCTTTCAATAAAATTGCAATCATTTTAAGGAATGCATTAAGGAGGCCATTTTTAGATATGTTCCTGAAGATGATCACTGAATGGCCTGCATGAGTTCGGCTAAAGATTTCCAATCACTTCACCCTGAGAGATAGCACAGTAATGAGATGAGGAAGCTGGTAGGCCTTGCTTTCAAAGTTGTAAAGGAAATGGTGGAAACACGGTGGCTGCTTGTGCCCCATATTAAGCAACACGATGCTAGAAAAATGTCACTTGGAATTCCCAGGCTTCAATGGAAGAGTGAAATTATTTGGCTGGCTAGATGGGATACCTGTAGCCTAATCTTTATGTACATAGATCAGTTTGTGGTCCCTGTTACCCTATATCGTTCCTATAAAACTTGATGAAATGTTTTAATCTTCATTTGATAGGTAAGAAAGGAAAAACTCAGAAAAGTTTGCTGCAAGATAGACTGGAAGTTTAAGTGTAAGTTTTCATTCCCAAGCTCATGATCTTGGGGATATAGCATGATGCTTTGATGTCACTAAAAGGTAGTGTCTTGTCTTCCCCACCCTTGGGTCTCTTCGCATGGAGCCCCGAGCTTTGAGGAGAGAATTAAGCCTCAAGTCATATTAACATCCCCGTAAGTGCTTCAGATCAGGGGACCAAGATTTTGGAGGGTGGAGTGTCTGAACTTTTCCAAGCTGTCCCCTAATAGAAGTAAGATTGCCAATTCTTCTATGAAGACATCATTAAAGTTACGTGTCTGCTGTGACCTCAGCGTGTGCTAGGATTAAGAGCACAGCAAAGAGGAAGGGACCTGGTCTTTGACCTTGAGGAACCCAGTCGATGTCTGGATGAGGAACCTTGGCACTGCATAAGAATCACCTCTGGAGTTTATGGGGAAATAAAACAAGCCAAGAAGCAGAAAAAAATTTTAAAAAGTGCATATTTTTAGCACTCTGAAGGCAGGGGCCAAGAATCTGTAGTATTTACATCTCTCCAGGGATTTAAAAAGGAGCCAAGCTTGGGAACCACTAGTGTATAAGAAAGAAGGTGGATTCTGAGCTTGATTAGAAGACTGATGCAGGCTGGGTTCTCTAGGCTGCTGAGCCTGAGACCAAAGTTTAAGTGTGAGGGCTTTTGAGGGACATGTTGTCCCAGGGAACAGGCAAGAAGGATGGGAGGGTGGAGCAGGGAAAGGGGGAGGGAAGCCAACGCTAGGATGCTCAGGTCATCAGCCACTGCCATGGTGGCCAGCTGTCTGATCCTGTATGGCCATCCAAGAAGCCCCCGGGGATGAACCTTGGGACTGTCCACTTGGGGAAAGAGAAGGAAAATCCATTGATGCTTTGGTTCCATGCCCCTTGTTCAGGTTAGTCACAAATTCATGTCCAGGCTGCATGGGCAAGGCACCCCAAGGCCACCGAGAAGTCTGGGCTGCAAGGGAAACACACAGGTCAAGGCCTGATGGCGGTGCCATTAGTCTGTGCCACCTTGAAGCTGGTCTATCTTGATATACAACAGGTCATCCAGGCAGTGGCAGAAATAAGAGAGAAGCACGTCCAGCTGGTGTGGCTCAGTGGTCGAGCATCATCCCATGCACCAAGAGGTTGCTGGTTCGATTCCCAGTCAGGGCACATGCCTGGGTTGAGGGCTCGATCTGCAGTGGGGGACGTGCAGGAGGCAGCCGATCATGCTTCTCTTTCATTGATGTTTCTATCTCTCTGTCCCTTCTCTCTCTAAGATCAATAAAAACACATTTTAAAAAAAAAGAGAGAGAGAACCAGAAGTGGTTCCCAGAAGGTGCCTGATACAAACCCACCTCGCCTGCCCTCTGTGCGGCCTCAGACTTCTTACCTGAACCTGCCCAGCCTCAGTTATTGCGGGGGCAGACCTGGATAGCAATAAATGCCTAATTTGTAGGGCGACTGGGCGGATTTATCGGATAATGTTTCACCTGGCACAGTGTCCAGCACAGAAAGTAGGACTGGAAAAAATGTGAGCTTGCCTTCCTGCCTTTCCCCTTTAAACACACAGAGCTCCGAATCCCTCCGTGAGGCCTGGCCTCCTCCAGATCCCCGCGGGGACCCTTGCCAAGAGCCGCTCGCTTCACCCATTGAAGAGAGGAAATAAAACTGGAGATTTGTCAGGAGATAAAAGAGAGTCACACACTCCGAAGCCAACAACAACACAAAAATGTCGCCGTGTTTGTTCTTCGGAACAGAGGGTGAGGCTTGATCTTCAAGTACAGCTTTTTTCAATCAGAAAAATAACATTGGATAAAAGCGGGTATATTTTTTAACATAAAGGGCTAGATCAAGCCTCAAACATGTGTACTTAGAGAAGAAAAAGTAAAAGAAGGCAGAATAAAACATGCGCTGTGAGGGCCTCCGGCCCACAGACAGATATACTTGTTAATTTTAGTCTTTGGGTGTTTTATATCGGAGGGACGGTAAGATTCTAGATAGCACTATACCAGGGGGACGGCGGTGCCCCTCAGTTTGGAAATGAAATCGTGCTCTGAGTGGACATTCATGTGAACTTTCACTGCGATGGAGAAGGGGGTTGGTCATCCATGAATACCCTCTAAAGATCTGCTGAGAAAAGGAGAGAAACGGGCAAGGCCACAGGGAGAGGGGGCGGTCGCAGGGAGGCAGAACTTAGGTGTAACTCATGCATTCACGGAGCCGGCTCACGGGCCATCACTGCAGGCACGTGCGAGGGCCCGGGCCCGGCCAGAGGGGTGACAGGGCCCCCCGCCTGCTGCCTTTGGTGCTGGAGGATGTAGGTGAGAGGCTTTTACTCTGTGGCGGTCCCACCAGGCCTCCAGAGGAGGCGATGTTGGGGCTGAAGCTCAGCGTTCGTCTAGGGCTCACTCTGTTGTGTAGGTAGCTTGTTAGTAATTCATAAAGAAAGAGAGCACGTGGAATCGGACGTTAAACCTAATAAACTAGGGAGCTGAGTCGGACGTTAAGCCTGATTTCCTGGGAAGCTGTAACATTCACAGGCTCCCCAGGGGACCGGGCGGCCTCCACCCTCATGACTTAATCCCCAAGCAACCCCGGAGCACCCCTTGAGTGGGCAGCAAGAATCGCCCTGGGGAACACTGCCCAGCCCCATACCAGGCTTACAGAGGGGTGGGGCGGGGGGGATTCTTTTGCTAGGCACATGCCCGATAGAAAACAGATGATGCCCCAGAACTCTGCGGCATGTGCAGTAGGAAACAAATGGCACATGCACGTGGGAGCCTCATCTGGGAAAAGAGTCCATTGGATCAGGGCACTGAACCCCAGAAGGGCCAGGAAAGGGGTTGGTGAGGAGGCGGGCCCAGCACAAACCTGGGAAAGCCCAGGAAGTAGGTTGGATGGTTTGAAAGAAAGCCGTCTTGTTCCCCAAAACCAAGAAAATATATGAAGGATTATCAAGGACCCCCGAGCAGCTGCTGCTGGAGCCCGCCCGCCCTCTCCATGCCCGAGGGGGTGCTATCTGCCTCCACACCAATAAATCTCCCATGCGGGTACCCTTTGAAATTCTTTTCTCGTGACACTGCAAGGACCCATTTTCACCAGCAACAATTCCATGGAGACGCGAAGTGATCTGGTCCGGGCTGAACGTGAATTATGTGTACACTCCAGGCTGCAGCATTGGTTCGACGTTGAACAGCACAGACTTTGGAATCAGAGACATTTAACTTCCTGTCCCTTCTTTGCTTACTAATTACTTGCCGTCTTAATCTTTGTATCACACAAAAACCTTGCAACTTGAATTGCTTAAGGAACGTGCCCCAAATCAACCTCCCTGGAGAGGTTTGAAGTAGAGGGCGGGTGGACAGGAGCCTAGCCCAAGGCCTGCCATCGCTCAAGTTCTCAATACCTATGGCTGCTGCCGTTCGGTGTGTGAGACACCGGGGTGACCTTCAAGGAACCCTGCCCAAGGGCTGTCTACAAATAGGAGCTTTTTCTGTATATCCAGCACAGTCAACAAAACAGAAGCTCTGAATCTAGGGGAGATGAGAGTTCCGGTCATCAGGGAGAGGGTGAAGATGGTCTCCCCAGGTTCTCATGGCCAGAGCACCTCACCCCCTTTCCTCTGCTCCCACGCTGTTCACTAACCCAGCTCCCAGGGACACTGATTTCAGGGAAAGCAGAGCTCTGCTCCATGTCAGCCCCCAAAGGCTGCTCAGTCTAATGTACCCCCCCATTGTACCGCATCACTCTCTTTGCTTGAGATGCTTAATTTCTCTTCGCAGCATTGAAAACTTGCTAACGTCATATGTTTGTTTTAATTTGTTCTTATATGCCTTTGCCATTAGAATTCAGCCTCTATGAAGACAAGAACTTTTTTCTTTGCTGTTTCTCCAAAGGTGATAGTTCCTCAAAAAATAATGATGGGTTATGAATATGTTATTATTATTCAGAATAGTTGTGCATGTAAGTGAATGATTGATTAGTAAACGTGGACATACAAGAACTTGGAAGGGAACCCCCCTCAGGACCAGCTCCTGCTTTGCATTCTCTATTTTACTGAATTGCACAAAATCCCTTTCATGTATTCTGCCCCCCAACTGGAGAGTCCCTGGCATTTCCCTTGCTCTCAAGCTCTGCAGGTAGGGCAGCGCTTGTAATTACCTTTGCATCTCTCCACCCCAGCCGCTGGAATCATTGCTCACCTGGGCCGCTCCTGAGACACTGGACCGCTCTCTCTTCCCCTCGCGTTCACCTTTGCCAATTTCCAGGCCCTAACCAGAAAGAGCTTTCCAAATAAAGGTCTGACTGTATTGACTTGTTCAAACACTTTACCATGTTTTAGGAAAATTTTCCACTTCTTCAAATCACTTTTTTTTTCTTTCAATTTATACCCCAGGCTCTAGCAATAACGAACTCCTCATATCTCTTTCTAGCTTGTCTCCTGGCGTTTGTGCATGCATCGCATTGATTACATATCTCTATTTACTTCTCTCTGCTCCTTGTTGACCTATAAAATTCTTGAGTTCAAAGACTTCACCTTGTTAGCTATTGTATATCTACCACCTGCTGAAATTCATAGCACATCTAGGTGTCAATAAATACATAGACAAAAACACTATCCTGTGTATTTGGTTAGAAAATACTAATCTTCTTGAGTTTATCACCTGGGGAAATGTTGAGGAGCAGACACTAAAATCCTGTGATCCCTCTAGGGCACAAGTACTCTGTGGAAATGTCCTCAGTTGGCTGTCAGCCTCTTGGTCATTTCTATCTCTCTTCCTCTCTCTGACATCAATACTTGTTACAACCAGAAAGCCATCTGGGAAAAGAGCTATAGCTGAACGGGATGGCCTAAATGATGCTTTTCTCTTTTAACTGAAAAAGTGAAAAAAACCAAAGCATTCGATTCTGTACTTTCCCCCTGCCCATCTGTTTCTTACAGGCCATTATGGTGACAGCCTCAAAAAACGTTGGCCGTGAACAACACCTCCTGCTGCTTGAGCAGGACACATCTATACATGTTTGTGCTCCCAAACAGGCCGGGGCTGAAGATGACTACGTATTTCAAAAGTGGGCTGTAGCACAGCAGAGTGAGTACTTACAAACAGGGTTAGCACATGCGTGTGTTTATTTTAAAGGCTAGAAAAAGGCCAAATGCTTCATTAATTTGTGAACTTGGGGATGTATGGGGGAGATATATGAAGAAAGGTCAACACTTGAACTCAGTGCTAACAAGCAAGTTAATAATAACAATAAGAACAACCATAATTATGTATATACATAGCTATTAGTAAGGAAAAGAGGAATTGATGAGTAATAATACAGGAATAAAGTGTGTTTCGCGTACTCACAACCATTAACGACCTTTGCTTCGCCCTGTGCGTACAGCTGTGGGCTGGCTATAAAGTCCAGTGCTGGGGTTTTGCAGCAGCAACACGGTTTGGCGGCCGCCGGGTTCCCTGCGCCTGCTTTTGTGCGTTGGGCGTGGAAACCCGAGGGCGCGGGGGTTAAAAGGCTGCCTGGCTGGGAACCCAGGCGGCCCCGAATCGATCGCCTTGACCTTGCAGCAGCGCTTCCCGTCCGGCAGCCTCGCCGCGCGGGGAGTGGCGCTGGCTTTCCGAAGGCCACGTGGCTGGAGCAGTCCAGACACGGGAATTAGACCCCATCCTTGGTAGTCTCTGAACAATTTCCTTTCCAAATTATCCTTCCTCCTGGGATCCAGAAAATGTTCTGGATCACGGAGGAAACGCAAAAGAAATGGAAAGGAGGTGGACATTATGGTCCTATTCTCAGTTTCCTTTTCCGTACAATGATCATAATCCTTACCACGCAGGGCAGCTTGGAAAGTCTCAGTGAAAAGGAATATCTTAAGAATCAGGCACAGCACTTAGCACACACTCTCTCTC
This sequence comes from Miniopterus natalensis, assembly GCF_054644295.1. Lineage (NCBI taxonomy): Eukaryota > Metazoa > Chordata > Mammalia > Chiroptera > Miniopteridae > Miniopterus > Miniopterus natalensis. Next base: position 197,200,738 of record NC_142081.1, on the reverse strand, counting down.
AAATAATGTGTATATCCTATCAATTCTTCTTAGCAAACGAGGCCAATGGAATTTAGGCTAATGCAGAATTTTGAAATATAGTTTTGGGAACTACTTTTACATTATCAAGTGATAGGAAGTTATAAATTTTAAAATGACTTAAATCAATGCCACTGATAAACAATATATTTAAAAAAATCTATAGGAAACATTTAAAAGTGAATCTGGAAAACGTGTTACTCTGTGCAGGACACCAGTGTGAAATTGCAGCAGGATACTGGGGTCAAAAGGAACATTAATTCTTTAAGGAGTTATGTGATCTTATCAGTCAGAAAAACTGAAAATTATATGTACATTTTATATAAAAACACACATATTGATATATACACACATATAAATGGTTCCATTTTTAAATGAGCTAATTACGTTTAAAGCCTGTTATGGCAAAAGAAGTTAGAATCTGAGTGATTTTGTATTTTCACATTGGGCAAGGTGATCGTGGGACAATTGAACATGATTTCTTTCCTTAAAGCTGGATACAGGCAATAAGTGTAAATCACAGACGGTCACCTTATGGTTCTCGCCCCGTCTTTAAATGAAGCCTGAACCCACACCTGCCTCTTACACCCTCTGATTCTCAATTTCCTTACCTGTGAAATGGGGATAAGAATACTTCTTTCTGTTCCCCTTCATTCCAGCCCAATTTTAAGGGTTAGTAAAATGTCTAAAATGCAGACGTGAAATACTAAACACAAACACATGTTGATTCATTCTTTTGTTCAGTCACTGAGTGTGGTGACGGATAGGGCAGACGTGGCCCCACTCTCACAGACCTACAAGCTAGCGAAGGGCACAGCCGAGGGGAGGAGGCCATGCGAGGACCTGGAGGGGACAGAGGTAGCCCGAGGAAGACACCGGTCTCATTCATATGCAGGGAGCTTTCCAGAAGGCGTGACATCTAAGCTGATTTGTAAAGCATGAATTAAAAAAAAATCTGAAAAGGATTGGGGTGCAGGTTAGGGTTAAGTTTTCAGGTGGAGACACATTTTGGCACATATACAAGAAAGAAAACACATTACTTGTACAGAGAAGGCAAAGAAATTTGCCTCAGTTGGATCACAGATTTCAATGAGAGAAGCTCTGAAAGAGAGGTGGGTCAGGCTGTGTATATTCTTACAAACCATCTTTAGGTTAGACTTTGAGATCAGAGGGAGGTTTTTGAAGGGTTTTAGACAAAGAATTGTTGAGGTCAGTATCAAGAATCACACATCAATTCGCTTGGCAACTCGAATGCTAAGAATTCCCTGGGTCAGGAACAACATGCTCTCAGACATGCCCCTGTTCCCAATCCCTCTCTGCACCCCCAGCCCCACACCTCTTCTCGTTGTCCAGGTTTTCAGTTTTGTGAACAGCACCGGTCTCTTCATAACCTTGGCGTTGGTTCTGCCTTCAAGAGGAAACATTTAAGAGTTCTGAATCTAAGGCTGAAACTTCTCTCCACAAGTTCAAAAACTCTCTTCAGCAAGGAGTTTTAGAATCATCTCCACGTTTCCCGTGACTGAGGCCTGCTCTCCCACACTCTGAGGGCTGCTACATGAGACTGAGAATTGTAGAAAGTTGTTGAAGAGATTTTAGAAATCACGGTGTCTGCACAGCCACCGCCTCTCCACGCCTCAAGGTGAAGGGCTGGGCTGCATCCATATGTTACTCCAGTTCGGTTCAATGCTTTGCCTGCACGGGGAGGAATGGTCCACAAATGTGGGGGCAAACGACAAGAGAGGAAGCCGAGGCCCAGAGTGGGTGAGCATAAGGCCTCCTGACTCCCAGCTCTGGGTTTTCACTCCTGAAAATACCTGGGCCGCCTGGATGCCGAGGCAGGAGAGGCTTCCTCCCTGCTCCGGAGCTCCTGGTCCACGAGCCGCACGCTCTGCCCCCGACTCTCTCCCTCCCGGTGAGCAGGGTGACCTGCTTCCCTGCGGAGGTTAGAGGTCCGAGTTTGGAAGCAGCAGCGTGCCAGCCCAGCCCAGCTGGCCTCCCCTCGTCGGCGGGTGCCCGTCAGTGCCCGCTTTCCTTCCACTGAGGACCCTGGCGGGCTGGGCCTGGTCTTCCCCGGCTCAGCCTGCGGCTCCCTGCGCCTCCCTCCTGTCCCCCTCTTCACTAAGTCCCTGCAGGGAGAGAAATGCACCCCCCGGTGCCATGCCGGGCAGCAGAACCTGCCTGCCCCCTGGGGGAGCTGTGTTGGCCCAGCGACCTGTGTTTACGGGGTGCGTCTAGCTAATTCTGGGCTTCAGATATAATCCGCATTCCCCAAGGTGATCTTTTCTTGTAATCAAGGCAGAATTTTGTTAAGGCTAAGGCTTGATTTTCTCTCCATCAGTTCAGAACTCAAGCTAGAGAAGTGGGTGCTATTTGTTGGGTCCCAATAATAAATAACAGATGTCCCCTACCTCTTTAGGGGCTGTCTCCAATGGGAGGTGTTGGCCGCGCCTCACTGCCAGCGCTGGCCTGCATGGGGACCTGCTCATGACTTCTTCCTGCTGGTCAGAGCCCTTGGCGTATCGAGATTTGCCACAAACTAGCCAAGAACTAAGACACTTCTCTCATTGAAAAAAGTCCATTTCCCATGAATCTGGGCAGGTGATGTGACTTACTTGACTTCTAGTATATAGTAGCTATGGCAGGTGCCACTTTCCAGGCCCTTAAGAGACTATTGATTTTTTTGAAAGAAACAAGGGCTACTCATATGTTTTTGAGTGGCCAGCACTTTATATGTGTGCCAGTTAAATGACAAATATTTTCACTGATGTTCCTACATTTCCACTGACTCCCAATTGAAATTTTGGACAGGCCAAGGAAATTTTTTTCCTCTAAAGAAACAGAAATGACCAAAAGTTAATATCACATTTTGTCCTTTGTAGAGATGTGGACTCATCGCAAAGCATTGCTGTGGGAGAGGGGGGGATGGTGGTGCTTTGGGGAAATGAGAGAAAGGGGGAGGGAGAAGGGAAAGAAAGGGAAGAGAGAGAGGTGACTGTGTGAGCCTGGGCAAGAGGCAGGTGGCTGGAAGTGGAGGTCGAGGTGCCCCTCAGTTATGCTCGGCTCTGCTCCGCAGCAGCCCCACAGAGAGATGAGCGTGTCCTTTAGCTAAACGCTGGCAGGAACCTGGACTTCCAGCAAGCCATCAGACTCCCGGGAGCCACTGAGAGGAGACAATGGGGATGTCATAACAACCAGGATGGCCTGGGGGTCGGAGGCTGTGAGTCCCTTTTCTAACTGCCAGTTAAACCTCCGGGCCCCTGAAACACCCTGGGAGCAGATGGCGAGGACTCACGCTGACTGAGAGTAAATTTCCTGTTCAGTTGGGGGAGGAGTCATACTTAATTGGATTGAAAGAGAATAGAGTTTCTTTACTCTCTTCCTGAATTTGTGGACAAAGTTTTCACCCCTTCCATAAACACTGTGTCATTCCTCCAAGGTCAGTGTTGAGAACTTCAGTCTTTACTGAGAAAGAAAGCAGAGCCGAGGAGCTCAGGCAGTGAGGCGAAGACATTGCTCCCTGACGCAGCAGAGTCAGAGCTGGAACCGGGCCCATCTGGCTGATGCCAAAATGTATTCTTTCCAGAACCCAGCAGGAGACCGTTTCCAGACCCTCATGCCTGAGCCAGAGTGTTACCTACAAGGGTTTGGGAGAAGCCAATACCAGGCAGAACTGCCGTCTTCTGCTTTGTGTTTTCTCCAATGTCATTTGCTTGGGGACCTAAAGATGAATTACTCTTTGTTTTAGAGTTTGTCTTGAATCTTCACTAGCCAGTGACTTATAAAAATGAAACACATTGACTGAAAATGATTGAAGCAAAGCATACTATAAAGCAAGACGTAATACCTAAAACTCTAAGTAGAGAGGGGGAGAGGAAAAAGGGAAACAGATGAACTGAACAGTTTAAAACACGTAGAACTGCCAAACAACAAGAGTCGAATCTTCAGACAAAAAATAAATATTTGGCAAATGTAACCAAGAAAATAAGAAATAAATCACACAAAAATTAGAGATTAGAAGAACAATACAACAAAACTTCACTTAATATTACAAGGAAACACTATGTACCAAGGTGTCCTAAAAATATATTGAGGGGCATTGTATTGTAATTGCCAGTTGATTGGCTTATCTTCTTTGATATTAAGTCATTAAAGGTAAAGATTCTAGTCAGTTCCTGTCACTGTACCTCCAGGACCACACAAAACAAAACAAAAATGAAACACATTGTTCTAGCACACAGGGGGCATCCAATCAATATTCAGTAATTTTCTACAATGTACATATAACTGAAATGACCAAAGAAAATGGAAATGTGAGTAGACAATAACAAAGAAAGCAATTGAAAACAGTTATTAGAAATTATTTCTATGATACGCTCTGTGAGTTAGAGGAACTCATACATAAATTATTTTAGAAGGTAAATAAAAAATAAACTCAATTCATATTATCAAACTAATGCAATTTAGAATTAAATTATAGTTTTAAAAACATCTCTTAAATTGATGTCAAATGAAAGACACTTTGCTGAGCTGAAAAGTCAGGGTTTTACAGTATAAACAGCTAGGTTTTAAATATAGCTTCTATTTCTTATTCGTCACGAAATCCCAGGGTCAGATTCTTCGTCCATAATGCAGCAATTATAATGATTTTTTAGTGCATTTTCCTAGGTAGAAAATCCAGTCAATTACAAATGAAAATCTGTCTTTATTCAAAATAGGCACGATTTTATTTTCCATGTTTTACTCCATTAACCCGAAATTATAGGACTTGCTTCCATGTTATGTCAGTGTTAGATGCTGTAGGCCATAGACTCTCAGCTCTTTGCTTTCACGTAGCACACGGTCTGGTGGGGTGGGCATGTGCCACTCTACAGCTAGTGACTTCAGTAGCCAGCAAGGGAACCTATAGTTTCTTCATCTATAAAGTAAAAGGAAAGAACAAAACCAATTTATTCATATCATTCAATTTCAAAATGTGAGCGGAAATGTAAGTAGAATTTGGGCCTTCGGAGTGATACTGTTTTCATCTCCCAGAGTAAATTGTGTTTTTATATTCAAGATTATAGATATTCTCAGTGGGAGAAATTGGCCTAGAATGTAGTTCTTATGAATTCAATGTTTTGTGCTCTATTAGTCTGCTTGGGATGTCATAACAAAATACCATATACTGTGTGGCTTAAACAACAGAAATTTATTTTCTCGCAGTTGTAGAGTCTGGGAAGTCCAAGATTATGATGCTGGGTGATTTGTTCTGGGTTCACAGACAACTGTCTTCATGTTGTGTCCTCACCTGAGCATAGCAGAGCTCTCTGTTCTTTCTTCTTATAAGGGCACTAATTCCATCAGGAGGGCCCCACCCTCATGGCCTCACCTAAAACTAATTATCTCCTAAAAGCCCCACCTCCAAATATTATCACATTGGGGGTTCTGGCTCTAACTTATGCATTTGAAGGGGAAGGGAGACACAATAGTATGTATCTTCCATAAGAATATTAATTCTTCCTAAACACTTTGAATGTCCTGGGCCCTTTTAAAAATGGACAAAAACAGTTCTAAAGAATTAGAAGTACTCAGTGCAGCTCTTTCCCTTATGAAATCTTCTACGTACAACTTTTCCCCTACAACCTGTTAGGGTGAGATAAAGTGGCTCATTGAGGGCCATGTGTTTTATGTTCTGTACAGGATTCTGTTTTTCCAAGGAAAATCGTTAACGTCTCCTCCATTCTGGCTGCTGAAGGTGGGAGAGAATTTAAGTCCCCTTTAGCTGAGACCCTTAGCTGAACAGTAGGAAAAGTGAGGCCAGAAAAAGGGAAGAATGTGCTAAAGGTCACACAACTCATCTCGGCCTTTCCACCTTAACTAGCTTCAGATTCTTTGAAAAATAATGAGAAATTAATACTCATATTATTTCTTAAATCTATTAACCTCCAGGACTGTCTCCTATGATCTCTTGTTTGGGGTCTCCATGACCAACTTAACAATTCAAATACTTTCAGAATCACAATATTCTGCCTGGTGGTTAAGATTTCTTTTAGGATGCAGTAAAATATGCGTATATTTAATTTTCTTTTTTTAAAAAAATTATCTTTATTGTTGAAAATATTACAGATGTCCTCTTTATTCCCCATTAACCCCTTCCAACCCCTACCCACTCCCCACTCCCTGGCCCTCACCACATTATTGTCTGTGTCCTTGGGTTGTGCATATATACATATAGATTCTTTGGTTAATCTCTCCCCACCTGCCCACCACCCCTCCTTCCCACTGAGATTTATCAGTCTGATCCACACTTCTATGTCACTGAATCTATTTTGTTAATCAGTTTATTAAGTTCTTTAGATTCCATATATAAGTGAGATCATGTGATGTTTGTCTTTCTCTGCCTGGCTTATTTCCCTTAGCAAATATTCTCCAGGTCCCTCCATGCTGTCCCAAAGGGTACAAGATCCTTCTTCTTTACAGCTGCGTAGTATTCCATGGTGTGAATGTCCCACAGCTTTTTCATCCACTCATTTGCTGATGGGCACTTGGGCTCTTCCAGATCTTAGCTATTGTAAACTGTGCTGCTATGGACACAGGGGTGCATATATTCTTTCTGATTAGTGTTTCAGGATTCTTAGGATACATTCCTTGGAGTGGAATCACTGGGTCAAATTGCAGCTCCATTTTTATTTTTTTGAGGAACCTCCATACTGTTTTCCACAGTGGCTGCCCCAGTCTGCATCCCTGCCAGCACTGCACCAGGTTCCCCTTTCTCCGCACCCTCGCCAGCACATGCCATTTGTTGATTTGTTGATGGAGCCCATCTGACAGGTGTGAGATGATACCTCAGTGTGGGTTTAATCTGCATCTCTCTGATGATTAGCGACGTTGAACATTTTCTCATACGTGTCTTGGCCATCTGTGTGTCCTCTTTGGAGAAGTGTCTGTTCAGGTCCTTTGCCCATTTCTTAATTGGGTTGTCTGTCTTCCTCTTTCTGAGTAATATGAGTTCTTCGTGCACTTTGGAAGTTAGCCCCTTATCAGATGGGTCCTTGGCACATATGTACTCCCATGCCATGGGGTTCCTTTGTATTTTGAGGCTGTTTTCTTTTGCTGTGCAGAAGCTTTTTAGTTTGGTGTAGTCTCATATGTTTATTTTTTCCTTTGTTTCTCTTGCCTGGTGAAAATTCCACCATGTGAATATGTCTGTGACTTTACTGCCTAATGTTTCACAAAGGAGGCAAGAGCATACAGTGGAGTAAAGAAAGTCTCTTCAATAAATGGTGTTGGGAGAATTGGACAAGTACATGCAAAAAAGTAAAACTAGACCACCAACTTACACTATACACAATAATAAATTCAAAATGGGTAAAAGACTTAAATGTAAGTCACAAAACCATATATTTAAATTTTCTAATATATCTTTTTCTAATATATCTAGAACACTCTGAATTTTCTTTTTCTTCTGAAAGACTCAACTGAATTCTCCAAGAGAGCTGAACAATTTATTGCTGCCATATAATTTTAAATTTCTCTGCAGAGATAACACAGTAATTATCCACAACGATTGGACTTGTGCTGGGACTGTACTTGCATTGCATTTATTTATTTATTTTTTTTGGCTTTTAGCAAACAGAATTTTATTTGGTAGAATACATAACAGCAACACAAAATTATTTACTGCTCCGAGACGCTTCCTGTGCTCAGCGCTTCTGATTAACCCCCGAGACGGAGTTACTCCGTTCCCCCCACCCCGTCTTCAGGCGGATAGGAGGCTGGCGCTCCTCCGCACACCGTCGGTCTTTCTGGAGTCACCCTCTCCGAGACACCCTTGCACCTCGGAGTTAATGACAGTTGAGCACCTTGAACCTGTGATTTGAAAGTAGCAAAATGAAGCCTCACCTGTGAGGCTTTATGACCACTTTCCCAAAGCAAAGTCAAGACAGGAGGAGAGACTGAGTCAGGACACAGAAAGGGGGCAGACAATAGTCGGGTAAAGACCCCCGGGCTCCAGGCCTTGGCGGGAACTCATTAAGACCCACCTCAGATGCGTGCGGCGCTCCAGAGGCTCCAGCCGGCTGGTTTATGACTGTGGTGCAAACTTTCCCGGGATGTTGGCCTGCGCCTCAGCCTTTGTTCTTGCTGTGTTTTTCTCACCTTGATTTAAGCCCTGGGGCCGCTCTTTTTTTAAGAGGCAGTTGCCGCTGCGAGATGAAAAGCAGAATTATCTGAAGTGAGCCTCTGTTTCCAGCTCCAGCTTTTCAACAGGAACAAAAGCGTGTGTCCTCGCTGTGACCTGGGAGCCTCAGTAATGACAGATTGAAATGTGCTCCCTCTCCCAAGCCCTGCAGAGGCTCATGGTCAGGTTTCTATTGATTGAAGAAACTATTGCAATCTCTCTCAAGTCTTCGGGATGTGAGACTCCTTTCTTCTGCATGTTTTTGCTCCACTCCCTGCCTTTACCTTCTCCTCAATTCCACCCCCTGCAGTGTCCTGTGGTACACTCTTGAACCCCCACAGGAGCCGGGGGCCCGTCCCTTGGGCACTGGGGGCATCTGCAGGGCATTTGACGTACACCCTCAGCTAACAGAGCGAATGGAGACTTGCCCGTTTGCTGTGATTACAGGCTGTCTTAACCCATTTGGCTGCTGTAGCAAAATAATGTAGACCTGGTGGCTTATAAACAGCAGAAATGTGTTTTTCATAGTTCTGGAGGCTGAATGTCCAAGGTCGGGGTGTCAGCACGGTTGGGTTCTGGTTACAGGCTGTTCACTTCCTCCCATGGGGGAAAGGGGGCCAAGGGAGCTCTCTGGGGTCCTTCTATAGGGGCACTAATCCCGTTCATGAGGCCTCCATCTCATGACCTAATTAGCTCCCAAAGGCCCCGCTTCTAGCGCAATCGCTTTGGATGTTAGGATTTCAACATACGAATTTCAGGGGAGGGGGCACAAGACGCAATCCATCGCGCAGGGCTGCTTGCTTGGTGGCAGATTCTAGGCGCCATCAGAAGTTCCCCCATTGTCTCCTGGACACATGTGATAACTGATGTTCCTCATATGAACTGTACATCCTTCGAGGACATGTGAAGTATCTCCTGCTCAGTGAGACCAGGCCCTGGGGAATGCATCGAAGGGTGGAAACTAGCCCTTGGCACTTGACCTGATCAAGTCGTTGATCCAAGGCTCTGTTCAATGCTACCACCAAGGTCAGACTCCACCTCTCACTCATCCATTTGTCCGGGCCTCCTTTCCACCACCCACTCGAGATAACAGCTGGGCTCACCAGTTTTCACGGAAGACTGAGATTGGGTTTATTAATTTTTGTGTTGATCACAGTACCCAGGACATTGTCTGGATGGTAGTAGTTTCTTCCTGAAGACTAGGTGAGTGGGATCAAGCGAATGGAATTTATTTACATCTAAAAATGCATTCCCCAGGGGCAATCGATGGAATTAATGTCTTAACATCTTTGAAAGCCTGCCATATGAAACATAATACGTACAGAAAACCCTAACATTTAGTGATCGCTTCCCACGCATAAACCAGATGCTAAACCGTTTACCTGAATTATCTCATTTACTCTTTACAACCGACCGCCTATGAAGTAGATTCTATTTACAGGAGAAAAGCCGAGACACGGGGGTGGAAAGAGCTCGCTCCCTCACACCCGGCAGGACAAAATTCTGGACTTTTCCTGCAAGGAACTGCATGTAGAAGACGTGAACCAAGGGGTGAAAGCCTCAGGGAGGAAGATTTTGGCTTCATGCGAGGGAAGCTTCTGGCTGGCTGAGGGGTTTGTAATCGAGGCTGGAGCCGCGTTTGACAGGCGCTTAGAGCCGAGCTCAAGCACGATTTGTCTGAGTGTCGAAGAGCCTGCCGTTCAGCCCTGACGTGCCTGGGTCCTCGTCACCATCGCGCAGCTGGCGCGTCCCCTCCACAGCCTGGCCGTCTGTTCGCAGGACCTGTTTCCCTCCCCAGCCCGCGACCGGCCGGCTCCGGCCCACCGTCTGCGACCCTATCACGAGAGCACCGAACATCTCGCTGTTTTGCTTTGGAAACAAAGCTGCGTTTAGTAAAGGAACAAAACGTGGTTTCCAAAGAAGCAAAAGCAAAGGCCTGGACGCCACGCCACACAGCTCGGAGCGGGTGATGGGGTGTCCGGTGCTTTCCTGCCCGAGTTTCTGGTTTGGGACCCGTGTTTGTCTGCCTCAGGTGATGCTCTGTCCCTGCAGGAAGAGGTCCCCACAGCAGCCTTTGGGCGTTTATGGAAATGCTTCTGGTCCCTGGACTTCTCCGGAATTGGCCAGAGGCCGCATCCTCTCCAGGAGGGGTCCTTGTCTCTGTCCCCTCCCTCCGCTCGCCTATTGTTTGCCCACTCGCAGCAAAGGACAATTAATCAGGGCACCGAGTGCTGTGGCCGGTGCTGCCTAATGAACCCCTGAGGGGCCCCTGCCCCGGGGACCTCTGCTAAGCACCCCGCTTCCACTGCACAGGCCAGGCGGCTCAGGGGCCGACCCTGCATCCAGGCCCCAGCTTCCTCCCCACGGGCAGACTCAGGGACACCGACACCATCCGCGTTGCCACCGAGACTGGTGCTTGAATTGAGTCACACGGTTGTCACCTATGACACCACTCTGCCAACAGGGAGTATGCGCCCACTTTTCAAACGAGAAAACTAAAGCATATGGAAGTTACGTAACTTTCCTGAGACTACGGAACTGATTTTAGAATAAGGGTTAGAATTCGGGCTCTTCGTCTCCAAGCGCCGAGGCCCAAACTTACATTCTGTTCCATCTCCTGCGGTGTGACCGCTCCTGGCCTTGGGCAGTGGGAAGCATTTGTATGTCTTCTCTCTAAACGTCTCTAGTTATTGTAGTCTTGACGGCATCTTGGGTACTGATCTTAAGAGTATTCCTGAGTGGATATGCTCCAGGCCCAAAGCTGGTTCCGTAAGGACCATGAACGTAGGGACAGTGCAATTTATGTGGCATCACCAGGGAAACAATGTGGCTTCTTTTCAGACAAGCAAATTTACCTGCTGGAACAATTTCTCCGGGAAAATTCAAAACACCTGGGTGCGTTTACATGCACCTAAACACACAGGAACCTTCCTGATGACCTGTAGTGGTCCCAAAGTTAAGGACCACAGCTCTAGACAGTATGGGTGATGCTAGAGGTAACCACGGGGTGCAGAGTCACCAGCCTTTACTTTAAAGGGCACCAGATCGTTGATATTTTGAATATTATTGTTCTCATCTCTCATGGTTATCCGTGCCCTTCCTTACTTTTGGGCTGGCGTGGGTTCTTTATTGCCCCTTGAAACTGTCATGCATTGTTTCGGGTCTATGGTAGGAAAACACATACTCAAGGTGGTGTGAACTCAGAACAAACCCTCACCGCTCATGGGGAGCACAGGATGGGCTTCACAATCAGGGTGATAATAGAAAAAGTGCTCATACAAAATGTGGAACAGGATGTGAGCGTTTGTCTCAATGGAAATAGTAGAAAAATAAATTAAACTCTAAGGGAACAAAGGATTCTTTTACAATAACTTTTTCTCCAGCTAACTCAATTTAAGGGAAATGACAGATTTTTCTCTAAGATAACATCACACTTAACTTCCCAAGCGTCTACGTTTGTCTTTGACCAAAGAATTTAGAGGAATGATACTACCCTCAGCTGAAGAAGAGTTTTTTCCAACCTACTGAAAGCCATTCTCTTAGTTTTGGTGGGCTCACCCTATAACCCTACACAACCTTGAAACTCATCTCCGCGGGGAATCACTGTTTGTGAGAAGAGAGTGCATTTGTCCTGAAGTGTTTTCTCTGGGAAAATGAAATACGACTTTGTAAGAGACGGTGTGATATGATGATATTTGTACTTATTTTAACACTATATAGGCCAATTCCATTACTCTGAGAACTTTTTATAATGTGTCAACTTGGCTACGATACCTAGACATTCAAACAAATACAAATTTAGGTGCCAATGTAAAGTGGTTTTACAAATGTGCTTAAAGTCCCTCATCAGTGGATTTTAAGTTTACCAAAAGAGAGAGGACCATTGGTGGGCCTGCCCTAATCAGGTGAGTTCGGGTAGCAGTTTGTTCCCACGGCGTCCCAGCCAGCTTGTGATCTTCCCTGCTGGTTCCTCTTCTTTGGCTGAACCCTGACTGATACAACTACTTCATAGTCACAGAAAAGTTTGCTAACCTTGTTTTTTTCATTTATGAGATGGCGATTTGTGAGGATATGTGATCATATTTATGGTTTTACCGGCACCAGATAAGTTGTAAACAAATAAATGTTGGAATTATAATAGCTCAGGGTCAGGAAGCCAGGAAGAAGGAAAAGGTATTCTGGTTTAAAATCTACAACTTGTTCAGTGGACTTTCAGTGAGATGTGTGAATTTTTCCTAAGAGAGAGTAAAAAACTTCATATAAATCCCATGGAAAAAAATTTTTTTCCCCTTAAGACAGCAGTGCTGAATTCCCCGATTCCATTTTGATATCCAGAGGATACATACCAGGCACACTTGAAGACCACTGCATCCTGCTGCTGGACTGGATTTTTAATGAAAATAGTCTAGACGTAATTTTTCTATGGGAAAAGTGTCTCAGACTCTCAAATATAACAGATGTAACAAAAATCAAGGGCAGTTGAGTAAGGGACAGATGGGTCCATTCGTGGTCAAAAGCCGCTGCTATGAGAATTTGCTTTGTTGTTTAAGCATTTCTGGCTGGGCCAAACTCTATATCTTTGAGCCTCTCGGGTATATGACTTTAAAATATATTAGACATTAGTATATTGAAATGATTACTTAAGCAAATTGGGCCTAAGGTGTTTTGCTAGCCTACTTTCTTTCTTTAAATATATTTTTTAAATTTAAGCAAATGACTCTTTTTAATTAATGGTGCATATGAAGTAATAGAATGAGCAGCGCCTTGAGATACAGGGGTGCCAGTGTTTAAAAATCTGAAAAACCTATCTCCTAATAATCTTGATGTCTCTTTTTGACCAAAACACTTTTTTTTTTTGAAATCCTCACTCTAGGATATGTTGTTGATTTCAGAGACAGAGGAAAGGGGAGAGAGAGATGAGAGAGAAACAGTGATTGGTTGCCTCCTGTACATGCCCCCACCAGGGATTGAACCTGCAACCTAGGTACGTGCCCTGAGTGGGAATTGAGCCCGCAAACTTTTTGGTGTATGGGTGATGCTCCAACCAACTGAGCCACGTGGATGGGCAACTGAAACACTCTTTAGAAGTGTGATTAAAATGAGAAGATTAAGTAGATGGAGTCTATAAATTGTACTAACTCATATTCATGCATTCAGTTATAAAACTGTTCATTTATTCAAAAATAAAAAGTCCAAAGACAGCAGGCAGCCTAGTTATGGCGCGTGAAGGAAAGGCGTGAGGCTGGGGGTGGGGGGCGTGTGCAGAGAGATCACGCGGCCTGGAAAGGAGGCGACGCGATGCTTAGATTTGAGAGACGTGCTTTCCCCACGTAGAGCTACGCGTAGGCCCTGGCATCTTATAAAGCTTCTCCAAATTCTGAGACCCGTGCTAGTCTCCAGCAAGTGACAGGTGGAGGCAGAGGAGGGTCCCCAGGGTCCTAGGGCGGGCTCTGGAGCCAACTGCCTGGGTCCACTTCTGGTTCACCTGCACCAGATGCACCACCCTGGTGTCCCTGCATCTGGGCAGCTTCACCTGTAAAAGGAAGATGGCATTTCCCTCCCACGTGAAGAGAACCAAAATTTGAGAGAATTTTGAACAATATTTGGCCCATTGCAAGTTCCCAGATAATGTGAGTTTATTAGTATATTGTGTAATTATTATACATACACAATGCATTATATATAATAATATGTACTATATAATACATACAGTATATCATATACATACATTATATACACAATTGTATATATTATTATGTATATTGCATGGGCAAGAGCAAATAGTGAAAAACATCAAGGTAACAACAGGTGTCCTAGGCTTGTGCTTTGCAGACCGTCAGTTGCTATCAGCTGAATTAGCTAGAGCCCCAGACGTCCAACACCCAACCGTAAATCATCTTTTGTCCCTGTCTTCTCAAATGAGTCCTTAGAAAGGAGGATTCCTGCTGAGAGGGGAAAGTTCGAGTAGAAAGGCAATGGAGTTGGAGCCAACCACAATCTCTGCCTGGCTAGGAACCTGGATGGGATTTTGCAACAGCTGGAACTATTTGTAAATTTGCTCTCATGGTGAGAAAATTGTCCTGCAGAAGTCTGGGAAGAGTGCGCCATCTGTTTAAGGTTAAACTGCAAATAAAACTTGTCTTGTACGGAATCCTCGCATTGTGCTGTGTTGTCTTTTGTTTCTCGCCCCCTCCCCGGTGCACGGTTCGGTACCGACCAGAAGACGGGTGTGCTGAGCTCCATGTCACAGGAAGAAGCCAGGCCTCAGGTGGGCTGCGAGGGACTGAGGAGGACTCTCATCCATAACCGTGCGAATGCAGGCTCCTCAAATGGCACTGATGACGTGATTCAAGGAAAGCTGGCACAGCATCTGCCACCACAAGGATCCTCGTTACAGCCAGCCTGGGCTAAAATGACAAGTCCCAGAAAGATCGCTTGGGTTGTCAGCTCACAGAAGTACCTTGTACACGAGCCACGGTATCTCCATTTCAATGCGTATGGAAGGCATAGTATAGCGTGTTCTCTCAAGGGGTCTTCAAGTCAATTAATAAATAAGTGAATATCAAAATGCTGAGCTGTGTCCTGCCTCCAGGGTTTTCCAGATGCCCAGCTCCCCCGGGGCTAGCCCACCGGGGCCATCGCCACTTTAACCAGTTGCGTCCCCGGCTCAAACTCCCTCCAAGCAACCACTGACCTCACGCCTCCCTTCCCCACTTCCCGGCCGGTTTTCACGTCTCCTGTGTCCTTTGCTACCCAATGTTTCTATCCCATTGGTCGTTCCATCTGTCCTTCAGACACGCCACTCTTTCCTCCACGTCTCTGCCCTGCTGCTGTGTCTCAGCTCATCCAGATCCAGTGCACAGCCCAACACACTCACCTTGAGGATCCCTCACTCTCCTCCGACTTCATGGCTGGAACCAGTGGCTAACATTTATCTTCAACTGTATTGCGAAAGAAATAGAAATAGATATGGATACATTTATAGACATGGGCATGGACATACGTGCACATACACTTACACATACATATGTGTATATGAAGCTGGCTGCCATGTCGTAAGGACACTCTAGCTGCTAACTGCCACATGGAGGTGCCACCAGCAGGGCAGCCTTCTTGGAATCACTTCGGAGGGCGGCTGAGACCGGGATGAAGGTTTCTTTTTCCCACATTTACCAGGCTGGTAGGTTACCCCACCTCATCAACAAAGACAAGCAGGGACCTTCAATATGCTTAGAAAAAATACTCTTCGTGGAAACCCGAGTGGAATATTTAACCCCTTGTAGTCCTGAGAGTCTAGTGTGTGTTGGAAGAAGAAAAGATGTAAATAAAACTTAGGACAGACCTACACCCGGGCTCTTCACTAAGTCCCCCAGACAGGAGACCCTCAGCACCCCCAGCACAGTGTCAGTAAATCAAATACGGCACAAGAGCTCTGTCCCCTCGCCTCTTAATCAATTTCTGCTCAGGGCTCTGGAAAAGGTCCTTGTAGAACATGACATTATATCTCAAAGATCTTTAGAGTGTCCACAGGAAACATTATTACCAATATATGTGCTTCCATTTGATGTCCTTTTAGCAGTTGATGCCAAAAAATAAAAATCTGTTGTTTTTAAATCAGTTTCCAAGTGAGCAGCTCTTGGGTGATTAAGGGAAAAGCATCTAAGTCGTGGGGAAATGTTTAGCAGTGAGAACGGGCTGGAACAGGGTGCTGCGGGGTGCAGGGAGTGGTCAAGAGGCGGGAGGCCTGCGTTTATACCCCAGAGACTCTGCAACAAGCTCTGTGACCTCTCTGTGCCTCAAGGACGTCCCCACGGGGTGAGACAACAATAGTCGCTGCTTTGAACAAACAGCCTGAGCATTAAATGACTCATCACACGGGACAGCTCAGCTCAGAGCCTGATGGGAGGCAAAGGCTCTTAGGCGCATGTTTGCAGCACTGTGGGGTGAGGGAGGCCCACCCAAGACTGTCTTTGCAGCCCACATTCCACTCGAGGTAACTGCAGCAATGAGTTATCCGAGGACATTTCTACCCCCCACGGGTCCTCATTTTTTGACCACGTTGGGCCAGGGGTGAGGGGTTTCTTGAGCACTTTCTCTGTGTCATATTCAGTGCAGAGCTTGGTGGGCCTTAGTGACACTCCCCAAATCCTGCTTCGGAGAGTGGCAGGCGTCTTGCTCTTGCTCTGCTGCAACGATGGTGCATGAGTCAGATAGGGCTGTGTGACAAAGTACCGCAGACAGGGGGCTTAAACAACACTCATTTATTTCCTCACAGGTCTAGGGGCTGGAAGCCTGAGATCAAGTTATTCAGCAGCATTGGTTTCTCCCAAGGCCTCTCTCCCTGGCTTGTAGGGCTGTCTTCTCCCTGTGTCCTCACGTGGTCATCCTTCCGCGTGTGTCTGAGTCCTAATCTCCTCTTCTTATAAGGACACCAGTTAGACAGGATTAGAGCCCAGCCGAGGAACCTCATTTTACCTTAATTACATTATTAAAAACCCTGTCTTTGCATTCAGTCACATTCTAAGGTACTGGGGGTTATTGCTTCAACATATGAATTTGGGGGAAGACACGATTCAGCCCGTAACAGATTATATCAAAAGAAAGACTTTTCAAGGGAAACTTTTGATGCCAAACGTGAAATTGGATAAGGGATATTGGACACAGGTAGGTGCTGACTTTTCAGAGCCACTGGGCTGGCAGGGATGCTAGGCAGGAATGGACTGTGCATTTGGATGGGCCTCCTGGTTTAGGTGTCCCCTCCCTGTGGCCATGTGCACAGGGGCAGAGACACCCTGCCTGGGAGGAGAAGACAGGGAAACAGGCTGGGCCCCACTTGCCTGGGCTCTCCAGGGGTCACATCCCTCCACAGAGAGGCTGGGCTTGAGAGTGTGCACACTTCTAAGGAAAGCTCACATAGAGGCCTGAACTTCTGAGTGTCATTATTTCTGCTATATAAAATTCCAGCATATATATTTTGATTAAATTTCTCTTACCAGGCAATGACAATGTCAAAAGATCAGAGAATTAGAGAGTGCATTGCTGAGCAGGGGAACAGGAATGGCCCGGGAAGGGTCCCCGAGCCCCACAGTTGCCTCGGTGGTTGGGAAAAGCCATGGCCCTGCCACCTGTCCGGGAACCCCGACAACTGTGTTAAAGAGCTGAAGACCGATTCTGCTCATTATTTTCAGCCATTTGAACTTAAAACTATATCCCTTTGACAAGCAACAGATAGAATGGGCTGCAGATCACTGGAAATTCTAATTAATAACCTGTTTGCTGGGCTATTTGCAACATTAAAATTCAACATGCTGATTTGAGTACATCGTTAAAGATGCTCAACCAAATACAAAACACATAACAATGGGAAGCTACTTCTTGCAAATGCCTTCATTTTGAAGTCTCTTCCCCACCCCCACCCCCCCTAAAAACAGTGTCTTGTTTCTGCCTCAGCAGATACAGGAATTTCCTCCACTGGAACCAGAAGTGGGTTGTGACAATTGTCCTTCCGAGAGCAGATGCTGGACTGGACTAGCTGAGACAGGTCTGGGGCCCATCAGACAAGGCATGTTTCCTTGCACAGCTCTGTAGTCCAGTGTCTGGGTTGGCCTGGGCCCTTCCTGGTTTGTGTCTGTCATCCTGGGTGCTACTTTGTAAACTCTCTTTTCACTGGCATCTCGGGTGCAGACAAGACTAGATGTAGCAGACTGGAGCCTGCCATCCTCAGAAAGATCTTCTTGCAAGGCTGGCCCTCAGCGGGTCCTCCAGAACTTGGTGGGTACATGGTTCCCTGCACTGACAAGTACAAAACAGTCCCTAACTAGCCTGGCAGGCGTGGCTCAGAGCTTGAGCATCGACCTATGAACCAGGAGGTCACAGTTCAGTTCCTGATCAGGGCATATGTCCGGGTTTCGGGTTTGATTCCCCCGTAGGGGATGTGCAGGAGGCAGCCGATCACTAACTCTACCTCATCACTGATGTTGATCTCTCTCTCCCTCTTCCTTCCTCTCTCTGAAATTAATAAAAAAAAATTTTAAAAATAAAAATAAATAAAAAATAAATTTCCTCTAGCTAGTAAGTGTGGTTCACTGTGGCTAGACCATGGAGACTATGGTTTCCGCTGCTTCCTTTCTGGGTGCAGCCCAGTAAAAAGCTTGGGCACTGACCTCTAGCGAATTTCCCTGGGCAGGAAGGTAGCCCATGGGTTGTTGTATTTCCTTGCTGGGGGACGAGTGTGCTCTGTGTGACCCCTCAAAAGAGGGACAGAGTAGACGGAGGCCTCACACGGATGCCTAAAACTCTGCCCCTGTCTATTTCCCTTAAGCTCTGGTTGCGAGTCCTTACCACGTGCCTGTGGTAAATTCTGGCTGGGAGGACAACTACACACCGGGTCCCAGTGAACCTCCACAGACCGGTGTGGTCCCAGGGTCCCCAGCACACAGGGGTGGGAGATGGATAATATGGTCACTGCATTTTTGTGACTCAGTTGCACAGTGATTCCAGAAGGGATCAGGACCAGGGGAAATATTTCAGTTTTAGAGTTGAAACACCGAAGCTCAGAGTCTGTCCGTCTGGTCCAGGCCTGCTTGAACCCGTGTCCGTTTGTGTGCGGGCCATGGGAACTTTGTGCCCTTTTGAGTGTGGGCCATGAGGACATTAGCCCTGGAAATCGGGCCGTTTTTAGAAATAATGGGAGAAGCAGAGAGAATGACTCATGTGATGGAGACCACGCCGACCAGTACGCAGGGGTATGGTAAGGACAGAGGACCCAGGCACGCCAAAGGTCCTCGGGGTGTCACTGCCCCTTCTCTGCTCCCCAGGCCGGCGGTGCTCCGAGTCCCCGCGTCAGCACCGAGCGCGGTCTGCCCGGCTCGTGCAGCGGCCGTGGAGGGGAGGAAAGGGCTCGGGCGGAACGCCAGCCCGCTCGCTAAGCTGCGGAGGCGCGCGGGCCGCTCGGCTTTCGCACGGCCTGTCCCCGCAGCGAAGCCGGAGCAGGTCAGGAAGAGATGAACACGTCGCACCAGCCGGGCTGAGGGCTTGTGCCTCTGGAGCTCCCCAGGCTCCTCCGTCAGCGGAGACGAGCTGCGATGACGGCAGAGCCCAAGCAAGAGCCGCGGAGCCATCCGCGCTCCCTGCTCCGCTCTGTCCTACCCCAGGGCGGCCTTGGCCTTGTTTCCAAAGCTCTGTCATCCACGCTGCCGCAGAGCCAAGGGACGGGGAGAGGGCAGAGCTCAGCTCCAATTCATCAGGGCTCGCAGCTCGCCCCGGGGGCCCAGGAGCAGTGGCAGCTGACAGGTAACTGGAAGCAAGGACGTCAGGGAGGGGTCACATCACTTGTGGGCCAAAACCTCGGGAGGCCTGGATCCCCTTCCTGCCGGTGCAACCTTCCTGTGGGGTAGGTAGGTGTCCCCATTTCACAGAGGAAGGAGCAAGGAAGGGACAGGAGGCTCAGCGATTTGTCCCAGGTCACCTGGCTGGTAGGAGAATATGACCAAAGTCTTTTCATTACTCTATTTTATTTTTTCTTCCCACCACCTCAGTAATTTTGTCAATTGGGAAGCTCCTTGTGGGCACCAGATCTTGTTAAACATCAGAAAATCAGCCTGGATAAAGTGAAAGGATCTGGGTTTTGGTGGGAGACAATTTCAAGTGTCTACAAGCTGGGTCCCCTGTGCTATTGGGGCACTCAGAGCTCCCCAGGGAAGGCTGGCTTAAGAAGTAGAGTCCAGCCCGGCTGGGAGTGGCTCAGCGGCTGAGCATCGACCTAGGGTCCAGGAGATCGGGGTTCGATTCCCAGTCAGGGAATAGGCCCAGATTGTGGGCTCGATCTCCTGTTGGGGGTATGTAGGAGGCAGCCGATCAATGACTCTCATCATTGATGTTTCTATCTCTCTCTCCCCCCCCTTCCTCTCTCTGAAATCAATAAAGATATATTAAAAAAAAAAAAAGAGGTGGAGTCCAGGTGAGGTGGGCATGAGGTCCAGCCAGGACAAGGAAGGGGTAAGAGGGACGGAGACAGGTGTTTGGAGGAGGCCTTCCCTGTGTGATGCGCCAGGGTGAGGGGGTTCCTCTGAACTGGGCGTACGGCCTGGCCAGGTTGTGGCCTTTATCTACTGCAAATGACCAGTGACTTTAAGTGAGTCATGTCTCCCTTTAGAACTGATTCTCGAACTGTGTTTTTATACCTTAGTGACTAGGTAACGTGCAATTTGAAAGTGGCTTCAAAAACCTGCTTGCAGCCCTGGCTGGTGTGGTTCAGTTCTTTGAGCATAATCCTGTGCACAAAAAGTCGCCTGTTTGATTCCCGGTCAGGGTACGTACCCAGGTTGCGGGTACTTTCCCTGGTCAGGGTGCGTGTGGGAGGCAGCTGATCGATGTTTCTCTCTCTTTCTCGATCCCTCTCCCTTCCTCTATCTCCAAAAATAATCAATTAAAAAAACATATTAAAAAGGCAATGCAGTAGGATTTTTTTACAAATATATTAGTGTAAAAGTAAAATAAAGCCGTAATGGCAGGATCCCAGTAGGGACATTTAGTTGATGGACATGTGCTAAGATTCTGCTGTAATTCCCTGCTCTGAATGTCCTGTCAACCCAAGAAAGAACAGCACATGGTCAGTTCCATGGCCTCCAAGTGAAAAGTACACTAATATATCTCCACAATGTAGGTGAGGATTGTGTTAGGTTTCTAGGGTTGCTATAATAAAGTATTAAGAACTGGGTTGCTTAAAACAATAGAAATGTATTCTCTCATAATTCTGGAAGCGAAAAGTGTGAGTGAAGGTGTTGGCAAAGCCAGGCTCTCTCTGAATCCTCGAGGGGAGAATCCTTCCCTGCCTCTTCCTAGTTCTGGAACTTCTCAGGAGTTCCTGGCCTCTAAGAGTTATCACCCTGGTCTCTGCCTTCCTGTTCACATGATATTCACCCTTTGTGTGTGTCTGTCTCTGTGTCCAAATTTCCCTCTTTCTAAGGACACCTGCTATATTGGTGTAGGGGCCCACCCCATTCCATTATGATCTCATATTAACTAATTATACTGCAACATCTTTGTTTCCAAATAAGATCACATTCTAAGGTACTAGGGGCTAGAACTTCAGTATGCATGCCTGGGGGACAAAGTTTTATCCATAACAAGGATTAATATGATTACAGGTATAGGCTATTGGGTCAGGCTGGCCTTGATTGAATCTTGATTCCAATGCTTCTTAGCTCTGTGACCTTGGGTAGGTTACCTAAACTCTCTGTGCCTCAATTTCCTAGAACTCATTGACATGATGTACATAAAATGACTTAAGAGTTTCTCCAGACACAAAATACACCCTATTTCCACCCGTGTGTCTGTAATGCTGAGGGTCACTCCAAATTCACACTGTGAGAACACAGCAGATCTGGGTCTTCACTCCAAGTTTCCATTGTGAAGACATAGCAGGTCCAAGTCTTCAATCCAACTTTCCATTGTGAAGACACAGCAGATCTGTCTTTACTCCAAATTTCCATTGTGAAGACACAGCAGATCAAAATATTCACTCCAAGTTCCCATTGTGAGGACATAGCAGATCCAAGTCTTCACTGCAAGTTTCCGTAGTGAAGACACAGCAGATCCGTCTTCACTCCAAGTTCCCATTGTTAAGACATAGCATGTCTGAGTCTTCACTCCAAGTTTCCATTGTGAAGACACAGAAGGTCCAAACCTTCACTCCAAGTTCCCATTGTGAGGACATAGCAGATCTGAGCCTTCACTCCAAGTTCCCATTGTGAGGACATAGCAGATCTGAGCCTTCACTCCAAGTTCCCATTGTGAAGACATAGCAAGTCAGAGTCTTCACTCCAAGTTCCCATTGTGAAGACATAGCAGGTCCCAGTCTTCACTCCAAGTTCCCATTGTGAAGACATAGCAGGTCAGAGTCTTCACTCCAAGTTCCCATTGTGAGGACATAGTAGATCTGAGTCTTCACTCCAAGTTCCAGTTGTGAAGACATAGTAGATCTGAGTCTTCAGCCTGGGACTTCTGAACGTAAGCAAACTGCATTTTTCTCTATATTCCAGCTTAAGGGATTGATGAGCATAGGTTAACATAAATACCTTTCTTTCTTTCTTTTTTTTTTAGTATGTCTTTATTGATTTCAGAGAGAGTAAGGGAGAAGGAGAGAGAGAGCTAGAAACATCAAATGAGAGAGTCATTGATCTGCTGCCTTCTGAATGCCCCCTACTGGGAACTGAGGCTGCAACCCAGGTGTGTGTCTCGACCAGGAATCGAGCCATGATCTCCTGGATCATAGGCCAATGCTCAACTGATGAGCCACCCCAGCCAGGCATAATGCATATTTTTCTTAAAACACTGAATTTAAAAAAGAATCAGAACTGGTTCCCTAAGAAAGGGAGGCACATGGAACAAAGGTAATTGAAAAATCAGTGTCAAAAGCAGTTTCCCTTTTGCCAAAAGTATGTAACCATCAGTGTCCCACAGAATATGAACTCTATGGCGGCAGGGATATTTCATCTCTTTTGTTCACTAATGAATCCTGCTGCTCGGAACCATACCTGGCACAGAGCAGGTGCTCAGGAAATGGTTACTGAGCACTGAATGTGGAAAAACTCTATGAACGAACAAATGTTTTCATTGAAACCTGCTTTTAGTAATTTTCTTTAAGGACACAATTAAAGCTAAACAAAGATTTAGTTATATTCATTTTTATAAAGAATCTTTTATAGAGCAAAAAATGTTGGCAGCGGCCTAAGTGCACGTCAATAGGAAACTGCTTAGACGATGCCCTGTGCTCTCCGGTGGTTTACCGAGTGAGGGGAGGGCAAGGCCTGCAGGGCTGTCCACCCCCTCATCTCCAGAACAGGGGCCTCACAGATATGATTAAGGCTACAGGCCTTGACATGGAGGCAATATCCTGTGTTGTCCAGGTGGACCCAACCGAGTCACATGCATCCTTGGAAGAGGAGAACTTTCCCGGCCATAATTAGAGAGATGATGATGATGATGATGATGGAAGCAGGGGTAGAGGGATGTCCATTGATGACCTTGAGATGTTGATGACCTTGAGATGTTGATTCCTTGGCCTTGTGCCAAGGAATGCAGTGGCCTCTGGGGGCCGGAAAAGGCAAAGGAACGGAGTCTTCCCCAGAGCCACTGGAAGGACCTTGGCCTTCCTGACACCTTGACTTTGACCCAGTGAGACCAGTGTCAGACTGACCCTCGGGGACAGTGAGCTAGTTAATGCCTCCTGGCTCAAGGCGTTTGTCAGGGCAGCAGGCCTCGCACTCCACGACGCTCGGTGCTCACGGCCCCAGGCAGCCTCAGGGACGTGCCATTCGGGCCTAATATAAAATAACAAGGGGTCTGTTTTTAACTGGACCCCACCCTACCACCTACTGTCTGTTACTTCACCCCTTTAACTGCTATGCGGAAGGCAGGGGAGGCGGGTAACCAGAGCCACCAATCTCTAGCCTCTGCTGCAGTGCAAAACTTACTGGCATGAATAATTGCTCAAAATATATATTTTTATAGAAAAATAGCTTTTCTTAAAATAGACGCAGTAGGGTTTTTTTGGTAATTTCATTTCCATGGGATCTGGAAGGATACAATCTGATGACAGTAGTCGTCTGGGAGAACAAGATAACGTGAATGTCAATGTATCTTTGCTTCTCTGTGTATCCTCGTTTCCTGCAATGGACACACAGCGGTTTTGGAAACAAACGCCCTACAAGTTAAGTAGCGGCAGCTGGTCGGGAGGGCAGTGAAACCCCCTTGAGGAGCCCAACTTGAGCTAAATTCCACACTGCCACCAATTCTGCCTCCTCTCCTGGGTGCTGGTGACAATTGCCTATGATGTCCCTTCAGCCAGGCCCCATTCCTTCCTCTGTGCAGCCAATTCAGCTATGAGCGTGCTGACCCCGCGCAGGCAGCCCGGGAGCTGCTTCCCCAGGGAGGCCCCGGCATCGCGGCTGTGAAACGGGGCGTGCAGGCTCATAAATCCCCGCTTTTAAAATGAACAGCACCGCAGAGCGGACACACAGTACATGTTGCCGGGGCAGGCCGCGGGTCTCAGGGGCTTAAAGCAGCAGCACTGAAAGCGAGGAGCTGACTCGAACTCTCCCCATGGAGCGAACTCCCCGTTTTCCCCCTGCTCTCCCTTCGTCCTCTTGCTCGGCTTTTTTTAGGAGGGGGACCTACCCCACCTTCAGAGGCCGCTAGCTCCCCGTAGTGCAGAGAGCGTGGGGTCTGGAGGCAGACAGACCTGGAGGGGGACCCCGTCTCCACCCCTCCCCAGTGGATGACCTGGGTGCGCTCACATCCCGCTAACCTGCAGCTTCTTTATCTGTTAAAAGGGATGGTCGCTATTTCCAAGTTCATTGTGAGGATTCAATACAGAGAAAGCATTTAGTACGGCCGGCCTATCGTAAGGAGACAGCCTGTCATCGTTTTTAAATTATGAGTCATGTTTATTATTGTCATGGTTGTCTGCTATGTTATCTCTCTGGGTGACATCCCAGGAAAGTCACCAGCACTCCCAGCTTCTTGACGTAGCTTGTTTCATGGGAAAATGTAATTTTTAAATTTTTTAAAAATATGTTTTTATTGATTTTAGAAAGAGGAAGGGATACGGGGAGAGAGAGAGAGAAATATCAATGATCAGAGTCATTGATCGGCTGCCTCCTGCACGCCCCCCACTGGGGATCGAGCCCGAAACCCGGGCATGTGCCCTGACCGGGAATAGAATCGTCACCTCCTGGTTCATGGGTTGACTCAGCCACTGAGCCACCCTGGCTGGGTAGGAAAATATTATTAATTTATGTCTGTAACCCAGCCAGATGCCAAGAGGATATGGAGGTAGCTTCTAGAATTGTGTCTGGTGCCTGAGAATATTGTTAATGAGGAAAATGTGATGAAGGAAACGTTACTGTAGAAAAATGGCTGAGCTGAGGATTCATGCCCCAAATGGTTAGTTCCCCAAAGCCGAGCCTTTGGTTATTACTTTTTAAGTTTTATCCTCCTGCTGCAAATTCGGTTTGAATTTCTCTGTGGGCAAAGGCAAGTGGGAGAAACAATAGACGAGGCGGCAGAGGCGGGGTTTCTTTGTCCTGGTGGTGAGAGGAATTCTTCCCATGTACCTTACTGACGGCCCGACTTAATGCAAACACCCTCAGAACTCAGTAATAAATACAGTGCCACAGTTTCTGAAACGGCCCCTCAGGTGAATGTACGGATAACTGCAGGTCTGTGGAGGGGCCACGGTCGAGCTTTCGGGACACGGCCTGTGGGAAACACGGGTTAGGACATCGCAGGAAACAGCTGGTTGTCCCCGGGGCACATTCTCTCCAACACCAAAGAGGGCGGTGCTCGCAGTCAAACACGACAAAAGTCACATCTCAGCCCCGCGATGGTGCTGTGACCTGCCCCCGTCACGGAACAGTCGCCAAACATTTCGAGCTTCTGTTCCTCACCCTACAATGTCGCTTCCCCTCTAGGGCCAGTGTGAGGAGTATATCTACTTTAAAGAAAGCGCGGGACATGTAAAAGTCTAATAAATGACAGATCCCCTTTCTGTGCACTTCCTCCAGGCACTAAAAAATAAAATAAAAGCCACTAAACATACGCAGGAAGCTACTTCCCACTCCCGGGAAAGGCCATGAGGTGTGAAGGCGAAGGGCAGCCACGGGAAGCAGTGTTCGCCCAGGCCGGGCCCTTCCCTCCCCTGCCCGAGCCCATCTACACGGTTCCCCCCGCTGTGCAGGTAACATGTCACCTGTGTGGGGCGTGGGGCAGAACGAGTGGCTCAGCCTGGGCAGAGCCATGGCAGGGAGGGGGCCTCTGACTGTCACTGTCACCACTCACCTTCTCCTCACCCACCAGGGCTTTGACACACAGAAGGGACCCCCTGCCTCCATCAGGAAAGCCCATCAGTGAAGTGATAAGCACATCTCTTGCCCTTTTGAATAAAAGTTAAAAACATTAGTTTGGGCCGCTCTTTAAAGAGCAGTTGCTGCCAGGCGTCCCTGGGAACACCTCCCCTGTAACCCCGGGGAGAGCCAGCGTGAGCTTGGCCTTGCGCACGGATGCATGGCCACAGGCACCCCCCTGAAAGTTTTATGTTACACCAGGTGAGCATGACTGCCCCACATCCCCCCACTAACCCAACAGAAGCCCTCCACGAGTGACCCTTGGCCATTGCAGTTTCCCAAGGCTCCCCTGCCTAAGGCAGAAGCAGACAATCTTCTCGCAAGCTCTCGGGAAACACAAGTTAGTTTTACAGTTTTCTGTAATTCTTCTCAATTCCACACGGCCTTCCTGAGGTCCGCGGGGACCCTGACATGCTTCAGTTACTTCTCCTAATGAAAGTATTAAAGGCTCTTTCTGGTTTCCTCCTGGGCCATTATCTCATGTTCTATTCTGGATTCCCAATCTCTTAACCCAGTTTATAATCGCAGGCTTGTGCAGCTTGCAGTGAGGTTTCTTGACAGGCTTCATTTAAAATGAGCAGCGCAGATTTAAAAAAATTGTTACTGATCATCAGCATCACCATTATCATTAATGGATTCTATTTACTAGATGTCCTCTGTTGGTCAGCGACTCTGTGGAGTTTTTTCTAAGCACTCATTATCTCATAATTTTCCTTTTTTTCACAAAGAAGGAGACAAGCTCAGAGCAATTCTGACTTGCTCCGGAACACACGACCAATTAGAGACGACACTCAGGCTCCAACCTGACGTCTGCCCAGGCTCTTTTTCTTCTTTGGTTAACAAGAGGGAACACAGTGTCCCCTCATGCATGATTAAAATCATCACAAAACTCACTTCTCATTGTTTTACGTTTTAAAACCACCTCGCTACCCATCTTTTCTACATTTTCTCAGAGGAAGCCTCTTTGCTAATGATTGGGTTCTGCCCTCTGGTTCCTTGCAGACGATCTCAGAGGACTGTGAATGGCCCCATCCCATCTGCTTCCCGGGAGAAGTGGCCATGGAAGGTTCCTGAGCAGAGCAAACGGCCTTCCTCCAGTAAGGATTTTGCTGAACCAACGGAGACCAAGAAAATGAAAACCCCCTATAATTAACGTGAGCTTACTGGGCACATTGGCTTAGGGGAAGCTACCATGAGATACAAATTGGAATCATTTGCGTCGTGAGAGCCCTGACCTGAGCCCACCTTCAGCAGCTCCTAAGGTCCCCCTCGATGTGGTGACGGGGCAGCTGTGAGACACGGAGGCTCACGGTCCTTCTGGTTTCCTGCGAAGTGAGGGGTCCTCACTGATCTCCTTGTACCGCCGTCTGCAGGACCCGCCAGCGTCTTGCAGTCAGTGGCTCGTCTGCCCTGCACTTTATTTCATGCACCGCGAGCTCCTGCAGGATGGGGACCGCGGCCTCCGCTTCTCTAGACCCTCTGGAGAGCCTGACATGCAGCAGTCGCTCCGGAAATATGTCTTGAATAAATGTTTGTGTCAACTAGTCAATGTATCACCACACAAAGGAACAGGTAAACAGACATTTAGAATTGACATTTCCCTTAAAGAAAATAAAAATATCAACAGCCAGCATGTATAATGCATATCACCGGACTCTGCTCTGTTAATTCCATGTCACTCAGCTCTTATCTCTACCTTATGACGTAGGTACTGTTATGAATCCCGTTTTATAAGTGAGCACCCGAAATTCAGTGACGAAGCCACGCTTCTTGCCCAAGATCACAAGGGCAGTTAATGTCTGAGTGGGTCTGGGAGGCAGGGCCTGAGCTCTTGGCCACCATGCCAGGTGGCCCAATGGGTCCTTACCCCAAGGCGACGGAGACAGGAGCAGGTGAAGGAGGAAGGGGACAGGATTCCAGGACAGCAGAAGAGCTGCTCTGTGTGCTCTCAGGGGCGCCCCCCCCCAATCCTGCTGACAAGAGCCGTGGAAGAAAAGTCAGGGACAGGAAGGGCGCTCAGGTTTCCTGCCTTCAAGTCCATTAAATTTTCCAAAATAAGTCTCATCAAGTTATGGTCAAAATGAGAGAAGACAGGGAACAAATGAGGGAAATCAATATTCATTTAATATCACACTGAGCATCTGGAAGGCCACTGGGATTGTTTCTTTTTATTAAATTCTCATGGTAACCCTGCAAATACATCTCATCCCTCTTAACCTCAGCCAGTGGGAAGGTTTAAAGAGACAGGGATGGCTTAATGTCACCTGGGTGCAGAGCAAGAATTCAATGCAAGTTTGAGACCCCAAGATCCACACATTTTGCAGGACACCATGTTTTTTCTTTTTTCCAATGTGGAGCTTAAAATTGGCTTTGTGCATCTGTGAAAAGCAGCTCCCCTAGCTGAGTTAGAAACAACCAGGAAAAATAAACCTGTGGCGAGTTTATTGACTCATGCTACCCGGGATGAGTCTCCACAAAAGATAAAGGCAGAAGCTGGAAGAGAAGCTGACCTGTCCCTCTGATGCCCTGTCCTCGCTGCCACCAGCTGGCCTCGGGCGCCCAGGGGCCCTCCTGGAATTCCTCCTTTGGAGATGAGAGGTTTAGACTTTGTACAACCACAGGGAGGGCACCTGTCTCTGAAAGCGTTTCTTTCTTTCTTTTTTATATTTTTTATAAGCCCTTGTTACATGGTTCAGTTATTTCAAGTTTGCTGATGGCTTTGGGACCAAAATAGGCTATTCTGAAAGACACAGTGAGAGCAGCGACTAACTAGGGCGCGCAGCAGACAGTGACATGCTGACAGGCCTCCGGGTCTGAGTGTCACCTTCAACATTCCTATTCCTGATTAGAGTTCAGAGTACAAATGTCGTCCTTTCCTGAGACTTGCATATGACCCCTTTCTAGGACCCAAACATACAGCAAATATCACCTATTCATTTAAAGGGAGGGAGCTATTCTTTCTGTCCCGCACACAATACATGACCTTGTGCAGGCGATTCGATGTCCCTGTGCCTTAGTGCCTTACCTGTGAATGATGGGACGTTAGAGGGTGGTCCCGGGAAGTACTGAGTCATGACCCAGCAGAGCACATGGTGCTGAGTTAGCCTCAGTCAATGATGTTCCTTTGCATGTGATATTATCACATGGATGACTCCCGATTGTAGAGCCAGTAAATCCTAGAAAATACTACTTATTGGCCGCTTTCCTAGAAGATTGCTCACATTGCAAATGCCATCTTCTCCTTGTCTGTTTGGTCAGGTTTGTCATATTTGGTGAAAATAAATTATTGAGCAACTGAACCCAGGGGTTGAGGATGAGTCAGCTGGGATAAAAGAGCATCTTGATTAGTTTAAGACAATATTGGTAATTTCCATTCCCACCACCATCAGTTAACTTGGGAAGGTACCAACGTCTGGCTGTAGAGTTGTGAGGAGAGTTTGTTTCATTACGACAGCCTTTTTGGGACACCAGGGGAGCTGGGCTGAGATGACAATCAATACACTGTGGGTGACAAGCGGAAAGGCAGAAAGGAACTGGATTCTTGATGAGGTCACAGCCACTGTGCTAACTGACCTTAGAACTGTCTTACTCTAGGCTCCTTTGTTATGTGAAGCAAGCCTTTCCTCCTAAGTCACTTCCAAATAGTCTAACTCCCACAAGTACATATTTTAAACCTACTTTTAGTTATTCTTTGAATATTTGACATGGTCTTTCTGTCAACATTTACTCAGTGTAATGAAGTCAGTTGAGTAAGTGTAGATGGACATTAGTGCTATAGAGAAAATAAAACCTGACGCTGGGCAGAGATGACTGAATGGTGGTGGTGCGGGGGGGCAGTGAGAGGTGCTCCACTTTGCCAGCATAGCCGAGGGTTTCCTAGGGGAGCTGACATTAGAGCTGGTATGTTAATGATGAGAAGCCATCAACTTGTAGAGATCTTGGTGAAAGTATTATAAGCTTGGGAAAAGAGGGTCAGCAAATTGAAAGGGCTTAAGGTGTGAGTAAGCTTGGTAGGAGAGAAAGACACGGCCATTTAGTGAAGATGTTTATAAATGGAAAGAAGTTGGTTCACCTGAAACAGCCAAAAAATGAACAGAAGATAGGAAACAACTCTTTGCAAGACTTTGAAAAAACAAGCAGCAAAGGGCAAGGCCCTGAAAGACAAGAAATAAGGTAGACCCCAACTTACTTCCCTGAGGGAGATTCCAGGGCCTGGTGTGGGAAATGGGGAGCAAGGTAGAGCTTGTGGACTCCGTGAGTCCAGGAGACAGAGCTGAGAGCCCAGGGAGACCAAAGAACTAAGAACTTATAAGACAAAATACTGGAGAGGCGAGAGCTGCACAGAAAGATAACTTGGGAGGTTTGCAGAGATTTCCCTGAAATATTCAGCCGGGTACTGATCAGTAGCACATGCTTGAAGGAAGCTCCCGGAGGTCAGGGAGAAAATCAGAAGAATCATAGCTCAGCACTCACACAGTTTTGGGAGTCGTGACTGTTCCCACCAGCTACACTGGACACCTCTAGATTCCCAGGGCAAAGAATCAAGGCCACAGGGAGTTTTGCATCCATAACAAGGAATAACGACCCTGCATTGAACACTGCCTGGTCCTCAAGGACCTAAAGCATTGAACTGTTTTCAAGTAACTCTTAACTGCCTCCCAGAAAAGGGCTCAAGAATGTGTGTAAGAATACAAAATTATCCTGTACCTACCCAGGTAAAAATCTCAGTGTCTGGAGCCCTAACAAAATGTACCAGGCATTCAAAGGAACATGGCTTATCATATGAGGGTAAGTCATCCCACTGAAACTGGCTCAGAACGGATGCTGATATTAGAATTAGCAAGTAAGGACTTTGAAACAGGTCTCACAATGGTTTCCTTATGTTTAAAAAGTAGGGATGTGGAAGACGTATAAAAAAATGAAATAAATTCCCAGAGAGGAAAATAAAACACCTAAGGTGAAAATACAATTAGTAAAAGCAAAATAAATATTACATTTAAAAAAGGAGTTCAATTGAAGACATGACAATCAGATGCTACAAAAATGAAGCACAGAGAGAAAAACAGAATAAAAAAATAAGCAAAGCTTCAGTGAGCTGTGGGAAGACTTTTACTGGACTAAGGTGTGTAACATTGGAGTCTCCAAAAAGGAGGTGTGTGTGCCTGCGTGTGCGTGTGCGTGTGTGTGTGTGTGTGAGAGAGAAGCATAATAGCCCCAAATTTCCTACTTTGATGAAAACTATAAACCCACAGGTTCAATACATGCAATGAAACCCAAACACAAGAAGCATAGAGAAAAGTACACCAAGGCACATAATGAAATTTCTTAAAACCAGTGATAAAGTGAAATAATTTCAAAGCAGAGAAAAAAAGACACTCTACCTATAAAGAAACAAAGTTAAAAATAACAGCAGATTTCTCATTGAAAACAGTGCATGTGAGACGGCAGTTGAAAAATGTCTTTAAAGGACTGAAAACACAAGCAAATAAACAAAGCTCTCAACCTAGAATTCCATACAAAGCCAAAGAAATAGCATAGCAGCCAAGGAAGAGCACTGTTCTAAGGTTTTTATTCTGCACCTGGTGCATTATAGTACAGAGAACATGTAACTATAAAACTTCTAAAAGAAAAGAATAAAACTTCTTAGCTGGGGCGTTAAAAGTCTCATTCATTAAAGAACAATTTGGTAAACTGGAATAGCCAAGAGTAAATATTCTGCTCTTTGAAAGACACTTTTAAAGGAATAAGAAGAGCTGCAGGCCGGGGGAGTATCCGCAAAGCATATACCTGATAAATAACGTACACCTCAGATATGCCAAGAGCCCCTAATACGCCATCATATGGAAACAAGCAGCTCAATTAAAAAATCAAACAGGCAAAGCATTTGAACAGACTCATTACCAAAGAAGACATATGGAAAGCCCACGGGCACGGATAAAGATATCATCGTCACTGCTCCCTTGGGAAATGCAAATTAAAACCACCCTGAGAGGCCACTCTACACCTTCCCAAATTTCTAAATTAAAAAGATTGACGGTCCCAACTGTCGGCAAGAATGTGGAGCGTCTAGAGCCCTCGCAGGCCGCTGCTGGGAGGGAGATGTGGTAGGCCCATTTAGGAAACAGTGCCCAGCAGGCTATTAAAAAGGTCAGCTTGCCCGGACGGCGTGGCTCAGTGGTTGAGCGTCGACCTGGGATCCAGGCGGTTGGGGTTCGATTCCTGCTCAGGGCACAGGCCCGGGCTGTGGGCTGCAGACGATCAATGACTCTCTCATCATTGATGTTTCTGTCTCTCTGTCCCTCTCCTTTCCTCTCCCTGAAGTCAATAAAGATATATTTAAAAAAAAAAAGGTCAACTTGTACTATTCTCTGACCCAGGCCATTCCACTAGTACTTAGCCCCGAGAAGTTATATGTCTACATAACACACAGCAGCTTTACTTGCAATAGTTAAACACTGGAAATAACCGAAATGCCCACCGAAGGCACACCTGTCCGACGGCCTCCTGCTCGGCGAGGAGCAGCGAGGAGCTGCCGGCGCGCTCTTTAGCACACACAGCAGGGCTCGGATTAAGTCCAGCTTTCCGGGGCCCGGGAAGAATTAGAATTTCGTTCAAAGCACAGCATAAAGAAGGACGTCACAGCTCTCGTGAGTGGCCACTTACTCCAAGCGAAACGGACTTGCGCCGTGTTCAGAGCACAGCACCAAGTGGGTTCCCGCAGACGGTTCCACTCTGTCTTTCTTCCATCCCGGCGGTTATTGTTTTCACTGATAAGGAATTTGGTGATCATGCAGATGAAGGGTTTTGTTGGCCAATAAAGCCAGTTCTCAGAGAGAAGCAAACTGGAGTCAAGAGAAGCCAGGTTCTGACAGCCTGAGTCCCTGGACGCTGTCATCCCTGAGTCCAGCACCATCCCTTCCTGCCACTCATGTGAACCAAGACTCTCTGTTTGGTTTTTAAGCCGAAGGCTCAGGGCTAGGATTTGACTATGGCTTGTCTTGCTGCAAAACCCATCCATGCTCAATGACAAAGAACCCCTGTCCTAAGGGGAGGAGCTTGTGTTACAGCAGGAGGGAGGACAGACATCCCCAAATAACTGTGACACAGTGGGGGTGCTCACTGCTGTTCAGAGCTCTAAACAAGGAGCTGTGAGCACTCCCTGGGGAAGGTGAGGGGCATTCTGACGGAGGGAGGCGAGCTGGAGGATAGGACCGCGGTAGAGCGGGTGGTCTTCCCTGGACCTTCAGGGATGGGTAGGATATCACCCTGTGAGAGAGGAGAAGCACAGCTTTCCTGGTGGAAGGAACTGAGTAAGTAAAGCTATACAAGTCAAAAAATAAACAAAGCTCCTGGAAACTAACACTTTGGGAAAAGCATAACATGTTTGAAGGAAAGAGTAAAACATACTGCTTGGGAATTGGCTGAAGTCAGATAATTCGGTCAACCCAGGGACAAAGCTAAATTGTGCTCACTGGGTGGATGGCCAGGTTAGTCTTGATGAATGGTGCCTGAGCCGTGTCCTGGGTCCCAGGGGCTCGGGTGGAGCCATGGTTGCTCCAATCTTGTTCTTTCATAGATTCTTACGTAGATGTACAGAGAATTAAAGCTGAAAGACACCGATGTCATCAAATCTCCCTCTTGTATAGAGAAACTAATGGCCAAGGAGGCAAAGTGGCCTGTCCAAGGTGAGTCGGTAGCAGAAACATACTTAAAGTCGGGTATCAATTTCTCAAACAAGTTGCTTTTCTGCCTGGTCATGTTGCCTGGTCCACTCAGCCCACGGCCTTATCTCTCTTGAGTTTCTTCTACACAGCGTAATAACAAGGAGTTAAAGATAGGAACACTGGATGGAGGTGAGATTATCACAGCAAACAACACTTTGTAAGAAACAGATTGATGCCTGGGCTTGTGGGCTGGAGTCTAAAAGTAACCAACTGGATTGCTGGATTGAAGAATCTCTTAATATAAATGAAAGTCTTGTGTTGGAAACTAAAAGCAGTATATTGTGAGCTTGAAGAGTGTCTGGGTCTTGAACAAAGAAATGAAATTGCAATCATGAGACGGACACTTTCTATGTAATTATACAAGTCACTGCTGGGAAAAAATAAACAAATCAGAACCTATATTTTTACAAATTTATTCTGTAGGCGAGCACCTACTGAGCACCCACTCTGGCTGCTGCGGCCGGTCAGAGCAGGGAGCTGGAGCAGGCGGTTGCTTGTGTCCACCGAAGGCTCATCCTCTGCCTCTTTCTTCCTTTGCCCCTGTCCCACTCGGCGTGGCTTCGATGTGCCTGACACCCACGGTCCCCTATGGCCATTGCCGTGAGCAGGTCGCCAGCCAGACCTGCCCACAAGTACATTCCCTCCTAAGCTCAGCGCGTGCCCCGGTGACAGTGAGGCTAAAGCTTGGCCGACTGGAATCCTTCCCCGGGCAGTGATGTGAGGCCACTGAAGAGAGACGTTCTCTCTTTTCTTTTAGTTCATAACGTCCGTGATGTAACCGCAGAACACCAAGCAGCCACTTCTTAACCCATTAGAATTGTGGGCACATACGGGCAAGTCTCAGAGAGAAGCAGAAGCAGCGTCGGGAGGGGTCGTGCTCTGACAGCGCGAGGCCCTGGGCACTGCCATGCTGAGCCCGGCGCAGGCCACCCTCCCGCTGACGTGAGCCAGCACTCTCCTTTGGTGGCTGAGCTGGTGTGAACCCTGTCACCCAGTTCCGACTGGTGCAGGAATATGGAAGACACGCCACGAGCCCCACTGTGTGCCAGGGCGTTTGCTGGGGGAGAAACTGTAGCAGTGCATGTGGTGCTCCTACCCTTGGGGGGGTCGTGGCTAGTTTGGGGGACAGGCATGGGGATCTATAACGGCAATGCCATAGGATAACAACCTATAGAAGTGAGTACCTTGTACACTGGAAAGACGAAGGACAGGGTAAGCCCTGGGCAGGTGGCGCAGCTGCTTGGAGCTTTGGCCCATACACCTAAAGGTTGCTGGTTCGATCCCTGGTCAGGGCAAATACGGGGACAACCTATCGATGTTTCTCTCTCACATCAATGTTTCTCTCTCTCTCTTCCTCTCTCTCTCTCTGAAAAATCAATGGAAACAAATCCTCTGGTAAGTAGTTAAAATAAGTTAAGAAAGTCTTCCTGGACCTAGAGACACCAGACAGCTTAGTCCTCAGTAAGAATGGTTTACTGCTCTGAAGCAAAAGTCAGGAGCGAAGGCTTTCCAGGTAGAAAGAGAACATCTGCAATACGTGGGATTTTGAAGTAGTTCGGCACATCTGGGGACCTCTGAGAAGGGTGGTGCTGTCCAGGGGAAGTGACCTGCTGAGGGGTTTTAAGCCAAGATGGATGTGATCACTCCACTGAAAACACTTGCGAGTGGAGGACACAGGGCTAGGGCACTTGCTGGAAAATTCCCCGCAGTCCCAGCAAAACGACATGAGCCCAGTAAGAATGTCAGATATAACTGTACACAGGTTGCTGCCAGAGGGGACCCTCGGCTGTGGCTTCCTATTGGAGAGCAAGCTCCTTGGGCCCCAAAGTCCCAACGAAAGCAGCTCATTGCCCGAGATGCCTATGACCCTGGAGAAGGTCAGGTCGGAACCTGCACAAGCCTCCCATTACCTCTCGTGGTTTTTCAAAGACCATTTTCCCGGGTGCACGTTCCCTGTGGAGGCCTAGGTGGCCCTTTAAGCTCATCTAACGCCAGTTCTTGCAAGGTCTTCCCATTCAGAGGGAACATTGTGTCCTCACCTGAGGACATTTTTCCATTGCTTTTCAGAGAGAGAGAGAGAGAGAGACATCCATGTGAGAGAGACATCCATGTGAAAGAGACACATCAATTGGTTGCCTACCGACCAGGGCCAGGGACCAAGCCTGCAACTGAGGTACATGCACTTGACAGGAATCAAACCTGGGACCTTTCAGTCCTCAGGCTGATGCTCTAACCACTGAGCCAAACTGGCCAGGGCCAGAGGGAGCATTTTTCAATGAGTTCTTTGGGATCAGTCATCAGCTTTGTGACATGATGTTCATGAGATTTAAGCTGCTGCAGAGCTGGGCTGTGTCCTACTTACCTCTGAATTTCAATACTTAAGCCCTTACCTGTAGCTAGAAGCGCAGAGAGTGCTCACGGAATGGAATTCGGGGCTCCTCCCTTCCCCACCATGAGAACCCCAGCGTGAAAAGTGCACCCCTTCAGTTTCCCGAAAGCCTTACTGTGTTATTTTCCCCACTAATTATCCAGCAATCAGATATTCGGGCTTAATATTTTAAGAAGCAGAATTTTAATGAGAAGTGAAGGGTAAATATTTATGTCCAAAGCCAACATCACTGCAGCTACTTGGAGGCCCAGCCCCGGGTGCCGTCCTCTCCAAGCTGTGTCTGGAGGCACTATTTCTGCTTCCCCTTTTGTGTGGCCCCTTTTTTTTGTAAGCACAAAGGTTTAGGAGTAAATATAGGGTCCAAATCAGTCCCCCAAACCCATCCCGGAGAAGCATGCTGAGTCTCTATAAGAAATCCTATCAGACTATCTTTTTTTAAGGATCTGCTCTTCATGTGAACCTGCCATCAATTTCTGTGTAAATTGTCTGAGCAGGTACTTGTCTTCCCAAACAGCTGCTAACACTGGCAGGCCCCAAAATAAACCTCCACATTTGCAACTTGCACTTAAAAAAACACACACACATTCATCTGGAAACATCTGCTGAGCTATTTCGTTTCCCCTCCCTCCCAGGTCTGCGGAGGCTGAGCGAGGTGAGCGCACATCTTGAGACTTCCATCTCCAGTAAGAGAAGCTCAGAGGGAAAACAGCTACTTGGAAGGAGATTTCAAAAAGCTAGAGTTCAGGGGAGGAAACAGGATGGGGGTGAGGTGACAGCGATGGGGGTGGGCACAGCTCTGGAAGTGAGGGGGGAACAATCGGTTTAACTCCCTATTAGGAACCTTCTCGCCTGAGCAGATCTGGGCGAACAGCTTTATTCCGAGGCACGTGCAACCCCTTTTAAATGCTTATAATAATGCCCTTCTCAGAAATGTATCTTGAGGCTTATGTTGCAGGATACATGTCAGTGTGTTTAGCATATAGCGGCAACGCTATAAATAGATTGAATGGCTCCTTGACAGACACTTTACAACTCCAGGGGAAGTAATTAATGAGATGATGACTTGAGATTCTCTCCCCCAGATCACTCTGGTGTCTGGTTTACAGACACTCAGAAAGCTCTTCCCTTCTGGGTGGTTTTTGTTGAAGTCCAGTTCACAGGAGGATGCCAGAGGAGGCTTGGAAGAACCTGACACCATCACCTACCCCCTATTTTAAGCCCAGTGCGCTCCTCCAGCCCTAGATTGGAAAGCCCTTGGGAGAGAAGGGAGTAGCCCTTCCTTCTGTGTTTCCCCACTGGCTTTGGCCCCGAACCTCGAGCAAGAAGTGCTGCCCAGGAAAGCCATTGAAGTGACCAGCTGGGTCCCAACAGAGAAAAGCTACACTGTCATTTCACGTCTGGATTTGGCCTTTGCCACAGGTGCATGGGTCCTGAGCAGCCTGGGAAATTCTAGCGCTTCGGATCTTTGGCTACTCAAAGCCCTCCAACTTCCAACCCAGATTCTTCCTAAGATTTAGAGAACTTTGGGAGACATTTTCAGAAAGATGTACGTTGTTTTTCCACTACTTTCAGATGTCACCTGCATCGGAAAGATGCTCTCAGACATCCAATCTCTCCTCTGTACTTTCCTAGTGCATTTTACATGTCTGGATGGATTAGTTATGGTGATGCAGGGTGCTATGCAAGATGAATCTTGAAATCTTAACACTTTATTATGAGACACGTGTTAAGGAGGATCTGGAGTTTGTGGAGGGCTTGAGCTCCACACAGTCAGCCAGGCGCCCATGCTGATGGAGACTTTGGTATCACCATGTGGCTTCCAAGGTCACCCAGGACATTAATGCTCTCCAGGCAGATGGAAGAAGAGAGATCATGAAAGATCCTGCAGAAACTTCTGAAGGGCGAGCTCTGGAAGCAGCGTATATCACTTTGTCCAGTTTATTGCACAGAACCAGGGAGAGGCTGGGGTATGTGGTCACTGAGGTGCCATTTGCTTGACGAAAAGTCTACACAAGCTTTGCTGCTCACACAATAGAGGCAGAATTTCATGGTAAT
The DNA here is from genome assembly GCF_054644295.1 of Miniopterus natalensis. Classification (NCBI taxonomy): domain Eukaryota; kingdom Metazoa; phylum Chordata; class Mammalia; order Chiroptera; family Miniopteridae; genus Miniopterus; species Miniopterus natalensis. The sequence goes on along the minus strand of NC_142081.1, from coordinate 197,162,488 downwards.
AAAGAAAGTGGCTGCTGAAATTTGGCTGCTTGACTCAACTCCCAACTCTATGTCTTGTTTACTGATAGCTCCTTGATCTGTAAAATGGACATAGTAATGATTATTGGAGAAAATAAATGAATTAATATACTTAAAGGGCTTGATACAGCATTGAGAATATTGCCAGAACTCAATAAAGTGTGTTATTTTCATAATAGCTTCCTAAATTCAGCATCAAATAAGTGACATCTACTCATGTAGCACAGTTACCTGGGTTCTCACATCAACCCTAGCTCTGAGCCTCGTTTCTCAGTTATCCCTGCTCTTCTGTAAGCTGCTTTTATCCACCCAATTCATTCTGCTTTTGCTCTAGTTAACCAGAGTTGGTTACTGTTGCCTGTAACCAAAATTCCCTTAGTTTCCAGTCTAGAATACTATGTGTGCACCTACCAAATCATTAATATGAACTAGGTAAGCTCTAAGTCTTAGCATTGAGGTTCTGGCATCTCAGTTCTCTAACTGATTATTTTTTAAGTAATTGGCACCTTGGATAGAGAGCTAAAGAGAACGCTGTACTTATGACAAATAATGGGAGCACGCAGGATATCACAGCTGAAACTACTCAGGTGGCTGCTTTTTTTTTTTTTTTTTTTTTAGTGTTAGCTTTCCTAGAAACTGCTCTTTCATACCCCAGGTTTATACTCACAGGTTATATGCAAATGCTGTTTGATTTCTTTTGTTATTTTTCAGTTCTCTAATCTCGTTTTCTAAGGAGAATGTTTTAAAATCAAGCCAGTTAATGTTAGAAGTTTCATATGGTGCCTTACAGAACTGGAGGTGGGAGTATGTCCAAGTATGTACCCTGTCTCTCCAACATGTTTGTTGGTACATTTGTTCCTTTCATTTATTAATTTAAAAATTTTATGTATTGATTTTAGAGAGAGAGAGAGATTTGTTGTTCCAGTTACTTATGCATCATTGGTTGATTCTTGTATGTACCCTGACTGGGGACCAAACCTGCAACCTTGGAGTATTGAGATGACACTCTAACCAACTGACCTACCCAGCCAGGGCTGTATCTTTCTTTAAATTATACAACTTTCCAGTGTTTTGTAACATGTCCAGTCCACATAATTTCATTCAAACACTCCAGAAAAAGCAAGATCCCTCTTAAACCCCTCCTCTCTGCACAGGTAATTACCAGCTACCCTGCGGACTGTGTAGCTGGTAATCTTTCTAGCCTGGTTCTAAGAGCTTTTATGTACACTGTGTTGTTTGCCTGTAGCGTCTGGGGCCATGATTTTTGTTACCAATTGGAGTCATACTGTTTTTCTCACTTAAGGCTATATCTCTGAAATCTTAGCTTTATTTTAGAGGTCAAGAGAGTTCTATGCAATGTCCACAACTATTAGCCCTCCCCTTATCAATGGTCCTTGGGTGCTTCCTGTCTAATGCACCCTCGCCTCTGAATGAGCTCTGCTCATGTACATTCCCACCAGAATGTAGGAGAGTCTCTGTTTCCCAGCCTCTTGCTAAAAATGCCTATTATTCTTTCAATTTTTGCCACACCCGTGGGTAAGGAGTAGTGCTTTGTTGTTGTATTAATTTGAATCTCACTAGGCTAGGATAGCTTTTCATATATTTATTGATCCTTTGTATCCCTCCCCCTGTAAATTTTATGTTCAATTTTCTATTGGGCTATTTGTCCTTACCTTATTGATTTGTGGGAGTTATTTATGTATCTCTGATTTAGCTGCTGCTTGCTACACACACTGCAAGTGGGTCCTTTTCCTCCAGCTTTCTACCCACCTTTGGGTCCCTTGATCTCCTCCTTTAAATGCATTTGTTATAGGCTCTTTGGTTATTTGTCCCTCATGTTGAAATCTATGCTAACCTCTCTCACCTCCAATACCTGTGAACAATTTATAGTTACGGAGCTTTTGGTCTTGGAAGTACCTTTTTGTGTTCTCTAACCAATAGATCATAGGCCTGTCCCTGGCCCCATACCCACTTTTGGTCTTTTGCAGTCAACTGGTCAACATCCTGAATTTAGGTCTTCACTTCCTCTCCCAAGGCTTTGCTGCCCTGAACAGTAATGGGTAGATCCTGTGCCCCGATGTTCCCCTAGACCAGATACTTGCCTCTCTAGTTCCGGCTGCGAGAGCGGAGGCTGACATTTATGAGCAAATCACAATTAAATTGCACTCAGTCATTATCATGACATAATTACTATCACTCTCTAAACAGCCATAAGTCTTCAGGATTGCTTCCAGTTTTCCATAAGAGAGTAAATTTAATGTCTTTAAGTGAAGGAGACAAACTAGAAGCATGATGTTACAGCAAGGTCTCCTCTTCCCTCCCCCTCACAGGTTGATGTGTAGAAAGATGTGTAGATCCCAGATACTAAAATTCTGGAACCTGGGTGTGCAAGGTCCAAAGTTACAAAAAGAATATTGTGTGTTCAGGAAAGAGTCAAGAAGAAGATGGGCAAGGTGAGGTGTGGAAGGCAATCTGGACAGCGGATGCATTTCAGAGGTAAGCAGAGCTGTGTGGGCCAGAGCAATGACCTTGAATCCAATTTCAAATGAAATGGGAGCCGCTGAAGGACTTTTATTTGGGAAGAAAAATACTCTAATATATGTTTCCAAAAGGTTATCGTGGCTGTTGAGCATAGAAAGGCTAATAGAGGGGCAAGAGTTTTGAAGACACAAGGGGACGATGTTTGAAAGTGTGTTCAATGGAGAGGGATGGTTAGGATGAAAGGGACGTTTTCATTTTCAAGTTTGTCCATCGATGTATCAATCAGAGAAAATCAGTAAGTCTTTGAGTTATTTTATCTTTAGTGTTCTGTTTTCAACCATCAGCTAGAACCTACAATTTTACTTTTTGGAGACATGTCCAAGAAGAGTGGGTGTTTTCAAGAATAAAACCCCAATAATTATTTTTTAAACATTTCTTTTAGGACTCATGACTTCTATCCTGAAAGGGAGATAATTGGTCTTGTCAAGTTAATGGAAGTGAATGCATGGGCAGGAGAAATGCTGGTTAATACAGCTCAGGTCATAGAATAATTAAATCATCATATTTTGCAATTGAAAAATAAATTTTTTTCAGATTAAATTGATTGAAGCAAAAGTTATGTTTTATGTAAATTTTTCATAATGTTCTTGGAACTCTTCATTTTGCTATTAGAGGCCTAATTATGATTAGATTAAGCTATAATTATCTCATAGATATAATTTATCACTCACTGTTTATTTGTTTTTGCAGTTTAGCCTGGTGGAATGACCTTAACAAAACTCAACATGCATGCGCACTCACACACGCTCACACACACTCACACACTCACACACATCACTTACGTAATATTTGACATCATGCAAGTTTTTTACTTTACCTAAGCACCATTCTCCTCGTGTTATCTTTAAAATGGAGATAATTTCAATCTACATTCTTAGTCACAGAGTCCTGAGATGGCCAAATGGGCTTGATGGTTAAAAAGATTATGGGATGTAATTGTTGTTGATGTTATCACTGTGCAATAGATGAGATATGATTCAGCATCATGATAAAAAAAAGGCACTTCCCAAAGTGTCTTTCAAAAACACTACTTTGACAGGACATGCTCCAAAGTATTTTCTTTAATAACTTCACGTGACTGTTGAACTTACTATATTTCAAGTTATTCTGTCACTCAGTATTTGTTGAGTGAGTGAATGATGCCACCAAATTATGTCACTGTGACTTCAGCAATGTCCCTTAATTCTGGCCACTCCTTCTCTTTCCATGACCTTGGCTCAATATCTCCTACTCCCACTGACTCAGCACCCTCCCTACGGGCCTTCCTTCCGCCCATTACTGCCCTCTCCACAGAGCACACCCTATACAAAGATGCCCAAAAGGTTCATCAGCCATTCCTCTGCTCATAAATCTTCCACGGCTCCCTTCACCTGCAGTTTGACAAAAGTCTAGTTCCCTGCCATGGCTTGTAAAGCCTCTACTGCTCTCACCAGTCTAAATGGCCAATTACTGAGATCTGCCCTATTGTTTTAACCTCTGGTGAGTTAAATACGCTGCTTCTCCTGGCTTGGAATGCCTCCCCCACCTTTTCTCAGCTTACTCATTTGTTACTAACCCAGGCCTGGAAAAACCTTCCAGATAATGTGTTTCATGACCTCTCACCTCTGCATAATCCACCTTTCCCTCTACTGAGCTAACTGTGTGCTTTGATGTAACTCTCTCACTTCACTTATCACCCCGTGTCATGACTCTCCAGGGGGAACATGAGATTTAGAGCCTCAGGGTTCAAGGGCAGCTCTTATCTTAGAACTTCGCTTGATGTCTGGCATCAGGCACTCAAAGATTCTGGTGAGTGCACTTGCCTTGGTTTGACTTTCATTAGTAAATCCTTTCCATTTCATTTTGACTAATATATATTTTGCACCTGCTGTATGACACAACTGGGGGAAAACTTACAAAATCAATTGTGAACAAAGCAGATGGATCTCTCTTCCGTGGAACTTTCATCTAGAAAGAGAAACAAGCATTGTACAGTTATTGCAACTGAGATTTTCAACCCAACTGAAAGCTCCATGAGAGCAGGACGTGTCTGTCTTCTGAACTGCCTTGTACACAGCTTGAGTCCGCTGTGTGCATTCAATACACATCATTGCATCAATGATCAGGCTGATCAGATGCACCCTGACTCCTGCAGATGAGATTAACGCTCTGTGATAATGTTTACTTGAGTTTTAAAAACTGAATCCATCTCATGCAATGCATCACACCAGAGTTGCTGGCTCTAATTTTAGGAGACAGAATGTTACAGGGCCAGCAGCCATCTGCTTGCTTTGAGCAAATCTGCGAGAGCAAAGTGTGGATGCAGATTTTTACAGCATTTATTGCATTTTTATTATAATTTTTGTTTTATTAATCACAAAACATTTAGAGATTAAAAAAGATTAAGAAGAAAATTAACATTACCTAGAGGTAATGTCTCTGACCATTTTGGTATATATCTTTCCAACTTTTATGAGTGTGTATAAGGTGTGTGTATGTGACACACAGGGTGACCAACAAGTCTTGAAACATAGGCAAATACATAATAATTAATGAATTTATAGCATGTTATAACACTTGATGAAGTAATGTTACCTTTTTCATGTGATTATTGGTAAGTGTTTGGTGGGTATATATTGATGACAGTCTTCCCTTAGAGCTTAGAAAAATCTAAATGTTACATTTTTTTCATTTCACTGTCAGGTCAGTTTGTGACAATAAAGCAAGACTTCTACAAAATTCTGTCAGATGTAGAAAAAGTATTTGCACAAAAACACGCTCACTTTTTCTGTAGCTTGTGGAGCTCCCCTTCCCTTCGCTCCCACGGAGCAGTCAGAGGGACGCCTGTCATGGACAGAGGAAACAGGGACATCTAGACACAAGGTCCGCTGGACTTGCGGTTGGGCTGGGTGAGGGCCCTATGTGACATGCAGATTCGGAACCAGAGGGACTCTGGACCTCAAGTGTTGCATAGATGACTTTAGATGACTGGGTTTGCCATATTGACACGAGACTGGTAAATCCCGTATGATATTCCTAACCACCTTAAACATTACTCCCTTTACCAATGGCATTAATTTCTAGCACCCTTTATGTTAATTAACATATCCTTTGGCATAGATTTTAACATTATAAGTGTCACGTAACCACTTTAATTATGTATGGTTCTTGACATACATAATTAAAATGCTCAGCTACAGCCTGGACTTAAATTAAAATTTACCCACAAATGTTAAACTTTACGTACAAACATCACAGTATACAGAAATATTTTCAACATGGGTTACCCTGCAGGCATTATAAGGAATATTTTTTAATTCAGCACATCTGTATGTGAATACCTATATTTGTTATACGAGGATCCATTTGTAGATTATATATGTGAACGTACAGATATAAAGAGAGAAATATCTAAATGTAACAAGTTTATACGATTAAGTATCCGCTTAAATTTTTTTTGCTGAATTAGTGTTGCACAATTTTCACAGTTATCTACATTTCTGACATGCTGCTTTCCCCAGTTAGCATTATAGCTTGAGCACTGTTTCCTTGCTAGGAATATTCTTCAGATGCAAGATTTCTGAAAAGACTGTTTTTTGTGTGGCTTTTCTTTACTAGATATGATACAGCCCATCTCTTAAAATAAGAAAATAACTACCGTTTATCAGCAGCATGCTGTGTGTCAAACAGCGTTTGGAATTTTCAAACATCACGGCATTTAGCTCTCAAATGCAACTCACGGGACTTGCGTCATTTCCTAAGTCCATCCTACAATGTTGCCCAAACCCTGGCAAATACGGGAGACGCCTCTGTCACACTGACCTGCCTTAGGAGCTTCGGAAAAACTGGTAACAGAGCAGCAAATCCCAAATGCGCATTTATTCTAGGCAGGGCGTGGGGACAGTTTTAAACGTTAACTCATTTAATATTTATTCTCACCTATAGCCGAGAGCTTGTGAAGCTTCTTTACCACCCCTGGGTCCTGACCCTTTGCCCGGCCACCTGGGGTGGCCTCACAGAGTCTCGGAGCTCTGATGCCTGTCATCTCCATGTCACCTAGTGCCCAACCACCTCCAAGAACAGGGACCCGACGCCTGCAGAGACGGCCGACACCCAGCAGCTCGGCTCCGACTCCCAAGCTGAGGTTAGAGAGAGGTGACCGCGAGGGTGGAAGATTGCCTGGAGCCAGACTGGCTTTCCCTTGCTCAAGTCTAAACATGTTAGAATCTGGCTTTCACCTCAGGGGTCCCAGCCTGACCAAACGCCCTTTGTCCCCAGAGCGGCTTGCTCCCGTGACCGGGCGGGCCCACTGCAGCGCGAGGCTCGGGGCCGGCTCCGCAATGACTCGCTTGCCCTGTACCCCGCCTGCTGTTAAGCAGGGGTTAGCCCACTGTTCCTCTGGGGGCCTTGGTCTTCTCAGAAGTGAGGTGGGGACACTAATACCTTCCTTGCAACGTTCTTAAGTTGAGGGAAAATCCATGTGGTGCTCCAAAGACAGTGCTTAGAAAGCATTAGGTGCTCCAGAGCCAGTAGCTAACCCTTAGAATTACTAACGAGACAATCTCTGTCACGCATTCACCCCATGCGTGTTTATTGAATGTAGGGTCCAGGTTCTGTGAGGGTCAAAGTCACTTGGTAGGCAAAGAGCGAGCGATACGCCTCAGGAATGAGGTGGAGCATCTTCCCTTCCTTCATCTTCCTATGCGATGACCATCTCTCTGGAGACCTGAGGTTCTTGGCTTAGCTCCCAGGGCCGCCTAACAAACTGTCACAACTGGGAGCCTTCACACAACAGAAACTTTTCCTCGCAGTTCTGCAGGCTAGAGTCTGAAGTCAAGAAGGCTCTGGGAGAGAGTCCTTCCTGGCCTCTCCCAGCTCCTGGCGGTCCCTGGCACTCCTTGGCCTTCTTCCCAGTGTCTTTTTCCCTGTCATTCCCTTTTGAGTCCTTTCTAAGGACACCTGTCAGTGCATGTAGGGCCCACCTTAGTCCAGGATGATTTCATCTTGAGACCCTTATCTCATTTACACCTGCAAAGACCTTTATTCCAGCTAGGGTCCCATTCCACGGTTCTAGGGGGACAGATCTGTTGGGAACCACTATTCAACCCACTACACCATGGGTCCCCAGTATCTGCCTTCTGGAAAGTGCTACAAAACTTTGCCAAGTTCAAGTATTTATGTTCAGAAGAGGGAGCAAAGAAATGGGGCCTATCGCCATCATTATAATCAAATCACATTTGATTATTGAATTTTTATTTTATTTTGTTAAATTGTAGTCCCTTTCCAGCTCTGTCTCTCTGAGCAATGCTTTGAATCCCGAGACACCTGCATCTGTCCCGCTTCTCTGTTTCTTAACTTGACGAGAGAGTTTGGGCAAGTGACTGAACCTCCGTTGGATTCCAAAGTTCACATGTCAAATAGAAATAATGAAGGAGATGCACAGGTTGTTGGGAAGGTTAAATGACACCACGGGTGTAAAATGGCCCGTCTCCTGAGACATGCATGACAAACCCTTGGTATGTGGCCAATGCTGTTCTCTGCCTCTACGACACTACTCTCCAGTCCAGGATTTGCTCTCCCAGGCCTCAGGCAGAATCACACCCACTAAGCGCAGATGCAACTTTCATCCTCAGACGGGGATTTGTTTCCTCTCTTTCCAAGCTCTCCGGAGGCTGCTCCCTCTGGGGCCCACATCCTGCCCAAAACAGTGAGCCGAATTCTGTCGTCTTCAGAGTTTCCCTCCATTCCCCCAAGGCCACCCTCTTAGCCTGCCTGGGATCGGTGCAATCACCCCTTCAAGTAACAGCTCTGCAAGGCCACTGTCCCTGCTCACCTGTCTCCGGGTCCCACTGCACACCTGAAAGGCGCTGGGGCTCCGCATGCGCTCACTGCCCGCTTGGGATCTCGGGTGGCTACACGGTGTCCACTCCCCGTGTCCCTGTCTTCGCTTTCTCGAGGCTGAAAAGTACTTCATTCCGTGTTCTTCAGGTAACGTGTCTTAAACCCCGACGCCCCGCTCCATTCACCCGCACAGGCCCCTGCCCCTGCCTTTTCCAGGCCCTGCGCCCGCTGCAGCGCTGCCCCCAGCCCACCTCTCCCGGGCTCTGAGCCCCCAGGGCGGCTGGGGGCCGCCTGTCTCTCCCGGCAGCCGGCCAGCAGACTTGGGGTTGTGTTCGGGGATTTTGCGGGGAGAGGAGAGGGTGTCAGTGTAAGGGAGCAAAAGCACCGAGACAGTGAAGCTGGTGGTCTCATTGTCCTGACTCCTCTGGGGCTGGGGTGCCCTCTACCGAACACCCAGCCTTTTTCTCATTAATGTGTCGCTGACATGAAATATTATATTAGTTTTAGGTGCACAACATAGCGATTCAACATTTATACACCTTATGATGTGAGCGCCATGGTAAGTCGAGTAACCATCTGTCACCGTGCGAAGCTATTAGGATATTATTGACCGTGTCCCTGCGCTGTCACTTGCCCCTGATTTATTTATTTTGTAACTGGACGTTGTATCTCTTACTCTCCTTCTCTCTTTCCACCCACCGGCCTCCACTTCGCTGGCAACCACCAATGTTTCCGTCTCTGTGAGTCTGTTTCTGTTTTGCTGTATTTGTTCCTCGTTTGGTTCTCACAGTCCACGTGTAAGTGAAATCACGTGCTGTTCGTCTTTCTCTGTTTGACTTATTGAACTTATCACGATACCCTCTTGGTCCATCCCTGTTGTCTCAAATGGCAAGAATTTATTCTATTTATTGCTGAGTAATATTCCATTTTATTTATGCCCACAGTTTCATCCATATATCGATGGGCAGGCAGCTAGGTTGCTCCCATTTCTTGGCTATGTTATTAACGCTGCAATAAACATGGGGGTACATATGTATGTATTTAAGTTAGTGTTTTGGTTTTATGTGGATAAATACCAAGAAGTGGAATTGCTGGGTCACAGGCTAGTTCTATTTTTAATTTACTGAGGGCTCTGCACACTGTTTCCATGGTGCCTGCGCCAATTTACTTGTCAGGTTGGCCTCTCCGTGCAGTTATCTCTTTGGAAGTTGGTACCACAGCCTCTCCTCCTTCAGACCCACAGGTGACAATGGCTCCCCACTGTTACCAGCACCCAGAACAGAACCATCCGGGGTCACCTCCCTTAAACATTGACCACATTATTGGAATGAGTCCCTTTCTTAATTTCTCCTTAAAACTTCCCACCTGGAGCATGTCATCTTTTTGCTATTAGGACTCTGGCAGGATTAGTAATTACTACCACAGGTGGCACCAGAAAAGAAACCCTCAAAATCAGATTCTGGGGTGAGGGTGCTCAGATAGTTAGAAGCACACATATAGTCTCTTCTCAGATGGGGAAATGGAATAAGGGGAGTCTGTGTCCTGTAGAGTCATCGTGACTACAAAATTATCACCAGCAAGGCAGGGGGTGAAGTGTAAGTGTGAGCAAAACACCGACAGGGCCAAGAAAACTAGACCCACAGGGACATGGTTCTGAGCTGTCCCCTCCCTCCCTCCCTCCCTCCCTCCCTCCCTCCCTCCCTCCCACAGATGCTCCCCCTCTGGACTTTTCACTCCAATGATCAACATTAAGCACTTTGGTTACTCTAGACTGGGGTTTCCGTTATCTGTTCCTCTGCCCCGTGCACGCACCTTTACATGGCATGAAACACGGCTACACATGCTAGCAGAGGATCGGGGGATGGGGGCAGGGAAGGAGGAGCAGAGAGCTGAACAAAGGAGTGAGGGGGGCGAAGAGTCGCTGAAGCTTCCAGAGCCGGTCAGCCGCAAAACTGACAAAACTCGAACCGGGAGCTCCTCGGCCCCATCTGCCCTCCCCTCCCTCACCGGCCCGCGGAGCGTTACTGCCCTGCGGACGCTCCCATTTCAGCCTTGATTTCCAGTGTCTTAGGTTCCCATCGCCTGAAACAAACAGCGGCAGAGCCGAGATCGGAATCCAAACTCGTGCTTTCCATTTGCGGCTGTCAAAGGCCAGCTGGCTTTGCTGTAAGGTCTCCACCGGGCCGCGGGCTCCCGGTGCAGCACATCGAACATTTAATCTCTGGGTGCCGCCCTGTCTCCCCGGCTCTCGTCCCGAGCACCCTCGCTGCCGCCGAACGAGCACAGCAAGTGTTTAAGACCCTTTGATGAAAGGCCCCTTAATTGAATCCTTTGAAAATGAGCAATTATTAACCTTTCATGAGAAATATCCTGGGCAGTATCCCGTAATGGGAATTGACAAGAGCGGAGCAGAGTCTTCGAATCCGTCGAGGCCCGTAATTAGTATAGATGTGATCATTAGCAAGCCCATTTCCATCCCCCGCCTAGGAGAGGAGTGCATGCTGGGCTTTCTCGGGAAATCGTGTCCATGAGTCAGGCAAAGACGGCCCGAGGCGGCCGGGGACCCCCAGGGGCGGGAGCAATGCAGAGGGCGCGCCCTCAGCGGTTAGGCCGGCTCCCAAACCCAGGGCTGCTCGTGACCTTGGGGCAGCCACACAACTTCTGAGTCCTGGCTTCCTCATCTGTGAAATGGGGATAAGTTAATTTTGGCAACCATGTGAGGACTATTTTCACTTTGAGAGACGCTTTATTTTATTTATTTGTGTTGTTTTTATTTATTTGTGTTGTTTATCCTCATGAGAGGATATTTTTTGCCCATTGACTTCAGAGAGAGTGGGAGGGAGGGGGAGAGAGAAACATTGATGTGAGAGACACGTTAATTGGTCCTTTCCCGCATGTGCCCCAACCGGGGCTGGGGGTCGAGCCTGCAACGGAGGTACATGCCCTTGGCTGGAATCGAATCTGTGGTCCTTCAGCCCCTGGGCCAACGCTCTAACCACTGAGCCAAACCAGCCAGGGCGAAAATGCTTTACTGATGCAAGTTGTCATCTTCAGCAGTGTCGTCCCTGTGAACCTGATCATTATATGTGGTTTCTGTTTTGTTTTTTTTGCTCAATTATTTGGTTTTGATGTTGCTGCTATTACATATCCTAACTCCAGTGACCTTCGGCATAGCGACTCCTTAATAAAACAGTCCATGGTGACCTTCTCTTCATCCATCTACCCCTCCTTTTCGTGCCCTTCCTTCATCTTCCTCTCCACCACGCTCCATGTCTCCCATTCTCCTACCGGAATGACCGAAGCGACGTCTCAGCAAGGGCACGCTGTCCAGCACCGTTTCACTGGCTGTAGCCACGAGCCTGGGTCACTCACGCCTTGGACGCAGCAGCGTCCTGGACAGTGATGAATGGACGCCGTGCTCTCACGCCTAGGTGTTGGCTGGGGTTCGGCCCATCTAGCTGGGCCTAGCTCAGCGGGACTCCAAGTATGAGTCCTGTGTGGCTCTGCTCCGCCGCCTCCCTTCCTTCATGCTCTCCTCATAGTGAAAGGCAGGTGTGTCTATATAAGCACACGCTATGCCATTGATCAAATGCTATTTGTTAAAGCCTCGCTGATTAAATCCATTCCTGTGGTCAAGCCCGGGGTGAAGGACTGGGTAAGTGACAACGACCCATCACACCGCGGAGCCAGCATCGGGGCGTAGCCGGGGAATGAGTATTTGCTGAACAACAGTCTAGTGCATCACACACCATGTCACTCAAAAATCTTTGCCGAGCTGCCACTGGTAGGTTTCATTTGCATTTTTACGCCTTTTAAGAATGAAACTTTTTATATGGTCTTTCTTTAACACGTATAGCATTTCTTCTCCTGTGAGTTGCTCTTGCATGTTGTTCTGGGGGGTATTTCTCACAGTGAATTGTTAGGGGGCTTCACAAATGGAGGATGTTCATTCCTTTTGTGGGTCAAGAACAATTATTGGGGGTTATCCCTTGCTTTTCAATTTTTATGCAGTGCTTTAATATGTTGTTGGGGAGGGAGGCTGCAAGGGGTGTTTCGGAGGCGAGATCCCAGAGTAAAGGAGGCCCACGGCGCCGACACTGAGAGGACGGCTCCTCCCGCTGTGCCAACGCTGGTTACATGGACCGCAGCGAACAGTGCGCCAAGGCCGCAGGCGCAGTGGCATCATGTGGGGCATCGTTACATAAGGTCACCACCATGCGCGCAGGATGGTCGGGCCATGGACCGGACACCGAGACCTATCAGCCCTCACCCAACACACCTGACATATGTAAATTTAAATTTTTTCAAAGCTCAAACCTATGCCTTTTTAGCTTACAATTTCTGTCCTAGGTGTCATACTTAGGGAGACCTTCCTTACCACAAAATCATACATCTGGGTGTGTTTTTGGTTCTACTTTGTTTTCATGTTTATAAAATATATATATTTTCTTCTAGTACAGGTTTGAGAAGGGATTCTTTTATATTCCTAAATGAATAATCGTGTTTTATGTTTAAGATGAGCCTTGAGGAATTCACTCAAGGAGCGATAGGCTGATTTGAGGATGGGGTTAAGGATGGTTAAAGGGGATTAGGTCACCCAGAGCCCAAGGGACCACCGGAGCAAGGCAGGCCTGTGTGCCAGGAGCTTTAGATGCTCACCAGGGCATGGTCATAGCAGGGATTCACAACGCAAGAGGTCAAGGTCTGAGTCACAGCGGACTCAAGGCCATGGCAAGATGTCCAGAGTCTACTCCAGGTACGACGGCCCATCTCATCTCCACCGTGTTTATGTTGATCCAAGGACCTGACTCCAAGGACTCCCAAGCAGGGAGCAGGTTAGGGATCCAGCACCAGGAGCCATAGTCTATTCTGAGCAGCTGGCTCCTCTCTTTCTGCTGAGAGAGAAAGAAGGAGCCCCCTGCTGCCTGCTGGGACATGCACCAGACCCCAGGCTTGGTTCTGGGGCAGTGAGAACCCAGAGAAAAACTGCCAAGGTTTGAGGGAGGGGGGATAATCCATTTGCTGCCCCAAGAAAGGAGGCCCATCCCCAGAGCAGTTAGTGAAATCTGCGTATCACCCTGACAGCCTGGGAGCAAGAGGCCCACATCAAAACATGGAGGAAAACTCTTATGGGAACAGTGATGTCCCGATGTTTTGGAGGCATCAGATTGAATTCAATCAAAGTGCAATATCCAGGCTGAGCCCCTGAGGAGGAGTTTGCATCGGGTCGAGCAGCTCCCAGAGAGGCCGGTGATTCTGTTGAGCAAGCTTCGGCTGATGACTGCTGGGGGCTGACAGCTAAGCAGAGAGCTCAGGGGCCGCAGGAGACACTGAACAGCATTGCCAAGCCCAGAAGCGCACCATCTGGTCCGTGGGACAGGTGTACACACAAGTCACACTGGGGACTGTGCTGAAACAGACACCTAATCACAGTGCTGCAGAAATAAGCAAGGGAGAGAGTGAGACTGACTTGGGCCAGGCAATCGAGGTCACCTTTCACTGGGCAGTGGCATTTAGGCGGGGCTGGATTTCTTCCCAGGGTGGAACTGCACAGCCAGGGTTGACCACAGCATTTGCGGGGCTGGTGCAAAATGCAAAGGTGAGCCCCTCGTTCATTTGGCAGAAGATCTTTCTCTGAGGTGGCAAGAGGGCTCAGGGTAAGAAACAGGGAGTCGGAAGACTTGTCGGAAGACTGAGAACGGAAGGTGGTAAATCAAGACAAAAGGCAGGAGCCGTTTGATTTCATGAAATTCAACGCATTCAACGGAGAAGAACACATTTAGAAACTGTCCTTTAAAATTTTTTCCAACGTCAGATCTATTATTTGTTTTACAAACTGTTGATGATGGGGACTGGTGTCCTTTTAAAATATCCTTATTTGACAAAATAAAATGACATCAGTCCTGTGTCACTAGGGACCCATCCAGGGCTACGATTCCTACGTTTTGGGGGAAATTTTATGCCCTTGTTCAATTCTTGGCGTCACTCCCCTGCTCTGCTGAAGGGTGGCTGCGGCCCTGAGCGCAGGGAAGGGAGGCGAGGTTGTCAACAGGGAGACAGGCGTGAGGAGTATTAAGAATAATTCTGTGAGAGGAAACGAATGGTCAGCGTCGGTTCCAGATTGAGGACGGGCAATCCTGCTTCAGTATCCGGATAATTCCAGTGTAGGTATGAGCCTGTATTCTCAGTCCGGCTAACGCAAACAATTCCCTTGACTCCATTCCTGTTGTCATCTGCAGCATTTCCAGCACCGAAACTATCGTGTTCTTTCCTCCTGCTGAATATAACCATTCCCATCCCCTGGATGGAAAAACGAAACTGTGACGTGGAGGCCAGGCTCATACCTGTCGCCGGGCCCCACAGATTCCAGGAACCAGACACCCTCCCTTTCGCGTAACCGCGGGCCGTCAGCTGGATATTGATTTATGAGGACGCTTGGGAGAGCAGAGTTCGGTTTACATTTTTGAATAATTCCTTCACTCTTTAAAGGAAATATCTTTCAAAGATACATGGCCCAGGGGCCAATATTCATCTTTCAGATTCGGTTTCAGTCAGGAGCGAGAGAGGTGGCTGCTGCTGCTAAATCACCGGCTCTTAGGAGCTCAGTGCCGGGATCCTAGAGCTTTTCCGAGCAAACAGGCAAGTTGCTGCTCTCGGCTCCCCACTGCGCCCCTAGCTGCCTCCCCTGCCTAGCTGCAGTTTCTCTGTGAAGGCCAAAAGGGAACCATATCATTAAACAGCCATCGCTGCTGAAAACCAGAAGACTCACTTTGGGGCGAATGAACCCTCCAGCTGAGACGCGCCCACCCTCGTCAGCCACCCTGGGGAGTGGGAGAGGGGTCCCCGTGTTTCTGTCCTGTGCTTCCTAATAAGTAGAGAACAGGCATCTGGAGCTTAAACTCGTTGTGTTGAAGGCTGCCACCCAGGAGGTCCCTGCGGAAGGTGCAAGACAATACAGAGGAAGTTAAAGGAAAAAAGGCAGCAGGACATTTTCTCTTCTAAGCCAAACGGGGCAGAAAGATAATTGTGCAGCTGTAGTGACCAAAATGTGGGGAAGTAAGGTCAGCTCCTGGTTGGGGTCAACACTGGGGGTGAGGTAAGGTCAGCTCCTGGTTGGGGTCAACACTGGGGGTGGGGTAAGGTCAGCTCTGGTTGGGGTCAACACTGGGGGTGGGGTAAGGTCAGCTCCTGGTTGGGGTCAACACTGGGGGTGGGGTAAGGTCAGCTCCTGGTTGGGGTCAACACTGGGGGTGGGGTAAGGTCAGCTCCTGGTTGGGGTTAACACTGGGGGTGGGGTAAGGTCAGCTCCTGGTTGGGGTCAACACTGGGGGTGGGGTAAGGTCAGCTCCTGGTTGGGGTCAACACTGGGGGTGGGGTAAGGTCAGCTCCTGGTTGGGGTTAACACTGGGGGTGGGGTAAGGTCAGCTCCTGGCTGGGGTTAACACTGGGGGTGGGGTAAGGTCAGCTCCTGGCTGGGGTTAACACTGAGGGTAGGGCAAGGTCAGCTCCTGGTTGGGGTTAACATCCAAAGCTTCACAAGGCCCAGGACCACTTCTGCATTTTCTACTGTTTTCTTTCCCGGTGCCCATGTAGTACCTGCAGAATGCCTGGTGCAGAGTAATATTCGAGAAATACTTGTTGAGTGGAAGAACGGGCGAATGATTATACAGTTTGATCTTATTCTTTGTACAGTACTCTTTTCAATACATATTTCTTAAGAAACTACCATCTTAAGACTTCTCCAGGATGTTCCACTCATCCGTCCCCATTTAATTGGAGCTGTTCTCCTAAGTGGTGTCCCTGTTTTAGATACAGAGACACATTCAAAGGACTGGTTGAGTTGCCCAAGTCCGCCCCGCTAGCTCAATAGTTGGCGGGATTCAAAGGAAGCCAAGTTCGCCCTCCCCTTCACTCGAGTCACCGTTGCTGGTGAGGAAAGGCTGCAAAGGACTTCACACCAAAAGCAGAGACAGCAAAAGCAAAAGTAAACAGGTGGGACTACACCAAACCGAGAAGCTTCTGCACAGACAAAAACATCAACAAAATCAAGAGGCAACTTATGTCATGGGAGAAAACATTTGCAAGCCATATATATAATGAGTTAACATCTGAAATATGTATATAAAATTCATACACCTCAATAACAAAAAACAAGCAATCTGATTAATAAATGGGCAGAGGAACTAAACGGAAGACCTGCAGATGGCCAACAGGAGCATGAGAAGTGTTCAATATCTCTAATCAGAAGGGAAATACAAATCGAACTCACGATGAGGCATCAGCTCACACCTGTCAAAGTGGCCGCCGTCAGAAAGACAAGAGGCAACGAGTGCCGGCGAAGGCGGAGAGAAGGGAACCCCTGTGCGCTGCTGGTGGGAACGCAAACTGGTGCAGCCACTGTAGGAAACGGTGTGGAGGGTCCTCGAACATCAAAGATAGAGCCACCCTAGGAGCCATCGATTCCTCCTCTGCCTGTATGTCCAAAGGGAGTGAGAGCAAGATGTTGGATCCTGTACGCTCGTGTCAATTGCAGCATTAGTCCCAATAGTCAAGGTATAGAAACAACCCAAGTTCCACCACTAGAGGAATGGGGAAGGAACGGTATATACACACACACACGGATGTGTGTGTATATCTGCGTTTGTGTGTGTCGGTGTGCGAATGTGAAGCCACGAGGAGGAAGGTGCTGCCTTCCCTGTGCGATGGCGTGGATGGACTCGCAGGGCTCGCGCCGAGCGGAGCCAGCCCGGCGGGGCAGGCCAGCAGTCTCGCCACGAGCAGAGCGGAGTGGAGAAGTGGCTGCTGGGGCTGAGGACTGGGAGGCCTAGGCAGGGGCCGCCGGAAGGGCCCAGGCTCTCAGCTCTACGAAGAGGGCCTGGGGACCGAAGGCCAACACGGCCCGACAGCTGACATCGCCGCATTAAAGGAGGCTGAGGCTGTGAGTCACAAAGTCACATGAGGAGCCACGCACGCGGTGGCCTCACTCCCGAGGCTGCTTCCTTTGCGCAGATCGGGGAGCCCATGGGGAGCCCATAGAGGAGTATGGGGCAGTCTCAACACCTTTCCCCTCGCTCTGAGGTCAGCGGGATGAACTCCTAGGAGTTAAATGTGTACTCGCTCGGAAGGAGTGGCGGCAGGGGAAGTTAGTCCCGAGGACTGATTCACTGGACCTTCCTGACTCTTCAGGGAGGACCGGCTACGACTCAGGTGACTACTCACCGTTACCGCTGGTCTCCGAGCCACTGGGGAGGCCACGGGCCACCGCGGGCTGCACTGTTCCCTCCAGGGCTGAGACAGTCGATGGCCGGCAGTGTCTGGTCTTCAGCAATTTCCCTCCACCGTGATCAAAGCTGCTTTGAACTCCATGCAAACTGACTGGAAACATTGCAAGAAAGATTGAACATTTCCCATAAAATAAAGACACAGTTTGCTATTAACACAGCTGCACTAAAAGCCCTCTTTTCCTACTGTGCTCAAAATTCATCAAAGAAAATCTATCCTAGTAAACAGAACATAATCAGCCTTACCTCATTTCTTGAAAACAATGTGCTCCTTTGGAGGGTTTCAAATACTTCTTCAGTATTTAAAGTGATGTATAATCATCTGTGAAATCAACCATGGAGTCTCAGGGCATCATAAAGAAAAAAAAATCTGGGGATATTCATCATTTCACGTATCCGTATTACACAATTTATTTCAGGGTGTACTTTTGTAATTTTTAATTTTTGCTATCAGAGTGTAGAGTAGTCTTAAGCATAATTTTGGCTTAGATGTTATAGTTTATCATGAAAGGTTATTATTTTATTTTTTGTGGGATTTAGGATGATCTTATTGAATCTACTATTTTAAGCCAGTTGTATTTTATTTTTAGGATGATGGTTTGGCCTTTTATTTTGCTCAGGAATACATTTTTAGGCACTTGACTTTATAAAAGAGTAGAAAGTCTTATATGCTTGTGATATATTCTTTGACTTCATAAAAAATGTAGAAAAGTATAGGGAGGACCATTGGATTGGCTGAGCTTCTAAAAGTTTAGATCTAGAGGCAATCTTGGACTTATTTAGGTTGAAACTCTTGCTTTGTTGATGAGGTAAGAGGCTCAGATTGGTTAACTAAGACCTTTGGGTCACCTGCCTTGTCAATGGCTCTACGGCTCACCGAGACCCACTCATTCCAGATAACCTCATCAGCATCCAACCTGCCTTTTTGATAAATGGCGCATCCTTAGAACTGTGGCCTCTCTCTGCGCCTGTTCAAAATTTCAATGGTCAGCTCATTTATCTGATAGCTAACCCTGAGTGTGGGGTCTTTCTTACGACGATCTGATTCTTATATTATGTAAACCACCCACTGGCCCAAGCTCCAGTCTATAAACACAGGGCTCTGTGTCCAGTGACTCTGTCCTCATATTTAAAAAGCAATCCCATGTCTCACATGTTCAGGGGAACTATTTATTCACCACTTTCGTGACTATTTTCAGCAGAAATGAACTCAAACGTTGCTGGTTTCTGACACCGTCCCAAACTCCACCCACCCAAAGTCACCAAAAGTCATTTCCCTAAGGAGGAGTGCAGATGAGAGCAATGCCCAGTGGCTCAGTCCTGCCTCCCCGCTAGCCTGCCTGACCCAGAGCAGGCAAGCTCTGGTCTTTTCTCATCCTGGCCACAAGCTTAGACAAAAATGAGAAGTGAGAATCCCACATCCGTGAGATAGAAGACGGAGTGTCCTCAGGGCTGCCTGCTGCTGGGGAGCAGGGGCAGTAACTGTGGGGCTCAGTATTGTGAAGGCCCGTGTTTCAAAGCACCTCTGGCACGTCTTCCAAGCACTTTCATTTTTAGTCGAGTCGTGTGGCATCCCCGGTTCCTGTGAACTTATGCGATTCCCAGTCACTTAACCAGCCCATCAATTAGGAATGCAATGGCCAGAGTTTTAAGACTAAAAGGACATAAAATATATGAACAGGAGGCTGTGGACAGTCACCGCTGGCAGCGTCTCTGTGGTCTCACTGAAGGATGGGAACATGATCTACCGTTTGTGGGACACTTCGTAAGTTATCTCTTCCGTGCTTCAAACAATCTACATTTAGGGAATAAATAACTCAGAAGATAAAGCGGGGCAGAGCTGTGGTTCTGAACCGGGCTCCGACGCCGGCTCTCCACTGGAGGCCTGCCGAAGGGACTGGCGGGCACGCGGTCGGCGAGGGTGGGCGCCCGCGGGGAGCGCGGGGAGCGCGGGGAGCGCGGGGAGCAGCGCCGCCGAGCAAAGAGGCCACGAGAACGGCATGGAGGGCCGGTGCTCAGACGCTTTCCGAAGCCTCGGCTCCAGCTGCCTTCCAGCGGAGCGTCATGGGCAAGGGTGCTGCGGGGTCAGGCCTCAGGTTGCTGGGATCCCAGCTTCATTCCCCCACCTGTTGGGCAGAGAATCTTACATAAGTGGTTTATCTTTTCTGCGGCTTGGAGTCCTCACCTGTGAAGCGGGACATAAAGCTTCATCATTTAATGAAATAATCTAAGTACGAAGCGCAGTGACTGGTACAATGTAGGCAGCAGGCGATGCTAACTTTCATCGCTTACTAGCACTTTACTCACCTGGGCATAATGCAAACTTGTGTTTTTTCTCTTTTTATTCCCTCTTCTGTCTCAGGACCTCTTCCTCCTCCCCTCCCTTCGCTTCTTCTAAGTGCTGAGCACCCGTTGTGTACAGTGTGCTGGGTTAGGCACTGGAGATGCAGAGATGCAGATAATATAGTCCCAAGTCTTAAGATGCTCGCAGTTTAGAGAAAACAAGGTCAGCAGGAAAAAAATGACAACAGAGTGTAGTAAGTTCCAAATACAGGCTTCAGTGATGAGGGCATGTTCAGTTGAGTTTAGAAACTTCAAGGAAGCTTGCAAAGGAAGAAACCCTTGAGCTGGTTTTGAAAGAATGAACAGGAGTTTTCCATGTAGACAAAGGTGTTTATGACAAAGACAGAGCTTTGTCCAAACTCATGGAAACTTAGCACACAGAGCAGGTTTCAGCAGATCTGACAATGACTGGATCAAGCTGGAGCACAGAGCAGAAGTGCTGGGGGTTGTGGGAGATGAAGCAAGGCTCCGGGTTGTGCTAAGTCCAGGGCAGACAGCAGAGTGGCTAGATATGGGTGAACGAAGACTATAAGCCCCTGCACTCATAGTATTGGCATGGTCCATTGCCCTGAAGTTTGAAGTTAAAATCAACCCAAAGTCATGGTTCAGGACAGGCAGAAAACCTACAACTTGACTGAGAAAATTCTGAAGTTCTTAAGTTTATCCTGCACTCGTTAAGGTTAATGTTTCCTTGATGGGAGAGAAAGAAGTAAGATATTAAAATGGAAATTAAGTGTACCTATTTAAAAAATGTAACTATATTTTTACCACTCTCCCCTCTTACATCGTTGAACATGTAGGAGCAACAGAAGAGAAATTCCTGTGCAATGGTGAAAAGGACAACTTGGGGGAGACATGATTCACAGTGTTCAGATGAACTGATGGATGGCTGGGTGGGTAGATAGGTAGATAAATGGATGGATGGATAGATGGGTGGATGGATGGATGGATGGATGGATGGATGGATGGATGGATAGCTGGATGGATGGATGGATGGATGGATGGATGGATGGATGGATGCATGGGTGGATGGATGGGTAGGTCTATAAATAGGTGGTGGATGGATGGATGGATGGATGGATGGATAGCTGGATGGATGGATAGATGGATAGCTGGATGGATGGATGGATGGATGGATGGATGGATGGATGGATGGATGGGTGGATGGATGGATGGGTCTATAAATAGGTGGTGGATGGATGGATACTTGGATGAATACATTGATGCATGGATGGATGGGTAAATGGATGAAGAATCAGAAAAGAAAACCTCACACCAGATTAAAAGCTATTTTTCCTGAGCAACTATACAGAAATATTTGGCATATATGAAAAATATTTGCCTGAAACTCTGTTCATTATGTGCACAGTGTCAAGCCCTGCCATCTCTCTTGACAGTTGAGCTTCTGACTGCAGGTTTATTTGGGGTAAATTTGCATCTTCCTCCTTTGCCATTTTGCTTTTTCTTGTCATTCTTTGTGTGCCTCTGCTGTGGGTTAATGGATGCCAAGCCCATTGAAGAACACAGACTCTGCAGTGTCTTTATAAGCTATCATGTGTAACTGGGCACACCCCATTGAACAAATATTCAGCAACCCACATTATGCTCGTATCAAGGACCATGATTTCTCAGACCTTTTGTTTTATGAAGCCAAAAAACCCATTAGATTAGCAATAGCAGCCCTTACATAAATAAATAAAGTGAGGAGCAGGGGGCAGATAACCTCGTGGTATTTCCTGAACTGCACCGGAGTGGAACCTGGGCATTTGTAGCATTATTTCCAGATGCTAGATATGAAGTATGTCTCAGCAAGAAGTGGATCCAGATGCAGACAAGGCAGAGACCACCCTGTGGGCCAGATGCCATGTGACCCCCGGCAAACTTTTCTCTGTCAACACTTCTTGGACTCCAGCCTACTTTCCTGAAATTTTTCTCCTTCCAGAAAAAGATTTTCTACCGGACTCATCCCCTAATTGCATATTCTCTTGGGCCCTGGTCTACTTTTCATTATCAGTACCTGTTATCTTATTTTTTTCTTCGAAACCATGTCTCTTCTCCCTCCTGAATTGTAGTAATGATTATTTGTCCCATAATTCTCCCTGGACTCACCTCAGGCCCTGTTTCACGCCATTATCGGCCCTTCAGGTAGGATTTGCATTAATGCTCATTCTGCACAAGTTCTCTCTGACTCTGATTTAAAACAAAACAAAAAACAACAATGGGTCAGACCTCCAGCAAGACTTGTTAAGTGGGTGTCACTGGGGTACATGTACCAAACCAATGATGACTGAATGCTGTGGACAGGGGAGGGAGCCCTTCACTGAGAGCTTTCCTCCAGTGAGGACACACATGGCACAGAAAGGGAGAGTGGGAAGAGGGGTGGGTGGTCTGCTAGCACCTCCCCGTCTCACCCCGGGCTCTGGTTCTGTTCTGGGTACATTAACAGTGAGCTTGCCTGCAGCGTTTTAAAGGCCTCAGGTTGCAACGATGGCACAGTAGTTATATCCAAGTAAGCTAAAGCTTAGGGAAGCTTTTATTTTATTTACTTATTTTTTAAATATATCTTTATTGATTTCAGAAAGAGGAAAGGAGAGGGAGAGAGAGAGACAGAAACATCAATGATGAGAGAGTCATTGATCGAGCCCGCAACCCTGGCATGTGCCCTGACCGGGAATCGAACCCCCATCGCCTGGATCCTAGGTCCACGTTCAACAGCCGAGCCACGCCCAGCCGGGCAGGAAAGCTTTTAAAAGAGTTTCCATTACTGAAAAGGAAACACATGCTGTGGTTATCTGTTATTTAAATGTCTCTCAGAGTGGGAGGGCTGGTGTGCTGGGCAGCAGGACCTCTCCTCTCACACTGTCTGTGGGTGGACCAGTTGTGTTTTGTTTCTCCTCCGGCTTGATTTTGTAAAATGCAGGAAAACGAGAGGAGCCCTCTGATCACACGAGTGGCTGTCACAGCACTGTCACATCGCTCTAAACATTTCTAAACACTTTCTTCTAATTTCTGTACTTATCTCATTGCTGATCAGAGACAAATGTTCGGGGACAAGCAGAGGTCCAGGGACTGGCTCTGATCTCGAGTGCTCCCTGGCTCCCCACCCTCACCTGCTGACGAGAGCCGAGATTGCCTCCCCTCCCAGCACTCTCCTTGGACACCTATGCAACCTCCATGCTCCAATAAAAGGAGATGGACAAGCATGGCCGGGAGTAGTCTCCCCATTTCACAGATGAAGATGTGGAAAGTCAGTCATGTGATGGGCAGCCCAACAGCCAGGGAGCAGAGGATGCAGGACCCCTTGATTCAGTGGTAGGTGGTGCTCCATGAAAAGAGTGTTACTGGGAATATTTGTTTAATGCTGCTTACTCTTTCCACAATACCCATTAAAGCAGCAAATGAGAGTTCCAAGAAGTCCTACAGAAAAGACACTTGTTTGAATTGTGTTTCCCAGATATGTTTCACCAGGAAACACTTAACAATATCCAAACAGTGAAAGGACTCTGCTACCCCATCTGTCTGGTGGATAAATGGACATCACTACCTATGAAGATTCAGCAGCACGATCTAGAGGTGAAGTCAAATAGACCATGGCACATTGGATTTCACAAGCCTCCTTTTTGATCACATCACATTGAGGGACAAGAATGAGTGACATTCAGACATTGCTCAAAAGTGCTCAGGAAGCCCCAAATTCTGAAGCCCATCATGACTGGGGAGCCTGACAACCATCAACCACTGCTCACTAGATCAAGGGGCCTGGGGTCATGACGAAACTATGCCCTTCCTTGTAATTCCAGTTTTCCATAGAGTTTATATTGTGTGTGTGAGTGTGTGTGCATGTGTGTGTGTGCACAGGCTATACATTAAGAGCAACTACAGGAGGCAGCACTTGCAGTTGAGCTACAAGATGTCTTATCTACGGTTAGCAGATGTGGGGTGTAGCTATGTGGGGCATGTAAAGTACATAAGTTCTAAATGGCCAAGTAAGTTTATTTGAACCATATTTTTAAAAAACAAGATTGTAATAACTTGAGTTTAGTGTCATCAAATGGCCCTAGACTTTTGGGAAGAAGCAAAATACCACAGAGCCCACTTTAGGCTGAGTCATGGGAGCTGCCTTTGGCCCATTTATATAACAGAGTCAGCGTGTCTCTTCCAAGATGATAGAGCAAGGAAAAGATAAAACTGGAGCACGAACGCAGATTAACACTTGTCATTCCATCAGACACACGGTGTGCATGCCTTGCCCCGCAACAGCACAGTTCCTGGCATACTGGCTTTACATTTTCCAGCGGTAAAGGGAACACTCAATCCCCAGAATGTCATGAAGGAGCACAGTTTCCAAGAGTAGCCGCTCACCTTGCTCTCTGAAATGCACTGAGAACGGCGGATTAATGACAGGATGAGACTGGGGAGAGGGCAGGATGGAAGGAAGGGGGGGAAGGACGGGGTGGGAGGAACACGGAGGGAGACCGGAGAAGAGTGACGCATGGAGCTTACCTACTGAGGCAGTACGCCATTTACAAGCAGGGGTATATTGTAAAATTAATTTTTAAATGCTTTAAAAACTCACTCCATAAAAGGTATCCATTTGGTCTGAACTGCACATTCGTTCCCCCCCCTTTCTTTTGTGAGTATTTACCTTTAACTCGGCCTTCGTTCGAGTACAAGGATGGAGGCATCAAAGCCTGTTTCTCGTCTGCCCCAGAACAGTGGGCGCTGCATGAAATTCATCTCATTGGTGATTCGCAAAGGAGGCCAAGGCCTGGCTCTGCTGAGCGAGGCGGATTCTCAAAACACAAGGTGCCATGAGCCGTTGGGTCTGACCTGCCAGAGGTCACTGCGCTTTGACCGCCGTATCTTACTCTGTTTTCTTTTCAGTGCCTCAACTTCCCTTGTTCCCTCCCACCCAGGCATCACTTGGATGCAAGAATGCTCACCTCTCATAGCGTGTGACACGGTGCAGAGAACAGCAAAAAGTCTCTCCCAGGATTATCCACCTGCTTCGGGGGAGACGTGCGCAAAGAGCTTAGGACAGGAATTAAATTGGAGTCAATAGGAAGAGGTGTTTCTTTATGTTTACTCCCCACTGCTTACCTTCTAATCGGCGCCAGTCCCTCTGCGAGCTTCAGTTTTCTCACTGTAAACACTGGAGGGGAACAAAGCTCATTATTATTTAAGTACCGACAGTGCGCCAAGAATGTAAAACACGCCGGCCACTTAATCCTTGTGATAACCTTTGTGGATTCGGAAAACAAAGAAACCCAGGAGGCTCGCCGAGGAAGAGTGTCGCTCCCAAAGTTACACTGCGAGCAAGTAACCAACACCTTCCTCAAACTGTGTCCGGGTGACTGCAAAGCCTGCGGGGTGCAAGACCCACGTGCCAACTTTCTTGACTATTGTCTGATGAGAGAGGTGGGCCTCATGTGCATTTCAAACCTTACGAGTCCAAAACAGAACCCTCGACTTTCCCCGCCAGCGCCCGTCCCAGAATTTCCCATCTCAGTTGGCAGCACCGCACCCCTACTTCATCTCAAATTCTGGAATACATCTTCGCCTCCCCTTATCCCTCCCCACCTCCCTCCCCCCTTCAGCCTGTCTGCTGATGCCCTGGACTGTAGCTCACAGCACTGTCCCCCTGCCATCTCCTGCACCCCGCCCTGGACGCAGCCGGGCCCCCGCTCACCTCTCCCCAGCAGAGCCCCCCTGCTACTCTTCCAGCTCTCACACTTTGGCATCGCTTGTCCAACCTTTGACAATGATTAAAGAGATCTTTTCTTGTAGTTATAACAACCCACACCATTTTCCTGCTTAGACTCCATCACCGGCTTCCAACTGTACTTTTAATGCACTGAAATCGTTGCAATGCCCCTCAGAGCTCCCCGCGGTCCAGGCCCCCTTCTCTCCCCAGGTGCAGGGGTGAGTGGCTGTATGCACGCGTGTCCATGTGCGTGTCACAGCGAGAAAGAGAGTGCTCGAGCCAAAGATTTTCCAAAGCTGAGGTTATGGAATCAGTCAGAGGAGTAAATAGATAACCAACAGTGAAAAATGAGTATTATTTTCTCTTCTAGATGTGAGGAAATGAGAAATCACTTGGGAAGAATTTTTAAAGTACAGCTTCTCCCTAAGCCCTATTCTCAGAAATTCTGATCACGACTGGTTTGGGGCTTAGAAAACACATTTTGAAGAACTCTCGTGATTCATGGCTCCATCAGGTTTGTGATAGGCTGATCGCTTCCAGATGTCTGGCTATTGATCAGGATGAACTCAGAAGTGGTGAGTGAGAGGTTTTGCATTCAAACTCAATTCCTGCCTCTGGAGCGGTGTCTCAGAGCCAAATTGTAGAATTCGCTCTTTCTCTGCATGTGTAGCCACAATCAGTGCTTATTAGACAGAAAGTAAGTTTTAAACAACATCTTGATTCATTGGCAGAGAATTGCAAAAAGTAGCCCGATAGACTTCCCAAGGCTTATGCAACAATAAAAAAAATATATAGGAAAGGGGACTTCACTCGTGGACCTCCTAGAGACACACCCGCCATTCGCCACCCCAGAGAAAAAGTGATTTCCATTTAAAAGGTGCTTTGACATTGATTAGTTGAGACCAAAGTCCCACATAACCCAACTTCTTAAAAATGAAGGCAGAGCTAATGGCTCTTCCTGGATTCAGCTGAGGAGCTGGTGAGCAGCATCTAAAGAAACATCTGTCTTTTCATATGTATGAACAGTTCTTATTGTAAATCCTATAGGATTCTTGAGGTTCATTAGGAAAGAAAAGCCGTATGATCATCTTGAAGACCATCTGCTTTGGGTTTAAGGAGCCTCACCTCGCCGGGCTTCCTGGAGCACTGTGTCCAAAAGGAAATAACAAACACGCTGTGCAAATTCACACACCGCTGAGTGCCCCTCCCTCCGCCGATTAATAATGTAGACGCCTTTCTTTCCCTCAATTGAAATGTGCTTCAGAAGGAGCTGGTTTTTCCACTCCACTTGGACGACGTTTGCCTCTTTGAAGTGCCGCTCCCTTGGAGCCAGGAACAGCTTTTGGAGCTCCAAAGCTCTGGCTAGCAACAGTGGGAAACTTATTTTTATCAGCTCTTCCCCCACCCTATTTCATATATTATTGGGCTCTTAAAATATCGGTTGAATCCCATGCAAAGGAATATTTGTCAGGCTGTCAGCACCTCGTGATTAATACCAATGTGGCTCAGAAAACGAAAGCCCAGAAAACACAGTGGATGCTATTTGGGTTTGAAACCACAGGGACGTCAAAGTCTTTGGTGATGCTGCTGCGAAACGCTGCTGAGCAATTGCATTTCCGTCGCCCTCCGAGCACATCGCGGGGAGAACTCTGCGGCTCGGTGAGACGCGAAGATGCCGCTGGGGAAACTTGCTGTTGAGGACGCGGAAAGCTGTGTCCTAGGATCGCAGGGACCTCTTCCTCTGTACGCAGAAAGCGTTAATGAAGTAAGCCGGGGGACACCTGTTGCCCCCCGTTCTAGTGAAGAGGCTGTTTCCAACTGATTTGTCTGCTGCACACCCACCATCCTCCCACCAGCCGCCTGCAAGCCTTGGAACAACGTGGGGTGGGAACAGGGACGGGCCTTTGCCCACCTCCCCCATGCGTTGCTTCCTGTGCCTTCCCTCGGTCTCCCCCCCCCCCGGGAGCCCGCGCCCCCCATTCCCATTCCTCCGAGATGTAAACTGAAAGCTAGAATGCTGAACCCGCAGACGCCCTTCCTGTAATCACGAGCCTGAGGTTTGGATCGGAAGTTAAAAAATACAAAATCCTGTCTCCACTGGGTATTAACTGTGTGACGTCAGGTAAGCTGATCATCTAGGCGGGGTCTCGGCTCCCAGATGAAGACATAGGGTCCCGATCGTGTAGACCTAGACCCCAATGAGCCCGAGTGCATCCCAGATATGGGTCACACTTTTTCTAAGAACCCAAGTTTTTGTGCCCTATTTTTTTTCTTATTTATTACTATTTTCTCTGAAATGAGATTTTTAAGCCCCTCTAAGCAAAGCGCCAAGTTTATTCTTTCCTTATATTATGTCAGAGCCCAGTTTTGAGCTAGGGACATAGTAGTGGCTCATTAGCACGGACGCTTGGTGAGTTGACCGAAGTGATGGAAAAGTTGAAACAGTGGTACTCATTCTTTCCGGATTGGCTTCTCCTGAAGCATTTCAATCTGGTTTTTAGCAGTGACCAGGCATGCCCCCTGCCCCTCCTCCCCACCCCAAACAAAATTCAACCAAGCGAGGCCAGACAGGGGCCCACCCTCTGCTCTACTGAAGCGCTAATGAACACTAAGAAGGCAGTTCATCTCATTGTCAATTCGAAGCAACCCCTGAATGTCCTGCAGGGGGCGCTGTAAGTGCAAATATGATGCTTATCCCCCAAGAACATTTGTAGGCCAGCACTCCCGGCTCCTACGCCTGCATCGTGCGCGGGCTGAGGTGCCCTGATGGTGGACATTCAGGGCTTGTGTGCCAACCACACCTCTGATGCTGCTACTCCCAGGAGGACGCAAAGGAGTAAAGCTGAGCGGGGGCATTCGTGCTCTGGTGGAAACAAACAGCACTGAGATGGGGCATGTGGATGACTAAGAAACCACGTAAAATGCCTAGAAAATACAACATATGTTGTATGTAAAATTAAACCTAAAGGCAATGGAAAGAAGGAGCCCAGAGAGGGGCCCTGAGGTGCCTGCGCACCCCTATAACTAACAAGGGGTGGGCCGCCTTGGATGATTCCCCCGCTTGCGGGTTGTCATTGGGTAAGATGGGGATTAGAGATGCGGTGATTTCAGGGGGACCGGTCAGCTGAGCCATTCAATTCTATTCCAGTAAAACTGCAGATATTACGCCAGGCTGCCTATTATTTTTATCTGGCTGTGCAGGACACACCATTAATCCTCAATTGCACAGCTCTATTGGAGGAGGAGAGGATCATTCCAATCAGAAAAAACATATCTAAGAATGTTAGAAGCTAGAAAAGAAAGAAAAGCTAATTTGTCTGTTACAGTTCATTTCACATGTAGAGGGAGTTGAGATGGGAAAGTATATCTCAGAAGGTAATTACATATTGTCTGCAATCAATGGAACACGCAGGGGAGAGAAAAGCTACTTGTATTACACTCGGAATTAGGGGCTTCACATTGTCGCTTGAATTATGTTCGGTCACAGCAGCTGCAGCAACGCTGATGAAAGCTTAGGTACCCCAAAGTTCTAGCTCCAAGCTCTTCCCCGGCAATCTCTACACCCTGATAGATGAAAGCATCAGGTCCCACCACGATTTAGGTTGTACTCAGACCCTGAGGTCAGTCAGGAAGTGTGTTGGGTCTCATTTGTCATTTCTAGTATTTAATTAGCTGATGATATAAAATGGTTAATTTGAAATATATAATAAATCAGTGAGGTTCCTCATACCTCCACCTGTTTGCATAATGAGATGATTCTCGCATGAGGGAGGGCGTGATGGAATTAGACTGACTGGACTATTAGCTGCGCTTAGCACGGAGTATTCTCGCAGGAGTGACACACACATGTAGGGCCGGCGTGTGTCGCAGTGAGAAGAGCATGCCGACCCCTGGCCGATGGACAGGTGCCTCCACTGCTACAGCTTCAGGACAGACATCCTCTCTGCTTGTGGTCCTCAAGCATCACATCGCCCTGTCCCAGGAGCCCAAGGTGGGAACCTCAGAGTCGTCGTCACTTTCTCCATTGCCTGGGTCAGTACTCTTGTGATTGCAAGTGACAGGGACATCGTTCAAAACAGCTTTCAAACACAGTGAAGATACCGGCCCGTGCAACCGGAGTTACAGCTTCCCCTCAGCTGGGTCTGGGAATTCTCACAATATCAAGTGTATGCTTCTGCTTCCCCCTCGCTCGGCCTGGTTTTCCCTGGGCCAACTTCATTCTCTGACTGTTGCTCTCCATTTGGAAAATATGGCAGATGGTAGCTCTGGGGTTAACTGGTCCCCTGTATCTTTTCAGTATCGCCTCTGTAATTTCTACACTTCTCTTGACAACTCCCTGCCAATTCCTCTCCATGTGCATCATCTTTGAGACACACGAATCTGTTAATGGTTCTGCCAGCTCGTTGGCTCTTGATGTCTCATATCTTTGCACAGACCGTTCAGAACATTTCCTTCTTGTTCACCTGTGAAAACCACTGCTTACATGTCAACGAAGATGCATACAAGGCTATCTCCCTTCCCACATGCTCTTCTAGAAACGCTGCAGCTCTGTCATCAAGAGCGAAGCCTAAGTCCCCTCCCTTTGAATCCGGGTGGGCTGTGACTCATTTGTAACCAACGGGAGGGGCAGAAGAGATTTCTGGGTCTTCCGAGTCTAGCTGATAAAAGATGTGCAGCTTCTGCCTTGTTAGCGGGGACGCTTGCCTTTGGGGCCCTGAGCTGCCATGTGAGAAAGCTCAGCCGCATGGAAAGGCCGCCTGTAGGCGATCCAGCTGTCACCCACATTGACTGTACACTGTCAAGGGAAGGTGCCTCTTGATGACTGCAGGCCCCAGCCATCAAGTTACTCCAGTCTTTAAGTCTTCCCTACTGAGGCATTACACGTTGGGAAACTGAGTCAGAACTTCCCTCTCCAAGATGACCGAATTCCTAACACACAGAATCGGTAAACATAAGAAAATGATTGTTTTACTCTAGTAAGTTTTGGGGTGGTTTGTTAGGCAGCAGTCTTTGGAGCCCCATTCTTGACACTCACTCCACTGGGGCAGAGGCCACATTTAATCCACATCTTCTGTCCTAATAGCTAGCATGTGGTACGAGCACTCATTTGTGGAAAAAAATGAATTAATGCATGAGTAACGTAACATGTGAGATGCCTGTAATGTGCTGAGAACATAGTTTGTGATCATCTAAGAGGAAATAAACTATGAATATCGGAAAAATACTAACAACGTCAAAACGATACTGATAACAGGATATCAAACATAAGCCTGGAGTTCATGGGTTGGAAACCAGGGATTGAAACTATTGATCAGAAAAGCACCTGGCCTCAGAACCAGCGGAAATGGAGAAGCAGGTGTGGAAGGAAGGCAGGACTTCAGCGCAGGGGTGTCAGAACTGAACGGAAGGTCAAGACGGCAGTTTTACACCCAGTGGGGAAATTGCAGACAGCCAAATGGGGCACCGGTGAGGCTGGCCCTTGGCTGAGCCAGGAGTTTCTTGTCCTAAAACTTCATGACCCCTCCTCCTCTGTTCGGCTTGGAACCTGGGCTTAGGCTGAACCTCCGCAGGATAGTCCATTGGTCCAGCTGGGCTACGAGAATACACAGGGGGCAGGAGACTCGCCATGTTCGGCTCTATCACTGTGATGCGTGGATCCCCTTCTCCAAAGGAATTTGTCCATTTTCCTTCACTATGCTTCCCCTTGGTCCTGGGAAATGGCTTTTTTTTTTTTTTTCTTTTTTTCATAGCTGCACTTTCTCCATTTGTCTTATTTCTTCCAGGAACAGAGACGTAATGTGGTATCCAGGAAAGTTCCAGAGGAGTAGGATGGGAAGGGTGGGATGGCTGCTCCTCCTAATGCCCTGGGGGTGCCTGTGACCTACCGAGACCCAATCCAAGGTCAGAAGGTGAGGGCAAGCCCAAGACAAGAGGCAAAATCTGTGGTTCCATCAACAGGGGGATTAATGTCCCTTCATCACAGTTACCTTGTATTTGCTTCCCTGATGTTAATTCTTAAAATCAACTCAGATGCCTTGAAAGTGGGTTTCTTTGACCATACTTGGCCACCTGATGATGGTGCAGTGCAGATGGAAAGGTTATCAATAAAACAAGCCTCTGCCTGATGATTTAGACTGTGTTCTCCACAGTTAAAGGAACAACCCGGGTTACCCCCAAATGGATCACTTCTCCTATCCCACCTTCCACTGCTCCTTCTCACTAAACAACCCACTTCGGCTTGTGTCCTTTGCAATGATCTCCAACCTTCTAGCTTGTTGCTCCTGCTCCTCTCCCCCACCTGCACCTGGCTAAATAGCTCTCCTCATTCAGGACTCAGGGGATACTCCTTCCAGAACAGCTTGTCAAACTGGGTTAGGAAGCATCGTCGTCTGAGTCTATTGGTGCACTCGGCAATTCAGTAAGGTTACGTGTTAATGTTCCTCTTCCAGCAACTTCCCCGGAATGACCCAGGGACCCAGGGGCCAGATGTTTTTAGTTCTTGGGAAGCTGTGCTATGCCCTGCATGCGGAACTCATGCTAATATTCATTCAGCTGAGAAAAATTACCATCTTCCCATTCCTTTCAAGTACAATATCTTATTTAATGCCTCATAATCATCCTGAAAGGGAGGTTATCAGAGCCATCTAAGAACCTCAGAGGACTGTGTGACAACGTAGATCAATGTCTTTCCTTCAGATGCCTCACAATCCTTCAGAAGCACAAAGGAGCAGAAGCCCAATGAAACCCTTACTTTGGCCTTAAGTGGAAAGACCTGGTTAGGAGGAGCTGTTCACTTTTCAGTTCTGTTTTCTTTGTTTTTGTCAACCATTGGCGGAGACTTTTACTCAACACATAAACATGCCTGATGCCCTTCACCAAATTTATCAGTTGTTAATATTTTACCTGACGGCCCAATGAACAGAACTTACCTGATGCATTAAATGAAGGTGAGCTGAGGGGCCCACTGGCCTGCATGTGCAGAAATGGAACTCTCCTCCCATAACACCCAGGTGTCCAGGTTTTTCTAAAAGGCTGAAGAACTGAGTTTTATACCCATTTATTTGGTAGGGCTGACATTTTGACAGAACGGTTGGCATCACCCTCATCTAATTCTTCCCGGTACTATTAATTAAGGGCTAATTCTTTGCCTGACACCGAGCTAAGTATTGTCCAAGCATTTCCTCATTTGCTTCTCATTGGAGAGAGCCCAATTTATGCCCATTTTATCAACAATAAAACCAATTCCTGGAACAGTTCAATCAGTCACTCAAGGATAGAGCCACGGGGTATCTAGCTTAGGGTTTTCATAAAGATCTCTGTCCAGAAGCTGCCCTCAAAACTAGTCAGCTCCTCAGATCTGACTCAAGCTTAAATGTTACAGTATAATTCTATATATTTTAGAAATTGTACTTTTGTAATTTTCTAAACACTTTTACATCCACTGTGCCAGTGGAGCAGCACTTCAGCTCTTGAGCAAGGCAGGGCAAGTGAGAAGAAAAGGCTGAGACGCGAGCGGGTGGTTCAGTGATGCGGCAGTGGAGCCAGCGCCCAGAGCTAAGTTTTCCGACTCGTCCCAGGGCTCATTCGCCTGACTGCACTGTTTCCACCAAAAGTTTCATCATTTAAGGACCCTGACAGTCTCCCCAAATGAATGCTTCCTCACCCTCCAACAAATTCCCTTTGGTTCATCTCTAATTTTATTTAGAAGGAATATCTGCTCTTAATGCTCATTTCTCACAGCCTTTTGGATGAGAAGTAGCTTTAGTATATAAAAAATACTGCCCCGAAATTCAAACAGTGGGCAGAAAAAATTTCAGATTTTGGTGTAATTCCCACCTCTCTATCCATCACAGGGTATGTGCAACAAGGTAATGGCAATCTCTGGGGTTTGTAACACCTAAATAGACCCACTTTTAAAAAAATTATTGATTTTAGAAAGAGAAGATGGAAGACAATGAGAGAGAGAGAGAGAGAGAGAGAGAAACATCGATTTGCTGTTCCGATTATTCATGCATCATTGGTTAGTTCTTATACGTGCCCTGAAGGGAACAAACCCACAACCTTGGTGTATTAGGACAATGCTCTAACCAACTGAGATACCTGGCCAGGGCCAATACATCAACTTTTTGATGCTGTCAGCCCAACAAATGTCTCTTGAATCATCTCTAAATGGAAAGGTTGTAAGTATTTTATTGACTGAAAATCATAAGCATCAAAATAGAAAATGATGGTGTATGTGTAATTTTACATGTTTAAAATTACCATTCTATGAGACAGTATTATCCCAATATGTGGGTGAGAAAGTTAACTCAGAGAGGTTAAGCACACATTATGGACACACAGCCAGCAAGCAAAATGCAGGTCTGATTGACCGATTACACCTTGTGTAATATCATTTATTTTTTAAAAACCGGGTATGTTTACTTAATACTCATTAGCAGCAATCCCATCACTTCTGAAGACTATCCCGGTGTGGGTGTCGGATCCTGTCAAATCTACTCCCCTATCTTAATGGGAGGCTCCCAAGGAATGTTTATTTAAATCCCTGGGACACATAGAACAAAATTTGAAAGCTGATAATATGATCCAAGACCTCTGTTGGCTTAGTTTTCAAGGAGCAAAGATAGGTGACCCCAAAACCCTAAGTCTCTTGTCCCAGGTCACTTGGGTCCACCCGAGCCCACTGAACTTCATCCCAATACTTACACCCATTCATCCAGAACAGCGACTTACCCAGGAGGGGCCTGGCCAGAGGCTGGGGGATAAACGAAGCCACAGGGAAGCGCCCCCGTCTAGCAGCTTTGCTCCCCGCCCCACCAGTTGTCTTCTTACCTTACTTTCCAAGGACAGCCTGCGCTCTGCCTGGTCAGATGGGTTCTCCAGCTGCAGCCCCCAGAGTGGCGGGGGGTCGGCTCCATGTGACACTACTATTTGCACGTTTGGGAGGAGGTTCGGGGGCTGCTGTGGCTGTCACTTCAGCAGCTGCAGCCCCAGGCACCGCTCTCCGGTGGACAGATTGCTTTGCTCTTAGCAAGGGTATGACTTCAGGCAAGTGACAGGTACTCCATGGGTCTCGATTTTCTTATTTCCAACCAGACAGCAAGGCTCTGCCCCTTACAGGCTTATGACACGGTAAGTGACAAGCCTAAGAGCTGGGCTGGGAGTGAGGCTGCGGGGGAGCCCGACTCTCCCACTCGGGAGGGACCCCTGGTGCCCAGCCCTTTACTAACCCCTGCTCTTCCTCGGGTGGGAGCTGAACCGCGAAGAGCGGGGTCCCTCACAGCAGCTTCAGAGTCAGAGCCAGAGCCAGAGCCAGCGGGCGGAGTGCTCATGGGACAGTCCCCAGGCAGCGCTGAGGGTCGTGCCCCAGGGCTGCTGGCTCTGGAGGATCAGAAAAGGCCTTAGGTAGGGGTGACCGCTGGCACAGTGTTTGTCACCGCCCATAGTCACGGTGGCCTTCAGCATGGATGTTCTGCAGCTCACAGATATCGCGAGCCCCTGTTATTTCATCATCACAACCATCCCGAGGCTGAGCCTGGGCCTCCTCCTCTGTGGGGCTTTCCCCCTACCCCTGCCAGATGCCAGGGGACCCCCAGCTCAGTCGGACCTTTATTCTGCCTGGCTGCCTGCTGTCTTGCTTAGGCTCCCGAGGGGGCCTGAGAAGCAGAGCCCAGCTGCACACTGGAGCTCACCTTGAGCCCCCCTCACCCCTGCATCCTGCGGCTTTCCTGTCCTGGGTGCCCCCCCTTACCCCTGCATCCTGTGGCTTTCCTGTCATGGGTGCCCCCCTCACCCCTGCATCCTGCTGCTTTCCTGTCCTGGGTGCCCCCTCACCCCTGCATCCTGCGGCTTTCCTGTCCTGGGTGCCCCCCCTCACCCCTGCATCCTGTGGCTTTCCTGTCCTGGGTGCCCCTCCCTTACCCCTGCATCCTGTGGCTTTCCTGTCCTGGGTGCCCCCCCTCACCCCTGCATCCTGTGGCTTTCCTGTCCTGGGTGCCCCCTCACCCCTGCATCCTGCTGCTTTCCTGTCCTGGGTGCCCCCCCTCACCCCTGCATCCTGCTGCTTTCCTGTCCTGGGTGCCCCCCCTCACCCCTGCATCCTGCTGCTTTCCTGTCCTGGGTGCCCCCCTCACCCCTGCATCCTGCTGCTTTCCTGTCCTGGGTGCTCCCTCACCCCTGCATCCTGCTGCTTTCCTGTCCTGGGTGCCCCCCCTCACCCCTGCATCCTGTGGCTTTCCTGTCATGGGTGCCCCCCCTCACCCCTGCATCCTGTGGCTTTCCTGTCCTGGGTGCCCCCTCACCCCTGCATCCTGCGGCTTTCCTGTCCTGGGTGTGGGGTCAGGCCTTGCAGACACTACTAAGGCCCCTTTAGCTAAGGGTCCTGCATTCACTCCAAAATGGGTCCCTGTGAATACAGCTACAGACAGACCTGGCGGTGTGTTGGGACAGTTTGTTGTTTTCGTTATTTTTTATGTCATCGTCAAGGGAGAGTGATAAACATTGCAGAGTTCTTTCCTTCTTCAGGATACACAATTCCTGCTAATATTTTAGCTTCTGAAAAATCTGGCAGAAATTTTGCAATATTTTCCAAACTGAAATGACTCATAAGTCCCATTTTTTTAGGTTGCAATGACACTTATGTAACTTTAATTATTTTACTTTATTTTTATTGTTGACACTATTACAGATGTCCCCATTCCCCCCAATGCCCACCTCCACTGAGCCCCCCTTCCCTCTGGCCTTCACCACACTGCTGTCTGAGTCTCCGGGTCATGCATGTATGTTCTTTGACTAATCCCTTCACTTCTTTCACCCAGTCCCCCCTTCCTTCTCCCCTCTGACAGCTGTCTGTCTGTTCCATGTATGCATGCCTCTGTTTCTATTTTGTTTATTTTGTTTACTAGATTCCATATATAAGTGAGATCATATGGTATTTGTCTTTTTCTGACTGACTTATTTCACTTAACAAAATAGCCTCCAGGTCCATAGCACACAAATAAATGTATATTTTTCATGTAGGTATGAAAACGTGTAGGTATCATATATGCAAATACATATACGAGACATATATGTAATTGGAAAAAGAATGACACTTTGAGATGGAAGACCCCAGTCTAAGAGCTGCAGCATGTTTGAGGAGGAAGTGATGGGGAAAGGACCGGGTGAGGAAGGGCTTCACCTGCGTGTCGGTAAGTTTTCTTAATGGTTGTTTCATGACATTGGATTGTTCTACCTCAAGAATGTCCCACTTAAGAGTTGTCTCTTTGTTTCAAAGTATTATTTCCCACTTTTACAGTGTCACATAGATGTTCTCTTTCCTTCAAACACAGTACTTCTGGGGAATCTGACTTGCAGGTCTCACAGATTTCCTCAGGGATACCCATAGAGCAAAGATGCCCTCCCCACCTCTCATGGTTTCTTCACATGAAGGTCCCGTAGGACTCATTCCAGTCAGGTGAAAGTCAAGGCCACTTTCTCACTGTCATCGATTCATGCAGTGACTTCCAGGACTCCAGTCACAGTCACCTTCCAGGAGACTGGCAGGACACTGAGCACAGGGTCTGGCCAGAGCTTTCATCACCAGGAGCAGCTTCAGGTAGAAGACCCAGGATGAAGGACTTACCCATAAATTTATGGCAGGTGTTAGGAACTGAATATTTGTGTCTCCTCATAGTTCAGGTGTTGAAGCTCTAATCCTCCGTGTAATGATATTCGGAGGTGGGCTGTTGGGAGATAATTAGATCATGAGAGTGGAGCCCTCATGAATGGGACCAGTGTCCTTAGAAGAGAGGGGCAGGAGAGAGGTGATATCTCTCTCTACCGCATGAAGACACAGCAAGAAGTCACCCATCTGCAAATCAGAAAGTGGGCCCTCCCCAGACACCAAATATGCCGGCACTTGACCTTGGCCTTCCAGCCTCCAGAACTGGGAGAAATAAAAGTTGGTTAAGCTCCCAACCTATGGTATGTTGTTTTAGCAGCCGAGGCTAAGACAACAGGGATCCCGTATCCCTGGGGGTCTTTTGTTATATTTCTAGCCCCGAGAATGCAGGTCCAGAAAGGAAAGACTGAACTCAAAGTCACCTTTGGAGTATCTTCTAAATTTAGTTTTATCAATATCTCATATTCATTTTGCATTATCTTATCCCAAATAATGTCACCTCCGTGGCTCTGCATTTGGTTATCAAAAGTGCTGTGAGCGAGGCTGATGCTATTAACACCCAAGGACATGGCATCTCGGCGGCCCAGTCAGAGCCGAGTCAAGCGCTCGTCTTGTCTTCACACCATGCTCACCCCCAACCAAAGGCAGTTACACAGACGGAACCCCACCCACGCACGTTAGGCCAATGTAAAGGCAAACATATAAATAGATGGGTTACTCGACCACGGCTGCACGTTTCTTATTCGGGACGCCAGCTTTTCTCTTCTACTGAGACATATCAATGACAGTCTGCTACCTTGCCCATCAGAAATGTTTGTTTGTTTTCACCCCAAAGCAGCACAAACTGATTTTCTATTATCTTTCACGTTTTCACAGAGTGGGGGGACCCTCCTGTGAAAGGCTCTGGCAAATAGGAATCCAGACTTCGATTAGCGGCAGGTTGTTTGGCTCTGCGGGGGTGTAAATGAACCTCTCCACGTTCAGAAAGGCCTGTCCCCACAGGGTCTCATCTTTCAGGTACTTCGAAGAGCAGCTCCTAAGTCTGGGGAAGCTGGGAAGATTCAGCGTTGAACCCTGGGAAGTAACAGCTTTGGTTACATGTAATTAGAAAGCAGGTTTGGGGGTCACGTTGGCTGTCTTCATTGTTTTATTTAGAATCTAAGAGCTTCAAAATACTAAGTACTTGTTAGCATTTCAGGCTTCGTCCTAAGTAGGTATCTGCAAAAACAGCGTACCTCTCCTATGTTCCTCCCCAGCTCCCTCCCCATTCGGCTTAGCCTTCAGTCATGAAGTCATTGACTAACTTTCTGTTCCTTAGGAAAAAATACTTGATTCCTTTACACACTTTCCACCTCTCAACACTCAAGGAATGTTAGATGCCGAACCCTCCCTTCACCTCCCAACATTCCTGTAGGTTCCTCACATACATCCTATTAGCAGGCATCACACTTACCGGGATTTGCTCACTCAACTCTCTCCCTAGAGGTGCTGCACCTCTTGAGAATAGAAATGGTAGCATTTGAGCCTCTGTTATTTCCAGCGATGGACAGAGTGCTGGTACCTAGTAAACTCAGAACCTGTTCATTGATAGGTGACGAGTGAGGGAGGGAATGAGGCAATGAATGATCTCCCTTTATCTCCAAAACCACCAATCAAGATAAAACAGAGTTAGGGTGTTGAGATGTGAAATCTAAGGATCAGAAAGCTTAATTCATAACAGTGGTTATACAAACAATAAATTGCATGGAGAACATTAAAATTCAGGGTTTTGTTATTTCAAATCTGCCTCTACCTAGTAGCTGCAAATGAAACTTCAGAAAAAAAAAATACAGCTACGATGGTTGGTTCTTGTACAATTACTGAAACCAGCAAGTGAAGTTTGAAAAATACTCTATATATTTTTAATGGCACAAAGTTTGTCAACCACAAAAACTCTGGAAGAGGTGTCCCAGGAATAGTACATCTACTGATATGAAGAAGTAGCCTGAACACTACCTAAGAGCCAAGGAAAGCGGCCCAGCAAAGCTCCAAACAGCTGGGTGTCTAAGATGGAGAGAGAGAGAGAGACAGGGACACAGACAGAGACAGAGGGTGGCTAAGAGGGGGGGAATTTTATAAAAAAGAGGAAAGAAAGAAGAAGGAAATGTGAAAGAAAGTAGATTTGGGAACCAAGAATTCTAATTCTTGTCCCCCCAGTTACTTTAGCACTGTCACCATGGGAAAGTTATTGAATCTTCCGAAACCTGAGTTCCCTCATCTGTAAAGTGAGAGTAATTACATATGTGCAATAGGATTTGGCATTTACATAAGATTACATGGATATAAACTTGGCAAACAAGTTAAAGTTGTAATAACATTAGTTATTAAGAGTAATACCAGTTAATACTATATAATTACCTACCTTTATAATATTTAATATTTTATGTCTATACTTATAGAATTATATATTTGTTATTCTATTTAATATTATTATGATATAACAATAGAATAAAAGCAGCAGTTAGTGACAGTAATAGCAGTTCATACTTATTGAGTACTTGTGGGTTAGTGTCCCCATCTTAGTGAATAGTCAACTGAGGCTTAGAAAGGTTAACTAACTTGCTCAGGATGTTCTCTGGAGAAGATCAGCAACATTGGGATGCAAATCCACGTCTGTTTACTTAGGAGCTCAGGTTCTCTGCTCCTGTTCCTGCTGAATATTTCACAGGCCATACTTGATAAATAGTGGATTTGATCAACTGTCCAGTGGGAAGGTACGGAGACCGGGAGATCCTCAGCAAGTGGGCTGTGCAGGGTCAGGCAGCGAGGCCAAGGGGCGTTGCTGACCCATGCAAGGGCACTGGGGCTGTTATTATGTGGACCTGGTTGCCTGGTCAGGGGCCAGGGAAGGCGACCTGTTTGGATAAAGGGAGCATGTAGGAGCAGAAGCTTTCAAAAGGACTTGATTGGGTGTCCTAGTGGGTTAAACAGCCCCGGCTCAAAGGCCCACAGCAGTGAAAAAGCACAACGCTGCGGACTGCGTGAATGCCCGACCAGGCCTTCTCCACGGAGCAGCAGCGTGGCCAGCTCTTTGCAGGACATCCAAGGCTGCTCCCCACAGCCCCCGACGTGTCTCTCTCATCTTCAGAAAGCGCTCTCTGAGTTGGGCTCCCAGGTCCCTGGTTAATTAAGCATCTAAGGGACGGGCTCCTAGCAGGGCAGCGCGTTGCCTTTTAACCAGGAGCCCGTTGCCCCGCCCCCGGGCACAGCTGGCCTAGAAAGAGCCCGCATTGCACCCAGCGCGGGCCCATTTAGCAAGCAACCTATTTTCGGCTCGGGGTCAGCCAACAATGGCTGAGCCGGCCCAGAAACGGCGGCGCTGCCTGCGTGGAGAAGGGAGTGAAGTCGTCAGTGAAGCCTTATGACAAAAGGCAAAGGCAGGTGGGCGAGGTGGGTGGCATTCCGGGCAGGGCGCCCCCACCCTGAGGAGGGCCATGTCCTATTTATTGGGTCCTAACGGGGCTGTCGAGCTCCACCCCTCGGGAGGCCAGCCTGCGCTCGGCCGCCCAGCTCACACTCAGCGCTCAGCCTGCGCGGCTCTTAAGAAGCTGTAAAGTCATCTTTCAACAATAAAAATAGATTAAAAACCAACCAACCAACCAAACAAACAAACCAAAAATAAAAAGTTGTAAAGTCGTGACCCGGGTGTTGCCGAGGGGTGAGGTGTGAGGACGTGGAGTCCTCCTGGACCCGCTCACTAACGCTT
This sequence comes from Miniopterus natalensis, assembly GCF_054644295.1. Classification (NCBI taxonomy): domain Eukaryota; kingdom Metazoa; phylum Chordata; class Mammalia; order Chiroptera; family Miniopteridae; genus Miniopterus; species Miniopterus natalensis. Next base: position 197,121,374 of record NC_142081.1, on the reverse strand, counting down.
CTCCGCCTTCTGGTCCTGGGCTGGTCCTGGGCTCCAGGCTGCACCCGTCCATGGTCACCCTCCTGCTAAGTTCTCCGGTCATCCCCCCAACCACCCACTTTCCTTCTCTCTACTCCTCTCTGGCTTGGCTTTTCTCTGCCCTCACCCTCTTCTGCTATTGACAGCCCTGGTCCCCCTGTATTAAACTCTGCCTGGGGCACAATTTCCTGCTGGGGAGTAATTAAGACAGGTAACCCAGAGGTGACCAACATCTGTACGTATTGATTATGACAAAGGAGCGTTGAGTATTTTGCACAGTGCACCGTGTAGGAGCCAATCATAACTTCTCATGTATTAAGAGCCCTTAAAAGTTGTTTTCAATCTTTCCACTGATGCAAAACCCTACTATAGGTGCAAACCCACCAAGCAGGTGCCTGGCCTGAGTCTGAACACTTCCAAGGACAGGAAAAATACAGAGGAAATGTTTTTAAACAGGAATTTCACACTGTGCTAGGTGGGTTTCTTAGACTGTGATCTTAGGCGGGTCAGGACAGGCGCAGCAGATGACAGAGGCTGTTATAAGCCAGTTACCACTGCGGGCAACCAGAGCCCACATCTGCCGGGGAACCTGAACCAGCGAGAAACACGCGCTTCCCAGTTACCCAGACGAGGGTGGGAGCGGAGGGTGCCACGCCAGCTCCTCCTGCGGGTTGCAGGGAGCTGCCCCCTGGGCGCCCCTCCCCTGGGCCGCCTGCCCCCGGGAGCCTTCGGTGAGCGCAGGAAGGTGCTGGCCCTGGAGGCTGGGCTCGTGCGCTGGCAGGGCCGAGGCAAGGGGCTGCGGGCTGGCCGCAGTGGCGCTGGCCACCGATCCTCAACACAAATTATCCGGAGGAAGGAATCAACTTTTATTGAAGCCCTGATGTAAACTAGACCAGCAACAGTGCTTTCTATGCTGTCTCCTGCCCTTTAGTCTTCACAGTGGCTCTGGAAAGGTGCCATCGATACTCTGTGTCTCATTCTCAGTCCCAGAGCCCTGACCACTCCTGGATGCAGTCACAGGGTGACGGTGAGCGGACCCAGGGTTCATTCGCAGGGACCCAGAGCCCCCGATTTTTCCCCATTCTCAGGAACCCAAGCACCAGCCTCTCCCCCACTCTTACAGACATTCCTCCTGCAGCCGCAGATGGAAACGTGAGGGGGAAACAGAGCGAGAGGAGAGGGCCAGCCCCTGACGGTGGAAGAAGGCTCTGGAGTGTGGCACTTCCCAGCCGGCTCAGCTCTTCCTTAAGGGCCTGGAGAGGGGAGGAAAGGGCCTTTCATGAAACCTGTGGATGGCACAACATCGCAGGATGCCCTAGACACGAGCTAGGACAGAGAGCAGGCTGTGTGGACGCCCGCTTGAGGAGGAGAAAAGTAGTTTATTCCTACCCTGCCCCATCAGGACCCACCGAAGGATCAACAGAGAAGAAGGCTGTGTTTTTGGAAGGGAGCTGGGAGCAGGGCAAAGAGCTGCAGGGACTCTCGGCTCAGCCCAGGAGCAAATTAAGCAAAGGCCCCAAGAAGAGAGGCCGGGAGAGCGAAGCAGGACTCCACTTGCCCGGAGTTTCAGGGCTGCCGCCGTCAGAAATGCCAGCGCTGTCCTCAGCGCCACGATACATGTGGGGACATTTGATCAAGGAGGGAGGAAGTGATAGGTCCTTCCTCCAAGGAGGCTGGAATCCCAGGCCCCAGCTTATTTCCCACCCCTCACACTCCAAGGGGTGTGAGCTCGAACAAGAAACCCAAAGGTCCTAAGAAGAAATGGAGCGATGGGTGGGCTGCCTCAAACGCATGGGAGTCTGCGCAGAGCTCCTCTAATGATTAAGTCCTTGCACTTTCCAAGGAACCTCACAGAGGGCGTGGGGGTCCTTGAAGGGGCTGCGGACGGGGACTTTGTGCTCCCTCTCCCTCTCCGGGGGAAGGGGCTTGGGGGGAGGAAGGGAGACTTACAGGGTTCAAGCAACGCCCCGAAGCCGCACACCCAGTGCAGGCGCCTCCCTTGCTTATCGCAAATTTGACCCCTCTTTGAGCCCTAATTCTTTCTTCTACAAGGTGAGGGGGTTGGAAAAATTTATTATCTGTCCTTTTTTTGGATTTTTTTTTACCAAAGTAAGAAAACATTGCACAGATTTTTCCCCCAGCTTTATTGAGATCTACTTGACAACTAAAAATTGTATATGTTTAAGGTGTAAAAAGTGATCCTTTGGAGATATATGTGTGTGTGTGTATGTATGTGAGTATGTGTGTGTGTGTGTGTGTGTGTGTGTATATATATATATATATATATATGTATAGTGAAATTACTATCACATCAAGCTAATGGACACATCCACCACCTCATACAGCTACATTCTGTGTGTGTGTGTGTGTGTGGTGAGAACACTTAACATCTATTCTCAGGAAATTTCAAGTGTACAATACGACATTATAACTACAGCCACTGTGCTGTGCACTAGATTTCCAAGACTTAGTCACCCTGTGTAACTGAAAGTGTGGACCTTCGATCAACATCTCCCCATTTTCTCCACCCCTCAGGCCTTGGCCGCCACTATTCTAATCTCTGCTTTCAGGGGTTGGACATTTTTAGATTCCTCGTATAAGTAAGATCATGCAGCATTTCCCTTTCTGTGCCTGGCTTATTTCACTAGTATATAAGGAACTCGATCAACTCAATAACCAAAAATAATAATAACAATAATAATAATCAGATTAAAAAACATACAAATGACCCAAGTAAGCGTTTCTATAAAGAAGACATACGATGGCCTACAGCTATACAAAAAGGTGCTCAGCATTGCCAACCACTAGAGAAAAGCAAATCTGAACCCCAGAGAGATATCACCTGCCACAGAATGTTATTGCATTTACCAGATTAAGTCAAGGCTATTCTAAATAAAATGAAAATGAAAGCCTAGGAGTCCTACCCAATCTGTTCAATTCTTACCCTCAAAGTTGGACCTTCCATGAAGGTCTGTGTTCTCAAGGAAAATGTCAGAAATACTATCTTCTGTTGGGTCTTCAAAGGTCCTACCAATTCTAAAATGTTATAGCTTAGCCCTCCATGTCATTAAGTCTTTCACTCAATATTCTTTAGTTTGAACAATAGAACATGGCTATAGACAGCTATTCATCTGAGGGGCTGGAATCCGATGTCCCCTACTGGTTCTTAATCGTCAATCTCCTGGGGGATTGGGCTATTTATCCATCCTTGTAACCACCAGGTGGCTAAAATCTCCCCATCACTCACCACAGGGAATGAATTTTAAGCACTCAAAGGATAAAAGCCAATTGGAAAAGTGCAAGGAAGGAGTTACTGAATCAAGTCTGGTTTTCTTTCAACTGAATTAGAGAATCTGAGCAGTTGCTAGAAAGAACTTTGAGTCGCCTGAAAATTCATTCAGTGTGGACATGGATAGCAAGAGGAAGGAAGGAAGGAAGGAAGGAAGGAAGGAAGGAAGGAAGGAAGGAAGGAAGGAAGGAAGGAAGGAAGGAAGGGAGGAAAGATCTTTTAAACAAATCTGGATTTTATTTTAGTAGGCTGACCAACTCATTTTGGTGGACAAACTGGACATTCTTAGTTGAAACACCACAAGTCTTGCATCTGGGAACCTCCTCAATCCTGGGTGAACCAGGAGGGTGGGCTGCTCTACTTTTGGGACTCATGCTCCCTTGCAGGCTCCATAGCTCTCCCAACCTGCCTGGCGCCAGGAGTACAGAAACTCTGTTCAAGCCCCAAGCTAGAAAGCTCCTGGAAATGTAGTCAGGAAACCGCTGCACGTTGGCTTGTGACGGTTTGTAATCTATTCCGGAGGGAGGTGCTGGTGCGAGCCGACCAGGCTCAGCTGAAGGCTTGGCCAGTGTCACACGGCACAAGCCCCAGGTTGGGGATGAGACTCAGGATGACCTTTTCCCTTATTTCTGGCATATTTTCACTAGGACATGAGCTGCTCGATGTTTTATTCTGGCAGGGACATGAAAGCTATCTCCCCGCAAGATTTACATTACATATAATTCCAGTTCATTCATGTGCTCGTTGCCATTCATCCAATGGCAAGTCTTATTTAGCCTTCAGCCCTGGATAAAAGTTACTGGATTTGTGTGAATTCTTCTTTAGGCTCCTCCCAATATATAATGCAATATAGGCTTCAAAAGAAATAAAATCCAATTTTTATTAAATTAACACTTGTAATCACAAACATTGGTCATTTCATTCTTGTAATTTTTCAAAAGCAGACTTTATACATTTTATTGCAGAGCACAGCAAATTGTTTCATATTTTATTTTAATTTAATTTATATTTTAATTTAAAAATGTAATTGAATTTTTAATTTCACATCAAAATTATATTTTTGCAAGAACCTTGTCTAAGATGGTCTTTTATTGAATAAAATATGTACTATAAAGACAAAAAAAATACTAGTTTTTTAGCAACAGGGACCTGTTATAACAAATCATCTAAAACATTAAGGAAAGTCCCAAACTGAACTTTATGATGAGCACACATGAGTGAGCTCAGAGGCCAATGTGTCTTCAATTGGTCTTTCTTTTGTGGCTATGTTTGCCTTCAGTGGTTATGAGCACCCATCCAATAAACACTCTGACAGTAGAGGACACCTAGATGGCTAAATGAAGTCACCTAAGAAACCTTAGGATGGAGGGACTGGTCATTCGAAGTGCCTTTCCAGTGCGTCTCCAAGTGGCATCTAAAATTCCACCATTAGAGATTCAATACTTGAACTTTTGTCTTGGTATGTTCAGTATATCACACACTCCAGTAGATTGAGATTTCACTAGACACCGATAATCTAGTAATTTACTTGATTACATAACCTCTGTCTTCCATAAGCTCAAAATGCATTCCAAACAGCGAGGCACATAGTGGGGTAGAAAAAGAAGAGTTTGAAGGGAAAACAGGGAAGGAAATTTCCCCATAAAAATCCATATTGAACTGGATATATTAAGGATGTTTCTGTTTGCCATTTCCTTTGAAAAATTACAAAGAGGAACTGATTTTTGTTGAAATGGTCCATGAGTTATCAGGAAAGACAAGAAGGTGAGTTTTTTATGCTATAAATCTATGTAAAGAAAATGTATGTGTGCGTGTTACAGATGAACGTCTCCTGTGTGCTGACTGACCGACTCTCTTGCGGGTCCTGACCAGGAGGGTTAGTCTATGTAATGCGGAGGCGGTGGTGATTCTCTCCAAAGTGTTCCCAGGCGCCCAGTCGGGGCCGCTACGGCGGTCAGTGTGAAGCCAGCACCGGGCAGAGCGTGGGGCACTCCCTCTCCCGGGTTAACGGTGCTGGGAAGAATCATTCCCCCAGGCAGACTCATTTGGCTCTCCTTTTATTTCTCCTTCGTTATTGCAGTGATAATAATAACGTGAGCAGTTCTGAAATTTGGCCCTGGAGACACTGAGATGGCCTGAAATTACGTGCAAGATTTTGTGCATTCGACCTGCATGGAGCAGACCTTCCCGGTCTTGCATGGAATCTCACCAGGAGAAACGTGAATTTCAAAGGGAAAAGTTGGTAAAGCAAGGTATGTCTTTACTGAAGTCCCATGAAGGCACAAATAGGAGCTGAGAACAAATAAATGACAGTAAAACTTCCTGCAAAAGATCCCAAAGCATCCACAACTTTCTAATCCCTCCTCTTTGTTTCTACACAAGACTGTGGCCCAGGTCTCTGTTTCTCACTGTGTCTCCATCTGTCTCTGTCTCTGCCTCTGTCTCACACATGAGCCTCTCCTTCAAAACTCTTCCTGCTAAAAATAAACAAATGGGGCAGCATCAAAATAAAAAGCTTCTGCACAGCAAAAGAAACCATCAACAAAACGAAAAGGGAGCCCACTGTATGGGAGAACATATTTGCCAGCGACACATCTGATGAAGGGTTAATATCTAAAAAATATAAGGAACCCATACAACTTAACAAAAAGAAGACAAACAATCCAATTAAAAATGGGCAAAGGACCTGAATAGACACTTCTCCAAAGAGGACATACAGATGGCCAAGGGACATATGAAAAAGTGCTCAATGTAGCTAATCATCAGCAAGATGCAGATTAAACCCACACTGAGGTATCACTTCACACCTGTCAGAAGGGCTCCATCAACAAACCAACAAACGGCATGTGCTGGCGAGGGTGCGGAGAAAGGGGAACCTAGTGCACTGCTGGGGGGAATGCAGACTGGGGCGGCCACTGTGGAAACTGTATGGAGGTTCCTCAAAAAATTAAAAATGGAGCTGCCTTTTGACCCAGTGATCCCACTTCTAGGAACATATCCTAAGAAACCAAAAACACGATCAGAAAGAACTTATGCGCCCCTATGTTCATAGGAGTGCAGTTTACAACAGCTAAGATCTGGAAACAGCCCAAGTGCCCATCAGGAGATGAGTGGATAAAAAGCTGTGGGACATTCACACCATGGAATACTATGCAGCTGTAAAGAAGGATCTCTTACCCTTCAGGACAGCATGGAGGGAACTAGAAAGTATTTCGCTGAGTGAAATAAGCCAGACAGAGAAAGACAATGTAACAAGATCTCACTCATATGTGGAATACAATAAACAAAATAAACTGATGAACAAAGTGGATCCAGAGACATAGAAGCATGGAACAGACTGAGGGATCTCAGACGGAAGGTGGGGAGGGGGAAGTGGGTGGGGAGAGATTAATCAAAGAACTTATATGTTTATAATCATAACCCATGGACACAGACACTGGTCTGGGGAAGGCCTGGGGGTGGGATGGATGCGAGATGGAGGGGATCAATGGGGTAAAAAGGTGACACCTGTAATATTTTCAACATTAATGATAAAGAAACTTAAAACCAAAAACACAGATACAATAAATAAATAAAGTTTTGGGGAATTTTGAAATCTATATCTTCACCAGTCTTTTAAGAATCTTAACCTTACAAAATAAATGTCAAAACTCCACAAACCTATTCACCTTTGACACCAAAAAACTAAAACAAAAACAAAAAACTCCTTCTGCCACCTGAGTTTTTTAGGACACCCTGTATATTCTGTCTTGTGTCATTGGTTCAGTATACAGTCTAAAATTCATCTGTTATTGTAAAGGGTGTCCCAAAATGTGCACACACCTTAAGAGCTGATAGCTTAGTTTCAAAAATGAAATGTATTGTAATAAACACCATCTTTATAATTATTCAAAATGTGTGTATGCATTTTTGGGGACACCCTATATTTATCAGTAGATCTTTTCCATTGCTGTGTAGTACCCTGTTGCATGAATAGAATATAACACAATTTCTATATTCTTTCTGATAAAAATTTGTGTTGATCTTAGTTTTTAGTTGTCATGAGTAAAGCTTTTATGAACATTTTTGTACATAAATTTGGGTGGATGTTTCCAGTTGGGATGCTTCAGGTTTGCTCAGAAGCAAATACTGAGATGGAGATGATCATACAGGAAGTTTATTAGGAAAAGAGAAAAAAAGCCCTGGAAAGGGGAGAATCCTTGACATCAGTTCTTCCAAAGGTGTCTGATAGAACCTACCAGCAAAATCAGCCAGGCCTGGAGTTTTATTGTGCAGAGGTTTAATTAAGAACTGGATTTCTTAGTAGATGTAATGCTATTGGTATTTTCTATTTATTTCTCCATCAGTTTTTAGTAAACTATGTTTTTCTTTTTAAAATATATCTCTATTGATTTCAGAGAGAGGAAGGGAGAGGGAGAGAGAGAGAGAAACATCAATGATGAGAGGCATTGATTGGCTGCCTCCTGCACGCTCCCTGCTGGGGATCGAGCCGCACCCCGGGCCTGCGCCCTGACAGGGGATCCAACCCTGGTCTCCTGGATCCTAGGCCGACGCTCAACCACTGAGCCACGCCGGCTGGGCTGTTTTTCAATAAATTTGTTCCACTTCTCTAAACATTCAAGAATATTACCATATAATTCCTCCTACTATTGTCCTACTATAATTTTAACACCTGTGGGATGTGTGAGGCCCCCTTTTGTTCCTGATGTTGGTAGTTTGTGTTCTCTCTTCCTTCACTTGACGAGTCCTGCTTAGGGTTTATCAATGTTGTGCTTCTCTTCAAAGGCTCATTTTGAAAGGATGCCTGAATTCTAATAAATAATCTTTAAAGCTGAACTTTATAAAAAGTAATATTATCACATGACTTGGAAATATGGGTGAATCATAGGAGAAAACTGTTAAAATACTAAAAGGAATTGAAGTTGATGGGTCAGGGTTTATTCTTAATATAATTAACCATAATGCTTTATCTTTTTAGAGTATATATTTATATCACTTTGAACAAATTAAAATTCAATTAAAATGGTTTATAACAGTACCATCCTTATAGGATGTTGTGAGAATTAAATACAATAAAACATGTATAGTGCTTAGCATAATATAGACATTTAATAAATGATAGCCATTTTCAATGCTGTTTTTTACCCAAACATCATTATAAAAACATTAATGCAACTCTAAACATAATGAGAAAAATTCTACCTTCCAAACACATTATATCGTGTTCATTTGTCTCTGTTCTTTCCGTTTTCATTGCTACATGCACATAACTTTGCAGAGCAACAATAATAATGTCCACATATGCTTGTGTTTTTAACACCACGTTAACTAAACTTTCATGTTTTGGTAGCTATTTAATCAGCGGGATATTCCAGATCCCACGTGGTCATTCTGCTACAACGTACTTATAATTCCGTAATTGTTGGATGCTTCTGGACTTTTTCTGGCTGTTATAAATGAGGCTGCAATAAATATCTTTAAATATGCAGTTCTTTTGGCTTTGGGATAATTTTCTTCATTTAAATTCTCAGATGTGAGGCTGCTCCTTCAAGCTGTATGACTGCATATATTTCTCTGATAATGTACTTTCCAAACACCTTGGACAGTTGACCTCCTCAGCAATCGTGGCCAGCTCAGACTGCCACAGAGGGAACGCCGTCGCTGGGTGGCTTCAACAAGTTCTTTCTCACAGTTCCCGAGGCTGGGAGTCCGAGGTTAGGGTGCAGCGCGGTGGGGTTCTGGTGAGGGTGCCTTCCTGACTCACAGATGCCATCCTCCTGCCGTCGCCCACAGGGTGGTGTAACTGCAGAGCCAGCTCGGAATGGTCCTGTCCTGCTTAACAAGGTACTGAGTGCTTTTCAGAGACAGCTGACCAATGCCTAACGTGATGCAGGACAGAGGACAGAGCTTTGACCTCCAGCTCCACCCACAACCAACCTCTCGCCCCCACCCTGCCCCAAAACACACAGGACCAAAGGATCCGGAGAGAGCAGGAGCTTGAACACCAGAGCTTTTGCCCGTCAGCAGCACCAGGCGGGTAAACTCTGCTCAGCTGCAGGGAGAGAGAGCTCTTCTCTCCCGTCTCTTCTCATAAGGGCACTAATCCCTTTCATGAGGATTCCATCCTTCCAAAGACTCCACCTCCTAATACCACCGAGTTGGGCCTTAGGGCTTCAACATAATTTTGGGGGCACAAATATTTGGGCCATAGCAGGGAGGTTCTGAGTAACTTGAAAGAATTAACAATCTGCATTTCTTTTCTCTCCTTTTCCCAGCGACTCACTTTGGCTTGAAGATGGGTCTTTTGCCCTATCTCAGTATCTGCTAGGTGTCCATTCCACCTGACTGTGTTGTGATTCCACGATTTCTTCTTTCTGGAATGTCACTTCCTACCTTCCCACTTGTTTAATGTCACCCCCTCTATCAAGTCTTCCCTGACCAGCATCCTCTGATCAGCTTCTGCCCGAAGCACGCGTCAGCCCCCCTGGTGCTTTTCAGGTAAATCTTTTGTATCACTCTCTAGGTTGTTTTTCTTTTAAATTACATTTATTGGGGAGATGGTGGTTAATAAAATTATATAGGTTACATATGTAAAATTCTATAATATATTATCTGTACATCGCATTGTGTTTACCACACAAAGTCAAATTTCCTTCCATCGCCATACGTTCAACCCCCTTTGTTGTGTTTCGATGACTATATCCCTGCCTTTTTCCCTGGACTAAGAACTCTTTGAAGGCAGAGAATTGTGCCTAATTAATCTCGTTATGTTATCCTTGTGACTCACAATAAATAAATATCGATTGATCGATTAAACATAAATGACTTCACTTTATTCATCTTGCTGACCTGTTTTAAAAGAATGACTGCGTGGTGATGCATGTGCGTGTGCGTTTGTGGGTGACTGTTTTTGTCAGTAAAGGAGCTGGAAAGAGAAGTTTCTAGGACATTGTGTTTCAGTTGAGTTCATTTCCATGGGGGATGACAAAAAGTCAATTTCAATTCAAGGTGGATCAATGCTCTGCAGATCTACTTTTAGTGGCCCAAGAGCCTCCCTCCCTGCGCCCCAGGCTGAGTTCCAGTCCCCGACGTTCTGCTCCCAGTGCCCCCTCCCGGCTGGGTCAGAGCCCCGACGGTGCGGCTGCCTCGGCTGGCCCGGGCTCTGGGCAGGGGGGCCGCCTGTGTTCAGACCCTGCTCTTTGTCGCCGGCTGATCTTCCAGGACTGGGAAGCAAGACCCAGTTCCTCGCGGGGAGCCTGAGCCTCACGCCATTCCCGCCTCAACAAAGCCACTCTCCCGCCTCCTCCGGGGCACCTTCCTGCTTCAGAGGGAAATCAATGCTTCAGGCTTCCTCAAGGGAAGCAGGATGGGGTGTTGAGAAGGAATCGGGCCAGGAAAAAAGAAACCTAAAGTGAGAGACCTCGCCCCAAGGGAGTCTCAGTGCAAATGCAAATAATGTGCTGGGAGCCCTCAGCCCCCTTGGGTTCTAGGCTTCGGCCTGCAAGTGTCCTGCCTGAGGGCTCATGGACATTTCACAGAAGCTCAGGTCCCTCACAAATAAAGAAAGGGGGTTACCTTTAGGTTCCTAAGTGCCTTTCAAATGTGCAATCCTGTCATTTCAAGACTTTCATCTTAGATGCATGTTTATATTAATGAAATAATTTATATAGATATATGCATCACCCGTGGGTACAGACAATACTGCGGGGAAAGCCTGGGGGGTGGGCAGTGAGAGGCAGAAGGGGTCAATGTGGGACATCTGTAATACTTTCAACAATAAAGATAAATTTTAAAAAAAGTTTAAGTTCAAAGTTTGTGGCAAAGGCAGTGGATGGAATTAGAAAGGACTGAGAACTCCAAAGATGCAGGTTTGAATGGGGACTGGGCCTTGGCACCCACAAGTTGTGGGACCTTGAGGAGGCCACGTGAACTCTCGGGAAAAGCGGGGTAACATGCCCTGTTCTGCGGGTCACACGGGGGGGAAGGCTCACTGGGAGAGCCCTGCGGTGTTGTGCGGGCCACCGTGAGATCCTGGGACCCCCGCCCCCGACTGTCGCTCCTCTCCATCGGGGCCTGGAGAGTGGGGCAGCTCCGTGCCTGGTGGTTTGCCCAGCATCTCGTGTGGCAGCCAGGACAGCTGGGCCCTTAATAAATACTTTGGTAGAGGCTGCGATGCCTGTGCCAAGCGCCCAAATGGGCAACAGGCGAGCTGGGGGCTCCCGCAGCGCCTGGCCCTGTTTGGAAAATCCACCCCTCCCATTTCAGGACTCTGGGCATTCCTACGGCAGTTTCTGGAAGAATGGCAATATTGGGGAAAAAAAAGATGAAATATGCAGCATCTCATTTCCTAAAAAGCCACTTTTCTGTCACACCCTGAAATCCCTGCGGCGTGGGCCGGGAGGGCAGCTGTGACTTTATGTCGCCAAGAGTCTAAAAGCTCCGAGAAGCTGCCTGGTGCTGTTTTCATTCCTCTCCTTGTCACCAGCATAGGGATTAGATTAAGAGGGATCCTGGCTAAATGATGCTTTGAATCAGATAAGTAAATTGTTTGTAAATAAAGAGATCTTGCCCGTCCCCAATTGAACAGGCTTTATTCTGAGACCTGGCTGTCGTCCAGACCCTCCCTCCTCTCCCCACATACCTAATCCCCCTGGGAGCTTTGTGACACAGAAAAGGGGACCCAGGTCATAAGAAAACACTCTGGCCCTGGCCGGGTAGCTCAGTTGGTTAGAGCGTCATCCGGATACGCCAAGGTTACGGGTTCAATCCCCAGTCAGGGCACATACAAGAATCGACCAATGATGCCTAAGTAAGTAAGTGGAGCGGCAAAGCAATGCCCCCCCCTCTCTCTTCCTCTTTCTCTCTAAAAATCAATGAATTAAAAAAAAAAATTAAACAAATTATCTGCTAACATTTTCTTGAATATAGGAGGTCTGAGCAATATTTCATTCAGACTGTACAATAGCAGGAAAATACTTTGCACATTTTAAAATCAACTGAGGGGTCAAATTCTGTTTCGAGCACTTACTGGCTGTGGCCTCTTAGGAAGTCACAACATCAGGGAAATATCTTCTCTAAAATGCCCGGGGTCTGGTGCATGCTCAGCAGTCACTGTTTTCTTCCTTTCTTTGTGAAAAGGGTGAACTTTGAACATGAGATGGTTGAGTCCATGTGGTATTACCTGAGAACATGGAGAACGGGGAATGGCTTAAGGTGCTAAACTGCAAGTAAATAAAATAAGTGTGTGTGTGTGTGTGTGTGTGTGTGTGTGTGTGTGCGCGCGCCTGTACGTGTCAGGGACTCACACGAGGGAGAGAAAATACATGGAGTTCAGATCTGCAGATTAAAGTAACAGGGCTATGTCTGAAATAAATGAGAAATGAGTCAACGATGGAATAGATCTGTAGGCCCAGTGACTGTAGACATGGTTTGTGATCATGTGGAGGAGACTGTTCCACATGGGTTCTTAAGGAATTAGTTGTTTCTAGGTCAGGGCCGTGTGGAGAGGAAGCGTATTTTTGAATTCAGCAAGGCACTTGGAAAGTTTTGTTGAGTACAGTTTGAGAAAAAATCAGTTACATACAGTGAATAGAAAATGCAACAGGATTTGTACATTTGGTTCATAATCATAAAAAGGGAAAAAAAGAAAATGTCAATATATGTTTACTTGCTGCCAGAGACTGTTTTAAGAACTTTACATGTACTATCTCATTTAATTCTCACTATAGGCATGTGAGGTAGGTTGGTACCAATACGACAAAAACGAGGCTCATCGCGAGCTAGTCACTTGCCGAGGACGTGCTTCAGACAAGGGCCAGAGCCAGCATTTGGACCCAGGCCGTCCCAGCCCATGACCTGCGTAGCTCTCCCCTGCGCCCTCTGCCTCTCCGGCCAGTGCCTGGGCGCTGCTCAGTGGACCGTGTTACAACAAGGGAGTTGCTATGGATTGAATTGCTCCCCCCCCCAAATTAAAGTGTTGAATCCCTGACCCCCAGGACCTCAGAACATGACCTTATTTGGAGACAGGCTCTTCACAGAGACAGTCAGGTTAAAGTGAGATGCAGGGTGAGCCCTAATCCAGTGTGACTGCGTGCACATGAAATGGAGAAGGGTGGGGGCTAACACACATAGAAGGAGAAGGCCATGGGAAGGTGAGGGGAGAGGCTGAAGCGATGCTCTGCAAGCCAAGGGACACCCGGATGGCCAGCTAAGTACCAGAAGCTGCGGGGGGGGGGGGGGGGCATGGAGCAGACCCTCTCTCACAGCCTCAAGGGGAACCAAAGAAAACACTCGTTGAGATGCATTTCTTTTATATTCATTCTGTGACATAGGCCTATCCCTCTGAGGTTCCTCCTACAGAGAGAGCATTTTTATAAAAAGAGGTGACAGGTGACAGGTGCCAAAAAATCCTACTTTTGAAAAAAAAGAGAAAATAAAATGAACTTTCAAGTCAGTGGGAGTGGATTTCACCCGAACCCCTATTCCTACTTTGTTTTTATTGTTGTTTATGGAATAATGCTACCATGCTGTGATTTTAGTCCAGAATTAGAAGGAAAAGCAACACCACCCTCTCAGTCACCTGGCCACTAGAAATTGGCCTCTGAACAAACCCAGGAAAACCTGACCTGGGGGCATTTACAGCGGTCCCGGTGTTCACCAAGGGCACCCGCCGCGCTCCTGCTATCTATAAATTATACATATATTGTACCTGCGTGACTCTGGATTTCGGCGGGTTCGCGCTCCTGGAAACACTTTTGACACTTGAATAAACTGCTTTTGATCAGCTGCGAGCACTCCGCTGTCAGGGAGGGGCTGGGCGGCAGATGAAGAGCCGTCTCTGTGCTTGCTGGAAGCCGCGGGAGAGAGGGGCGCGCTCTAATTATTAGCAGAGCAGCAGGAGGGCCGAGCACCAAGGGAGCGGCAGAGAAGGCCGCAGACGGGGCTCTTCAGCGACGTCCGCGGGGAAGGAATTACGGCGCCTTTGTCGCGGACCGAGCCTGTCCCTCAGCAGAATGAAAAGGAGGGGGACGAGCGGGACGCGGGCAGGAGTCGGGCATTGTCCTCAGCGCTGCCCAGCCCTGCGCAATGACGCGAACCACGGCCAACTGGCCGATCGCAATAGAAGCGGAAAAGACATTCTGTGCCCGAAACGTGCTTTTAGGTTGCTTTAGTGCTGTTTGCATGGATGGCGATGCCATTGTAACTAACCTAGTTATTAACAATAGGGAAGGGGCAAGGGGAAGGCCAGATATTACAGACCTGCCATTCGGGCAGCTTTGCCAGGAGGCTGCAGGCTCACCCTCCCCGGGGGGCCGGCAAAGGGGGGATGGACTCATGCCCAGTAAAGTTTGGGGGACATAAGGGAAGTACTTGTCTGTCAGTCACACCTGGGAGCAAGTTATTGGCCAGAATGGGCGTGGCCAGTGCAAGAACATGGAAATTTGGGATATTTAATTCCCTAAACGAAGGTGCTCCCGCTCTTGGTTGCTCTTTGCTCTTGGGACTGCAGTTGCTTGGGGTTTGCTCTCCCACCTGGCTCATGGCCATGCAGACCCCCCAGTGGACTCATGGACTGAACCAGCCTGATGCTGGACGGGACCCGGCTCCGACGTGGAACAGGACCTCCGGGCACTGGCTTCGCTTCTGGCTCTACTGAAACCCCACCTCACTCTCCCACGGCTGGGCTAAGAGGAATGGGACTTTGGAAACCCAGGGATGTAATTACACGCATATAAAAGTCATTCATCCTCTGGTGCGAGTCTCAGAAAATTATTTTTCTTGAGATATTGTAAGGACTCTACCCCCAGCACCCAGTGGGGAAGAGGGCACCCCAATTTCTCCGATGACAATAGCACCGAGTAGCAAGCAAGCAGTTCCCAGCGCGACTTCTACAGTGAGCGATGCCATCCTGGCCTCCTTCCATGGTGCGTGACGGAGGGCAGGTCTCGGGGAGATGCTGGACCCACAGCCCTTCACTCAGAGGCCATGGGTTCCAGGCCCAGTTCTGCTGCTAACTAACTGGGGCATCACTGGCATGTCTGTTAATCTCATAAACCTTGTTTCTTCCTCTGTGGCATGAGGACCGTCCATTCTTTTCATGTGGATGTCAGTGCACGAGGAGGCATTTTAATCTCCAAGTGTAAAGTAGACGTTCTATAAATATTTACTCCATCTTTTCTTTCCCGTTGGACATTCTGTGGGTTGACCATCATCATGATAGATAAGGCTTTATTGTGGGTCCTTTGGTTAACTCCACAGAGATGCTCATGGGTATCAACAGTACCTGTGACCCACTGTTTCATCCCGTTGCTTAGGAGTCGGATGGCCTGGGTTTGAATCTCAGTTCCAATGTTTGGGTGAATTATGCGGTGACCTTGAGGGAGCTACTTGACCTCTCCGCACCTCCACTTGGTGTATAATGGGGATAATGAATGTGAGGAGTATTAAATGGTTCAATATTTGTAAAGTTCTGAGAACCAGAAACTGGCATATCGTAGGTTTTATATAGTATTTGCTAAATGAATATGTTTTGCAACTTAAATAATAAGCATCAATAGCTCATGGACCAAACAACTGTGTACCCCCCAAGTGTGGTATGAGGAGTTCTTTTCCATTTGGAAACGGAGCACCCGCCAGATGGGTGACCCCTACCATCTTCTGTATTGCTTAAGGCCGATGTGCTCTAAAAATACAGTCTGTGCCCTAGTCCATAATGACACGCCCGGTTTCCCAGGAGGGAAAAAGGCCAGATCTACATAACATTACCATCCACACAGCAAAACAGCCTGAGCAGGCTTTTGGGAGAAGTCCTGTGGATCTCCCGAAGGAGAGAGATTTATTTCAAACTGAAAGAATTGAGGGTCTAATCTCCCTGACTGGCCAGCGTGGCTCAGTGGTTGAGCGTCAACCAAGAGGTCGCTGGTTCCATTCCCCATTAGGGCACATGGCCGGGTTGTGGGCTCGATCCCTGGTAGGGGGCATGCAGGGGGCAGCCGATGGATGTTTCTCTCTCATCAGCGTTTCTGTCTCTCCCTCTCCCTTCCCCTCTCTCCAAAATCAATAAAAACCTTTTTTTTTTTTTTTTTTTTTTAAGTGAATATATTATTCCAGAAGAAGAAGAAATGTGGGCAGAGGAACATCCATTTTCAGAGCTGACCTATTGGGTGTAAGTGAAATTAGTCTGGGCTGTTAGGACAGTCACAGAAGGCTTCTCAGAGGAGGTTAATGTACGTGGGATGACAATCGAGACAGAGAAGGCCATGACTCAGCATTTAAGAAATGCTGGGTATGAATGAGACAGCTCGCTTTGACACCCAACCTCAGCCTCTTCGATGACCTTGAGAAAGCCGTGTTCACACTGTCCACCCTCCTCCCCACCTGGAAAGAGGGGTGGCACCACCTGCCTCCCAGGGGTGCAGAAAGAGCTGCTGGTGGGTCTCAGGGAGGCAGCACCCGTGCAAACGCCGGCGTGTCCAGCCCCGGCCTCCCAGCCACCACTTCCAGGCCCGGCTCTCCTCTGACTCTTGATGCGGTCAATAAACAAGAAGCAATTGCCCATTAGCCTGCGCGTAGCAGGAGAGAAAGAATGCTTTATTAGGGTTACCTTTCCTGCGCTCATTTGCTTCCTCCGCGATGGCCACCGCGCTGTGTAACTGCGCCGTTATGGGACAGACAATAAAGCTTATTAGCGTAATAGCCCTGGAGGAGCAGCGGGGAGGAAGGCCGGGCAGCTCCCCCGCCACAGAATCCCTGCATTTTCCTTCCAAAATTAGGCCACTGGAGGGGGGAGGGTATTCGATTCTGTTTTGACTGACAGGGTATTTTTAGCACGAAGCCCAGAAGAAATGTGATAGAGGAAGGGCTGATTGGAGTGTGCCACGGGCTTGAACGGAAGATGTTTGGTGCTTTGAGGGAGAAAATGACAATCAAGATGCTATTGCGAAATATCATTGTCCTGCAGGAGCCCCGGGCTGTGTGTCGGTGACCCAGGAGTCGCATGGGTGGTGGGACTTCAGGCCTGCTAGAAAGAAGGCACTCACATTTCCAAAGTGGCTATTGCATGGCAGCCGTGCCAGATCCTGGGACGGGGGAGATAAAAGTAATCGCAGCAATTATGCAGAATGTGGCAACTGCTCTAGCAGAGGGCATGCGGAGGGAGGAGGTGCCAAGGAGAAGACAGTTTAGCCCCAGGTTCCAGGCTAGAGATCCATCAGGATGTCCACGGGGGAGCTCCCATGGTGGGCGTCGCAATAGCTGCCAAGAATTTTATTTTCTAAGCTTAGGTTTGCAAACACTGACTATTGCTTTTTTTTTTCTTCTTTCTAAAATCAAATAAAATCTGATAGCAAGGACCTTCCTTGCCAGGCTGATGGAAAATTTAATGGTAGTCATCTGGTCAGCTCCTCACCGGGCGGCGTGAAACACTCAGCCGGTCTTATAGGAAGCTAGATGCTGGGAAAGCGTCTCTGTGCCCTGGGACCTTTGGTCCACGCAGGTCACTGCAGATACACGCATTGCCCATGACAGGAGCATCTTTGCAAAGTTATGTCTCTGCTGCTTCTGTGCCAAGCCTGGGCACTGGGGGGTCTTTCCTGAGGCTGGGAGCCTGCTGCTTGGTGCCCACTTCCCTTGTGTGGCTGCCCTCTGAAGTCCCCAGTTTTCCCCAAGGCCTGCTCCTCATGGGACCATCGACCTCTGTCCATCTC
The DNA here is from genome assembly GCF_054644295.1 of Miniopterus natalensis. Taxonomy (NCBI): domain Eukaryota; kingdom Metazoa; phylum Chordata; class Mammalia; order Chiroptera; family Miniopteridae; genus Miniopterus; species Miniopterus natalensis. The sequence goes on along the minus strand of NC_142081.1, from coordinate 197,103,362 downwards.
CTGGCTTGTACATCTTTTCTATCTGCAGAGTCAACCTTTTCTGCTATTTACGTCTTGTGTATGTCACTCTGTGCACAGGTTCAAGCTTCCCTAGGGTTCATATCTACATAGGTACTTATTGGGTCAATTGGTCAATCCTATCCACATCTTCAATGTCACCTGATGTTACCACATGCTCTCAAAGGCCGCTGCATGGATTCACCATTCTTCAAATGGTGAATGAATGAATGATTCCTCCCAGCCCCCAACATCTTTAATAGTGGGAATGACCAGGATTTTGTAAATTTCTGCCAATCTGGTATGCATGTGAAGTGGTTTCTTAGTGTGGTTTTTTATTTTTTCATTTTTCCTATTCACAGAAAGGTTAAACATCTTGTTCATATGCTCACATTAGGTTGTCTTTTCTGTATATTGTCTATTTGTATTTTGTACCCATTTTCTATTAGTGTTTTTTTTAAATCATTTTCTTATGAATTTATAAGAGCTTTACTTGAATGCAGGGAACTAATCATTTGGTAGTTATATGTGTTGTCAATTTCTCTTCTCACTCATAATTAAACTGAATGTCTTGAGTTTAAAGTAGGCAAATTCTTTTATTGTTCGTTTTTTTTTTTTAAATAACTCTTTCTTATCCCAAGATCTTAAAGGTTTTCTCCTGTACTTTCTTCTAAAAATATTGAAGTATTGGCCCTTTAAAAATATGCATGGTATTGATTTTTATTTATGCTGTGAGATAGGGATTTAATTACCTTCCTCCTGTTGCCAACTTGGTCTATTGCCATCCGCATCATATATCACATTACTGTCAGGTATATGGCTGTTCAGGAATCTCTATTCATTCCTTTCCATTCATCTGTCTAAAAATACCAACTCTTAAATACTGTGATTTCAGAAATCTCAAATCTCATGAGCACTTCCTCCCATCTTGATCTTTGCTTCTCTTTTGACCCTATATTTTTACATTTAAATAATAATGATGATTTGATAACTTCTATTAAAAACTGTTGAAATTGTATTGGATTGATAATTAATAATTAACTTGGGAGAATTGACATTTTTGTGATATTGAATCTTATATCCATGAATTTTTATATCTCTTCACTTAGTAATATATTCTTTAATGTCATTCAATAATGTACTACAATTTTATCTATGATGGGATTGCACTTTCTGTTACATTTCTTGTTGAGGATCTTATAATTTGTTGTTGCAGTGAATGGGTTTTTTCTTTCATTACAGTTTCTAATTAATTATTATGAGGTATAGAAATGCCATTGATTTTTATATGCTAATCTGGTTTACAGCAACCTAGATGCACCATTTTATTAGCTTTAATTAGTTTTAATTTTCTTTGTATACAATCCTGTCATATCCAATTTTTATCATTCATATTTCCTTTTCTATTTTCTACATTAGATAAGTGTCCCACTTCTCTATATAAGTGATGCCTTCCAGAATTCTAAATGGCACCATTATGCACAATCTTTGCTTAGAGTTTTAAATAGATGTCAATTTAAAAAATTCCATTATATTCTTAGTATTTAAAATTTTTATTTTTCAAATGTAATAACTGAAGTTATGTTTCAAATATTTCTCTGCATCAACTTCTCTTGTTATCTGCTGATATAATACAGCACATTAACAGATTTTCTGATGTTGAACCATCCTTGAATTTCTGAGGTAAATGCAACATTGTCAGGTAGCTTTCATCTGTTTTTGCTGGATTTGACGTGCCAGATTTTTTAGAGGTTTTCACATTCATTAGGTAGATCAGTCTATAATTTTCTGTTTGGAAATGTTCTTGTGTGATTTAGAGATCAAGATTGTACTTGCCTAACAGAATGAGTTAGGAATTTCTGGCAACGCTTGTGCATAACACCTTGCTATCTTTGAATTTTGGGGGTAAGAGGGTGGGGGTGGGATTTTGGTCATAAATTCAATTTATAGAATTTCGATTGAATTATTCAGATTTTCTATTTCTTTTCCAGTCTATTGCAGGATATCTCAAACTTTAACATTGTTGACATTTGGGGTTGGATAATTCTTTGTTTTTGAGGACTGTCCTGTGCTTTATGGGATATTCAGCAGCATCCCTGAGCTCTACATACTAAATGCCAGTGGTGCCTCCCAATCCCTACCCCCAGCTGTTACAAGTAAAAATGTCTCCAGACATTTTCAAATGTCCCCCGGGGGGCAAAACTGCCCCTGTTTGAAAACCATGGGTATGATCTGCACAATTAAAATATTTATCTGATAGACTTGATGTGAGAATTCAAAGAACTGAAAACTATAAATTGCTTAGACTGTTGCCTGGTACAAAGGAGACGCTCAACAAACGTTGGTAGTTTCTGTTGTCAGTAGTGTTTCAGGGTTGAGTTGTCAAGGTTTGTTCTTCATGTGAGAAGAATGTGAGTCCCCAACCCCCAAACACTTTTAGAAAGAACTTGATAGGCAGCTTATTGACACTTTTTTCTTTTGACCTGGCAGATGGTAGAAATGAGAATTTGGTTAGAGTTTTGTCAGCGTTTCTTTATATTTATATGGATGGAGCCTATAAAGGTCTCAATTCAAAAGGATCAGGGCTGTAAACATGCAGAGGAGAGACAGTTAATCCTGGGAAGGAGTCTCCCAAAGGGAGGCCCTTAACATGAGAAAACGTGCACTTTCAGGAATTTAAATGGTGCTACGGAACCCCTGGAGTGTGACTTATTTCCTTGAAAGGACAGAGGAGAGAGTTAATGTCATATAAATCCTTACCTGCTAACGCCACACCAACTGCATCGCTACCTGTGTCCTTACTGGGCTGTCCTTTTGGAATTTCATAGATCTTCGTGAAAAATGGTCTCTTTCCAGCATGAAGTTCGTTTACGAAACCTGTGCTGTGGACAGGACCTCACGGAGGGAGAGTTACTACTCCTGGGAGGACACTTGATGGAGGAGAAGTCGTGTGACCCGTGAGCCAGGCTTCAGTTTCCTGCCCAGTCACTTCTCCCTGGAACTCGGGGAAAGGAATGAAACTCCGTGAGCCTCTGTTTCCCCAGCTGTAAAAAGGGGTCAGAATTAAAATGCATTTACTTCTGAAAATCCTGCCGGTATGAGAGGCTGATGGGCAAAGGATGCCACTGTGTCTAAGAGGGTGGAATGAGCTCACTGCAAGGGCTCTCCCATGGCCGTGACTTCCACAGTGTCTGGTGGGGTTGAGAAAAGGGGTCTGAGGACCAGTGCCCCGCCTGCTGTCGGGCTTTGCGGCCTCCTGGCCGTGTGACCTTGGCCAGCCTCACCTCTCTGTGCACTGGCCCCAGTTCAGTGGAGGCCCTCTCGGCTCCACTCTTCCCTTCCATGGAGAAGACTCAGCAATTACACTGGACCAGTTGCCTGAGTCCTAGAACAGTGCCTGACAAAGGTAAGCACTCCGTGAATCAGCTTCCATCGTTATAGTTATTATTGTTGTTACTGTTTTCAGTCGTGTCTGATTCCACCTCCACAACCGTGTGAGGGAACTGGGCATGTATTCTAACAATTACAAATGGCCTTTGCTCTTTGAAAGCATTTCACACATGTTAAGGGCCTTTACTCTGGTTGCAAAGTTGAGTGACTTGCTTTCCCCAGGGGTGTGGCCCTTGTGGGACATCCCATTGGACAATAAACAGCAGCCCTCACTGGCCTCGGAGATTCCGAAAACAGAGAAGGACTCCGTAGTCCCATTTCCACAAGGTCCCATCAACAAGATAGGGTAGCCTGCTGGTTCCCCTTCCCTCCTCTCTGTCCTTCCCCACCAGGGGTTGGAAAAGCCACGGAGAGGAGCCAGCAGACCTACACACTGTCAGCCCAGAGGGATTGAGGGGCTCCTTTTCCTGTCCCCAAAGCTCAGGCTGCCTCCCTCCCGGATGCGGTGAGCAGCCGCTGCCAGCTCCCAGGGCCTGCGAACAAGCCTGCGTATCCCAGAAGGGCCTTAGGGAGGGACTGACGGGGAAGCTGGGGATCCCCAGGCCCAGATGGATGCGGAATTGAGTGGGGAAGCCGCGGGGCTGCAGGAAGAAGGCCACTTGCTCTCCGGCCTCCTGCTGGCCTCGGGCGGAGCACTCAGCCCTGAGCGCCCAGCAGGGTCCTGAGCAGGCTCCCCCTTCAGCTGCAGGGCCTTTGGTCAGAGTTGCAGGTGTCTTTTGGGGCTAATCCCTTCTGAGAATTTATGCATTTAGCTTGCTAAGGGAGAGCTGCGGCTGACATGGGAGCATCGATGAGCAGTGGACGTTTCCGAGTACAAAGCGTCATGTCATGAAAACGGACCCGCATCTCTAACAAGACAACGCACACAAAGCCACTTCTCCCTCCTTGTCTTTACCGAGGATGCCTAAAGTCACCATGACAGCAGTGGGCACATGCAAACCCCTGGGGCATCTCCCGGGGACGCAATGAACACATTGGCTCTGGTGGAAACGGCGTGTATCCGTGCAGATGGTGAAAATGGCTCAGGAAACTATGGCAGTGACGCCAGCTGAGCACGAAGCAGCAGGATCCCCAGCCCGTAGCTGTGCCACCGTAAGTGTTTCCCACTGCAGTGTCCCCCCTTCACAAACCAGGGGTGATATCTGGGTAACGTCTTGAGACCCAAGCAAGGGAATGGGTGCGAGATGCTTAAAAGCGCATCGACCCTCACATGTACTAGTCACTGCGATTATTCTAGATGACTCTTCCCTGGTAGCTCGGTATTTACATCAGAAACTAGCAAGGGAGCAGGTGCCCTGCTTCTCAGCTGTGGCCTGTTGTGACATCCCTGCCCATGAGAGTTACATCATGGTCTTAGCACTCAAAACGGCTCAGTGGGCATCACGAAATGGGCATATCTCCACAAAGCGTATGACAGGTTCAGCACATATGGGTTCACTTGGCTGTTGTAAGAAGTTTTATACACCCTCGGAATTTTCAACAGTTTACTCATTGGAAAGTTCCCCACGAGCCCCCTCCTCTCCTCGCGCCTTGGCTGCTCTCTCTACATTTATTTTGTTTATTCAGGTGGTAGAAGCAAATCTTTAACAGGCTTGGTAAACAGATTTTTCCAGAATTAAAATCCTTGCTCATTAAGAGGAAAATTTCTAAAGACCTGAGGCAATTTACCCAACCAAAGCCTCCTTAATGCTAACATATTTCCTAACATGGTTAAATTTAATTTGAGTCCGCACATTTAGAGTATTGCCAAGCTCCTGATTTTGTGACTTGTCTTCTAATGTGCCCCTGGAGAAGCGTCCAGCTCTGCTTTCTACATCTCCAGCTGTGCCGCTTTCAGCAACGGGGCTGTCACATTGTACCAGGGATGGCTACCTGTGTCCACAGGCCAACAAGGATGCATGCTCTTAGCCAGCCAGGCAGTGACTCCGCCAGTCACCCAACCCCATCGCCCCCTGTTTTCTTGGTGCATTTCTGGTCTCCTTGTGTTAGTTCGGGTCCTCCGAGAAATAGCACCAGGACAGTAGGAAGAGATTTATCGGCGGAAACCCCTGTGAAGGGTAAAGGAGAGGAAGGGAGTCCTCAGGCTGAGCTGCAGGCCTGACACCTGTGAAGCGGGGGCAGACGCGGGGAGACTGGGCAGGAGGAGGCTCAGGCTTCAGCACCAGTCTGTGGAAGTTTCAACCGGGCCCTGGGGCCTTGCAGCCCACGTTGCCCATGGGAGGCACCCCGCCTTCCGCAGCCAGCACTGGTGTCCTCGTTGGCTGTGAGCAGCCCTGGGAGGCGAGGCCTCAGCACAAACAGGGGGATGGCCCCGGAGGGGCCCCAGCTGGGGTCGTCACCCAGCGTTTCTCCCCAAGCACAGGACCTGAGCGGCACATTTCCGTGGGTGCCTCGTCTGTTCCTTGGGTTGGCCATTCTCTCTTCCACACGCCACTGGCCCCTAAAATGTGGTGGGAAGATCACGTCTCCAGAACTGCACAGGGAGCCAGTGAAGGTGACCAGGAGCTAAGCTGTCCTTGTCCTTGCTCAGTGGAGCTCTGGTCCTATCGATGTACCTCAAGGCGGTTAGGGTCCTGCGCCCTCCAGGGCGCTCCAGCCCCGAGTGGCCTGACCCTCCACAGAGCGATCATGTAGGCGGGTTGGGTTCCCTTCTTCTTCATGGAAGGACAGTGACAGGAGGGAAGGCGGGGAAGGAAGGAGGGAAATGCAAAGGGATTAACGCACTCACGCTGATGATGAAGCCAAGGAGGCCGTGGGATATTGATGTTGAAGTGGCGGGCGTTCATTTCAAGCTCTGTTAGATAAGAAAGACTATGATTCAGGGAAGGAAAAGGAGTGTGCATGGAGTGCCGCGTGCCAGGGCTGAGGCTGGACGGCTCCGCAAGTACTTTACCCTTAGATCTCACACCCACTCCAAGGGGAAGGTGCTGACATTGTTGAAAAAACGAGAAAATTGAGACCCAAAGAGATTTAGCGCCTGAACTCCCGTACAGGTAACGGCAATATGTACACAAAGGGCCGAACAGCTTGATTTCTCCCTGGTGTTTCTATACACGTGGGATTTTATAAAAACATTATAAATAGTTACTTATGGATGTAACGTGTTAGAGCTTACAGAAACATCAGAGATTATTCTATTGATCCGGAGTTGGGACACTTTTTCTTTAAAGGACCAGATGATAAATACTTTAGGTTTGAGGGACAGACCGTCTTTGTCACGACCACTCAAGTCTGCTGCTCTCGCCCTAAGGCCGCCGTAGACAACATGCTAATGGATGGCCACGGCCGTGCAGCAATCAGCCTATTCACGAACCAGGCAGCGGGCTGGACTCGGTGCCCAGGCCAGAGTTCGATGACCTGTGCTTTAGCTAAAAACACGCCGTGGCTCAGCGAGCTGAGGCCAGATGCCCTCGGTCACTCCATAGTTGCTGGCAGAGCCCGTACTAAAATGAAGGTTCTTTTTTCTCCGGGTGCTGTGTAACAAGCCCACCGTGCCAGCCTGCTCTTTAGGATCGTCACCAACCCAGTGAAAGGAGACGGGGTTCTCAGTGAAGGGAAGAGAGGTGAGAAGGACAAGCAGGCACAGAGGGCCTTGAATGCCACGCTCAGCAGGCCCTGGGAGGCTTCAAGTGTGTAAAAGTTTGGCCACGATGGGCTGGGAATGCCAGAGGCCAGACTTAGAAGGATCTGTTCCGAGGTGACTGTCCTGGTCCTGATCCTGACCCTAAATAGTGAGAGACTGACAGGGCTGCTGCGGTGGGCACGGAGGCAGGGTGCAGGTGGCACAGACGAAGAAATTGTGAGACCTGCTGGCTGTCAGGGAGCAGGGAGCCATGGCTGGTGTGGGAGGGGGGGGGCGTCAGGACAGGCGTGGCGGAGGCAGAGGACTGTGGACGCTTGTCTGAGTGACTGATACAGCGGCAGCTCCAGAAACAAAACAGGAAATTAAAAGCTACTGAACCAAAGGAAAGACATATCATGAAACTGGTCTGTCTTAAGGGATCATATAAGTTTTGCTTTAAATGCCCAACAAACTGGAATTGGCCATGTGCCAGAGGCCTACCAGGAGAGGCTGGTGCTAGAGACCAGGCGAGGGACAGCCGTGGCTCGGGCACAGTCTGAAAGGGGAGAGGGTGGATCAGATGACCCAGAGACAGGACCGTGGGGACCTGGTCAGAGGCAGGAGAAACAAAAGACAAAGTATCAGCCAGGGAGACTGATGGAGAGCCAGGGGAGCCCAGGAGAGAGGAGGCTGGAGGAAGATGTTTGCTTGAGGAGCACCTCCTTCCCCATCCCCAGGTGGTCCTCTCTCTCCCTTCCCACCTCCTTCCACATCCCCCGGTGGTCCTCTCTCTCCCCTCCCACCTCCTTCCACATCCCCCGGTGGTCCTCTCTCTCCCCTCCCACCTCCTTCCCCATCCCCCGGTGGTCCTCTCTCTCCCTTCCCACCTCCTTCCACATCCCCCGGTGGTCCTCTCTCTTCCTTCCCACCTCCTTCCCCATCCCCAGGTGGTCCTCTCTCTCCCTTCCCACCTCCTTCCCCATCCCCAGGTGGTCCTCTCTCTCCCTTCCCACCTCCTTCCACATCCCCCGGTGGTCCTCTCTCTCCCTTCCCCCCTCCTTCCCCATCCCCAGGTGGTCCTCTCTCTCCCTTTCCCCCTCCTTCCACATCCCCAGGTGGTCCTCTCTCTCTCCCTTCCCCCCTCCTTCCCCATCCCCAGGTGGTCCTCTCTCTTCCTTCCCACCTCCTTCCACATCCCCCGGTGGTCCTCTCCCTTTCTTCCCACCTCCTTCCCCATCCCCAGGTGGTCCTCTCTCTCCCCTCCCACCTCCTTCCCCATCCCCAGGTGGTCCTCTCTCTTCCTTCCCACCTCCTTCCCCATCCCCAGGTGGTCCTCTCTCTCCCTTCCCCCCTCCTTCCACATCCCCTGGTGGTCCTCTCTCTTCCTTCCCACCTCCTTCCACATCCCCTGGTGGTCCTCTCTCTTCCTTCCCACCTCCTTCCACATCCCCTGGTGGTCCTCTCTCTCCCTTCCCCCCTCCTTCCACATCCCCTGGTGGTCCTCTCTCTTCCTTCCCACCTCCTTCCACATCCCCTGGTGGTCCTCTCTCTTCCTTCCCACCTCCTTCCCCATCCCCAGGTGGTCCTCTCTCTTCCTTCCCACCTCCTTCCACATCCCCAGGTGGTCCTCTCTCTTCCTTCCCACCTCCTTCCCCATCGCCAGGTGGTCCTCTCTCTCCCCTCCCACCTCCTTCCACATCCCCAGGTGGTCCTCTCTCTCCCCTCCCACCTCCTTCCACATCCCCAGGTGGTTCTCTCTCTTCCTTCCCACCTCCTTCCACATCCCCTGGTGGTCCTCTCTCTTCCTTCCCACCTCCTTCCACATCCCCAGGTGGTCTTCCCTCTTCCTTCCCGACTGCTCACAAGCATCACCTCCTTACCAGGAGGGCTACCTGCTCCTGCAGCAGCTCTACTGAGCTTAGGGGAACAAAAGCCACATTTCCTTGCACATCAAGGAGTTTTAAGATGCGCCACCACATGTTTGCTGCCTTGGTATATTGATGATTTTGAGCTGAAGGCACTTGAAAATGCCAGGAAAGGCTTTCTTTGAACTCCCCTTATCTTCCTAAGGACAGATCTTTCCAAAGGGCTCGATGGTCAGAAACCCTCTTCCTGGGAGATTCATCCACCAGGAAGACGGACTGTGGTCGCAAGAGCGAGACTAGAAACAGACCCTGCACCAGGAGGTGCCATCACAGACTCTCAGACTCCCATCCATTCTTGTCAGGGCCCATCCACCTTTCCTAAAAACCATTTCTCCTGTTGGAAGAGGCCCACGGCCCTCCCCTCCCCCTATTACTACGGCACATAAATTCTCCAATCTCACCACTTTTTTTCCTGCAATGTCTCCATGCACATAAATATTAAAAATTAATAAACTTATAATCTTTTCTCTTCAATATGCCTGTTGTCAGTTTATTTCATAGGCCAGTTATAGAACCTGGAGGGTGGGTGGAAAGCCTTTCCTCCCCTACACACCTCTCTGAGTCCCCTGACACCTGCGCTCTATACATGGTGTCCCGCAAAAAATGTATACACAATTTAACAGCGGATAGCTCAATTTTGAAAATAAAATTTATCTTAATAAACACTGCCTTTATAATTATTCAAAGTGTGTACATACCTTTTTGGGGGACACCCTATACTTCTGCCCCAGACCCACACACACGGAGGAGGGGCCCCAGGACAGTCACAGATACTAGTGAACTGGGGACAGGTGCAGGCCTTGGTTTTCAACCCCACTCCCCGGGCACCAGGGTAGGACAATCGCCAGTGAGTCTTCAGGTGGAATTCAATGATTTCGAGACAAATGAATGGTTCTCCGTCAAGTCTGGAGGGAGAAGCAGAGGGTCAGCCCCAGGAGGAGAGGACCAGGCACATCTTGTTCTCAGGGCGTCTCCACACCCAGCCTAGTCCCAGGTCCCGGGATACAGGGGATGCAGACACATCTCTGCCAAATAAATGAGCATGTGTGTGCGTGGTTATCACACAGCATGTAAGGGTTATAACAGGCCACGTGCAATCAAAGCGCAGGAGAGGCAGCGATTACTTCCCAGGGCATGTGCAGGAAAGAACTGCTGAAAGAGAGGGGATGTTGAGCTGGATCTCGAAGCATGAACATGTGCTAATGAGGCGAGACTCGTGCCCTAGGATCTCAGTATCAATGGGCATGTCTTGGGCCTAGAAAGTGAGGGGAGTAAAGGCCCGGGGTGACCCACATCTTCTCCGTATGGACGCATGCAGGTGTAATCCCTTTAAACGCTCGCTCTGAGTAGCTAGTGAGGTCCTGTGCTGTCCTGCTCTGCCTCCCGGGGACGGGGACCGTCCCTTTGCCCGTGTGGCCGCCCTGCACATATGGTACAATAAGATGTTTTGAGAAAGAGAGAAAAGAGACTGACATACATTTTATTTCAGGAACTTGTTATAATTGTTCTGTTTTATTATTACTCATTGTTTTTCATGTCTTACTGTGCCTGACTTATCAATTAAACTTTATCGTAATCATGTATGCGGAGCGGAAAGCGTAGCATATGTAGGGTCTGGTACGGTCCGTCTCAGGCACCCGCTGCGGTCTCGGAGCGTGTCCCCTGCGGATAAGGGAGGGCGACTGTGTGAGCTTTGGAGTCAGAGAAACTGGAGTCGGTTTTGCCTTCCTGCTGTGTTGACTTGGCCAGTTATTTAAATTCTCTAAATCTCAGGTCCTTGTTTGGAAGAGTCGAATAATGCACCTGACTCGTGAGGTCAGGGGGAGATTTCAGTGACATAACTAAGCACGAAAACCATCGTAGCTGCTCGGGATGGGGCGTCTTCCGTCCCTTCTCTCCTGTGCTTGCTTTCCTGCATCTGCCTCTGCTGTGTCCACTTCCTCCTCATCAGTGCATTTGAAGGGAAGGTGCTCCCTCCGGCCCAAGTGCTTCATGCTCAGGGCTCCCCAGACGCAGCCCCCGCAGAGTGAAGCGTCCCCTGGGTTTGGAGAGGGCTTCCTGTGGCAGGTGGGCATGAGGTAGCTCTCAGAGATCTGGCGGCTGCAAGGTGGCAAGCGGCCAGCTTCCCCGCGCCTGCGCCCCATCTCCCGTCCAGGTCTCCCCGTTCAGATCCCCCGACACCTGCAATTAGTGGCGGGGGACCGTGCAAAGCGCCTCGCCCCCCTGAGCCTTTTGCCGTCCCTCACAGGAGGCCTGGGTGCTCTCGGCGCTAATACACCGGGAATTAGTCCATGGTGGCAAGTCGGAGGCTGACACCAAGGACGGGAACTCAGGGAGCACCGGCCGCCACGTGCTGTTATCTTGGGGACCAGCTTGGAGCGTCCGACAGCCTCCTCAGCCGTGCTGCACGTTCCGCACACGGCACCAAGTGGACTTGTTTGTGTGTGTGTGTGCGTGTGTGTGTGCGTGTGTGCACATGCACACGCGTGCGCGCATTTCTCCTTTCCCTTTCCCATCCCGTTTCATTACTGCATCACCATCATGAAAACGCCCGCTGAAGAAGTGTGAGCTCAGATGTGCTTTCATGAAGCTTCTTCACAAGGCCAGTTTCAGGGCTGCCGCATTCCAGTGTCTGAAATTAAGGTGCACCTTTGGGACACATTGTGTTATCAGCGTGCCCCTCAGTTCCCAACATTAGCAGGATGACGGCGTGTAAACAGTCCTTCGTCTACAGCTGAGATGACCGCATATACACATGTGTATCATGCTAACCTCCTCTCCCCGAGTTGCTCCCATCACCGCATCCGTGCACCACCGGAGGCCGGGCCACAGAGTTGATCTTTGGACCAAAGTTGACCTTGTTACTGTGTTTTCCAGCCAGAATCAAGATCAGCAGCCCCAGCTCGGGTTCTAGGCTGCCTCGATTTACCTCGACTGCCACGGGCTACGTGGCAACGAGCAAGCTATTGAATCTGCCTCCGTTTCATCAGTTGCTGTATGAAGATCTTGTGTCTACTTCGAAAGGTTGCTGCGAGGCTTTAACAGAACCTGCCCCCCAATGTAGGTTGCCCGGTTCAAAGCGACCCCTCACCTGTCAACAGTTACCAGCGTTTCGCACATGAGAAGCCCGAGGCCCAGCGAGGGAGAGGTTCCCGCCCCGCAGGTCACACTACACGTCAGGGGATGAGCCTAAGCTAAGAAATGGGTTTCCAAACAGTGGCTCTTTACACCCTCCCCACTGCGGCTGTCACACTTCCCTCCCAGACTGAAATTCCCTCTGCCCTGTGACAGGCACAGAAGAACCCTTCATCCTGAGAATTAATGCTCCTGCCCGGGCTAGACCTGGGTATGTGGTCTCTGACCTTGAAGAGAATGAAGCCCAGTGTAGACGAAGGCAAAGAAACAGTTTCTGCACCATGCGGTCAGTGTCATCACAACACGTGGGCCTGGAAATACCATGTGGGGCTGCCGTGGGCCGGTCCACTGCACGGGTCAGCGTGGAACGTGCACTGAAAAAGTGACGGAGGGATGACACCTAAGTGTGTTGGAACGTGCTAGAAGGAAGAGATGTGGTCAGGGGAGGGCGCTGTGAGTCTACTCATCACGTGTGCATACATGTACACATGCAACATGTATTTATCGAACGTTGCCCTCGTCTCCCGGGGCCCTGCCACCTTCACCTCTTACCTGGGCTTTTGCAATGGCTCCTGAACAGCTGCACAGAGCTTACTTCTGGCTCATACCCACGGGGACTTTCGACAATGAAAGTTCAATCACGACCTGCCCTCTGACACCTGAGCACCAAACCCCCCATGACCAAGACCCCACACTAGCTGGTGCCGCTTTCCTTGGGCTTCCCTCCCACGGCCCCCGCTCGCTGAGACCTGCCAGATGCTCTTTAGCTCTCGCCGGGAACCTCGCTTCTCCAGGACGCCTGGCCTCCGAGCCCGGGTTATAACGCACCATGACCGTGACCTCCAAGAATGGTGTCCCGCTCCAACAACACCTGCATTTGTTGGTTATTTTTATGCTCCTGTCATTTGCCAGGGCTTCCCAAATGCCTAACACCTTGAAAGGGACGTAGCAGGGACTCCTTGAAGTTTTGATGACGGGATGAGCTCCGAGCCAGGGAAGGAAGGTGGCCATATATCAGCTACACAGAGGAAAGTCAGTCGAATGAATAAATGTACCAGCGACAGTGGGAGACAGGTTTGTCCTTAGTGGGGAAGGGAGCTACAAACGAGAAAATAAAGAAAGCTAAATTGAGCCCTGTGGTGCGGTATTGGGATTGGACTTTTTGTACGGAACTTATGCTTTCAAATACAAGCAGAAACAATAGATGTCAATGTGTGTGTAAATATACATAAATAAATTCCTTAGCTCCATCCACTGTCGGGTCTGGGATCATTAGCTCTGGCCCTGGAGGGTGCCTGCTACCCAGGTCTTGGCTCTAATTACCATTTTGAAAGAAAGCAACCAATGCTTGTTGGAAAATACCTGATACCATGGTGGGACCAAGGAAAGCACAAGAGGACTCTGAGAATGATAGGGGCATGTCAAAAGAGAGAGAAAACAGGTTGATGGGGAGCTCATTGGCCAAATCTGGAAAAAATTGAGCATTCAAAATAATAATGATAGTAAAGGACTGTAACTCACTGAAAAAACTAGGGAACTATGAGTACTTACTGATAAAACATGTACAAGATATATAAATAAAAAATAGTTTAATAAAAATGGGATAATCTCAAAATAACTTCCCACAATATTATGTATTAATTTCAAGAGAAATAACTTGATTCTATGATATTCTCACCCAAAGTGCGTAATCCAAATCATCAACAAATATTAAATGAAGCCACATTGAAGGACATTCTAAAAATTATACTTAGTGGGTATTTCCTTTGCTCTTGTGGATTTAACTATCATCAATTCTGTGATTTTTTGGGGGGGGTAGCAATAAAAACTGAATATAATTTAAAAAAAAATATGTCTTCATTGATTTCAGAGAGACAAAGGGAGATGGAGAGAGAGAGTAGAAACATCAATGATGATAGTCATTGATTGGCTGCCTCCTGCATGTTTCCTACTCGGGGTCGAGCCTGCGACCCCGGCATGTGCCCTGGCCCGGAATCGGACCACAATCTCCCGGATCATAGATCGATGCTCAACTGCTGAGCCACGCTGGCTGGGCAAAAGCTGAATATCTTGAATTTACCACACAGAAATTCATTGACTTAAAGTTTTATCATAATTGTTTGAGCTCTGAGCCAAGATTAAAATGTTTCTAAACAAGAAAAACTCACCCTCAACAATAATATACAACTTCAAATGAATTTAGAAATTAAATTTTACAGTAGCCTTGAAAATGTTGGGTAATGAATTCAACACAAAATTACATACTAGGTGAAACAGTGATATGCAAAACTTAGACTGTGATGAAATCATTTCAATGACAATTAATGCTGTTTACATCACAGGTAACACTGACCTGCTTTTTAACTTCTGCTGTTATCAGAAATTAGAGCGAGAAGCAAGATCTCCACTCCCACATAAATTTGCAACAGAGATTTTTTTGATCCCTAAATACAGTTCCAATGGTGTTTTTCAGACCTTAATGCAAGTGCAAAGAAAATGTTCATATTTAAAACCTATTTAAATATTCAGTTGAGGAGCTTCCCCCTAACCTTCTACTGAGAGGGATTAATATTAATGTAATGACAGGTTAAAAAGGCAGACACAGAAAGGAGCCTGATAAAAGTCTACATGCCTCCCAGATGATGAATATGTTCTCACTGTGCTCATAGACTGATATCAATATTTGACAGTACCAAACGATAAATAAGGTTTCGGTTTTTTGTTATTTTTAAATTTATCTTAATGCTGAAAGTATTATTAATATTCCTCCTTTTTCCCCTCACTGATCCCCTCCACCTCACATCCACCCCCCCCACACACACACACTATTGTCTGTGTCCATGGGTTATGCTTATAAACATATAAGTTCTTGGATTAATCTCTCCCCACCCACTCCCCCACCCCTGCCTTCCCTTTGAGATCCCTCAGTCTGCTCCATGCTTCTTTGTCTCTGGATCTATTTTGTTCCTCAGTCTCTTTTGTTTATTAGATTCCACATATGACTGAGACCATGTGAAACTGAATCAGGAAGAAGCAGAAAACCTGAATAGGCTAATAACAACTGATGAAATCAAAGCAGTAATAAAAAAAACTCTCAGTAAACAAAGGCCCTGGTCTGGATGGCTTCACAGGGGAGCTTTCTAATTCTTTAAGTTGTAGGGTTAGATAGTTTGCTAAAATTTTTCTTTCTTTTTGAGATGGGCCTGCAGTGCTATGAACTTCCTTCTTAGGGCGGCTTTCGCTGTGTCCTGTAGATTTTGGGTTGTTGTGTGTTCATTTTCATTTGTTTCCAGGAAGTTTTTTATTTCTTTCTTGATCTTAATGGTAACCCACTCATTGTTTAATAACAGGTTATTTAGCCTCCATGTGTTTGGATGTTTTTGAGTGTTTTTACTATAGTTGATTTCTAATTTCATGCCCTTGTGATCTGAGAAGCTTGATATGATTTCAATCTTCTTGAACTTGTAGAGACAGTTTTGTGTCCTAATATGTGGTCTATCTTTGAGAATGACCCATGTGCACTTGAGAGGAATGTATATTCTGCAGCTTTGGGGTGACATATTCTATAAATATCAATTAAATCCATCTGATCTAGTGTGTCATTTAGTCACTGTTACTGTGTTGGCTTTTTGTCTGGAAGATCTATCCAGTGAAGTCAGTGTGGTGTTAAAGTCCATGACTATGACTATATTGCTGTTGATCCCTTAAAGTCCTTAAGGTTATTACTGATACATCCTTATTTATTGCCATTTTAATTCTTTATGCCAATGTTTCTCTCCTTATTTCTTCTTATTATTATAGTAGTCCCTTTAACATTTCCTGCAGTACTGGTTTGGTGGTGATAAACTTCTTTAGCCTTTTTTTGGGTATGGGAAGCTCTTTATTTCACTGTCTATCTTGAATGATAGTCATGCTGGATAGAGTAGTCTTGGTTTCAGATCCTTGTTTTGCATTACTTCATGCCATTCCCTTCTTGCCTGTAGTTTCTGATGAGAAATCAGCTGACAGCCTTATGGGAACTCCTTTGTAGGTAACAGACTGCTTTTCTCTTGCGGCCTTTAAGATTCCCTCTTTGTCTTGAATTTGGGGCATTTTAATTATGATATGTCTGGGTATGGGCCTCTTTGGATTCTTCTTGCTTGGGACTCTCTCTCTGTGCCTCCTGAACTTGTGTGACTTTTTCCTTCACCAGGTTAGGGACGTTTTCTGCCACTATTTCTTCAAACAGGTTCTCTATCCCTTGCTTACTTTCTACCTCATTTGGCACTCCTATGATGTAAATATTGTTACATTTCATGTTGTCCCACAGCTCCTTTAGACTGTCCTCCTGTTTTTTAATTATTTTTTCTTTTTGGATCTCTGATTGAGTAATTTTCTATACCCTGTCTTCTAATTCACTGATCTGATCCTCAGCTTTCTCTACTCTGCTGTTTATTCCTTCCAATGTATTCTTTATTTCTGCTATGTCATTCTTCATTTCCTTCATAGTTTCCATATCTTTTCTCATGCTGTTGAGCATCCTTACAATCAGTATTCTGAACTCTATATCTAATAGGCTGCTTATCTCCATTTCATTTAGCTCTTTTTCTGGAGACTTCTCTTGTTCTTTCATTTGGGACTTGTTTTTTCTCTCTCCCCATTTTGGCTCCCTATTTGGGTTTGTTTCTATGTATTAGGTAGGCCTGCTAGGACTCTCAGTCTTTTGGGAAGGTCTCTGGTGCAGGCCGATGTCAGACTGTTTGTGACTGGCCCTGAGTACCCTGTTTGGAGCTATCAACAACTCAAGGCTTCAGGTCCTCTCTTTTGGGGCTGGGTGTATTTGGACAGGACCAAGATGCACACCACAAAATCTGCTTTTCCAAGGCTCAGGTCCAGAAGCAGGTCAGGCAAAGACTCAAAGCACTCTGAGGTCTGCCTCTGCCTGCAGGCTGATTAATCTGATTCTTTTAATGAGCCTCAGGCTAGAGAAACTCTTCTGGGTAGGGTGAGAGGTTTTCCAGCAGGGTGGCATTTGCTTCCCCCTCAGGCAAAAGCTGCTGGGAAGGTAAATGTCTGCCTCTGCAGCACAGGAATCCAGATGGGTGCCTTCGGAGCTCTATCTCCAGAGCCCACAACCCTAGGTTCTCCTGACACAGCTCCAGCCCACTCTGCCCTCCCTCTGCTGGAGCCTAAGATGAGCGGCTGCACACGAAACTTTGCGGGTTGGACCTTTAAGAGGGTGCCTGCAGTTCCAGCTGTCTCTCCCTGGCAGACAGAAACCCCATCCAGATGTTATGTGGCACCTTTCTAGTTCTGGTGCGCTGGGCTGGGAAGCCCAGCCTGGGGTTTAGGCCCCAGAATTCTCAGTGGAAACCCCCTCTGGACCTTCATCTGCTGCCTGTGGGAGCCCAGCCAGCCCTCTTGTGTCTCCACACTTCCTACCCATCTCTTTGTGGTCTCCACTCTTCCTCCTTGGTTATGAGGGTGCTTTCCAGCTTGTTTTCAGTTGCAGTTGGTTATTTAGGGTGGTTTTTCTGTATTTTAGTTGTAATTCCAGTTTGGTCCCAGGAGAGTGTC
The DNA here is from genome assembly GCF_054644295.1 of Miniopterus natalensis. NCBI lineage: Eukaryota > Metazoa > Chordata > Mammalia > Chiroptera > Miniopteridae > Miniopterus > Miniopterus natalensis. The sequence continues at coordinate 197,085,737 of NC_142081.1, read as the reverse complement.
AGTGTAACTTCCACTCAGTCTGCGCCCATCTTTAATCTCTCTCTAAAAAAATGTTTTCAAAGGATAAAATGTGTAAAACCTTATTACAGATCAGCAAACCAATTGTAAATATTCATCGGTTACTGCTGATTTGTAATAAGGAAACTCTGAATCCCAATTAAGTGAACTATTACCCCTCCCCCACCACCAAATTTCATTATTCTCATTAGTAGACCTATACGTAGAGCAAAACAAAATTGTACTCAATTATTACCGTATTTTGAATTTTATCCATATAAAATTTTTGGTAATTTACCTTTTCTTTTGTTACTTAAGAACCTAATAATAACCTCAATTGAAAAATCTTAACCCACAAAGCATCAGGCCTGCAAAACCTGAACCTAGTACTCCCTGATGTTGCTGAATAAGTGTTGAAGTTCTTGGTTGTAATAAGTGATAGTGAAGTTCATGGAAGAAGCACTTTGCTTCTGAAGCCAAATGGAACTATTTAGGGATGAAGTGTCACGATGGTCTGCAATTTAATTTTAGATGGTTCAGCGAAGAAAAGCAAGTGTGACACAAATGTGAGCAGCTCGTGAGTCTACACAAGGGGCTTACACGTGTTCTGTTTTTTCTAACTCGCTGCAATTTTAAAGTTTTCCAAATAAAATGAGGGAAGAAAAGGGCTTCTTTGACCACATGGTCTAAAGTCACTCCACCAGTCATTGAGCAATTTTCTCATTTTAGTTTTATTACTTATTATAAGAATTCTTATTTTTTTATTTATGTGCTTATGGCCTTTTCCTTTGAGATCAGATAAGGTTGGTGAGAGTAGGGACCTTGCCTGTTTCATTCTTTGCTCCATCCCCAGTAGCTAGAAAACACGCTGGCACATTATAGGCATGCAACAACTTTTGTTGAATAAATGAAAGAAAATAAAATAAGAAAACTGGGAAACAAATGAATAAATGAATGAATACATCACTCACAGATACTTGGGAACGTTAAAAGACAGCCCCATTCCTCTGCCAGGCATGACCTCCGGCCACGAAACGAGCAGGGATTTTGTGAATAGTGCCATGTTCTGGCCTTGGTTTCTGCCCTGTTATTTCTCTGGCTCTCCTTCATCTGTCCACACTGGTTCCTGACACAAAATATGATCTTGTCTGAGCCATTTTGGGCCGATGCTTATGTGTACTTAGGATTTCTGCTGTGTGAACTAATAATTTCTCTTACAATTGTCCTCCTGCTCTTCCTATAATAACCAATACTTCTCAGTTCCAGGTCCTTAGAACTAGTGCCCCATGGTGGGTCACTCCTGCCCCATCTGGGCCCTCCGAATAGTGACAATGTCACCTTCTGCTCTTGTCCAATCACAGGAGCAATGGTCATGTCTTTCAGCGTCCTTCATTTCTCCTCCAAATCCGCTGAGATAGGTGTCATCTCCACGTGGTCTGTGAGGGAGGTGAAATGCATGAAGATGACACACAGTCTCTGAGATTATATCAAGTTAGTGATGGAGACAGGACTCGACCCAAGTCCCCTTAAGGCAAAGTTTCTGAGTTCCCTTTTTCCTCTACTGGATTTTCTATACTTCTTTCCTCCTGGCCTGTAGAGGTGGCACTTGGCAAGGATATCTGTCCTCTGCTGTGTCAGTCACTCTAACAGCGGTGACTGTTCTCATTGGGATCAGCACCCAGTCCTGCTGGGAAACTGTGTGCGGCTCACAATTGGCCCCACTCCCTCCATTAAGGACTTGCTGGAATAATAAAACTCAAGAACCCGAATATGAAACATTGCGCTTCTGTAAAATGCCATTATGATTTGCAGCAGCTCAGCAATTAGTGAATCGACCTCTTAGCCTGGATGGACAAAGTCCACACGGCCAACGCGAGAAGCCTGGGCCCTGCAGAGAGGAGCAGCGCCTCGGCCTCAGCCACTCGCTCTGCTGGGGCCCTGCCCTGAGGCTATAAAAGCGCCACTGGGGCCTTGCTGTGCAGGGAGGCCCAGGACAGGCCGGGGGCCCACTGCCCGCTCTCAGACCCGGGTCCTGAAGCGCCGCTGCAAGACCTTGAACCGATCCTGATTCCTAATCCACCGGGCGGGGCTGTGGGGAAAACTTAGTGAGAATGGCCGAGAATATTGCCAGGTGCACAGGGTGTGCTAGGGCTTCTGTTTACCTGCCTGCTCGTCACGCAAAGTCCTCAGCAGAGCCCGGGCCTGGCGTTGCTCTGCTCTGGCTGCCCCTGACTGACATTTCTTCCCGCGTCTACCCGATCGTTTTATGTCAATCCACCCATCTACCCTAGGAAACCCCATCCTCATTTTTATCTCCCTCCCCTGCTTTCTATTTTTCTTTATAGCACCCATTTCCAGCCACTATTATTTATTATTCTTTAGTATCTGCTCCCCAACAGAAGGTAATTGAGGCAGAAACTCTGTTTTGTTCACCGTTACGCCTCAGCATCCAGTTCAAGGCCAGGCACACAGTAGTTGCTCAATAAAGAGAAAATTAACGTAGGCTTTGATGAATGTTAAACTGATTGATAACCTTGTACAAGGGAATGGGGCATAATGCAGCACTTCTCAGTCTCTTCTCAGCCATGCGCCATTGTGATAAACTGAACATCATGGGGACCTCAAGAGATTCTGCTTAAACTTCTCCCAGGGCTGGAGTCATACAGAGGTGTCCTCGCACCTCAATAAGCTCTGACTCAAGGAATACAGCATTTATCTCCTGCCGGTCCTGCAGGATGGGCAGATCGAGCCCAGTTTTGCCTTCTGCTTGTGTTGAAGGAATTTTTTGATATAGTTTAGGAAACATCGTATCATGTTGTGATAGTGAATGTCTTTCCTCACTCGGCATGCCCTTCACCAGAACGTCTAACATATCCGTTTCCTTCCTGACCCATCCACCAGGGTAAGTTTCTAGTAAACTTCCTGAGTCTTTGGGGTTCAGGTCTATGACGAGGATCCTGGAGCCTCTGGCAGCATTACCATGAGAATTAGAGACACTATTCTTAAGGTGCTTGGCACAGAACAAGCTTCACCAAGGCTCTTGGCTGCCTCTTTTACCACAAGATTAGTGTTGCCCTGGGAGCTTTATTTGTTGTACTAACCTGGCCTGGAAATACAGCCTTTCTCTCCTAAGCAAATGTTTTAAGGTAGGAAGAAAAGCTTCCCCTGTTATTTCCCATGTCCCTTGGCCAGGTTGCCTTCATTAGGGACTACATGGGCCCCAGGCCAATGTGTGTATTTTGCCACCTGCTGAGCCCCATCTCTGTAGGCTGCAGAGGAAACAAGAGGGCCCTAATTGGCTTGATTCTGCATTGTATCCAGGTACTCCTTCAATATTGAGACTGCTCATAATTGAATGCTGTGCTACCCAGGCTTGAATTATCAAATAGTAAAAGGGATGCAGGGCCCAGGCGCAACTGCAGCAAATTATAGGAGGCATCTTCCTGGGTTGATTGCTTTTGTATTTAATTGTATGTTAATTAGAAGTTTTGCCAAACAGTTACCCAAAGAAATAAATAGCAAAGGAACCGCAAGAAAGACACCGCATGAATATCCGTGTCAGTCTCACAGGGCAATTTACCAAATTAAAAGACCTAAAAACAAGCCACATGAATACCTTCAGGGGACATCGTTGGTGCAATTGCCTAGAAAGGCAAGCACACTGAAACAGGAATTTTAAAAACCAGAACGAGGCACCTACTGTGAGGCCGCAGCCCAGCTGACGGAATGCAGGAAAGACGCTCAGGGTGTGCTGGTGGCCAGCGCCGCCACCTCGGGCCTCCCTAAGGACTGTCCCATCGGTTATCCCTCGGCTTGAACTTCCCCATCTGTGCAGCCTTTTTCTCCTCAGAATCTGAATATGCTCAAAGAGCCCTTTTATGTCTAAAACTAAAGAAAATACAGAAAGAAGGGAGGGAGGAAGACAGGAGCAGAACTCGTGCTAAGTTGATGGAAAGACCGACCAGTGTTTTCTCAACTTTCTCGCCTCCAGCTTCCTTTTCAATCTCCTGCAAAGATGGTTGTTCCACCCTCCAGGTAACGGGCTCTGCCTACTGTAAGGTCACCGACTGCTAAGTTTGAGGGAAGATTTCCTGCACTGTGCCCCCAGGGGCAGGTGTTCACAGCCTCTGTCCCTTTCCTGAAGCTGCCCTGTGTCCTGTGTCCCCGACACCACAGTCCCCCGTTTGACATCATCTACACCGTGGCCACGATAAACTCCAGCAAAGTTTAAGATAAGCTGAGCGAAACGTGAGGAGCACAAACTGGAAGGAGGAGGTGCTCCCTGAATGGCCCTCGACTTTCTGGGCATGATCCATCTCACCGGGGGCTCACCCTGGGTGGCAGCCCCTCACACGGCCCTTGGTGGCCCATCTGTGTATTCAGGTGGGTTGAATCTCTGCACACCTCTCAGGGATTCGGAAATGTGCGTGCCTCGTCGTCACTACCACGCCGGGCACACTGGGTTAGACCTATGCTGTGCAGCCATAATGGTGCCGCTGTGATAATCTGATTAATATTTAGCAGGAAAGGGGTAAAGGGAAGACTATTACAGGCCTGCCACTTATACAGCTTTGTCAGGAAGCTGCAGTTAAAACTCTCCAGTCTGTTCCCCAGATTGCTGGGGGAAGGGACTGGACTGTAGACACATGCCCAGTAAGGTCTGAGTGTCGCGGGAAGATGCCTATTTGCCAGTCACCCAGGGAACAGGTAATTGGCCAGAATAGGCATGGCCTCTGCAAGGGCACAAAAGCTGAATATTTAAACTCCTGGGCAAAGGCGCGCACTCTCCTGCCTCCCCTGCTCGCCTGCACTCCAGTGACTCCTGTTGCAGGGGGCACGCTCTCCTGCATTCGCCCACGGCCACGCGGGCTCAACACAGTGGACTATGGACTTTAACTAGCCCGGTGCTCTGCACTGGACCCGGCTGCACCATGGAATGGAAGCTCTGGGCGCTGGCTTTGCTGAACTCCAGGCTGCCCCTCTTTCAGGACTGGCTTAAGGGACATGGCACTTTGCAACCCGAGAAATGTAACTCCATGCAAATAAAATCTATCTCCTCTCATTTTCCCGGGGGGCTTCTGAAAATGCTTATTTCAGCAGCATCCCAAGAACCCCACTAACGACAGAGAAACCTGGCCCATTAATTTCTCTGGCAACAATAAGACTTGCAATGAATGGCCTTTGGGAGAATCCAGGTGAAATGAGCACCTCAGGAGGGAATGAAAAGCTCCGTGAGATGGGGGACACTTGGAGACAGAATTCAGACAAGCAGCAGAGCCCAGCGGGAAACTAAGGAGTCCGGGACCAGACCAACTAAGTATCATTTCCATTCCAGCCCTCACAAGCTGTGTGACACAGGGTGAGTTACCTAACTCCTCTGTGCCTCAGTTTCCCTTATGCAAAATGCAGATAATAAAAGTACCTACTGGACAGGGCCCAGTGGGGACAAGTTACAACATGCAGAACTTTTCAACGTAATGTGTTTTCTGTCAGCAGTAAGCACTGTGTGAATTATTTACATTGTTTAAAGAAGGCAAATGATCGTCATCAGTGTCGTTTCTAAAGGCACGGTGTTATGCAGTATCTATCCTTTACAGGTGACAAATTCTCTGCGCCTGCTGCGCTGTATTTGATTCTTGTAAACACCTTACCAGGTACACACACTGTTAACTAAGAGAGTCACTAAGAGACTAGGGCAGGACTCGAACTCAGGGCTCTGGCTCTAGCTTCCCACCCCTAATCCCACCCTCCCCCTGACAGTGCTTTTCAATGAGTGAGAGAAATACTGGAGCAGCATCCACCTGACACAAGCTGGACCCAAGACTGTGAGCGCTCCTAGGGACGGCAGCTGTGTATGCGAACTGCCTCAAACAATGCGATTTGGCAGAGTGACTTCTGACCATCAGAATCAAACAGCGCTGCCTAGAAATCCTACAAGCACGGCCACACTATATGCTACCTGTCTCCGAGAGGAGGGTGTCTTTCCCTCCACAGCTCAGCGTTGCACTTTGAGGGTGTCCAGCGCTGCACAGGCTTCGGAAGGATGGCCCTGCCCATCGGTGGAAGTTGGACTTGATCCAGGTGTCCCATCCAGTCTGCAGAATGGCTTCATTTATTCCTCCAGTTTAGACCTAACATTAAATGTCAAGTTCAGATTGTTTACAACAGGTCTGGGGACGGAGCCAAGGCAGCAGCTATAAAGCAGAGCGTGTCCCGGGGCGGCCTGCCGGTCCCCGTCCGCCCGTCGGGGCACGTCCCTCCCTCCCTTTCCCGCCCTCTTGGCGCCCTGGCTTCAGCCGAAAGAATCTGCTCACTGGTTCCAGTCGCACATTTGCACAGTGGCCGATAAGTATCTTATTAGACAATTTCAGGTCTACAGTAATGTCATATTTGCTTTTCCTTTAAATTATAGTATATCTTGATTCTAGCCTCTGTTCCTTGACTGGACTGGTGGGAGCATTTTTACCACAGGGGTGGTGCTAGGGCTCAGCAGGAACTTTGCTGTAACCCACGGCTACGCTCCCTGCCCCCCGAACCCAGCCTGTGCCCTTGTTTCTCCTTGTATGAAGGACAGGTTCATTCCCCCTATAGCTTCCCCATCCTATTCCCAATGGTCTGATTGGCTTCCAGAGACATTGTCTCATCTGCAGATGAGGGCACTGGACAGTCTGTAAGCATTTTATGTTTCTTATTTCAATCGGGGCAACTGCGTCCAGGCCAGTCAGGTGGATCTCTTTACGTTGCTGACTAACCCGGCCTTAGTGGTCCATGGGAAAGTTCATTTGCATGGCCAGTGATGAGCCCATTTAGCAGAGTATTTGCTAATTGGAACGCATCCTGTTTCTTTCATTACTTCAGCCTCTGCATTATGTAAAAAACAGCAAACACCTGGGAAACGGTGTCGACATTCTGTGATCAACAGCTCGTTCCCCGCACGGGGCCTGAGGAAGGAACTGACTGCTGATAGGGACAGAAGATGATTGTCACAACGATCAGAACCCTGGCCAAGCAGCTCCTGCGGGGCCCAGAGAGCCTGGGAAGCCGTCTCCCCAGAAGGAGGTTCTGGCACCAGCAAGGCCCGAAGAATCAAAAGGTGTGGATTCCGATGCTGCAACAGGAGCCGCCTTGGAGATCTTGCCAGGTAATGAGACACGCACATCCGCCAAGGTGAGCAGATGGCCTCCTTCAGAGGACACAGCACAATTGTCACTCAAACAGACCCTCGGATTGTGTGAAAAGCGGCAGCTCTCCAGCCTTGGCACCGGGAAGACAGGAGGGGCTGCGCTGGGACGAGAGGAAGGGAGGCTGAGAGGAGGGCTGTCTGCAGACCTGGATAGCCGGGGCGATAACGCCGTCCAAGGGCTGGGGTTTCTGTTTCCAAGAAGTGGGGCTTTGTGTGTTCGTCTCTGGACTGAAGGCACCCTGGCACCTGGCAGAAACAGGGCTCTGGGGCTCTGGAGGAAGAGTGTCAGAACAACTTGTGTTTGTTTTATTCCTGACAGGAAGCGTTCACACTCTTTCTGGGTATTGATACATCAAAGGATACATATATTTTCCCATCAAATGAATTTATGTTTTATTTTAACCCTCCCAGAGTTGGACTTCATCCCAGCAGAATGCTATGCATGTAATGTATGAAGTTTTCAGAAAACGCTATTGAAAGGCAATTCATTGGACCTTGGGTGAAACAGTGCTGGACGGCACTGAAACTCCCATCCCCTGGGGCTCCAGGCTCTGGGGCACCCAGACGTGCCCTGCTCACCTTTACTCCGTGGTCCTCGAACCTCTGTCCTCGGGGGGGCAGACTGGCCCGTCTCACGGAGAAGTTGGATGGACTGCATTCAGTCCTGCAAACTCAGGAGCAGGGAACAAATCCGGCCCATCCTAATCGGTGTATTGGGAGTTGCTAGAGTGTGGGAGCTGGGCCTCCCCGTGTCCCTGTGGGGAGTTTTTCCCCCTAAGCAAATACCATCCCTGCCGCTGGCTCTCCTCTCCCGGCTCCCCTGGGCGGAGGGGAGGGGGGAGTAGACTACATGTCCTAACTGGGAAGTTTGCGAAGCATCAGCGGGCCATGCCTGGCCCCCACCTCTGCTCCCTCTCAGGGGCCAGCTGCCCACAGGGCACACGGTCCCTTGTGCGCCTCGGGCTGCAAGTCTGGCCTGGCCCCACTGCGCCCGGTGCGGCGGGACACGGTGGGCAAACCTGCCGCTGCATCCCGGGCTCAGCCAGCAGGCGGCACTACTCACCCTCGGCGATACATCCTTCAGCCTGGTATCAATAGTTAATAAAGGGGATCATTTAGTCTCCATTTAACAAATTAGTATTTCTCAAACTGTTCAGAATTTAGGCAAAATAAGAGAGAGAGTTATTGGGGACCTCTTTAGGGAGGCCCCAACCATAACTTCCAGTCAAATAAATGAGTGTCATCTGAAGGAGAGCTCAAGGGAGGGGGTCACGTTTGCAGAGACCCTGCTGCCTACCAGGCACTTGGTGTCCAGACTCGTCTCCACTCATCCTTCCGTCTAACCAGGCAGGTTAGGGAAGGCCGGGGGCGAGCCTGCTGGCCGGGGGGACTGGTCCCCATCAGCAAGGATAAGCCGAAGTCGCGGTGGAGAGGGCAGGGTGTGGAACCAGGGAGAATCCCAGGGCCCCTCTTCATGCTCCCAGCTGGCCGGGAGCCCCAAAAGACGTCTCACTGGAGCAGAGCAAAGCAGACTCGTGAGGAGCAGAACCGGGCAGGGCGGAGGCGACCAGAGAGGGGGGAGACAGGGCAAACAGAGCTGTCTGGCTGGAGACGTGCCTCACCTGAGGGCAGCCTCACAGCCGTGCTGCTTCAGTTGAGCTGGGACGCTGCTGAGCTAATCCCCAGCCCTGCTGCCCTGCCAGCCGTGTGGGATCACAACTCAGCTGTTTGCACTGAATAAAGTTTCTGTCTTCACTGCATCCCAAATGGGGAATTCCTGTTGGCATTAGGCGGGTGCCAGCAACCACCGGTTGACACTCTCCAGCCAAAACATTGCTCCCAGGTACCCACCCGGCTGGTTTCCTCACTTCCTGCAGGTCTTTCCCTAAGGGTCTCCTTTGCAGCGACGCCGTCTATAATGCCGATTTTAGATCGCAGCCCTGCAGCACACCTGACCTCATTTTACGAAATGGTTTTCCTCAGTATTAGGCGTGAACTTATGCTTGTGTGGTTCATTGCTGTCTCCCCATCACCTGGGATAATGACCAGCACACGGTTAGTGCTCAATAAACCTTTTCCTTTTTTGAGTAAACGTATTAATTTGGTTTGGATTACAAACCTCCTTTCCATTCTGTTAAACAGTTTGTCTCACTATTACACTCCTCAGCTGTTCATCAGTCATTCATTTGGAAAAGGTGAACATCTATTATGTATCAGATATTCTGATTCTACGGTAGTAAGTGAAGAATAATCTTGAATGGAGTTTACTTGTCAAGTAAATTGAAATATATTTTTAGTGGGGTTTTTTTGGTAAATTGTTTCCCTACCCTAACACCACCAATAATTTTTGTTTCAAATAAAATTACAGCTCTCAGTGATAGGGCATAACCTCCTTGCCATGCAGTTTGCTGGGAACTTGCATGCCCTGTTCAATTTAATTTTCTCAGAATCCATGAAACATGTAATATTTAATCCCCATTTTACACATGAAAAGACTGAGGCATGAGAACATGCTAATTTCCCCATAGTTTCTCATAAACCCAGATTAAATTCAGATAACCTGTATCCAAAAGTCCATGTTTTCGTTGTCTCTTCCTCGCTTTTATTCTGGATGTTTTTGAAAAATATATTAACATTAACAGCTCCCAAGCACTCAATGAGAAATGCCTTTTTCAGCCCTTATTATTCCTAGAGAAATGACAGAGAAAAGGCCATTGACCTCATGGGCTTTGTATTATAGTGAGAGAGTCTGACAAAATTTAAAAATGTAAGTAAACAAGTGAATGACAATAAGACAACTAAAACAGGTGCCATGATAGAGAGCTATCCGGTGCCAACTTGAGATCCGGTGGTCCAGAAACATCTCTGAGGCGGTGACATTTAATTTCACCCTCAAAGACCAAAGCAAGCATGCCTGCTGTTTCCAGAAAGGACGTCGCAAGTGCAGGAATAGTTGATGCAAAGCCCTAAGGTAGGGATATAACAGACCCACGTGACAGGCATGGCGAGACCCCTACGGCTGGAAGAGGGTCGCTGAGCAATGAGTGGTAAGAAATAATGGTGGAAAGACAGGCAGGACCACGACACAGGCCTCTGTGAGGATGAACCAGGAGTTTGGATGTAAGCCTAAGGGTCAGTGATGGACTTCAGAAAGGCAGAAGGAGGGAGAGTCACTAAGAGATGGCTGAAATTATCCACTGGCCAGGTCACAGTGGCTCCTTCCAGAATGGAAGCGGTGAGGCGGGGACAGGGGACACCGAATATCTGGAAAGTCCGGCTATAGGATTTGCCGAGAGAATGCGAGTTGGACGAAGGGAAGGAGAGGACTCAGAGCAGCACCTAGGTGGCGGGTCTGGGCTTCCTTGGCAATGGGTGGTGTCTTTCCCACGACGGGGTGGGGAGGACCTGACTTGGCACAGGCTTGGGGGAGGCTGGGGGGAAACCCACCCTGAGTTCAGCCTGGGGCCTGGTGGGTCTGGAGGAGCAGCCAGCCAGCTGCGTGCCATGTGGCCCATTTGACCTGCCCAGTGACTCATTTCCCATCAGGCTCTGCCTCCTGGGAGGCTGCCCCTGGTTCCTTGGGCCTCCTTGCCTGATAGCTTCTGGCAATAGACAGTTCCAGAATATCAGACAATGGAAGGCGAGTGAAAGCAGGGTATGCATTGTCCTGGCTCCTTGTGTGGCCTGCAATGGCTGACAGCATCTCTCTTCTCCAGCTCCTGGCTGGTGGTCCTCTCCCCGGTGACTGTCCCCAGGTACTTCCTGTAGCCCCTCCTTTCCTCCTCTTGTCCTTTCAGGCTTAGGTACAAGTGCCCCCGTAATTGCTAGCTCCAGGTTCCTGCCTTGTCCCTTCTTGTTGGTTTTCCTGAACCCTGCCACATCTTTGTAAGTCGCCCTTTTATTAACAATATGCAAATTACCTGCATTTTAATTTATTTGATTGGCATGTGCCATCTCTTCGCTGCCCGGCTCTTGAAATACGAGAGTGAACTGGCAAAGCCAATAGACGCTCAGATAGAGGCGTGGGAGCTGCCGCAAGGGGCGAGGGCTGGAGTTCAAGGTCTGAGGGTCATTTGTCGATAAATGGTGCTGCAGGTCACGGCACTGGGTTAAATTTCTGGGGAAAATTTCCCTGACTACTTAGGAGCCTCTTTTGCTACAGCTCAGTGCTTTCTGTCCAGCCAGGCAGTGAGCATGCTGGCTTGTCCCCTCTCCTGTCTCTGCTCAGCTCCTCTGACAAAGGCAGTGACAAGCTATTAGCAGCCTCCCCCTTCCAAACTGCCATTTCCAGTCGAGTTTTACCAAAGTCATTATCTCTCTAATTTGCTCCCCAGGACGCTGGCTCACACATGACTAGCACCAGAAGTGGGACCCTGCTTCTGTCTGCTTTCTGTTTTCAAATGCATTTTTCTTCTTGAGGGCGATGGTTGTATTGACAACTATTCCGCGTGGGCTGCAGCGCCTGCATCGGACTCACCCAGGATCCCGGTGGAGCTCCACCCTTGAGGTCAGCTCCCCAGAAAAGTGCGATGATGGATTTGGTTTCAACAGACCAAGCGTTCAGATTCAGGTGCGAGCTGGCAGGCAGGCAATTAATGTTTTACACAGAGGTATTTGGGGTATTAATAACACAGAGAACATAAAAGGCAGCTAGAAATCCTCGGCGTTCCACTGAAAAGCGAACAGCCGAGAGCTGATTGCCAAAGGGCGAGAGCGGCTGCTGGGGGCTCCGGATTAATTACAGGCGATCTATCTCCCTCATCACCACAGGAAGTGGTAGCTGCTATTATTTAATTGGACTCTTGTTATTTAAGTTCTTTTCTATCCTGAAAAACAATTAATGGAGTGAGAAGAGGTAGGCTTGCATTTTTAAGAGCTCCCTCAAGACTTCCCAGAGCTCAGTCCTATATAGTTTTCGAGGCCTGATTTATGCCTTGCCTCCTCCAGGATGGATGCCTGGATTCTTGCTGGCTGATCCCTCTCCTCTGAGTTTGTATCGAACTTCTGCTTAAGACTGTAGCATCTAGCACAAGATTTCTCACCTTTTGCATGACCTCCTTGGAATTTTAGGGTTCTTTGAACCCATAGTTTCAAACCACCAGTGTGGATCCAGCTTGGTTTCCAAACTGGGAAATCTACATTGTGGGTTCCAAAGATAACCTCTGAATGCATCCTTCTTCATTGACAGCTAAGAAACCCTTTATTATGGTTTTTGTCACCCCAAATTAACTTCCATTCTGAGATTTACCAAATCCAGAAGTTCGAAAGGTCAGAAACTGGCAGAAATCTTGGAAGTTGGCTATCCCACATCCCCCACTTTTCTGATGAGAAGATGGAAACAAACAAAGGAAAAAGTGCCCTGAGGTCCTGGGCTCAGTGGCAGAGCCTGGATTTCAGAATCAAGTTCTCATTCCCAGGCCGAGCTTCTTTCTTCTACCCGAGGACCACTTGTCCATTGATATAATCCTGTCTGACAAGCTTAGGTTAGTGCTTGTCCAGCTCTGATGTACGCACAGCTCTCAGATTCTGATCTGGTGGGTCCTGCTGAGGACTGAGAGTCTGCATTTATAACAACTTCCCAGGAGATGCTGATGATGCTGGTCCATGAACCACTCTGTTAACAGCAGAGATTTAGAAAAGGCTCAGTGAGGTTTGAAATGATTCCTACGAGGGGCGCCAGTTGCATCAATTCATTTCCTGTGCTTCTTCCAGAATCCCTTCCTCCATCTTTTGACATTAACACCTGTTTTTCACCAGGTCAGCCTCTCCTCCACCACACACTGTCAGTCCAGGGGCGTGAAGTCTGTCCAGTCCTTTCCGGTGTCACAGCTCCAGGTGCAGGCTTGTGATCCAGGACCGGTCTTGTGATTTAGGACTAAGCTTGTGATTCATGCGTGGGCCTGTGGTCCAGGTGTGGGGCTGTGGTCCAGGTGTGGGGCTGTGGTCCAGGAGTGGGCCTGTGGTCCGGGTGTGGGGCTGTGGTCCAGGAGTGGGCCTGTGGTCCGGGTGTGGGGCTGTGGTCCAGGAGTGGGCCTGTGGTCCAGGAGTGGGCCTGTGGTCCAGGTGTGGGGCTGTGGTCCAGGAGTGGGCCTGTGGTCCAGGAGTGGGCCTGTGGTCTGGGTGTGGGGCTGTGGTCCAGGAGTGGGCCTGTGGTCCGGGTGTGGGGCTGTGGTCCGGGTGTGGGGCTGTGGTCCAGGTATGGGGCTGTGGTCCAGGTGTGGGCTTATGCTTCAAGCCTGGCCAGTCAGTATATTCTATGCCCCTGGCCCTCTGCTATATTTGTTATACTAACAATAGGCATATGACTAGAGCCGTACAAATCTGAGATGTTGCAAAGACTTCCGGCATTGTTGAGGGACAGACATTCTCTTTTTGCTGGGCTCACTCAGCAGACAAATCTGGAGGCCCAGAAGCCACGGTGCTCTTTAAAATGGTCTGTGGAGAGAGAATTCAGCAGCTAGGAGCAGAGCTCTAGAGAGGGAGAGCATGTCTGCATCCGATGACAACACTGAATACCTGCATCCAGTATGTGAAACCAGGTCAGTCCCCGGGCGATTCTATTCCACAAGCCAGTAAGATTCCTAATTTTGCTTAAGATGAGCTTCTGTCACTTGCAACCAGAAGAGTCTTGATTAATACAGTTCCTATCAGGAAGGATTAGGAAAGGATTACTCCTAAGAAGTCAGAATTAGAGAAATGAAAATCGGTTAATAAGATACCCAGGAGTATCTGGTTGCCTAGAAGTGGAAGATTCCCACGCCTCCCAGAAGACCTCACTAAACCTCAGCTACTTGCACAAGCAGCGAAACCAAAGGCTTCGATCTCCCTCAGCCACTGAGCTCCCTGCCTCTCTATTCTGAAGGCAGGGGTTCCAGGGAACACCTCCCCACCCATGGGTCCTACATAGAAGGTCCCTTACTTTACGTTCCTGTGCATTCCTTTTCTATTACCCCCCTTCCTCGGACAGGACCATGGTGCAGGAGCACCTGAGTTCAATCCCTGCCCTTGTCTCTTGTGCTCTGCATGGCCCGGAGGGACAGTGTCACATCTCAGAGCTTGTCCTGCCACATCTAGAGGACAAGGCCAAGAGACCTGACCTTGCCACACTGCCGGGCGGACCAGGTACGATGCTCTGAGCACAGCCTCCCCCTCCGCCACTGTCATTATCGGGACCCTTGGCGTCCTCCTCGTTTCCCCCTCTGATCTGCCATTCTGAGTGGACACTGTCTGTCCCTTCTTTGGAGGCCTCCTCCTGGCTCCAGGGTCTCTGGTGCATCAGAGGAGAGCCTGTGCCCTTTCCCATGCCCCCCCCCAGAGCACTGTCTTGGCCCAAAATGTCAGGATCCCACCCTCACTGTGCTCGGTGGTGATTGAACAAACTCACGATTAATACTGAGGGTCAAGCAAAAGGACGCGCATCGGAAGGTTATGAAAATAGGTTTCTCTAAGGGAGCTCTGACGACACTAGCTGGTCCTCTCTCCTTGGAGCCCACTGGGCCTCTGCCTGGGGGGTGGGTGTCTGCTGGCAGCCGGCGCCCCGCCATGTGCATGACACGAAAGGGGTCCAGGGAATACGGGAAAGTGCTGGACACTTCTCGGGAAGCGGAGGGAGTGTGCCGACAGCCTTCAGTCTACTCCGTAGTGCTGTCACCGCCCAAAGTCTGATTTCCTCCCCTCACCTCGCGTTTGACCCCCTTTAGCTTCTTGTCCCCCAACCCCCGTGGCCCCCGGCGGCCACCATTCTGTTGCCTGTATCTGTGAGTTTTGTTTGTTTGTTCCCGTGTAGCTTTTTGTCTTATATCCCACATGAGCAACATTTATAGAAGCAGAGAATGACTGGTGACCACCAGTGGCTGGGTGGGGGCGCGAAATTGCGAGTTATTATTTAATCAGTGTGGTTTCAACTATGCAAGATGCATATGTTCTCGAGATCTGCTGTCCAACACAGCACCTATATTTAACAGTGCTGGATTGTGCACTTGACGTTTTAAGTGGGTTGATCTCATCTTAAGTGTTCTTAACACACACAAAAACAAAAGCATAAGGGAAGTTTTGGAGGAGCCGGATGTGTCTGTTACCTTGATAATGTGGTGGTGGCCTCATGGGTGCATGAGTGTGTCCAAATTAGCCAATTTCTATACATTAAATGTCAGCCCAGGCCGACTCTATGCACCACATCCACACCCCAGCCTCCCGCCCGCAGCTATAACCGCCTCCCCACACTGCTCTGGATCCTCTCTCCTCCAGGCTGCGAGTTCCCCGAGGTGGTAGCTCAGGCGTGTTTACTGCTGTGGCCGTCCAGTGCCTGGCATGTGGCAGTGACCACCAAATGTCTGCTGCGTGAATCAGAGCGTGACTACACGGATACACAGAGGAGGCCAAGAGGAAGAAGAGTGCCTGGGAAGGTTGATGGGCACTTAGGACCCCCGGAATCTCTGCACATCTGGTCAGATGTAGGCATCTGACTGAGCGGCTTCGAGAAAGCAGCTCAAAGGCACGATTCCTCCCCGGCCTGCATCGCTGGCTCCACATGGCCCATCTCTCAAGAACCGCAAGGGCTCCTCTGCGAACATCTCCCCTCACATTGAGTTAGAAACAGGCATGGCGATTACAATCACAGCCAAAACGGCAAACCGTCTCCCACTGCGGGCCACACACGGAGACCCCTTCAGGGCAGGTCTCTCAGAGAGAGCACATCTGTCACATCTTGTCCCCTTGGCCCATAGACAGAGTGTCAGGCAGAAAAATGGTGTGAGTTCACCAGGGACAAGCCACTCTCTGAGGTGGCTGGGCCATTTCAGGATAAACCCCATGTTCAGTAATTGAGAAGCCCAAATGGCCAGACCTACATCTAAAACAGTCCCGAAGCCCCTTCCCTTCCTAGTGGCAGCCAGTGTCTGCTGAGCTTCTGAAATGGCAGGTCACTTCTTTTATTTGCTTGAGATGGAGGGGGTGAGAGAGAGAACACTTTTAATAACTAGACCTTTCATTTTCATAGAAATCATTTGAAGTAGGTATGATTATTATAATCCCCATCTTATGGATGTGAAAACAGAGGCACAGAGAGGTTAAGTAATTTGTCCAAGGTAACCCAGTCAGTGAGGGTCAGAGCAGGGATGGAAGCCTAGCCAGGCTGACACAGCACCAAGCCTTCCTTGTACTGTTAGTTTCAAGGACTTTCCTAAGCAGCCTCTTAACTGATGTTTTCAATATGCAATACCCACAACATCCTATTATAAGCCCAGTTTTTGAGATAACAACATTGAGATTTAATAAAGTTAAAGAAATTATTCAAGATAATAAAATGAATTAGTGACAGGGTAAGATTCAAACCTAGAAACGTATGACAGCAAAAGCCTGTAATCCTTTTGGCATTCCCACCCCTCCTTTGTGTGTCTGTGTGTGTGTGTGTACCCAAGCTTTATAAACAAATCAATTAATCCAATCAATTCAATAAACTTATGTCTCATTTCCCCCATTTGTGAACAGAGATAGATTTATATTCAATGATCATGAATAATTCCTTCAACTCTAGTATCTCTAATTCATTTATGAGCATTTACTCATTGATCACCAGTTTTGTGACATCATGGGACGAAACCGATAGGATGACTAGGGTTCCTGGCCTCCAGAGAAGTTACTCATTTCAGCATAATGTGAATGGTTTTGCCATCACATGACTCGAGTGAGGTCAAACCCCAGAATCCAAGGAAAAGATCAAGGCAGGACAGCAAGGTGGTCTCATTCACTCGGCTATTTAGGAAATATCTCTTAGGATCAAGCACTTGGCTAGGCACTAGGAATAAAAATGACAAAATACATCCAGACCCTGCCCTCCTGAAAGGGGAAGGCAGACAAGGAAATGTGCAAGAACCCATCGTCAAGAGCATTGTCGGGGGAGAGTCTACGCGCAGGCACTGTATAAAGCTTCCCACAGAAAGTCAAACTAGGCTGCTTCCAACCCTAAAAGAGGAGTCACCAGGCCAGAAGTGAAAGTGGAGGGAGAGGAGCAGCCAGCCACCCTGCCAGGCCACGGGAACGTCACGGTCCAGGCACCGGGGAGGAGGAGTGCGAGCCAACGTCAGGCAGATAAGCAGGGCCTGGGTCACGTAGGACCCTGTACTCACCCAGCTGCACCCAGGAGCCGGCATTTTGTTGTTGTTCTCAGACCAGAATGATTGCCTGAGAAATAAAAGATGATTGCCAACACACATGTAGCATTTCCGTGATCTGAGGGAAGTTACTTACCCTCTGATCACTCGGTTTCTCCATCTGTAGATGGTTACATTAGTAAGACCCATCTCTCAGGATTCAAGGAGAGAATCCCTGGAGGGTTAGCAGAGTGCATGAGCATGCAGCTGCCAGAGCTGTAATTTTTACTATAGTTTGATCACCATTACCCCACTAGAATGGTGTGATCGTCCACGTTTGCAGTTGGAAAATCTGAATGTCTGGTGACCAGAACAATGCTGCACAGCCAGAAGGTGTTAGATCATAGGAGAATTGATAGGAATCCCCTGTGCAGCTTCAGCTATACCCTGTGTCTAAAGAGATGGCTTGCAGGTGTTTCAGGTGGAAATGGAGGGCATGGGAACAGCTCTTCCTGGACCTGAAGATTGCCTGGAGAAGTGCCAGGAAAGGGAACTGCCTGTTGGGCATGGGGAAGCTGCAGGCTAGGGACCAAGCTCCAGGCAGGGCTGCCCAGCTCTGAGCAGGGCTGAAAAGTGCAGATATGAACAGAAAGAGGCAAATTCCCAGCATGTCTGAAGAGAAGCCACTCAGATTCTCAGAGTCGGGTATCTAAATAGTAATGCTTGGCCCAAGGACAATTCACCCAGTGCCTGGAAATTAAATGGAATAGGCCCTGAGGTCCATGAGCATTTCCTGATCTCACACTATGGCTTCCATACAACCGCAGCAGCAGCTTCTGTGATGCTGTGTGCAGGGCACCATGGAAGAAATACAGATGAGTCATGATAGTAACGATGATGGCAGTGATTCTGACCTTATCACTTCCCACGTGCCAGCCACCTTCCTACATGCTATACAAGTGTTAACTCTCAAAGTCACTGACCTTCAAGAGCTCACCAAGGTCAGGGGCTAAACAAGGACTCACAAATTGCAGAAGACCCGGGTCAGAGGGTCTCAGCGAGAGCCCTGGTTCTCACCTTCCCTGACACCCAGCCTGCTGTACCAGGTCCCTGTATCTGTTTACCGAGGGCCTCTGTGCCAAAACCTCTGCATAGACCTATCTGTCTTAGTGAGTGTTCAATACAAATCACCTTAAAATGAGCCGGAGCTAATTGTGAGGAGCCACATTGGTTAGAATCTACCTGAATCCTTCAATTCTAACCTGAGCCAGTGCAAATG
The DNA here is from genome assembly GCF_054644295.1 of Miniopterus natalensis. Classification (NCBI taxonomy): domain Eukaryota; kingdom Metazoa; phylum Chordata; class Mammalia; order Chiroptera; family Miniopteridae; genus Miniopterus; species Miniopterus natalensis. The sequence goes on along the minus strand of NC_142081.1, from coordinate 197,067,187 downwards.
GATTACAACTCTGGCCAGTTTGAACTTGACTGTGGATGGGAAGCCAACATCTTCAAAGACAAAAACAAAATACTATAAAGGAGGCAGCTTAAAGCGCAGGAATTTATTTTCCCACAGTTCTGGAAGCTGGAAGTCCAAGATCAAGGTGTTGGCAGACATCCTTGGCTTGCAGACATCTGCTTTCTCCTTGTGTCCTCACATGGTCCTTTCCCTGTGTGCACACATCCCTGGCACGTTTTTGTGTGTCCAAATATCAGTTCTTATAAGGACACCAGTCGTATTGAGTTAGGGTCCACCCTAACAGCCTATTAACCTAGATCACCACTTAGAAGGCCCCACCTCCAAGTCCAGTTACATGCTGAGGTCCTGGGGGTTAGGGGTTTAACATATGAACTGGACGGAAGGCAGATTCAGCCCGAGGCATTGGTTACGGAACCTCCCTGGGCCTCAGTTTCCTTATTTGTAAAATGGAGAGCATAGGTGAATGCTTGCAAAGTGATTAGGAGAGTGCCCAGTACCTAGTAGATGTAATATAGACATTTGCTAAGTAAAGAAAATGAGAACATAGGTAAATGAATTGTCAGGCCTGCCTTAGAAGAGCTGCACCTGGATCCCGGTCCCCAAACCTGGGTCTTAGATAAATAAGTGCTATGATACTATCTGTTGAACAAATTAATGGCTTTGTTTAATCAATGGGGAAAGTGACTCAGAAAGGAGAGGTCAGGCTGATAGACCTGGAAGATCTGTGATTCTCTCTCATCTTAAGAGAAAATTGATTTTCAGGGGGTTAAATGACAGTGACGTGCCCAAAGCATCACAGCTGATAGAAGGCAGAACTGTGGGGAGAGTTCAGAGTCCCATCTCTCAGGCCACTTCTATTCCTGCCTTGGACCAAACACCCTTCCCGGGAACTGAGATACTTATAGCATGTGAGTTCTCCCTCTGTCCCAAATCCCCACGGACACCAGGCGCGTCCAGGCCTGTGAGAGTTACTCAGCAATAATATTATTTTTAAAAAAATGTTGCATTTGCTTCTTTCACCTGGGAGGCCCTGATTAATTATATATAAGAAAACTGATAAAATTCTGGTCCTTAGAGACAGGATGTGTGCTGCATAATTAGAACGGGGTGAATCACAGTGGATGGGGAACAGCACAAGTCCGTGCACAAAATGATGAACCGCAGAGGGCAGAAAAACGACAAAATTGAACACAGAAACCCGGGCTGGAAGAGGTGTCTTGGAGAAATTGCCAGCTTTGGGACTCACTCCGACGTCTGCTTTGATGCTGTTGCCACAAATATCCTGGAATTTATTCACCTTGCTGTATTAATCAGAGGGCCAACGAATCATGCGTGGATATTATTTGGAGATTTTTATTGTACTTTGTTCTTAAAGCACAAGGACCCTATTCCAAAGATGCTGGGATGTAAAATCCACATGCAGCCTTTACAGTAGGTCTGCTACATTAAAAGTAGTAATAAAATAGTTTCCTATAAAAAATACTTGCCTATTATAGAAAAATTTAAAAGTGCATCCAGAGAAAATTCTCTCTTTTTCTGTGTATATTTTATAGTCTTTGAACAAAATATTTTAATTAATACTCCATGAAAGCAGTGTAGCATAATTATTTGATTTTCCTTATTATAAATTTTGGCTGTTTCCCATTTTGAAGGGTAAGTATAAGTGAGCTTAGTTTCATGCTTTGAATTGTTTTTATTCTAAAAAAAGAGTGAAAATCAGATGTTTTTATAAGTTGCACATACTATGATTTCATTTATTGACAGTCATAATGTTGAAGTATATTGTTAAATTATCTGAAAAAAATCCTTAATAAATTTTCAGATGTCAGCATTTGAATCCAGATACCAGTACACTTTGAAATAATAAAAAACCCTCAAATAATAATAAAAGGGAGGGGGAAAGGAAGGAGCACGAATTTAAGAGTCATGCCAAGTCAGGTGCAACCCCAGGTTGTCAGGCACTAGGTTGTCAGGCAAATTTCAACACTTGACTTCATTCTCCAGGCCTGGATTTCCCATCTGTAAACTGGGGATAACTTGATCTTCCCCGGCTGATGGCCAGAGTTGTCAGTCATGGACTGGATGTGAAACGCACAGCCCAGGAGCGTGACCCGAGCTCATTCTTCCTCTTACCCTGTTAATGCAAACGCTAAGCTCCCTTCTCCAGGAGTGTACAGACAATTACAGCTCAAACTGGTACTTATTAACCTCTGTTTCCTACATAATTATATAAAGTGTCCTTTCTAATTTGCATATGTGAACACAATGTAAAATAGCTAATTGCATTTTTTTTACTCATTGTATTTTTAATTCACTACCAGGCCTCTTCTCTGAGTCCTCCAGGATCATTCTGCCTCCTCAGGTTTGCCTGGTGACAGTCTCTGCTCTTTCACGGCCCAGCTCAACCATCAGCACCTCAGGGAAGCCTCAGCCCCTGGGTGGAAATAACCACAATTTCCCATGTGCTGATCCTGCTCTGCACAGTCGCTGTTCCTAACATCAGGCTCACTCTCTGAGCTTGTTCTTTATGTCCGCGCCCTCTGCTCACCTGCGAGCTGTGCAGGCAAAGACGGGTGGCTTCTCCGTGGCTCTGCCAGCACCAGGTGCCCTGCCCTGGGTGGAGGGAAGGTGCACGGTGCTCTCCGAATGAATGAAGCCAGAACGCTCCGTGTGCAGACTGGTGGGCCCAGGGTTTCCGAATAGGTGAGCTTGCGGTGGAGAACCGTAGGGTTTCTTTTGGAACCGGATTTGACCTTCCTGTTTTGCATATTGGTTCCTAGCAGGTCGAACGCACTGCTAAGTCAGCTGAGAACGTTTTCATTCATAGTTCTTATAAGAGGCGGGGAAAGGGCACTGCTTCCGGAAAATGATCGTGTCCGCGGGACTGTTTGGCGGCTTCTGCCCGGGAAGGTGCTAAAGGAGCTGATGCGAGGCCCCCGCCTGCCCGCCCCGGCTCGGCCGCCTGGCGGTTTTCGGAGCCCAGGTCACCCCGAATGTCAGAGCGCGTCCCACAGCAGGCCCGGGCCGGCGTGCCCGCGCTCCCGCCCCTCCGGAGTGGACGCCGCGTCCCGGGTGAATTTTTTAGCACAGCCGAGCTTTATTCTGGGCCTCCCTAGAGTCCCCGCGAGATGCCTTAGGTCTGAACTGATCACCCTCGACTCCCTGTCACTAAGTCCACACGAGGCCCTGCCCGGATCAGTTCACTAACGTCACCGTATTCAGCTCATTGCGCGCGCGGGTTCCGTCACCCCGCGGGCAGCTGCAGTCGCCCCGCGATTCCCGGCGCGCCCCGTGACCCCGATACACGGGGTCCTGACCGCGCGGACCGGAGACGGGGTGACCCGAGGGACCGAGCTGCGCCCGGCGGAGAAAAGCCAGCGCTCGGGGGCGGGGGGCTTTCCCCGTGGCTGAGACCGGAAGGTCGGATTCGGGGGGCGGGGGGCTCAGCGCTGGCGGCGAGCTTCCCAGGGTGACGCGCGAGCCCGCCCGCTGGGTCGGCGCTGGGCCGTGAGGGCGGCTTGTGCCCGAGGCGCCCCCCGCCGCCAGGGCGCCCGAGCTGCCCGCGCCCCGAGGGGCCCGCCCCGCCGCCGGGGTCCGGAGCCCGCAGTCCCTGAGCAGGCCTCGGGCACCGCCAGGGGTGAGCACACTGGCAGTTACCGTCGTCTCACCATCCTCGTCGGGTACGCCCTGTAAGGGCCTCTTCAACCCTGGGGGAAGTTCTCAGGAGACACGGTGGGTGTCCTCCGGCGCAGACGAAGAGGCCGCGGCTCGGGGCACGAGGGAATCCTGATGTTGCTCAGCTGACGCGAGGACGCGGACTCGCACGGGCCGCCCGCAGCCCCCGTCCTTTCCGCCGCGGCCCCCCAGGGGCACTGTCCATGGCGCCATCTTGACCTTCTGTGCTGGGAGGCGGGCGCCGCGCCCTCGCCCCGGAAACGCACGGCTTCCTGTTTCGATGAACACAGTTATGGAGACACGCACGCTGATCTGTCAGGGCGTCTGGGCGAAGGAAGGGCAGCGGCGTGCTCTCGGGGGCGCAGCCTGAGTTCTTTGTCCCGCTTCCGCGTCTTTCTTTGGGTTTGGGAAGGGGCAGGCTTCCTTCCGGCTTTCCTCCCCAGCTTTGACCTGTCTTGTGCATGGGCCCACCCCCTGTCCAATCCCCTTCCTGGATTTTCCCGGGCTTGTGCCTGGGCCCGCCCCCTATCCAATCCCCTTCCTGGATTTTCCCGGGCTTGTGCCTGGGCCCGCCCCCTATCCAATCCCCTTCCTGGACATTCCGGGGCCTGTACCCTTCCCCTCTCTGATCTTTTCCCCTAGACTTCCCAGGCCAGTGCCCTCCCCTTTCCAGGGCCGCCATTTTGGCTCCCACTGCGCATGCCTCGCAGGCTCGGCTCCCTCACGTGGGTCCTGCTGCGCACGCGCCTAGTGCTCGGCCTCCCCCGCCGTTTCCGGTCGCCACGCTGGAGCGGCGGTGCCGGTTACTCCGGGTGGGAGCCGCTCGTCCCCTTCCTAGGTTAGCGTCTCCGCGCCCGCGCTCACAGGAGGGTGCGAGCCCAGGCTGCGTCCGTGGGGGCGCCCCGCAGCCCGACGGTAACACTGTCAGCCCGGGACCACGGCCGGGCGGCCTCCGGGGTGCCGCAGCCCCGCTTTTGTTGCCTGGAAATGTCTCTTCCCTGTTTACCGGGGCTTCTCCCAGTTTTCGGGGGGCTGCTGCTTGCCCCGGGCTGCACTCGCCGCCGGCCCGCCCGGTTGCTGTGCAGCCCGGGAGCCGCCCCCGGCCCACCGGAGCCCGAGCAGCCGGGGAGGCGCGTCCTGCGGATCCCGGTTCCAGCCGCGCGCAGGCGGCCGAGGTCCAGCGAGGACTCGCTCAGCACCGGGCGGGCGGAGCCGAACCAGCACCGGGAGCCCGCGTGGGGGCTGCGCGCCGCGCCCCGTAAGCAGCCGGGGCCTTTGCTTTCCCAGCTGCGGCCTATTTGCTGAAACAGTTTCAAGGACTAACGCTCACCCCCTAGGTGGGTCTGTAAAGACCGCGGCAGGCCCTGAATTAGGCCCGAAGCGAGTGGAGAGGGAGACACTTCAGCTGCGGGAAGGTCCCTGGGAAATCGGGGCTTCTGCTCGGGGAGGAGGCATGCGGAGCCGCTCAGAGGCTCCTGCATACAGCCCAGGGAATGCCTGTGCTGAGCACGGTGGAGAGGAAGTATCGATCAGCATCTCCAACATCAGGCTAGGTCCCGGGCCCTGGGCAGCCAGCGTCCTGCAAGCATGTTCTGCAGAGCTTAGTACTCAGAGGTGTTTGCGGGAGAGGGGGTTGCTCTGGACAAATAGATTTAGGAAATGCAACAAATAATGTTCCCTTTCATTGTTTCACAAATCACATGTTCATGTTGAAGTCTTTGAGGAGTCTGGCAGTAAAGGAACCTGTTTGAGTTTAAACCGTTTAAAAATATTACTGGATTAGAGAGTTCTGTTTTCCTCCTGTCGACTCCACAGCCCTGTGCAGCTAGCATATGGTGGAAAACACCATGGGAAGTGCTAGCCTCGCGCTAGGTGCTTAACGTTGATACACTCGGCATGTTTAGAAGGGATGCTCTGAGGTACCTGTGCAGCCCACAGCCCCTTTTCTTGCACAGGCCCAGCCTCAGGGGTGAATGGAGCCTCTGTGGGTCTTCACAGCCTCAACTGCCCTTCTGACGACGCTTGGTTGGAAAGTAGAGTCAGACGCTTCCTCTTTGAAATCAGCGCTCCGGAGCGTCAGGACCAGCTCCGATGATACACAGAGCTAAGGCTACGGTGGTCACTTTCCTCCATGTGTACTTAGAAGCGGAGGAAAGTGACCCTCAGAGAGAAAGAAGGAAAGAGCCATTGGACCCTCAGAAAAAAGCAAGGATGAGAGAGCTTGAGGTCCTGGAGAGATGGAGGAAGGGGCTTCGTTACCCTAGCATCCTAACCCCATGAAGCCACACTGAGCTTCGTACCCTAGGATATTAAAAGATACCCCTGCATATCACCACTGAACCCCTCTTTGGGCTTGAGTTCTTATGAACTGGTTTTTATTTCCTTCAGCCAAAGAAGCTTAACTACTACGTGGGATCAGAAATAGAAGCTTTTCAGCGGAACAGGTGTTTATTGAGCACCTACATGTGCCAAGCCCTGTGTTAGGTCTTACGGAGATAGAGAAAGAGTAATGCAGATCTTGTCCTAGAAAAGTTCACTAATAGGACATATAGTCACAGGTGCAGATGTTACTGGAACCTACTGGGGATCAGACCTGAAACCCACACATGTGCCCTGACCAGGTATTGAACCAGAGCCTTCTTGGTGCATGGGAGGACACTCCAGCTGAGCCACACCCGCCAGGGCTACGGGCGAGTCTTATGATAGATCTTGAAGCTTGGTTTTTCCAGGCCCAGAGGTGCCGTACGGAACTCCATACAGGAGAGACTGCATGTGCTGGGGCCCACGTGTGAAGCAGTGATGAATTCGGGGAGAGAAAAATGAATTGGAACTTGTAGATCAAGGAGACTTCCACTGGGAGATGAACCCAGAGAAGTAATCAGTGTGTGTAGGGGAGGGAGAGCCCTTCTGCAGTATAAGTAAGATGTAAGGACGTCATCATGTCAGGAAGAAGCAGGTTCCAAACAGGAAAGTAACGTGGTAAGATGTGCATGTTGGAAAGACATTTGGTAATTGTGTGTAAGAAGAGTTTGGTGTAGGCAAGGCTGAAAGCAGAGAGACCCGTTAGGAGGTGGGGGTGGACAGTGGGGGGAAAGACAAAAAGCATAGAAGTTAACCATAGAAGAATAGTTTAGAATTAATTGATAAAATGTTAGTGACCAAAATGTCCTTAGACTGTTAACAGGTAGTTGGACATTCTCCCCAATGCCCCCAAATTCTTGCTTCCCTGTAAAGTATTTATTTCCCAACAGCCCTACACCTTCAGCCTCCAACACAGTGTACAGTGTAGGGCTAATGCGAGTCTCAACATTACCGGTATGGAAATACCAGGTCTCTGTTCATCAGGTGACACTGCCATCAACAGCATGGGGACCTGGGCATCAGGAGATGGGCTGTCTCCTGGGTTCCTGGAGGACACAAACTCCTCCTGCACCCACGGCCTCTCTGGGGCAGGCTTCTCCCAACCGCAAAAAGGGAGTGCGTTGGATTTGATCACGTGTTTCAAATATTTTCTATGGTGGACCTTCTTACAAAGGGAAAATGTTCTTGAAAGTCCTCATTTAAAACCAGGTGACAGTGGAAGGGCTTTGGCTGAGGCAGAAGAGAAAAAGCCCCACACCCTTCCCCTGGGCCCTGCAGTGGGCTCGGAGATGCTTGCACAGAAACTCAGAAGTTCTGGGAAACAGTTCAAAACCAGAGCATCTCGGAGGTCCTTGGCAGCCTTCTCTCTGTGTCGCTGGTGGCTCACTCATCTCTGCCTGAGCTGACCTCTGGCCTCTGGGGGATATTGTTTGTCCCCCTGGTCTCACAACACGAGAAGGGGGCTGTTCTAATTACAGCAGCCATTTCCCAATAGGTTGGGAGAGGCCTTGAACATGTCACAAGGAGATCCCCATAAAGTAATTCCAGGGTCGCGGTGTGGAAACAGCATCTCACTGGAAAAGTGTGGACTGAGCCCTGACCTGCCAGTTACCACAGGTTTGATCTTGGGCCAAATTCGGAACTTCTCAACCTCAGTCATCTTTCCATTTCCTATGAAAGTTCTAACCATACGGGGGTGTGTGAAAGAGATTTATTCCACAAATATCAATAATTTTTATTTAAAAAAACAAATCTGTCAGTGTTCACACATTCTCTGATAGAATCAGACAGCAAGAAGAAAATTTTATTAATAAAACAAGCAAACATCCACACTACATATTAAATTAACATCATGGCAAAGCGATCAATGCCCCGCCATATGGCGAGGCAATGCTACCTGGGCGTAATCGTATGAAAACGCTGCAGAGCCAGCTCCAAGTCGATAGCACTGGTCCGAGGATGGTTTTCTCAATTTGCTGGGAGTGATTGTGGTCTCGCCACCACCCTTTCTGTGCTGTACTCGATAAGCGCAAATTGGCACCGTGGCTGGGGCCTAGCTGCGTGCAGTCCCACAGCTCTGCCTCCAATCCCCTGGACGAGTTGTACAAATTGTTTCCCTTCCGTTCACTGACACTTATCAGGGCCCAGCAGGGAAGGTAATTCAGGCCACTCGTCAGGGAGACAAATCTCTCCAGAGAGGCAGCACCAAGCCCCCCAGCATAACGAAATTGTGAGACTTTGCAACTCTGGAAAAGGAGAAAAAGAACTTTCTGAAAGAGGTTGCGTGATAAGGAATGCCCGACCGAGCAGGTTAGGGGGGAGTCTGAAAGGACCATTCAGCTGTGGCCTTGCAGCCTCCTGGTTTCAAGGGCAGAGCATCCCCCTGCATGGTGTCCCCCCCGCACTGTATCCCCCCTGCATGGTGTCCCCCCTGCACTGTATCCCCCCTGCACAGCAGCACAGCCCCCTGCACGGTGTCCCCCCTGCTCTGCAACTGCTCCCCCTCCCTTGTGCACGCAGCACCTCTCAGGTAACCTTGGTCAGCGCATGCTTCCATTCATTCATCGTTTCCAATCTCCAAACTTCAGGACTAGAGAACCTTAAAGAGCAACAAACAGATTCTGAATCCCACCAGCAGTCAGGGTAGCACAAGCTCCACGGGGAGTCACGCCGTTACGTCACCACCTCCAGAGTGAGCACGACCCCATTCTTCTGACCACCCTTGGACTTCCAGGCCCTAACTCCTTTCTTCCCATCTCTGTCTCCTCCAGTCATAGGCAGTTGGAGCCACAGGGACGCTAGGTCAACGTAGCCCTGTGACCATGTTTTGTAGCAGGAAGAACTGAGGCACAGAGCATAGTAATTTCTTTTGCTTTTTGAAATATGTCTTTATTGATTTCAGAGAGAGGAAGGGAGAGAGAGAGAAACATCAATGATGAGTCACTGATCAGCTGCCTGCTGCACGCCTCCTACTGGGGATCGAGCCCGCAACCCCCCGGCATGTGCCCCAACCAGGAATCAAACCACGACCTCCAGGTTCATAGGTTGACGCTCAACCACTGAGCCATGCTGGCCAGGCGAGCATAGTAATTTCTTAAGGTCCTATAGCTACGAAGCTGATGATATACATGATAAAAACAACAATAATAGGCAGGGATACTGGGTTTCGATCTATTTTTTTCTATAATCTATTTTATTTTCCATATAAAATGATAGATTAAAAATTGTGCCAGGGAAAGGGTCAGTAACACAGGAATGACCCCTGTCCTCCCCAGGGGACCTGAGATGCCAGTTCACCTTCCTGCCTTCCGTTCCACTGTCTCGAATTGAGAATGAAGGAGCACATGCGGCACTTACAGAAACACCTATTGTGAACCAGGTACAGAAGTCCTGTTGTTAGGCCTAAGGGGGAGCGTTGCTGGCTCCGTTTCACAGGGGAAGTAACTAAGAACAAGGATGTCGGTTGATCTGCCGAAGTTCTGCAGTCCAAGGAGCACAGAGCAGGGACAAAAACCCAAGTCTGTCTGAAGCCACAGTCCCAAGTAACCACAGAGAAAGAAGGCCCCTGGAGCCTGGGCTTATCCATTTCGGGACCTTCTTCTCTAGGCACTTTGTGGTTTGTAGGTGGCCGCAGGACACCAAGCAATGGTAATGTGTTATCCTAAAGAAAGCCTTTGTTAAATGACCATCAGAGTCAAAGTCGGTCTTGAAAGATGGTGTCTTCAGTTGTCACCCTCTGCTTGGCTCTCCCAGGAATGGGTGTCACTGCAGACAGAGCTGAGCAGCTGCTGTCAGTGGTCACCCATGCTCCCTCAGGTCCCTTTGGCCACTTTTATGTCCATGAGCTTCTGATGTGTCTCTGCTCCCAGCAGCAGCAATTGGGGAGCTGCCCCCATGTGACCTGAGCCCTCTCTACCTGTGGGCACAAAAGCACAACTATTGGTATCTGGGAATGTGCCCCCCCCCCCCCCCAGGGCTTAACCAGTGATGAGTGCATCAAACCTAAAATACTCAGCTCCCTTGCTCTAGATTCACTGTTTCCAAGGCTCCCCCTTGAGATTGAACCAAAGTCCCCCTCCAAGGTAGGTGTCCCAGACTTGCCTTATGCACCTTGGTCTCCTTTCCTTTCTCAACCTACCTTCCCCTTCTCTGTGTTTCATTTCCATGCGCATCATCATATCAGGGGCTGCTTCTGGGAAACCGACTTAAGACAGAGCAGCCTGCCCGTTGTTTGACACCTGGATGCTTCTCCTTACATTCAGTAAACTTTTTCCTCAGCTCAGTAGAACTTGGGCCCCTAGACCCCCCATCTATCAGAGCCAGCCCGCCTGGCCAGCTGACAGCGCACACGCCTAATCCCCTCCGCTTGCCTGGCCTTGAGAGGGCTGAAGGCAGCAGTGGTGTCGTTAGTCTCCTTGTCTCCAAGTTACAGAGGGTGGAAATGAGAACCTTGGGGTCGGCTCAGCGCTTGCGTGATGAAAAACTAAAAAGAGTTTCCACTGCTGCTCCTTCATTTGTTGTCTGGGAAAAAGAAGAAAAAAAGAAAAAAAAAAAAGTCCTGTCACCTTCACAAAGGACTTAGAACCATCTACGTCCCGTGTCAGAGGAATAGCGCTGCCTGCCAGTAACGAGGTGCTATTTATTGAGCACTTACTATATTTTGAAGAATGCATGATCACCTCTCACATGGTATCTCATTGCATCCTCTCATTACTATTGTTATTCCTGGTTTAAAGATAAGAAAATAGAAGTACAGAGAGGTTATGGCACATCCACTATGTTCAAGGAAGTGACAGCCGGATGTGAATCCAGGCAGTTTGACACCTGAGCCCACAGCCTGAACCGTCACATGTAACTGTGGCTACCCTGTGAAAACAGGCGCTCATAAACGCACGTTGTAATGCATCGAGTTATCACAAGTATTTATTAAGTAGGGATTGAGAGTACAGACTAGGGCCACCCCGAAATCTCATACGAGATCTTTGTTTCAGATTGCAAAAATGGCCACATGTTCAGCTCTTCCCCTCAAGAGACAAAATGCTTTGGCCAGTGAGACATTAACAGACAGACCCAAGCAGCGTATTGGAACAGGGTCTCTCCTGCTGCCCATGAACCCTGGGGTGCCATGTGACGAAGCCTTCGCCACCTTGTTGGAAGCTAGAAGATCACATAGAAGAGACAAAAGCCGTCCCCGCTGAGTTCACCTTAGAGCAGATATCCTACCACATCTGAGATAGGTCACCCTGGACCAGAGTGTTCAACCTCACCACTAACACGTTGGACCAGATAATTCTTTGTTGTAGGGGCTAGTTCTGTGCACCGTAGGATGTTTAGCAGCATCCCTGACCTTTGTTCAACAAAAGCTCCCAGTTATGACAACCAAAAATGTATCAAGACATTGCCAAATGTCCTCTGGTGGTGGTGGCGGCTGTGAGTCATTCCCAGTTTAAGAGCCACTGTTCTGGATGATGAAATTCCAGCGATGCTTCGCAGACCATAGGCCACTCAGCCGGCTCACGTGGCTATAAAACAGAATAAATGATTATCGTAAGCCACCAGGTTTTGAGACCGCTACTTGTCCAGATCTAACTAATATAGTCTTTGTAACAGAGACAATGTGTTCACCATATCCTTCCCTCTCCCTGGACTGCATAAAAAGCTACACTTCCAGTCCTCTTGCATTTAGGTGAAGATCAGGTAATTAAGTGCCTGCCAATTGGAAGGTGAGCACAAGTGATGTGTGACTCTGTCTCAGGCGATTAAAAGTGGTAAGTGCTCTCTACAGTCCCGTTCCTGCCTGGAAGGAGGAAAACAGCTCTAATATTGGCAGAGTTGAAAGGCAGAAGCCTGAATGCCTGAGTCGTCATTGGAGGGGACCTGCCCAGCCTGCATCGGCTGTCGCCTGGGTGAGGAACAGAGCTTTGCCATCTTAAAGCACTGAGATTTAGGGTTCACTTGTCACAGCTTCAATCTCCATTCCTGACATATGTCATACATTGGAAATGAGCTAAACTTATCCACCGTTGTCTTTGGGAGAAGGAATCGGAAAGTTTGAATTAGACCTGTCAGTGAATGAGCAAATTTCCTTCAATATCTTCAGTCTAACATGTCAATTGCCAGAGTGCACATCTCAACTCTTGGAGGCATTCATTCAATCCATGTTTACTAAGCGGCCACTGATTGTCAGTAACCATACCAAGAACAGAGCCGTGCAGATGAACAAGGCCTGGTCTTTGCCTCAGAGGGGACCACAGCCCACTGGGAAACATAGCGATGTTGAAAGAAAACTCAGAAAACAATGCGATCACCACCATGGTGAACTTACAAACCATGTGCTGGGAGAACCTCAGAGAACCTGTGAGTAACTGGCTGGAGAACCCGGAGAGGCTTCGCAGGAGAAGTGATATTACACATGGATCTCTCTGTAAGAATAAAATAAGAATTTTCATAGGAAAATGTAAAGAATACAAGGAAATAATAATAGAAGAGCATCTGAGCAGGAGGATGAGCAGCTGCAAAGTAGATGGAAATGTGAGACGTCTCTTGGCTTGGAAAATAATTGAGGAAAATAGGTGATTGATGTGCTAGAAACCTATGTTGTGCTCGCTTATTGCTGTGTTACAAACTAGCCCCAAATGTAACAGCTTACAAAAACAACCCTGTTGCTTTATCTTATGATTTTGTGGGTGAGGAATTTGGACAGGGCTTGGTTGGACAACTTCCTTGCACCATGGGGTGCTGATGGAGGCCATTCAGAGATATTTGGCTGGTAGATGGGCTAGTGGGGGTGGGGCGTGGTCCAAGACGACTTTACTCCTATATCTGGTCTGCATCTGGTCTTAACAGGCATGGCTGGGCTCAGCTGACACTGTTGACTTGAGGGCCAACATCTGGCATCTCTGATAGAGCAGATGGTCTTAGAATAGTCAAACTCTTTAGATGGCTGGTTAGGGCTCCCAGAGAGAGAGTTCCAAGAGGTAGAACATAGAAGACGCCAGTTTCTAAAGCCTGGAAATGGACACAGAGTCACTGCCATATTTTATGGTCACAGTAATTACAGAACTCCCCCCTCTCCAAGATCAAGGAGAAGCGATCAAAGCCCCCTTCCCACTGGGAGAGTGTCAAACAATTTTCAGGCACGAGCAGGGGTCTTCGGGTCCCAGTCAAGGTGAAAGATGGTTCTTCCCTGATGAAGTCCACTAGCAGGGACATTAATACCAGCTCCTTCTCGACCCTCTGGGGTAAACTCCCACTAAAGACCCCTGAGAGATAGAGTCAAGGTCAGAGATGGTCCTAGGAGATCAGCAAGATTTTAACAAGCCAGTTTTGAGAAGGGGGCCCCCAAATTAGCAAAATATGAGGATGTTCAGAAAATAACGACTATTTAGTTGGCCAGGAAGGTAGAGACTGCAGGGAAAGGAGGTAGTGTGAGGAGGGCCTCAGAGGAACAAAGAGAGCAGTGATTTTCAACCCTTTTCATCCCATGTCACACGTCAACTAATTACTAAAAGTCTGCAGCACACCTAAAATATATCTTTTGCCGATTTGATAAAAAATAGATATAATTTTAATTGATTTACAAAATAATAATAGTAATAGTAATTGCCTACACTTTTTGCTCCAAAGTGACTTTTTATTTTATTTATTTTTAAATATATCTTTATTGATTTCAGAGAAAGGAAAGAAGAGGGAGAGAGAGAGAGAGAAACATCAATGATGAGAGAGTCATTGATCAGCTGCAGCCCGCAACCCGGGCATGTGCCCTGGCCAGGAATTGAACCCCGATCGCCTGGATCCTAGGTCGACGCTCAACCGCTGAGCCATGCCCGGCCGGGCCCAAAGTGACTTTTTAAAAAATCAGGTGTATATAAGAATTTCTGGTACCAAGAATTAACCAATCAGACGCAACCTCATGATGAGATGCGGCCAGTAAGACACAGCTCGATTATTTTACCTATTTATTTATGGTTCAAGACAGAGTATTCCCACTGGACGGCTATTGCTGTGTCGGCTGCTGTCATTTTACTTGGCAGTCTGAGGGGGGAGGGTCCGTGCCCCTGACTAAATAGTCAGGTATTACACGTTTTGAAATTCTTGAGGCACACCGGGTGAAATGCTGCAGCAGATGAGGTATCGAGTGTGCTTGATTTTAGGGTAAAGACATTACCGCAGCAGGTGCGGGAGGTGCGGGAGGGTCGCGCTAAGAGTTTTGCTCTAGAACAAGTGTTATCGGAACACAGACAGACTCATTCTTTTATATCCTCTGTGGCTGATGTCGCACTAAATGACAACACAGATCCTATGACCCACAGACCGTAAAATAGTCACTCTCTGACCCCTGACAGAGAAAATTTGTCAACTTCTGCCTCAAAGATTAATTTGACAGCAATGGTCTTCTGGCCTCCGGCCTGTCCTGGGAGCGGGAGGCTCCGCGGCCACCCCCCGAGTGATGTCACAAACATGGTCGAGGCAGGGAGCGCTGCGAGGTGTCGTGGAGGCGGGGGTGACAGCCTGCGCCCAGCAAACGAGGGCCTGTGCGCTCCTGGGGGGGGGACGGGGGACATGAGGAGGAGCAGGCAGAAGACGAGCGTGCGAATTCTTCTCGTTTTCCACCCTGCCCCGGGGCGAGAATGGCAGGCCACCGGGGGGACCATGTTTCCACTCCGATTTCAGGGCCCTTGAGAGGGGCCGAGTGACTTCCCCCGAAGGGATTTCTCACGCGAGTCATTTCCAGGGCCGCGGGAGAAGCCTCAGCCTCTCGCCGCCTTGCCTCGAATTGCTCCTTGGCCGCGGTGACAAAGGCTGTGCGAGCGGGAGAACTTTCAATCTGCTTATCACGCAGCTGAACTTCTCCAAAGCAAAGCTCGGTGCCAGACCCTCCGAGACTCATTGTCTATATTCCCTGAAGTCTCCGTATTGAGGAAGGAGGGTTATAGTGTTAAAGACAATGGCAGGGGAAGAAGATTTTTAAAAGTGGGGGGAGGAGAAATAATGAAGTAAAATCAACAAACGAGCACCTTCCTAATCAGAAGAGGCCTCCTGGGGAATCGTGGGCCCGCCGAGGTCTTGGGGGCGAGGGAGGGTCATTTACACCCACTCGATGACACCAGACCCAGTTCTGCCCAAGGCCACGTGCTCTCTGATAAGGGAGCTTGGTCCTGGCTTAATCATGCCCTTGTTAAGTGATGTGCATGGAGTTTAGAACACAAATGAACTAACAAATAAACGGCTATTAATCTGGCAAATAATTATTTTGTATTTTGCAGAAGTTTAGGTTGTTTACTCTTCTGCTGGTGGGTCGGGGGTGGGGAGTAAGGAGAGTGTTGGCATCTCTCCTGCCTTCCCTAGAGGCAGAAAGTGTGGCAGCCTCCTGAGAACTTGGCCCACACCCAGCTCACCCTCCTCCCACCAACACAGCGAGGGGAGCTGGGCCACTTGCTGGTCAAGGGCCCCAGCCCCATTGCCCATGTGGGCATCACATTACGGACCCCTATATAGTGGGCTCCTCTTATCCACGGGGGGTCATTTCCAAGACCCCAAGTGGATTCCTGAAACTGCAGATAGCTGAACCCTATATATGCTGGGGGGGGGGGGGTTTCTATACATACATATCTTGTCACTTAATGGAAGCACTTTATGACTTCTCTTTGGTGTGTCCAAATTGCCAGTCTCACTGCTCCTGCACTTCGGGGCCATTATCAAGTAAACTAGGAGCGACTTGAACACAAGCACTGAGATAGCACAGCAGTGGATCTGAGAACCTGGGCGGCTACTAAGGGAGTCATGGGTGGGGAGGGGAGGAGACACAGTGTGGGAGGCACTGGACAAAGGGATGATTTGTATCCAGATGGGGTGAATCAGGAGGGTGCGAGATGTCGTCACTCTACTCAGAAAAGCACGCGGCTTAAAACTTATGAACGGTTTACTTATGGAATTTTCCATTTCATAAACTTCCAACCACAGTTGCCCGCAGATAACTGAAACTTCAGGAAGCGAAACTGTGGGTAAGGGGGGGCTCTTGTACAGGTTTCCCTGCTTTTGAAAAGTTTGCTTCACAGCATCTTGCTTTTACAAAAAGACCTACATTAGCACCTCTTTCCCTACCCAGAAGAAACCCGAAGGGGATTTTTACTTTTAGGAAAAAAGGCAAAGAGTGAAGGCCAAGTTCAGCATTTGATCTGCAGTGAGTGTTGTGGAGTCAGCGACACCTGAGCAGGGAGAGGGGCCCTGCCGAGCTTTTCCCCGGAGCCACACTCAGCATCTCAGCCTCTGTGTCCGTGAACATCTGTGCTTTACCTCAGTTTATTTTGTGCATCTGTTAGCAAGGTGTGACCTACGGTCGTCCCTTCTTCACTTGACGCCATCTCGGCTTATGAGGTTGCACAGGAGTGGTCTACTTTCGGACAGCGGGGGAACCTGTATAAACAGCCCCATTTATGGCTGGTGAGAAAAACGGGTCCGAAAAGGAGCATGGCCATCTGAAATGGACCGTGACAGGGGTGGGGAGAGCACGGGGCCAGGTCATGATGCCACCTGGTCACAGGAGGAACCTGGCTTTATCCTGATGGCGAAAAGGAGGCACCAGGCAGGGCAATGGCTGGATCAGACCTGAGCTTTAGAGTGACGTCCTGCAGGCTTGAGTGGGGAGAGTGGGTGAGAGGAGACAAGAGCGTGGGCGGGAGGACTTCCCATGCCTCGCTTCACTGTCCCCACCTTGTCCCTCCGCCGCCCTCACCTCGCTGGCTGCTCCCCGCGCGCCTGGCTGGAGCTGGGTTGGACGTGGCGGTTGTCAGAGCCCGAAGGACGCGAGAATGCTCAGCCCTGAGTCCCACTCCCAGGCCAGGGTTTCTCTGGTTCCAGAACTTGGACAAGCTGGTCTCACAGATGCCAGGACTTTCATCTCTCCAGCTCCCAGGGGAGAGGCCGACCCATCGATGCAAATTCACTCGCAGCTGGAGTATTGTGGACTAAAATCAGATGGAATTACCTCGGTTTAGGCACGGCTCCTCTCCCGGCCTTCAGGCCCCCCTCTATAAAGTGTAAGAGTTAAGCTAGGGTTCCCTCAAGGCTGCTGCTAAGGTTTGCAGTTTTACACAGTGTAAAAACGATTGATGGGATAGCCACTGCTCTCAATGTGCTGTGCCTTGGCTAATAAAAACTGTAATGATGCTAGGAGCAAGCAGGAATTTGCATTTTTGAGCACCTACTATGTGCTACGCACCATGTTTATTGCATTACATATATTATGTTCCCCAGAGAAGCTTTTCCTGACCACCCGGGTTCCCACGTTAATCTGATTTATCACGTATCACTACAGCATTCTTATCTGCACCTGCTTACTTATATCTTTTTATCCAAGCCTTTGTATTATTTACTGCCGTAGCTCTACAATAAACAACAATGCCTCGCACATAATAGGCTGTCAATAAATGCGTGTTGATGAATAAATTCTGAGCAAGGTGTTATCATTGCTGGATAGGGGGGCAGACTCAGAAAGGCAACGTCGGCCAGGGTTACAGACAGCGACCTCGGGGCGGAGCAGCTGGGTTCAAACCGGCCTGGGTTCCAAACCCCACGGAGCAGCCCCTCCCCTGCACCTTCTTTTCTTACCCAATTCAAGTCACTCCCATTATTCCTAAATTCAACCTCCTAATTTTCAAGAAAAAAGGAGAAATCTGGGGTTAGGAGTCTGTGCTGAGTTTGGGGAATATGTACATGACAGTGTGGCTATGGTAACAAGGGGCCACATCGGCAACACCGGGAAGCTCCTTATCGCCTTAACTCCGCGGCTCGGCCAAGCGCCGGCCCACCTCGCTCACCCGCCTTCCAGCCCGACTCGGGGACAGTGTCCGCTGCTGCCAGAGGGGACGGGCGGCTCCCTCTCCCTCCCCTCCCCTCCCCTCTCCCTCTCCCTCTCCCTCTCCCGCGGGTGGGGCACAGCGCTCGCTTCAAAGGACTCCCCGAGCCTTCAGTGCCATTTCGCGCAGGGCTCAGGGAGGCCTGGATCAAAAACTTCTCAAGGCTGGAGAGACCCCTTGAACTTTCCGTTCTCTATTTCAAAAGAAATGAGAGAGACAGCGACTTAATTCTTCCCTCATAAAGCACAATTCAGCTCTGGTGCGGAGGTCGGGGAGCAAAACACCGTTCTCTATAGAACTGCAGTTTTATGCCTAAGTCTTTAACTGTGTTCCCCGAACTCCGTTTCCCCGTTTGGCCTTGTACGGAGAGTAAAGTGGTGCCCACAGAACCGTGCCCTGGGCCAGTGTGAGCACTTGATGGCGAGCCGTCCTCGGGCTTGGCGCGGCCGGGGACACGCGGTCAGGCCAGCCTGGCAGCTGGGCAAGAGCAGCCGGGCGCTCAGACAGCAGCTGGGCTTTGCTCCGCGGAGCTGTCCCATCTCTGTGCTCTTTGCTGAGAGTGAACCGCTGTTTTGATTAACTGGCAGCAGATGCGGTAGATAAATTGGAGCTAAAATTATAGTTGGACTTGTTCCATTGTTAAATCACTCCAGAGCTATAGCGGTGGGCCGCTTCTGCACTGACGCGCAGTGGTCCCCATGCTCAAGCTTTTCACTGCATGTGACATGCCCTCCCCTTGGGTGTGGGTTGCAACTGACACAGTGACTCACTTGTCACCAACAGAACAGGGCAAGGATATCCCTTCTTAGGTGAGGTTATAAAAAGGTGTGACTTCCATCTCCCCCCCCCTTTGTCTCTCACACACACACACTCTTATGAAGCAAGCCACCTATGGAGAAATCCAAATTGCTATAAACTAAATCTGCCCATTCAACAGTCAGCAAGTAACAGGCCTTCAGCCCAACAGTCCACAAAGAAATAAATCTTGCTAAAAGCCAAGAGAGTTAGCTTGGAAGAAGTTTACCCCACTGTCAAGGCTCAAGGTGACTGAGGCTGTCCCTCCCGACATGGGGACTACAGCCTGAAAGGGATCCTAAACCAAGGACCCAGCTGAGCTGTGTGGATTCTTCACCTTGACCCACAGAAAATGTGAGGTGATAAAGGGTAGCTGTCTAAAGCTACTCAGTTTGGGGGTAACTTGCTGTGCAGCAAAAGATAACCAATGCAGGTCCTTCCTACCCAAAGGAATCATCTCAAGAACTTTTGGAATCCATGAGAGTTCAGTAAAGGGAAAGAATGGTAGGCATATATTCAACAAAACATGGATTTAAAAATACTTCAGCATAAAATATCCCACTAACCATAGTCAGAGGAATAAAATACTTAGAAGTGACTTCAATAAGAAATACGCAAGGCTCTTTGTGGAAAACTACAAAATGTTATTGAAAACTGTAAAATAATACTTTAATCATCAGCACAGAGCATACTTCTGGATGAGTAAAGACTGTAAACTATTATTTATTTTCAAATAGTTTTAAAGTAGAATGTAATTTCTATCAAGATCATGACAGATTGTCTGCTTAACTAGGAAAGATTAATCCAAACTTATCCTGTAAGAAAAAAGTATGTAAAAATAGCAGAAATTTGTTTTGAAGCAGAAGTCCATGTAGAGAATTAATCATATTAGTTACCAAAATGGGGACAAATATCAATCAAAAGAGAGTGACTCTGACCCAGGCCTAAACAAACAGAGGAACAAAATATACGTATCAGAAATATATAACTCCTAAATCTTAATGATTTTGTATTTAGTAGATACATTTATCAGAATATTCAAATTAGAGCACATATAAATTAAAACAAAGTAATGAACAAAGACCCCTACAGTCTATAAAATACAGTGTCAATTTATTGCTGAGAAATCATATTTGGAGCAAACATAGAAGAGGGTTGTTATCAATAATGAACAGGTAGCACAAGTGAATCAATAAGAAAAGTACCTTTCCCATAGTGGAAATGTATTGGTTTAAAGAGCAATGTTAAGTTCAAACTCACCAGTCATCCAAGTTATGCAAAATTTAAATGATCAATATGACATCTCATTGCTTAGATAGTATCAAATTTGCAAGGATTTTTTTTTCTTCTGCAGGTCAGTATGAAATGTTTTCAAGTGCACCGACAGATGAAAAATCTCATGCATTGCTAATTTCTGTGTAAACTGTTGTAAACTCTTGGGAGAGCAGTCCAGCAATGTGCATCATAAGCTTTATAAATATCCATAATATTTGATGAAATAGTTTCATTTCTGAAACATATCCTTAAAAAGAGAGTAGATATAAACATATTCATCATAGCATTATTTGCAATTACAAACATTTTGAAAGACTTTAATTGTCAACAAAGAGGGTTGATTACACATATCCTTTATTTTTAGCCATAAAGATGATACTTAAATATGAATGTTATATTATGAAAATTTTATCATAAATGACAACTTAAATGCAGTAGAACATGCAATTGACTATAGATGTTAGATGTGGATATATCAAGATATATTGTAGATGCTAATATATGCTATATTTTCAAGTGTAGCTGTAAAGCATATAAACCAACAACAGCTAAGAGCTTTACATGTCCCCAGAATGGACTGAGGCATTCAGATCCTCACAACCCTATTGGACAGGTGCTGTTAATACCTTGGACTCCACAGTATAGACATCGGAACCGACATCCAGGGTCAGACAGCTGCTGCTCTGAAACTTGTCTACCTCAAATGAAAGCCCATCTTAACCTGTGCCTTTGCACCTATGTCTTTAGAAGAAATGAAAGAAAATATGCACCCAAATAATAATAATGACTATTTTTAGGAGACAGGATTAGGGATGATATTATTATTATTGTTATTATTATTACTGTTATTGTTAGCACCATAATCATCCTCATTCTCATCAGATCTTCTTGTATTTTCTCAGTTTATTTAATGACTATGCGTTTGTTATTAATTATTTTGCATTTTGGGAAAATAAGTACCTTTAAGGGAAAAGTCATTAGTTTTGGGATTGGATTCCTTTTCTAGGCATATGAGGAGATGTATGAAAAGTACTTTTCTTGCTCTGACAAGCTCACAGGAGAGATGAGGTTAGCATGCGACTCTGGGGTCCGAGGTGAGACAGTTCTCTCCCTGCAGAGATTTGTCCCAGGCCGCAGTTTCCTTGCCTGCTTCCACAGATGCAAAATGTGGAGGTTGAACTAGATTACTGTCAGGCTACCTTCCAACTCTGTCATCCTAGGATTCAAATAGTGTCATTTAAATGCTAATATTTATTTCCCTTAATAGAAATTCATGTTGTGCCCCAATAATCACATATATATTCCTCTACAATAAATGTATGCATTTTTTAAAAATGTGTTGGGGTCTCCTAAGCAAAGGTGTTTTCCTCCATGTTTTCCATGAATGAAAACCTCAGTCTCAGAAAGGGATGCGCCCAGAGTGTTAATTCATCTCCCCTTCAGCTCCATTCCCCCCGGGAAGCAGCCTGCGGGACCCTCTCCTCCGCCCTTACTGGGTCACTTTGATGCCAGGATGGGTCATGGGAACGTCCAGGATGCAGCAGCTTCCTACTCAGTCAGCACACAGCACTGTGCTCCTACTAAGGACCACACACTATGTGCAGGGGCTGGAGGACTTCTTCAAACATGCCTTAGACATTTCTGTGAACTTCCTGCCTCTGAGACGCCCTCAGTGTTTTGTTGACACGTCTCCCTTGGAGTTGGATGGGCAGTGCTTCAAATCCCAGTTCGGCCACTTCATTAGCTGTGTCATTTATGTCCCTCAGCACCCTGGACACCACGGAGCAATGGTCACACATGTAGGAATCTTTATGAAAGCTCATAGGCAATATACACACTACGAGGCTGCACGTCTCTTGTACTTACGCTGCCGGGCTTCTCCTGAGCTTTGCAGAAACTAACCCACATTAATGACCCCAAATGAACTATCCTTTTTGGCATTTGATGGGATCTTTTCCACTAAATTATTTCTGTGAGTTCAAGGAATTTCCTTTCATCTTTCTGCATTTACTATAAATGGGGCTTTCAATAAAGGAGAAACCCTAATGCAATCACTCCTGCTCTGTGACGCCTGTTTCTGGAGCACGTGCGTAAAATACCAAGAGGCAGAGTAATGGGCCCGGAGCAAGGTCGCAAGGGAAGGCCTGAGCTCTGCTTTGGCCAGGCTCAGTTTGAGGTGCTGGCGAGAAGATCCAAGTGCAGAGGCCGAACGGACAGTCGGGGACTCTACATGCAGGTCTGGAGTGGTCCGGGCATGGATGGAGGGCTTTTGAAACTGGCGGTGGATGAGATCACCCGCAGGAAAATATACCTACAGAAGTATCCAGAAAAGGAGTCTTGAGAAACTCCAGTACTCAACTATGAGAGGACGCACAGAGCTCAGGCATGGAGAGGGCGATGGAAGAGTAAAAAAAGAAATATGTCTCAGCCTCCAAGGAAAGACAGTATTTCAAGGGGATTTGGTTAATTGTGTCAATTATTGAGAAATCAAGTAAAATGAAGGAAAGATTTTCCTTAGATTTTGCCCCAAAGGCATTGTCTGAGAAAACGACTGTTCTCTCACTGTTCACCTGTCCCGGGTCTGTTCCTTCGCCTTTGAGCCTTGAGCAGAATCTCCCCTCTGCCCCTCAATCTGGATGGTTTCTCTGGGACATGTCCCCTTGTGCAAATTCACCCATCTCCTGGCCACAGTTGATTAGGTCAGTGATGAGTGCCTGGCCCCAAACCTGCCAATAGGAATACTTAGCTGGCCATCGGATATTAAATCGTAGTCAACCTGAGCTTGGTTTCTATCTTAAGTTGAGAAGAGGTAAACCGAGAATGCGTTGACTGTGGCCATGTTTGCTCCATCCAGACCGCAGGAAAGAGAAAGCTGCCGGCAATCAGAAGAAAGCACAGTGGTGTATGAGTGTGTGTGTCCAGCTTTTCCCATGTTCTGGCTTCTTTCTGGTCTGAGTTTCCATAAACGTGTGTCATTACAAGACATCCTTCTTTTGCCTCAGTTAGTTCAAATTTGGTTTTGTTATTTGTGGAAAATAATATTTCCAACAAACAAGTGATTTTGTGCTCTAATAGTTAACACATCCTATTAAAAATGTGTCATACTATT
Organism: Miniopterus natalensis; assembly: GCF_054644295.1. Classification (NCBI taxonomy): domain Eukaryota; kingdom Metazoa; phylum Chordata; class Mammalia; order Chiroptera; family Miniopteridae; genus Miniopterus; species Miniopterus natalensis. Next base: position 197,044,093 of record NC_142081.1, on the reverse strand, counting down.
TAATCTCCTTAAATTGTCATGATAAATCTATCATTAACTCCGTATCGTAGATGGGGAAGCTGAGGCACATAGAGGTCAGGTAATCTGTCTAAAGTCATGCAGCCAGTGGGTAGTAGAGCTGAAAATTAACACATATACTCTGGATGTGCATTTAAAACTCAGTGACTTAAAAGAACATATTTTTTTAGTTCCTGATCCCGAAGCTTGGCAATTCAGACTGGGTTTCAGCCAGGTGATTCTGATCGGCTGAGCTGGTCTCACATATCAGTGGTCAACAGCCAGCTGGTGGTTTTCTGGGCCGGGATAGTCTAAGATGGCCAGACTTCACATATGATGCCATCTAGGGTGATAGGGCAACTGGACTGGATGCCTTGTATCATCTAATAGGCTGTTTCAAGCCTGCAACGCTCAGGATCTTAAGAAAGGGAAGAGAGCAGGCCCTAACGTGCAAGCACTTTTCAAGGCTTGCCTCCTGGGTGCTACAGTTTTCTGACAGAAGCAAGCCACTTGGCCAAGCCTGGACAAGAGTTGTTGAGGGGGTGGGTGTGCATCGGGAATGCGTGAACAAGTCGGGACCATTATTGAAATCAGTCTCCCACAAGCGGCGTAGTGACTGCGTATAGAAGAATAAAACGGGATAACCGTTTGACATGACTCTGCATAGCTCTCAGGTCCATCACAGCTTTCAGTTAAAACAGAAGGCAGGTTTGCTAGAAGCTCAACAGTTCAAAAAGCATCATTTTGGGGACATTGTGAATAAAATGTTGGTGGCCGGTGCAGTCCTTCATTTTCTTGGACCCCAGTCACTTCCTTCTCAGGGCAGAATTACAGCCCTGAAAGGCCTTCCCTTTCAGAGTCGGCCAGCCCCGCCAGCAGTGTGCTCCACTCAGCTCCCTAACGACTGTAGTGCTGAGAGAGGTTAAACATCTATGAGGAATGTGCTTTTCATCACGTCATTTAATTCTTTATCTTTTAAAAAATTATTAAATTTATATCAGTGACATTGATTAATAAAATGATACCGGTTTCAGGTATACGATTCTATGGTAGATCCTCTGTACGTTGCATTGTGTGCTAGCCAAGCCAAGCCAAGCCAAGCCAAGCCTCCTTCCACCACCATGTATCCCCCTTACCCTCTCCTACTGCCCCCATCCCTTTCTCTCTGGTAATCACCACACTGGTGTCTGTGTCTGTGAGTTTCCTCTTTGCTTAATCCCTTCACCTTTTTCAAAACAGCCCCCCAACTCCCTTCCCCTCTGACAGGGTCAGCCTGTTCTCTGTACCTATGAGTCTCTTTCCAAGCCTTTTTGGCCCATTGAGGAAGATAAACATGCACACTAAGATGGCAAGGGCCGGTCCTGTGGTGGATGCAGAACAGCTACAACCTTAAAAGGGGCTCATCACATGCCAAAGGGGACTATTTTCTGAGGAGCGGCTGGAGAGTGAGGACTGGGCTCCTGTGCCTGCCAGACAATGAGCTCCATGAGGACAGGGCTGTCCCTGACTCTGTGTTTCCCACATGGCTGAGCATAGGTACTGGGACCCCCTAGAAAAGACAAGAAGCCCGGCCTGTGTGGTTCAGTGGCTGAGCATTTACCTAGGATCCAGGAGATCATGGTGCGATTCCTGGTCGGGGCACATGCCCGGGTTTCAGGCTCGATCCCCAGCAGGGGACATGCAGGAGGCAGCCGATCCATGACTCTCTCTCATCATTGATGTTTCTCTCTCTCTCCCTCTCCCTTCCTCTCTCTGAAATAAATAAAAACATATTGTTTTAAAAAAGAAAGAAAAGAAATGAAAACCACATTCTGAGTGTCTGCCTGCTGTATGTGCTGACACAATTAATTCTCAGAACAACCCAATGAAGGGGGACTTTTCATTACGATGATTATAATCATGATGGTAATGACTGATGACAATCATTGACGACGATGATGGTGATGATGATGATTGGTGGTGGTCTCCTCTTTATAGATGAAGAAACAGGTCCAGAGATTCCTGGAGCTCAGGAGATAAAGTCACCTGCCCCAGTTCACAGCTACTCAGGGCAGAGCCCAACTGGAGCTCAGGACTTTGAATCCAGGCTCTCATGAGATGGAAAAGAGAAACAGCAACCACTCACGGGGTGTTCACTGCAGGCCAGAGGTGCTGCTCGCACCTACTCACAGCCAGCTAGGGTACAAGGCCCATGTTTATGACACAGTTGTGTTTCAACTCAATGGATACATCAGGGAACAATCTGAGCTGGTCGCATATGTTGTGCTTGCTTAGCTGAGTTTTGTCCACCAGAAACACTACATAAAGAAAGAACATCGCGTCCACCTGAACAGAGCCAGGTAGGAAAATGCAAAATGCTCACACACAACACCTCACAGTCCCCCAGCTGCCCAGGCCACTGCCGGTGGCAGGAGTCACCCTCCCACCCACATCCGAGTCACAACTCTCCGTCCAGTTTCATGTCACTCCTTCTACCACTTCACAATCGCTCACAAGCTACAAACTGCAGGTCCTTGGCAAGGTCAAGGGCCGTACTCTATTTTTTATGCTCTTAAAACTGCTGGCCTTATGAAGTCTCTGTTTTGTTAAAATGCATCAGCGATGAAGTTTTTACGTGTTGTGCCAATAGCTCCATTTTCCCCTTGAGCCCGGTCGTGCCTAGTGTGATGACTTTTAGCCACTCAACTGTCACATTACAGCAGGGTTGGCTGTCCGTAATCTCATTTCATTTAGCTTAATAGTGGCAGAAGCGCATCACGTCGGTATTTACTACGTGGCTGTCATGCTCACCGATTTACAGACATGGAGCCGCAACTCTGGTTGATCTGTGTCACCATCTACTACAGGGTGGAGCTGAAATGAAAACCTCAGATTTACATGCATAAATGCATAACCCATGGACACATACAATAGTGCGGGGAAGGCCTAGGGAGGGTCAATAGTGGGGGAGGAGAGGACATCTGTAATGCTTTCAACAATTAAGATAAATTTTAAATTAAATTAAATTAAATTAAATTAAATTAAATTAAATTAAATTAAATTAAAAGCCTCCATGGGTTAGATTCCCAAGCATGGCTCTTGGCCGAGGTGCTCCCAGAACTGAAGAAACCTGCCTCCAATGACTCAGGAGATCCAGAGTCAGGACCAGCCTTTTACGGAGCCCATGGAGCTTTCCAAGGAACAGCCCCCGGGCTTGGGTGCCGCCCAGGGGGGATTAAGGCTCCAGGGCCCATGCGCCTGTTTGAAAGGGCCCCGCACGTCGGACAGCAGAAGCCGGGCCCCCGGCTGGAAGAATGGGGGTCGGTTAGCTCCTTCCCCGAGGGCGCGCTGTGGTCCCGACGCTGCCCGGTGCTTGGACGATGAAGGAGCGGGGTCCCCCCTGCCTGGCTCCGGAGGGGACCGAGGGGGAGCCAGGCCCCTGGACAGGCGACGAAGAAAGGGGACATTCACAGTGGAGGGAAGGCCGTGGGTGAGACCAAAGGCCGCCGGACCTCCGCGCAGGAAGAGCCGAAAGGCAGAGGCCCTGGGCGGAGGCAGGCGGGCGCTGGAGATGGGAACAGAGGCGGCCGAGCGGGAACCCTGGGGGAAGCCTCCTGACAAGCAGGGGGTGTAACAGGTGGCGTGTGAGCTGCTGGGGTCTTCGGTTAAAATAAAGGGAAATGAGCCTGTGTGAATGCCAGAAAGACGAAGGAGACCGAAGCCAGAGAAAAGGCGCTGGCTGGTGGAGCAAGGTAAGCCATGCGGACACGGGGACAGCCGTCGGGGTCGGGCGAGGCCGTGGGAGCCGGGGAGCGGGAGGCTGCCAGCACCCCACCAGACATTCGTAGGGGGCCTGGAGCAGGCTCTGTCCCACGGTCCTGGCAAGGAAGCAACCCCACCCCCACCCCACCCCCACCCCGATGACACCCGGACCTTGGACTTCTGGTCTCCAGAGCTGTGAGATGATGAACGGCTTTCTTGTTAAAGTGACTCAGTTTCGGTCCTTTGTTCTGGTGGCCCCAGCAAACTCATACAGCGGGATCCAATCCCAGCTCTGGCCTGAAGCACAGAGCTCAGCACCCACCTTCCAGCAGGCTGCGAATTGAGGAGGGGACACACACACACACACACACACACACACACACACACGTCCACACCCTCTAAATTGCCAAGAAATTTCAGAAACTATAGTTCACTTACAACCCTCAAAGGACTACCAGTCAGGCTGGCACTGAGCACGTGTTAAGTTTTATTTTTATTCACGGTTCCAACCAGTCGGACAATCTACTTTCTGATCAGTTCGGGAAGAGATTAAAGGGAAGGGGAACTAACACGTGCCAGGTACCGTGCTTACGATTTACGGTGACAATAAACCATTTCCCTCTGACACACTCCTGTGAAATATAATGTGCATTTCGACATGCACGAGCTCTCCACTGTTGTAAGTAACCTGCCTCTGAGAAAAACTCTGGAATTCCAAACAGAGTAGAAGCCCAGAGTGGTCAGAGGTAAGGTCTCATTTACCTAAATATGTCCCTGGGGTCCTCCTGGCTTCAGGGCTGCAAACAGTGCATGTGACGATCCCCCAGGACATGAAAGTGAACATGAAAATGATTTTCCAAGAACCTGTCTTAGAACACAGGAAAAGATGCTTTACTGTTACAAAAAAAATCCATCAAAAATGGCCGGGTGTGGCTCAGTGGTTGAGCATCGGCCTAGGATCCAGGTCTCAGCTCGATTCCTGGTCGGGGCACATGCCTGGGTTTCAGGCCTGATCCCCAGTAGGGAGCCTGCAGGAGGCAGCTGATTGATGACTCTCTCATCATCGAAGTTTCTCTCTCTCTCTCCCTCTCCTTTCCTCTCTCTGAAATCAATAAAGATATAGTTAAAAAGATGTTATAATTCTAAAAAGCTTAAATGAGCTGCCTTGGACGGGTGGCTCAGTCAGTTGGAGAGTCGTCCAGCGCACCAAAAGGTAGCGGGTTCAGTTCCAGTCAGGGCACATACCCAGGCTGAGGGTTCAGTCCCTGATCTGGGTGCGTGTGGGAGGCAGCCGATCCATGTTTCTCTCTCACTCGCTCTCTCTCCCTTCCCCTCTCTAACATCAAATAAATTTTTTTTAAAAAAGCTTAAATGAGCCAGGTTTTACCAATTCCAACATATTTAGTTACTCTGGGAAATATAATTAACTGGGATTCGGGAAGGTAAACACTGTGCGAGCTTACCTGGCCATGTTCACTCCTGCGATATTACTTAGGCACAGGCACCGGGAGAATAATGTAAGGAAACATAAGTTGTAATGATTCAGTGTTCTCAGCAACGTCTCATGCTCCAAGGCCTCCAAGATACCAGAAAGGGCAGGTCTTCCCGTCCACTGTGCTATTTAGAAATAAAACATAATCCCTGTAATTATCTTTTACAAACGTTTCTTATTTGATGAGTTGTCAGGAACCAACGGTAAATGCAAAATGAAACAGCAAAGACCATGCTGGTCTCTTTTCCTAGAGCTATTTCTTGATTCTATCTGGAAGATTCAGAACAACCTTACCTGTGCTCCTATTAGCACACACATTGTTCTGATGAGGGACCTAGGCAGGACCAGTAGAACTTTCCATGACTTTCTTGAAGATTTCTTGCTCCAACCTGTGCTCTTTGCAAGTGAAATCCCTGTGAAATCCATTCCAAGAGTGTTTATTGCCGGCCTGCTCCAGGGCACGCACGGTTCTGGGAGTGGCTGACAGTTGGAGGCAATGACAATGCTGAGGCCAGATGAACCTGGAGTTTGGAAGGCAGAGGAGGCGTCTGGATTAGGGCAGGTATGGGCAGATTGGGACAAGGCGCAGGAGCCCTGCTGTATTCGTTTTTGCTGGGGCCATTTCAACAAAATGACACAAGCTGAGCAGCTTAAACAATATAAATCTTTGGTCTCACGATTCTGGAGACCAGAAATCCAAAATCAGGTCTTGGCAGGGTCAACTCCTTCTGAGGACTGTGAGGGAAGGACCCACTCCAGGCCTCTCCCCCAGGCTAGTAGATGGCCGTCTTCTACCTGTGTCTCTTCTCATAATCTTCCCTCCACGCTTGTATGAATCCAAATTTCCCCTTTATTTTCCAGTCATATTAGGCTCCCCAAGTCACCTCATTTTAAATTGATTTCCTCTGTAAGAACCCAACCTCCAAATAAAGTCTCATTCTGAGGTACTGGGGCTTAGGACTTTGACATACTGATTTGGGGGGGACACAGTTCAACCCATAGCACCTCATAAGGACTTAGCAGGGACACACGAAATGTCCCTAGTGCAGGACAACGTATCTGTCGCTCAGGTGGAGGAGTATAGGGGACAGGAGGGTGTGCAGGGAGATGGGAGGCATGTTTAAGGGGATGGAGAAATGTGCTCTGTTTAGAAGCATTTATGATACTTGGTGCAAAAATAGGCAACTTTCTTTTCTATAACTCAATTTATATACCTTTGTACCTGGCGGCTGAAAATCCCACCCAGGCACTTCCAGGTGGACGCTGCTGCATTAGTTCTCTGTGGCTTCTCTACCAAAGTACCACTGACCCCACGGTTTACATGCAGAAATGTGTTTTGTTACAGATCTGGAGGCTAGAGATCCAGGGGCAAGGAGTCAGCCAGTGGATTCCTTCTCTTGGCTGTAAGGGAAGTATCTGTCACAGGCCTCTCTTTCTTTGGTTTATAGATGACTTGCTTGGGGGTCACCTGATCACCAGAATTCATATGTTGAAGTCCTAACCCCAGCACCTCAGAATGGGGCTATGTGGAGTGAGGTCTTTAGAGATGAGGCCATATGGTCGCCCCTGATCCAGTATGACTGAAGGAGGAGATTAGGGAAGACCATGCGAAGACACGGGGAGAAGATGGTCACCCACAAGTCACGGAGAGAGGCCTGAAGAGAAATGAACCCTGCCGGCGCCCCGATCTCAGCTTCCAGCCTCCAGAATGCGAGGAAGTGAACCGCTGCTGTTTAAGCCCCCAGTCCGTGGCGCTTTGCTGTGGTGGCCCCGGCAAACTAACTTGTCATCGTCTCCCCTTTTCTGTTCACATCATTTCCCCTCTCTTTGTGTCTGTCTCTATGTTAAATGTTCCCTTTCTACGAGGTCACTAGTCATACAGTATCCAGGTCCACCCTGATGGCTTCGCTTTCACCTGATCACCTCCACACAGAGCCCATCTCCAAATAAGGCCGCGTTCTGAAGTCCAGGCGTTAGGACATAAGGCGTGTTCTTGGGTGTCACACCTGATTCAACCAGTGACAGTTGTTATCTCAGCTTTAGGCTCCTTGTGACTCCTTGTTCCAGGCGACTCCAATTGGTCAATAAAAATCGCAGGAGGGAGGGTTTTCCTCTCCTTATGTACGAGGATCGAGGGGAGTGAACACACAGAGACAGCCCCGAGTGTCTGGCCCACACTCACCTTTCGTCCCCTTGAATGCCCGCTTATTTCTGATCTAGGAAACCAACCCCGTCGCTTCCAGCTCGCGTTGAGGGAGAAGGCCTCAGGCTCCCTTAACGTCAGCTTCGAGTGGTTCCAGGGGTAAATCGTGTTCATATTTGTGCTTTGCTGTGGGCCACTCTCAGCCTTCTTGCTCGTGACATGAGGACGACAGGAAGGGCATCACGGGAAGCAGGCTTGGGCAGCGAGTCTGTGCACCTACGCCGAGGCCTGCAGGAGGGGTTCCTGACCTGAGCCCGGCTCTGGCCCAGCAGCCCTGCCCGCCCCCACTGCTCCCACTGCTCAGCTGCCCCCCCCACTGCTCAGCTGCCCCCCCCACTGCTCAGCTGCCCCCCCCACTGCTCAGCTGCCCGCCCACTGCTCAGCTGCCCGCCCCCACTGCTCAGCTGCCCGCCCCCACTGCTCAGCTGCCCCCCCACTGCTCCCACTGCTCAGCTGCCCGCCCCACTGCTCAGCTGCCCCCCCACTGCTCCCACTGCTCAGCTGCCCCCCCCACTGCTCAGCTGCCCCCCCCACTGCTCCCACTGCTCAGCTGCCCGCCCCACTGCTCAGCTGCCCCCCCCACTGCTCAGCTGCCCCCCCACTGCTCCCACTGCTCAGCTGCCCGCCCCACTGCTCAGCTGCCCCCCCACTGCTCCCACTGCTCAGCTGCCCCCCCCACTGCTCAGCTGCCCCCCCCACTGCTCCCACTGCTCAGCTGCCCGCCCCACTGCTCAGCTGCCCCCCCCACTGCTCAGCTGCCCGCCCCACTGCTCAGCTGCCCCCCCCACTGCTCAGCTGCCCGCCCCCATTGCCCCCACTGCTCAGCTGCCCCCCCCACTGCTCAGCTGCCCCCTCCCACTGTTGAGGCCCCCGCACCACTGGGTGTAGAGCGGGCAGCCCAGCCTCGGAAACAGGGCCTCGGTCAAGTCCTTGAGCTCAGAGCAACTGCGGCCTGGGACCTTACCTGAGCCAATTAAAATGAGTTCTGAGGATTCCTATGCAAAGTAAATGCGGTCACTGACGTTCAGTAAATGTTAAAAACAAACAAAAACCCGGCAAAACAAAAACATGCGTGTCCTTTCCCTACTGTACCATTTACACGCGAGTCTCCACTGAAGCCTCCGTGTATCACTGAGGCAGAGAAAGGGGGGAGCAGAAAATGCTTCCTTCCCCCACACTCGACGTTCCTACGTGAAGAGCCTGCGATGAGGAAAGATCACCATAATAAGCCATTTGTGAATTCATTTTTAACTCCGGGAAGCTGAATTTGTCACTGGATGAGTGTACTCACTGGTTAATGAATTTAGAGGCTGGTTCAATTCTGTGCCTGTTCAATGAGGTTTTATGTTATGCGTGTTCAGTTAGCACAGACATTCATTGAGTAAACTCCACTTTATGGATGTTTATTTAGCAGAGGTTCACTTTTCCACATCTCAGTGTATTTCGTGCCCCTGTGAATTGTGATGTTCTATGGAAACCCGTAAGAGCCGAGGGGGTGATGTCTGCTCTCTCCAGACTCCAAGGAAAAGTGAGGGCTCGGCTTCTCAGATTCACGGCCCGTAAACACAGGCTGGAAACCAAACCCCTGCCAGTGAATGAATCAGTAAGCTCACTGCCGCAGGGGTGAAAGAATGACATTCGCAGGTGCGCACAGAGGTGGGGTTCTTAAAAGGCAGACTCAGCGTATTGTTGTTTACAAGCTTTTCTGTTTCACTCAGTTTGCATGTATTTTGATGGAAATTATTGAGTGTCAATACTGCCCATGGATTTTATTAAACGCTTAACCTGAATCAGCTCATGCAATCTTTACACTGCTAGTGGTGGCATGGGAGCCCTTTTACAAAAGAGAATCGTAAGTTGCAGATGAAATAAATTTCCAAATTCACTAAGCAGTGAGGAGGCCCAGCATGGCCCCGTGAAGTCCAATCCAGTATGCAGGTCCTTGTTCTTTGTACAAGAATGGGGCAGAGTCCATGGGTTTTGACTCAGCCACCTGGAAGGAGAGAAAAAATAATAGTAATGAGAGTTCATTATGTGTCAGGCACTTTACATGTAATACCCTGTTTTTTCCTCAAAAGAAGCTCTTAAAATAGATATTATTTCTCCTTTTTCAGATGAGGAAACTGAGAAACAGAGACATTAAGTAACTTGCCCATGTTCAAAGAGCTAATAAGTAATGGAGCCAGAATCCCAGGATCACTGCCACTCAGCTAGACTCCCATTGGCATGGGGGCTGAGGTCCTGACACATTCCTGCCCTGAGCAGAAGTGGCTCAGACGCAGGGACAGGGTTTGTTCCAAAAAGATGTCCTGGGGTCCCTTCAGGATCTGGGGTGTCAGAAAGGCAGCCGGAGGCTGACACTTGTGGATTCTTCTCAGGAGCCTGAAATAAGTGTCATATTTACCTTCTAGTTAATTTTTTGGAGGAAGAACCTTGTGGAAAGGAAGTCTACATACCACTGTATGTAGAAATGTCATGGCTCATGAAAGCCACTAACTGTATCCATAGCACAGTCCTGGGCACTCCACCCCAGCCGAGAGCTCATCTCACTGTGATGCAGCCACCTGCTCAGGGGCCGACCCCCAGCTTAGGAGCATGAAGGATCCAAGGGGAGTCACAGGCACACGCTTGTCAACGTCAGAGCTCGTCACTCCAAGAGACACATTCAGGAGTGAGCTAGACTCATCCATGCTGTCACAAAAGGTAAGATTTCCTTCGTTTTTGTTTTTGTTGTTTACAGCAGCACTTGGGCTGCTTCCAAATCTTGACCTGGGGAGTATTATGCTAAGTGAAGTAAGCCAGCCAGAGAAAGACAAGCACCATATGATCTCACTTACACGTGGAATCAAACAAACAAAGTGAACTAACAAACAAAATAGAAACAGACTCATAGAGACAGAGAACAGACTGACAACAGTCAAAGGGGAGGGGAGGGGTGGGGCCTGGGTCAAAAAGGTAAAGGCATTAAGTCAAAAATACAAAACTCAGAGGGAAAGGGGGTGGGGGAGGTAGGTGAGGGTAAAGGGGGGATAAGTGGTGATGGAAGGAGACACTTGGGGCGGTGAACACGCAATACAATATACAGATGATGTATTGTAGAATTGTACACCTAAAGCCTATATAGATTTATTAACTAATGTCACTCCAATAAATTCAATAAAAAGGGAAGTGAGCCAGAGAACAAAAATTAAAGTATCTTCAGAAATGATGACATATTTAACAACATTGTTATTAAGACGATAATTCAGTAAGGCACACTGTCCTTCAGAGAATAGTATGATTCTTCCAGAACTAAGAGTGACAGTGACCAGTACCTGCAGTCGTATTTCACATGCAGGTTCACAACTGAGGGACAATCCAGTGGGCCTGTCCAGGTGTTCTGGCATGTTTTGGCATGTTCCAACAAAGACCGTTGGAGACCAGATGAGCAAGGCAATAAATAGTCCGAGGAATATTATGTGTGACCTAAAATTTGATTTTTCCACAAAACCTGTATGTGATGGAGATAATAATTCTTTTAAATTCTTAAAACAATGCAAATAAACAAATAGACCAAAAACTCAAAGCAGCGTCTACTAATGGTATTAATCATGAAGGGAACTTCCAAGTTCCACAGGCCATCCCAGACCTCCTTGGAAATGAAACAGTCTCTACTAGAAGTTCTTGAAAGACCGAAGAGCTCAGAGCACTTACCATTCTGGGCAGAGGAGAGTGGCGGTGGGTGACCGACTGATGACATATCGGCTCGCACCTGCCCAACACCCATCCATACCATTTGTTGAGGTGCTTCTGCGTGTCTTCAGGCAAGCGCTTCACGTCATCATTTCTTTCAATCCTCTCAACGGGAAAGGGAAAGTCACATTCATTCCCCAGCTGCAGAAAGCAGATGCAGAGAAGTTAAGGAAACTGTCTAAGGTGACACAGCTTGTTAGCAGCAGAAATCCCCACCTATGTTACTCTAAAGGGCACTGTATTCCCAGGAAAACACACACTTCTCATTTTCAATGAAAAAGATGGCTTTAAATTTTGTTCTTAACTTTTATAGATGGGTTGAAACACAGAACTATCAAATAGTTGAGAGTGAGGTGCGCTTTGTTGAAGACCAGATTGTAATGAGAAAAAAGACCAGAGCGTCCTTGACTCATTTTTTTCTTGGAAAAAGCAGCTTCTGAAAGAGGCTATGACAGTAACTCAGGTTCCAGTCGGAACTCGACGACCAAGTTCATGAGAAATTCTGGGAATGAGGCAACCAAGCTGGGAAATCACAATGTTTTCTCTTGCTCACAGGGCTATATGGGGACATGTCAAATCTAGGCACGGTTTCTAAACAGAATGTGCTGATTCTGTCCATCAGAAATCTCATGACAGGGGAGGACCAGAAAGGCGACCCTGGCAAGCGAGAATATTTCATGCACTTTTGAGGCAACAGGTTCATGAATAGCCTCTACAAATAAATCAAAAGATGAGTCCAAATAGGGTGGGAATACTATTTATAAAAGGCTCTAGGTATCATCTGATGGCCTAGGCCCTAAATGTTAACTCAGTCCTCTGAGTGACCCCTGCGTCAGGAATGGATATTCTCATTGTTTTATGTAATTAAACAAAGTTTCAGGGCAGTCTCTGCATCTGACGTTTCACAGCTGGGACATGCTGAAACCTCATTTCCACTCACATCTGTCTGACTTGTCTCGGGAGAGGGAGAGTTGAGAGCGAGGAGGCATCTGAGCCCTGTGCCATCGCGAGGAATGAAAGTACCAGAGATGTTTCACTGGAGTGAAGTCTCAGGACACAACAGATGCCTGACTTCAAGTCGGGCGCATAGATAAGAGCACAGACGCTTTGTTGAGTGAGGAGAGGCGTCCAAACGGTGCTGCCGGGCAAGTTCGGCCAGTCAGTAAGGCCAGCAGCAGCGTCGCTCCGTGAATAAGCCGGGGGACCGGGAGCCCAGCTGCTGGGTTCACCCCACTTTGCCACGTCCTGAGTCTGTGAGCTTAGGCAGACACCTGAACCTGAAACTCCTCACGGTGCAGGAGTTAGTTTGGTCCACTGAGAACCACGTGCCAAGATGGGATTAGACCTGTAAGAAGACATTTATTGGGGACGTGAATTATATCAGTTTGAGATGCCATGACAAAAGGCCACAGAGTGGGCGGTTTGAAGAACAAAACCTTGTTTTCTCAAAGTTCTGGAGGCTGGGAAGTCCAAGGTGAAGGTACCAGGCAGTTAGATTTCTGGTGAGAGCCTGCCTACTGGCTCTCAGATGGTAGCTTTCTCGGAGACAGAGACAGAAAGAGAGAGAGGGGAGAGAATGAATCTCCCTCTTTTTATAAGGCCACCGTTTGCTAAGATTAGGTCTCCCCACTGGGGACCATATTTAAGTTTATTCACCTCCTAAAGGCCCTATTTCCAGATAGAGCCACATGGGGTTTAGAGCTTCAACATATGAATGAAGAGGAGGGGCAGGCAGGGCGCAGAGCAGGAGAGCAGACAGGGAGCCGGGAAACAGGAGAGCCTTCAGAGCCCAAGCGGGCCTGGTGTCTGGGAAAGGGGACCAGGGCGGCAGAAGAGCTGAGCGGGAAGGATCTGTGAGCGGCCCACTTTAAGGAAGATTCAGCCAGGCTCACAGGGGTTCCTGGGCCAGCCAGCTGTTAGAGGAGTCCTGCCTCTCTCAGGGTGGGGGTGGAGGGCCTGCCATGCTCTGTCGTTGGGCTGGGAGTGACCCAAGGGAAGTGTGGTCTTAGCAAACATGGTAATGGGTGCAAAGGGGCAGCCGCTGGGACCATCAGCAAACTGTGCTGCCACGGTAAGAGATGCGAGCAGTCGTGTCCCTGGCTGCCTCTGTGATAGACAAGAGGCTGCCGGCAATAGCGCAGAGCTCAGAAGACCGTTGGCAGGGTTAAGTGAGTTCATATAAACTGCCTGGCTCAGTGCCTGGCACATGTGAACAGTTTGTGCACATGGGTTCTTATTAAAATGTGCTCCTCCCACACCTGGTCTTGGGGGGACAAATGTAAAGAACTCTGATTACCTATTCATCTCAGGTTGTGTTTGCTGAGCGTCAGCCCCCTTACTTCAATGAAATATACTGTTGGTTTTATTGCTTTGTCAAAACCTTCCAAAGATAATCACTGTGGACACTTGGAAAGGTTATTGCTCTGTAAGAGAGAGAGGTTCAATTTTCCTGGCTCCAGGCTGGTGACCACCATACACAATTGCATTACATTGGCTATTCATGTTTCTGGTTCCGTTAAGATACCTTAACATTACCAAGTCTCTGAATTAAATGGAAAATGTTAAGCCATCTGGGCCACACACTGTGCTCTACTTGGATTTCCCTAAGAATTAATACTTCAGCCTCTCTACCAATAGTCACGATGAAAACCACACTGTCTTATGGGTCAGCCATTCCTCTCCTCTCCTCTTTTTTCTCACCCGGGATCCACACTCCATTCGTCTCCTCCCTACACTTTCCCCCATGAGGGTGATCACTGTAAACTATGTTCCTGCTGCCTGTTGGATTTGGTCAATAGAGTTAGCCAACATCCAACAGGATGTGGGGGGATGGGAAGAGAGAAGTTAGGTTGATTATTTCCTTGGGTCCTGCCCTAAGGGTCCTGTAAGACAGGTGGGTCCCTGATGGAAGTCACTACTTCTCTCAAGCACGTGGAAGCTGGCATCTGTCGCATCTTGTTCATTTTATTAGCCCAGGTGACTACACTGCCCTTGTCCTTCCCCTGCAGGTGGCCCACACCTTTTGAGTTGGTCCCACCGAGAAGCCCACCTTAAGTTCCCCACTATCAGTTTCCCTTCTGTTTCTCGCCCAGGCCCTGGCTGCTGCAGGCTGCTTCTAACCAACTGAACGACCTTCCTGATGGATGCAAAGGGGCCCTTTGTCCCATCCTCTGGAGTCAGGCAGAAAGGGTCCCACACATCTCTCCAAATAGAAGCCCTTCAAATCCACAAGGTGGATCTTCACAGAACCCCCAATATCTGGACACTGCCACTTTCACGGATGAAGCTGTGTGACAAAAATCCTGAGATATTTTGTGAAACATCAAATTTAAAAGCTGTTGTCCCTACATAGTCTACTGAACTCGACAACGCTTTGTACACTTTCAAAAAACTCTCCAAGTCCTTCAATAATCTGCTTCCACGTTTAGTCACCACTTCCTAGAAAAACACGCTCCCTGCGTGCCTCCCCCTATGACCGGGACAGTCGCTCTGAGGGTGGTGAGTGAAGTGTCGCAGCCTTTCCTTTGTCCTCAGTTGACTGTGCTCAAGCTTCCCCGGAAGACACGCTGGACGTCTGTCATGCTATTGTATTTTATTGTAGACGGCCGGTGAAAGAGCTGGGGAGCAGGAGGCGGAGGGGAGAAAACGGGAAAAGGGAGCATGGGTCCTAAAGCTCACAACCCCCCAAGTAACCGTTTTCTGAATAATTTAATAATAATAGTCCTTTCAGTGAACAGAGTGTTGTTTTCCCACGTATGGTAATTATATATTCTTTCTTTATCCCACATTTTCCAATTAACATTATAAGCATTTTCTCATATTTCATGTGGCTTTCTGACAAATCCTACGTTAAGGCTGCGAGATATGCCATTATGCGCCCTGGTGCGTCCGTGCCACCGGCTACCTCCCACAGCCTGTCCCTGGATATGTAGGCTGGTCCTATTTGATCTGTGTACAAGCTTCGGCTATTATAAGTACTATTACAGCGAATGTCTTTGGAAGTTAAGACTTAACCGTGTTGACTTTTGTAAAATTTCCCTTCTTAGGTTTCATTCTCAGAATTAAGCTGAGATGTGAAAATATTTGAACAGTCACCCATACCCGGTGCTGTGACATGTGTAAGAACTTCCACAGAACCACATCTTGGCCAGCAAGAGGTTGTCATCAATGTCAGCCCTGCTCGTGTTTCAGTTCCAACCTTGCTGGCATTGTTTGTGGTCCCATTTAGTGCCGAGCAGTTAGGGAAATGATTACTGACCCAGGGACTTACACCACCAACCGTCAGAGAGTGCTGCCCCCAGACAAGGATTTCCTTCCTGACTTTATGCCAGAGGAGCTGATGCTTGTAAAATATGAAGCAATCTCTCTTATTCTCTATGTTTTATAGTAATCATCTTTTATTTTATATGTATAAACATATAGTATATATATATCTTCATAGACACTTTTGTTGCTTTCAATATCGCTTTTATGATGTAACTACTACAATATCACGTTAATGCAACATTTGTTCTTAAGCCTTTGCTTCAGGTATTGTAATTTCCTTAAAATATATTCATTGCGGCAGAATCAGTCAGGGAAAGACTAGTCATTGTTAAGGACCTTGGCACATATTGTTCGGTTCCTTTCTAGAATGTTTTTACCATTTGCACTTGAAGTTGTATGATCATGTTCCATTGACAGATCTTATCAGTGTTAAACATTACACTCATACAGATTATACACATAAATATTTCATAATTTGCTAGGTGAAGCGGCCATTCATTTTATTACAGTTAACTTAAAATATTCTTAGAGTGTCTGAGCATTAGCTATATTTTTGAGTAGTAATTATTTTTTACCTTTGGGTAGTATGCATTTCTCTCTCCCTCCCGGAATTATGGGCCTTGATGAAAAGTCTCCTTGCTCTGCTTGTACATCTCTTAAAGTTGACCACAGCACCCCTCAGTTTCTTATTTTCCAAAATGTGGAGATCAAATGTCACGGGCCAGGGAGGGAGGACACCCAGCTTGCGTCTGGTCCTTGGTATGAAGCCCAGCTGCGGGAGCCCCAGTTCTGAGCCCCAGTTCCAGCCCCTCTGGCTCTGTGTGTGGTTTTTCTCATGCTCAGTCAGTTACAGAAATGGTTACTGGCCCAGAGACTCCAGCTGTGAAGTGCAGGCCACTGTGCAAGATATCACGCAGGTGAGTCTGATGCTCGCAAAATATTCAAGCAAAATCCAACACCCATCAACCAGGGTCCCCAAAAGTGCCTATGACGGGGGGGGGGTGTATATTCTGAAAGGCATATGCATCTAGAGACAACATGAGATGCGGAAAGGAGAAAGAGATTTTCCCCTAAAAATTTCTGTTCAAAGCCACTTAATTACCTTCCCTCAGCTCAGCTCTTTAGCACCTAGGACCGTTGAGGAAGACAGTCGACGAGAAGTGACTTTCCCACTGTTTAGCACCTGTTCCATGCATTAGCCCAAGCATTGCTACTCAATGACTGTGTGACCACAAGTAAGTAGCTCAACCTCTCTGAGCTTTCACTGCGTTATGTTAAATTAAGGAGCCTGATGAGATGACGCTGGTGAGCTCTGTGACTGAATGGAGTCAAAATACACAAACCATAACTCAGGAGTGCGGCACAGACCAGAGGGGAGAGGAGGGCTGGCACCCGCATCATTTGTTCATCTGGGTCATAGGGCGGACAGTGGGAGATGATGCTGAGGGAGGGGGAGACCCTGAGCCCTCTGTCGGTTCCCATCCCCAGTTCTCCCACCCACAGAACGAGCCACAGAGAATGGCCCTTGGACAAAACACACTCTATTTCTCTGCCAGGCTGTGCTCTGTGCCCAGATTTTTAAAAAGTGAGGAGTGTGTGCTGAGCACAGCTGGGCTGCAGAGATAGGCCCGAGGAGGGGATTTAGGAGACGGGTAACAGTGACAGCCGTGCCCTTACTAGGGCCTTGCAGGTGCCGTCTGAACTGTCACATCTTCCCAGCTCGGGGCTTCACTCTCTCTCTGCTCTCTGCTATGAAGCATCTTCCCCACCCTTCCTGCTCTGGCCCCTTCTCCTCTCTCAGGCCCGGCTCGCCGGGCACCCCCCAGCCACCATCGCCGCTGCTGATACCCCGGCCAGGGGCGCCCTCCCCACCGCGATCGCAGCGTCCCGGGTGCTGCCCGAGAGCGGTGCCACCCCTGAAACGTGTGCGTGTGTGTTCCGCTTTTCCCCTTTGCCCCTCCAGCTGGAGTCCAAGCCCGAGACGTGGGGAGCTCTCTTCGGTCTCCCTTGTGCTCTGATGCCTGCCGAGTGGTGCTCACTGTATACTGTTCACCGGGTGACTAAGGGGTGAGCCAGCCAACGGACCCCGGAGCAAGCCCTTCAGAAACAGTCCTCGCTATGCCCCTGGGTTCAGAAGCACGCCCCCCTCCACGTGGCCAGAGGAAGCGTTCAATGGGGGGGGGGGACACCGACATCCATCAGTGCCTGTTCAGTATGAGCACCGGCATCTATTAACTGCAAAGAGGCTTCCAAGCCACATTTGTTGGGCGCGTGCTAGAGGCCAGTCCGGGTGAGGGGCAGGCTGCACGCCTGGTTGGGGACTCGGCCCGGAGGGAGCAGGACTCGGGTTGCTGAGGCCCGGCCCACAGACCATATCTTATAAAGTGCCTGGGCTCTACCTGGGAGAACCGGGGGGAGTCACGTCCCAGAGGTGGCGCATCGCGGGGCTGAGAGCTGCATGTGCCACTGCTGGAAAGCAAAGGGAGGCCAGTGTGCTGAGCAAGTTGTGGAGGCACAAAAAACGAGGGCAGGGCTGGGATCCAGGCTAGTGTGTCCCGCACATCCGTGGCTTAAGATGCGGTCAGAAATGTAGAGAAGCAGAGAAAGAGGGCAGGAAAGTAGAGCTGGGCCCAGCTTGCAAAAACCCCAAATTGAAAGGCAGCCTTGCCTTCTGCCCGTGGGCGGCCATCCGAGCCCGTGAAGGCCGCAGCCAGCAGCAGGGTGACCTCGGCGCGCAGGCCGCCCGGCTGGGGAAGCGGGGCCCCGCGCGTCACCTGCCGTCGCGTGGGAGTTCCCATCCCGTAGCAGCTGCCGTGTATCTTGTCCTCAAAACTACTCTTGTTTATTAATGACTGTCTATAGCACATTGCAAAACTTGAGGCTGTTGAAATACAAGATTGCCCGAGACACAAAAAAATTTCCCTGCCTTTGAAACCCTTTCCAGGGTACCAGCCCCCACGGATTCCACGCAAGAGAGCAAGGTTTCCAACCCCTAAGTGTTCTCCACAGGGAAAGGAACCAAGCAGAAGGAGTCCAAATAGTTGTTGCTTTGTGCGCGATGGATGTGCCAAGGTCTTCAGCAGGGAAGACCCACTAGCTCTCGTGTAGTGGGAACCAAGCACAGACGTGACAGGGTCGTGTGTGTGTGTGTGTGTGTGTGTGCGTGTGTTAAAAGACTGCACAGGAGGGGGCACAGGGACCAGAGCAGAGCAAACTGGAGACGGAGTCAGTGCTGCGTGATGG
Source organism: Miniopterus natalensis (assembly GCF_054644295.1). NCBI lineage: Eukaryota > Metazoa > Chordata > Mammalia > Chiroptera > Miniopteridae > Miniopterus > Miniopterus natalensis. The sequence continues at coordinate 197,025,419 of NC_142081.1, read as the reverse complement.
GGAGAACACTGGCCATAGCCGGAGATGCCCTGGGCTCAAACCCCAGCTTCAGTTTCCCCTCCTCTAAGGGATCATTGTCAGGGTTCAAGGAGACAGAATACACCAAAGACAAAGACATTAACTCTATGTCCAAGCAAGGTCACATGCACAGTTAATAAAGAATGATAGTGCCCTGGAACCCTCCTAGCCTGATGGCAGGGTTTCCCTTCCTCTAATGCTCTCAGTTCCAGTTCTTTCTTGGGTCTTCAAAAGGCATAGATCACGTGCCCACAATTACCACCTCATTGTCACCACCTGTGGGCTGTTAATCTGGTTAAGTTTAGGTTGCTTTCTACCACCTAAGGTTTCTACCATAGCAACACCCCAGAATCTCAAAGGCTTTGAACCCCCAAACTTGTTTGTCCCCCATGCCACTTGCTCCCGCTGTCTGTGTGGCTGCTCCACCCAGAATTCCGCAAAATCCCTCCCGAAACCAGCTCCCTCAGCTCCCACCTTCCATGACTTCTCTCCTATGCACAATCTCAGAAAACAAATTCCAGACGCCTTCTCCGATGACAAGGCACAGTTTTCAGAACATTCTAAATCCGTGGGTCACGGCAGTCCCTTGCCAGGCCCCAGTCCTGGACCACCCCAACCTGACTTAGCCACCCCCCTCACACACACACACACACACACACACACACACACACACACACATCGCAGACCAGTGTCTCGTGTGGAGTGGAAAACACGTGTGCCTCGCAGAACCCCTCTGCCCAAGCCGGGGGGGTGCCGGGCAGACCGTCCAGGGCGTGAGAGCGGCGGACAGAGGGCTCTTGGGACGGAGGAAACCTGGCCACAGAGGAGCCCTCAGTTTTCTGGTCCAAGAACGTCACGAAACAGTTACAGCTCAGAAGAGATGATTTTTCTGGCTCCCGCCCAGAGCGACTTCAAACATTTAAGGTATTCATTTCAGTGAGAACAGCCAGTTACCTAAAATTTTGGCACAGGAAAAAGAGGCGAAGGAGAAGACAGAAAGAGTAAAAGGACAGAAAGGAAAGTGGAGGGGGGGGGACAGAGAAAAATGGGAAGGAGAAAAGACAACGCTTCCTTCTCCTGGGTTTTACCTTAGCAGAGTTAAAGCATTTTCGAACTTGCCAGGAACTTAAAGGCCGTCTAGTTCTGTGACCTTCTTCAGAACAGGGAACCTGAGGCTCAGAGAGGTGCATGAATTTGTCTAAAACCACAGAGCCAGCAAAAGAGGAACCGAAATGCTGTCTGGCAGGTTCACAAGCCCCTGCTGTCTCGATAGACAGCAGCTCAGGTGCCAGGGGAGCCCTCCCAGGTTAAACCAGAGGGTCCGGCTGCCCGGCTGTGTAGAGTCACTGCATTTCTGTGAAGAGAGCACAGCGTTTCTTTGAGCATCTGGCCACCTTCCAGAGAACTGGGCCTCTTCAAGGGGTTTGGGGGGATGGCAGTGAACGGGAGGGAGGCTCCCGCTGGGAGGTGGGGAGGATCTTGGCTCCCCACTGAGGAATGTGTAAGAACCTTGCACAAGAAACTATTGAGAAATCCCTCCAGGATGGTCAGAAACAGCAAGTGCCCAGGGGCTGGCCCAGGATAACATGCGAGGTGAGCCAAAAGCCAAAGAAGTGCCCTACTTTGTCTCTTCTCCCCCCAAACCTTCTCTTTCTTCCAAAAGCCCTAAGGTGATTTGTTTTTTCAGGTATCTAAACCCCTCGGTGATTAGAAATCCCAGCACCTATTTTACACGGAGTGTGTGGCGGAGCCCACAGCGTAGAGACTTTGTGACACTAACTGCCCATCCTTTCTTATTTCTTCTAGTCCCCGATCGGTAAGCCTGTGCTGTACTCAACAGATGCAGTAGATAGAGCATGGAGCTGCTGGTTAAAAGACCCGGGTTCGGATTCAGACTCTGTCTTTCTCTGGCTGTGTGTCCTTGAGGATGTTATCTGATGTCTCTGGGTCTCACTTTCCACAGCTGACCACGGGGGATCCTGAGGGTGAAATGCGAGATGCATCCCGTCACCAGTTCTCTGTCCGTAAGAGATCTTCGAGGCTTGCCCTCCTGTGCAGGCACTGTTCCAGGCCCTGGGGATTCAGGAATGAACTGAAGACAGAGTGTCACTGCCCTCATGAAAACGGGATTCTAGTGGGGAAGGTCAAAAAGTCAACGCCACATAAAAAAGCTTCGTGATGGAAAGAACTTAGTCCATAGTCCATTTATTTACTGCTTCATTATCAGTCCCATGAACAGTGGCTGGCACATAGTAGGTTCTCAGTTAATACCTATAGAATAATTGAACAATTTACATTTGGCACAATAAAATTGGAATAAGGGAGAAAATTTAAAAACCACATTTAATCTACAAATATATATATCATTGATAATAATCAGTTATTTGAAGAAAAATAAAGGAGACTAAAAGAAATAGAAAGTTATAGGGTAGGGGAAGCCCCTGCGAGGGAGGTGATATTTGAGTAGAGCTCTGGGTAAAAGTGAGGGAGCAATCATGGTGAACACTTACTAAGCACTGAATTAAGAAGCCCAGCGCTGCCCAGCCAGCGTGGCTCAGAGGTTGAGAGTTGGCCTACCATCCAGGAGATCAAAGTTGGATTCCCAGTCAGGGCACACACCCAGGTTGCGAGCTCCATCCCCGGTGGGAGGCATGCAGGAGGCAACCGATCACTTCTCTCTGAAATTAATAAAGATATATATTTTTTGAAAAGCCCAGTTCTTAGAGGGTTCCATGTGTTCAGTTATTCAGCTCTCAAATTGCACATTGAAGAGGTAGCATTATCACTGCCATTTTAATGCTGATGACGTGAGGCTGTGGGAGTTAGGTGACCTTGTCCACAGTCACACAGGTAGAAAGAAGAGAGGTGGAGATTTGAATCCAGCAGCCTGACACTGATCTGTGTCTTCAACCACGATGGGACACTGCCTCTATCCCATCACATGGGGACACTTCCCAAGCTTGGACCCCTCAGATCCAAATGGCAGAACAAAGGTTCAGTCATTCTGTGTGCTTCAGAAAAAGCTGTGGCACCTAAAACAAATTCTGATTCCTGAGACTCAGCTTCACCCCGTGAACCAGAATCTTCGGGAGATGGAGTCCGGTTGTGCTTTCTAAAAGCTCCCCTGCCGAGGACTTGTATACGCAGCCATCACTGAGAACACTGGTGGGGGAGGGATGGGAAGGAGAGTATATATTCAAGACTCCCCTGAAGAATAGGGGCTGTGGCCAGTGGCCGCATGGAGGCGAACTCTGGTCGAATGGCCCTGTCCTGTGATGCCTTCCCCAGCCTAGGTGACCACGAGGCCACCTTTGTGCCACCTCTCTCTGTTGACCACTCTAACAGGGCTTGCAGGATGGGCACCTCTGTCTCCTCCACTGGGCCGTGGGCTACTCCAGGACAGGGACTTTGTCTGAACCCCTAGTCCCCATTTTCCATACATGAGAGGCCTCATGGAACATACTGAAAGAAGGTGCAGAACAAAAGACACAAACAATGAAAAGGGAAGACAGGACAGAGTGACCTGGGGAGAGAACTGAGTAAGACAAGCCCGACTTGACCAGCCCCATCTCTCAGAAACTTTGCGCTGACTCACCGGCACCCTTCATCACTCTCTCCCTCTCCGGCCCCTGATAACCTCCAATTTGCCTTTTGTCTCTATGACTTTCCCACACTAGAAATGCCATGTGGTTGGAATCATATGATAGCCACCTTTCGTGTCTGGTTTATTTCAGTTAGAGTGATGTTTTAAGGCCCTTCCATGTCCCCGCATGCATCAGAACAACACTCCCTTTCGTGGTGATTAGCACTTCATTGCATGGAGAGACTACATTTGTTTACTGGGTCATCTGTTGGAGGACACTTGAGTTGCTTCTGCCTTTTGGTGATTGTGAGTAAGAATAAGTGAATTTTAATAAATAGATGGGCGTGGCTAAATATCTCTTCAGTTTGAAAACTCCTTTAAGTTTCTTCTTTTTAAAAAAATGTCTTTATTGATTTCAGAGAGAGGAAGGGAGAGGAAAAGAGAGAGACAGAAACATCAATGATGAGAGTCATTGATCGGCTGCCTCCTGCACGCCCCCTACTGGGGATCGAGCCCTCAACCCAGGCATGTGCCCTGACCAGAAGTCGAACCGTGATCTCCTGGACCTTAGGCCAATGTTCAACCGCTGAGCCACGCCAGCTGGGCAAGTTTCTTTTTTTTTTTTAAGTTGTTATAACCCCTGGGGGCCAAGGGTAACTAAGTAGGACATACATTGGGAGAAGGGATAAACTGAATTGTAAAGGAGTAATTTTGTGAAAAATGAGAGAAATGACAGCTAATTGAAAAATAGTCATTTTATGTCCTTAGAAAACAGCTGGGAGCTTTACTTGCTGAAATGAGTACATTTCCAAATGATTAGGAGAAAAATTTTTCTATTCAAATTGCCTCTATTCTGCATCTGTCATGTGTAGAGAAGGAAGGAACAAAGAGATCACGCAGCCTCTTTTTTTCTTCTTCATTATTTGAATATTTTGGAAAAACATAAAGATCTTTATCATCCAGACAACTGTCTCAAAAACTGTGTTTGTCAGTGGCTTGGATTTATATGAAAGTTTATGTTTAGAGGCACACAAAAAAATCCATTGACTTTGAATGTGTTGGCCTTGACATTCACAATGGGCAGTGGTGGCTGAAGGGCTGTTCTGATAACAGCAGTGAATTCCTATTCTGAGACCCTTCGGATGTGTCCGTGGAAAGTGCTTTGGAAGAACAATGAATGCACATGCATTGCATGCCTGTGTGCCTGGCTGTCCACAGCCTTTAAGATGCACCATAACTCCTTAAATGAAGTCTTATTCCCAGTTCACTCATGAGCCAACTGACCCTCTGAAATGGTTAATTGAATGTGTCCAGTGTTATGTCAAGATTCAAAGCCCAGCTTTCATACTGGGAAGAAGATAAACAGATAGAGAAAAAAATGCAAATCACAGCTGGATTGGATACTTGAAGTGTAAATTAGAAGTAGGTACAGTCTTTAATTGTGTGGAAAATGTAAATTGCTACTAAAGATAGAACTTCCAAATTGTGGAAAGTGGAAATGGAATCTGCCAGGCTTTCTTTTTTGAGCTCTGTGTTCAGCTTTCAACATGCGGTATTAAAAGCCTCAGCAACACTCATTCATGTTTGACAAATTACCTAAGAGGTCTGTAGGTCTACCATGGTTGTGCCTACACAAGACAAAGTCCGCCAAAGTGACCCCAGTCTGCAGTGTGCAAAGTGTACCTTTTTCTCATATGGTTTGGTTGCGCTATAATAAAATTCAGGAAAGCTTCACAGTGTCCATGCCTGTATCCTACTTATGGGAGAAAAGGTGTTTGCAAAATCACTTACTCACTGTCACATATGATCAAATGATTGGGCTGAACATAGTTAAATGCCTTAGGTGAAAATAGTTAAAATTACATAGCAGGCCCAAGGACTTATAATAATGACAGCTTGCATTAGTATAATGGACTCATGAGAGCTTCCACTTGTATTTAAGTATGACCAGAGATCCATTCGGTAGGTGTTCTGTCCACTTGTTTGTCAAGGAGCAACCAGGTGTAGGACCTAGTCTCCAAAGAGGGCCTGCAGTGAACCACGCCTCCTATTTTTCAGCTCCTTGTGGGGTCCTTTCCTCACACTGAATCTGGGCTGGCCCCATCGAAGCAATAGAACATGGCAGTAGTCTCACTATGTAACACTTGTGACTTCCACTTGAGTCCTTTGGGCATTCACTCTGAGGAAAGACAGCTGCCATATCCAAAGTCCCACCAGTGACACCAAGTCTGCCATGCTGTGAGGAAGCCCAAATGGCCACATGGAGAGTAAGAGAGGATGATGCCTAGGCAGGTCCCAGGTGTTCCAGTCACCCCATCCGAGGCCTGAAACATGTAATTAACGAAGCCAACTTGGACCCCCAACCCAGTCCAACCTTCAGACAACTTCAGTCCTAGTCAGTGTTTGGTTACAACCAGGTAAGCACCCAAATAAGAGCTGCCCAGCTATTCCCAGCCCTGCACAGAACTATGAGAGATACTAGATTATTACATTAAATCACTAAGCTGTGGGGTGGTTTCCTACACAGCCACGAGTAACTGGAAACCAAGTCTACGTAGCCTTTATCATTTTCCTCACTGCACCCAAAACACTAGTAAATGGGGAATATGACATTGATCAACACTATTGGCTGGTATCTTCTATGTGCAAAGAAGGGTGAATCTCTGGCTTCTACCTGGGTAGCAAAGTGTCCGGTGGGGAGTTGGACAGTAATTACACAACAAAGATACAGCGTAGAAAGTATTCGGAGTAAGTTCTGAGTTCTCATCTCTGAAATTCAGGGAGAATAGACATTTTTGCAAGCTGACTACCTCAGATTGGATGCCCTAGAAGCAAAACATTAGATGCAGATTTCTATATTCTTGTGCAAGTCATTTGCTGGGAAGGGGATTACAGAAGATGTGGGTAAAGCAATAAAGACATAGGATAAAGGAGAGGTCTGGCCCCAGCCTGATCCATGAGGAGCTCTGGAACATGGGTTGATGATTTGTACCACAGAGGTTGTCCTGCCCAGAGACCAGGATGCTGGGCTGCTACCCTACATCGGCAACCCCTCATCTCACATCAGTCAGGCATTAGTCACAGGCAGCCCCGAGGAAAGTGGAGAACAGAGTAGTCATAACTTCCCAGACCCCTCCAGCTAAGGCAGCTCCTGCCAACTAAAGGGTGAACCATTAGCTGCCAACTCTTCTGGTGGCAGGGTGGGAGCACTTCCCTGCTAAATGGGAAATGGATGGGGAACTCCTAGCAACGGCTGCAGCCCCATAGTGGAAGTAGATGGGGAAACAAAGGCAGTGGGTGCCTGCTCTCAGGTTCAAAACCAGCCTGGGTTTGTCTACCAAAGTCCTAAGCCCTTTAACCACTAAGCCACATACCCGCCAAGCTTATAGTTTCCACCTACTTGAACTTATTTAATTTCCCCCATAGCAGAGTTAAGTTAAACATCAGCCCATTGAGATTGACAAGGAAATTGAAATTCTGAGAATGTGAACCTAAGGCCACATGGTCTAATCAATCAGTAGAGCGGGGATTCACCCCCAGGTCTCCTGGCTCTAGCTGCTTTGTCGCTCAGGTCACCTAATTGAGAGATTGAGGGAAAATGGATGATGATATCAGGGTGATGAACCAAGGCCATTTCCTATATCAAGACTTCAGTAAAGGCAACTCATCCAGAGTGTCCGTAGCTTCCTGCTGCTTGCTGGCCATTTGGAGAGCTCTTGCGTTGCTCTGGTCTCCAGCTCAAGTTCAGGCTTCCTCAATGAACTCCTCGGAGGACGGAGCATGCTTTGTCATGCACCAGTCGTATCCAGGCCCAGCCAGTCTTTTGCTTGAAGAAGATCTGATGTGGTATAACCCTTTCTGTGCACCCCCACATCCTGGATGCCATCATTTCCCCCATGGGCTCTGCCTAATAGACAGATGCTCACGCAATACGTCTTCCTCCCCCTCCCCATGACTGCATAGACTTTATTGTAGCAAAATGAGGATGCTGGAAACTAAATTCCCATTTTAACAATCAGTGTCTCTGCCATCATGGGCAAAGCCTTTAATCTCAGATTTGGAGCTTCTGCCTCTGTAAAATTAGTACCGTGCCATTTCCTATTTAGAACTGTCATGAGGATTAGCAGCAACATATTTAAAATACCAAGCACATAGCTGGTGCCCAATAAGTGATAGTTATTTTTATGTGACAGACACACCTGCACAGGAGACAGAGACGCATGGGTGCCTGCTAAGTAAGCTGCCACCAGTTGGAAGGCAGATGTCAAGGCCGCAGGTCTGGGGCACAGTGAGTTCTCAGTGCGTTTAACCCCTCTGCATGCCAGATAGACAGGTGTCTGCCTGCAGGTCCCCTACCTCCCTTCTCCTCCCCCTCACCACTGTCTTGATTCCTCCAGCTGCCCTTGTCCAGAATGCCCTGCTCTGGTTGCACCCATCGCCCTCCGTGCCCCGGCTCCGCAGCACATCCTCCAAGAAGCTTTCCCTTGGAAACAGCAGGGTCCCTGTGGCCCATCAGTTCTACGGGATCTGGTCATAGCTCTGCCATGCGACCTTTGGGAAGATTGTTCATCTCTTACTACTTCTGAGTAATGGCATTGTGAGTGACGTCCCTGTCATTTCTCACCCTCTGTTTATGATCCTCAATGCCAAAACTCCCTATCTCCGGGATAACTACTCCGCTGGCATGAGTAGTAGTCCTCTCTTTCTTTGAGAGCAATGAGGGCAGGTCCATTTCTTACCTCAGTTTCCTCCTCTCTTTAATTCAGTACTTGTTCCTAAATTAAATGAGAAAGCTCTGGCCAGTTCACAGTGTCATTTTCCCAGCCTTCCTGGACCTTCCGTGTGTTTTTAAATTTAAACCCAGAATAGTTCATAAGTGTTAGTTCCTGTTGTTGCATTTTCTTTTATATCCCAAGGACTTAAAACATATTAAGCACAGAGCGGGGGCTCAAAAGAAATATACAATTTTAATGAACATTGGAAGTCTTGGTCGTGATCTCTGATTTTTCCCATAAGTAGCAGGCACCCTGGCCTCGGCCTCTTCTTTCTGCTCCTCCCGTTCGTCTCCTGGTATAGAAAGAGCCAGCACCCTGAGCTTGGAGGCACAATATTTTTGCTGAACTAGCACATATGCAGGCTGTGAGCTGATAACCAGTGTTAGCAGTGAATTTCAGTGCTATCTGATTCCTGGAGAGAAGGGGGGCAGGGGCTGTCTTGACTCAGAAGCTTCAAGTGCCATGAATATTCTAAATATAATAGCTGAGGATCCACTCAGCTGCTCTTAGCTGCCTCTTCCAAAAGACTCCACCTAGCAGCCCCCTGGGCCTGGACTGGTTTGGGCAGGAAACTCACTCTGTCCAGTTGGCATCTCTCTCTTTGTTAATAGAATGGGTATTAGGTGTGTTTGGGGAGGGACCAGGTGCTCATCTGGTTCCTGAGTCATGGCATTAGGGCCCCTATGAAGGTCAAATGCAGGGCATCTTCTGAATCTGAATTTTCAGATTATATCCAAGTTCCAGGGCTAGGTCTGGAGCCATGGCTCTTACTCCTTGAACCTTCCAAACAGATGTAGCCACTAGGAGGCCCCAACGCATTGTCGATGGTTGACCCCTATGAACACATTCTCAGTCAAGACCCCGCATCCCCAAATCAGCAAGTATTGAATTCACTCCCACTGATCATTTTGCACTGGACCACCCCCACCATCGACTGTGCCAGCCCCAGCAGCTAGCTCATGTTCCTGGTGTGTGGCCTTCCTTCCTCCGTTCCTACCCACCACCTCTGAGCCCAACACTCCATGCCTCAAGCCTACCATCCCCATGAGGACACAGGCATTCATGGGTATTTTACAAAGGCCATCCTCTTGGGAGTTGGAAAAATCATGCTGGGGTCTCCGCTGTCAGCAAATTCCTGGGCAGCCTTGGAAACTTGATTTAAGTTTTCTGGGCCCCTCATTGCTTCAGCTCTTACACCGGGTTGATGAAAACAAGATCTGGTGACCTGCTGCAGTGGGAAGCACCCCGGGGACTGCAGCATAAGGGGGGAGCCTGCTGCAAGGATTTCGGCCACGCCCTCGGGGGAGCTGGTGGCCAGTGACCTCAGTGGGTTCTGAAGAAGAGGGCTTCCCTCTGAGATCCGGGCAGTGCCCGGGGTGGGGGGCGTGGGCCATGGTAAGGTCAGGCCCGGCCGCAGATGCTGAACCTGAACCAAGGTGACTCACTTCCTGCGAGCACTGCTGAGCTCGCGGGCTCTTGCTACCCTTCCCTGTGACTCACACGCACCTCCTGGGATGGAAGACCTTTGGCAAAGAGAAAGAATCTGCCAGGCTAAGCAGGGAAGGACTGCTTCTCAGTCCGGACCTTTTATTTTGAGTTCAGAAAGAGATGTGTCAAGAGAAACAAAAGGTGGGTTTAGCTATAGGAGGACTCCAGGCCCTGGCTTATTCACAAAGTGAACTTGGGCACGTTCCTCATCTCTTTTGTGCTGTTTCCTCTGTTTTGAACTTGCCATAGTGATTCCTGCACTTCCCGAGGTAGCTTGGGGAAACATTTCAGTGAGTTCTTGGATGTAGAAAACAATATCAATAATGTCCATCTCACTCCTCTGCCTTCAGTATAAACTATGTCAGGAAATGGCTTTATTTGGCCTGCTCATATTTTTCACTTTACTGTAATGAGTATGTTTTGCTTTCATGAGAAAAAAAAAATCTATTTTATTTAATCCTGTAAAAGGCTGGTTGAAGGGAGACAGAATGAGAAAACTGAGGCTCTTTCAATGACCCAGCTGTTCGGGGGCAGAAGCCAAACTGAAACAGGGCTGTCACTTCTCGCCGCAGGGATACGGGGCTCCTTCTGTGCCACCCTCTGCTTTGTGCTTTTCTCTTTTTAGCTCTGAACCCTTGGGAGTTTACATTTCTTCCACCTTCAGGACTCCAAGTTAAAAGGTGATTTTTAAGCATGCACATATCTACGTCTCAAAGCAGATGGCATACATGTCTATAAATGCATCCTGAGCTTTCAGAAATAGATCAACAGACACCAACCTAAGCAAAAGGCTTTCCCTTTAGTCAGCTTTTTTTTCCAGAATCTACAAGACAGGGACACGCAGATTTCACAATCCCTCTTTTCTATTCTAAGCGGCTCTGCCAAGGCCCACTGCCACCTGGGGCAGCACACAGTCCCAAGGTCGTTCTGAAGGTCATTGCATGAAACCCCTCTACTGTGGGTTTTGCCCTTTGCTGAGATGGGGAGTAAATGCGAGCACTCTCTGGATCACAGGCGCACCACGGGGGGCTTCTTGCTGGGCGTTAACCGTGTCTCCCGTCTGAGCATCGCTTTGTCCACCTTGTGTTTCCACGGGGTTAACATCCCCCCTCGGGTTCCCGCTGGAGCCGGAGCGGGGGAAACTGCCTCCTCCAAGACTAGCGGGGGGCGTCAGGGAACATAAACCTTCCAGGGCAAGTAAAGAAATAAACACGATGAACACAGCGAGACGCTAAAAATTAAAAAGAGCAATGAAGGAAAGAGAGGAGGAAAGGCGAACGCAGTAGCCAGCAAAACCTTTTTTTTCTGAAGTAACAAAGGGTTACGGGTTCTCCAACGAGTGCAACATAGACAACTATTTTGAGTCAGGGGCAAGTTAATTATATTCAAAGAAGACAGCATCTCCAGAATGTTTTTCTTTTCTTTTCTGCAGTGAAATATTTTAGTTCCTTCATATAGAGACGTATTACACAATGTTAACAACCATGAAATACAATACAAAATGCCCTCGCTTTAACAAGTAGAAAAATATAACTAGTATATATGGCAATTGTGAATCTAATACTGTACAGAAGTAATTTATGGATTTTACAAATAAATTATAGCTTAAACGCCTTTTTTAAAACTCTTCCCCCCCCCCGGGGGTGCACACCCCGAACTTACAGTAGGAAAGGTTCCGAGCCTAGCTTATTGCCTGCCAATCAGTGCCAGTCAAATGTTCTGCCCACGAGCTCAAAGAATTTCTTATTTGGCTCGTGGAAATATTCGTGCAGTTTACTGAGGAGCTTGGGGTCCACCTGGGGGTGCGCCCGGCCTTTGGACTCGTGTAAGCAGCGGTCCCGGCCGCCGTCCCGCAGGCAGTAAAAGCCCTTGGTTTTGTTAAAGTAGAAGTTCGAGGCGTTGATCCGCGGCGCCAGCTTCAGAAACCTCTCGACCTCCTGGATCTCGGGGAAGGGGTCCCTGATGAGGCGGTCGCCGTCCACGATGTGCAGGCGGCGCCGCGGGAAGAAGCGCAGCCAGTTGCGCAGGTGCACGTGGTAGAGGCTGCGGTTGAGCGCCTTGTAGTCCACGTTGAGGCGGCCGCCCCGCACCAGGAACTCCTCGATGGACGGGTAGGGCTTGCGCTTCTGCACGTGGTTGTACAGCACTTGCGTGTAGTCGGACAGCACGCGCTCCGACGGGTCCCGCAGGATGAGCAGCAGCCGGATGGCGGGGTTCATGCTGTGGACGCGCTCAGGCACTTTGGGGGACGTGAAGTACGCGGGGGTCTTCTCCACGGTGAGCTGGTGCGGGGCGGAGAGGGGCATCTGGCTGAGGTACCAGCCCAGGCCTTGGCTGTAGTGTTCCTCCCAGTCGAAGAAGTGCACCTCGTTCTCCGCGGCCGCCACGTCGGGGTGCAGGCTGAGCATCTCCAGCAGGGCGCGGGTGCCGCCCTTGCGCACGCCGATGATGATGGTCTGCGGCAGCTGCCTGGCCGAGCCGTTGGGGGCCGGCGCGCCGTCCAGGGCCTGGTCCTGCGGGGCGGCCGCTTTCCCCACGAGCTCCTGCTGGCCCGGCTCTGCCCGAGGTGCTCCAGGGCGGGAAGGCGCTAGCTGGAGCTGCGCCACCAGCAGCACTGCGCCCAGGAGCAGCGTGGCCATGCTGGACCCCACGGTGGCTTCACTGGGCCCCGCGTCGCTGGGTCATGAAGCTCTCTGCCGCAGGAAATGCCTCCTGATCAGTGACACATGGGTGTCGCCTGCAGCCAATTACTAGGAAACAAAGAAGGGAAAATGTTAACCCCAAATCCATAGGCTTAATGGAGCTGAACCACTCTGTAGTCCTGGGCAGGGCACCCACCTCCCTGGGTGTCTCTCAGGGTCTTGATCTTATAAAGCGGGGGGGTGGCAAAGCTTCTTTGCAGGGCCACGTAGGAATGGTTTAGGCTTTGGGACATACAGTCCCTGTGCCAACTCCCAAGTGTGCTGCTTTGCTCTAAAGCGCTCATAGACAATACACAAAGGAATGGGTGTGGCTGTGTCCCAATAAAACTTTATTTATGGACACTGAAATCTGAATTTCACATAATTTCCGTGTGTCATTAAATATTATTTTTCTCTTGTTTTTCAACAATTTACATGCTTCGTTCTATGTTTGCTGACAGAGAGAGGGAGAGAGGGAGAGAGAGAGAGAGATTTGGCTCTGCAGCCACAGTTTGCCAAACTCTGCTATAAAGGAAAGGGTTGGGAAGTTCTTTGGAACCTCGACAAACATCAGTGAACTATCTACCTGCCAGCCCCAGGCCAAGGGGCAGGTAATATAGGAGTAGACAGTCCTGCCACCCGTCCACCAGGGGCTCCTGATAGGAAAGACTGATTGTTTAGTTTCCAGTTCTTCACCGAGCCCAGCACCTAATTTTTGCTATGGCCTCATTGCGAGGGGGATGTGCTCTCCAACAATTTGATTTTAATTTGGCCAATGGAGTGTGGATAGAAATGATAACGCGCCAGTCCCCAGCCCAGGCAGCAAGAGGCCTCATGGGTCCCCACTTGCCCTCTTGCCATGAGTAGAATGCACCCTGGCCAACCCCTGGTCCCAGGGTGAAGAGGAGAGACAGGTGCGGCAGGGCCACCCCGGCTCAGGGTGATTTTCAGCCACTGAGTTTTGGGGAGGCTTGTGTAGCAGCAGGCACGTGGGAAAGGTGAGCTGATACAACCCGACTGCAGGCATCGACACGATACACGTTATGATTACATTTTAGGCAGGGTACCAAGAGGGCATGTGCTCATTCATTCTGCCTGAAGCAGCTGGGGAGGGCTTCATGGCGGAGGAAATGTTTGAAGTTGGGTTAGAGGGATAAACAGGTGAAAGAGCAGAAAGCTTCATGGTTGCAAAGCCTTACTGTTTATAAAGTGGTTTTGCAGCCTGCTCAGGTGACTTGTCATCACAACCCTACAGTGTAAGGTAGGGAGGCAGGGCAGTTACAGATGAGAGTCTTGCCCAAGGACACCAACATTCAGTCCATTTCAAAATTCAGAGTCCAAATGCAAAACTCTAAACTCAGGGCTCTCTTCCCACAAACTGCCTCCTTTACGCCTTCTCTCTACCCATCTGGGATTTTTCACAGTTGGGCATTAAAGCCCCTCAAGCACACAGACACTGCTGGGCAGGATGGCATGGAGATCCCAAAGGTGGGCGAGTCGTGGTTCATGTTTTCCGGATGTGACAAGCAATGATCCATGTCTGACCCTCTCTCAGAAAGAAGAGACTGCAAACTTTTAGTAATCCCTGTCTAAACACAGGGATGGCATAGGGGCAGGCCAGGCTCGGGGGCCGTGGGATTTCCAGAGCCAGCAAGAAGTTCCCCACCAAGAGGGCCCATCACTTCTCTAGACCAGGTTTAAAATTCACTTAATTAGTTAAAAACTTGTCTGGAATTTATAAACAGAGAATCACAACCAGGGCTTCCATTTTTATGACAAACCAATTGATCTACTTTCCTCAGATATCAACTGTATTAACTGTTTGGGAAAAAAATGTATATTAAAGAGCAGGCAGTTAACTAGCTGGAAACCTTCAGAGGCTCAGAATGCTGGAGGACAGACTTGCAAGAGCGGGTGGCATAATTGTTTTGGGGAAAAAAGAGAAATTTTTAAGGATGGCTGGCGAAACAAGATGTGGTTCAGGTTGGTTCTGCTGATTGGATAAGCTCAATTTAATGGGCCATTTGGCTTAGTCAATTGAATATTTCAGTATGTTTCAGGCAAATTCCATTTCCTTCTCAACTGCTCATTTGGGTCAACAGGATGGACCAGCTGCGCTTGCCTGTTACATGCTATTTTTGTGTGTGTGCACACGTGCATGTGTGTGCTTGCAGGAGTCTGTGCATGTGTGCACCTGTGCAGGGGGTGGGCGGGTGAAGTGAGGGAGAGAGCAGCTACTAGATCCTACCCTCTGTTTGGCAGGTGGTGCTATCTCCATCTCACTGCTCTGTTTTCAGACTCAGGTCTTAACTCCAGGTCCCAAGCCTTCCACACCTGAGTGACAGTCAGAGACCAGGTCCGAATGTCAGTGTCTGACTCTTCTCTCCACCCTGCTATGTGGCATCCTGGTTAGCATAGGGCACATCTGAGATCTTTCTTTTAAAGGGGAATGACCAGTAGTCATAGAGTGAAGAGACTAACTAATAGCTTGTCCTTTCAAAAATAGAAAAAAACAAACAAAAACTGGGCAGTTAGTAGTTTAAAAGCTCCTCATTTCTACTTTAAACTTTCTAAAAATGTATTTACTTATTGTAAGCCTCCTACATTCCAAAGATACTTAATATTTGAGCTATATGGAAAACAAGTGCTTAGCTAAAGTCTCATAAACATACAGCGACAGAGAGGGAAACAGAGAGAGAGAGGAGTCCATATATGTCTGAGCTGCACAGAGAGAGATCTATGTGCACAGCATATGCATATATGAAACTTTAGCCAAGTTATATGCACATATATATCAGTGTGTATGTATACATGCACACACATATGTACATCTAAATGTATACATAAAATATATCACACACACAGTGGCCATCAAGAGCCAGCTTCCTCCTGTGGAATGAAATCCAAACTCCTCTCCTGGCCCTGGAGGCCCTAGGATGGGACTTGCCTGCCCCTCGGCCTCACGCTGCTCCTTCGGACCCAGCTGCAGCCCCCCTGGCCTTTCTGTTCCTCTTGACACAAGGAGCTCACTCCAGCCCTGGGCTCGGCATTCGCTACCCCACCCTCATTCCAGGGTGCTGGGCCCCAGGTTTCTGAGGCTGGCTCTTCCTTGTGACTCATATTTGATTTCAAACACTGACTTTCCTGCCACAGGAGCCCCCCCCTCCCCCCCGCTTTCTTTTAATCACTTTCTTTCCCACCATCCGTTACATTCCTCATAGACTATCCGAAATCCTATCTGCTCGTTGCTGTCCGCCTCTCCAGCTGACGATGCCGCTTCAGAGCCGGCTCCTTGTGAGGGTCCCGGCCCCCGGACACCCCCTAGGGCCGGGGGATTTCCGAGACAAGTGGGTGCTGGAGATGCTACTTGCTGAATGGATGTGTCAACTGCAATGGAAAGTGAGGCACATGTCCGAAGGGCCTGAGAAAGACTTTTAATTCAATAAAAAGGGATCCCACTGGTGTGGCTCAGTGGTTGAACATTGACCTATGAGCCTGGAGGTCACGGTTCGATTTCCAATCAGGGCACAGGCCTGGGTTTCGGGCTCGACCCCCAGTAGGGGGCGTGCAAGGGGCAGCAGATTAATGACTCTCATCATTGATGTTTCTCTCTCTCCATCTCCCTTCCTCTCTCTGAAATCAATAAAAAACATATTTGGAAGGAAAAAAACCAACTTTAAAAACAGGGAAACTCAACAGCTCATCTATGAGAAAGACTGCATCGGGGCAGTGAGTTTTTCATGCCTAGAGAGTCAAGCAGGAACCAGATGTTGAACCAGGGGCTCAGCGTTTCTAATGGTAGTTGGACAGGGTCACCTGAGAGTCTAGAAAATATTTTAATTAAAAAAGGAGGGGAAGCAGTGAAACAACCCTTCAAAAATATTTTAATTTTGTCCTTAAGTCTTCTCATTCCATGATTTACATCATGACCTAGATTTCAAATGTAATTAACTACAATATATTCTCCGAGTGCCACTCTTGGAAGTTTCATGGATAGAAAGGAATACCAAGAGTATTTCATGGGAGGGAGGGACAGTCAGTGCGTCGGGAACAGTGGTGTCTGATTCCTCTGCCGGACACCTCCCCAGCCCGGGACACGAGAGACATACAGCTGTCCCCGGCAAGCATGTCCCCCAGAGAACAGGGGTGATTAAAACATGACCACACATCCTTGAAGGGGTTTAACAACAGGTGGGAAAGGGAGAGGTTACTGACTGAGTGCCCACTGTGCCAGGCGGTAAGCACTCAGGTTTAAATGATCCCTTCGGATACTTGCTCACCACCAAGAGGCAGTGAGTCTCATTTTATTTTACATTTTTAAGCAACAAGAAGGTAGAATGCAGTTAGTGGAAAAACAGAGAAGTTTTTGCAATTGGACATATCCAAGCTAGAATTCTTATTGCTACCTGACCTCCGATAAGCTTTGTACCTGTCTGGGTTCAACATACAATTCTGCCAAATGGGCTAAAACCTACTTCCTACGGATGCCACGGTGGTTAAACAAGACTCCCCACGCCCAATGGACAGTGCAGTGCCTTTCTCCCCGTGACAAAGAGGAAACCACGCCATTCAAGTTGAATGACCTTCTCAAGGTCACAGACCCAGGAAGTGTGAAAAGGAAACTTCTGCAGGCCACCGAAAGCCCGCTGCTCTTCTCCTGTGCCTGTGAGGCCTCCCCTGGGCAGTGGGAGTGCGTCCCAGACAGGGGGTGCTTAGCGAGAGCAGGATACGCTGGCAGAGAGGGCCAGAGCTTCCTTCTACTTTCAGCAGGGCCTGCCTCTCTCCCAGCTGCCCAGGGTGTTGAGTGACTTCATTTTCTAGAATGTACTGAAACCTGATTAAAGACAGTTGAACAACAGACCTGTCATTCCCTATCTGACCGATTTGGGAGCTATCAACAGGATAAGGTTATCTGTTCGGCTGTAAGAGTCTCACATGTCTTCACTCTCATCCTTGCACAACTACTATGAACACTTTACAGTCATGTCAAATGTCCCTCCTGCAGGTCATCTTGGGAACCAAGAAAGAAGAAACAGATTAAGCCTGTGCCTGTCAATCTAGACATAAATATTTATTTTCTAGAAATGGCCTATACATAATACCCTTCAACAAATGTTGACATTCGCTTTGTTTGGATTTACTATGGTGATTGCTGTGAGGAGGTTGGGTGGACAGTTCGGGGTAGAGAGGACCCAAGGTCAGTCCATGTAATGCTGACAGGTTTCCCTGGGCCACATTTACTCTCTGGGACAAAGAAGTGGAACTGGCCTATTTTCTCCTTGGAAAAGGGGTGGGGTCTCCAGACGCTCCCTCCTCCCGCCTGTCCATGCACCCTGAGTCCCCACAATGCTGGGAGGTTCCATGTAACAAAAGGGTGACTGGACAATGAACAGGATTCCCAGGATTGAAGGAAGGAGGTACCCAGGCAAGCCAAGGAAGGTGGCATGGTGCGGGGACAGGAGCAGGGATTCGGGGCCACAAGAAATAAATCACAATGTTGTTTCTGAGCCTCTGAGACTCCAGGATGCCATGGGGATGAACAAGGCAGCCTGTCCCACAGGAAGTCTGAAGTCAACTCAGGCAGCCTTCCTCTCCAAACCAGGTGATGGATTAGGGCAGAAGGATCTGGATTAGGAGCTGCAGGTGGCAGGTAACTGAAGCTTCCCTCCCAGGAGCTCTGGCTGCCTCATTACGATGGCCCAGCCCAGAGCTTTCCAAACTCCACCGTGCACTCCAGTCCCCTAGTGATCTACTTCTAAGTGCTGATTCTGAGCCTAGAGGTCGGGAGAGGCTTGCGTGTCTGTTCCTAACAAGCTCCCAGGGAAACAGGCTGCCCACCCTGGGCCCTTGGATGGTGAGGGTCCCATGAGCTTGGAATGCCTGTGCCCATTTGGATTTGCATTCTAATCACCTCGGCCTTGAGCTGGGGAGGCCGATTTTGTTTTGGTTTTTGTTTCTTACTGTTGCTGGGCAGTTTTTTTTTTTTAATATATATTTTTAATTGATTTCAGAGAGAGGAAGGGAGAAGGAGAGAGAAACATCAATGATGAGAGTCATTGATCGGCTGCCTCCTGCACCCTCCCTACTGGGAATTGAACCCACAACCCGGGCATGTGCCCTGAACAGGAATCGAACCGTGACTTCCAGGTTCATACATTGGCGTTGAACCACTGAGCACGCAGGCTGGGCGTGGGCAGTTTGTGTTCAACTGCAGGATGAAAACAACTGTGGAAGGCAAAATAGAGAGGGATGGGTCTGGCCTCAGAGTTGGTGTTATCCTCAAAGGGGGCTGACGGATTTCAGAGAGGACTTAGAGTCCCCAGCCTGGCTCAAGCCTCAGCTCTAGGGCTTACAATCCTGCAGGCAGCATGGAAACTCGGAGCCTTGGGTCCAATGTGCTGGCCCCACAGCCCAACCGCGAGGATAAATAGCACAGCCTGTGTGGATGCTGAGGACATTAGCATATTGCCTGGCCCGTGGCAAGCCCTCAAATCACGGAGCTATTTCTGTCCCTAAAAAAGAAGACCGTGTGGTATAAATGGGATCCAGGGATAATTAGTCAGACTCATTTGTTCACGATCCAAACTACTGCAGTGACTCAACCAGACCGAGGCTCGGGGAAGAAAGGACAGTGACACCTGGACAGCATCCAGGCTCTCTGTTTAGAAGGGACACACTTCGTGACGGCCCCCGCGTGAGTGACGGGCGGCCAGGTGCGTGGTCTGGGAGGGAACACGGGGAGGAGCTGCCTCTTGCCAACGTGTTTAATCCGCGCCGCTGTGCACAGGAGGCCGCGGTGACCTAAATAAATCCTTCATTAGAGGCAGCGCACGTGGAGCTCCGTGACAGGAGGGCGGCGGGCCTCTCTCATTACTGGGTGCAGCCGAGTGGAAAGGGGGCCGGGGCGGCAGACGGGGAGCGGGCGGCTGCCTCGGTGCGTGCCAGTGCGTGGGCTTCAGGCCCAGCTCCTGGTGAGACCCGACCTCCACACAGGTGCCCTGACTACGGCAGCCTCCTGGACGGGGTGGACGGTGGACACCGCTCCGTGGGTGGTGAGCGACCCTGAACCCCATGTATTTCCCCAGAGATAACCAGGAAAGACACACGGGGCATCGGAGGCCAAAGGGCCGTGAGCCATCATCTCGTCCTGTCCCCATCCCAGCGGAAGGGAAAACTGAGGCAGGCAGAGAACAGGAACCCGAAAGTCAAGAACGGAGGGGCTGAGCTGAATCAGAAACCAGGGTCTCTGGATGCCCATCCCACTGGGACCCCAAGGCATAGAAAGCTGTGCTGCTTTTGTGTTGGGCTAGAAAACATTAAGTAGTTTGCAGCTGAAAAGAAATATGTACAAACAAAAGTGATCTTCCCCTGGGCTGGCAAAGATGGGGGAGCAGTGGCCTCATTTCTTGAGCCAGCCTGTAGGGGCTGAATGTTTGTGTTCCCCAAAATGCATGCGTTGAAACCCTAATGCCCAGTGACATGGTATTTGGAGGTGGGGGCTTTGGGAGGGAATTAGGGTTAGATGAGGACATGAGGGTGGGGCCCCACGATGGGATTAGTGTCCTTCTAAGGAGAGAAAGAGAAACGAGAGCTCTCTGTCACAGGAGCACACGAGGAGATGACAACCACTTGTGAGCCAGGCGAGAGCTCCCAGCAGGAGCTGAATCTGTTGGCATCTTGGTCTTAGACTTCCCAGCCTGCAGAACTGTGAGAAATAAATGCAGCTGTTGTTTAAGCCACTGGGTCTATGGTGTTTTGTTACAGCTGCTGAGAAGACTAACACATAGCCCTTAGAAGAAATATTAAGTTTCTGCTGTGTAAATCTTCCTGGGAGTAGTGCTCACCTGTCTCCTGGATTCAGGCAGGTGACATCAACCTATGAAGCAGGTGTACCGAGAGGGACTGCAGCCAGAGGCCGCGTGAGCGGTCTGTCTAAAAAGCCAGCTGCTGACAGTTCTGCAGATGTTGGAGGTGAGGGACCAGAACGGTCTGCTCTTTTGCTTTTACAAGATTCAACCATGGATATTTTTGTGAAAACTCCTGATTTTTATGAATGGAATAAATGGATATTAGTTGCCACATAAGGTGAACTTGAGAAAAACAAATAGACTGGAGGGCAAGTCTGCAGAGATTGATGCCTGAAGTCTCTACTTTGCCCACAGGTGACTGCTCACACTTTTACAAAGCTCCTAGGATGTTTCTGAGATTGTACAGAGTTGCAGGGGATACAGAAATAATCCAGCCCGTCAAGTAGAAGATACTCATGCAAGGAAACCAACCACCAGGTTAGTGTGAGCATAGATCTGGCCACAGGTGCGCGAGAGCCCAGAGGAGAGAGACTGAGCTGGTGGAGGAGCAGCGGGCCTGTCTGGTGCGATTCCCCAGAAAAGGTCATCACCTTCAGGCACAATTTGGGAGGAGACTTGGGGTCTGCTGGGCAGGAAGCCCCCCAGGGACATGCATTTGAGTAGGTTTGCAGCAAGAGCAGGGCTGGGCGGGTGGGGGCACTCGGCCTGTGCTGGGGTTGGCACTGGGTAGAGTTTCTGAGAGGCAGTGGGGATATGCGCTGCACCAGCCAGCAGGCCCACAACCTGACGTCTAGGTACACAGCAGACTGTCAGAGTGGCTGCCATAAAAAGTCATCAAACAACAGTGTCAGGGAAGAGACGGAAAAGGGAGCCTTGTAGTGTCAAGTGGGACTATCAACTGGGGTAACCACTATGGCAAACAGTATGAAACTTCCTCAACAAACTAAAAATTGAACTTCTAGCAGTTGCACTTCTGGGCATTTATCCGAAAAAAACAAAAACACTAATTCAAAAAGATATATGCACCCCGATGTTCAATGCAACAATATTTACAATAGCCCCCACACAGAAGCAACCGAGGTGTCCATCTATAGGTGAACAGATAAAGATGTAATATTTCACCCAGTGGAATATTACTCAGCCATCAGAAAGGAAAAAAATCTTGCCACTTTCGACAACATGAATAGACCTGGAGGGTATTATGCTAAGCGAAATAAGTCAGATGGAGAAACTCAAGCACCATCTGATTTCACTTATATGCGGAATCTAACCAAACAAAACACACGAAAAAAGAAAACAAAAGAGAAACAGATCCATAGATACAGAGAACAAGCCCATGGCTGCCAAAGGGGAGTTGAGTAACAGGGTGAAAAGGAAAGAAACAGTGGAGGGAAACACACCCTGGCAAAGGGACCAAGCACAAAGTCCTGAGCCTGGCGCCCAGCAATGCCACACATACAGGCTGCAAGTTGGGGCAAGTTAACGGAAAATGAAACCATAGGTTTGGCCCAAGGGCTTGCTTTTTTGTCTTTCCTTTTGGACATGCATGTCCTTGTTTAACCTGATCATTTAAAAACAGACATTTCCGTGAGCCCTTGGTACTGACTGGCACTGAGGACGGCCTGGGGATGGAACAATGACTGACACACCCCTGCCTGCCAGGAGCTGATGAAAAAGGCGTGGGAGCAACGGAAACGCGGGCCATAGCTGGCTCTGGTTTCACGTTGCCAGTAATCTTGCCTTTTCTGAGTTAAAACGTTGCTGTTCGTGCCGTAGTCCTGGATAAAGCCACAGAACATGGCTTTTTCCTCTGCGCCCCACACGTACACACGCGACTGTGATTTCTATTTGTCCCTTACTTGAAAAATCTTAAAACCAGTATTTAAGTTGAATATTCCTAAATTCTTAAGTGCTAGGTTCTGCAAAACGAATTGTATTTCATTTCCCTCTGACTCAAACTTGGACGAACCTCGAATGGATTAACGTTACACAGGGACCGCCTGCCTTTTTACCTTACTGGTCTTGAAATCTTTAAATGCCATTCGATCTGTTCAGACACCTGAACATTGCCCTTGACACAACCATCCCTGAGATCTCGTTAACTCCTCGTATAGTTTTCATGCCTTCGGATTAAACATAATACTGTATGTTAAGTTAAATCATATCCAGAATGATCATTTACTCTTTCCGAATGATTTATATTTTACACTTTAAACTATTACTTACTTATTATAACAAACTATTTGGAACAAGCTGGCATGAAGGGTCATCAAGATGAATGATAAGAGCTCAGAAGGGAGAGGCTGGTGGTTAAAAACATGGATTTGAATCTTGGCTCCATCCCTTATTCCCTCTGAATGGCCAAGGGCAAGTCACATGACCTCTGCGTGCCTTGTTTTCTCACCTGAAATGTAGGGATGGTAACAGTGTTCGTTTCCTAGAATTATTGTGAGAATTAAAGGAGATATTACTACGTAAAGTGCTAAGAAGAGAGCCTGGCATATAGAAAACTGCCACCAAATGTCATCATCATCAATGTCAGATCTCCATCTTTCACTGCTGTGGCTGACAAGTAAGAAAAAAAGCACTCTTCAAGAAAAAGAGAAAAAATTGAGTTTTAAGAGTTATGCAGAGAGAGAGACAGAGAGAGAGAGAGACAGAGATGACCAAAAAAAAAAAAAGCAGACTGGAAGCATAAAGTGGCTCTGAGTCCAATGTTTTCAAAGGACAACTATTAGGAGAGCACAAGCCTTTGCACCCTCTTTAGTAGAGGCCCATAGAGAACATTTGAGTAAGAAAAGGCAGAAGGTGAGGGCCATTCCAAACACTCGGGACTGTTCAACTTGGCAGGGCCTGGTGCCTGTGGAACCAGAGTCCCAACAAGTGGCTCAATGCCAACCAGAGCCCACTGGGCCATGAAGGCACAGTGGTGGGGGTCAGAGACAGGTAAAGGTGGTGCCTCCTTCAAGATGACAACTGCAGCCCTGGCTGGTGTGGCCCAGCTTGTTGGAGCATCATCACCTGCACTTAAAGGTCATCGGTTCGATTCCTGGCCAGGACACATGTCCAGGCTGTGGGTTCGGTACTGGGTCAGGGTGGGTACCTGAAGCAACTGATTGATGTTTCTATGTATCTATGTGTCTATCTATCACCTACCTATCTATCAATCATCTCCCTCTCCCTTCCTCTCTCTCTCAAATCAATAAAAGTATATTTAAACAAAAAAGATGACAAGGGCAGACATGTCCCTGGAAAGGGGCCTGCAGGCCTAGGGAAGATGCACACACAGCCACCCTGACTGTTGCGGAAAGGACAGACACCAGCTGACAATGACTTTGCCCAGAGAACAGTTTCTCGGGTCACTCTGACTCCTGTGTGGGCGGCAAAGGATGGCTTCCCATCTGAGCTCAAGGAACCTGAGCCAAACCCTCCTCGTGTCATGGAAGACGGGTGTTTCTCTCTATAATGATGGTATTTTCACTTCCGAACTCCCAGGACCCGAGGCCCTTCACCCCTCCCACCACATAAACCCACATTTCACTTGGCAATCATGCGGATTTGTCCTGGTTTTTCCTTTGGAGAATTAGAGATAAAGTTGAGATCCTGACCCTCCTTCCTGCTTTGGAGCGGGAGCTGTTTCCCGAGGGACACAACCAATCCTACCTGCAGTCCTGACAATGTCACCTGTGCGGTAAGTAGCCTTCCAGGACCATGGAAAACGCAGTGCCAGGCTAAGCCGAGATAAACACCCACAGCGCAGCGCCTCCGCCCTAGGCTGCTGGTCCCTCAAGGGTTGGTGGCGGGACTCTGCTCACTCCAGTCTCTCAGAGACCCGGACACACAGCGCACCTGCTGACGCGGAGGGTGCGGGTCACCGGGCCGGAGGGGCCGAGAACCTGTACAAAGCAGGAGGGACTCCTAGAGCCCCAGGCTGGATGGGACACGGAGCTTCCACGGCCCAGGGCGAGGCACAGGGCCACGCTGGCCTTCAGACAGGAAGGAGAGTGCCCCATGCCACGCCCAGAGGAGAGGTCCCAGTGCCAGGGCGCACACCATTACTTATTGTGGGGCGGGGCCGGGTGGATCAGGAAAGCACGTGTGTGGTAAGGTCCAGGCCACGTCGGGCCGGACGAGAGAGGGCACAGGTGCAGGGGACGAGAGAGGGCACAGGTGCAGGGGACGAGAGAGGGCACAGGTGCAGGGGACGAGAGAGGGCACAGGTGCAGGGGACGAGAGAGGGCACAGGTGCACGGGACGAGAGAGGCACAGGTGCAGGGGACGAGAGAGGGCACAGGTGCAGGGGACGAGAGAGGCACAGGTGCAGGGGACGAAAGAGGGCACAGGTGCAGGGGATGAGAGAGGGCACAGGTGCAGGGGACGAGAGAGGCACAGGTGCAGGGGACGAGAGAGGGCACAGGTGCAGGGGATGAGAGAGGGCACAGGTGCAGGGGTTCGAGGCGCAGGAGCCGCGCGAGGACGGGGTGGAAAGTCCACATTCCTGACTTATCTGGGAACGACGGGCGCGGCCCTGAGGTCAGGACAGGAGGTGTGTGTACAGAGCAGATGGGAAGAGATGATGCCTGAACCGTGAGAAGGTGGCTGCCGGGCGGGGGCTTGAATCCCATCACTTTTACCCTGAAAAACAAAGCAGCCGAAGAAGGGCCTGCTCTGAGCACCCGCCCACGGTCAGGTCAGCGCGCTGCGGGAATCGCCGAGGTGGGTCCTGAGGACTCTGGAAAGGAGGGCACCGGGCCCTTCGTTTTTCCAGCCAACGGTTCTTTCTTGGTGCCGGGCCCGGGTTCAGGTCTGACCCAGGTTTGGTGCTCTCGCATCCACCCCCATTCTCCCACAGTTTAATCTACTGAACAGATAAACATTAAATTAGCAAGTGTATAAACATGCACAAGGAAAAGTCATGAGGAATGCCTGATGTTCAGGTGACTAACCTTTCCCAAGGGGATACGGCGAAGTGGTGTATCCGGGCTCAGGCCTCTTCTCGCGGCCAAGAGCCCTGATTCTGTAAATAATGGGGGTTCGTGGTGTGGGACAGTCTGCTTCAGGGGACAGGGCAGGGGCTTGATTAGAGTTTGCAAAGTTTGCTCAGGTCAGGGGGAGAAATTAACAGAAATATAAGGGTGAGCGAAAGTAGGTTTACTGTTGTGAGTACATGAAACATAGTTTATACTTGCATTTTTATTGATCAATTATCGTATTATTTTCCATACGAACAACTGTAAACCTACTTTTCGCCCACCCCTGAACTGTAGATTGCAAAGGGTTGCAGAAGTTACAGAGCCGGGGAGGGGAAAAATTCGAAGCCTAGAGAACACGAGGTTTGTATTTCAGCTGAGGGTGGTGCTAAAACAGACCTTACAGAGCTGGGCAGGAGCAGCCACATTGCAACATACAAGCATGTCAACTGTTGCTCAAAGGCAAGAGGGAACAATGCAGGGTTGCTGTGTTCCACTAACAGTGCTCTTCCACTGCCTCAAATGTCTGTGTGCCTCAGTTTCCCCTTCTGTGATTTTGGCTTGTGGGCATGTGACCAAGTTTTGGGTAATGGGACCTACAGGGGAATCTTCTGCAGGCTTTTGAGAAAGATTTCCTCCCCTGATTGAAAGAAGAGAGCCCCCCAACCTCGCTCTCTTCCCACATTGGAACAGAGAGGAGGGGGGCTGCCTGGGGCCACCATGGCCCTCTCTCTGGCTGGACAGAGATCAGCCAGATGGACTGAGGGACTGGAAGATGCTCCACAGCTAGATCCTTGATGACATTCTTTATCTGCTTTTCAAATGAAATCAGGCTTATCAGAGAGAAAAGCTCATGAGGCCTAAGGGCTGCGTAATGGAAACTCGTTACCAGGCTCTCGAATGGGTGTTTGACATACATTATAAAATGTGGTTCTCCCGGCAGAAGTCCACGGGGAAGTATAATTCCATTCAGCAGATAAGGAACCAAGAGTCAGGAAAACAAAATCACTTCCCCCATGTCTAATATCTCAAATGCCACACGCACGCCCTTGGGGAGCGGGGCTGGGGGTTTCTCCCGCGCTGAGTCACCAGGAACCCTGCTCTGCTCCTGCCCCACGCGTGCTCCAGCCTCCCAGACGCGGTCCTTTCCTGGGATGCGTGTGAAGATGGGGCTTAGGGGTGAGGAGGGGGGTCAGCATTTCACAGGAGGAGTCGGGGCAGGAGAGATGCCAGCCTGAAACTCTCCCTCGTAAGAGCTGCTGATGCGTAAACGCAAATTTAAAACCAAACCAAAAGAAACAACCCTCTGGAAGTCAGAGGAGCACAACAGGGCCACCGTGGCCGATCCCTCCACAAGATGGCACTCGGGTCCCTTGTCTTGGGTTTTTACTGTGATTTTATGCCATCGAAGAACACTGCTTATATCGCATTCCGCATTCTTCCCAGTTCACCGCCAGTCTTCGTGTCCTTCCCTCAAGGTCACGGGCATTAAGACAGGGTCCTGAGAAGCCTTGGGAAGGGGAGAGGTTGTGGGCTTATGTCTGGGGATTTAATCAAGGACTTCAGAAAACTGCCCTGCTACCAAATGCCGCTGATTTCCACGCTCTCAGATGCTTTGGCCTGCTTGCGACGGCCTCCTGCCCCGTCTTCCCTCCTGTTCTCTTCTCAGACTCACCCGCCCTCCTTCCCTCTCTCTGGACTTTATGTCTTTCACGCCTCACACCTTTCCTATATTGCTGCTTCCACTCTGTTGGCCCAGGAAATAAAATCATGAGGTTTGCTTGAATTATATAAATTAAGACTAAAGAAACAAAGGGCAAAGGACTCAGACACTCTCCAGGAATTCGATGAATGCCATGCATGAGA
The DNA here is from genome assembly GCF_054644295.1 of Miniopterus natalensis. Taxonomy (NCBI): domain Eukaryota; kingdom Metazoa; phylum Chordata; class Mammalia; order Chiroptera; family Miniopteridae; genus Miniopterus; species Miniopterus natalensis. Next base: position 196,998,230 of record NC_142081.1, on the reverse strand, counting down.
TTCAGCCTGTGGTCTTTGAGACATGACATCGAGTGGGCAACTTAGAGGCCCACGTTGCTTTCGTCATCTCATTAATAGCGTCTTTTTTTTTAAATGCTGACTATGCGCCAGACACTGTGCAAATGTTTGGCAAAACTTATTTGGTTTAATGCGCACTAAGCGACCCTGTGCTATAATTTTAATTATGTCCATTGCAGATGTGGAACCTGAGGCTCAGAGATGAGAAGTGACTCACCTCCTAGTACGTGGCTGAGAAGTAGCACAGTGGACTCTAACCGGGTCTCTCTGGCTGGTGAGGCCCGTGTGCTAACTATTGGGCAGCTCCGCCTTCTTTCTGGTCTGTATCCCTCATGAATACACCGCTAGGAAGCAGCTCAGGCTGTGTGAGGAGTTAGTACTATTATACCCCACAGAATCTGATTATTTCAGCATGAGCCGCATCTCACTACTGAAGAAAGCATGGAATTCTTCTTTGGAAAAGTCCACAAGCAACAGAAGTCTTGTTAACTTAGTTCGCAGGTTACTACCTGGAATGGAAACATGCCATTTTCGCAGCCACCCTCAGAACAACATACTTCTGCCATCTTAGGGGAGATCTGGGACTCAATTTACAGCCTGAGGTCCCCGCCCTGGGAGGAGCTGGTCTGAAAGGCCTGCTAACAGTTTTATTAGCTTTGGGTTCACCGAGGAGGGAGCAGTTGCAGGTGTGAGTTTGCAAAGCACAAAGTACCCCTTCAGTGAAGTCAGTGGGGCCCTTGTGTGTGCCCGGTCCTCCCACGCCCGGCCCCACAGCAATGTTTGTGTTGAACGGGCGCTGCCTTAGTGGGCTGAACGCTGCTGCTCCGGTGGCCTCAAGGGTTTGAAATACTTTTTCCCAAAGGGCGCTGGGAGTAACCCGTGCTTGCCTTCCTGACACGGGAGAGAGTCTGGCTCACTTATGAAAAGCACTGAAGATTCTGATTCGGTCCACAGGTCTTTCGCTTCTTTCAGGGAAAGATAAGGTTGCCTTGGTCGGATCCGTTCCTTAGCTCATCAGAGCAAACGCCCCTTCCTTTCCTTTCTCCTTGGACCAGACCCTGGCTAAGTCACTTCCCCTTCAAGATTCCTGGTCTCTCCCCTCTCTTAACTTCTTAGGGTTCTAGAGCTTTCGCCACAGGAATCGCTCAGAACTGTCGCCACAAGAATACGGATATTTAATAAAATACAGGACTTCCTATTAAATTTAAATTACAGAAAAACAGTAATTCCTTAATATTTAATGTCTGGGATATAACTATACTAACACTCTATGTCATTTATCTGAAATTGAGATTTTACTGGGTGTCCCCTATATTTATTGGGTAATTCTGGCAACTCCACACGAGAAGAATATAAGTTTTCTTGAGCATCATGCTAGCCATTTTATATTGGAGGTCTCCTTTAATCCTCATTAAAGGAGGATTAAAGAAAAAAATGGGGCCCAGAAAAACTGTCTACTTCTCAGGATGATAGTCAGAGTAAGCAGGAGATGAGAAATTCAGACAGATGTGCCTTCAAAAGCTATGCTCTTTCCCAGAAAGAATAGCTCCCAAACCTAATCTGGAACTCTGCCATTGACGCCTTCTCCCTTTCCCACCCAGGACACTGGAGAGAATCTGGTTTAAGACATAACTTAAGTCAAGTGCAAGCAAGTTTTTAGGGGAAGCGCCCGGCGCGCCTCCCCTCCGGGCCACTGAAGTGTTTCTTTTTCTGAGCACAGCCAGGCGAGCTCGCCGTTTCATTTCAGCTGCCTCTGCAGTCCACCTTCCTCCACTGTCTCCTAACTGCTGAGACAGGGCTCCGATTTACTCTTCCAAAGCACAGAGTGAGGGCATTTACATAAAACCATCCGCTGCACGGTGAACCTAATCTGCGGGAATTCTAGGGGAGATGCAACAATTCTCAAAATGCAGCCCGGAAAGTGCTGAAATGGAAGTTCCTGATGAATAAAGGAGACGGAGGGAAATGTTTTAAATCTAAATATATTTCTCTGCCTTATAGAAAACGTGGGCCACTCGGTCCTCCGGGGACCTCAGGAGTCTCCACCTTGAGCCGTCCACTCGCGGCAGGTGGGAAGTCCCGGCCCGGGGTCCAGGGTCTGCAGCCTTTCTTTCTGAGGGTCTGAGAATAGGTGCTTGACTTCCAGACCTCAGCTCCCTTTAGCATGAAATGAAGATGCTACGCGCTTCCATGTCCCCTGAAGGGCTGGGTACAGGAGACGAAGGAGGCGGTGGGTATCATCACACTATATAATAGTAAAGAATTACCACTTTCATATTTCTTATTCTTTTGTTTCATCTTTTCCATCGATCTTTACTTGGTTTCACTCTTTTCATAGCAGAGTGCTCTCGCACGGCCGGCCAGAACGGGCTCAGCGAAGGCCTGCACTCAGGGGCAGCTATTCACCCGGGCCGACCACATGGGAGTCCCCGAAACGGACAAGTGAGTGTCAATAAGGGCTCGGGGCTCCATCGACTTTGACTCTGTGGTCACCCTCCTTTGGCTTTTCTCTCCTTGCCTCTCTCTTTCCTTAAACATTCCTCCCCCCTTGCAAGCTTCCCAAATCCCCCCAGGAAGGATGCTCCCTCCTGGTCATTTTCTCAGCAACTAACTACCGCGAGCACAGCCAGTGCTGCAGAAGCTGTGGGAGAAACATCCCGTCCACATCCTGCTCTCAGGGGGCGCTACTCTGAAGGGGAGGCAGTGAGCGGGGAGCCCATGAAGTGAGAGATAAACAGAACTGTAACAGAGGCCCGCAGTGGACGGAAGCATTGCAGTGAAGGCAATCAACGGGCGACAAGGGGATGGGTTCTCAGGGAGGGCCTGCGAAGGACACCGGCAGAGGCCCAGACACGATGCCTTTACCCTCCTAGTAAAACCCGCTACCGTGTCTGCCCGCCACGCCAGGCTGCAGGGTCTTCAAGAACCAGAACTCATTTCACCTTGGGCACCACCTCCCTGGCAACAGCACTGAACAGCAGCGCCGGGCAGGTCCGAGCCGGGGCTATCAGAATTCAGGGGCACAAGTACATTTCACACATACAACACATTTTTTAAATACTTCGGTTTTTTTGGTGATACAAAAAGGAAAATTTGTAATACAAAATGTCTTTCCCGGGTAAAGGGATTAAGGCTTCAAACATTCCTCGCTAATGATCGGGTGCCGGCTTCTAGGTGAGGAGCACAGACCTGAACTGCTCCTGGCCCAAGTCAGGTGCTCGACTGAGAAGACGCTGAACGTCAGAGCTCAGAGCATCAAAACTCAACAGTAAAGACTCCTTCCCACACTCCTCGCCCACCTTTGTTCATTCATGCTTTCCAGACTTAACCCAGTGACTGGCACACGGTGGGGTCTCGATAAATGTGCTCAATTGTCAATTTCATTAAAATTAAGAACATAGTCTGTTATCATGGGTTTACTCACAATAGCAACTCCCAGAATATAATCAAGGGTCCAAACTCCCCCACCTAAAAATCTTGCCTGTGGGACCATGAAACTTGACTTTGGTTATAGTGAGTCAGAGACTAAACTTTGAGATCCTTGTTTTTACCCCGGTTCCCTGACACCATATGGCCCTCTAGAGATTTGTAATTATCCTTAGCATATCACTACCTAACACGGGGTAGATTTTACTCCTTAATCTCGCTTGTATCTGTCTCCTCCACTAGAAGATAAGCACCAGGGCACGGATTCCCATCTGTTTTACTCCCTGTAGTGTCATCAGCGAGTAGAACATCACTTGGTACATGGTTGCAGCCCAATAAACACGTGTTAAAAGAATAAAGTTGATCGTTGTAACCACTGACTGGAGCAGGGAAAGGAACACCACAAACATCTGTAAATGTGAAGGCTACTCACGGGAACAGTCTTACACTGCACTCTGGGTACACATCCTGGCCTTGACATTCTCCGTAACTGATTTCACTAAGTCACACATTGCAGCCAATTTCTTCTCTATCCCCCCAAACCAGAGGCCAGAGGTTGGGGGCCTGTGGGCAAATAGGAGGCCTACCTACAGAGACGTTTTGTTTGACCCATGTGGTATTATTTTAAAAATATTGAATTAGCTGCTGGTACTTAAAAGTCAGTAGATTCTATATAAAATTGTGAACTTACAGCCTATCCTGAAAACAAAAACAAAAACACACAAAATAGATCTGGTAATACTGGGCCTGAGGCCCCCCTGGGGACCCCTGAGCTGGGTCTGAGCCACAGTACCCCCCTCACCCAGGCCCAGGCCCAGGCCCAAGCCTGTTTCCAAGGCTGTTACACTTGTGCTGCTGAAATGCACTAGAGTCTGCGACCCCTGCTGGAAAGCTACCAAAAAACATGCAACGTGGAGGGAAAAAAAGTAAAAGATGCCCACTGGGATCTATTTCCGTTACATTCAGGCCATTCCCTGGAAGAATGCATTCATTTTTCTAGAGCTCTCACAGTTCCACATAACTATTGACAAAGTATGGCCCAGTAAGCGTTACTCTAACGGCCTGAGAAAGCTGGGAGCGGATTCCCTGCAGGCAGAGGAAGCCGAGGAGGCCTCATGCGGGAGGCAGGCCTGGAGGTGAATCGTGAGAGGCTGTGCGTCTGCTGGCGGCACATCAGGCTGACTCAGAGAGAAAGTGAGTTTACTGGGAGTCCAATTACCTCCAGGGATCAATGAGAAGATGAAAGGCCAGGCTTGGAAAGGGGCAAGGATGGAGGGAACCTTGGCACCAAGGAACATGCCAAGATCATGCCACGGGGACTGCACCCCTGGGATATCCTGGGACATCCACGTGGCTGCACGTGCCACTTCGTTCATGGCCCACGGTGGTCAGTGAGCACTCAACTGTCCTTGTGTTCTTTAGTCCCTCAAGACCCCCGGGAGCCCTATGAAGCCCCAGCTCAGGGCCTGGAGATACAGACCAGGAGCAAGAGCCCACCTCCCACTGAAAAGTCTCTCCACAAGAGGACGGCAGTGCCCCCTGCCTAAGAGCGCTGTTTGGTTGCTGGCCACCTTCCAAAACTCAGAAGTCCACGTGGGTTCGAGGACTCTAGGTGGAGGCGGGCGGGAGAAGGCAAGCCAGCACAGGGAGCGGAATGACGGACCAACCTGAACCACTCTAGAATCCCTTGTACCTTCAGAAAGTTAATTAACGTTTCTCATCCGCAGATCCCGGATCTTTAAAATAGAAAGGATGCCATCTGCCTGAGCACAGCCCAGGGTGGCTGTGATGATGCCGTTCAGGGATCCGTTCGCAATTTCAGAAATACTCATCAGATATCTATTAGGTGCCAGGCACTTAGCTCTGTCCTGGGCACAGACTCTGAACAACGCTGAAAATGCAATCGAGAGCCAGTACTTTATGCTGATGACAGACTTAGACAAGGGAGACCCAGGTCATCACCCGAAACTGATTCTGTGTCACCTTTCCCCAAACGGATACACTCATCTGCAACCTTCCTTCTTTTTTTGATTAATCAATAGCAAGCAGGCCCCTTCCTCCAAAAATATATTATCTTAAGACATGTGAAGTGCATTAAGCTAAAAAGAACAAAACAAAACAAAAACTCCTTTAAAACATTTTACTCTGATCCTAAAACAAGAAACAAGTGGTCTGAGAAGCAGTGAGGCCTGGTGCTGGTGGGTTTCAGGTCGAGTGTGCACAAGGAGACGCTGGCCTATTGTATGAAATCTGCTTCCTTTAACGTTCAGCCTTTGTAATTCATACAGACACCACACAGGCTCCAATCAGCAATGACCCAGACAAAATAAAGTTTGTAGGAAAGGCTAGTGAAGTAACCCTGTACATTCCCATCAGTGCTTCAGAACTGCCCAAACGCTTTCCATATGCATTTTCTCACTTCCTTATACTAATCTTTCCGTCTGTGTTGCAGAGGAAGAACCCAAGGCTCAGAGAGAGAGAAATCTTTTGCCTGGTGTGCTGGGGAAAGAAGCTGCCTCCAAATCCAGCTCACCCTTGCATCCCCCCACTGGAAAAGGGCAGCCAGGCTAGAAAGCACTGGGTCACTAGTGGGATTTGAAGAAAGAAAAATACTCACGCCAGAGTGATGGGGAACCACCCAGGTCTTTTCCGATACCAGTGGGAAAATGGAGGCTCTCCACAATGGCTGGAAAGTTACTGCTCTTCCCACCCGGCAGCTAGAATGCTGTAACTCCTCACTCTTCTAGGACAGGACTGTGTCTCATGCAGGGGCCCTAGCTGAGAGGCACAGCCTGGAGCCTGGTGTCTGAGCTATGACCCTGGGTACAGGCTCAGTTCCAGCAGGACATCAATACATGTGACTGTTCCGCCCTCCAAACTCAAACTCTAGCCCCAACAGGGGGAACTCAGTGCTCACGTGCGTATGTGCCACTTGGAGCGGATGCTGTGGTTTGGGAAAGGCAGTGGGCACTGATTAAGCAGTTTTACACCAGCCAGTCCATCTTCCTGGCCCCTCTCTAGTCACCATCACATTTTAATTCAAAAGGAGCTTTCACATGGCCTTTCCTTTCAAAGAGCTCTGGGGACTTTTCCAGTAAGAGAACTTCTTTTGACAAAGAAAGGACAAGCCCCAGCTAGACTGCAGAGGCCTAGTGAAGGGTCCTGGACATCCACACTGTGCAAAGCACTGCTTCAGACCGTGGGACCTGAGGCTTCACACCAGGCGCACCAACACAGCTAAGGGCCTTGGGGTGTTCCTGATTCCATCTGCAAGTTCAAGGTACCACTTTCTCACCCGTTTTCCATGCCAAAACAAAAAAAACCTCCCATCTTAAAGCTACAGTGCCTTGTTCACCAGGCAGCCTTGGCCTGGATGTGCAGCAGAGGAAAAACGCTCAAGAATCACCGGTAAGGGATCCTCATTCACGCTGCTGTCATGATTACCCGCTGACTTGAGAGTGCTTAGTCCCAAAGTTGTCACCTCTGTCAAACTGCTGATAGAGTCAGAGGGACCCACTGACTCCAGAAGGCTCCTTTCGAAGTTGGTCTTTCTCAGCCCAGAGCCTGGGGAAACCTTATGTAACAGAATGGTCCATTTCAATATACTATTTCTGCAGTCCTAAGGGAGGAAAGCATCTAAGCCCTGGAAATACAGAGCTTAAGGCGGGGGCTGGCCACTGAAGCGCTCATCTGGAATTTCACCAGGTCAGGCTTCTTGTAAATTGTTCCCAATTGTTACCGAGAGCAGAAAGCAGAGTGAGAATCCCCAACGCGGAAGGGTGGGCTTGACAAACGCAGGGAGGCAGAAGTTGGGTTGTCTCCCCCCCATTTTTTTTTTTTTTTAAGATGGAATTCCTGAAATTAACCTTCGAGTGGAAGTTGGTAATTGCGTTTGAACAAATTAAGGTGAGATTTGGCTACAAAGCGAGAACGCAAAAGTCAGACCTGAAGCATCCTGCGTGCCCCACGGGCTGCGGCCACCGAAGCCCCCAGGGCACCGGCGCCCAGGCGCAGGGGACGCGTCCGGGGCCGGCTCCCCGGCGGGCGGCGCAGCGGAGCCGGTGGTACCGGGTTCCCAGCGCTCTGGCTGCCAGAGGAGCGGGCGCACTGGGCTCCGAGGTCCCCGGCAAGCAGGGGGACCGCTTCTGGGAGCGCAACTCAAAAGACAGTGGATTTGGATTCCGCTCCCCAAAACCCCCCTCAAAGCGTCTTGGTACAAGTACTGGATAAAAATAGCCGGCGGATAACGCTGGGGGAGGAGCGAGACCTGCGCAGGGCGAAGCGAGGGAGCCACTGGTCTCGCAAAGTAGGGGGCGAGCGGAGGAGGGATGCGCCCCCTCGGGAGGGGGGCCCATGTGTGCCAGAAGCGCGGACGCGAGTCCTTGAGCGGTGAGACCTACAGCGCCACCCAAAACCGGCGACCAGCACACGCACCGGCGCCCGCACCCCGGCTCCCGATCCGCAGCTTCCCACCCCGCACCCGCTCTGCCCGAGGTCTCGGAGCAGGGGGGCCGGTGGGGAGCAGCGCGCGGTCCGCCGCCCCGCCCGCGAGCGCACCGGGGCCGTCGGGCTCCTCGGGGCGCCCTCCGCTCTGAGCAGGCTGGCGCCCAGCCTCCCCCACCCTCAGCCGCGGCCGCCACCCAGGGTGCTCGAAATAGAAACAGAGGCAGGAAAGGGTGCGGGGGGGGGGCGGTAAAAAGTAACTGGAATAATCAGGACCGTGCACGAGTGCCATGGGGGGGGGCCTATTTGCGGTCAGGCCGTCGCCTGAATCTCTATGCTCACGAGCATCCCCGCCCTTCGGGAGATGCCCCGTGTCTGCTCCACTCCAACCGAAGGCAGAAGCAAACCAGACCCCGGTTCCCCACCCTGGATGCTCTCCCGACCGAAGGACTTTCTGCTGACGGCATCCGCCGCGCCCCAGCTCCCAGCTCAAGGGGTACCCGGGCTCCGCGGCGCCCTGCGCTCCCGCTTTCCCCGACAGTGCTGGGGAGCAGAGGCGGGCGGGATCGAGCCTCCCACTCCGCCAGGGCAAAAAAACCCAGAACAGAAGAGTCAGGAACCCGGACACCTGCTGGCAAAAATGAAACAGTCCCTCCGGACTCACAGAGCTGGGGGGGGGCGCAAGGCAGGAGGTGAGGCGGGTGGGAAACCTGCACCCACTACACTCGCTCCAGCCCCGACTCACCTTGGGCCCTGCGCTTGCCCTAAGTCCCGGACTCCAGGTCGGGGCACCCCCGAGCGCCCCAAGTCTTGCCACTCCGCAGCCGGGCGGCCCCAGCCGGGCACGCTCCGCACTCACCTGAGCTGCGCTGCGCTCCTGCCCGTCCGGCGCCAGGAGTCGGCTCTCGGGCCGGGCCATGGGCAGCGCCGTCGAGCCCCGGCGGCCGGCGGAGCGAGGTTCGGGGCACCCCGGGACAGGTGGCAGAGAAGGGGCGCGGGCAGCCAGAGCCCTGAGAGCGGCGTCGGCTCGTGGCTGCCAGCGCGCCAGCGACTTTGCAGGCGGGAGGCGGGGAGACCAGCCCCGCGGAGGGAGGGGCGGGAGGCGGGGCCGCGGGGCCGCCCGCGGGGAGCGCGTCGGGCGCAGGAAGACCGCGAGCGCCCACTGCCGCCCGCGCGCTCCGCTGCTGCGCCGGGGCCCTGGGAGCTCCGCTCGCCGCCGCGCGCCGCCCGCCGGGCGCGGGACCGCCCGCAGGTACGGGAGGGGTCGCCCCGCCCACAGGAGCCGCCACTCCTCCGGTGACAGGACAAGGGGGCGGGACCAGCGCGGCAGGGAGGGCGGGGCCGGTCTGGGGAAGGTGACTGTGCCTCCGCCGCAGACCTGGCGCGTCGCGTCCACTCCCTTCCCGCTGGGAAAAGGCAGGTCCGAACCCCGAGGCCACCTCTTCCCCGCTCTCCAGTCCCTCAGGGTCCCCGAGACCTGCGCCCCTCCTTCGGGCGTCCGCACCCACCCCGCGTTGCCTTCCCAGCAGGTGACCCGCCTTAGCCTCGGATGCTCCGGAGCCGCACCTGCCGGGAAGCAGGGGGAGGCGGCGGGGCCGGGCGGGGCGCGGGAGGCCCGGGGGCGCGCGCGGAGCCCGCGCCCCGGCGCTGCGGGTCGCCATGCGCACGCCCTCTCCCTTCGGCTGCGCGCCGGGCGCCGGGCGCCGAGCTCCCCGCCAGCGCGGGGAATCCAGCTGTGCTTTGCGGGCCCACGGACTGCAAACGCCAGCCCTGAAACCAAGCGGGGCCTCCCTGCGCCTCCCCGAGGTCGGGTAGGCGGGAGGTTTTGCGTGAGAACCCACCAGCTTTAGGCAGTGCAACTTCAAGTTTAAGATGTGTAGGGCCGTGGGTTTGGAGTCGCCTTAGGAAGCTGGGCTGCCTGCTTACCGGCCTACCCCAGCCAAAGCAGGTCACCTCAACGGCAGGCCAGCGCATTGGTTTTTAATAAATGCCAAAGAAACATCCAAGTGCATTAATTCTTTAAGATGAGATTTCAGCAGATCTTCCACATCTTAGCTATTTGGAAGATAAATATTTGGAAGAATTCAGATACGTCGCTTGAGTTTTGCCAATCTTTCATTAACTTTGCTGGGTTTAAAAACACTCCCATCTTAGGAATGGTTCCCATAGGAGATTGACCTCTTTACTGCTAATGCTGCTGGCTGCCCTTTCAGAAATCAAAGCAATGACCAGCATTTTCTGGCCATCTGATAAAGCCAAGGCCAGAAACATCTGAGGCCAGGGCCAAGCTTTATTTTGGAAAATAAGCCTTTAGGGGTTTTAATGCCTTTGGCTACTTCTTTGAGCTAGACTAATGTTGACATGTCTAAAATATATATTTAATAAATAAAATATACATATTTATATATTTATATGAATTTTTAAAAAGTCAATTTAAAGCTCCACTCGAAAGAGCCTTAGCATTTAAATTTACATTAGCTTTAAAAGAAGTGCTTTTTCCCCCATTCTATGAAGCTGTATAAAACCATGCATGAGGTTGTGTGGGTCAAATGGTAGGTAGTGTAAGATAAACCTTTCCCAATTACTGGTGTCCTTAAGCTCCTACCAGCAGCTAAGCCCAGTGCAGATCATGAGTTCTTCAAAATAAGGAGCGGCTTTGATGTTCTAAGTTGCTAAGATTACTTTTCCATGAGAGTTCAAAGTGCTTTTGTGCCCAGAGTCTGAATCTCACAGCTCATTTGCCAGGTGCAAAGGGAGGCTGGCAGTGTGATTTGCACCCAGGGAGCCACAGGCAGGTTAAAGGATCTGCTTAGTCTCCCACTGCAAGTCCCCAAAAGGAACTAGGACGCAGGTCCCAGCCCTGAGTCTCTGTTAGAAGTTTCATTTGCAAGAAGTGACTCCAAGCAGATCTAGCAAGTGACAAGAATTTGAGGACTGGAATTTAACTTCTCTCATTTTTTCATTTCAGCCAACATTCATTGATCAATGATCGCTGTTCTTATGTTTTGATAAATAAGACAGTTTTAATTGGCTCTTTTGTTTTCATTTAGTTTTATGTCTCTGCCAATACATTTGTCATTTCTCCTAAGCCCCCTTCCTTGACCTCTTCTGGGCACGAATTAGATTTCCTAATAGGCATATGAATATCACTATAACATCAACATTTTAGTGAAAGTATCTGCTTAGAGATCTGTCTTCCCCACTAGATTAGAAGGGCTTTGAGCATGGAGACCATAACTTAATTATCTCTCCCAAAATCTTGCATGGTGTCTGAAACACAGTGTAGTCTCAAAAAAATGGGGGTGGAGATGGGCTTCTAAACTTAACTTCCCTCAAGGAGTCATGGTTTAGGTCAGACATGTCTCCATTTCAATTCAAAGCTGTCAGTGTCCAAATTGGGGCTCATGTGAGACATAGTGGTGGTCAACTGGAAAAGTCGCCATCACTCTTCAATGTATGGCTGGAGACCCTCTTCCTCAGTGTCACCAACTGGAAAATCAGAGGGTGTTAGTAGATGTTTATATTAGAACATACCAAAGTCTTTATTGAGCACCTGGTATACGTTCTACACTAGGCCAGGCACTATGGAAAGTTAAGACATCACCACTGCCCTGAGGGAGCAGAAAATCATATCTCAAGGAGAGATAAGACTAACACCCATGACCTATTACTACCCAAACTCGCTGATATCAGCTAAGTTGCAAATTGTGTTCTGCAGAAGATGAAGGCTGAAGGAGTGAAATGGAAACAAAGCAACTCACCTGTGAGTCTGGTCAACAATCAGTCATAAGACCAGCTGAGAGGGATCCAAGGCTTTTGTGCCAGGCACTGTGCCAGACAGGTTACATGAGTTGCCCATTTTGTCTTTGCACCAACCTTCTTAGAAACTATGATTTATTCATTTTACAAAAACAAAGCACAGAAGTTTAAAGTCATGGCGTCAGTGAGTGGGAGTAATTAGGGCACCAGCAAAGGAGGAGATTTATTCAAGGTAGATGCCCTTCCCATGAAAACTAATTGAGTGGTTTGCTTGTTTTCTTTTATGTTTGGTTGTCTTCTCCCCAGGTGTGTGACGGAGGAGGCCAGGAGGAGGGGAGCTGGGATGGGGGAGGGAAGAGCTTGCTCCGGGGCAGATGCCAGCATCCATAGCCCCCCTACTTGCCTGGGCTCCATGTGATTTTATCTGTAACTCCTGTCCGTGGGGCGCCCCTGTAAAGCCTCTCCTCCCATAACGGCCATTTCAATCTTTCAGGTTAATAGCTCGAATATTAAGCAGTCCAGTGGGATCCTTTATAAGCAGAGGAGATTGGGATCAGGTTAAAAATCCGATTTTAAGAAACTTTCCAAGTCCTGATTTAGATGGTGCACTAATGGCTCTTCCTGCTGAATCACCTGAAAGTCAAGTGCGTTTTTAAAAGGTCCTTCTTGTATGGGAAGCTTGATGGGTGTTGTCCAGTGGTAATTGTGTGTCCCTGTCTGCACAAAAGAGATGGTGTGTAGAATAGATGAGAGCGGCTATGAAACGCCACTGTCCTGGGGCTGTTGGGTAGAGAGGAGGGCGTTGGGTTTGAAAGATATTTTTCTCTCTTTTGGCCAACACAAAGAGGGTGTGACTACACTGTGTAAAAGTAGCACCCTCAAATAACTTCTCTAACTTGATGGTGCTGAGGTCTAGAGTTCTATTTCTTTTACTTGCTAATTAGCCAGAGCAGTGGGCTTGCAAGAGAGAAATGAGGGTCATATCCCCCAAACATGGGGTTTGTGAAGGATTCTGGTTCCTCCCAACTCAGCTCAGCCATCACATGACTCCCCCCTCCAGCCCCACCCCACTCCCCCGCCTTTACCTGTATGTCCTTGAGAACAATCCGGCCACCTATGATTAACAGATTGATGTTTTTTCTGAACACAGGATTTTTCTCCCTTTTATGACACCCATCTACTCCTGGCACATGTGGTTACTGGGTGGAATTATAACTTTTGTCCTTGTGGGACCTATCCTTCAACAAAATAAATAAATTAGCTAAAAATTACATATTATGACTGCATTGGTGTAAAGATGAGCATATTATTCTTATTTATTTAAATATTTTCGGCCACCTAGAAGCTAATTTTTCTTCTGATTTCAAAAGAAATGAAAGCATTTTGGAAAGGCCCTGAAGGGACCTTGGGCTCCTGTGTCATCTGATGGCGAGGTCGGCCCCTCGTAGGTGAGACGTTGCAGAGGATGAATGTCTCATTGAATCAGGTGAGGCGAGATGATAAAAATGCAGTTTCACACCCAGCCTCATAGCCCCTTTCTTGTGTTGGATAAACAACTCTAGACAACACACGGCTTTGATTTCTGATCCTGTGCCTGAGTTTGCCCAAAGAACTGCAATACTGCAGGCCCGAAGTGGCCCCCTTGTGCACGGCATTGGACCCTGCCCCCCCCTGGAATTCCTCAGGACCATGGGAAATTGGGGGCACCCTTTGATTCTAGGTTTGCTGGGACTAAAGCTGACTGACGCTTTGATGAGCAGGTCTTGATGCTTTTCTCTTTTAGGCATTTTTCAAGGATACTGGGAGGTTCAAACTCTTTGCAGAATTAAGAGAGAGAGAGAGGAGAGAGAGAGCTTTTTCTCTCTCCAGCTCCAGCCCAGTCACTTTCGTTGAAACACTGGGTGTGTCTTATGTAGCAGCCCTGTGGTAGGTATATGGGCAAAGATTTATAAAAATAAATTGAATATATAAAGTTATTTATTTTATTAAATTTAATAAAATGTAATCCCTTACCTGAAAGAGCTCACAGACATGCAAGAACAGAAAAGTTACCATTCAGTCTAATAATCACCATGAGCTCCTTGCCCTCTGCACACTAAGAAGGTCCGAGGAGCGTCTGTACTGTGGTTTTCACACTCTCACGTCTACCCTGAACTCTCAGCTTCAAGCCACATGAGACTTTTCTTGGAGTCCCCACTGAAGTCCTCTAGAGTGTGGCACTCACTGTTGTCCTTGACAATCGACAGTGCTGCCTCCCCCTTTCTAAGTCTTGGTTCAATTCCAGATTTAAAATAAAGCCAAAGCTCTGAGAAGTCTCTCTTTCCCCATTTTTGATACACGTTTCTTATGCAAGGGTTTGCAATGACACTCGCAGGAGCTAGCCGTATGTAGCTTTTCTACTTTATGGTAGTAATACGTATTTCACAGAATGCACTGACGCTCAGACAACGTAGCCCGTAAATGAAAAAATAATAGCATTTTATATTTAAAGTGATCAAGTATCACTATTGTAAACTTTACATTATTGTAAACTAATGTAAAGATGGCTAGCTTGTTTAGTTTCGCTAACTCTGGTACTTTATTTAAATGCAACCAATCAGTACACTCTGCTCCGTCCTTTCGTTCAGTATTGTGTATGAAATCCGGTCACTCACGGCATGGAGTCCGAGCGCCTTGTTCCGAGTGGCATGATGTTCTATGAGTTCCCTAAATGCCCTCAGGCTTCCCACTGTGGATGGCATTTGGGTTGTTTCCAGCTTAGGACTTTCCCAAGTCGGGCTCCCGCGATCACCCTTGTGCATGGTTTTTGGTTCACAGGTGGAGATATTTGCACTCACTCTACACCTGGGAGTGGCTTGTTACCTGCCCAGTTTGAGTGGTTGATGCCAGAATGTTTTCCAAAGAAGTTAAACCCACTCACTCCCAGCAGTAGCATGTGAGTTTCCATCACTCTGCTTCCTCCCAGCCCTGGGAAGCATTGTGTTTAATTTTAGTTATTCTGTTAAGTATGCAGTACTGTGTCATTTGGTTTTAATTTGGACTTTTGTGCAAATGAAGTTGAGCACAGTTTCCTATGTTTGATGACTACTGGGATATCCTGTTTTATGAAGTGCCTGTTTATGTCTTTTGCCCATTTTTGTATTATGTTGTTTATCTTTTTGTTATTGATTTATAGAAGACCTTTATATATTAGGGCAAGTCCCTGTATCTCCATTTTCTTATCTATGAAATGGGAAGACTAATAATGCCTATCTCACATAATGTTGTTATAAGGATCATATGAGTCAATACACGTAATAGCTTAGAACCATTGGGTGCGTAGGTTAAGTGCTCAACAGACGTTTACTGTGGTGATTGCCAAGATCACAGTGCTGGCAGGTTGTGGACACAGGACTCGCAAGAGGCCTTTTAACTTCCATTTACCTGCCTTCGTCTAGGACAAAGTGACTTTACCCTTCCAGAAGGACAGGAACTCACCACAGTCACCCTTAATGGTGTCCACCTGGGGCTCCAGGGGTAGCTTTACAAAGAATCGCTGCTGTCATTTTCTTACAATCCCCACGCTACTTTTAAGGTATTAAACCTGTTCGTGTCTGGCCGGTGTGGCTCAGTGGTTGAGTGTCAACCCATGAAGCAAGAGGTCAGGGCACATGCCCAGGCTGAGGGCTCAATGCCCAGTAAGGGCGTGCAGGAAGCAGCCAGTCCATGTTCTCTCTCATCTATGCTTCTGTTTCTCTACCCCGCTCTCTTCCTCTCCTCTCTAAAATCAATTTAAAACTATTAAAAAAACCAAACCAAACAAAAACCCTGTTCTTTTCCTCTGAGGAGAGCAAGGTGCGATTCAAGTTGAAAATTACCGAAGCCGCATTCACCTCACGCACTGCACAGTGCAGCTGGCGTTTGGCATATTAATTCCCAAAGTTTCAGCCGAATGATGTTGAACCAGTAGGTGAACAAACACAACGCCTCCCCGAACTCAGACATAAAGTGCATTAAAAATTAAAGGATGTGCAGTGTGATCAGTGAAGCCTTTTAGGCTACGTGTCCCTCTCTGCCCCATCCAGCTCCCCTCTGCCCAGCAGCCGTGCTCGGGGAAATGGGGACAATTCCTCTTGTTCCCCGTCGGGAAGGGAAGGGCTCTGCTCCCGCGGCCAAGGCAGAGAGCATTTCTTAATGGCAAACAAACAAACTCTAATCAGCCTGCTTTTCTGCCTGCATGTGTGAAATTTTCACAAATACATTAAATAAATTCTCTTTTGAGGAGGGGAGCGTGAGGAGAACCATAATTTCGTCTTTTACAACCCAAAATGACAACCTTCCGTTTGTTGTTTCTCACGGAGAATAGCTGCTGTCACCGTCCCCCTGGCCCCCCAATGAAATTCAGCGTCTTGTCTCGCGCTTCTCTCTGGACTCACCCTCTCCCCCCGGATGACCTGGCCCTTCCCAGGGGCAGCCTCTCAGCTGTTAAATTCCCTTCGCCTCATTTCAATGGCTGTAGAGTTCCCTCCCGCAGTGCAAAGTTTCTATATTTTTTCACTTGTCTCTCTGGGCAAGAAAAGCGGCCCAGGCAGATCAGAGCTCACTGGCCCACCAACCTGCGCCCCGGAACGTGCGACACTATTAAGAGTGTCCAGGCGTGGACACAAGGTATAGCGCTGTGAGCACGCAAAACGCAGCGTTTATTCTTGTATTGTTCTTTATTATTGTATTATTTATTTGTATTACAGCTGCCAACCTACTTTTGCCCACCCCTGAGTGTGTGATTAGAGTGATTTGAGAGAGGGAGAGTGGTTGGCCCAAGAGTGTCCCCCAAATGGTCTCCCCCATCCTTGATGGAGGCTCCTTTGAAAGAGTCGTGTCTTTCACAAAATCTTGTCCTCTCGGCTCCCACGGAATGTCTCCCAGGGTCTCGTAGGAAACTACTGTGTCTTTCTGCTGTTTGCTCTGGCCTCGCTGTGGGGGTTATGCACTGGCGCCTACTGTGTGTCTCTACCCCCTGGCGAGACGGTGCCTCGCTGCCCACTGGTGTTGGGGGCCGGCGACGTGACGTGCTTCCGTGAGACGTGAGCAGGCTAACTCGCCTGCGGGGGAGCTTTCTAAGGCAAACCATTTCCAGCTTTCTTTCTCTTCTTCCATTTCAAGTTCCTTCACCCCGGTTCCCAGGATGAGACCACGTGGAGCCACGGGGACTCAGCTGGAAAGGAGGCTGCGTGGGACACCAGCAAGAACCAAGTGTCTGAGGGTGGGGACCTGCTGTCACATCCAGTCTTTCCTTGAAACTGTTTTGTTCACTCGTCTTATTGAAGGGATGTTTCTTGAAGACAGGGAAGGCACCTTCTTTGGTGAGCATCTGTCTAGTTAGGTGCTTGGCAGGCGGCGGAACTGATAAATGTTTGTTGAGTGACAAAGGACTCAGTGAAGACCTCCAGGGATGAGTATCTGTCCTTCACTGTGGCAGCTCTGCCCGCTGGGAGATTATCACCCTGAGCAGAAATCCGATCCTCCGGGCCTTCCATTACGGGCACTGGCCCTGTTCCTTGGGTTCATGTAAAAATTCCAATGCCTCATCTGTAGTACAGCCTTCTGGAGTTTTAAGACAATGCTACTACCCACTTCGGGAGTTTGCAGTTACCGATGGACTATTTCTGTCATCATTGTTTCATTGTCTTCCACGAGTCCAGCCCCCTCCACCTCCTGGGGACGCCCCTTGGCAGGTGCTCTAACCTACCCATGTCTCTCCTAGGATGTGGGGTATGGAATTAGCCTCAGCCCCCGTGTGGAGTCAGAGCACCACAAGTGAGAAAGGGTCACCTCCTCTGGGCCAGCCCTCTATCTGGACTAATTACACAGGCTAACAGAGCCTTTGCTGTATTTGGCAGCCACTTCTCGATGCTGACTCATATGGAGTCAACCCAATCCCTTAAGCCTTATTTACAAGCCTTTATTGCCAAGCTCTGCCTCAACTTGTGCAGTGGGTTTAGGGAACCCAAATGTACATCCTAACGCTTTTCTTTATTAAATTTTCCACCTCATTTTACTTGGTTCATAGGTCCTGTCTGTTTGGGAAAAGAAAGGCTTTATTTCTGAGATTGGGCATTCAGCTACGAGCCACCACACAGGAGAATTACCAGGTCCCATCAACTCTGGCATGACTAGGGACCCCATCATCTGGTCCAGGAGCCTGTACTTGACTGAATCACATACTACGGTGTCTTTATTTATATTCAGGAGAACAGAAGGGTAGCATTGAGATCTAGCACCAACAAGCATCTTTTATTTATGTGTGACACTCGGCTCCCATGATCTCCACCTCCTAGTATTCATGCTGTTGCTAAGTTCCTTTGCTTGAGTGTGGCTGTGTCCTCTAACTTGCATCAAACTCCTAGAATATGGCAAAAGTGATAGATGTGATTGCATGTCCATGATTATATCACATGAGGCTGTAACATTGTTGGGCTAGGAGACTCTCCCTCGCTGGCTATGAAGAAGGATGTGTGTTGGGAGCAGCCCTGTGGAGGAAAGAAAGGAACTGAGGGCAGCTTCTAAGTGACAGTCAGCAAGACACTGAGGTCCTCAGTCTAACAGCCTGAGAGAGTGGATGCTGCCAACAGTCACATGGGCCTGGAGGGGGGTCCTTCCCCAGTTGAACCTTGAAGTGAGACTGCAGCCCTGGCCAACCCCTTGATTGCAGTTTTCAGATGAGACTCTGAAGCAGAGAGCCCAACAATTCAGGCCTGGACTCCTAATCCACGGAAACTGTGTTATGATAAATGTGTGTTTCATAAGCAGCTAAGTTTGTTGCAGATTGTTACTCAGCAATATGAAACTAATATTCCATGAAATCAGGTGATAGAAACCAAATTCAGCTGGAAGCCCATGACATCATGAAGCCCAGAAAACACACCCATTGTCTCTTTTTGGCAGGTTGAGTCAACTTATAGAACCTTAGATGAATCCCATGTACCACAATACCAGGATGTGAAAGGCCACCTAATATCCAACCTCAGACAATAGAGATTTTTCTCTAGTATTTGCGCAGCATGACCTTCTCACCTACCTCATTCAATGGTCCGGGTCTCTTCTTTACCTACCCTTTGGCTCCCTTGGTTCTGTAACCAGGCCTGAGTGTTTGGTTCCTGCCCTCCCAGTGTCCGAATTCTGATTCTCTATTGATCAGGGTTCCAAGTCTTGATCTCTCCCTCACTCTCATTGGGAGGCATTTCCGCCTTGGTTCTGTTACACCTGTATCTTCCAGGCCTGGTTCTCCCAGACCTCCCGCCAAAGGAGAAGCATCTAATGTCCTAGGCCCCTTAATGGAGACCTGCAGCCAGTAGTGTGACCTTCAACACAATAATAGATATTGGTGATGTCAGTGGGGTCACCCCAGGCATTAGGTTTTTTCCACTAGGGCTCTTTTCCTTTCCTAGCACCAGCCTTGCCATCATCATATTAAAATTCTGTGCTCATCTGCACATATAAAAAGAAACTTGTAAGTACCAGTGACTAAGAGTCACCTGCATACATGTACTGATGGCCCATTGGTGGATGACCCCAGGCCATGGTTTGTAGTTCCCGGGAAAGTGCTTGATGTCATGAGACTAGCGTCAATCCTGCTTGTCATTTCCGATGTCAGAGATTGGACGCTGGTGCCTGAGGGAGAAGCTGATGACTCGGCCTTTGTGTTTTACAGTCATGCTATTTTTACATGCAGCTGAGCTGGCCAGAGACCGAAAGGGCTCCTAGAGTCCCTTCATCTTAATGTACTTTAAATGCTATGCATATACATATAGAGAATCCAGGAGCTTAGGTCCCACTCACTCAGGCTGGTTCTTTAAAATCAAAAGGACCTTTGAGTTTAGGGACATGGGCCCTCCTCTTAGACTTGACCTTTTCGGTTCAGGCCATTTCCCTTAATGCATTATTGCTGAGGCAAAACGTATGCTACGAGCAACTTGGATCACACCCATGGGAGGCCCTAGAATTATGGAGAGATCAGAAATGGGACTAAGCTAACTACTCATTCAGACCCCCAATTTTACCAACAGAAAAACAGAAACCCAGAAGGGTTAAATGCTAGATCTAATTTATGCTGTTAACCAATGGCAGCTTCCAGACTTGATTTCAGACGAGGTGGCCATGCTGTTTTGTGAAAGTCCATAAAGAGATGAAAGGCCAGAGAGGAAAGCCAATCACTTCCAAGTACTTGGAGGAGAGGTGACATGGAGCACAGGAGGCTGGCCCTGAGAGGGCAGGCACCAGAGACAAGGACAGACATTCTCCATCGCTGCATCTAGACTGTGAGGAGTCTGGACGACAGGTAGGGTTGAAAATAGTACCTGCTGAGCCCGGGGAGACCGGGGCCTGGGAGAAGTCAGGCGTGGAGCCCTGTCCCCAGGGGCTCCGTGTCGGACGGCGCAGCCTCTCAGACCCCGTTCTGATATTACAGGACTGTTTATTTTCTTGTTTCTGCTCCTGAGCAGCTAGTAAAAGGCCTATTGATTTTCATTATTTCTAACTCCAGCCTCGCCTCGGCTGTACAGCGGAGGAGTTAATGGAGAGGACTTTCCTGCCTGCGCTGCAGTGTGTGAAGATTACTACCCTGTGAGGCCAGCGGGGTGGTGATGGTGGGAACCAGAGGGGCTGCAGAGCGAAGGGAATCTGAGAAAATGAGGCCAGGGCCTCAGAATCAGCTGCGTCTTCCCCCAAGAGAATGTCTTTCAAGTGCCAGCCTTGGAAGGACTATTCATGTATTTGTTTGTGTACTTACCTATTTTGCTTGCAGTCCATTTAGGGCCGAGACTAAGGCCTCCTCTATCACCTTCTCCAAGACTTGCCATCTGCTCTCACAGTTCTCTCTTCTGTGTCCCCATAGCCTTCAGCTGGACATAGACACCCGTCCTCGTAACCCGCCCCCTGTCAGAGTCGGCTGTGGGTGGGCCGCCACCCTACAGCTTATGGTCTTTGTCACGGCAGGGAGATTGTCTTATTGTATATCACCCCCTTCTCTCGTTCCTGCCCCAAGTGGCTAAAATAGTGACTTGAAGGCAGCAGATGGTCAAGAAACACGTATTTTGCTAAGGAGATGAGGGGCACATTGAGGTTAGGCCTCTGTGTCGCCTCTGTGGTCCGATGGCCTGGCTCTGAAAGGTGGCCCCACCGAGTGCTGACCCTGTCACGCTGTCAGGATCCCCGGCTTTTCTGCGCCCAGATTCCTGTCCAGGAAAGGACAAGCTTAGTCTATGGTGCCTACTCATGGGGTGAAATGAGTACGAAGAGGCACTTCATGAATAGCGCTGGGAACTTGGCATCTGCAGGCCTGGCCTTTAAGAGGCCCCTGGGGAGGGAGATCACACGCACTGTGCCGCGTGGTCCTATCTCTGCATGTTGGCATCCCCCAGAGCATGGCAGAGTAGAGCCTAAAGCTCTGGCCTGGCTCTGTTAACAATCCCTGGTCCCCATCCTGACACCACTTCCAGCTTGATAAACCCCACATCTCAGCCCCCTTTCCCTAACATGTAGGTGGAGGTGTCCTGAGGTCCCGGTGTTTTTGCCTCAGTTTCCTTGCTTTGACTCCGCCACAAGTCTCCCACAGCCCTACTGTAAAACCATCACCTGGAACAGGCATCCACCCCCCTTCAGCCTCCCACTGCCTTCTTTACTCAATCCGAAGAGGCTTAGGATTTGGACTCTATCTCTGAGTACTTGATGACTGCCCTGAGAATTCCAGATTTTATTTTCTAATATGTTGGGCAGGGGCTTGGTCCCCGACGCCTCAGGGTGTGCAGTTGTGATAGAGGATCCTCTTGCTCTGGCAGGCGGTTGACTGGGAGGGGGGTTTCTTTGGGGGCCTGGTGACTGATAATCACCAAGGCCTGAGTCCAATGTGTTGAAAGCTTGTGGACATGTTTCTTTTTCAAGATAATTCATTCTGAAAGTGTGGTCCAGGACCAGCAACTTCTGCATCATCTGAGAACTTGTTAGATATCCAAATTCTCAGACCCCAAGACCTTCTAAATAAGAACCTCTGGAGCTGGGACCGGCAATCTGCATTTTTCAAGGCCCCCTGGGAGCTGCTGGTGCGTGTGAGGTCAAGAATCACCACTCTGGCCTTCACGCACCTCTTCTGGGTGGTACCATCGATGACCAGGAAGGTCCCTACTAGGTGTCTATTCGCACCTTCAGCAGGTCCGAACCTTTACAGTGGTGTTCTTCAAACCCATGTGATGACAAAAATCATAGGACAGAACTTCATTCTTGGGTTCCACCCTGACCCTCTGAGTCAGGGTCTCTGGGGGCAGAGCTGGGGAACTAGGTGTTTAACCAGAGTTGCAGGAGAAGCTCATCAGTGAAGTTGAGGAACCTTGTTGAAGTCGGGAGAGGTGGCCTTAGACTGCGGTGGCCTCTTTCTACCTAGCACGTTAGAGATGAGCAGGAGGGGTGGGGAGCCGTCGGAAGAACAGATTGCTATCAGATTGTTCATTCTTTGTGTCCCTATGAACTGGACAAAGCACAGCCCTGGCGTCTACAGAGGAGCCGCATGACGCGCCTCTCCTGGCGCCCGCATCTGTCCTTGTGATCACTCCCAGACCGCACAGTGGCAGCCTCTCCACCCCATCTTTACGTCCCTGTGTCCAGAGCCCCTTCCTAAGCGAAAGTGAGAATATGCTCAGCCCTGGTGTGTCAGCCACTCCAAGCAGCCGTCTTTCTGCTCCTGACCTTTGAGGGGACGGGGGGCGACACTCACTCACACATGCCCTCGTGTTCTCGGGCGGCTTTTCCCCCTTAAGGCCCATTCAGTCTCCGGGCCCTCATCAGCCCCTGGGTAATGAGTCCTGTGCTGAAACAACTCCTACCCATTAGTAATTTTCCCTTTGCTCTAAGATAAGGTCCAAAACTGTAAATATAGCCTGGCCCTGCCCACTGGGCCCAGGCAGAGGACTCTCTACAAACACCGAAGACCGGCTCCTGCTGACTTAGGTGAAAGGCGAGCTGTGGTTGGCAGGGTGCAGAGAGGCAAGAGGACCAGATGGTCACCAGGAAGAGCTGACCATCAAAGGCTGCATCGGGTCACAGCGGAGGTCAGAGCGGAGGTCACAGCAGAGGCGTGGACTGCTCTGCTCGGGCCACCATGGCGATGACAGTGATCTTTGTTCCCACATGAGTGCATCACCCTCTCAAGATCCAAACCCCAGAAGTGGCTGTCAGCTCGCTGAGCCCAGTCCACGTGCCATCCTCCTGTTGACCCACCACAGGGTGAGAAGGACCATGGATGGCTGCTTTTCTGTCTCACGCGAGGGGCAGGTGTTCCTCAGCTGGGCGCCCGCTAACAGGGGCTTCCAGGAGGGCGACTGGGACAGCAGGAGGGGAGGCTGGTCGTCAGCGAGCTAAAATTGATGTGTCTGCTACGCCGATTCTGCAGCTTGTGACGATGCAAATATTTGAAGAAAAACATAAGGCAAGATTCAAAAGCTTTTTTGAAATTAGTAGTAGCAAATGGTATCCTCTCCTTTCTTCCCTCCCCTCACTTCCCACCCACCCCACTCCTTCCCCTCCCCTCCTCTTCCCCTCCCCTCCCCTTCCCCTCCCCTCCCCTCCCCCTCTCCTCCCCTTTCCCTCCCCTCCCTTCCCCTCCCCTCCCTTCCCCTTCCCTCCCCTCCCCTCCCCTTCTAGTTTCTCTCTCTCCCCCCTCAACACCTCTCTCCTCTTACTGGCAGTGATGTTCTACTGCTCGATATTAGCAAAGTCATAGGTCCTTGGAGAAAGAGGTGGAAAAAGAATATTCTGAATTGTAAGAAAGGAAATTAGAAGCTGTGTCCATTGAAGTTGCCTAATCAAAGCTGCCAAGAGTTTTTGATCTTGTTTTGGAGTCTCCTCGGGGTCCTTCCCTTCATTCCACAGCAACCCAGTGCTCATTTAATGTAGATCCTCGGAGTGTGAAGGTGCCTCTAGCATTTAACCTGGAACTTGCCCCCTGGATATTCCTCTGTAAGAAATAATCTAAAATAATTGGGAAGCAGGTTTAAAAAGAAAGATGCTCATTTCAGCTTTATTTATAAGAACCTTCCAGTTGGAGACAATTGTGATGGGATAAATATCTACTTGGCATGCTCACTGTATGGTGCACCAAGCTTCCAAAGCACTTAAAACGTGTGCTCAAAAGCGAAGTGAAAAAAAACAACAGTGCATAAAATATAATTGCAATGTCATGAAAGAAATTAAAATAAAAAATCCTACCAAGTGAGAAAATAGATGAGCTAGACACACAACATCATTGCAGGACTTGTCTTTAGGTGATGGGATTATTGGTGACACATTTATTTATATTTTTTTAATATGCTTTTATTGAACCATGCATGATCTCCTGGTTCATAGGTCAACATTCAACCACTGAGCCACACAGGATGGGCTGGTGACACATTTAAACCACATTTTTGTTCGTCAGATTTTGCATTTCTTGAATTTTCAGAAATTTCACTTGAACCATGCATGTATTTCTTTACACCAAATAAAGTTTAGCAAACTACAAGGTGGCCTTCCTTGGGCACGAATGCCACGTACTTGCACTTTCTTTGTGGTCTTTGGAGATTACCACTGTCTAGCTGAGGTCACCAATGATGTCTGTCCCTGTAACCAAGTCTAGAAGGCATCTTCTGCCTCATTCGACAAACTCTCTTGCAGCATTTAATGTGGTTAATCAGTCCTTCTGGACACCCTTGTCTACCTTTTTCCGAAACAACATTTTCTCCTGGACACACACCTGCTTCTCTTGACATTCTTGACTCTTTTGTCATCTGCTCAGTTTTCTTTAACTGTTCTTCATATTCTGCAAAATTCTAAGTGCTGGAAATCCCTCCCACTCACGCCTTTGTTATCGAAGTGATCCTGTGCCCTTCTCTCTGGTCTGACATCATGTTGCTTTTGGGGTCCAGTCCTCCTTCCTCTGTGGTTGGGATCCACAGTCTAACTACTTCCTGGGCATCTCCTTTAAAGTATCTCTCAGGTATTTCAAATGTATGTTCCAAGTGGAATTCTTTATTATCTACTCTATGGCGTAGAGACTGAATGAAGATCAGATTGATTGTGTCAATTGATAGAGTCAACATTGGTCACATGAAATTTTCTTAGTTTTTTAAATTAACAATGAGTAGAAATAGAAGTTCTGATATTTTTTCCCTTGAATCTCAATGGCTCATCTTGGTTCCCTTCTAAAGTATATACAGGTCCCTTAATATCAAGTGTTTGAATTTGCCAAAATCACAGATGATGCCTTCTCTGGGCTGGTAGGATTCTGAGTTTAAACAAAAAAAAAAATCAGAAATGCAACAGAAATTCCTGGCTTCAACGAGACCTGGAAAATACAATGCTTGTATCTGATGCAATGTTTATATCTGATGCAATGTTAAGTAACATTTAGATAGAACCCACCTAATTCCTCCCCTCTGTGGAGGACACTTTTAAAATAAGGTCCTAAGATACCTGGACACAACCCGCCCACTCCCACATCATCGTTTATGTGGAGAAAAGCAGAAAGTTTTTACTTCAACCACTGATTACGTCAAAGTATTTGGAGGGCAAAAAGCATTGAATTCCAACAAGGGGCATATATAACTATTTCTTCACTGGGATAACATCAATGGGAAGTTTTTTCTGTGTTCCTTAGCAAAATTAAATGACGTGAGAGCATAATTTTTGGACAAATATTTGGTACAGAGACTCGAGAAAACCCTGTTCAAGGTCTACCAGTGTGCATTACGTCTTAAGGGAGAGGTGTAATTGTCTTGATGTATTTATTAATTTCATGTTTATTTTCTTGCAAAAGAAAACAAAGATCTGCTTACAGGATGAGTGTTGGTCAGCTTTGGGGTTATACAAGGGAATCTGAGCCAGGATCTTTTAGACTCTTGTTAGTCAAAATGTGATGCAGGAACCAGCAGCAGCATCTCCTGGGAGCTCATTAGAAATACAGATTCTCAGGCTCCGCCCAGACCTACTGGACACAATCTACACTGTCAACAAGACCCCTGACTGCTCATTTAGACACTCAACTTTGAGAAGCATTGTTCTAGAACTGTGAGTATTTGGCTTCCTTAAAACATAGCTTCCTGTTGCTATTATTAATCCAAATCCTGCTGATAATAATCTTGGCTATTTGCCTTTTACTTAATAAAAAATTACTTAATAAAAATTTTAAGCTTAGGAAATCATTTAGTGGACTCAGGAATAAGAAAACAATTCATTTAAAATTGGGCAAAAGGTTCAAAGATACATTACCCTGAAGAAAACTCTGGCGAGGAAGCACATGAAAAGATGCTCAGCGCCCGCGGTCATGAGAAGAATGCTGTGTGCCAGGGCCCGCCGAGCAGAACTGCAATAGAAGCGGCCGTCGTAATAATCCCCGATGGTGCTAAACTGGCGAGGCTGTGGACTCACTACGCTCTCAGACATTGCAGTGGGGACTGCAAGCTGCTCCGTCACTTTGAGTGACAGTTCGGCAGTGCCTTAGAAAGTTAAAGGTGCACTCATCCTACGATTCGTAACAGTCCTCTTCTTAGGTATTTGCCCAAGGAAGGAAATAAAGCTGCGTCCCACAAACACTTGCATGTAAATCTTTACGGCAGTTTCATTAGTAATCGCCAAAGCCTGGCCCCAGCCCAGCGTCCTACAGCCGAACACACAGGTGCACCTGTAGAACGGGACACGTGCCTGCCCCACCTAAACATGGGACGTCATGCAGACGAATGAAGCTGTGGGGGGCACATCCCGTCGTGGTGACCATGGTGACAGGGTAGGCGGAGGCCTCGAACGGGAAGCACCTGTGTGTGGCGCGAGCTGTTTTCCTACCCTGATTGTGGCGGGGGTTAGCCCACTCCAGGCATCTGTCACATGTCATAAAGGAGTACATAAAAAAGGGTTCTTTAATGTAGACATATTAAAAATAAATTTACAAAAATAATGCACTGTTTGCAATGTATGTGCTTCACTTTTCTGCCGTTCCAAAGAGACACGGCTCAGCCAGAGGCATCTCCCAAGGCGGCCGGGCAAATGGTGTCCCATGATGGCCGCTAGGGCAGCAAGCTGGTGGCCTTCGCCCCTCATCACCCTTCCCCCACATCGTGGTGGAGGAGCACAGGTTGATTGCTTTGTTTGTGCTTGTCCCCCCTTTTCTGAGCTGCGCTCTCCTCTCCTGACATGAGGCAGGACCGGTGACACAGCAGCGAAACGGAGCCGTGATTGGCGCACTCTGGTTACACTGCTGCACCCAAGCCTGCTTCGGGTGCACTGGGATGGAAGCAAAGGTGCGCCTCCAGTTCAGAGTTTGGAGGGTTATCCCTGGGAGCGGAGTGAGGGGGCCTGAGGGCAGGGCGCCCGGGGTCACAGCCCCGGTGCACACGCAGGGCGCCCGGCGTCACAGCCCCCGGTGCACACGCAGGGCGCCCGGCGTCACAGCCCCGGTGCACACGCAGGGCGCCCGGCGTCACAGCCCCCGGTGCACACGCAGGGCGCCCGGCGTCACAGCCCCCGGTGCACACGCAGGGCGCCCGGGGTCACAGCCCTCGGTGCACACGCAGGGCGCCCGGGGTCACAGCCCTCGGTGCACACGCAGGGCGCCCGGCGTCACAGCCCTCAGCGCTCGGCCTTCGTCTCAGGTAAGGGGGCCTTTCAGGCCCGATCTCTTCCCGAGGGGTGCGCAGGGACAGATGAGAGCCTGGCCCAGGGCGGGTGACTGCTTCTCCTCCTGGGATTCATTTCCATATTTGGAATGCTGCGTGCTCTGGTGGAGGGAGCACCGAGTTGGAAATCCAGGTGGCTCGGACTTTGCAAGGACTTTGCAGCCTTGGGTGAGCACCTTAGCAGCCTAATGCCTGAATTAACTCAATCGTTACCATGGTTGGTAATTGGTAATAAAATGCAATTTACACATGTCTTCACAAAGTCACCGTTTTAATCTCCAGGTTCAGATGGAAAGGCTGGCTGAGTGGGGTCAGTGTTTGGTTTCCAGGACTGGGGTCCTCTGGACTGTCTTCTAGGACTGGGGAGCTCTGGGCCCTCTGTCTTTCCCTCCACATTGCTACCGTAAAGACCCTCAGTCCACAAAGCAGATTTGACCCTGGACCTAACTCATTGCTGAGTCACAGAATTTGAGACATGGCCTTTTTATTTTTTGAGTTTAAAAAATATACACTTTAGATGAGTTGAGTGAGGTCCAGAGAGGGGAAGAGAGTGGGTAGAGGTTACTCAGCCTGAAAATTACAGACTTGGGCGATTAGACCGTAAGCTTAAGAAAGACCACTCTATGGGACCTGAATGTGTGCTTGTTTACCAACCCCCCCCCACATATACATATATAAGTACACATACACACACACACACATATGCATGAGGTGAACGGGAGCGTTTGGTCACCTCTAACCTATATCATATGTGGAAAATTTGACAGGTCACCCCATTTGTTTATCTGGACGATATTATCATCTTGCAATGTGACAAACAATGAAATTTATCGGCTCCTCCAAGCAGTCAGAGCAGAAAAGAAACCGAGACGATTAGTACAGGCCCTGAGCAGTGAGCATCGAATAGACACCACTTGCTTTCTTTCGTGACTGTGAAAATGACCATCGGCCTCTATAGAAAGGAGACGACCCACAGGCGTCATCAAAGAAGCACTGACTGAATGACTTTAAAAAAAACAAAACACAAAAAGACTACAGTTTACACGAGGGAGAGAGGAAGGCCCTGCCCGACTCTAAAATCTATCAAATCAGCCTCATTTCACGGAGCATCAGCCCTTCAAGCTTTTAGTTCTTAACTGCTTTTTATGGTTCTCAGTAATTTGACCGTTGTCATCATTTTAAAAATAAATATAATTGGTGCTCTGTGCAAGGATTGAACAAGAAGTGATGTTGTTTTGGTCAGAGAGAGAAAGACAGAGAGGGAGGGAGAGAGAGAGCGAGGGGGAGAGAGAGAGGGGGAATTACTGGGAAGGAAGGAAAGAAGGAAGGAAGGAAGGAAGGAAGGAAGGAAGGAAGGAAGGAAGGAAGGAAGGAAGGAAGGAAGGAAGGAAGGAAGGAAGGAAGGAAGGAAGGAAGAAAAAACCATCCAAGAAGTTGCAGGTGAGGAAGCTGTAAGACACCTTTCTCTACAGAAGAATGAAGTGTGTTTGAATGTGTGTTGGGCCTGCTGGATACATGGGAATAACTGCCCCTCACCCTCCTGGAGCTGCTGATTGCACTGCAGCCTCTGCCCCAGCCTCCCCCTCCTGCCCCAGCCTCCCCCTCCTGCCCCAGCCTCCCCCTCCTGCCCCAGCCTCCCCCTCCTGCACCAGCCTCCCCCTCCTGCACCAGCCTCCCTCTCCTGCACCAGCCTCCCCCTCCTGCCCCAGCCTCCCCCTCCTGCCCCAGCCTCTCTCTCCTGCCCCAGCCTCCCCCTCCTGCCCCAGCCTCCCCCTCCTGCACCAGCCTCTCCCTCCTGCACCAGCCTCTCCCTCCTGCCCCAGCCTCCCCCTCCTGCACCAACCTCTCTCTCCTGCCCCAGCCTCCCCCTCCTGCCCCAGCCTCCCCCTCCTGCCCCAGCCTCTCTCTCCTGCCCCAGCCTCCCCCTCCTGCACCAGCCTCTCTCTCCTGCACCAGCCCCCCCTTCCTGCACCAGCCTCTCCCTCCTGCCCCAGCCTCCCCCTCCTGCACCAGCCTCTCCCTCCTGCCCCAGCCTCCCCCTCCTGCCCCAGCCTCCCCCTCCTGCCCCAGCCTCTGCCCCAGCCTCCCCCTCCTGCCCCAGGTCTCTGGATGACAAGCACAATGTGGCTCTGGTGACCCTGCTCTCGGAGACCGTCTCCAGGCCACCATGCCTTCACAGGAAGGAGCTAAGAGACCCAAGTGGGCCTTCTCAGAGGACCTCCTCGCAGCTTGGGAACGTCCTCCCTGCTGCGATATTTGAAAGCTGGAGGAGGCTCATTCCCTTCACAGGAAGCTGACTGCCTCTGGGTGGTCCCAGGGGCACCTTGGAGAAACTGGGACATTACAGGACCTTCACATTTCACATTAGAGGAGACTGTGTCCCATCCACGCTTTCCATTGAACCTCACATTCTAGCTCTTAGTTGGGGGGCGGGGGGGGGTGAATAGAAGGACATTCAGGAGCCAGGTGGGATGTGGGGAGCTACCTAAAGTACCCAGGTCAGTTCCTGCAGGGGAAAGCGGGGCTCTGGGAGGAGGGCAGGGGCACCGGACCTTCTCCTCCCTCAGTGTCAGGGAGCTGGGGTCCCACAGAGACATGGGTGGGGCGGGAGGGGGGCATGACAGATATTTCACCTTTTAGGGATTTAAAAAAAATATTAACCCCCCCCTCGGACCAAATCATTGGGCTTTTCCATCACTGGGATGGTTTAGCCAAATCTGGCAGTCACAGGCCCTAGAAGAGAAACCAAAAGACTACCCAGGAGGAAGCTTAGTTCCCACCCGGCCACGAGTTAGCTTTGCGGTTTTAGGCAAATGACTTCCCCTTCTGGGCCTTTCTGTTTCTTTTAATTTTTATAAAGGTATTGAAACTGATCAGCAGTCCCCAAAGTCCCCCCCCCCCCAGCTCTGAGATCTGTTTTTCAAGTGACATCTGACGTGGGGCTCCAGCATGTGGGGCCAGAACAAGGAAGCTGCTCTAGTTGGCATGGCTGGCTGGGCTTCCTGCCCAGAGCAGGGCCCACCCCGCCCCTGCCAGAGGCTGGTCAGGGCATCGCCACAGCCTCCTGGGACATCCCCAATAGCAGTGTGCAAATGCCCGGGCATTTTATCCACAAGGGTCTCTAACATTCTGCAAGTCACCCCTGTAAGTGAAAAGAGACCATGCAAGGTAAGCACCGAGCAGAAGAGAAAGCACATGGTTTTGTGACTGTGACAACTGTGATCTTTGGACCAGGGGAGGGCCCTTGATCCTGACCAAAGGGCACGTGCGCTGCAGGCCTGGCTGGCACCGGGCAGAGCGAAACCCAGGCGCAGTTCCGTGGGAATAGAGGTCTGAGAAGGTGTTGAGCAGCCCAGGGGAGGGGGGGAGATTGTGATCTGAATGGCTTTTCTTACTAAAGCATTAAACACAGGAGCCAGGGCACCCCCACGGCTGTGGTCAGGACATCCCCATGACTGTGGTCAAGGCACCCCCACGACTGTGGTCAGGGCACCCCCATGACTGTGGTCAGGGCACCCCCAAGGCTGCCGTCAGTCTCCAGGCTGCCACCCCACATTCTTCTTATGGTTGGCTTACTGGGAACTGCCAGCTCCCTCTGCTGACCTGGAAGGATGACAGGGGAGCGACCTCCTAGGTGAGGTTGCCCACTGGGCTCCTGCCCTCACCGGTGGGATTCGTGCATTCGCCCCCCACCCAGCCAGGGCGGCCCCGGCTGCACCCTCTGGAGAGCCTGTGCTATCCATTCCAGATTCGCCACCTACTGAGTTCCCACTGGGCTGAGCCAGATTTCACAGGTGCTCCCACCTCTGGACATCCATCAAGGTGGCAGTCCCGTCCCCTTGAAGCTTGTCTTACCCCCGGGTCTGGGTCCCAGGTCCCGGCTGCCTGCTTCCATAGCTCTGTGCTCACTAGTGACAGCCACGTTCCCTGCAGTGAGACTTCCAGGGGACGGAGCCCGGGGCTCTGCTGTCCACAGCTCGGGCCCCAGAGCGCTTAGCATAGCACCTGGCACCTGGGCGCCCCGTAAGGACCGGCTGGAAGGGCTTAATGGCTCTCAGCACACCACGCTGTGGTCTCCAGTTACTCATCTGTCTTCCTGCTCCTGAGGGCTGGGTCCTCCTCTTCCCCTGTCCGACATCCATGGATGACATGCCCCTTCTTGTCCCAGAAGGAAATGAGCCTGATCTGTTTTCACATCCAGGACCCTGCAATGTCCCGCAGGGAGTGTACCCTGTTTCAACCTCCTCGCATCCAAACATGAAAACGGAGACGTGATTTCACACCCACAGCTGGTAAGAAGGTAGAGAGAGAACCCAGGTGACCCGCCCAAGACAATCCACAGCCAACGACGGGCCCGCGGTCATTGCTCGCTGTTCGTAGACACGTCGATTTGTTGAAAGGTCTGGAGCTCATGGAATTGCTGCAAGTGGGTGCTCCTTCTCTGGGTAGACTTTTTCCAGGTTCAGCAATTTTGACCTTTGCCATGTTTGTTTTATGTCTTCCCTCTCTCTTTATATATATACATATAGACACACATTTTATATGGACACATATATCTGCATATTGTATGAGTGCGCAAATTCTAAATTCTAAAACAATTATTTGTTTTCTGAACCATTTGAAAGTAGGTTGCATCATTCTGGCCTTTTACTTGTTAATATTTCAATTCCTGAGAATAAACCTATTCTCTATTGCCAATAATATTGTCATAACCCTGCTGGGTGCCAGGTGGGTGCTAGACTTATTGGGAGGATCACTTTGTGAGTTGCATAAATGACTAACCACTGTGCTGTGCACCTGAAACTAGTATTGAAGGTCAACTGTGCTTGAAAACAATTTTTTTAAAAAGAAAAGTATATTCTCTTGGCCACAATACTGCTACATTTAGGAAATTTAACGTTGTTACAGTACTTTTATCTAATCCACCTTCCAGTATTCCATATTTGCCAATTGCCCGAACAGTGTTCTTTACAGAATCTGATTTGTTCAGTGACCAAATCTGTTTAATCTCTTTTAATCTGGAATGTTCCTCCGTCTTTCCTACTTCCCCACAGAGACTTTTTTAAGGAATGCAGGCCCGGCCCTGGCCTCTTGGCTCAGTGGTTAGAGCATAGTCCCAAGGACTGAAGGCTTTCGGGTTTGGTTCCAGTCAAGGGCACATACCCAGGTTGCAGGTTCCATCCTGGCCCCAGTCGGGGAGCATGCAGGAGGCAACCGATCGATGTGTCTCTCTCACATTGATGTTTCTCTCTCTCTCTCCCTCCTTCCCTCTCTTCCACTCTCTAAAAACATCAAAGGAAAAAATATCCTTGATGAGAATTAACAACAACAGAAAAGAATGCAGGCCCTTTGCAGTCTGTTCTTCAGGGCGGGTTCGTCTAAGCTTCCTCAGGATTAGATTCAGGCGATATGCCTCCCTGGGGCCATGCTGGGACCTGACAGTGTTTCCTTCGCATGCGTCACATCCAGAGGGCTGTGACATCCACCGCTCCTCAGGGCTGAGGCTAACTCTGGTCATGCAAAATGTCATCTCTTTCCACCACTGTTACTGTTTTTCCCCTTTCAGCTAATCAGCAATCTTGGGGAGGCCCCTCGAGACCGTGTGCATATCTCGTCCTTTGTCCAATGCTCCCCAGACACGGCCTCCGTTAACGACTCTCGCCCAGCGGGTCCCTGCAGGATGGGTCGGCATGGTGACTTCGCCATTCCACCACGCTCCCTGTTTCCTATCGTGGGCTTTCTACCGCAAGGAAAAACTCTCTTTGAGTAGGCAAGGCCGTGCACTAAGGAAATTTATTTCATTGTCAGAAGGGGAGAGGAGCCTGATTTCTGGTGAGAACTCAGGCTGGAGAAGGGGGCTGGTGTGTTAACCCCAGAAGAGCCTGGAGAAAGGCCAGGGAGACACTGGGCATTGAGCATGAGAAGCGACAAGACTTGGAATTGTGAAGCCTCCCTGGTGCAGAGAGAGCCCAGGCACACGCGGCTGGCAAAGGCAGGGTCCTGTCCCATTCCTGCCACATTCTACATGGCCAACTGAGCAAAGTCTTGTTCCCTTTGTGCCTGTCTGTTCTCCCATAAAACCAGGGCCAACAGACTGATCTCATGGCATTTTCCTGGGTTTTAGACAGATGTTGGATGCAAAGTGCCAGGCAGGCTGCTTAACGTAATGTAAGTGCTCATTAAATGTCCCCTCCCCACCCCTTCCCTTCCTGTTGTTCAGATATTGCCATGGAAACTCACCTTCCTGCTTTCACTGAGGTCCCTTTAAAAAATTTGCAATTACTCTAAAAGCTCAGTGTTTTTCATCTGAACTGAGAAATTCTAAAGGTAATGATATATTACATTTTCTGCTAAAAGTAAATTAAATGCAGGGTTCAAGCAGACTCTGAACTCAACCAGGAAGTTTCCGAGACGCTTACATTTCAAAATTGTTTCCGCTATTTTTGGTAAAGTAAGTGTAACTATTTAATTATTTTGTGTGATGATAATGATATCGCCATTTTATTACCATCACTAAAATACAATAATAATAATTGCTACTTTGAATACGCAGCATTTGCTGGGCGCTTTTCTAGGTGCTTTACCATCACGGTCTGTAACCCCCCCAACCTCCTTGCTCTGTTGGTTTGCTCTCCATAGCAACTTTACAGACGACGGCGCTGATGGTCAGTGTCTGCGAGACCTGCCAAAGGTCTTATGGCTGAAAAGTGGCAGCCCAGGCAGTAACTATACTGCTTCCAGACTGTGTACACTGTCCCTCCAGGTCCCTCCTGGACAATGATTTCAGTATGCTGAAAATTCTGTGCTGTCCACGTGCCTCTTCTGAACTTGGCCTAGCATAGAACTGAATGTAATCAATCATGTAATTGAGGCAGAGGCAATTATTGCTCACCATATATTCCACCCCTTCCCCGTGCACGTTTCCCACTCTGCCTTGCAGTTAGGTCACTCTTGCTGGTAAAAGAAGCAGACGCAGAATGACACGTGTTACTTCCAGGCAGACACAGTTGCCAGCCATTGTGTTTCTTCCCGCTCTCTCTCCCGGTGTCAAGTGACCTCAGAAGTGACATATTAAGGCGGCTATATTATAAGATGAAGAGAGCTTAGATCCCTGAGTCACTGGATGGAGAAGCATCCAAGGCAAACCACGTTAGACTCTGTGTATGGAAGAAACTGACTTCTGTTGTGTGAAGCCACCAGGATTGTAAAATTTATTTGTTACTGCAGCACAACCTAGCCCACCCTGACCGATACAATAGTGAATCCTTTTTGCTGACCAGTTATCATGGGAGGTATATAAACCTCATTCTGTTGGGTGCCAAGGAGGCTAGGTGGTGTCACCTACCATCATTAAAATGAAAATGTAATGGCATTGCTTCTGTAATTGTGTTTAGGCAAATCTAGCATCCTCTTGTTCTTTTGGGGCGGGGGTAGTGTGGAGATAAAAGGGAAAGAATCTCTTCTTTTACTTTTTTTGAGATTTAAGTTAAGCTGAATAAACAAATTCTCTTCTCCAACTCAGAAGAACCAAGGAAGGATGACCTGAACGAGAAGCGGGTGCTCCTCAGGAGCACGTTTTAAATAATGTTCCCACCAAAGCATCTGCAAACATCAGAATCAATGGAAAGGAGTCACAGCTAATGAGATGTGGCCCGATTGGAGAAAATAATTTTTAAATCGCCATGGGTTTTTAAATCACCAGGAGGCTGGGCTTTGTCAGGATCTTATGAAGAATAGAGGGACTCCGCGATAACAAGGGCTGATAAGGCATAAATGCGGCCTGGCCCGATTCAGCTGCAAACGGCACATGTTTTGAAAGATTATTATAAGTGACTTTCAAATTTGTGTGATTCTTTTCTGAAGTAAGTTTTTGTTAGACTATGAAAATATTTTTCAATTTCCCTGGATGAGAAATGGCAAAAGAGGTTAATTAAAAGTCAACCGAAGACCACTTAAGCACTTCCGCCTGCAGTTTCTTGAGCTTCAGAGTTAAATAGCATAAAGTGTAAAATAGCTGACGATTATGATTCATGATTTAACTCTTTAAACGGTGTTGTTTTTGTTTTTTTCCCTCCTTTTCTTTCCTTGGCTTGATTTAAAATCCTATCCTAAAAGTTTGCAGAATTCTAGGTGTTCAACAACCACGCCCCCGTTTGAGTGAACGAATGAGTCTAAGTTTGCAAGCAGAGAGGGGCTGTTCCCGTCCCCAGAACACTCCCTGCAGGTTCGACAGCCTGTCCCCTGCCCCTCAGGCCCCCACCCCGCCACCTCCCCTCTCTCTGTTGCATTTTCCAGCTGTCACCCAGCTGTCAGGACCCTACTCATTCTGCCGATCGAGTCCAAACCCTTCTGGACATGGGCTGCCCTGCTGATTGCGAGGGCCTCTCCATTTTTGATTTTCCATTATATTCTTTAGGAAACCCACTCGGCTTGCATTTTTTATTGTATTGTGAATCAGTTGTGTGTGTCCCTAAGTCTCATCTCTTCCTTTATATTGTACGCCTCCTGGGATCACGAAGCCTGCCTGGTGCCTAGTTTGGGCCTGGTAGCGGAAGGAATGAGCAAACCTCCCACGTCCTGCCTACACGCAAGATCTACGCTCGGCCCTGTCTCCATAGGACGTTGCTCTTTCCATGAGGGGGGAGCAAGCATGTGCTCCAGCCCAGCAACAAATGCAGTGCTCCAAGGCCAAGGCCAAGGCCAACCGCAGGCTCTTGGAATCGAGAGAGACAGGGAACCGAAGGAACTTGTTGGCAGGGAGAGTCCTAGCCGGGGTTTCCAAGTGAGCAGGAGACATTTTCTGAGTGTCCTGTAGAAAAACAACATCTTTATTCCTCTGTAGAGTTAACTTTGAGCATGTATTGAAGAAAGATTAAGGATTCCCTGCAGTTACAGAGACTCTAAGAAATTGCACTCATTGTGGACAAGCCGTTCACGGGGCACAGCAGGTGAGCCTTACTTTGCCTTCGAAATGCCCTCAGAACTTTCCAGACGTGGAGGCTTCCTGTCCTCTCCAGGCTCTGAGGCTTTTCACATAACGCCCCTCCTCCTGGAACCACCCCTCCCTCGGCCGGGACAGCTTCATCTCCACCAGGAGAACTTCACACCTCTCCTTAAGCATGGCCTCTGTGAGAAGCAAGGGGTGACCTTTCCTTGTCTTCCTTCCCCAACCCCAGCTGAGTAACTGCGGCCACATGCGTCCTGGGCTTCCTGCGCCTCTGCCGACACCTCCCTGCTGCAATTCCTTATTTGACTATCCCTCTTCCCTCGTGGAGCCTCAGCTCTCTGGAGACAGGAGCCAAGCCCAGTCCCCTCTTGCCTAGCATAGAGCCTTGACACAGCAGGTACTCCAACAATATTTGTTGCAAAAAGACAAACGGTCCCCAAAATTTAGGCAGCAAAGAGGAAAAATCCAGGCAAATCAAACCAGAGTCTCATCCTTCAGTTACACCTGGCTGAAGTTGATCGTACTACTAAGGGGCTCCGATTTACACTAGAAATCTGCTGTGCAGTATTTATAGTGCAATGAATTTATTAAAGAGATAGTAGACTAGGGTTCTCATTTGTAAGTGAATCGTAATCCTTTTGGCTAACACGGGGTGCGCTATCCTAAAGGTTTTTGTTCAACAATCTGAACAAATAGGTTTATTAGAGAGATGTTCAGCTGCTGTGGCCCACACCTGATCATTGCTGTCCAATTTTGTCCCCAGAACGGAGATTGCTGTTTAAGTGTCCACCTTTCCTGAGTCAGCGATGCTTAAACATTGCTAATGTTATTAACACAAACTTAATGTTGTTGAGTACTTACTGTGTGCCAGCAACTGGACTAAGCAATTTGCATTAATTATTGGAGATCATGGCCTCTTTATGCGGTCAACACTATAATTATCTTAATTCATTAATTTATACACAAGACATTTATTGGGTTCCTGCCACATACAAGATGTTGAAATAGGCATTAGGGTTACAGTAGGGAATACAATAAGTATAAATTTGGCCCTCCTGGAAAGAAGAGAGAAATAAGAGAGAAATAATCACTTCTGTTAGAATTTAAGAGCTATAAAGAAGCATAGCAGGGAAAGGAAGACGGGGGTGCTGGGTGTACAGTTTTGCATACAGAGCTCAGGAAAGATGTCACTGAGTCACTGACAAGGGACGTGAAGGAGGTAAGAGAGGGAGCCCTTCACATATCCGGGGAAGAACAGTCCAGGCAAAGGAATGTCACACGTGAAATCCCAAGGTAGGGACATTTGGAGTGTTTGGGGGTCAGCAGGGAAGTCCATGTGGTTGGAAGACAAGAAGTGAGTGGACAAGGGGAAAACTGTGAAGCTGGCACCAGGTAACACGGGGTCTTATGGGTTATTTTGAGGATTAAGGCCTTATTTTAAAATATGTATTGAAATATATGTGACATACAACATTGTGTAAATTTAAAGCGCTCACCATTTATATGCTGTGATGTGATTGCCATTGTAGAGATAGCACCTCTATCTCGTGACATAATCATTTGTGTGTGTGTGTGGTTGGAGTAACAAGATCTAAACTCTTAGCAAGTTTGAGGATATAATACAACACCGTTGTCTCTATTTACTAACCCACGCATTAGAGCTCTAGGACTTATTTACTATTAGCTGTAAGTTTGTGCCTTTAAACATGTCCCCTCATCCCTGTAACCAGCATTCTGCTCTGCTTTTATGAGTCTGGCTTTTGTAGAGTTCACATATAAATGGTATCACGCAGCATTCGTCTTTCTAAAGGGTTCTCCGGCTGCTGTGTTGAAAATCGTTTGAATAGGCCAAGGGCAGAGGGAGGAAAACCAAATAGGCGGCTGTCGCAATGATGTAGAGACGAGGGACGTGGTTGGCGGCTTGAAACGGTGTTGTCCTCCTGCCGCTGGCGAGAACTGGTGAGGTCTGGGTGCATTTTTAGGTGGAATCCACAGGGTTTGCTGCCGCCTTGGCTGCGGGCTATGGGAGAATGGGAGACCTCAGGGATGGCACCGACATGCTTGCCGTTAGCAATTATGCACAGTCGCTGCTGAGACGGAGACAGGAAAAGGGGCGGGTTAGGAGGACGGTCAGAGGAGGGACTGGGCACATTAAGCCTTAAGTTCCTGTTGAATAGCCACTGGGGGTGTTGGGTAGGGACTGGGCACATGTGTCTGGAGTTTAAGACTGCTGAGAACTCGAGTCACAGACCTGAGTCCTCCACATGAAATGACATTAAGACTCCAGAAACGAAGTGGGCTTATCCAGAGACGAGTGTAGAAAGCAGAGATTCAAGGGCTGAGACCTGGGGCAGCTCGGCATTTAGGTACCATGTCCGTTCATGGAAATAGATGCTCAGACCCCACGGGAGGCTGTGAAAAATGAAGAGAAAGGAGGTGGGACTGGGGAAGGGAGCCTTCAGGCCACAAAGGAGATCTGACATCTCCCAAGGGGAAGAGTCTGGAGGAAGCAGGGCTGGGTGGCGTGAGCCTCTGACATCTGCCGCTTTGACAAAGTTGTGGCCAATCCAAGGCGGAGATCCAGAGCAAGGCTTGCCTTGGGAAGACCCCCACACAGCACTCCCCCTGCTCCGTCATTGCCTGGGGGCTCCTGGGGAGAGCATGACCTCCGCTCGAGTTCTGCAGCAGACCCCAGCGGTGCCACTGCTGAAGGCTCATAGCCAACAACACTGCTCTCAGCTGAACATGACATTTTTTTCTAGAAGAAGGTCTGAGGAGCACGTTGCCTTGGCTGCCACAGATATTAGTTTTACCCATGAGAATGCTGCAGCACAGAACGATTAGGTAACTAGACCAAAATCACACAGCAAGTAGGGGGATGTGAACCCTGGCGACCTCTTAACTGCAAGGCCAGACGCCTCACTCCACTGTGTGTATTTGAGAGTGTAAAATAGTAAATTCAATTTTATTTGGCATCATACCTCGAACTCACAGAACTGCTACATAGGTTTGAGGGGGCCTCCTATTGGGGGGAATGTGCGGATTCAGAGTCTCCCTCTTCTCTTTTTTCCCTATTTTAGCAGCAGGAACTATCTGAAGAATGGATCAGTGAGTACTTGTCTGCACTGAAGTCCTGACAGCCACCTACGTGGAGTTTGCCAATGTAACAGAGTCCCTGGGACATTGACATGTTCACACGACACTTCCCAGGGGCCTCTGCCTTGCCTCATGGCTGTGCACCTCCCTCTGTCCTGGGTGTCAGTGGTTTTGTCAGCCCACTAGCCTCCTTGCTCTGGGAAGTTCTCTTTCTCTACTTCATTTCAGTTGTTGGCACAGAGGCTACCATGATCCTACAGGGCTACTTCTCTGCTGTAGGTGGTGGTCCAAGGATGGGCCCCCCCAGCACGAGGTGAGCTAATTGCTACACTTGTGACTGGAATGAGCGCAAGTCAGTGTGTCTTCAGGGGTTGGGAGACATGTCTCCTGCTACGTGGAGGAAGACAGTTTATAGCAAGAGCGTGAGGACAATGCAGAGACCGTGGAAACCAGCAGGGGCAGAGATGGGGCGAGAGCATCCTGGCAGCATCCTGAGCCTCCGGTTCCAGGTTTTTTAAAGACCAATAGGTCCCTATGTTTCTCCCACCAAGTTATAGCCCTTTGGTAAAATGCCCCAAGATGTGCGTTCCTCTTACTTCTGCTCATTTGACGTAGGTTTTCGTCACCGAGAAACAAAAGTCCCAAATGACACACATGACTTGTCAAAAAGTCCCAGACAAGCATGTGGTCTGGTGCACAGCGACTTGTGGTTATGGCTGCAGCTCTGCGCTCAACGCCACCGCGACCTCACCCCGGGAGAGCTTGGGTCAGTCGTTCTACTTAGTGATGTCCTGCTTGATGATGCCTCAACATTTTCACCTACAAAATCAACACAGTTTTGTTGGGAAGATTAAATGAGATCATAAATGTAAAGGATGCAGCACAGTTTTTGACATAAAGTAATCAACTCAATACTGTTCTTCTGACCCCTCGTTCCTTGTAAAAACCATGACACAGTCTCCTAATTTTTAAAGTGTCCTTCCCTCTAAACAGCTAATATATTTGATCAAGCAGAGGTGTCCCATGCCGCAATTGTCCTTCCTTTTAGCTTTCTAGCCTCTCCTCATTAGCTGATTGCTCTGTCTTCCGATGATCTGGATATTTAGTTTGGGTAATAAATAGTGGTCATGATACCACATCAAACAAAGACCTTTCATTTTGGGAGCAGCCCTGGAAAGGATGTGTTACGGCCTACCATGGCGTCGGGTGACAAGCATCTTCCACCGTTGACCATTTCCAACTGATAAAATTGTTTCTCCCGCTTTCCCAGACAGCTAATGAAGTGGCCTGTCGTGTCAGGCCCTGATGCTGGATGGTCAGGGAACACCGAGTTTCTGAACCTGCCGCGTTTTATTGTGACCCGAGTCTCACAATGCAAAGCAGCAGCTGGGGCGGCAGAATTTGACTTCTCACCGGGGCGCACCTGTCTGGGGGTCGGAGCTCTGCCTCTGAGGCCGGGCAGCCTCTGTCAGGCTGGGGCTCCGGCCAGGCTGGGGCAGGGGCCTGAATTCTGGGCACGCCGGGTGGCATGCAGCCCTGTCCGCGATCTGGCCCAGGAAAAGGGAGTGGGTGGAAAGCAGGGCGACGGTGGGGATCCCAGATCTCTCTGCAGTATCCACAGGGCTCCCACCCAGGTCGAGGTGCGATAGCAGAACTCACAGGAATTTTTTCCCTTCTTCAGCACTTCACGGGTAGAAGATTTGTTGGCCCCGCAGGCCTTCGCAAGCTCAGCAGGTGGCTGTGTGTGTTTCCTCATGGAGAACTTGCACCTCTTTTGAAAGGAAGCTCTGTGGTTTCTCTTGGCAAAAGCAAATAGTGGGCATCACGACTCTTCCACTCCGGGGCAATTATGGAGTAAAATTAAGGTGACTGGAACACAAGCCCTGCGATCGCAGGACAGTTGATGTGACAACCCAGCAGGCTACTGAGTGAACGATGGGCGGGGGGCGTTGACGGTGTGGGGACGCTGGACGAGGGATTGACATCCAGGGCTAGAGTGCATGAGATTTCGTCACATCACTTAGAACAGAGGCAATTTGAAACTTATGAACGGTTTATTTCTAAAATTTTCCATTTAATAGGTGCCAACTCCAGTCAATGGTGGGTAACTGAAACCACAGGAAGAAACCGCAGCTAAGCGGACTCCTGCCCTGAGGAGTGAGGGCCAGAGAATTAGGTGGCCTCGGAATCAGATTTGGATTTAGATTCCGGCTCTCCTAAAGCCTAGCTACGGGGCCGTGCTCAGCGACATGACCTCGCCGAGCTCTGCTGTCCTCGGCTGCAAGTGAGGACGGTCCCCTCACCCTCTCGGGGCTGCTGGGAGCCATAGCTACGGGACACACACAAAGCTGGTGGCGGTGGGAGCTGGGTAAGTGCTCAGTTTTCTGCACCTTTCGGCAGATTGGAACAGCTTGGTGGGTGAGCCTTGCTGGATTAGCTAAATCAAATTAAATGGAAAACCCTCTTTCTAATTCTTTAATTTCATTTTTTAACCTTCCAAAAGCATACGGGGCAAGGCACAGCTGGTGCTCTGACGGAAATCTTCCATCTCTCTGGTGAAGACAGAGTCCCTGCGACAGCCCTGGCTGGTTGGCTCAGTGATTAGAGCGTCGGCCTGCAGACTGAAGGGTCCCGGGTTCAATTCCTGCCATGTGCAGGCTCGAGCCCCGGCCCTGGTTGGGGTGCGTGCGGAAGGCGACCAATCGGTGTGTCTCTCTCACATCGATGTTTTTCTATCTCTCTCCCCTTTCCACTGTCTCTGAAAAGCAATGGGAATAACGTCCTCGGGTGAGAATTAAAAAAAAATCCCTGCGACAGCTCAGAGCCGTGAGGAAGGCTTCATTTCTATAGCCTGATGAGTGGCACATCTTGCCTCTCGGCTGCTTTTATCTTGAGGTCAAAGAAATGATGTGATGCATTATCACGAGTGGCCGCCCTCCGCCCGCACTCTGCTCCCGCCGCAGCCGTCTGCCGAGACGGGGCCCCGGCGCCGCTCTCTGCTCTCCACGCGCCGCTCTTCTGAAGCCGGGGCTCTGGCTTTGACCGTTTCTGCCAAATAGCAACAAGTGAAGGGGAATTAAAAAAAAATCTTTGTTTTCCATCTGGAAAGAACTCTGAGATGTTTATTAATCTTCTTCTCTTCTTTTTAAAATTGTATTTTAATTTTGTAAAGCTTTTTAATTGGATGTATTGGGGTGACCTTGGTTATTTATATAGGATTCAGGGGTACGTCTCTATAAGGCATCATCTGTATGTTGTGTCGTGTGCTCACCACCCCAACTCAAGTCTCCTGCCATCAGTGTTCATCCCCCTTTTACCCTCTGCTACCTCCCCCACCCCCTTTCCCTGAGACTTGGGGGTTCATTTGTGACGACAGCATAGTCTAGCCGGTTGAAATGTTTCAGAAAAACAACACTGTGTGAGTAAGGCCGCCGGGATCCATATCTGAAGCAGATATATAACATTGGAACAGAAACTCCGTCGAATTCAAGATGCACATTCCGGTGGGTTCCAAACACACCTCCCCACAGGTACCCACACAGGGTGCGAAACGGGGCAGGGCTGCAGACGCTTCGGCTTAAACGGGTAAACGAAGAACGATGCCGAAATCGCAGAACACAACGGCCCACATTCACGCCCTCAGAAAACTCACCGACACAGGAAATGAAACTTAGGAGAATTACATGTTGGTAAAGCAGAAATCAAATTTGACTAATTGCTGTAGGAAATTGGTCCGATGCGCAGGATTAGTGCTTTGTTCTTTTATCGTCACACGGTAAACAAAGCACATAAAATAAACGAGAAATTCCATAGAATTAAATCGAGGATTTGGTGCATGTGCTACACACCTTAGAAAGCAGAACCATGACAGGTTTCCCCCGCGCGCCCCATCATTCAGGTTAAATTGTTTCTCAGGAAGAGGTGCCGACTTCACCCCGAGCCTAATCCACCCTGTTCCCTTTCCTCCTGCCTGGGCACACAGCGCCGGGCCTCGGCGCAGCCCAGTCTGAGGCGCTCGCCTCAACGTGACCTTCAGTTGCTGACTTTATTGCCTGCGGCCGCTGAATCTCTGAGTACTCATGTTCTTTTTTTCACAAACCTCTAGCTGGGTCTCAAGGTGTCACATTGGTTCTCCAGAATGAAGACCAGAGGAAGGTTCTTTTTTCTTTATTAAATTCTTTAAGAGAGATCTATTCTATTAGAAAATGAAATTCTTACTGCATTAAGTAGCCCTATTGATCGATGGTACTTTTCACATGGGTCTAGATCACGGATATGTTTCTCAACCCCCTTGAATAGTATATATCGCAATTGTCACCTCGGGTAAGGAAAATGAAAGTTAAATTTGTTTGAAAGGCTTTTGTTCACCTGTTGAGCCATTTGTCAAGCA
Source organism: Miniopterus natalensis (assembly GCF_054644295.1). NCBI lineage: Eukaryota > Metazoa > Chordata > Mammalia > Chiroptera > Miniopteridae > Miniopterus > Miniopterus natalensis. The sequence goes on along the minus strand of NC_142081.1, from coordinate 196,954,480 downwards.
CGTGATGATTAATTATTGAGCGCCAGGCGCGATGCTGCAAAGTGGCCGTGTATATAACTTTGGGTTGGAAAATTATTTTTCCTTCATAACTTTGAAATCCTTTTTCCTTTGTTTCCTGGAGATGCTCAGGCCTTTATTCCTTCGTAGATAACCTATTTTGTGTCCATAAGATTGTAGGCCCTTTGTTTAGTCATTAGTGTGCTGAAATTTTTTTTATTTTATTTTAATTTTATTGTGGTAGGAACACTTAACAGGACTTGATGGTTGTTTGGGCTACTTTAGATATCTTATAAATAAAGCTGCTGTGAACACTGATGTACAGGTTTTTGTGTAAATTTCTCGTGGGTAACATGGCAATTGCATGTTAAACTTCATACGATTTTGCCAACTTGTTTGCCAAAGTGGATGGACCTTTACGTTTTCCCACCAGCCATGTATGAGCGTGCCAGTTGGCCTGCATCTTCACCAGCCCTTAGTATTTTCATTTTCATTCATGTGTAGTCTAGTATTAGCCATTCTAGGGCATGTGTAGTATCTTGTGATTTGGACCCTTCCCTTTTGAGGATTCACGCTTCCTGCGGTTCAGGAAAACTGTATTATTTCTTTGGCAATGTCCTCCCCTCTCATCACTGTAACTCCTTTCCAGGATTCCTTTTAGTCTGATTCTGGCCCACTAGGTGGTCTCTCATCTCTTCTCTCAAATTCCTCTTTATCTTTTTAGCTCTTGTCTCTGTGCCATTTATTTCACTTTGCCTACAACCCACGTGTACTTTTTCCCTTTAATTTTACCCGCCGTATTTTTTTTTTAACTCTCAAGAATGCTTTCTTATCTTCAGGCATCTTTTGCCTGGCAGCTGATTCTTGTTTTTTGAAAGCAGTGTGTCCTTAGATTTCTGTCTGAGTACTAATTAGCCTCTGTTTCCTGCCTAGAACAATCTATTTCTCCTAGGGTCTTTTTTTCACAATTAGTTAATCTTGGCCTTTCCCCATCATGATTTCTTCACATGTCAGGTGTTTCTGTGTTGTCTAGTCATAGCCAGGAGTTAGGCAAAAGAATGTTTTCTGGAAGCTCTATTCACAAATGGGTACTGCGTGGGATCAGCAGCCTTTTCTTCACGTTTCTCCTTTCCTGCTCGTTGCTGTAGAAGGGGAAAGGATGCCGTCAATGTATATCAAGAATTAATGATGTGTCTAACCACTTTCTAATTATAACGATAAAAAGTGAACACTTACACAGTGTTTACAATCTGCCTGGCCCTCTTGGAACTTTCTATGTATTCATTTAATTCCATGACAGCACTGTCAGGGAGGCCTAGTGCTATTACTTCTGTTTAGAAATGGGAGCATTGAGGAACAGAGAGGTTAACTGATTTGCCCAAGTTTGCACAGCTAAGAAGTGACAAATCTGTGTTTAAAACAGCAGTTTGGATTCAGTGTCTTTGCTCCTGAACAGTGCACCCTCGGCTCTCAGGCACAGACTTTCTCCCCGAATCCTTCCAACAGATCTGTGAGCTGGACATTGTCAATGTCACTTCACAAAAGAGAATTTAGAGACCCAGACAAGTTCAATGACCAATCTCGTTCCACAGAGCTCATGAGAGGGAACTGTCTGACTCCAGAACTAACAGCATATTGCGTCAGATTTGTCCAAAGAATAATAATTTCAAACACTTACAAATAAAGACTTCTTGATAACTAAATCAATGTTTATTGGAAGCAAGATAACCTTTGAACTCAATATTTTGTTTTAAATGGTAGAAACAAACAACTCTGTCGCTAATGATCTGCACAAACTGTCACTTTTACTTTGGAACCAGCAATTAAGATCCAAAATATCAATTATGTTGTTTCTCAATAACACAACGGATCAATAACCTTCATTTTGTGTTCCTCTTAATTACCGCGTGGGGGTTTCTGCAGAGACATTCGGAACCAGATCTCGCATATTAATCTTCGCACGCGGCTCTCCTGCCTCACAATGGAGCAATCAGACCTTGATTAATGTCGCCGTTAAACTAACTGCTGTCTAATCAGCTGACGAAATGCTGGTTTTGACTGGAGTCCCCGTGGCCTGTTCGCCTGCGGTGCTCCTGACTGATGTTTGCTGTCAGAAGATAAAGAAATAGGACGCGAGACGCCCGCTGTTCCTCGACGTGAACTGAGGCCTTCGGGATCCCCCCTGGCTTTGGCAGGAAGACCGAGCCCTCGCTCAAGGTGGAAACGTAAACCACTGCTCTCCCCATCCCGATGCTTTTTGGAGAAGAAAGAATTTAAACCAATCAGCCAATAAGGAAAATGTCCCTCTAGAACTTCACATCATGAAAAGTGGTATCACCAGCCACCAAATTGCCCATAAAACCCCCACAAAAAACACAAAAGGAGAGTATACCAGATGCCTTCAGATCCTGAGATCGTTTCCCACCCCTTCACCCCCGGTTAAAAATGCGCCTACCGTTGTTTCTTCCCGCATTTCCACTGTCTTCGCGGTTAGCCACCCCTGCTCCACCTGCCTCCGCCCGCCCTTCCTCCACACTGGACAGTGGGGTCCCCAGTGCGTAGCTTCAGGCCAGGTTCCCTGCTGTCTCTCCGGCCTGCAGCTTTGCGGAGCCCCAGGTTCAGTGCGGGAGCCTCAGGGGCCCGGGGGGCCTGCGAGGGAAGCCTCCCTCCCAGCCTTTAAAGGAGCAGTTCTGCTATCTGCTTCCTGTATAAGGATTCTGAATAGCAATATTTCTTTGCAAAGTATAAATGGCCTGTAACTGAAAAGATTTGAAAACTGCTGGCCCACATGTAGGGTTTGAAAACATCCTGTCCTGCAACCCACGTGTGTATACCAGGCCATACAGCGACAGGGTGGGCGCCCAGTGAAGGGCCCTGCCTTCCAGCCAGTCTGTGCAATGCTCCCAATGCCAGGTCTCCCTCTAAATGTTGGGAATCTTCCCCACTCGCTCACCGCTCACTGGGCACTCTGGGTCCTCTCATGCCATCTCCCTGCATTAGCACGTTTGGGTTTCTTTGCCTGAAATGTGCTGCCTCCACTGGTTTGCCTGGAAATTCTATTTTTGTCTTCAAGCCTGAACTCAGAACTGCTTTCAGGGATGCCTTTCTGATCCTCTAGACCATCACTGTCCAGTAGGACGCTGTGCTCTGATGGAAATGTTGTGACCTACTCTCTCCAGTCCAGGAGACATGAGCTACATGCGACTGTGAAGCCCTTGGAATGAGACTAGTGCAATTGAGGAATTGAGGTCTTCATTTCATTTAGAAAGCAATTTTAATGATTTAAATGCCCATCCATGAGCAGTGATTATTGCATTGGAAGAGCAGCTCTGGATAGACCTACCATGAACCCTACTTTTGTTACAGCCTTTAAAAAAACTGCATCATGATTCATTTATATGGACATTCATTCTGCTGGTTTACTAGCACCTGGGGAACAGGACTGCGTTTCCCTGCATAACTCCTAGCACAGTGTCATAGGGATTCTCTGAATGTTGAATGAATAGGTGAAAGGAAGCAGCATATTCAAGCAGGAAATGCAGCATCTAAAGGTAAATTACAAGGGCTTTGCAATCAGATGCTCCTGATTTGGAGTCCAGGATCTTTCTCTCAGTTGGCAAGTCATTTAGGCAAGTTGCCTCTCCTGAGTGTAACTTTCTCTCCTGTTTAATGAGGATAATACAGAATTTCCTGTCCTTATAGTTGTTGGGGGGGGGGGGTTAAAGGAGCTATGGTATATGAATCATACACAAGTTAACGAGGTAACATCAATCCTCTTTCGAGATTACTCACTATGTACTTAACTACTTATACATTTTGTTCTAAAGCATGTTTTCATTACCTGAAGTTCAAAATTCTAATAATAGAAATGTTTGAAAAATCCACCCCCAGAAATAGCAGATTGTAATACATACAAATGACTCAAAAAACACTTTTGAAAGGGCTACAGCTGGTAAGTTGCAGACCCAAGTAAGCACAGGTGTGCTCCCAACTTCAGTGAAACTGAGTTCACCTCTCCATGGGTAAAAGTCTTTGCAGAAGCTTGCCAAGTGACAGGTGGTGAGCTAGACCAGCATGACTAATGGCGAAGAAAAGAGAAAGGCAGTGGCAGGGGGACTGTGGGTGGAAACACGGTAGCTTATCATTTACTGGGGAAAGTGCAGCGTCAAGAAGTACAGGGTCTTGGCTGACATCAGCGCTCTGGATCAATTGAAACAATTTTTTTTTTTTTTTTTTCGGGTGAGCTGTAGCCAGAAACAATTGTCCACCTTTATCATCACTTCATATGCCTAAGCACAAAAGGAAGCAAAAGCTGTGATCAGCAGAAGGGAATGGGCTACAGTCACCAAACAGCATTAGAATCTTGGTTTATATGTAGAGAGACCCTGAAAACACTGCAATGATTTACATAAACAAACACACAAACACATGTGCGAAAATAACCGCAGCTGCAAATGGAAACCAGGACTTCATCCCAGTCTACTCTAGGGGCCAGCGGGGATGCACCCCTTTCCTCCAGCTCCAAACCAGATTCCTACTTGCAGTTGAAGCAGAGTCAGGTTTAGAAAACCTGTTGCCTTTAATCTAATCCAGGCCCTTTAGTAGTAGAGTAACCTTGGTAACTTATAACTATCATTTACTTGCTGAGCTTGAAAGTTTCCACTATGCAAAATATGCAACACTGCAAAGCTACATTTTCAGTTTACAGAGGTTTTTCTTTCTTTTTTTCTTTCTTCTTTTGTGACATTTCTCTTCCATTTCAAATCTCTTTTCCTGTAGATCAATGTTCATCATATAACTAAGGACGACAACCCATTTCTTTATTGTTATTTTATTTCCTTATTTGCTATTTGAGGTATTTTTTTTATTATTCATACAATTAAAACAGAGTTCACCCTAAATAAATGATAATATCTTGCTGGACCTGATTAATCTTATGAGTCCCTAAAAGCAAGGAACTTTCTCTGCCTGGCAGAAGAAAACAGGTGGAGTCAGAGAGTTTCAAAGCATAAGAAGGAGTTGAGTTGATGCAGAATTTTGGGCTTTGAAGGTGGAGGAAGCCACATTAGAAGGCATGTGGGCAGTTTCTAGGAGCAGAGAGTGGACCTCAGCTGACACCCAGCAAGGAGACAGGAAACGCAGTCCTACAACCACAAGGCACTAGATTTCCTCCAAAGCCTCCGGTTAAGAGCTGGGCTGGCTGACATCTTAATTTAAATCTTAGGAGACTCTAAGCAGGGAACCTAGTTGTACTCACAGGGACTTCTGATCTACAGAACGGTGAGATAATAAATAGGTGCTATTTTAAGCCTCTAAAATTGTGACAATTTGTTACACAGCAGTAGATAACTGCTACGATATTCTTGCAGAGCACAGAGTTAGATTAGCAGGAAGGGAAAATTCCTAAATAATCATTATAATGCTTATGTGATATGTATTAATATTGAGAAAAACCAACATGTCCTGTAAAAGTACAGAGGATAGTGGGGCTCACTTTGCCTGGGGCACCTGACTTGGTGACATTTGACTTGGGATTGAAGTATGCATAGGAGTTTGGCAGCCGAAGATAGAATAGAAATGCTATACAGGCAGAGAAGACAACATCTGCAAATAGCCAGTATCACAGATTTGTTCCCTGGGACGCAGACTTGGGGATGGCGATTGGTGTACAGGAATTTTTTCCAGGAGTGTTCTTGGGATCTACACCGGTGGAAGGGGGAGAGGAAGCAGGACTCTGCAGAGGGAGAAGACGAGCTGTGATTCGGCCTCAACAATGTCTTCAGTCAGCACCAAGGGAAGCTCTGGAGCTGAGGTGGTTCATCAGAGATGCCCTGAGTTGGGATGCGGGAGTTGGCTCTTTATACCCTTGTGCTAATCAGAAATGGAAGAAGGCTGCCCTGTGGAGGGAGGTGTGACCTTGGGCAAGGCCCTGTTCTGCAGCTGAACAGTCCCAATGAAAGGTAATGATTAAGGGCTTTTTCTACCAATGAACATTTTTTTTTGCAGTGAGGCCTGAGAGGTTCACACAGAGGCATGCAGGAGTCTTGCCTGTTCAGAATAAGTGAGGAATTTAGTGAAGTGAGGATATGCAGAAAAATAGAGAAGATTAGTAAGAAATTAGACTAGAGAAACGGGCGGGTCTCAGTTCACGGAGTCCCCTGTGTGTCAGGCCAAACACACAGGTGTGTATTCTGTAGGGCACCACTGGAAGGTGTTTAAGCAGAGGAATGACTTGGGATGCGAACACACTTGGGTTTGAGATGTGGGAGAGAAGCTTGATTTTGGGATAATTTTTACGTATTTTATATTTATAATAGGTTCCTGTCATATATTTTTTCACTCGGGAAATGATGCATATTGGTGCCATCTACTAAGCTAAAGAAGTTGGATATTAGACAAGCAACTACACCAATAATTATTTACTATTGTGTTAAGTCTTCAGAAGGAGAAATAAATGTTATGAAAGTATATAATCAGGCAGGAAGCAGATGGGGCCCTAGTTTGGGAAGTAATTACTAGGGGAGGGATTGTAGAATGGGGATGGATTTGCTGATTGTGACAAAGGAGCTGCAGGAGGGGGAGAAGCAAAGGTTCAGAAGAGAGGGAAAAGCAGTAAGCAAAGCCAGGGCGGGGGCGGGAGAAGGCAGTCGGAACCACGAACCCACCCTGTCCAGCGTCCCTGCGGGAAGGAAGGCCACCGGAGATGCAGCAAGAGCCCTGGCATTGGTCATTGGGAAGCCCAGCAGATGCGGAGCCGCAGCCTCTCAGAGCAGCGTGGGTGGCACCGAGCCCCGCGGCCCGTCTGGGGACAGCCTGGCAGTCCTGCTCCTCCCAGGGGCTGACCTCCTGTGCAGTTTCCACGACGGCAGAGCCAGTGGGAAGCTCAGGCAGTGGGGACACTGCGGCTCTCGGGGGTGGAGGGCCAGCTGGCCAGGAATCTGGATCAGATAGGGAAAGTCTTAAAGTGACGTTGTTCATTCAGTGGGCACACATTTAATGAAAGTCTGCTAGCGACAAGCCTCTGCCAGGCTCTTGGACTCGGGTGGTCCCTGAAAGAGAGGTGTCTGCTTTCTGCGGTGGGTTGCATTACGCCTCTTCTTCCAACAGAGGCTGCCCCTGGGACCTGTGAGGTGAAGTTATTTAGATAAAATGCAGTTAAAAATCATGGGATGAGATCCTCCTGGATTTAGGGTCGGCTCAGAACCCAGTGACCAGTATCCTTGTAAGAGAACAGAGAGGAAGATTTGAGACACGGGCACATAGACACAGAGACGGCCCTGTGAAGACGGGCAGAGACCAAAGTGATGCACCTGTAAGCCCAGGAGCTTGGGATGGCCCGCGGTCACCCGCAGCTGGCCAGAGCCATCAGGCCCACTTTGCTGGCACCGCGATACCAGGCTGTTGGCTTCGGGACCTGTGAGACAGTGCATTCCTGTTATTTACAGCCCCCCAGCTTGTGGGAATTTGTTACAACAGCCCTGAAAGTAACACAGCCTCTGAGCCTCCACTCTAGTTGGGGGGGGGGGGGGGGCAACAAATAAGCCAGTAAATAAACGGCGACATCTGCACAGGTCTTCGTGAAGTTGTGCTTAAGAGCCGATTCCGGGGAAGTGATGCAGGAAGGGGTGGGAGGGAGGCACTGCTTGGAATGAGATATTCAGGGGGAAGGTCCCCTACGGAGGTGACATTTGAGCAGACACCTGCAGGGTGAAAGTAATAGTTCTGGGGAAGACATTCTAGGAGGAAGTGACAGAGTTGACGAACGTCCTGAGCGGGAGAGGTCATGATGCGATCATGGGACAGAAAGGAGAGAGGGGCCAGAGCCCGGGAGGAGGCTGGGGACAGCTGCCAGGCACGGGAAGGCTGTGGTTTGGAGGCTGCGTTTCCTTCTTTTAAATCCTCACTGGAAGATATGCTTAGAGAGGGGAGAGGGAGGGAGGGGGGAGAGAGGGAGGGAGGCAGGGAGGGAGGGAGGGAGGGAGGGAGGGAGGGAGGGAGGGAGGGAGGGATAGATACATAGCCTTCCCCACGCCCCAACCAGGGGTCACACCCACAACCCAGGTACATGCCCTGCCTAGGAATCGAACAGGAAACCCTTAGGGGCACTGGGCGAAGTTCAACCGGCTGCAACTGAGCCACTCTGGCCGGGCTGCAATTTATTAAGAGCAGAAGGGCTGGAGGCTGAGGTCAGGGAGAGCCCTGGCAACACAGAATCAGCATTTGTAGAGCCAGCAGGAGGCCCAGAGAAGGCATCATGTTCTCCGATCCTCACTCCGAGGACCCCGAATCAGACACCCCTCCATGAGCCTCCCACTGATCGGATCAGACTTGATGGATGAGGGTGGATCTGTTTGGGTTCACGGAGCCCAGTGCTTTCCTATTTGCCCAGCCCGCGCCGATACAGTTCTCGAGTCCTGTTTGCAAAATGAAACATGTTCATTCCCCGTCTAACTGCTCTTGGGGTTGTAATTCTTATCTTTATGGCCACACCTGCCAGGAGAAGTAAATCATTACGTGTGTGTGTTTTTCGTTGCCCCCCCCCCCCCCCCCCGGCAGTTAATTCAGTTAATCAAGTTACTTCCCTGTAATGTTTTGCAAAGTAAATTTCCAACTACCTTTAACCGCAAATGACTCATCACATTGGGCTTTTCAGTGCTCCATGAAGTCATTCGTCATCGATGCTGCCGATAAAGGTTAGCTTGGGCTAAGCGCTTCCTTGTTTGGAGCATTTATCACACCCTGCACTTGCAGCGCCTGTGAAAATAGAGGCAGCGGGGTGTGGACTTGTCCGTAGGAAGCGCAAGATAATGCCTGGGGAAGGGCCGGGCACTCTGCAGAGGCCCCTGTCGGCGGGGTGGGGGGTTCTTATTGGAAAAGTCACTGCGTGGGGACTATGTGGGAGGAAGGTGGGGACCTCATGTCTGGGAGCCAAGGCTTCCTTTGACCTTGGGCAGATCACTTGCAATCCCTCCCACCCAGGCTCCTCACTTGTAAAGTGCAAACTGGATCCTCTGCCCACAGGGCTGCTGTGGGATTCAATGAAATCGTGCCTGTGGGATGCTAGGCGACGCCTGGCCCACAGCACTCAGCTGCTGGCTTCTTCTACCTCAAGAAATCTGCCCGGCGAGGCTCCTCCACGGTAACAGCTGGATTCGGCTGTGATCACGTCACACCTCATGTCCCTGCCCTTAGGTCGTGGGTGGGTCTGCAAACTGGGGCTTCATATCTGGCCCACAAAAACTCATTTCCAAAAGTACACTTTTGTGTGTTTTTTCCCCCAAATATGTTTTTTATTGATTTCAGAAAGAGGAAGGGAGAGGGAGAGAGAGAGAGAGAGAGAAACACCAGTGATGAGACGGTCATTGACTGGCTGCCTCCTGCACGGCCCCTGCTGGGGATCAAGCCTGTAACCCCAGCATGTGCCATGATCGGGAATTCAACTGTGACCTCCTGGTTCATAGGTCAATGCCAACCACTGAACCACCCTGGCTGGGCCAAAATTACACTTTTGGGTTTAGCATCTCCCATTGTGATGTCCCGGGCTCTCATTCTGGTCCATCCTAATCCACTTTGTTTAGGGAGCAACCTTTGTGGCTGAGTCCTTGCTCTCTGGTATCCAACATCCACCCAACCCTTTGTTCCTGTTTAATGCTCTTTATCTATGAATTGACCTTCAGTGGAACAGTCCATTATACTTGGAACAATCTCCATGGCCCTTGGAAGAGCATTCAAATCACCCCTAGAGTCTTGCCATGGCCCACAGGCCCCATGCACGTCAGCCCCGACGAGGCTCTCTGCTCTCTTTGCTCTTGCCACTTCCCTTCCCATTTTTCATCCGACTCTTCCTGCGGTTCCCTGCCCCACCCAGGCCCCTCCCACCTCAGCCCACTGAGCTTGCCCTCTCCCTGCTGGGAACTCACCTTCGAGTCTGCATGGCTTGTGCTTTTACCAGCTTCCCATCTTCCCCAGGGCCACCCCCTTTCCTCATCGCTCTGTTTGAGCAGCAAGCTCCATCTGTTGCTCCCCACCTCCCACAGTCTGTTCTGTGTCCTCACAGCCTTTATGGCTGCGTTGTATATTAGCCACACCTTTTGCCTGGTTTGTCCCACGAGAACAGGAGCAAGACAATGGGAAGGACTTCCTCTGTTTTGCTTGGCTCTATATCCCAGCCCCAGAGAAGGGCCTGACCCACAGTGAGTTCGTTTTAAATATTTGATGAATGAAAGAATGCAGAACCATACTGATCTTTGGAAAGAACGCTGTCATGGTACTTGGACAGGGCATGGGGCAAACATTTAGTGAGCCAGGGCCGGTCCCACGAATGTTCTCTTTGGGTGATAACCTGCTCTCCCCATCAGGCTGCAGATGTGATTCCTCTTTTACAGCTGAGAGAAAACGAAAGGGGCTCGGCTGTTAGGATGTTCAGGCAAAAGGATGGCACACAAAGCACCTGAGTTTCTCTTACAGTCAATGTGCAGTAAGAGCTTGTTTAATGAACACTTGCCTGGCCGGCGTGGCTCAGTGGTTGAGCGTCGGACCTATGAACCAGGAGGTCACGGTTCGATTCCCGGTCAGGACACGTTGTTGGGGTTTCAAGCTTGATCCCCAGCCAGGGGCGTGTGGGAGGCAGCCGATCAATGACTCTCCCTCATCATCGATGCTTCTCTCTCTCCCTCTCCCTTCCTCTCTCTGAAACCAATAAAAACATATTTTAAAATAAATAAGTAAATGAACACTCAATTGATTACATAATCCAGGTTGGAAAACTATGTTTAATCTTCTGCTTGTTGTGTTTATTGTTTTATTATCATCATCATCATCATCGTCATCGTCACTGTCCCCACTTCATCACTCACTCTCAGTTTGACAAGTGAATTTGGATTTGTTCGTTTCAAGGATGTCCGACTCTGTAAGAACTGATATCACTCAAATTCCTTTAACCAAAGGCACGTGGTTATGCCGACTTGAGCTCCTCCCTGGCCTCTGACCCCTCATTCTCTCTAGGCTACGGCAGGGATCTGAGGGGGAGCAGAGCCTGCATGATGACTGTCCATAATGAAGAGGGACCACTGAGTCCCAAAGTGAAAGACCTCAGGGCACAAGGTGACTCATGGTGACCAGGTAGGGCTGCACTGTTTCCAGCAAATACGTGGTCATTCTAGGTGGAGAGGCATAAGATGAAAAGCCAAAAGCATGGGCTTGATAGTCAGGAAGATCAGGATTCAGTCCCAGACTCCTTGAACTTGAGACAGCGGGCAAATATCATAACCTTTCCAGGGCTGCATTAGAAATGACGATATAACACGTACTTTGCACACCTGTGGTGAGAATTAATCAAATCCTGCTCCCGGGGGAGCGTCAGCCTCCCGGTTCATGCCGAGTGCACTGTGGCTGCTGCTGTTGCGTAACCCCGCACTCTCCTCTTCTCCATGAAGAGCTAAGCCTCTAAGGGGTTATAAACTTGCCCAAGGTCACACAGAACTCGTATAAAAGTCAAGGTTTACAGAATCCCCTCCAGTTCTTGGTCTATCCTAAGTCATTGCTCTTTTATTGCTTTATCTATCACAAGTCGTTCACACAGTGCTTGGTACACAGTAGATGCTGTGAAATGAATGATCCATGCTTCCAAGATCGACCCTTTACAATGGGCTCTACTTCATTCAGCCAACAAAGATTTACTGGACTCTTAATATTTCCTGAGCCCTGAGCAATAGCGGGGGTGGGATGGTGGTAATAGCCAGGTGCTCTGCCTTCATAAAGCTTATACTTTACCCCAAATTAGCACAACATGGGTGGTTTCAGATGCTGGTTTCTCCACACAGTCTCTGGGAAACAGAAAATGAGAATGCCTAATTGAACAGTTCTCAGTTCACTGCTTTTATTTCAACAACAGTTTTGATTCCAATGTCTGGCCTTCCAGTGTCACTGAACAGAGATAATTCTCACGCACCCAATGAGATGAAACACATGGTTTCTTTCTTTTGATGGCTATTGTACACAACAAATTTTTAAAATCTATTTTTGGAGACGACATCTTCTATTTTGTGCTTTTTTTTTTTTTTGTAGAATGTTTTAAAGAAAAGAGCAGCTAAGGCATGTACACAGGAAGCTTTGTTTTCATATTTCAAATGGTTCATAAAAACACTTAGCTCTTGTCAGAGAAGCTGGAAGGCTCCCTAATTACCGTCAAGTGCTATCTCTTGAGTTCACCACACAGGGCAGCTGCCTTAAGATCTAAGGCAGAGTGAATACAGGTGAGCTGGGTCTATACATTCAAAAGAGATGGGTTGGTCAACGGACGTAAGACAGGTACCTATTACACGCAAGAAAATGCTCTAGGTATGGGTGCAAACAAGAGAGACCTGATCTTTGCCCTCAGAGAGGTGGTAATTTATAGAAAAAACAGAAAATGAACATGAAACCAAAAATAAATTCTAAAGATAACATTAAGTCCTGAAAAGTGCTCTGACAAAGAGAAAATTGATCTGTGTGCTAAAGAGTGACCAAGGGTGTTGCCTTAGCTGGAGGTGGGTGGCCAGGGAAGACATTTGTTTTGGGACCTGAGTGATGGGTAGAAAACAGTCATGTGAAGATCTGAGGGAAAATGTTCCAAGTAAAAGGAGCAGCAGATACAAAGGAGCCGAAATGGATGCAGTTGGTGAGCGGCAAGCGGCCCCCGTGGTAGGAGCCTAGAGGTGAGTGAGTGTGGCCAGAGATGAAGCTCAGGGGGAGGCAGGGACAGGTCATGAAAGGCCTTGTGGGGCATAGCAAAGAGCTCGGGCATGGCGTCCTGCAGGGGAGGCCGCTCTGACGCTCTAGAAAGCTCTCTGCTTCTCTGTGGACAGCAGCCCGTAGGGCATGTAGGGGATGCCCTTGGAGGTAGGGGCATCAATGAAGACGATGACCCTGGATCTGGGTAATGCACGGTGCTGACCTGGATTCAGGGTTCAGTGGTAAAGTTGATGAGAAAGGATAGGACTTGGGGAGCACTGTGGGAGATGAGCTGGCCAAGCTTGCTGGTGGATCAGACTGGGGTAAGGGAAAGGGAGAGAAGCTCCAGACTTGCTCCTCGCCGGTGCCATTGCTGAGATGCGCAGGCTTAGGGGAGAGGAGGTCTGGTGGGGGGCGGGATGTGAGGAAGCACATGGTCTGTTCTGGGCCAAGCTGTGTTAGGCCCCGTCAGATTGCTAAGTCGATCTCAGGGAAGCGATCAGGGCTAGACGGGCGAGTCTGAGAACCTTCCTGTAGCTACGGCATTTAAAGAAGAATACTGCATGCGCTCACCTAAGAAAAGCGTAGCTAGAGAAGGCAAGAATTTGGGGGACGGAACCCTAGGCACTCCAGAACTTAAGGATCTGGCAGAAGGAGAAGAGAGCACAAAAAGCTAAAAAAGAAGGGTAATCTAGGAGAACAGCCATGGAGGAGAAATATTCTTTCACAGAGTTCCTTCCCAATTGTTCCTTATAAAATCCTATGTTCTTATTTGTCCCCTTGGTAGCTGGCTGGACGTACCCCTCGCTGTCGCTGCTCCGGTCTTGGCTACTTGAGTCCAGCACGTCCAGGCCTCTACCTGCGGCCCATTTCCATCTTCACTGATAGTCTTACAAACTTCTGGGTCCTGCTCTGACTTGGGATCTGCTTCTTAGATACTCACTTTGGAGGTCTGTGAGTTTAAGATACATTGTCAGGGCTCAAATCACAGGCTTTTAAATACAGAATGAGAAAAACAAAACACTTTTTATGAAAACTGAAAATTTCATGGTTCTAGTCATTCATTTTTCCATTCAACAGATAATCTCCATGTGTACGTTGGGGCAATTAGGAACTGGGGTATTACTCTTAGGGTCTATCCAACTCTGGTGTCCGAAGAGAGAGGTAATATATCATAGGTGAGAGGTCACAGATCTCTGGCAGAAAGATCTGGAACAAAATGTTCTATGGTACCTGTAATAGGTTGATACAGCTTCTTTGTCCACATGTATCTCCCTCTTCTAGACTATTGGTTTCTCATAGGGTAGGAGACATACTAATAATATAATAATATAAATGATAACACAATTAGCATTAATGGAGGGTTGCCTCTTCATTAGGTGCCATGCAATGAAGCAAGTTAGTGGACAGTTTACAAACTGAACTGAGATTTCTTAACTCCAAGCCTCGAGTGATTTAAGCACTGGCTTAAAATATAGGCTTAGAGTCAAACAAACATTGGTGTTCTGGTTAACAAGACACAGATGACTCAGCAGGTCTAAGGCCGGGCTTGAAGTCTGCATTTCTCCATAACGCCCGCGTGATGCTGATGTCACTGGTCCAGGCACCGCTCTTTGAGTGGCCAGGCTATGGGCTTCTCGGGTACACTCCCTGGTGCCGTATTTGCCACGCTATGGGTGTTCAGCAAATGCACACTGAGAGAATGAACATGGGAAGATGGGACAATGGGTGTTTTCCCCTCTGCTTAGGGAAACTGGGAACTAAAGGTACAGTCTGACCTCTACATTTCTAAGCTCCCAAGAGAGGAAGAAAGGAGAGATTTCAGCTCTCCTGTTTTTGTGGTTGGGTTATTATATAAGGCTGAGGGAAAATGCATTTCAATCACGTTTTTGGCTAAAGCAAATCTAGAAAGAAGCCCTGAATTGGGTTAAGAATCTTCCAGTTTGTATAAGATCAAGGGAACTTCACCAGCATTCTCAGGCTTAACCATAAATTACACTTGTGTGTATGCACGTGGTAATTTCCTTCCTGCAGTATTTTCTCCCCTCTAAACCTAAAGTCCTTACAGTCTTATCTCCTTTTCCTTCACGTTGCTGATAACACAAGCTAAGGTTTCTCTGCTTTGCAAAGGGAGGACTTGGAAGCACAGATAATTTAAGTGATTTGCACAAGGGCACAGTGGGAGTTAGGGGTGAAGGCAGGAAGGAAAACCCCTGGCCCTGACTCCGGGCCCACAATTCTATCTCCCCAACCACACTGTTCTCTCCATGTGACACGCATTCTTTCTCAAGGAAACAGAATGCTGATCAGAGACAAAGTTAACAACCTTAAAAAGCTGGGGGAAAAAAAGGTTTTTGAAGAATAGGTAATAACAAAACTCTACTAGACTGCTCCCATGAATTCAAGTGGGGCACTCAGCTCTCTTCTATGTCACTGTGGCCAGACTTCAACGGGACCTTTCAGTTTCCATCGACCGACTTACTCATTGATAGCAGTCATCTTTCCCGCGCTGCCCATCGCTGCCATGGAGTTTATCTCCTTTTAAAAGTGTTTAATTAATTTATTGGGGTGACACTGGTTAATTGCACCCTATGTTCACTGCACCATAATTCACGGGGGCCAAGACATGGAAACAACCGAAGTGTCCTGGGATAGAGGACTGGGTAAAGAAGACGAGGGACATGTGCATAATGGATACTACTCAGCCACAGGAAAGATGAACCACTGCCCTTTGCGACAACATGGATGGACTTGAGAATGTCATGCTAAGTGAAATAAGTCAGACAGAAAAGTCGAGAACCATATGATTTCACCCCTATGGACCATGGAGTTCAACAGAGGCGTGATGCAGCGGGGCGCAGGGAAAGCCTGGAGGAGCAGGGGTGGGGAGCTGGTGTGCGCAGGGGAGGGCGGCAAATCTCGGTGACTGTCTTGGCTGTGCCCAGGGTGAAGAGTGACAGAAAACTCCAAAGGGGGGAACAGGTTTCGGGTCTGGTAATTCCCAGCATTCGCTCTTTCTTCCCAGCTGTTCCTGCAAATGAACTAACTCCTCTGAGCCTCAGCTTCCTCCTCTCGAAAATTAGAGGTTGCTAACTTCGGCATTTAGGGTCTGAGGATTACCTGGGATCTTTCATGAGAATGAGTTAGCTTTCCCCCGTGGTTTCTGGCCTGGGCAAGTACCCTCTTTTGAAGCCCCAGGCAACTCTGATGCCAGACAGTATTTTCGAGGCAATCCGATGCTGTAGAAAGGGCCAGACTCCAGCACCAGACAGTTATGGTTCCCAAATCTGCTTCCCCTCAGGGACATGACTGCGACTGACTTAACTTGTCTAAAGCACAGTCTCGCAGATGCAAAGCAGAGGCAATGAAACTTACCTCACGGGCTCACGGAGAGGCCTGCTGAGGGTTTGTTGGGAGAATTAAGTCACCTTAAACAAAATATAGACATAAAATTTGTGGCCCAAGACCTGGAACAGAGCCATTTGTTTAATGTTCTTTCTCTCCCATCAAGATAACTGGGGAGACAGGAGCAGAGATAGGTTATTCAACTTAAAGCTTGTGAGTTTTCTGTGATGCTGGGTCTGGGTTCATAACCTAGGCCTTTGACATGTTTTTTGCTAAATCCTATTTTATGGAAATTTTCTTTGTTTGTTTTCTGAGAAGCCTTGTGTCTTATCTTGGAAGCTCTCCTTCTTAGAGCCATAGCCCTTAGGGATTAGGGGATCTGACTTTAAGTGGCAAAGAGTCCATGACATGATGTAGTCAGTGTGTTCTAGGAACACCACAAATGTGACAAATCCTGAAATGATGCCAGCAAGGGATTCTTAAGGGAAAAAAGGGAGGGATGGGGCACTAGCTAGGAAGGAAGGGATGGATTTCCTTTGAACCAAATTTTCATGGTGAAGTAATTAGTCATGAAAAGAGAGATCTTGTATTTTGAATGATGCTCAGAGATACTTCCCTGCTCAACCTGTTTCCATGTGGAGCTGTCAGCACAAATCAGAGCTCAGGTGGTCCGCTGGAGGCGACAGGCTGGCTTTGGCAGCTTCCTGGCTTTGACAGCCAGGGGGTCCGTCCAGGACTTCAGTCTTGCCTGCCACGTAGAAAGCCTCCTTCCATCAGACTAATCTCAGAACCTTTACCTTGTGACTAATGCACAGGTTTCTTTCATCTCTGGAAACCTCTGATCAATTAACTGGTATTTAAGCCAATCAAAGAAGCTGAGATATGGGGTTTAATTAGCTTTCTGAAGGTATCAGTCAGCAGGGGATCCTGAAGAGGAGCTCAGGGCAGAACTAGTAGACACAGAGTAAAAACGAGGTGACAGCCAGGTGGTACCAAAGATGTGAGCAGGCGCCAGGAAAGGAGGTGGTCCCACCCACCACGGGACAACCAGAGGGTCCTTCTTGGTGGCTCCCTAGGGGACCCACCTTCCCCTTTGAGCAATTAACTTCTTTTGTTTGCTTGTGTTAGTGTTCTTAAGGCACTTTTCACTTTACACACATTTGTCTCTAGCTCAGTACAGGACCTCATTAGCCCCTCACGTAACCTCATTGGGGGAATTAATGCTACAGCACACGCCAGGATTTGAGGATGAAGATTTAAGTCTAAAGTCCGTGAAGATTTTGGCCAAAGCCAAGCACAACTGAGAGCCAGTGAATAGCTATTATTATTGTTGTCCCCCTCAAACTCTGTGGGTGTAAACTGCTTAGCACGGCTGAAGTAATTTCTGTGTTTTCTATCCGTCTTATTCTGGCTGTCAGTGTGTTGCCCTTCCCTGACTCTCCAAAGCCCCCCAAATGATTCATGGCTTGCCATCTCTTCCCCAGAGTTCTTTGGGGTTCCCACAAGCTCCTGAGTCGATTAGTGTATTTGCATACAATTTTCTTTCCTGTGATGAGAGATGACTTTCACTTAAAGGGACAGCTGGCCATGTTTCCTGGCCTGTCTAGGCATAACACACCTTTGTTTTTCCAGGTATGTTTTTTCTACCTTTTCTCCTAATTCACTTATTCAATCCTCTGCTTCATCGAACCTCCTTTTAATTCCTTCTAGTGTATTCTTGATGTCAGATGGAGTAATCTTCATTTCTGCCTGGTTCTTATTCATAATTTCTATGTGGTTTTTCATGCTGATGTAGTTCCCACTAAGTTCATGGTAATTCCCACTAAGTTCCTGGTAGTTCCCACTAAGTTCCTTGTAGTTGCCATGGAGTTTCTTGTAGTTCTTACTAAGTTCCTGGTAGTTCCCATTGAGTTTCCTGTAGTTCTCACTAAGTTCCTTGTAGTTCCCATTGAGTTTCTTGTAGTTCTCACTAACTTCCTTGTAGTTCTCATTGAGTTCCTGGTAGTTCTCACTAACTTCCTTGTAGTTCCCATTGAGTTCCTGGTAGTTCTCACTAAGTTCTTGGTAGTTCCCATTGAGTTTCTTGTAGTTCTCACTAAGTTTCCTGAGCATCTTTATAACCATCTCTTTGCACTCAGTCTGATAACTTGCTAACCTCCATCTCATATCTCATGTAGGTCTCCTTCTGGGGATTCCTTCTGTTCTTTAATTTTGGAGTTGTTTCTCTGTCTCCCCATTTCTGTTGTCTCCTTATGTTTGCTTCTGTGTGTTAGATGTACTTGCTCTGACTCCCAGTCTTCCTGGGGTGGGCCTTGGTGGTGAAGGTCCTGTGGGGCCCAGCGGTGCGGTCTCCTTGTGCTGCTGAGCTCTGCACTCTAGGAGTGAGCCTTTGCGGGCTATTTGGGCCCTGCTGCTGGGATTCGGCCTTGACTGTTGCCGCCCTGTTCGTGGGTGGGCTCTCCTCTCAGCTGGCTAACTGTAAAGCTCAGCCACAGCCACATCCTCTGAGCTGCTGTACAGGCGCCGACGGGGCAAAGCAAAGCAAAGCAAAACAGGAAACAAACAGGAACATAACAAGAGTTCCAAAGAAACATAGAAGAAAATACTGGAAAAAAAGAGCAACAGCAACAGCAACAGCAAAAGCCAGCCAGGTGAAGATGGTCTAGGCAGGTTACGTTGTGTGAGGCTCACTGTTTTCAGGCCTCCTGGGAGGTACTTTTGTGTCAGCCAACGTTAGGAGCTGTCCACATTTGGCTCTCAAAATATATAATTTTTCCCATTCCAAAACAACCCCCAAAATCATTTTCCTACTACCACATATCTCTCCCCTCCATAAAAAGCCCAAAACTCATGGTAGAGTATTGAAAGAAACCAGGTCACCAAGCCATTATTTAGAAATTTGGCAATTTAAAAATAATTATGTATTTTTCTCATCTTTACTATATTTAATTATATTCAAATAACCCTATATGGCTAAGAAAGGACTTTCAGATAACAAGTCAAGCTAAAATGTGAGTGAAAATATAAATTTATAAAATTAGTATTTGCAAACTATAATAAAATAATTGATTCAGGATAATACCATTGAATGAAAAGCTAATGGGGAACTTCACATTGAAGGAATCAATGATTGCCCCTGAACCCGTGGGTCAAGTTTAGCAACACTGAGCTTGGCTCATCTCATTAGTGTGGGCAGTTGGAGCCGCACAGTGCCACCTGTGAGATGTTTTTTGCCTAGAGAAGTTGAATTTTAATCTAATCAGAGTCCAGAAATAACTTACATTTATATGAAAATGATTTTAAAAAACCAGTTAAATATCACAATATGGACAAAAAAGAGGCCACTTACTAAACCCGACAAGCTTAGTGGAAGCCTGCGTGGAGGGCCTTACAAACTCAGAGACCGAAAGGAACCACGTAGGATGGTTTGAAAATAAAAATTGCTAAGTAAAAGCAGGTCACAGTGAGCAGTCATATCCTAAGCCTCTAGCATCCTTGACAAAGCTCAATCTTTATCTCAAGTGAGCCCGTTGTCGTTGCATCTAAGATAATATACCTGGGAAATGTCAGAGGGCCCCAACCTGTTCTCCCCCGGCTCCGCAGGGCACACCCACCGCCGCAGAACACAGACCACAGGCCCCCCTTGTTACCTGTCCCGGAACCCCATCTCTACGTGCTACAGATGTTAATTATTAACTGTCTTGTACACATCCAATGTGTACAAGAAAGAAGTATGTGTCTCTCCATTGTATGTTCCCTCCCCCCTGGAGATTTCGCCACTTTGCTTTTTCCCACACTCTTCATCTAATGCAGTGAGTCTCATGAACCCTCTTTATGTCTCCTCCTTGGATACTAATGTAAAAAATAAGCTGTCAAACTGCCATTCGCCAGAGCATTTTCTTGAAAGGAGGGGCTTAATAGATACATATAAGGAATGGATCTTGATTTCTGGTTTTGTGGATGTATCTGGTAGAAGTGTTTTGCAAAGAAAAAGTGCAAAAAGGCATGACAGGGACAAGCAGAGAACTTCGATTATGACCTGGTAAACGATCATACCAAGGACTTAGGGATAACTTCATCAGGGGTTATAATGGCATTTGGTTTGTGAGATTATGTCCATATTTATTAGAGAGACGCACTAAAAATGTAAGAGTGAAAGGGAACCTTGGATTTGCTTGACTATAGTACAACAACAATTTTTAAAAAAAGACAGATTACTCAATTTTAGAAAACAACTGAAAATTGTTGTATCCAGGCAGTAGATATGTAGATTTATCAGGCAATTCACTTTACTTTTGTATGTGTTTAAATATTTCCTAATAAATCTTAAAAGAATGAATAATGCTGGACCTCTGGTGTTGCTCCTATGTTTTAAAGAGTGATGCACTATTATATTCTCTTGCCATGAATGTGGGAGTTTACTGCACTCTTAGAAGTGATGGGACCTCAAGGACTACCTCCTGGTACCTTTTTGCAACTCTATATGTCCTTTTAATTAACTCCCTACACAAGAAACCTAGCACTATAACTCCCTTTCAACCAGTAAGAGTCTAAATACAACACCTGCTTTTGAATTCCAGCTCTACCCATATCTCTGTGAACACTGGCAAGTTCCATTAAGCCTGGGGATCCTATAATCTAAAGTGACGAAAGGAGTGTGGCCTGGGGTTGCTGGGTGCATTAGAGGCGCTGTGCCTGAGCACGGCGCAGGGCTTGGCATAGGTGGGGTGATCTTTCCCTGCCTCACTTTCAGCAGAGCCCTAAGCAATACGTAGATTCTTGGGAGTCAAACTAGTTATTAAAAAAAGCAACCACTTGACAAGTGACTGCCCACGTGATTTCCGGTCGCAGGATTTTTATTGGAAACGTATATACCTATCCCTGCTTTTGACAATACATCCTGAACTCCAATAAAGGCCATTTTGGAGATGAACTTGGTTTCTATCAAATTAAAAGGGATTACAACCTCGAGAAAATCAATGCTGTTGTTGAAATGACTGAAAACAAAGCAAAACAGCAGCGCAGGGAGGGTTCCCAGAGAGCAGCGTAAAATTAGAAACAGTACAAAAAACCCCCCTGGGCTTTTCTAATGTCGTCAGTATCATTCTTTCTTAATCGGACTGAAAATTTAAAACATAAATAAATAAGAAGAGCTCAGAAAGGGCACGTGCTTTCTGCTGAAGTTTGAAATAGAGCCTCGGAGGAAAGGATTGCCCCTCTCCTCGTTACCCCGAGCTTTGCTGTGCTCGCCCGGCGGCGGTCCTCCTTTACCTGCGCTCCGGACGCTGTTTCTATTAACTTGGCATCACCAAGATGGATGTTATTCTCAGACCTGCCTCCGAAAGAAGCTATTTTTAGGAAACTGCATTATTTCTGTAGCTGTTGTTATTGCCCAGGCTCACAGGCCCCATTTCCTAAGAAAGAAACTTCTCAGCGACAGCAATTTGGGGAGTGAATGTTTTCATGCCTGAGATTTGCCCACCCCTGTTCATGCCCCTTTATAAGGCTGGGTGTTATTTGTTTCCCTTTTTTAAAAATTGATTTTAGAGAGAGGAGGGAGGGAGGCGGGGAGAGAGAGAGAGGCATGGATTTGTTGTTCCATTTATTTATTCATGCATTCATTGGTTGATTCTTCTGTTCAGACCAGTAACATAGTTGATTATTACCAGGTACTATGTACTATACCTAATCGTATGTGCTATACTTTTAAAAATTTATCTTTATTGTTGAAAGTAGTACAGATGACCCCCTTTTCCCCATTGACCTCCTCCCCCCGCGCCTGCCCCGCCCCAGGCCGTCACCGCCCTGCAGTCTGTGTCCATGGGCTATGCATATATGCATATAAGTTCTTTGGTTAATGGTTGATTCTTGTACGTGCTCTGACCTGGGATCAAACCCATAACCTTGGCATATTGCGAGGACCTCTAAGGGACTGAGCTACAGGCCAGGGCTGTCTTCTTTGTAAGGAGAACACTGGGCTCTCCAGGGAGAACTGGGCTTGTGGCTTCCCCATTCCTCCTTAAATGAGCCTGCTCCGGCACCATATAGTTAGAGTAAACTTATCTCAAGGGTTTGATAACCTTTCTTTAACTTCCTCTCTCATCTCATCTCATCTTCGCAGCTCTTCCAGAGATGATCTTCACCCCGGCTTTTCAAAGTTGTGAGCTCAAACCTTTCCTCTCCTATTTGCCAGCTAATTTTTACTCATTCTGGGGTGTCCAACGCAAAATCCTCTCTTCTTGGGAGCCTTCGTTATTAGTTTCCCGTGACTGCTGTAACAAATATTCCAACTCTGTGGCTTCAAACAACACGTCGATTCTCTTACAGTTCTGGAGGCCAGGAGTCTGACATCTCTGTCACTGAGCCCAAGTCAGGTGTTAGGAGGCCTCGCGCCCCCTGGAGGTTGCAGAGGAGAGTGTGCTCCTTGTCTCAGCTGCTGGTGGCGGCCAGCATTCCGTGGCCTGTGCCTACGTGGCTCCAGTCTTAAAGGCCAGCGTCTCCAAATGTCTCTCTTTGGCCCATTTTACATAACCTCCTCTTATGTGTCTTCATGTCAAACCTTCCTCTGCTTCTTATAACGATACCTGTGATTATATTTAGGACACACTTGGATCATAAAGAATAATCTCCCTGTCTAACGCTCCTGACTTACTCAAATCTGCAAAGCCCCTGTAGCAAAATAAAGTAACATTTATAGGTTCCAGGCCTTAGGACATGGGGTATTTCAGGGGCAGTTATTTAGCCTGATCTACCTCCCTTGTTCTTTTTCTCCAACTCGAGCTCTGCTTCCCAGGCTAGATTATAAAGCTCTTATCGTAGTATTTATTTAAAACCTTGTATTTAACTTTATGATGGTACATATGACGATGATAGTGATGATGATGATGATGTTGAGGTTAATAAGAGCTAAGACATCAATTGCCTACAGTATGCTGGATGCTGCTCTAAGAATTTCACAGATATCATACCAATTGATTCATACAACAATTTTAATATGTAGGTGCAGTGTTCATCCCGTTTTACAGATCATGGAACTCAGGTACCATTCCTCCTAAGTGGACTGGCTGAGACTTGAACCAGGCAATTTGGTTCAGAGCCTGGGTGGTGTTGTACCATGGGAATCATTCACCTGCTGTGTCTCCAGTTCACGATAAGGTCCTGGAAGCCAGCCAGTGTCTCCAGCTTCTAGCGTTCAGCGGATGCTCAGTGATGTTTGGGAAATAAACGTATAAACAGACTCTTAGATGGCTCTGCCCTTAACCAGATCTGGCCCTCAGACAAGTGGGCAAACCTCTCTGGACCTCACCCGTTCAATTAGGATGCCGGCATTTGGGAGCCTGTTAGGATCCCTGCTGTTTTCTGAGCAGGTCATCTCGGACGGCCATTTGAAGCCCAAACTCTGGCTACTACATTAGGGCGACTGCCTCCTTGGCTCGTGTGCTGAGAAGGCTAAGCACACATTCCAGGGCCCAGCCAATGGCTGATCACACTGGGGGGGCTGGCTTTGGAAGTAGAAGTCATTACGGAATGCCCATGTCCCCAAAACTTTGGAGGAATGCCCAAAGTGTTGATAACATCTGTTTGCCCAAGGTGAGCAAGTTCCTTTCACTGCCTGGGGGAGAGACTTTAGCCTTTTTGGACTCTCTCAAAAGACTGTATTTTAGTCATTTATTGCCTGTCATGCTCACAACAGAACGGCTCAGAATCAGTCCCCCCGGGCGACCGAGCCGCATAATAACGAATGCTAATATCTCAGAGCTTGGATTCGAGGGCCCAGGTCGCACACCTATAACGTTCTGCCAACGGGTTAATGAAATGGGAATCAAATAAATTTAGAAACTACCTTCAGATATAAAAGTTG
This sequence comes from Miniopterus natalensis, assembly GCF_054644295.1. Classification (NCBI taxonomy): domain Eukaryota; kingdom Metazoa; phylum Chordata; class Mammalia; order Chiroptera; family Miniopteridae; genus Miniopterus; species Miniopterus natalensis. Next base: position 196,930,566 of record NC_142081.1, on the reverse strand, counting down.
CATGCCTGCACACATATTTACTGCCTTCTCCGCAAGTCACTTCATAAAGCATTGCTAACATACTGGGCTGCGAACCTTCTAGGCACTCATAACTATTAATTGATAATAAAGGGAGATGTGGAAGAAGTTGTCAAGAGCATTGCCTAGCGCTGCCTTGGTCTCCGAGAGCCCTCGGAAGCCTCTTCAATGAGCATAATCCTCGTGGAAGCATGAACGAAATAAAAGACTTTAGTTTAAACTCAGCACGGAGTTGCATGTGGTTAACTTCCATTCTCATCAGGTGTGTATTATGAGCCTCTCCCCAGCGACCTGCGGCTGAGGGAGGTGCTCTTTTTGTGGCAAATTTGCCTTGGGCTGTCGCTGCTGCTGTGTTGGTTTGGGTGGGCGCCTGGAAAGCCGTGGCCGTTGCTCAGGGCTCGGGCGCTGCTTACGCCAGAGGCCACCGCACGGCCTGTGGAGCCTGGAAAGTCTGCGTTCAGACCCGGATCCTGCTGGTCGGCAGGGTGGCCGGGGGCAAATGGCCTGGCCCCTCCTCCTGCAAGACAGGAGAACTGCGCAAGGGTTAGAGGCGGAGGGGGAGGTGAGAGGGCGGCCACGAGAGAGCTCATGTGGCTGCCGTCCCCAAGCCCAGCTCTGTCACAGGCTCCGGAGGGAGAAACGTTTTGAGAAAGCCCCTCACCAACCCACAGAGAAAGTCACTCTCTTTACTGCCCATTTAGGCTTAGGTTCCAAATCTGTATCTGTATTTCTTTGTTTTTGTTTTTTTTAATTTAATATATCTTTATTGATTTCAGAGAGAGGAAAGGGGAGAGAGAGAGAGAAACATCAATGATGAAAGAGTCATTGATCGGCTGCCTCCTGCACGCCCCCAACCAGGGATTGAGCCCAAAACCCGGGCATGTGCCCTCACCGGGAATCGAACCCCAATTGCCTGGATCCTAGGTGGACACTCAACCATTGAGCCACGCCCGGCCGGGCTGTCTCTGTATTTCTTAAATGTTTATTGATATAAGTCACATACCATAGAGTTTATTTTTTTGGAATGTACAGTTAAGTGATTTTTAAATAGTCACAGAGTCGTGCATTGATCGCCACTGATTTCACATTTTTATCACTCTGTAAAGGAACCCTAAGCCCCTTAGCGGTCAGTCCGCATCCCCTCTCCCCTCCTCATTACTTGACAATCATTAATCTACTTTCTATCTCTATGGGTTTGTCTATCTATTTTGGGTGTTTCATATAAATGGAATTATACGATAAGTGGATTGTTGTGTCTGGCTTTTTTTATTAGCATAATATTTCAAAGTTCATCCAATTTATGTCGTTTATTAAAATTCCATTCCTTTTTATGGCCAGATAATATTCTACTGTGTGAATATACCACATTTAATTTATCCAATCATCAGTTTATGAAGTTTTGCGTATTTCTCCTGTTTGGCTATTATAAATAATGCTGCTATGGACATTCCTGTACACATTTTTTTTACAGACATACATTTTCAAGTATCTTGGCTATATCTAAGAGTGGAATTGCTGGGCCATAGGGTGTGGTAATAAGAACAGTGGCCCCACACAGATATCCACTCATGCCTTAATGCTTGGAACCTGTGAATAAGTTATGAGGCAAAGAAAAATTAAGCTTGCAGATAGAATTAAGGTTGCTAATCAGCTGACTTTAAGGTAGGGAGGTTACGCTGGATTCCTGGAAAGAGACCGCTGTAATGGCAAAGCTCCTTAAAAGAGGAACAGGGCGGTGGAGTGAGAGTGTCCAGGGAAGACGTGATATGGAAGGTTGGACAAAGACACGCAGGGTGGCTGCCTCTAAGGGTGGAGAAGAGGGACCATAAGCTAAGGGGCCCTAGAAGCAGGGAAAGGCCAGGAAATGGATTCTCCCTAGAGCCTCCAGGAGAAACGCAGCCCTGCCCAGCCTTTGTCTCCAGCACAGGGAGACTGGTGTCAGGCTTCAGTCTCCAGGACAGCAAGATATCAGCGTGAGCTGTGTTAAGCCCCTGAGTTGTATGTGCTTTGGTTAGTCTCTTTTTAGCAGCAACTGGTGATACCCTGGGGCAGCTGTGATGACAAGTGACTGTGGCTGTTTGTTCAGGCCAAGTTCCTTCTGGGGAGGGTTTGCTCCCTCGAAAGCAGGTCAAGTAGAGACAAGTGCTGAGAATGGAGCTCCTCAGAGACCTTCCAGACAGATCGAAAGGGATAACTCTTCAGGATGTCCAAACCTGCTTGTCCCCCACCCCTTCCCATGGCCTGAAGGATGCTGGTCTTCATGGCTACTGTAGCTGTAAGGCTGCTGGTCCTCAAGAGCTAGGGGCAGGGTCATGTGTTTAGACAACTTGAGATGGCAGAGGCTCTCTGTTCTCACCAGATTCAGCCATTTGTCTTGAATAAACACTTTTTATTATTAAAAGCCCATGTTTTAAAAAGGTAGATTTGCCAGTTTTTGCCAGTGTTCTCATTTCTTTCTAGAGGGGATCTTCAAGGTCTTTCTATTCTGGAAGCTGAGCTCTCCTTTTCCTGGATTTTTACTCTGGAGACTTGGGTGGATCCAGAATGGAATCCAATATTAGGCTAAGTGAAATAAGTCAATCAGAGGAAGACAGATACCATATAATTTCACTTATATGTGGAATCTAAACAATAGAAACAAGCAAACAAAACAGAAACAGACTCATAGACAGAAGAGACTCATGGTTGTCAGAGGGGCTGGGGGTTGGGGGATGGATGAAAAAGGTGAAGGGGTTGAGAGGTACAGGTTGGTAGTTACAGAATAGTCACGGGGGTGGAAAGTACAGCATAGGAAATATGGTCAATAATATTGTACAACTATGTACGGTGCCAGGTGGGTACTGAAATACCTGGGGGAATGCTTTGTACAGTATATGACTGTCTAACCACTATGCTGTACACTCGAGACAAATACAAAATCATATTTTTAAAAAAAAGAAAAAAAGGAAATGGGACCCAAGTCCTGCCCCTCAAGCATATGTTTTTCTCAAGGTGGAGGTGACTAGCCTACTGCTAGCCCCTGTTTCCAGGAGTCTTGCCCAGGTCATATTTAGTTCTGGCTCTTCTGGCCCTGACACTGCTTCCTCCCCCTGAGCCTACAGCCCAAATGACACAGCCCTTCCCTGGCCACACCTGGGTCTCACTGGCCTCTGGGTGATGGGGCCCTGAGTGGGCAGGCACATGAGCCTCTTTTGAAGAACCCGTTCAAATCCCTGGTCTTGGGCCTCAGGTGGGCCCTCAGAGTCCCCAGCACGCTCCCACCCTTTCTGGCGAGCAGCTATGCTTGACCTCTGGCCTCTCCTTTATCTGCACTGTGCTCTTTGAGCCAGACCATCTGGCTCTCGTCCTGGATCTGATATCAGCTAGCTTTTTGATGTTAGTCATGTTCTCACCCTTCTCAGGAACTGATAGCCAACTAGCGATAAAATAGTGTCATGGGGCTATTTGGGTATTACATATGATAATTCATTGGAAAGCACCTCCCCGTCCCTAGTCTCCAGGTCATTGAGCCAGATTATCCTCTGCTGGGGGGATCCGCGCACCTCCCAATTCATGCTGCTAGAGCGGTTTTCCTTCAACTGCGGTTCTTGCGTTCTTTCCAAAGGCTGGTATCAGTTTTATCAGTTTTTAAAGAGTACCTTTTGCGATAAGTTTAAAGACAATTTTTAAATAATTTCAGTCCATTGTAGGTCATTTGGAGAACTACTTTATGAGGACAATCTCCAAGCAATTTCCTTCCACATGTTTGTGTGTATTTTTGTTGTGTTGACATCAACAACTATCACCTTAACTGAGAAAAAAGAACCAAAGCAGAGCTTCACATGGAAAAGATGCATTTATTTGAAATAAAACCCAAATACTATCACGACGTATACTTGTAAGTTGAATAGAGAAAACTGTTGGAAGAATTGAATTATTAAATCACACCAAGGCGATAAGACAGAATGCATGCACACACACACACAGGCTCACACACACACAAGCGCACATGCACACACACGTGCATACACACTGTCAAACACACGCACACACAGGCACACGCACAGGCACACACACCCTTTGCCAAAGCAGCCTTTACTATATTCATAATTCAAACATCACTTTCAGTTTCAGCAAAATGATACCAGCTGATACATGAGCCTGACCCTGATCCTTTGGATTATAATGGTTTTATAGTTTTGTTCATGATCACTTTGTAAATATTTTCTAGGTTTTATCCTGGTATAAGAGCTATAAGCATAAGGCGATTATCATGAGTTCATCCGTGTCCGTGTTTAAGTACCAGCATAAGAAACCCTTCCAGCCAACACTAGGGGGTCGAGTGAGACCCCTTTTGGCGCAGGTGGGGCCTGTGTGCTACTCGTTTGAGAAACGCTGCCCTGGCCACAGAAGCCAGGCGACGCTCTCGGGGAGCCTCAGGGGCGTCTCTGCAGCGACAGCGACCACATAAAGAGATAAGAGAGGCTTCCTGCCCACCAAGGATGAAGAGCAGCAATTACCGTGGAACTCTTGGGAAGAAGCTCATTTAAAGTAACGGGTAGAGGGGGGTTTCCTGGGCAGGGAATCAGAAAATTAAGGGCCCCATTTTCAAGAATGCAGTCCTGGCGGGGTTTAAAAATTCTGTTTCTACCCCCTGTTGGTCAGCAGGCCCCCCTGGCTGCATGGCTTTGTGTTCCTAAGCCTCAGTTTCTTTGGTTTTAAAATGCCTGCTCCACAGCTTTGTACTGTGGGTCAAATAACATTGCAGACATGAAAGTACTTGTGAGCCACAAGGCCCGGTGTGTGATAGCGACGCTGCTGTATTTTATTTTCTTAGATGTTCATCAAGGGGCCCTGGAAGTTTGTCTAATTCTTTGCGATTGAACATCTCAGCGGGAGCATAAAAAGCCCTAGAAAGCTCAAGGTCAATGAAACAAGGATTCCTGCATCGAATCTCAGCTGATACCTTGGCACATGCAAAGTTGATGTATCCATTAGAAACAAAGCCTTAGAGAGAGTTAGTCTAGATCTCTGACCAATGGGAGATTTTTATTTTTCCCCCAATATTTTTCCCCCCGTTAATCACACAGTTTCTTTGATAGATGAAAGCCCCCACATTTATCATATGTGTGCACACATACATTCATACATACATTCACCCACAGAGGCATCTGGGCCCTCCACAGAGACACACACAAATATGTCCTTACACGTGCATCAAAAACCTACACACACACTCCCTGCTCACTCTTGAATGGACCCAGTTCCCATTCGCCATAGCGACCTGAGTCTCGTGGCCAGTTTCCAGCCTGCTTTATGACTAAGAGGCGAATGTGTCCTGATGGCCTACCTCATAGTATTTATCTCCCCCAGGGACACCTGGCGCCCTATTTTCTAAGTCATTCTTAGGAAACATTTTGGGAGCCACAACAATAGGTTTCAAAGTCAGTCTCTCCCCAGGCTGGTGTGGCTCAGTGGTTGAGCATCGACCTAGGATCCAGGTGATCACAGTTCAATTCCCAGTCAGGCACATGCCCGGGCTGTGGGCTCGATCCCCAGTCGGGGGCGTGCAGGAGGCAGCCAATCAATGACTCTCATCATTGATGTTTCTATCTCTCTTCCTCTCTCTTCCTCTCTCTGAAATCAAAAACATATTTAAAAATAAACCAAAAAAAATAAAAGAACAAAGTCAGTCATGCTTAGAATTGAATCATGACCTTGGGCCAGCGCTTTGATCTACCTGAGCCTCAGTTTCCTTGACTGTAAGATGGAGATAGTGAAGACTCCTCGTGGGCATGAAAGCCATATGTGCAATGACGTAGGAGTTTTCTCTATGCCCTTTGGTCTATCTGAAGGCGTTTTTTTAAAAGAATAATGCATATATGAAAACAGTAAAAGACATAGAAATCTTAGAAAAGTCAGGAGGGGTCCTCACGAAGACCAGAGCAGGGACAGCACTCATTCAAAAGTACCCCAATACCCTGGGCTGTGGAAACTCTTGGATCCTCTTAATGCTGATTCATGACGAGCATGGCTCCTCTCCCTGCGCATCCTCTCAGTTCTCACCTCTCCAGCCTGGGACTTCCTTGGCTCATCCTCATTTGCTGCCGAGTTCTCATGGTCTCACTAGACCTGGCTTTACCTACGGGCATCCTCTCAGCTTCCGACCCCATGATGATGGTTATGGTCTCTCCATGTTGCCAAATCCCACATTAGTGAGAGAGACATCTGATGTCAAGGCTCATCTTTTTCACACAGGGACATATGAATCTAGCGCTGGAGTCCAGCAGACCTCAGATAAAAATCCAGCTCCAGCATTTATTAACTCTGTGACCCTCAGCAACTTGCTAAACTCTGAGAATCCCAATTTTCTCCTAGCTGTATGTGTAAAACTATGGTTCCTCACCCCCATTGTAAGGCAGTCAGGAATGAATTGGACAGTGTCTGGGGTGAGTGCTCAGTCTAGTCCCTGGTATACTGAGCCATAAAGAAATGCTAACTACTTCTAGTGTCACTCTGGCCATAGACCAGAGGTCACCCTAAGAATGGGTTGTCTTTTTGCCATGTGTCCACCCTTGGCCTATCAGTCACAGCCACTGCGCAGCAGGGGCCATGGGTCATTCCCTGAGACAGGTGTCAGCAGGCCAGGCTTTCTGTAGCTATATCTACCCAAGGAATTGTGAAATTTTCACTGCCTTTAACTTGACATAAAGATAAAAGATAATGTAATAAAATCAATATATAAAAAGCACCGATGACTATCAAATGACTTTGAAAAAATCCATTAATATTCAAAAAATTAAGAAAAAAACCCTTCTGTTTGCCCTCACACATCCACAGCCAGCAGGAAAGAGCCATCTGAGGACTATTAAAGAGGCATTTACAAGGTGTTACAGATTCTCTCACCAAACCTGGGGACTGGGTAGGAGAAGGTGGAGCTTTCTGGAGGTGATCACATCACCCTGTTAACCAATTTGACAATAGTACAGTGGTCCTTCCTGGGGAGAAGATGACAAGTTCCAATGCACTCATATTATTGTAAGATACACACCTACATGTTCGAAATGGGAATACCGATCCTACGTCTCTGTTTTTCTCAAAAAAGCAAATGACAGCCTGGTGGTGTTAGTCTCTCAACATATATATGTTCTTCAGCAGGTAATTTGGGTTCAGAATCAGGGAAACATGGGTATTGTTAACAATCATTGCTTTGAAGAATTTACCAAGTACTTGCCAAGGGTCCAACGTATGGGTTTAACCAACTCTTACCCATCATTCTATAGGTTCTACAAAAGGAAGTTTCTAGACAAATTCTTGATCTATGATGCAGTTACAATAGGAAGCCAGGGCACTTCAGAATAGTTTTGAAATACTTCTGGGCTTTTCGATGACAAAAGCTCTCAGAAGACCTTCACTTCCGTGGCGTCCCCCTAAACTCTCCCAGGGCCTGAGGTCCCCTCTGGGACTTCTCCACACCTGAGGGTGGCCACAGCTGTGAGGCCTGCGGCAGGTGGAGGAGGCCTCTGTGATCTGGGGTTTAGGATGTAACACGTGTCCCGGAGCAGTTGTGCTTGGCTCTCAACGTGAACTTATCGGACAGGTATGCTTTTATGCTTTGCAAATGCAAATATTGAAATATACAGAAGCAAAAGGAGAATAATTTAACAACTATCTGTGTATCTGCCTTTCCTAATTAATGGGTATTAACATTTTATAGTATTTGCTTCATACTTTGTTGTTAATAATATACTATTACCATGAGGTTGAAGTTTCCTGCTTAGTTCCATTCTGTATCACTCCCTCCTTCCCAGAGACAACTATTAGGATGAATTTGATGTGCAGTTTATCAGTCAAATATTTATACCCTTGAATCCATAAACTATATGCTGAAGTTTTAAAAATTTTATACAAGCATTATTATACAATGTTGATTTTTCTGTAATTAGCTTGGATCTCATTCAACATGCCTCATAAGGGCCACTCTTCTTCAAGACCCACTTAATAGTTCTCTGTGCCCAGTGCAAATTCCCATGTACAAAATCATTTTAAAAAATGACTCCATATCTCTTTCGTTTCCAGAAATGAAACTCACTTAACTGATCATGTAATATTTTGCCCTGGCCACCAGGAAGCTCAGACCCCAATTTTTTGCTCAATCACTGTGGCAGAATTGTGGCCTTTCCCTTGGTGCTTAAGGTTTACTTTGGCTTCATTTAGCAATTTCACAACACAGTCCAAAGTGACTCAACCCATTTGTAAAAAGAGGCCACCCTTTATGTGACTACATAATTGTGCAAGGTTTAAAAATCAAAGGTGACAAGGAAAGTAGTTATTATAATTTCTGAAACACCATGCTTTATATAGAGTGATATGTAAGTGAACCTTCTGTTGTTCCAGGAGACAGATATTCATCCTCAGGCATGGGCTTGTTTAGGGGGCTTCCACCTTTTGAGGACGATTCTGATGATTTTTTTCATGGGTTTGGCTCTTTGGGCTGCAACATCACTGTGGACCCTTCTGAACTCATAGTAAGCACTGTGTTTAATTTTGATATTTTTTTCTGCCCTAAAATATACATAGTTTTATGCCAATATTGAATGAAGGAAACACACAAGCCAAACATCATTGTCATCAATGACAACAGTGACAAGGCGCCTGTAGTGATATTTTCAAAGCTGGTTACTTAATATGCAGAACTCTTATCATTTATTCAAGGCTTCACACGTCAGACACCATGCTGGGCACTTAGCCTGTATATCTCCTGATGTGTTTTACTCTTTACCCAGGTCTCTGATGTAGACACTTATGTCCTGGCTTTACGGAGTGAAAACCTGGGGCTCAGAACAGAAGAGTTATTCTCCCAGGGTCACACGGAAGGCACACGGCCAATGGAACTATCGCCTGGATGTTTCCTTCCAGGCCCAGTGCTTGGAACCACTGAGCTCTTTGAAGTCAGTAAAGTAAGTAGTATTTTTTATTTATTCTTATTATTTTTTAATCTTCACCAGAGGATATTTTTTTCCATTGTTTTTCAGAGAGAGTGGAAGGGAGACAGAGAGAGAAACACCCATGTGAGAGAGGCACATCCATTGGCTGCCTCCTGCACGAGCCCTGGCCTGGGCCGGGCGTAGAGCCTACAACCGAGGTACATGCCCTTGACCAGAATCGAACCCGGGACCCTTCAGTCTGCCTGCTGATGCTGTAACCATTGAGCAAAACCAGCTGGGACAAGCAAGTAGTATTTAAAAACATTCAAACCAATGGTATTTCTTATCGGCATTGCCGTTGACTCAGTCATGTAACCGGGGCCTCTGTGGTGCTTTATTATCAGCTGCGGAACTGAACCTGGAAGGGGGCTGGGCAGCCCCGAGGTGGGAGCTGCGAGGCTCTCGGCGGGTGTCCCTGTGCGCGGATCTTTATGCGCGTCCCTGTGACAGGAGGTCCAGCGTCAGCGTCACGGCCCCGGCCTCTGCGGTTACACAGGCCTGGACTGAATTTCCCGTTGGACACCTTTATCTGTTTGGCCCAGAGGAAGCTATTTAACTGCAACTGAATAATAGAGGCGAAGGGGAGGCCCTTCTCGGGGGCTGGATTTGAGGACTGAGACGCAAACTGTCACTGGTCGGGGTGCGCTGAAGGCTAGGTCCACGCCGATCACCGTGCTGACCGCATTCACTGCTAGTCTCTCTGGGGATGAGCCGCCTGGCTCTGTGACTGTGGGCTTCGCATGGCTGTGTGGGGCACCCATGGGGCTGCTACCTCTCCTGTAAGATGCGGGAGGACATGCGGGCCCGCCTCTCCTTGTCCCGTGTGCAGCATCTGCCCACACCGAGCGGCTGCAGCAGGAGAGCCGGGCTCCTGGCACTGGCCAGGAGGGCACGCGCACTGCCCAGTCCATGGGATGTCACGGAAAGGGTAAGAAAATCAGCTCCAGGAGGACCTGGTCCCATTTCCAGCTCTGTCGCTTACTGTGAGTGGGGCTTTGGGCCAGTGATCTTACCTCTGTGAATTCCTGTGTTGTCTGCAGGGTAGACGGGTGATATTGGTCTGCGAAGCTTAGTCACAGATAAATATGACCGGGCATTTATAGAACCCCTGGCAAAGACCCTCATTCACTTCAATCATGCAGCACACATATGTATTATGCTCCTACTGTGTGCCAGGCACTGCTCTAGTCTCTTGGGGAAAGAGCAGAGAAGAGATACCCAGCTCTCTTGGAAACTGGAATTACCAGAATGTAATAAAGGTAAACAAAGGTAATAAAGGTAAACAAAGATAAACTATGTATATCTTAGGGCAGAAAAATAATATCAAGATCATACACAGTGCTTAATATGAGCTTGGCAGAGGCCACAGTGACATCAAGGCCCAAAGACCCAAACCCACAAAAAGCACATCATTTCCTTTCATCACTTTGTGCTCTATAACTTGTGGGGGCTTTGGCCCCTCATGTCTGTCCCCTGCCCCAGGTGACTAGAGTTCCATGAGCCTCAGGCAGGTGGGACGCTGTAAACCGGGCAGCTGGCCCAGGGAGCTTCCCGCTTGAGGAAGCCCTGAGCTGGGAGGGAGCACAGGGCACACTGCAAAGAGGGTTCTTTTGTGGGAACGTTTGGGGAGCTGCCAAATTTCCGATAAGAAATGAATTTGCCTTTATTTAAAGAAGGAAATGGGACTTTCCTCACAATAGAGGAGGGGAAGGCCGTGCCCCTGGCTTTGTTACGGGCACAGCCTCTCTGACTGGAAGGTAGAGGTGAGGGGAGGGAGTGACAGGTGCAGGAATTGCCTTAGAGAACCTCCCAGGTAGGGGGAGAGGGTGGGAAAGTGCGCGCTCCTGGGAGGGTGAACCAGAACACACAGGGCGTCACAGCACAGCCCACAGGTGCCATGTGCAGGACAGGCTGTGCCTGGAGGGAAAGCAGACCCAGCACTCCTCCCCTTACATCCTGGATGCGGCGGGGGTGGCTGCAGGCCAGGGCCTCTCTGCTCCTCTGTATCCCCCGATCCCCTGCAGTTAGGGGGCCCATGTCACTGGGCTCTGCCCAGTAGGGAGTGCACGGAAGTGACTGCTTAGTTTCCTTAGACATCTTGGGTTCCAGCTCCTGTCCTCAGCCTAGGAGATCCAGCAGGAAACACAACCAACGTACATTTCTGCCCTCACTGGGCTTATATATTCTGGGGGTGGGGCAGACATGAGTCGTGAACAACTTAAATGAATAGTAAAACACATGAGTAAGTAAACTATATAAAATGGCCCAGATATCATTTCTATATAACTCACTAAATATAACTAAAATACCAATGTTTATATATAACTTGCTAAGTAGAAGTAGAACCATATATGTATATGTGCATATGTTATGTATATGTGTGCATATGTACCTGAGCAGTCTTACTTACAATTGAATGTGTTACAAAATGTAAAGGTGGTGATGGCTGCTAAGTGAAAAATAAATAAAGTCGGGAGGGCCAGAAGTGCTGGGGGCACAGTTTTAAGGGGGGCGCGTGGCCGCCTCTTAGAGAAGCCTGAGTCAGGAGGCGAAGGAAGGGAGGGCGCTGCTACGCGGGCGCCAGGAGAGACGCGCCCCGGTTTTCACAGGGCGCAGGGGGGCAGAGAGGGGACTGACAGGGCAAGAGACCAGAGGGGCAGGAGCCTGGGCCACCCGTGGCCTCGAAGGCCACTTGAGGGTTGCTGGCTTATAGTTTGAAGGGCAAGGGGAAGCCAGCACATGGGGCGTGAGATGTGACAAATGTGGGAAGCCGCTCGGGTTGCTGTGTGGAGAACGCGCTGAAAGGCACGCGGGGGGAGGCCCTGGGGCGCTGTCCGTGTTTCGGGTGGCGGGTGAGGCTGGCTGGCCCAGGCGGGTGGGAGATGGGGCATGTGACTCGATCTGAGTCTGTTTCGCAGATGAAGTGAGCAGGATCTGCCAGTGAGTAAAGGCGGGGTGAGCGCAGGAGGGGAGCCCAGGGCGGCCGGCAAGCTCGCTGAGGGGCTGGCGGAGTGGGGCGGCCGCTGCCGAGGCCGAGAGGCCGCGTGGGGACGCCTGGGTGTCTCACGCCCAAGGCCAAGGCGTCCCGTGGGTGCCCCAGTGCAGGCGCCTCGGAAGCCCGGGGCAGGCGCGCAGCTAGGCGCGGGTGTGCAGACGGCCCTTGGAGCCGTGCCATCCCGATGGCATCGCACCTCTCCCTGCACAAGGGGCTGGATGACAGGCGCAGAGGCAGAAAGGGGCGAGTCGCCTTGGAGGGCGGGCTTTATGAGAGGGGCACGGCCTCAGAAACAGCCCATTTCCCCGGGGGAAATTCTCTGGACGTCCCGGAGAACCCAAAGAGGTGGGCTGGAGTTAAACCAGGCCCGAGGCCTGAAGGAGCGTCGCGCCCCGGGGTTAGACGTCTGCCAAACTGTTCCATCTGGCCAAGTTAGTCTGATGACCACACCGCACTAATCCACTGTTAGTGAGGGTGGACTCGTTCTCTGTCGTGTTTTATTAACACCTCTGATCCATTCCAGCCGCTCACTACAAAGGCTTTTAAGCAGTTTCACTGAAATATAATATAGGGCACGATTCACCTTTTTAGCGTATATTATTCACTCTGTTTCAGCATATTCACCAGCTTGCGCAACCGTTACCACAGTGTAATTTCAGAACATCTTAGTCTCCCCTAAAACCAAGCCCACACCCACTAACAGTCGTTTTCCCCTCCCCCTCGCCAGCCCTGGCATCCTCTGCTCTACCTTCTGCTGCACAGATTTGTGCGTTTCTAAGAAATGGAACCCGACAGCACCTGGTCTTTGTGACTACTTTCACGTAATGTAAGTTTTTCAAGGTTCATCCATGTTATGGCACGTATTAGTACATTATTTCTTTTTATTGCCAAATAATATTTCACTGAATGAATATACCACTTTTTTTTTTTTTTTTACTTTAAATTTATCTTTATTGTTGAGAGCATTACAGGTATACCATTTTTGCCCACAAATGACCCCCTCCACTTCCCTCCTACCCTCTCCCCAGGCCTTCACCCCGTTATTGACTGTGTCCATGGGTTATGCACATATGCATATAACTTCTTTGGTTAATCTCTTCCCACCCTCCACCCCCCTTCCCTCTTTCCTCTGAAATATGATCATCTGCTGCCTGTGTCAGTGTCTCTAGATCTATTTAGTTCCTCAGATTCTTTTGTTCATTAGCTTCTTCTTAAAGAAGACCCTTCAACTTTTCCTGTAGTGCTGGTCTGGTGGTGATGAACTCCTTCAGCTTTTTCTTATCTGTGAAGCTCTTTATCTGACCTTCAATTCTAAATGATAGCTTTGCTGGGTAGAGCAATCTTGGTTGTAGTTCCATGTTTTTCATCACTTTGAATATTTCTTGCCACTCCCTTCTGTAAGGTTTCTGTTAAGAAATCAGCTGACAGTCGTATGGGGGCTCCCTTGTAGGTAACTAACTGCTTTTCTCTTGCTGCTTTTAAGATTCTCTCTTTGTCTTTAACCTTTGGCATTTTAATGATGATGTGTCTTGCTGTGGGCTTCTTTGGGTTACTCTTGTTTGGGACCCTTTGTGCTTCCTGGACTTGTAAGTCGATTTCTTTCCCCAGATAGGGGAAGTTTTCTGTCATTTTTTCAAATAGGTTTTCAATTCCTTGGTCTCTTTCTTCCCCTGTTGGCACCCCAATAATTCAAATGTTGGGCCTCTTGAAGTTGCCCCAGAGGCTCCTTATACTATTTTCATATTTCTGGATTCTTTTTTCTTTTTGCTCTTCTGGTTGGGTGTTTTTGTTTCCTCATGTTCCAAATTGCTGATTTGATTCTCAATGTCCTCTACTCTACTGTTGATTCCCTGTAAATTACTCTTCATTTCAGTTTGTGTAGCCTTCATTTCAAATTGGTACTTTATTATGTTATCGATTTTCTCAGTTATTTCCCTAACGATCTGCTTAAACATCCTTATAACCAAAATTCTGAACTCTCTATCTGTTAGCTTGCTTGGATCTATTTCATTTAGTTCTTCTTCTAGAGATTTCTTTTGTTCTTTCCTTTGTGACACGTTTCTTTGCCTCCGCATTTTGGCTGCTTCCAGGTGTTTGTTTCTATGTATTAGGTAGAGCTGCTGTGTCTCCTGGAATTGGTAGAGTGGCTTTGTGTAGTAGGTGTCCTGTAGGGTCCAGTGGCTCAGCCTCCCCAGTCCCCTGAGCTGGGCCTTCCAGGTGCTCCCCTGTGTGGGCTGTGTGCACTGTTCCGTTGTAGTTGAGCCTTGGTTGCTGTTGGCGTCACTGGGAGGAATTGACCCCCAGGCCAATCGGCTGTGAGGACCAGCTGCACCCACAGCCAAAGAGCTGCTGTGCTGGAGACACCCCTATGAAGCAGGATTTACTTCAGTGGAGCTTTGGTGTTCACCAAGTGCACCCCTTGAGTGTCACTCATGGATGTGGTAGGGTTGTAATCCAGCGTGGTCGAGTCTGACCACCAGGTGCACTGTCTCTGGGGCCTCCCGGGAGGGGCAAAGTCAGCCTGTGCCAGTGCCTTGCCCAGGGCCACCCAGCATGAGCTACACAGCAAACCGTAGTTGGCTGCTCCTTGTGCTGAGAATGGAGGTGCCCAGGAGAGGCCCAGCTATGAGCCAGTGCAGCTGCCGCTAGTGCCAGGCCTGGGGCCTCTTATCAAGCCGTATGGGCCAGCTGCTGCTTGTTTGAGAGATTTTAGGAAAGTCCTCAGCATGAGGCTCGAGAGGCCACTTGCACAGAAAAGCCCCTGGAAATGGCCTGGATGAGCTGCAGGTGGGAGGGGCGGGGCCTCCGGGGATCACGGGGCGGGGCCAAAGGTGTGAGTCAGGTGCTGGCGACTCAAACATGGCGCCTGCCTGCCGGCTGTGTGCGGGGAGGACTCGCCACAGGAGCCGTGGCCTCCGCCAGCCCTTCTGCCCGGGAGGAAGCCGCCCTCCGCCTCTCGCCGGGATCTCAGGCAGGTTAGTTCCCCCCCGAGTGTCCCGGGTCCTTTCCGGCTGCTCCCGGCGCTGGGCTCAGAGGGAGCGTCCGAGTGAGTCCGCGCCCGGCCCTTTAGAGGAGCTGCTGGGGCTCCCGCAGCCTCCGTGACCCTCAGGGACAGTCCCTGCTGGGTTCACAGCCCGGAGTTGTGGGGACGTCTCTTCCCGGCCCTGGAGCCCTGGGTTGGGGGTCTGCTGGGGGGCAGGGACCCCCGCTTCCCTGGGAAACCTCCGCCCTGAGATTCCCTCCCGGGTTTCCCCGCGGCACCGGGTGTGGGCCCGCGGCCCAGTCTCCTGGATCCAGCCCCGCCCCGCCCGCGTCTCCCCCTCCTCCCGCTCTCGGTGCTGCTTCAGCTCCCTGGCTGTGGGGCTTCTGTGCAGCCGGATCTCAGGAGGCCCTGAGTGAGGCTGGTTCTGTGTTTTAGTTGTGATTTTGATGTGGTTGCGGGAGGCAGCGGGCGCAGCTGTGACCTACCCGCCATCTTGTTTTCCCCCTTCTGAATATACTACTTTTTGACTATTATGAATAATGCTGCTACGGACGCTTGTTTACTAGTTTTTATGTAGGTCTTTGTTTCCCTAGTGTTGGATATATACCTAAAGAGGAATTGTTGGGTCACATGGTAATTACGTTTAACATTTAATGACCTGCGAAGCCCCAGCAGGTTTTCAAAGTGGCTGCACCACTTTAATTCCCAGCACCAGGGTCTGAGGGCTCCCGATCTTCCCCAAGCTCACCGACATTTAACACATGTCTTTATGACTACAGTCAGCCAGTTGGTAGGAAGAAGGATCTTTTTATTGTTTTGCTTTGCATTTGAATAACTTATGATGTAAAGAATATTTTTATCTAGGTACTTCTATTTAAATCCATTTCCAGGTTTTAAGTCTTTTGCTGGTTATTATTGAGTTGTAGGAGTTCTTTATATAGTCTACTTGAAAGTTTCTTATCAGGCATGTGGTTTGTAAATGTTTGTTCCCCTTCTGTGGATTGCCTTTTCACTTTTTGATGGTGTTGTTTTTATCACAAAAGTTTTTTTTAACTTGATGATTTGCAATTTATCTATTTTTTCATTTGTGGCTCTTGCTTTTAGTGTAATACCTAAGAAACCATAGCTGAACTTAAGATTATGAAGATTTACACCTATGTTTTAGTTTAATGATTTTATGGGTGTTGCTTTGCCATTTAGACCTGTAGTAAATTTTGAGTTCATTTCGGTGTATGTTGTGGGTAGGAGTGTAACTTCATGCTTCTGAGTGCGCCCCAGAACCATCTGTTGAGAATACGGCTCTTTCTCCATTGGGGTTCCCTGCGCCCTTGTTGAAAGTCAGTTGAGTATGACCGTAAGGATCTATTTCTGGGCACTCGATTGCACTTCGTTACCAGTGTTAACCCTCCACTTCATTGCACTGTCCAGATTACTTTAGGACTGTAGTAAGTTTTAAAATCAGAAAGTGTTGACCCTCCAGCTTTGTTCTTTAAGTTTCTTTTGGCTGTTCTTGGCATCTTGAGGTTTCATGTGAATTTTAGGATAGAGTCGGCAATCCACAGTCTCCCCTTCTTGGATGTGAGAAGGGCGAAGACAGCCTGGAAGTAAGGAAGTCAGGCAAAGGCAGGCGCCTTAGAGAATCACCTAAGGGGCACCTCAAGGCTCACCACCCCCAATTAACAAATAATAGCATTTGTCATAGCCACTTCATATTAAAAATTTCAATACAAATAGTACTGAAGATGACTTAACAAATACCATTTGCGGCCCTTAATCGCTCTCCCTCTCACCGTGGCCGGCAGTGGCAGAAGCAGTAGCGTGAATTTCTTGCTGGTTCTCCCTGTCGGTGGTTCTATATTGTTACCTTACATATAAATGAGTGTTAGAGTGGAGCCTTTAAAATCATTCTTTATTATTATTTTTTCATACTGTCTTTAATTCTTAATCATGTTTTCTTTTTTTTAAAAGATTAAAAGATTTCATGGCTTTATAAGAACAAATAATTTAATGAGCAATTAAGAGACAGAATTATCCATAGCAACAAGGTGATTTTTCAGGAGTTGAAAACGCTGGAGCATAATCTTGACTTGAATAGCAGAACTTCTAACAGAGTCACACAGATAGGGAGACAGCCAAAAATTCCTGACTCTGTGCGCGTCCGTCAGCCCGGCATCGACATGACTCATTATGGACTGATTATTCTAAACTACCTGCTGTGACCTTAGTCAATACAAAGTGCGAATTATTTAGGAAACAGGTTTTGCTTTCCCTTACAGGCGCACAGGGCAACCATGAGTTCTCTTCTGAGTTAAAAAACAATAATAAACAAACAAAAATCCACAAAAGAACCTTATAGAAAAGTACGAATTAAGGTTTGATTGAATTCCCCCCTTTTATTTGGCCTTTGCATACTCAAAGGGCAGTAGAGAGCTGCGTACACATTTCCTCGGTTTGAAGGCAGACTCGATGGCCTTGATGGTTTCAGTGTGAACGACTTTGGGCGTCCAGCTGTGGCTTTGGCTGATCAAACAGCAGATGAACTTTTTATCAAGCAGCCTGGAACTTGTGGAAATTGTGAATGTAGGAGAAAGAACTCAAGGGGTGCGAGGTTGACCTGACGCACTATCTCCCCTGGATATTGTGGTGTTCATCTCCTCTGAACAAGAAGTTCTTCTACATGACCACAATCACCTCCTCAAAATCATGAAGGCAGCCTTGATGCTTTATTACCATCTAATTTCCAAATTCCGTTAAGGTGCTCTAACTGTCCCCATAGTGCTCTTATAGTGAAAGGGTATATAACCCAGAATCACATGCTGCCTCTGTTGGTCACATCTCTTCAACCAGTTTCACGCTGGAACGTTCGTCACCCTCTTCTTAAAGTTCACGCTCGTGACATTCTTTAAGGTCGCAGGCCAGTCATTTCCACAACGCGCCTCAATCTGGATCTAATGTTGCCTCATGTTTAGATTCACATGACACCTTTTTAGCAGGAACATATCTCAAAGGTGAGATGGGCTCTTCTCAGTGCATCTGGAGCAGGCTGAGGTCTCCAAGACGACCCCATAAAGGCCTCCAACCCCGCACCGCTCTTACACTGCGTGGTTGGCTGTCTTCCTACTGGAGGTGAGACCTGCGTTCTCTCCCCTTGATATGCGGGCCTGTGACCATGGAGGAGTTGATGCTGCGCGTCTTCCAAGGTCAAGTCCCCAAAGGCAATGCAGCTTCTTCCTGGGTTTGGGATGCTCACTCTTGGAGCTCAGTCTCCACCCGGGGGGCAGAGAGGAACCACGTGAAGAGGCTGTGTGTTGCGATTCTGCCTGAGAGCCACAGGAGACCCCTGCTGACAATCAGCGTTACCTTCCACGGTCCCAATTTTGTCCTACGTAGGTGAGTAAGTCTTCAGCTGAGTGCAGTGTGTCAAGAAGGATGGAGTGATCAGTTGTGTCACTTTGTCCAGAGAGTCTAAGATGCAGATTGAAGTTGAATTTTGGCCCTGCTAGCCTGGGGGTTACCTGTCACTCTGACAACTGCTGTCTTATTGTAGTGGTAGTAACACAATCCTCACTGAAGTGGGTCCAGGACAGAAGAGAAGGCGAGGAAGTGAAAGTGAAGACAGACATGTAATTTTATGCCTCAGGTCACTGGATTCCTCATCAGCTATATTGAAATGAACAAAAATGGTGATGAAGAAAGATGTGGAGGGAAAGATGGTGACCTGGTGATGCGCAATGATGGCGACCAGGTGTCAGGTTACTCAGTGAGTGAAGATGGATGGCTAGATGGTGGTTGACAAGCTCCACAAGAGAGCTAAGGGAGATAGAATCTGATGACATGCATTTCATGGAGAGTGGTGGCTGTTATGACAGACAAGAGGAATAGTGTCCTGAAGCAGCAGGGAGAACCTCTATCCCTCATTCACGCCCTGCAGTGCATGGGCTGTGAGGGGAAAGAAAGAAATCTGCAAGGGAAGCCCAGTTCAATGGGCAAAAAGCCCATGTAGCAGGGACAGCCGGGGAGGGCATCTTGGAGGAGGTGATACTTGAAGTGAACGTTGAAGGATGAATAGAGGCTTGTCAGGCAGAGGGCAGGGAAGGATCCTTTCATGAAAAGAAAAGTACATGAATAAACTCAGGGCTAGGAGACTGCAGACAGCATTTAGGACCATCAGCAGCTTAACATGTAGAGAATTAATTACAATAAAAAACAAATGAGGAATAAAATACAGGAGATGCAGCTGCTCAGGTAAACAAGAGGCCTATAAACACAACTTAAGAAACTATATGAGAAAACTTTGCAACCATAAACTATTATCTTTTATTACTTGTATCTATAAATACTAGATACTAACTAAATGCTTTTTGATAAATGAGTAAATTAGTGACTATCAATGGAGCGCATGTGCAAGGCCCTGGCTTACCTGTGCACATTGACACGTTTCTTTATTTTAATCTTCACCTGAGGACATGTTTTCATTGATTTTTAGAGAGAGAGGGAGAGAGAGAGAAACACCCATCTGTTGCCTCCCCCACCTGTAGCACCCCGACTGAGGTGGAACCTGCAGCTAGGTATGTCCCCTGACCAGGAATCAAACATGCAGCCCTTTGGTGTAGGGGACATGCTCCATCCAAATGAGCCACATGGCCAGGGCCGGACAGGTTTACTTTTAGCACCAGGCCCATGGTAGGCGCTGCTAGTGTTCTGATTTTACAGGTGAAGAAGCAGACACAGAAGAACCACTTGTCTTGCCCAAAGTCATGCAAGGAGTTCACTGTTGACCTGGGCTTGAGACTCAGTAATTCCAGCTGAGAGCCAGGCCTTAGCCTCCTCACCGCCTGAGTGGATCGGTACTAGATAAACCACGAAGCCAAACCGGGAGTGGAGAGATCTGGGCTGTAGTCTTCAGTCCCTTACTAGGGAGCATGAGGACAGCTCCTGCCCCTCAGCAATTCGGTAAATACCGCACCTGTACGATTAGCATTTCCTACACCTGTCCTATGAAACGGGGAGCCAGTCCCTGGAGATGCTACCAGATCTTCACCGAAAACAATAGTAGGCCAAACCGATTAGAGTCAGAATGCGCTTCGTCCCAGAGCTAAAGGCTCTGACACGTTTTCCTGCGAACACACACCAGGACCTGTAACCCGGCATTACCCACACATCCAGGGTGTGTCTTGGTCGCTGCTATTATGAGAATCAGCTGCCAAGTCAACAGAGAAGAATGGAGGGTCTCTGTTAGGACAGGGGTGAGGCGCTGGCAGGAGTGAAGATGAAGAAAAAAGAGAAAGAAATGCTAAAGGTGGCCTTTGAATTCAAAGGAGAGAAAATATAACGATGTTGAGAAGTTGCCCTTATGCATCAGACGCCTAACAGGGCCTCGCTTGTCCTCATGTCCAGCTGGCAGTCAAGGATGCGCATGCTCCCATCCAGCCCAGAGAGGTCAGGGCCGTGCTGGGAGTCATCTGCCTCCTGAAGGGCAGGGAGGGCGTGGAACCCAGACTATGGGCCACAAACCCAGGCCGCTGCATCTATCATGTCATCTCTCCGTAAGTGGTAATGAGATCGGTACTCATGATCACAATGATGCCTGTCCTTTATACAGAGCAGGGATCAGCTTTTTTATGTACAAAAGGCCAGGTGGCGAGTATTTAAGGCTTTGGAGCCATATGGTCTCTGTCACAGCTACTCGGTTCTGCCCTTGTGGTACCAAGGCAGCCAAGGGTGAAATGCTGATGGACAGGCCTGGCCGCATGTCTTCATGATCATCCATTTCCTTTATGAAAATGGGTGGCTGGTCCGATTTGTCCTCTGGGCTGTCGTTTGCTGACCCGTGAGCTAGTGTTTGCAGTCGATAAAGCTCTCGTGCCATCCGTCTGCCTACGCTTCCCAGGCACTGTGACCGAGGTTCTGCAAGAGAGTGACGGGCCCGCTTCCGCACAGGGATGTCTCGGAGGCGGGCCGCCTTCCAGGGCAGTGGACACCGGGAGCAGGGCTGTGCACTGTACGCCCTCAGCCGCTCGGGATTCCTCGGGGTCGGCGCTCTGGCATTCATGTTCCAGTGGCCTGCACCTGGACATAATCGGTGTAAAAGGAGTGACTGCAGGGGGGTTGCTGAAAGTGTGCCCAGGCCAGAACCAAAAGCTGCTTCCGGCCGTGCTCCTTTGTCGCGTTCAATCAGCCCACAGGTGGCATTTAGCCTGGATTTGCTCCCCGTGTGATAGTGCCCCGAGTTATCCCCCATGATCTGTGCCCTCAAGGAGGCCACGGGACAATGACAGGCTGTGCGGCAGGGGAGTCGATGAGAGAGGGTTGGAGAGGGAACCCCGTGCTGCCTACCTTTGATTGGGCTGGCCCTGACCCTCCACGACCTGGGATGGTCCGCGCGAGGGAGGCTGGGAGGGCAGCCTGGAGGAAGGCTCCGGAACGTCCTGCCGGGGCCCGTCCTCGGAGTCCATCGAGCCTACCCAGGACCTGGGTGACTGGGGTCTCGTGTGAATGGCGACCCCGAGGAGCTTCGTTGCTGCGGAACAGTGGGTCCATCAGAGCCCTTCTCCGGCCATGGGTGGGTTCTCGCCAGCATTCTTGAGCACTCCCGGCCCAGAGGGGGGAGGCGTGGGTTCTGGTTCTGGCTATGATGCCGATTAGCTTTGTGACCTTGAAAAGGCACTTTGTTTCTCCGGTCTCAGTTGGCATCTCTAGAAAATGAGATTTGGCATAATGAGGTAGTGTGACATAACTGTTAGAGACAGATGTTTTCTTTAATCTCAGCTCTGTCACTGCAGGGCTTCAGGACCATCACTCTCTGTGCCTCAGTTTCCCTACCTGTAGAATAGACGTCTATTCCTCAGAAGGCAGCATTAGGAGACATAATAAATAATGAAAAAATTATAACGATACAAAATACCTTGTTAAAAAATGTCTGCTATAAACCAATAACTGGAATAAACAGTTAACATTTATTATAAATGAAAAGCATGAACTTATAGCATTATACATGAAATATACTAAGTGATTAACGTATTGTTAATAAAATCACGAATAAGTAAAATTATATTATCCTATGCTATTATGATATTGTTACTGTTATGTGAGGTGTATTTCCATTATTGATATTGTACAGTTTTGCTTAACTTGATTGTGAGCGGTGCAGTGGGTGGCCACTGTATTCCTTGGAATTTTCTTTGCAGCGACTGATAAATCTGTGCTTATACAAATGATACTTTAAAACGCTCAGAGGAAAACTAGATACCTCCATGGGTCTTTTATTAAAGAAAACAAGCTTTCTAAATATCCCCAGGTCTTTTCTGCATCCAAAAGTAATTAATACTTGGAGAAATAATTAAGTTTCTATTAGTCAAATGACTTTTTTATAGCACTAGGTTTTCAGACCACGGTCTTAGTATTTTTAAATATCATGCACCAAAATAAGGGAAAGATAGAATAAACGAATACAGTAATTCCTCAACTCGGAAGACTTCATATATCTCCGATCAGCCACTGTCTTGAAGTTAGTCAAGAGAGCAGTAAGCGAATAAAAGCATTTTTATTTATGGATGAATATTCCAGTTCCTCTCTCCAAGAACACATCACTCTTATGTGCACTTTTCATATCCACAGTAACATTTTCTGCATACTTTTTTTTATTAATTACATGCTGAAATGGCAACGTTATGAATATATTAGATTTTAAAAATCCGCTTGTTTCATTTTGCTTATTATAATGTGGCTACTAGAAAGTTTAAAACTACGTCTGTGTCTTGGCTTAGATTTCTATGGGATGGTGCTGGTCTAGACCAATGGTTGTTTTAAGGAAAGTCCAGTCCTGCTGGGGTACCGATATTCAATATATCCAAAGGTTAGTGAGTATTGCCATGCATTGCCACACTCTAAAGCACGGATTATTATTGGAGACTGGGCAAGCTTTGTTTTCTGTTTGTTTGTTTTGCTTTTTAATTAAAATACATCTTCAACCTAATTAAGATCAGTACATGTGGTTTCGTTTGGTTTGGTTTTTGGGTCAAGGCTTTGAAATTCCCCTTTCTAAGCAGAAAGCCAATGTTTTTGTCTTTCTTGTCAACATATTCTTAAGATAAAATAAAAAATATATTATAATGATACAAAATACCTTGTTAAAACATCCCTGCTAGGCACTAATACCTGGGATAGGCATTTAACATTTATTATAAATGAAAAGTGTAAACTCCTCTCTCAGAAGTCACAAGTCCCTGAGACTTAGACTAAACTTATGACCCGGAAGCCCTGCAAACAGCTACTGCCTCATAAATGTTAGCTGGCTGGGCGGATCAGTGGATATGGCACGTGCACAGAGCCGCTCAGGCCCGAGGGTGCGTACGAGGGGGTGAGCCGCGGGGGGGGGGCTCAGCGAGCTGCGGGGGATGTGCAGGTGCGAGGGCAAACATGCCGCCTCTTCCCAGAAAGCATCCACTGGCCTTAATGGTAGGTAATTTATACTCCATTTTTATATCAAAGTGAAAATGAAAGTATTGTGGGACAGACTGTTAAAGTCTCATGAATTTTGCAGACGGAACAAACAAGGGACTTCAAAGGAATGTCTTCCTTGCCGTAGACTTCAAGGCTGTGCTCTCAGCCTCTCACTCCGTCACTCCTGGGCCACCAGCTGTCCCCTTCTACATGCGGGTGGAAAAGTTTGCCTGGAACTACTCAGACAGAGCTCCCACCGTCCTCACACGACGGAGCCCGCTAAGGGCAGACACCCCGTGGGGTCCTGGCTCCCTGCCCCAGGCACCCCACGCTCCAAGGGCTTATTCAGACAACGCTGGCCAGAGCCTCTCTTCCTTTGGGGTGTGGTGGGATAGAGAGTCAGTTTCTACTTTTCTGCTGCTAAGACACTAACATTCCCACCATGATGTCACGATATGAAACCCTGAGTCCTCAAGATTAGCAATTAAATTCTCAGCATTCTCACTTTCTCCTCGAGGGCTTTGCCACCCCTCTTGGCACTGCCAAGCTGCCCTCCAGAAGTAATGCTCTGTTTTAGCCCCAAAGTTATCTTTTTTTTTTTTTTGTGAATCCTTACTTGAGGATAATGTTTTTATAGATTTTTAGAGAGAGAGTGGAAAGGAAAAAGGGGGAAGAGAGAGAGATCAGTTGCCTCCCCCACACACCCCAATCAGGGCCAGGATCGAACCTGCAACCCAGGTATGTGCCCTTGACTAGGAATTGAACCAGAGGCCCTTGGTGTCCGGGCAGACCCTCTGACCACTGAGCCACACTAGCCAGAGTGCCTCAGTGTTGTCTTGTGTGTGTCTCTTGCCTAAAAGGACCTTGGCTCAGCCGGGTGGCTAAGCAGGAGGGGATGAAGGTACATTTCTTTCTTGTAGTGGTAGCTGTGGGGGACTTTAGCTCAAGCCGCACTCCGGCTTCTTTTCTGTCCCTCAGTCATTCTCCCCAGGGGAGGGGGCCCCGCTTTCTGACTGGGGAGTTCAGGAGAAGGAGCTGAGCCCTGTGCACAGCCCCGTCTCCTCTGCATTTTGGACATACGTGTTCTGGTCTGCTCCCAGAGTGGCCCATCTGTGCCTGTATATGTGTCTGTCTGTCTGTCTAATTCAAGGGGAAGCGATAGCAAGCTCACCTGGCCACAGATCGGAGCTCCTGTCCTCTAACCTTGGTTGAATCAGCAATAAAGCTGATGGTTCCTTGTGTCTTTCTTACACTTCCTTCCAAACTCAAGAGGGAAGCAGGGTGTTAGTTGTGGGTTCCTGAGCCTCCACTGGACTTTATTACAGCATCAGGGAATGTCAAATAGGCATCAACACAATGTCCTTGCATCAGTAACTGGGGTTTAACAAACACCTACATGGCTTCTGCTTGGGATCTTAGGCTACCATCTCGCTGGCTTTTTTTGTGCCAAGGATGTCTTGGTTCCCACCTACTGGAAGACACTTAAGGTTCCATGCGGTCCCTCTTCTAAGTCAGACCTAGACACTGCCTTTCCAGGGCCAGCTTTCTGCCTGGGCCTTGCCTTTGCCCACGTGACTCACACGTCTCCTAGAGATACCTTATCCAGGTGGCTGGAGGGGGTGGACAGTCCGGAGAGGTGATTTCTGAAAGATGGCTGGGCTCGGACCCAGCAGAGATGGAGGCAGAGATGACTCACATAAGGGTCTTTCTAGCCCTTGAAAGGTCTTCTTAAAGAAAACTTGGCCTCTTAGTCTCATGCTGATCTATCTTCTCTTCTCACCAAAAGAAATCTGAATGGGCAGTGTTTCCAAAGGGTAAATGGAGTGGCTTGAAGGGGACACGCTCTCTCTTTATTGTAAATCATAAGAACCGTAAGCATTAGTTTCATGATCTCACAGAGTTCAAAACCCTCAGGAGTTGGAAACAACTGCAAAAATTCTTTGTCCACGATGGAGATAGAAAAGAGCTCGTGTGAATGGGAACACAGAACCCAGGCTAGCGGCCTCACTGGGGAGCAGGCGAGGACCTCTTTAGGTGGTGAATGCCGCATTCGGAAGGTCGCTAGAGGTCATCGGCATTGGCCAGGTCCTTTTGTAGCAGCCTAGTCCTCAATCTCCGCAAGAGCATGGTCACGGCCGGTGAAGGGATCACATGCCCTGAGTCTAAACCAAGGCCCCGTTGACTTTCAGTCTCTGCCAACCATAAGCATAAAATAAAATAAAATGGAGAACTCATACTTTGCGTTAAGGTAACATTAACATTTCTACCAAGTTTCTATTTTTTTTTAACATGATGCTGAAATTTCTTATGCAATCTTGATGACTATGTCTTTGTATAATTTAATATTTAGTTAGAAGATTTCATCTGAGCATAAATGCAGAAAAAGTTTAGCAAATGAATATGGAAAATGTAAATAAATCCTCACTTGAAAATACTCAAGGTAGAAAAGATCTATCTTTTTACTAGGACAGTGTGCTTGTTTAGAGAAATCTTTTATAAAGTGCATTCATAATTTTTGTTAGGTTGTAAATGAGGTTGAAACCCAAATCTAAGGAATCAGATGAAAGATTTGAAATGCACATTGTTCCAAATTATGGCATTGAAATAGCAGAAAAACATGTGCCTAATCTTTCTGCACAAAATCCCCTCCACCGCCCCCCTTTTTTTGTTCATCACTCTACTTCTCCCATTTTCAAAAATTTCATGTGATGTCATTGACTTATTTTGATGTACGGTTTGATGTATAGATTTTAATACATACATAGATTCATTTAGCCATCGCCAAAGTTGGGATTCAGAATAGCACCATCACCTGAAAAACTCCCTCTATTAGCCTTATATGCTCACACTCTCCCCCATTCCTGATATCTAACAAACATCGATATGTCCTTTCCCCTTAATTTCCAGATTTAAAAATACTACAAATTACTTCTAAAAATTTTTAAAAGATAGGGCACAGGCTAGAAACTCCAGCATGAACAGACTTTTAAAGAACTAGGTCAATTTTGCAAATCTCCCAGCTTGCCTCAAGTGGGTACTTTCTTTCCCAATTTCTGCTAAGGATGCTCCACGAAAAGCTCCATTTTAGGTGCGTAGGAGAGAGGTTAATTCACCACGCATGAGGGAAGCCTGCAGGTGTCAGGCCTTACTTCTTTTACAGAGCCAACTGCAAGAACCATCAATATTAGTGATTAATAGTTAGGAACTTATAAAATAATAATATGCAGGACTCATACGCAGGCAAATTATTCAGGGACTCACACAGAAGTGGCTCCATACACAATGTTTCTGCAAGAAGTCTTCGCTGTTTGCTGTCTTCAAACCCACTTTAGGGTATAGGGTGACAAAGTCAACAGCGTTCACCTCAAACAGAGGTCATAGGATGACTGGGGAGCACCTTGGACCTGTGCAGTGCTGTCCAAATGCCTCATGATAATGATGTTCAGAGCTGGTGTCCTTGGAAGAGCAGTTACACCCCTCTCCTGTCTCGCCTGACCCTTGCGAACAGTAAAACATTAACTACCCACCAAGGAACAGGGCATGTGGCCGTTTGGTTGACCAGACAGATTGCTTTCAGGGGGTGGGAACCTCTCCCACTCTGTGATATTTAGACATCTAAGACCTATGTTCTTTCTACCAGGTTTCCTCTTGGCAAAGTTTTTGTCGTTTTCCATAACCAAACTTCAGTGAGAACACTCTATTAAATGTGAAGTCGTTGTCTGCATTCTTTTTTTTCTGATACACGAAGGAAATTGTATGTCATTTAAAATTTCACAGCCAATAAATAGTGTCTGTGTGTATGTGTCCACACCGAATGGCTTTTCAAAGAACTGCCATATTTTCCCTCAGACAGATTCATCATCTTTGGGAGCCAGTGGCATCTCTGAAGCCATTTCGTCCAACGGCCTTATTACTAAAATGCAAAAACCTGAAACCCAGAGCAGTTACATGACTTGCCTAAGGTCATGCAATGAGTGAACGTCAGCTTTGATGGCCCATCGTTGCCTGTCTCTTCAGCATGGAAGCCTTTTAAGGTCCCTTGTCGCCAGGTCTTTGAACAAAAGCTGGCAATGAATCTGATGATTGTCTTTTTGAAACAATGGCAGTGTTAGAATAAGAGGGTGGCAGAAACCGGCCTGGGCTCTGATTGCAAAATGTGCGAAATGAAGCGGAAGGGAGCTCCGCCTCCTGGGCCCGGGAACCGCTGAGCACCGCCTTCTGCTCCGTGGGCCCTTCCTGCCCGGGCTCACTGCCTTCGGTCCCAGCGCTCTCCTTGGGAAAAGTCAACTGTTGTTCTGAGATTGCAGATTTGCATACGTTGGCTCTGTCGGATCTTGTTCCTGATTAAAGGGCCCTTTGTTGAAAATTCTCAGGGAAGGAGGCTGCTGCTGAAGGCTTGATAATCATTTTTTTATGCATCAAGGAAGGCGCAAGAAGCTTCAAACCGTAATCATTTCTATAAACATCGACAAGCTGTAAATTGTGACTGATACAAATTAGACTATGTTCCTCAGTAATTATATTTTAGAGATTGTGCACCACATAGCCAAACACAATTTTAAACTCAGAAAACTATAATTGCGTGCTTAGCGCCTAACCCTTTGCGTGTCTCGCTTTGTGCGAGTTACTCCGAGGAAATTGATTTCCTGGGCACGTCGGAGCAGGTTCATTAGGCCACTGGCATGGCTCTCACTACATTATTATTATCTCCCTCATGCCCATAATATTATCCTGGGTGGGAGGGGTGCTCCACGCCACCATGATAGGAAGTGAGCGAGTTCTCCCAGATGTCTCTCCAATCTGTCACCTCCTTTCTGTGATCACAGCCCCCGCCATTGCTGAGGCCTGAGCTGTCTTGTCCTTGGACAGTCATCTCGTCTCCAATTGGACCCCATGTCAGCAGCCTCTCTTCCATGGCAGTTTTATAACCAGCCCTCTGCTCCTTCCTCTCCTTTTATACCCCTCCCACCTCCTCTCTGCCAGCCACACTCCTGCCATATTGAGTTGGCTCTATTGCCTGAGGGTCCCGTCACCTCTCTAGTCCCTGTGGTTTGCACTCAGCTTAGGATGCTCCTTCCTTCCCCCTTTCTTCAATAAAGCATACTAATCCTTTAGGCTTCAGCTCAGATACTATTTCCTCCAGGAAGTCTTCCTTGACGGGTCAGGTACAAATTAGGTTTCTCCCCTAGGTTGGGTCATAGCTCCCTCCACCTCTCCCATCACATTATTATCTGTTGGGCTCTGTTTGAATTGTTTATAAGTGTTTGTCTTCCCCCAAATGCATCATGAGACCAGCGGCCTTGTCTAGCTTATTCATCACTGTCACTTCAGCACCAAGGACAGTTTCCATCCTGTACGAACTGATTAGTTAGTAAATGAGTAAATTAATTCTCAACCCCTAGCCCCGTGCCCAGCTAGACGCACAGTATCTGTTTAATGAATTAATACAGGAAGCAAATGAGGGCCACGCATCTCTGCCGAAAGGAGGCCGGCAGGGTCCCGGGTGATCAAATGTACAGATACCAGGAGGCGGGGGTTGTGACGCCCTCCACACACACTTGCTAGACGGACGTTTGCTCAGGGAAACAGCGAGGGACCGGATTTTCAAGGGAGGCTGGAAACAAATTATGGGCAGAGGCACCTGCACTGTGTCCTGTAGAAGAGGGTGAGTCACCAGGTGAAAGGGCTTCTTGCCTGCAGGCCAAGGCCTGAACGCATTAGCAGGTTGCGCCGAGTCCTTCCGGAGCTGGCACCTGCTTTTCTCTCCGGCATCACTTTCTTTCACTCTTCTTGTGGCTCTTTATCAGCCACACACTTTCCTCTTTGTTGCCACCCACACTGCCACGTGCCCTGTGGATGAGTCTGTGACTCCTGCCCTCCCATTCTGCCCGCCTTGGTGCAGGCTGCTGCTTCTGCTGAGCTCCCCTGAGCTCCCCGGCCTCCCCTGAGCTCCAGGATCTCCCTGAGATCACCCACACCCAAGGGATCCATGCCATGGCATCCTGCATCAGACCTCCCTGCACCCCTAACCCTCCAAGGCACAGAGCGTGCCCGGAGAACTACCGAGTTACACCCACAGCCAACCTGCAGAGCCAGAGCTGCTCTCGCTCCTGTGTCCACTCAGGGCTTCCCGCCCCGGAGAGCAGCCTGGGGACCCCACGTGCCGGAGGTGCTCCGGGGAGGCTGCTGAGGTGAGGAGTGAGAGGACACGTCAGTGCGCAGGGGGCTGTGCATCCCGGGACGAGGCAGGACAGGGAGACTCCAGAGATTAATCCGATTAGGTTAATGTGCCCAATTAATGCACTCGGGCCAGCCCTGTGGGGGTGAGGCCCATTTGAGGTTCTGGTGGCCATGGGTTAATACTGGTCAGCCCTAGGATGGTATAAGTGGACTAAAACGGCAGATGGATTCAAGAGACATAATGAAAATAGTTTAAAAGTTGGCAAAACATGAGAAACCCCTTATTTCACCCGTGGGAAAGCTCTCCTCCCATGATGGAGGTTCAGGGCTTTGTAATACACCCGTCTCATTGCTTCTGAGCTTTCACATCGTGTAACATCCCGATGGAACTATTGGGAGAGGCGCGGGGGCCTCGAGGACCCTGGCTCAGCCCCGGAGGACGGCCCCCTGCAGGGCTGTGAGCCGAGCTGGCTCGCTCTGTGGAACAGATGAGCTTCTCAAGGATTCAAGTTTGGTTCAAAATTCACAGCTCGTGAGCTCCAAATGGTTCTAAATTTGGCTGGATGTATTTTTCCCAAGCCGTGTGCCGCTGAGCAAGACGTAGCGACGCCATCGCGTTAGGGAAACAAAGGGCCGTTATTGCCTCTCTGCAGAAATAAACTTGATAAGGCCGAAAGGACCGCACTGCAAATGCAACAGAGCAGACCCTTAATTCTGCGCCGTTTCCACCCAGGCGGCTTTCTCTGGCACCGGGAACAGAGCCACTCGGGGAAAGAACACCGCCAGTTACCAGCTTACTTCTAAGCAAAGTGGCACTAAGTGAGTTATCTTTCAGCTTTGTTGAACAAGCAAATTATATAGTAAATTAAATCACATTTTACTGCTCAGTTGGCATGGTGCAAATTAAGGCATGCACTCTGATTCAACCCTGCCTCTCCTGCGTGTTTCACGGCCTGGGTGCTCGGTGTCAATACGGGACGATTTCACAGAGGCCTTGTGGTGGTTCAGTTTCCTGGTTGTGTTTACAAGCCCTTTGCAACCAGCCCCTTTTAACTGTGTTGACCTGACATCCAAATGTCACGCTTTGAGCAGAATCTTTAGCTCCTGCTTAATTATTTAAGTGAACGATGCCTTCTTTCTGTGCGTGTGTCCGTGTGTGTGTGTGTCCTCCAAGACACCTAACCAAAGTCTCCACCAAGGCAGCCACATTGTTGCTAAGTCTAAAAGATCATAAAAAGGGTGAGCTCCTGGAGACAAGCGACTGATCTCCAGGGAAGGAGACTGGCTAGTTCCTCTGGCGACACAGTAGAATGAGAAGTGACAGTTCCCTGAGCTTGAAGGGCCTGGGTTGGGGTCCTCAGCTTGTGAGATGGGGCATGTTCATTGCTTTGAGGTTCATTTGCTTAAAGGAAAGTTATGAGTGTTGCACAAAATTGCTTATGTTCCAAATTTAGTGCAAAACAAGTTTCCAATAAATTTCACTTTTCTTCTCTTACCAGGATTTTGTCTTAGTAACGATTGTTGGTTGAAGGATCAGAAACGTCCGCTCTGAGCATCCTTCCTTTTCTCGGAACAAAGTCTATGCTTCAGAATGTCAGGAGTGGTTCAGTTTGTGTTATTATGACAAACAGAGAAAAGATAACCGTGACTCCTGGCTTGTCAGTGTGAGGCCCAATGACACTCTTCATATTCACTTTTCAGTGAAAAGGCCACATGGGTCAGTCCACGTGTTGGCATTTCTGACAAATGGGTCAGTGGAGATGGGGCTGTTAATTTATTTAAATAGATGGGTGGCAACGGTGTTCCGAAAACAAAAGTACTATGTCAGGATGCTCTGTCCCCAAAATAAGAATGAACTGACGAAACCTCAAAGCAGCCACTAGGCACAGTGACAGCCACTTCAGCTCCTTAGTTCCCCTGATCCTTCTAAGGGCTCCACTCTGGTGATTGGGAGACATTTAACTCTGTCCTTGCCATTCTGAGATTTGCAGCCACTTTCCTAGCAGTCACTGTAGGCTACTTGAATTTTTGTGTGGAGACATTCTCCAATATTCCTGGGTATGGTATTAACTAGGGTTATGGGGCATCTATTTTGTTTTATTATATAATTATTATGTTACATTATATTATTTAATTTTATTTAATGTTCAAGTCTTTTAAAACTTTCCAAAACTTAATTTTTAATCCATGAAAGAAAAGTGTCCACCCAGGTTTTCTGATGATCCGTTGTGACCCTAGAGGCCCAAACTTCTATAGCAAGAGAAATCCTATCACAAGCATTAAAGCAGGAAAAGCCTATGTCCACACCTACTTCAGCACTTTATGTCCACTGGGATTGAATCACCAAGGTGTTGAGCAGAGCAGGCCTGTCGAGAGAAAGGGAACCCAATGGAAGTGTCAATATCCAACCGTTTCCTTGACCTACAGATATGCCGATGTCATGTGATTTGTTTGTGAAATGAATGGAGACTTTATTGTGTATGGTGAGGTGCTAGCACAGCCTTCAAACATTATGTAATCTTGCAAGGCATGCATTTGCTAAAATTCACCCCCACAAAATTTCTTTCTAGGAGTCTCAATTCCACCCACCCTTCTCCATTTCTATCGTCCCTTCACTAGTCCGACCAACTGTGACAATGACCTCTTAACCGGTCTACTGTCACCTCGTTGGGTCTTTGGCTAAGCAACTCAATACAGCCCGAGCAAACTTCTAAACTGTAAACTAATTGTGTGGCTCCCTCTGTTCAAAACCTTACATTGTTTTCCAAGCCTTGTAGGATAAGTGCCAGACTCCTTGCCCTGGCCCTCTCAGTCCTCACTCTGCCATCCACCCTCTCTGCCGGCCCCTTTTATACCTTAGTCCTAACTGTAGCCCATGGGCTTCCTTTAACTCTCTGTGCTTCCCTACTCCTGATGCTATGTCATCGGGCCAGAAGTCTCCCCGGTCTCCTCTTTATTG
Organism: Miniopterus natalensis; assembly: GCF_054644295.1. NCBI lineage: Eukaryota > Metazoa > Chordata > Mammalia > Chiroptera > Miniopteridae > Miniopterus > Miniopterus natalensis. Next base: position 196,898,023 of record NC_142081.1, on the reverse strand, counting down.
ACCTAATTTCTCTTCATGTTTATGGACTCAGCCCAAGCTACTCTTTGCCTGGAAATCTTTTGTAAACTTTTGGACCAGGTCAGAACACATGTGTTGTAAAAACTCCTCAGGAACAGTGTACTTTTCTCTGTAGCATTTGCCCCATTGGCTCTTTTACACTAGGCTGGATGATTATTTGATGAGAACCTACTTCACAGCGTAAGGTCTAGAAAGTAAACCTAATGTCCTACATGTGGGGGATGCTGAATAAATATCTCTGGACAATCTAAACAGACAGACAAAATAGAAACAGACTCATAGATACAGAGAACAGACTGATGGCTGCCAGATGAGAGGTGGTTTGGAAAACTGGGTGAAAAAGGTGAAGGGACTGAGAAGTGCAGATTGGTAGTTATAATTCATGAGGTTGTAAAATACAACATAGGGAATATAATCAATAATGTTTTAGTAACCATGTCTGGTGGCAAGTGGGTACTGGAAATATTGGGGGGGCACTTTGTAAAATATATAATTGTCTAACCACAATGCTGTACACCTGAAACTAATAATAATTTTAATAAATTAAAAGTGGTAAATGTGTAAGAGAATAGAATGGTCAATGAAAGGAGAAGGAATCACTGTTTTCTGGAGAACTCTGAAACATTATCTATCATCTAGACTTTCTTTTTCACCCGCTCTCATGGCAACAGACTTCTGTCTTTGCTTTTTTAGCCATGAAAATGTTTGGCTAACAACACAGCCTGAATCGGGACCAATAACCACAGTTACGAAATGTTTCCGGGGAATCGGGATTTCCCCACAGCGCTGTCACCTCTCATCTCACAGTCAGAGGGCGTGGAGGCTCACACGGGCCTTCTCTTTCTCTAAGGATTTCTATAACATACCGGCTTCAAGGCGGTTGAGCCATTGAGAGTAAATTCCGGGGAGCACAGAGTTAATTCAATAGCCCTCTCTGTGACTCCTCAGAGAAAAGTTAAATGACTTGGCATTAGCAACAGGAAGTTTGTTCATTAACAAGGAAGGAGTTTTGTTTTGATCTGATTTTTTCCCAAACCTCCTTAATGTGCTGAGCTGTGGCTTGAGGTTTCCTTCTGTCTTGTCTTTCTGTCTAAACTTCAGAAGCTGTCAATTCTGGCTCGCATAGGCTGTTCTCCTAAGTACCGCACACTTAGCCATGCTGAGCAGCCTTAGAGATGAGTGACAAGGGGAGAACTTGTTAGCTGGGAAATGTAGTGTCTGAAAAATTTGGTTTCTATTAATAACTGTAAGAAAATAATAAAGTGAGGTTAGTACCTAAGTTTCAAAAATAAAGCAATGGAGGTCAGAGAGGGTTCGAAAATAAGCAAACCAGCCAACCTCCTGAGAGGCCACTCAGCACGTCCTGGCATAGCTGGAATGAATGGGGACTCAGGACTTGTGGCCCTTCCACCTTTCCCGTGTGTTTATGTCATTGCACCAGTTCCAGGTTTCCTATGTTCACTAAGTACTTTCCCATGAACTCAAGTTTCTCCTGTTGAATACATGGGACTCCCTGCTCTCACTAAGACTGAACATACAGTGCTTTGCATTATAGTTAGGAGTTCAGGACTTCCATCCTATAACCAGAATATAATTTATTTCCTCCAGGTTCATCTCTCCCAAGACTCATTGCAGAAGCTTGTACATTTCTTCCTATTCATTTTAATGGTAACAATAACGAAATTAACAATAAAAGCCATTTGGCAAACATCTATGCTTTGGGTATTTTGCATATATTATACAAGTTAATTATACAAATATTCATTGAGTACCTATCATGTCTCAGATACTGAGTGCTATAGACAGAGTGTTTGTACCCTTCCCCCCAGTTTCTTATGTTGAAGCCCTAATCCTCAATGTGATGGTGTTTGGAGGTGGGGCCTTTATTGGGGGGGATTAGGTTACATAGGTGGAGCTCCCATAAGTGGGTTTAGTGTCCTCATAAGAACAGATGCTATAGAAATGATTACTCCCCCTACCTTGTGAGGATACAGCAAGAAGGCAGCTGTCTACAAACCAGAGAGAGAGTCATCACCAGGAACCAAATTGGCTTACATCTTGATCTGGGATTTCCCAGCCTCCAGAAGCGTGAGAAATGCATGTTACTTAAGCCACACAGTCTATGGTGTTTTTGTTACAGCAGCCTGGGCTGACTAAGACACTGAGTTTGTCATAATTAACACAGCATGGCATCTTCACGCAATAATTTTAAAGGCTCCTGGAGAACTGATGTTCTGGTCTTATATTTATCACAAGTCTCCAGATATGGCTCTTATCACCCCTCTCAAGCTGCCCTTTTGCTCTTGATGGAACTGAGGCTCTCAGAGGTGAAAGGCATAGATTCAGGATCCACACTAATGCATGACTGAGCTGGGGTATCACTCCACATCTTTCAGGCCCCAACACTCCTCTATGTCATGATGGCTTATTCAGTCATTAATCTATCCACTTAGTAAAACTTTATGCCAACCACATGCCAGGCAAAAATAAATGTTACTCTTAGTTGTTTTGTGCATCTCACAAAAGGAGGAAGGTGGAGTAACTTAGAAGGATGATCAGCAGACCCAGTGTGCCAGGGTCCAGTGGTTTTCCTGAGACATGAGACTTGCTGTGGTTAAAGCAGAAGGGTCCCCGGGAAACTAGAATAACAGACAATTATGATAACAAGGAGAAATGAGAAAAGTAGGAAATTCTAAGTAGTCTGTCTAGACCAGAAGGATTCTGGTGTGCTTTATTATTGGACACCATGAAACACATTTTATCCTGAAGGGCATAGAAGGCTTTGCAATATTACCCCTAGTATATCCACAACTGAGCACTCATCAGACTCAAAACAAGAAAAGCGCTTCTTCTTCATGGGAAAATTCTAAGGTATTACCACAAATGCGACTTACAGTAAAAGAGGAAGAACTTCTGATCCGCGCTCCAGTCCTGAGACTACGTGGGAATTTGGAAGCATGAGACTGAATAAATGGAGCATGTCATTGTTTCTGCGTCATCATGAGCAACAGGCTGAAGGAAGACTAGAGATTAAAACAATGAGAGGAGAGCACTTTCTAGATATCTCAAGATTTTAAGAAAGAGCTATAACCATTTTTCATTCATTTAATGTGCATTGCTTTCTTCAGCACTATGAGCTTCACATTTGTGAAATGATGGGGCTTTGTGCATGAATTCCTCACCAGAGCTTCCTTGAGCACTCAGATGCTGGACCTCATGTTTCTCAGACTCACTAAACATGTCACCTTGTATGTGATATAAGTTTGAAAAGGCCTGGTCATGCTGTTTCTGATCAATGTGGGTCACCTGACTTCCAAGAGATGTTAATAGATCTTAGGGGGAAAAAATAATCAGTGGTAGTACTTTCTTCTTAAAAATATAGCTTTTCTAAATGTAAGAAAATACATTAAACATAGTAAGAGAGTAATTCTTACTATACATGATAATCTGTCTTGAACAAAGGCTGGGCCATACCTAAGAAATCCAAAGGTGATGTAGGGCCCTGGCCAGTGTGGCTCAGTTGGTTGAGCATCTTTCCAGGCACCAAAAGGTCACTGGTTCCATTCCTGGTCAAGGCACATGCCCAGGTTGTGGGCTCGATCCCCAGTAAGGGGCTTGCAGGAGCCAGCCTCTCTATGTTTCTCTCTCACTTTGATGTTTCTCTCTGAAATCATTAAAACCTATTATTTTTTTTAAAAAAGGTCACATGGGTCTCCTGGTACATGAGCACACAGCGTCAGCGTTGGACATTTCACCAAGCCCAGCGTGTTGAATCCATCCAAGGGTTTCTGATCAGAATCACTCATCTCACTTATAGTCTCACTTTACACTTATAATATTATTCAATGCTGATTGCAGATTAAATTTTAATACTGGGGAAATTTGTTCCTTTGTTACTGTAGCTACAAGAGAATTTAAATAAAAAGTATGTATTGTTTTGTATGAATGCTTTTCTGTGCTCTTGGAATGAAGTATAATTTTAAAAGTTTCCTAAGATCACATATCATTGGAAAATGCCAGCCATGGTCATGTTTTAGATAGGAATTGGAGGCCCAGGGGAATGACCTCACTCTTTCACCCGCTGTAACTCCCTTCTCTGTAATTTCACATTTCCTTCCTGGTGCTCTGCACTGTTAAGTTCTTGTTGAAAAGCTTTTGCTCTCTCTCCTTATTAGTCACCCCAGGGCTCTGTCTCATAGAGCTTAGCGTTGCCCAAGTCCTTAAGGCTTCGTCTGAAATAGGATTACAGCCAAGGTGCTGTATTTCCTGAAGCCCGGAGCCTCCGCTCCCACTGTCCTTAGATTGAGCTCTTTTGAAGCACCTTTTCAAAATGTTTCCCATAGACTATTCAAAATATACCACGGAAATTATTGCATGTGCTGGTATATGGCATAGTCTTCATAGCTTTATTATATAGTATTACATATAATATGTAGTGTATAATTATATATCATATATTTCTCTCAAATATATATTTATATAATATACATTAACTTTTATAAAAATATATGCAATATTATATATAAATGGAAAGTTCTGGAGGTACATATTACTCAGTCATGACTAGTTTCTTAAGATAAAAGTCTAGAGATAAAATTAAGTCAAAAGGAAAAATAAAAACAAAGCAAGCGGCTGATACAGATCTCCAGTTACTAGAACATCCGTCTCCCTGAGCCCTCGCACATATGGCATTGTACACTCTCTTTTTTAAATCAATAGAGCTTGCTAAGAAAAAAAAAATCTTGTATTCTTTTGATTCACAGGAATTCAGTTCCCTTTAGGGCCATTACATTGCTTTTCTTCTGTCCTTGTTTTTCCCCATTTGACTGCCAGGGAGTGAGGGGGGTGTTTATGAACTTAGTTTATTTTGATAACTCTTTCGATTTCATCTTCATATTTTAAGAATATTTTTTCAGTCATGCAGCTTTCAAATGCGTTCCCCACATTAGACCTATAGCATCGCAAAGGAGACAGGATCTTAGAATGTGCCTGGCAATTCGTGACACATGGATTTTGCCAATAAAAGGAAATAACAATATTAAATAAGAATTAAATAACAGTAAGTGTAAACAAAGCAAAACTCCAAAATTCTGCTCACAGTTAAATGATAGTCTAGTTTGGTGTAACATATTGGGAAGTCACTATATTGCATTTGAGAACATGTTTTGACATTTATGTTTTGTTATCTTGGAAAAAATCTGTTCCCTCCCCTAAGCAACCATTTCTTCAATATAGAGGGTTTGGATTAAGTTATTTATTTATTTTATTTTCTAATTAGTGTTTCTTAAAAATTTATCTTCATTGTTGAAAGTATTGCAGAGGTCCCCCTTTTCCCCCTGTTGACCCCTCCTCCGTCCCTGCCCGCCCCCCAGGCCGTTTCCAAAGCCTAGTGCACATAACTAGGAAAGCTTGCTCCACCCAACACATTCATATGTGAAAATAATGCCGGCACCAAAATTACATAGTAATGAATGTCAGGAGCTGAAAGAGGTAGCTGAGGTCATAACATTCCTTCCTTTCAGTTGATTTTTTCTTGCTACTTAGCAAGGAAACCTGAGCCCCAGAAGGCCTTGAAGGACCAAAATCTCATAAGCCCGGGAAAGAAATCAGGTGGGTCCCGTCTCCAGCAGGAGTCAGGACCCAGTGGATTTCCATTCTGGAAAGAAATCAGGTGCGACTGTTGTGCTGGGATTAAACCTGTGATTCCACGGTAGGGGCAGGGTGTGTGACATATTGTCACTTAGCCAGTTGCATTAAATATGTTATCTCTAATTCTTATAACATCTCCATGAGGCGCTACTGTTATCTCCATTTAAGAACATGAAGAGCCGGAGTACTTGTTTCTGTTAAGAAATGTATATAGTCAATAAGCAAGTTGCCGAGCTGGGATTTAGCTTTGGGTCTTTCTGGACCCCAATCTCCTGCATTTCTCTCTGACTTGACATGATGTCAGAATCAGGTCCTTAAAGAATGAAGCCGTGGCCAGTCTCTCCTGTAGTCTCAAAATACTAATCATTTTCCTTGTTTTAAATCAATCCTCTAATTCATTCACTTAATTGATTGCTATTAACGGAAGTAAATAACAATCTTTTACATCAAGAAACACGTGGCCTAACTGAGGAGAACGACACAGGTCATATTAACTACAGTACTCAGTGTTCAGCGCACACTCACTTTGGATTCTGAATTCTGTCCTCTTGAAATTAAGTGCTTTTTCCCCTCTTTTTATCAGTTCTTTGGAATTTTGTCAGGTTGAAATGAGACATGTGATTATTCTTTGTAATCAGGGAAGGTATTCAAATGGTAGTTCCTGAGTCTGTTTTTATTTACCCATTTATTTATTTACAGGTTTCTTTCTTCCTTCCTAACAAGGTCCAGTGTAATGTACAGCATGGTCTTCACCATCCTGAGTGACAGCCCGCCCGTCTTGACGCTTAGGAGACATGTGGCCTTGAACAAATTGTTGCGATACTTTGTGACTCGATCTCCCAAGTCATCAGAAAGTTGGGGCCTCTGATTACTCAGAAGTAAACGGTGCAGCACTTGCTAGATTCCAGAGCTGTGCAGCGAGTGAGGTGCAATCATGGGTCTGAGTGCCACTCGAGAGCTCTAAACTGCTAAGAAACGCTTTGCTCTTTAATAGGTGTTGCACAAGTTTATTTCAAAAGGGCATAGATATATTTCAGGGCAGCCTGTGGCCACACCCTATGACTTGTGGGGAAAAACTGTCATGACAGAATCCGGCCTTTTCTCAAAAGGGAAATTTGGAAAATGTTAGGGAGTGCGGAATTTATCTCGATTTGTTACTGGTATAAACTGGAATGGTGCAAAGGCAAGACAAGAAATAGACAGTATATAGTCAAAACATGTGTGTGTGTGTGTGTGTGTGTGTGTGTGTGTGTGTGTTTGGATGAATATCTACCAGGAATGTTTGGAAAGAATGAAGTCTTTCATGATCATCACCTTCTGCCTTTTATTGAACTTGTTCTGAGCAAGTTTGTCTCTATAGAAAGATTAGCTGGGAGAACTTGGAATGTCACGGTCGGCTAAGAAATATAATTTTCTCAGCCTTGTATTTTACAGATGTAGAATGAGACCTAGAGAAAGATTGTTTTTCCTTCAGAGCACTTAACATAATATAGTATAATAGAATTATTTATATGTCTTCAATACTCCTCTTCCCCATTGGGCCACCAGGACCACAAAGGCAGTGCCCTACTTGTGTTCTCACCAATGTCTCTGTGAATCACCTCTAGAAGGTTCTTGGCCCATAGTAAATATTTATTAAATTAGTGAATAGATTTGACACTCTAATAAAGAGCATTAGACTTGGGTCTTACGATAAACAATGTCCTTTAAATTGAGACCTGTGTTATTGCCTCCAAATAAAATTACACCTGCATTTACATAGAAATTTACAGAATTGGAGAAAAAAGTACCTCTTAGAAATGTAATGTCCTATTTTCTGACCATTCCTGCTATAGGGACCTAGTAAATTATTTTTATAAACTTGGCCCTGAGGTAATTATTCCAGCAATATTTTCTTTTGTAAGATGAGTCAATATTCCATGGAAATATTTTTGAGGATTTGTTTCATTTTTAATACTTTAAAAAACATCAAAAAAAGAAGGTGGTTTGGGTGTCTCCCAACCTCGGGGATCTCTTTAGTGAGTGGATGCATGAAGTGAGCTGGTCCCACGCTCAGAGCCAAGCTTCGTACCTGAGTCCTAATCGAGACTCTGAATGCCTGGAGGGCACTGGCGAGGGTTCAGTGGGCACAGCTCCGTCTGCACGAGTCACTCCCACCCTCACGGCTTGGGTCTCCTCCTAGTCATGCTGCAGGCCTCAGTGGGGCTGTGGCCTTTTCCAGGACGCACCTTTCCTCAGTCTCGCTCACGTGCTTCCCACGCAGGGGCCTTGTCCATTCCCTTCCCTTCCCTTTCCCCCAACGTGAGGCAGGAAGGTGGGCAGGGGGCCGTCGAGGTGCAGTTATGAGCTCTGCGCACGCACAGCCGCCCCGAGTGCTGCTGAAAGGGAGCTGCTCTGCAGCTATTGCTTTACCTGGGGCCTCTCCTGCTTTTCCTATGCTGCTGCCAGAGTCGAAGCTGATAGAGAACAGAGGCGAGCGCCGGCGATGTAGTCCAGCCCCATGGTGCCACTCTGGACTGGTGACGAAAGCAGGGAGGCCTTTCCTGGCTTAACCAGACTTGCCTGGACTTGAGCTCCGGCTCCAGGCTGGGTTATCATCTCTCATTGCCTAGGACTTTTCTTTGTTCTGCGCTCCGTTTCCTCACTACCTCTTGCGAGGACAGCTGAGATCACTCAGACCAAAGAGTTGTCTTCTCATTGTTCAACGGCCTCTCCTCTACATGTCCCTTGGTTTCTTACCCAACTCTGCCGACACGCTCCCATGTTTAATCAATAGTGAATTCAGCAAACATTTACTGAGTACCTACTATGCGCTCGGCACTATTCTAACGCCGGTGCTAGGGCAGTGATGAGGCTCCTTGGCTTCACGGAGCTTATGTTTTAGCGCTTAGTTAAATTTGAAATAGTTTGTAAAAATGTCTATGGTTTATTATTTCGGTTGATGTTGATGGAACAGATATCACTGGTGTTCTTTGCTCCTCCTGTTTTCATTTCAATAACATAATGTCCCGATGTTCATCAGGTAGGGGTAGTCTTCTGTTTCAAGGGAAAGTGAGCCCCTCCTTAGCCCCAGGGAGTAAATGGGGATTGGGCTCAACCTGTTGTTGGTCTTATGTTCCTGGTGAGTGCTGGGTTTGGAAATGGGCATGTTACACAATTCTGGTCAATGACACAATAAAGAGAGGTCTACCAGGGGGAGTCGGGGGTCTGGGAGGGCTTGTTTTATTCTTAAAATGGGACACAAGACATGGATGCTTGTTTTTTCCCATCTAGACATTGTCATTCCATGTGACATCTGAAACTGGAACAGCTGTCCTAGGACAATAAGGACAAGCCTCCCTGAAGATATCAGAAGAGAAGGAAAGAATCTATATTCTTGGTGATGACATTGGGCTGCTAAATGTACTCACCCTGGGGCTGCCATATTGCCAACTGCTTGTTTTGGAAGATCCTTGCTTTTCTCCACTTTTTAGCTGGCTTTCTGCTGCTTACAGCTGAAACTGACCTCACCAAAGCCTCGGGGTATAGAGCTCTGTCTGTGTTGTGCACGGTAGAGTATAACAGGGTTCAGGAACCTTTTTCTATGAAGGGACACATCGTGAATACTTTGGCTTTGTGGCTCTTAAGGACTGTCTCACAGGTGCTCAACTCTGGTGTTATAGGTGGAAAGCAACCATAGATAACATGCAAATAAGTAGACACGACTGTTCCAATGAACTATTTACAAAACAAGGCCTGGGCTGCGTATGGCCTGAAGACAAGAGTTTCCCAACCCTGGTATCATGGGAAGCCCGTGGATTTTGGAGTTGCACAAAATATGCCTGAAGCCCGTTTCTGTTATTCTTGCTCTGTTTTATGACACAGTTAAGCACATGAATTTTACATATTTAGCTGTTTACATTACTCATCTTTCCCACTGGCATGTGAGATTCATAGGGAACGGCCTTGCTTCCCTTATGTACTGCTGGACCCCCAATGCTCAGAAGAGTGTCGAATGACTTAATAATTATGTGTGATTGAGATTCTTAATTGCATTACTATTCCTGCAAGGAAAGAGGGACTGCATTGTCTACCTGTCCCCATGGCACCTTAATAGAGACTTTCACAAAAACTCTCCACGCAAATTAGCTAATTGCGGAATGAATACTGTTTCCTTTAGCCCGCTGCCACAATGATCAGTCTCAAACATCTGCCATTCAGGTAAATGCTGTGTGAGTACATTAGTTTTATTAACATAACATAACATAGCATAACATATAATTTATGCATACATAGATGCCTTGGAGGGCAGGGCCAATTTTGTATCCCAAATAGTATCTTGAAACTGCCTGAAGTTCAAAAAGTACCTGTTGAAGCTCAGTTTATTGATCCATTAAACAATGAGTCAATATACTTAATTAATCTAAAAATTAAAAGATGAATTAAAAAGTAATAGACCTTAATTGAGCACCTGCTGTAGGCCCAGACTTCTCCTTACGGGCACTGTAAACCTATCACAGCCTCCTCCTGAGGGGGCTAATCAGTAGCATTTTACCCCTAGAGACTTGGAATCTCAGAGAGGTTGTCATTGGCATACAGGTCACGGGAGTGGAACTGGGATCCAGATACTGGTCTTTCTCTCTAAAGCCCTAGCTCTTTGCAGAAGAATATACTTAGTAATGGCCAAGCCAGCTACAAACACCTGGGTTTCGAGGAAGAGCACACATAAATACTGGTTTCTTACGCTGCTCTCCTTGTTACCCCTTCAACCAGGGGATCTTTAGAGCTCCTCACTGAGCTCCAGCTAGTCATCTCACCATGCTTTTGAAGGATCTTTGATAGACAGACTCCAAATGGGAGGTGGGATCGGCAAACTGTCATTATTTTATTTTCAACAGGAGCAAAGGAACCAGCTAAAATAAAGTATACTTGTCACAGACAAAGAGCTCATGGAAAACTCTTTTGTAAAGCAAAGATATTCTAAGTACTAATTCTTTGGTTCCTGGACACGTTTCTAATTCCAGCCTTTTGTTGTGCATTCTGGGGGCAGAGTTGGAGCACTCAAGAGGTTCTCCTTACACTTGGACAATGGGAGGAAGCCGACACATCCAGGTGCCCGCTCAGATCTCGGCGCTGGAGTAAGTCCACCCACCTGAAGTCGCCCGCACTCCGCACCCTTGACTTAGGCTTGCTTTCCGAATTATTAATATGCTTTGTTTCTTCATCTTAAAAATCAAGATGATAATCTTTGCCTCACAGTTTCCTCCAGCCACTGCCTATTTTTCTGCTTTGTTTTATAGCAAAGGCCTCCAGTACATTATCTGCTGAATTCATTTTCTCCCTTCCTGGGCTCTCTTTCCCTCACCACCACTGTTGTCTGCAGCTGCTCTTGGAAAGGTCATTAATAATCTCCATCTTGCCGAGTCTAAAGGTCAGTTCCCCTGCTCCCTTTGTAGTCTGCCCTCAGCAGCACGCGACACACTCAGCCGGTCGTTCTCGAAATCTCCCTTGGCTCGGTCTTCAGAATCCCACTGTCCTTCCCCCTCCTTCAGCGGCCACTTCTCAGGATCCTTAGCTTGGTTCTGTGTCTTTCCTCCCTTGAGACACGAAAGTCTACAGGGCTCTGTGGCCAGCCCTCCTTTCTACATCGCCTTTCTTCGGTGGGGCTCTCATCCGACCCATCGCTCTACAGACCTACTATGGGCCAATGACTTGAACTCTGGCCCTTCCATTGGGCTCTAGGTGTAATGTCTCCCCTTGACCTCTATCTACGGAGTTTGTGACATGTTTAAAGTGAAGCTCCTGACTCTTACATTTCAGACTTTCTCTCCTCTAATTACCTCCTCATCTTAGTAAATGCCAACATCATTCGCTTACTCTCTCTTCTCTTTCCTTCACATTATACTATCAATCTATTTGCAAGTTTTGTTGGTTCAAAAATAAAGAGCAAATCTGGGCACCTTTCACCACCCCTTTTGCTGCCACTCAAGTCCTTCTACTAGGGTATGATTATTCCAGATCTTTGCATTTTCTCTTGGTTCTGTAACTTCCTGTCCTGCCAGCCTCCATAGATCTTATACCCTGGCCTCATTCAGAGATTCCACGTCCTTAAAGATCTTCGTTGACAGCCATTTCAAAACCGTGTCCCCCAGTGTGGCCTCATCACGCTCAGTCACTTTACTCTGGTTTATTTTTCTTCAAAACACTTTCCCCTGTCTGAAATTATGTGATTAGTTAGTTTGTTGGTTTATGTATTTATTTTCTGTTGTCTCTCTCTGCCAGTAGGAGGTAAGGTTTCCAAGAACAGGAATATCGTTTTAATTGGCTCATTTATTCTTTCTATTTATACATACTTCATATAATTGTGTGTATGGCTATTTGGCCGGTGCTTAGAAATGGAGCTGACTTATGTTAGACACTCAATGAATATTAGTTGCATTAATGAAGGTTTCGCACTGAGTTCTTGTTTTTGCATTTGCCCCTGAAGTGTCTAAGGTGCTCTTTCACATGACTGTTGTATAATGGTAATAGTTAACCTGTATTACCTGCTTATTGTATGTCTGGCATTGTGCTAAGGATGTTAATCAGCATGATCTCTTATGTGGGGTTTTTATTCCGGAAACAAGTGACACACCCTGTTGAAAGGACATGGGAATGGTGTGACGCGTTACTGTCTCCACCTGGCGTTGTTGACACAGAACAGCCCTCTGGAGCCTTCCCTGGCCAGCCTGGCATTAAGGGCTCTGTTTGTCTACCCCAAGGAGCTGAGTGATTGGCATATTCTCTGCTGATGCTGGGCCACTAGTTGACAGCCCAGGTCGCCGTTGCTTGGCCTGAGCCAGGTGGTTAGCTCAGATACTCTTTTCCCACGCTGGTGGGACATGGGAGGTCCTTCCCGGGGTCTCTCCCAGTCTGCAGAGGCAGCTCAGGGAGCTGGGACCCATAGGGGTCTATGTCCCATTTGTATGTCATTTGCCAGCAAGTGCGCATGATAGCATAGAAGTGGTTTCAGACCCTTTGCTAACCTGTGCCCTCAGTGGACAGGTGTTTCCACATCTATTGACTTATTAGTTTCATTTGAACCTCACATCAGCCTTGAGAATGAGGTACGAGCATTTCTAATTCACAGATGGAAGAAACTGTACCAGGCTCAAGGTCAGAAATGACAGTGGTGGGAGTCAACCCTCACGTATGGTCCCAGCCTGATCTCTCCCTGCCCTCAGCATGCATGCACACACATGAGCACACTATGTACAAACATTGTTCAGGCCAGAATGGCAACCTAACTCCCCTTGCCCTGCTTGGATCTGCATCCCCACCTCCCCTCCTGAGAAACCAGCCTTTTCTTAAAGCTTGTTTTCCCTGCACCATCTCTGCCTACAGCCTCTGTTCCCACAGAGCCTTGCATTTCTGCTATTATAACTCTATAAGTCAGATCTCTTTGTGTTGAAAAATACAAAAGTCCAATTCCAACTAGTTTAGGAGAAAGGGCCTAGGGTTCTTCTGGCTTCAGGCATTGCTGGATCCAGAAACTCAGATGATGACAGTGCAAGGTTTCCCCTAGTCTCTCCTGTAACAATGCTTCTCTCTGTGTATCGGCTCCATTATCCAACAGGTTCTCCCCCTGTGGGAGGAAAGAGAACCTCAGTCTTTTTTTCCCCTCTGCAACTTATTCATAATCCTAGAGGAATGTTAATAGATCCAGGAAGGGAGCAATGCATATGCGTACAAGCCAAAGATATTCCGGTTCCTGCTGTTCATGTATGAGCATGAACCCTGGGAGCAGGGCTGGATCAGACCCATCCAAATTCCATGCAATGGGAACGGTTGCAGGAATGAAATGCTGAGTTAGGATATATGCCCAGAATACAGTTATCCCACATTTGTGTTGCTCTTTTGTTTTATGTCTGTCTCCCTAACGTTTTCTCTGTTAGTCCTGTGAAGGAAGGACTGGTGCTCTTGCTTACCCCTCTCCTGCCAGTGCCTAGCTCACTGCCTGACACACGCTGGGAACTTAACAAATATTTCAAAATGAGTCAATTCAATCAATTACGACCATGCACCGAGTTGATTTTTTAAATTACAAAACCTCTGTGTTGTGCTGACATAACACAAACTGAGTCCTTCAATGCCCTGCTCGCTAGGAAAGTTCCCTGATGCTTAATACGAGACCCGCTTGTGGGTAAGTGTTTCCATTATCCAGTGCTGATTCTAATGAACCCCACCTGCCTGCCCGACTGGGCTTCTGACAGCCAGTCATCGCCCCCCCTGCCCCGGTGCCTCTGTCCTAGTCTCTGAGTATTAGGACAGAAGACAGAACAGAGGCAACAAAAGTAATAACAGAAAAACTAACATTCTTATGTCCTTTAGAGAGTACAAAGCAGTTTTCTACAACCAACCTTACTTAATATTTACTATGAATAGTGTAATTTCATTACCGGTTTAGAGATAAGAAAAAGTGAGAGTAAGATGTCTTCCCACCAGCCTTGGTGGGAATTCTGTCTGCATTCACGATCAGCCCATGATATTCCTAGGGCAGAAAGATTTGGACTAGAGATTATAATAAAATGTTCTACCCCCTTTTATGACAACTGTCTGTTGAGGCAAATATTGTTTAATTACTTAATAAAATTGAGGGACAGATAGGATACGAGAGTTGCCGTAGATTGGCCATTTCTCAGCTTCAACTTTGAGTGATAACTTGCCAAGCTGCTCCCCTTGTGTTTCCATGACTCAAGGCCTATCTCTGCCATCGCCCTTCAATAGGCAGCCACCCAGGTCCTGATCACTGCATTCTTGTTGCAAAGGTGTGTCCTGGAGACATGGAGGTGATCTCAGATGTAGATGAAGTGTGATGGTGACATTCCCCAGCTCTCGAGATGACTTAGGTGGTGGCTCATGAGAATGAATCATGAACCACGTGGTTAGGTGTTTCAGGAGGGCTGGTGCCTGTGCCAACAATCCTCACCTTGCCAATGGTGACGCCCTGGGTGAGCTCTTCATGATGAGCACTAGAAATACATTCCTCAGAATCCTGGTTTCTGGGCAGAAACTAGAGACCAGCTAATGCATCCTCGACAGAGCTTCCTGATGTAGAAATTCAAGAAATTTAAGACACTTACCCACAGTCTTGTATTTATTAAGGGCAGGGCTGGAACCCAGATCTTTCCAACTCTAAAATCACTGTTTTTGCCCATACACAGTGCACATTAACCTGAGAGCTTTTGGGATATGAAAACCACACATAGAGTCCAGGCTGTTTTACTTATTAAATATTATTTATATTTACTGAAAAACCATAACTGTTTGGGTGGGATGGGGGGAGGGGACTAGAAGGGTTGCTGTTGTTCTTCCCAGAACAGCCTTAGCACATGTGCAGATATCATTCCCGGTGTTCAGAACAATGTTGGTTATTTTTCTAAGGACCTCATTGACCCTGCAGCCAGTAATTTCCTGACTCTTAACCCCTCTAGGCCTGATCCATTCAGGCGAGCCCTGAGGTGGCCTCGGTATAGAATGGTGGATGCCTGCTTGCTGGGATTCATGTCCTTCCAAGCAGGAATTGTGAGGGTGCTGGCGCCAAGAATTAAGAAAGAGGAAGAAAGGTCTTTCTTCCTGCTCGGTGTGTTTTCAATATCGTGTTGGTCATTCAGTCCATGGGAATGCGTTGGCCCAGCCCGTGTACTGAGAAGAGAGTGGGGAGGGCACCGAAGGTTTAGAGAAACAGGATCTGCCTCAGGCTTGCTTTCAGGAGATGTGGCTGTGGAGAGCTATCTGGCCTGGAGTGAGACGGGCACAGAGTTTCGTGTGTTTGCCTCCACTGCACAAACTCTTTGAGCTACGAATTCCCAATGGGACTGATGGAGACGTGGCATTGTCTTGGACAATGGAGATAAAAATACCAACCTTTCAGGCTTATTGGATTATTAAGCAGAAAACCAAGTAGCTGATCCTTGTTACCTGTAAACAGAAAACTCAGAAAAGCATTGGAAAGATAAGATCAACACCCCTTAAATCAGAAAAACAACTTAAGGAGATGCTTAGCCCTGGGCAGTGTGGCCCAGTCGGTTGAGTGTCCCCCTGTGCACTGCAAGGTTTCGGTTTGATTCAGGGTCAGGGCACTTACCCAGGTTTTGCCTTTGACCCCTGGTGGTGATGCATACAGGAGGCAGCAGACCGATATTTCCCTCTCACATTGATGTTTCTCTCTCTCTCTCTTCCTTCCCTTCTCTCTAAAATTAATAAAAACATATATTTAGAAGAAAAAAAAAAAAGATGTTTAATTTGGAGTTAGCTACATGGCTTAAACTCCTGATCCTATAGGGAAATAGAGGTGGAAGGTGGGACTCAGAACAGCAAAAGAGATTAAGAAAAACTTCAGGGCAATGGTGGAACTGAAGGGAGAAAAGAAAGAATTAGATGACTGTATTCCCAACAATTTATGTTAAGTGAATTTCTACAGTATCTATACATAAGTCATATAATCCTTATAAAACTTGTTTGGTGAGTTTTGCTCTACTTAACGTTGGTGCTACAGGTTCAGAGAGGTAAAATCTAGGTTTCTTACAGTGTGAGTCACAGAGCTTTCATCAAAACCACCTGAATTGCTTCTTGACAGGGGATCTTGAATCTCCCTTCAGTCCAACTGAATCATTTCATTGTTTCTGGGGGGGAGAAAACCAGGAAATTTGCACCTTTATAAGTTAGTTCCTTTGTTGACTCTTATACACAGTATGGTTAGAGAACCACTGTTGGAGTTATTGCCTGCACATTGGGAATCACCCGAGGACCTTGAATCATACTCATGCCTGTGTCCTACCCCAGAGGTAATGATTAAATTGTAATTAAATCACAGGGGTGCGGAGGGGTGGGCATTGAGTTTTGTAAATGCTTGACAGGACATTCCAATATTCGGCTCAGTGTGAAACCCACACCCAGAGTCCACTTATATTTCTGAGAGTTATTATTCCAGTGCAGCTAAGGTTGACAGAGAAAATGCAGACACTCAGTTTAATTTGAATTTCAGATAAAAAATGAATATATTTTAAACTATCTGTTGTACTTATGCATTGAAAGTATTCATCCTGAAAAAATTATTTGGCAAATCTGGAAGCCCTTAAGTCAAGAGTTGGTGTTTCTAACACCAAAGCCCAGTGCCTTTTATATTGTGGTATTTCCCTTTCTCAGCTTTGAAGGATTAGCAGAATTGGGACAGGGAAAACTTATTGCTGAAAACATCATCCACACATGCCTCCCAACAAAGTAAATTGATATAGATACACAAATACTGCCGGAAGCATTACACAAAGTGAGAGTCCCTTGAGAAGTCAAGCCTTGCCTCCTGCATTCATTTTCTATCTGTGGCTATAACAAATTATCTTGAATTTAGTAGCTTAAAACAAGACACACTATCTTACAGTTCTGGGACAGACGTCCAACACGGGTCTCACTGAGGTAAAGTCAAGGCATCAGGGGTCTAGGGGAGAACCTGTTGCTTTGACCTTTCCAGTTTCTAGAGCCTGCGCCCCCCCCCCCCCCAGTCCTGAGCTCATGGCCTCCTTTATCCATCTTCAGAACAGCAAGGGTGTGTCTCTCTGACCCTTCTGCTGTAGTCACATCTCCCTCTGACCACAGCTATGGGAGGCTCTCCCCTCTAAGGATTAGATTTGATTTGCCTGGATAATCAAAATACCCTCCTTACCCGAAGATCCTAATTTATTTACATCTTCAAAGACCTTTTTGCCATGAAAAGAAATGTATTCACAGGGTCTGGACGTTAGAACACAAATATATCTTTGTGAGGGGTGTTTTTCTGTCTATTACACCTCCTAGTTTATTTTTTGTGTGAATTAGATTAAAAAAATTAATTCTCTGAAAGCAAAGGCAATCTTATATAGGGTAATATAAATAAATATCCTTATATAATATACTATATGTCCAAAAGTTGTCATTAACCTTTTTTATGTTTTTAGTACAATCAGTGGGAAAAATATTTAAAGTGAAAGTTGAAAAGATGGAGATTTATTCTAGTCAACACACACTTATGTAGTGCTTACCCTGTGCCAGGTGCTGTTCTAAGTACTTCAAAGATGTTAACTCGCTTAATTCTCATGTAACAGCCCAATAAATTAAATGATAGTATTATTATTCCCATTTTACAGATGAGAAATAAGGTCCAGAGAAGTTTATAACTTACCCAAGTTTATCCAATAGAAAGTGGGGGGCCGAATCCACAAAACAACATTTCAGACATTCTTCTGTCCTTTGAGATTTTGTTCCACTCACTGCATCCAGGAGAAAGTGAACAGGACTCAATGAATACCTAACTATAGGATAACATTTAAAAATTTCTACAGCCTTTATTTTGAAAAAATATCGAGTATCAGTAACTATTTCTTAAAGACAATTTATTAAGGGAAATGTGAAGCTGAAGAAATGTTGAGTCAGTTTAATTAAACACTTCTTTAAAATTATTTTTTTATTTTTTACTAAATGCATTGGGGTGACATTGGATAATAAAATTACATAGGTTTCAAGTGTACAATCCTATGACACATCATCTGTACATTGCATTGTGTGCCCACCACCCAAAGTGAAACCTGTTTCTGTCACCATACATTTCACGACCCCCCAACAAACCTTGCCCTCTGGTAACCACCACACTTTTGTCTGTGTCTATGAGTTTTTCTTTGTTTGTTTGTCTTGTTTGTCCATTTTATGTTTTAAGTTTTATATCCCACATATGAAGGAAATCATACGGTCCTGGGCTTTTTCTGTCTGACTTACTTCACTTAGCACGATACTCTCAAGATCCACCCCTGTTGTCACAAATGACAATATTTCATCTTTTCTTATGGCTGAGTAGTATTCCCTCATATATACGTACAACATCTTTATCCAGTCCTCTATCACAGGGCACTTTGGTTGTTTCCATGTCTTGGCCACCGCGTAGAATGCTGCAGTGAGCATAGGGGTGCATATATCTTTGCAAATACATGTTTTTGAGTTTTTTGGGCATATGCCCAGGAGAGGGATTGCTGGGTCACATGGTAGCTCTAGTCTTAAATTTTTGAGGACTTGCCAGACTGTTTCCCATAGTGGCTGTACCCGTCTCCATTCCTACCAGCAGTGAATGAGGGCCCCCTTTTCTCCACAACCTGTCCAACATTTGTTATTGCCTGTCTTGTTGATAATAGTCATTGTAACAGATGTGAGGTAGTATTTCAGAAAAAAGTATTTAAACATTTAATTTGGTTTAGGATTGGGTTTAGTTATCAGACTATCATTATGTGGGACTCAGTGAGTCTGAGCTACAAATGAGGCAGGGCCACAGAAAACTCAGCCACATCCTCAGATACTTAAGGATCAAGGTGTGGCCTTTGAGGTCCCAGGTGATTGTGGGCTCAATAAGAATGCTTAAGGGGTAGTGAGATTTCTGTTCAGGGGGGTTGGTGCTGTTTGGAAAGACACTAAGGCCAAAATCCAATATTAACCTAATCTTTGCTCTTCAGAAGCACCAAGAAGTTCAATAAAGGACTTCTGTTCCCAGTACGTCTCTGTGTAATTGCAAGATGCATCTCCAGTGCCTATTTACGTTTCTACTTATTGTGCTGTGTGCATTTAGGCAAGCCATTAAAACCCTCTTCAGGACAGGTGTTCCAAGTCAAAGGCATACTCTCCAAAGTCACTTTTGTTGGAAAGATACCAATGAAAAGAAAATGAAGCAGAAACACTGGATCAGTGTCTCAACAATAAGTCTTTTTTATTACCAAAGGAGAACCTGGAATACACTTAGGGAAAGAAAACCCAATGAGTAATGAGTTCTATAGTTTAAGCTAAGGTGGCTTCTCTTTCTGCTGCATTGCTTATTGCCTGACTGTCTTGGGTACGTTCCATTCGCCCCACTGGATTCACTCTCCACCCTTGTCCACTCTGGTTAGCATCCTGGGGATCCGTCTTGTGTATTCTGCATCAAATAGGCTTCTTATATTTTGGCTTCTCATTGGATTTGGTCAATGAGATGTAGCAGCAAGCAAATGGAGGTGAAAGGAAAGAGAGGTGGGAGTATTGCTGCGGTTCCCTCTCTGTCCAGCAGCAGGTTGGTAATGACCATGTTTCTCTGTGTGATGCAGTAGCTCCTGCGGGAGGCCCTCTCCTATGGTTTCAGCTTTCACTGGTTTCCATAGTTGTCCTTCTTCTCCCACCAGGTGGAGCCTGACCCACCCATTTTTATCGCTGAGGGTTATTTGGATGAAACAGAGAACAAAAGAAGAAAACCAATCCCTCACTCACTGAGTTCATAATCTAATGGGAAAGAGACAGAAGATAAGTTAAAAATAAAATGTGCCATTTGGTGACCAATGTTATGCATTAAAACAAAGCAAGAGTAGTGAATGCTGGGGCAGGGAAGGTGTGCCTATTTTCAAAAGGTGTCAGGAACGGCATGAATGACATTTGAGTAAAGCCTTGAAGGGTGTGAGGAAGCAGCCATAAAACTATGGGAGCCAGTGGTAGTCCTCGTGGGAAGAAGAACATACAAAAAACACAGACAGGAGCATTCTTGGGGTCTCCATAAAACAGTGAGAGGTTAGTGTGGCTGCAGAAGTGTGAAGGAGGGGAGAGTGGAGGTCAGAAAGTTATTGGGGGCAGCTCATGTAGGGACTTAGAGATCGTTCTAAACAATTTGTATGTTTATTTTGAAAGATGGGAACCTCTTGGAGAATTTATTCTGAGAAGTTGTGTGACATGATTTACTTTCTAAAATAATTACTCTCACTTTTATCTACAGAGCATTCTTGCTCATTTGTAAAGAAAGACAAACAGAAGCTATTGCAATAATCCAGAGAGAGACCAAGATGGTTTGGGTCAAGGATTGGAAGTGAAAAATGGTTAGAATCTGGAATTTTAAAGAAGAAATCACCAACATAATTTTCTATATTAATCAAGGTTCTTCAGAGAAACAGAACAAATTTCTTCTATTATCTATCTTCTATCTATCATCTATCTATCTATCTATCTATCTATCATCTATCTATCTATCTATCTATCTATCTATCTATCTATCTATCTATCTATCATCTATCTATCTATCTATCTATCATCTATCATCTATCTATCTATCTATCTATCTATCTATCTATCTATCTATCTATCTATCATCTATCTATCTAATCTATCCATATCTATTATCTATCGATGTATATCATCTATCTATCTATCTATCTATCTATCTATCTATCTATCATCTATCTATCTATCATCATCATCTATCTATCTAATCATCTGTCTATCATCTATATATCACCTATCATCTATCTCATCTACCCACCTATCTATGTATCTTCAAAAGAGTTATTATGAGGAATTAGCTCATGTGATTATGGAGGCTAAGGAGTCCCATGATCTGCCATCTGCAAGTTGGGGGCCTAGGAGAGCAAAGGGTACAATTCCAATCTGACCCTGGAGGCCTGAGAGTCAGGAGAACCAATGGTCAAAGCTCCAGTTCAAGTCCAAAGGCCTAACAACCAGAAGAGCAGATGATGTAAGTTCCTGTCCAAGTGCAGGAGAAGACTGATGTCCTAGCTCAAAAACAGTCAGGCAGAGTATCTAAAGGGTGAAACAAAAGAGTTAAGAATGACTTTTAAAATTTTGAGCTGGCCAATTGGAGAAATAAAGTCACTACTAATTGAAACAAAGAAGATTTAGGCACAAATGGATGAGGGTGGGAAAGAGCAGGAAGTAAGTTTTAGTTATGTCCAATTAGACATGTCTCCTCAGCCTCCTAGTGACGATGTCAAGTAGACAGTTGGACCTACGAGCTAGGGTTCAATGGAGTGATCCTGGCTGGAGATGCCCATTTGAGGTTTGACAGAGCAGGTATGATGTATGAAGCCATACACCTGGATGTCACCCCCTGGAAATCACGTCCAGATAAAGAAAGCACAAGGCATGAAGCTTGTTTAGATGTCTTGAGAATAGAGAGGAACAAGTCCCAGAAGGAAACTAGGAGAATGTGGTGTCCAGGACACCAACTGAAGAAAGTGTGACCAAGAGGCGTGAGAAATTTTGTGTTTTAAGTGCTGATGATTCAAGCTAGAGGGACTGAGAATTGAGCATTAAATGGAGGCCCTGAAAGAGTGAAGCAGAAACAGTATCTGTGGAGTAGTGGGCTGATTAAAATAATGGGTTGAGTTCAAGAGGGAACAGGAGAAAAGAATTTGGAGTGCGGGAACGTTGGCCACTCATTGAAAATTTAACTATAAATGAGACTAAGACGTGGGTGCTAACTGGAGGTTAAGATGTAGAATGGACTGAGGGTTTTATTTGTTGAATGGAAAAAATCTATCATATATAATTTTAATCAGACTGACCTAGAATAAAGGGGAAATTAATAATACAGAAAAGAAAGGGAACAATTCCCAGTTATCTTCTTGAGTAGACAAAAAGAGTGGACATTCACAGTAGGCAATAGAGCACCTGGCTCATTGAACTTGGTCCCAGGAAAACCAGAATTGAATTATTTAGAGCCTTCTCAGCAGATTAAAGTAGGTCAATGATATAAGATGATTCATACCCACTTATGATATACGTACAGCTATTCAGGAATATTTCTGCTGAGTAAAAAAGATGTATGCATTCATTTGCCTAAGAGGATACAAATTAAATATGCAGATCCATGACTCATAGGGAAATTCTCCCGGCTAGGAGGCTTTGTTCTGGGTTGACTAGGATCATGAAATTAGGAAACTCTTTCACATTTTGAGCTATAATCTGTTTATCTGTATTAATTACCCCCTGAGCTCAGATCTTCCTTCATAGGTCTCATGATTTATGACGACTTTCATGGGCTCTCAAGTATTGTCTGCTTCAGATAAACCATCTGCATTTCCCCAAACGCTCTTTATTTATTTGCATTTTGAGACTCTCCACACATTTGGACACCCGCCTCTGACCATTTGTCTCCCTGCCAACATCATTTCTGATGTGTGATTCTTGGGGATGACACGAGGATCCAGGCTTAATCTGAGCATCTTGCATTAAACATAACTCTCATTGCCTTTTTCCGGGTCCCTTCATTTCTGTTAATGTGGCCTAATGTTACATTAGGTCTCTTGGTAGTCATTTTGGGCTGATGGCTCATATTTCTCATCCTGGAGCCATAGTCATATGCTCAGAAAAATTACCTAAGGCCTAGGCCTGCATTATCTCATCTAACACTCCAATCCCCTGTGGAGTAGGTGAAGTTAATATCATTTTACAAAAGAGGAAACTGATACTTAGAAAGCCTCTGGGATGTGCCCTAATCCTACAGCCCGTAATAAAGCTCAACTTGATAACGGCTTTTGACATTGTTCCTGGGTGCTGCCAAATCGGATGGTTGTAGGGCAGATATGGGTGAGGCAAGAAGAGATATGAAATGTGGTTAAGGAACAGATGAGAAGAGTTAATTCTGTTTAATGGGATTAGGCTTATTGCAGAAATCCTGAAAGCAGGAGCTCACCACTTCTCATTGGTGCCTGTAGCATTTTCTGCAGGGTTTGAGAGCTGCTGTGAGCCAGGAAGTGGCTTCATTAGTGGGAAGTATCTGGCTTGTTAGTCAGTCATTGCTTTCTTCCTACAACCCAAAGACAACACCCTGGTTGAAGTGAACCATCTTCCTGCACAAGGGTGTGTGTGAGAAAAGGACCTTGAGAGCTATAAGTCACTACTCATGGGAACAGTTTCGGCCTTAGCTATCTGGTGAAAGGAAGACTTTCAAATGATATTTTTAGGGTTTGTTTCCTAAACTGGCAGGTCAGCTTGACAGTACTGCAACCAGAGTGTGAGTGAGAAAGACGGTCATCCAAGCAAGTAGCCACCAAATGGAATGCCCAAACAGAGGAAAGAGAACAGAACAGGATTTTCATATTGTCACAATAATAATAAAACACTGTGACTTATCCTAAGAAACAAACCATTGGACATTTGGAGTTTCAAAAATAATAATTACTACTGTACCTAGTAGACATCTTGTAGCCAATCCACCCCCAACCCATCATTGACCTTAGACCCATCTACAGCAGCTTTCTTCACTTCTCTCATTCTTTTTTTCCCTACTCTTTGCAGGAAGGCATTTTATTTATTTGTTTATTTATGTTTAGAGAGAAAGGGAGAGAGAGAGATGTGAAAGAGAAACATTGGTTGCCTCCCATACACACCGGATCAAGGATTGAATCCGCAACCTGGGTATGTGCTCTGACCTAGAACTGAATCCACAACCTTTTTGGTGTATGGAATGAGCTCCAACCAACTTAGCCACCTGCCAGGGCGGCTTCTCCCATACCTCCTCCCACCAGTGAGCCTCACCAGGGTGGGGATATACAGATAAATAGGACAGACTCTTGCTTTTGAGGCCCTCAGACCCATGGGGAAGGCTGTTATGAGGCAGATATTTTGAGTGTAGGTTGAGGGATCTCACTAAACTGTGGGGTCTGAGAAAGCAGGGGTGTCGTCTAAACTGTTTCGTGGTGGAAAGAGACTTCAGGGAAGTTTTCTTGGAGGATTCCTACACTAGCTTAGACCTGAAGAAAGTGGAAATGTGTTAGAGGAGAAGCAACAAGGATGGTGAGGTCATGACACAGGGAAGGCGTGAAAACTTATGATGTGCAAAGGCCCAGAAGCCTGAAACTAGGCTCTTTGGGGAGGTACAGCTTTAATACCTGAAGGGAGGGCCACATGTTTCTGGAGGGGAATTGGCATACTTTGCCGGTCCAACTGACTGCACGATCAGCAGCCTCCTGGACCAAGGAGACAGGGTGGAGTGGTGGAATAGATGGAGCCAGGGGCCGGGTCTGGAAGCTTGGTTGTGAATCTCCACAGTGCCCCTCCCCCTTTGCTCTTTGAATACCTGGGAGCTAAGCATCACACAAAGAGAGCCGGAGGTGGAGGTGGTCAAGCAGGGCGTTCCCTTACCCGCGTTTGCCTGATACCTTTTCATCTGGGCATTTTTTGCTCTTTTAAAATATTCTCTTCCTCTGCTCTCTCTCTTACCTCTAATTTTTTTCTGGCTATTTTGTTTCTGTTCTTGAATCTCTTTGTCCATTCTGATGGCCTATCAGGGTTTAAGTACTGGACCTGCCACTTCCTGTGTGATCCTGAGAAGCCTCTAACTCTCTGGGCCTCAGTTTTCTTAAGTGAAAAATGGGAAGTCACTCTCATGGAGCGTGGAAAAATACATTTAGGATGTGAAAGCTTGGTGCAAATTGGAATGGGTCTTGCAAATATCTTTTGTCATCGGCATTGTTATTCTGAATTTATCGTTAAGGATAAAGACGAATCTCAGAGTGCTTAAGTTTTGTTGCTTCCTATGAGTAACTGGGGGGGAAATAGTTATTTGCATTTAAATACAAGTTTAAATCCCTCCTGTCCAAAAGTGGTAATTAGTAGCCCAAATGAATCCCGCACTTTCTAATTTTAAAAAGGGTGTTTTATGGAAATGAGATTATTTGTGCTCCATGGTATGCCCTTGTTTCAATGCAAATGCCAAAGGGTGTGATTTATCCCCACTACACCACCAATGGGAAGAAAATCTGGGACCTTGCTGGTACTGCATTTGAAACACTCTGTCAATACATTACCTGCCAAGCCCCTCAAGAGGAGGGAGAGGAAATGACCATTGTGAGTATTTCACATATTTTCAGCTGAGCCTCACTTATCCAGGATGGGGTGTGTGGTAAATCTGGAAGAAATGTGATCTCATTGTCAAGGACTCAATAGGGGCTGATTGGTATGGGGAGTCCAGTGTAGTTTTATGAATGGGAGTCTTATGCTGTATTTACAGTCACTATTCCTGAACTAGGAGTGTGTAAATCCAATTTTCATGTTCAATGGCATCTATTCAAAGGACATTCTTCAATATAGTTCGCCACGTTAGGCTTTGGGAGTCCATGGTGACAACCACCTCTTGCAGCCATGGCAGGCAGGAAGGGCTGTCATTATCGGGGCATGCGTGACTCTGAGGCCAGTAACAAAAGCTGACAAAGCCCACAGTTACTCCCTGGCTTGGATCACACACTGTGCATATATGGGTTGGGGAAGGGGACAGGCTGGGAACAGGGCTGTGGCAGAAAGGTTTCCTGAAAACTTTCTCATTACTCATTGGTGAATTAGGCCTTTTCAGATGTAGAATAATCCCCAGGGAAGAAGAGAAGCCTACAAAGATGCAAAGTGCTAATGGTGCTTTTCCCATGAAGTGTAAATAAGCACAGATTATTATTATTTTTCTTTTTTACAAAAAAAAGAAATTAAAAAAGGGGGGGGGAACAAAAACAACCTGGGAACCAATTTGAAATATATCTTGTATAACATTGTAGAAGTCATTTCAGCTCTGGTGGTTTTAGTTTTACTTTTTTTAATAGCAAAATTATAAGGGTGTGCTAGCTATGTTCAAAGTATAGCAGCAGAAACCCTTTCTTTCTGAATGAGAAGTGGAACCCAATGAATAAAATGAGAGAACTAGTATTTTACCAGTAACATTAATTCAATAAAATTCATGTTTGCTTATTTTAAAGTCAGTCCATAGGGACAAAGAGGTAATTTTAATAAGTGCAATGACTAGAAATTTGCACCCATTTAGACAAGTTTTGGAAAAAACTAGAATGGATAACATGGCTCATGACTGAGGTAAAAATGTCACTCTTTAGTCTCAGCCCAAATATAAACGTTAGGACCTGTGCACTCAGGTGATTTGCAAAGAAAGGGTTGCCCAGGTCTGTGCAGCAAAGAGCTGCGATGATGTTGAGAAAGGCCTCTAGAACTCAGAGAAAATCTGAAACTAAGAGATTGTCTCAGTGTCACTGGACCAGTTCTGTACAGGAGGCTGGCCTGCGCTGGCACAGTCCAGGACCTCCAGGCTCTTGACTTGCACAGGAAAGAATTCAGGAACAAGTCTGAGTGAGAACAAAAGCAAGTTTTATTTGGGTTGAGAGAACTAGGATGTGGGTCCCTAGAGACAGAATCAGGGGTTTAGTCCAGGACTGGTTTCCACTGCCCTCTGATCCCTGGTTGCAATTCTCAGGGGGCTTCTCTGTGAAATAAGTGAAAATATAACCTGGAGTGGACATGGGTGAACTCCCCAGTCAGTTTTTGGGATTATATATGTTTCCAAGGGTGAGTTGTTTCTGAACTCTGCAGTGCCAAATTCTGACTTCCCCTTCTGGTTGGAGGGGGTCTTGTTCCTAATATGGTCCATTCAGGATGTGTCATGGCTCTCATCCCCCTCAGTCTCCCTTCTAATTATGGTGTCAGTTTTCATTATAACAGTGGTATAATGAACTTTGAGGTCATTCTCTGATCAATTTTTTCTGCATTTTGGATTGATCTGTCTTCAGCCAGTCCTTGTTGACTTCTGTGACCACCACAGGGGATTTCTGCCATAAACTATTTCACTATGATTATACATGGAGGTGGGGGCTCTGGTGAGAGGACTATCAGTTTATCCGCCTTTGATGTCCACTCCTACTTCCTCATTCCACTTGTTGGGAGTTTTCCCTAACTTCTTTCTACCCTGCCTCTCCAGTGGTCAGACCTTCATCTGTAAGGCACACTTTGGACTTAGCCCAGGCAGAGCGCAATCCTTCCTGCATAAGCCTAGGAAGTGAATAAAGAGAATGAGAGGATGCCATGCTGGCCATGAAGAGCAGTGCCTTCCTTGGTTTGCCTGTAGCCATAAAAAAAAACATGCCCCCTGACATATCACAGACAATGCCATGACTCTTCTCACTCATCAAGTGTAACTTGGAGAACGTCAATGCTTGAACTTGCTCGCCCAGTGCAAGTAGCTAGGATGGGCGTGGAGAATACAAGGACCATGGCTACTCTTCCCTCTATCTCCAGAGTCAGCGGAGTGGTCCTGATTTCTTTTGCCTATGGGACATGTGCGATCTAAGGTGAGACGTCATGTATTCTTCACATCAAAACACTTTGAGAATAAAACATCACTGTTGTTAATAAAGCTTGGGAAACTGGCACAAAACAGGACTGTTTCTAGCTAACCAGGATGTCGCCACCTTAATCTGATGTCTGTCACTGTCTCAAGAACCCAGTTATACCCCAGAATGGCCCGCTGTATAGGCACCCATATTCCGGCACCTGCAAGCTCTTCAGAGGTGTTTTCCTGGCACCCCACACGGTGACAAGGATTGACTAGGTGCTTGGTAAAGAGTTTTTGAACTGAAGAGAAACTGTTTTCTCCCCTAAGAATTATACTCTCTTTTACCTCTACTTAACTGTGTGCTTTGGGCTTTGCTTGCCTTGTACGTAGAAATGAAAATTGAAATGTGTTTCCTGGGAAGAATGGTCGGGCCCATCTTCTGGCTCTGGGAGCTGACTACATATGGCTGCTGCTTTTTTCCCCCAACTCCTCTTTCTCTTCTTCTGTTTCTCTTCATTCTTATTCTAAAGCTCCAACAGGTGCGCTAGCCAAAGAGTGATCTCATCTGAGCAACATGACTGACTCAGAAATCCACAGGGTGCTTACAAGAATATTTGTGATTTGGAATTACGAGACTGAGAAGTAATTTTTTGATACTTACTAAATAGTACTTTATTTATTTTTATAAGTACAGTTGACATTCAATAGCATTTCATATTAGTTTCAGGTGTATCACATAGCAGTTAGACATTTACATAATTTATGACGTAGTCCCCTGATAAATCTAGCACGCACCTGGCACGGTACATAGTTATTACATTGCTATTGACTAAACTGCCTATGCTGTACTTTACATTCCCGTGATTATTTTGTGACTAAAAATTTGTACTTCTTAATCTGTTCACCTTTTTCAACCAGTAGCCTAACCTCCACCAACCTCACAAAAGCAGAAAATTTTGTTGTTCTTTCCTTCTGAATCCTGTATATCACCTGATTACCAGTTTAAAAATATTAAGGCACCCACCCATGCAAGAATTTTATTCCTGGCAGAGACCTATGTCCTGACTTGGTCATAAATCAAATTACTTATTATTAAACTAACACTGCTCCGCAGGGACCAAGGGCAGGTGAAATAAAATTGTGTCAACGTTGCCTTGCCCAATCCTGCCTTCTCTGAGATTCTATGACCATTGTAGCAGTTAGAGTGGTTGGTTGCAGAAAACAAAATTCACTCTAGTTTGTTTAAACAGTAGAATTGTCTATAAAGGAATATGGGTAGCTCACTGAATTATTAAGGAAGGTGAAGAAGGAGGCCCCAGGCTGAGCTCCCAGGAGTGCTTCCCAGGGCCGTTGCGCAGGACTGGCCCACAGAGGAGAGGGCTGCACTTGCCTGAATCAAGAAGCTGCTGATTTGTGAAGTTGCTGCCACAATAACTCACTATAGGGTGGTACTATCGCTCTTATCAGAGAGACTGAGGGGAGATGAGGAAATGCAGGAGTAGGAAAAAAATCTGTCTTAGGAGGTGGTGAGATTTACACTGTGAAGGGCTTCTTATAAAAATATAAAAATGTCAAAATTATCTACTTCTCA
Organism: Miniopterus natalensis; assembly: GCF_054644295.1. Lineage (NCBI taxonomy): Eukaryota > Metazoa > Chordata > Mammalia > Chiroptera > Miniopteridae > Miniopterus > Miniopterus natalensis. The sequence continues at coordinate 196,868,876 of NC_142081.1, read as the reverse complement.
GGTGCTCTGTGATGCTTGTTTTATCTTCTAACTCTTTTTTTTAATCTTCACCTGAAGACATATTTTTAAATTGATTTTTAGAGAGAGAGTAAGGGAAAGGGAAAGAGAGAGAGACATATCAATATGAGAGAGAAAAATCAATCAGTTGCCTCCTGTACACGCCCCAACCAGGGACTGAACCCACAACCTTTGATGCCTTGAGAGGGAATCAAATCCACAATCCTTCGGTGCATAGGGCGATGGTCCAACCCACTGAGACACCTGACCAAGGCTATCTTCTAACTCTTTTCATATTGCAGAACTTCATTTGAGGATACCGCCCTGTTCATCTGTATGTTCCTATCTATCAGCCATCCTAAACCTTTACCTAAACCCTGTGCCTAGTTCAGCTCCTGCTTTTTCGTGGCTTGGCCCCCTGTATTAAAATCCCTCTCTCTCTTTCTCTCTCTCTGGTGTATGACTACATCTTATAGCACCTTTATAAGGGTGGAAATTCTAATCATAGACATCTACTCCTGTGCCATTTGCCTAGCACATTACTCGGCTCGGCATACCACTCCTTACTTTGAGTCCTTTGGAGATGCCAACTTTCGTCCATCAACGTTCCCTTCCCACACATCCTGCTACTGTGGACAAATGAAAGGCAGGGAGTAGTCTAGGGCATCTCGGGTTCCTTTTGCCATAGATTAATCTCATCAATCCACCTTTGCCAACCCAGAAATTTCAGGTAAAAATCAGGCTCTTTGAACACTCTGGTTCATTATAAATTTTAATTCATGATCTGCTCTTAATTCTTTTGGCTTCTGATCTCAGGTCACTTGTCAGTGTTTAAAACCAGGTGGCCTTTCAGGCCTCATGTTGACACTGCTTCTCCAGTCCTGACTTTAGATTTTCTTCTTGACCACAATTCAATTTTTGCTACCTGATTGTGCTTTTTTATACCCTTATAGGTTACTCTAGAGGCCTAGCTCACTCTGCCCAGCCAGGGCACTCTGTTCACTATACCTTAATTGAATTCCCCTCTAATCCATCTCCAAGTCCAGATGTCTTCCTGATAGATTCAACCCAGTCCAACCTAGCCTATAGAGAAACTTGTAACAATATTTCCTGCAGGCATGGTTAACCTCAATGAGCTTTAAGACACCATTCCAATGTCATCTTCTTGATGGGTCTACCCAGACCACCTGGTTTAAATTGCAACTATTTTCCCACCCCAGTACTCCTGATCACCTTTGTCCTGGTCTAAATCTCCTTTCTCCCATTGCATTAACTGCCTTTTACTATATAATATACTTTTATATATTTATTATGTCAATTTTTGTCTTCTGTTGGGATATAATGTCATGAGGGCAAGGTTCACTCTTGTATTCCAAGAGTATATAATAATGCCTGACACATAACAAGCAGACAAAAAGTATTTGTTCAATGACTGAATGACATATCTAGAGCTCCGGACCAGTTTCTTACTGAGCTAAGTAGTGGCTTTTTTCTTCTTTGAAATTTATGGCTCTCCTTGTAGAAACCGATGCTCAACCAGATGACTAAAAAGAATGTGATAAAATTTATGTCAAACTTCTCTGCTCTGTTGAGTAAAATAACAAATGCCTACAATTCTCAAAGCCTATTGGAAGAAGCTTAACTTAAATAGTCGATGATTAATCAGACATGACTTGGGTAGACTTGCCTATAAGTGAGCGAGCACATTCTATTCTATACAAATGGTGTCTTTTACACTCTGAGATTTGACCAGCACTAAAATAGTTTCTCTGGTTTAGACAACTTCAGGTTCATAATAGTAAAATCTTATCATAAATTATCACTCTTCACTCTCCCTTCTTTCAAGTACATGGTTCAATTTACTTAGTTTGACTAAATATTTCTGTAAACAATTTAGGAGAATATGACCAAATTAAGGTCTCAAATGGTAGCCAGAAGGTTAGCAAGCTGTTGTAAGAAACTTGGAGAATGTATACTTAATTGTTGACAGTATCCTGTCCTACAGTGGCATAGTGTAAAGAATAATGCATTTTATTTACTTATTAATGGGACAAAGTAATTAATGATGTGGGACACAGGCTTCTCATATGGAAAATGGGACAATGATAGCCTATCTGGTTACAGGGTGGGATAGGTGAGGTAAACCACCTGGTACTTAAGGAATAAAAATGCTAGTGAGTACTGCTTCAGGATTCGAGTGTCAAATTCCTGTCCTTCAGTGTCACCTTCATTATGTTTCTCATGAACCTGACATATGTGCTTACTCTACACAGGATGCCTTCCCTTCTCCTTCAATGTTCTACAAAGTCATATTCCCATTAATCATCCTAATCTCACCCCCACCCTCAGCATCCCTTCACTTGTATTTTTCTGTCAACTTAAGAATCTTTCCATTTTGGGGGGTGGGGTGGGTGGAGCTACAGAATTGTGTTAATGAAAAAAAAAAAAAATCCTGTTGGCACCTATCCAAGCTTGGCAGGGTAGAAAGCTGAGATCCTTTGGTGATGCCTGTCACTGGCCTGCTGTAGGTTCAGTGGAGCTTGTGCAAGACTTTGGCCAACCACAGACTAGGGTGAGAAGTATATGAAGGGAAGTGGGGAGAGAGGTCATGAAGATAAGTCAGTTGAAGAGAATTTAAAAACAATTGTGAAAAGTCAAAAAAGCATATTGTATTCAAAATAATGAGAGATCCACAACCAACTTGATTTCGGAGAGGCTGCATGCTGGGGAGAAATTGATTATACACTGAGAGGCGTGGGGAAGGGTAGATTTATGGGGCCTGTAAATATTAGACGAAGGGGATGATATTAGCTGAAAATAGAAAGGTCCATTTTTAAATCTCTCTGTGCACTGAGTAAGAAGGGGAGCAAAGCTCATCTTTTACCATAGACAGTCTTTGGAAGCTAAGAGGGGACGGATGCGTATTGACAGAGTTAATGAGCTCTCTTCCCACCAGCCCCTTAGCTTCACTCACACGAGGATCCTCCATGTCCCAGGGCACCCGGCCTGAGAAATGAGACGAGTCTCTGACCTTGTCAAAACGCATTTCGGTCTGGTTCAGGGCTCGGCTGTTTATCTTGTGAGATAATCTCTGTCCAGGGCCCGGACAAGTCTTTATTTGTGAATGTTGGTGACTACATCCTTTCAGAGACAACTCCCCACAGATGTCATTCTCTGAACTAAGGAGTTGTTTTCACACATGGAACTGTAAGTTCAGAGCCCGTCCAGAAGTGTTTAAATAAATCAGAATCCTCCGTCCATTAAGATGAGGGCTTGTTCTCTTAAATCCACCAGCCTGTGAACAAGGGCCGGGTTTGCTTTAATTTTAAGAAACATTAGCCATCCTGTCCCAGTATAAAAGTCACCTAGACTCTAGATTATAAGAATTGTGGGTTTCTTTTGTTTTGCTTCAGACAGCAGCTTGTTCTTTTCTAGCAGCGTACCACATACTACTGACAGGGTACTGGAGCATACCACATGCTTTGACAAGCATTTTTTTTTATGTTTTAAAAAAATGAAAAAGGCCAACCCTTGTGATAGTGGAGTTAATATTCCCATTTTTCAGACTAAGGCTGGGCCTTTGGAGGTGTTGTATCTCTACCTTCAAAGACAAAGATAAAATCAATGTTACTGAATTCTAATTTAGTTATTTGTCTTGTAGATTGGAACAAATGCTTCTACTTCCTGTTCTCAGAACACATTTGGGGACTGACTTTTGTTCTGTCTTTAGTGAACACTGCCTTTGATGCCTGAAACCCTCTTTGCCTCCCGTCTTTCTGCATCTTACTCGTATGCTAAGGGTACCCTGGGTCGCCAACTTTCCAAAGCTGCCTCGGTCTGCCCAGGAGAACATGATCTCCTCCACCTCTGCACTCTTCGAGATGGCCTGGAAGCCTGTCGTTTCCTACCTTTCATCTGTAACGACTTGGACATGTGCACAGTTGTCTGCCCTAATCGGGTCCAAGCTACACCTACTGTTAAGGGTTGAACTGCATTCCCCACCCCCCTCCAAAGTTTAATGTTGAAGTCTTAACCTCCAGTACCTCAGAATATATCCTTATTGGGAAACAGGGTTGTTGATGTCACAATCTCAAACTTCTGGCCCCCAGAGCTAAAGGACAATACATGTCTGTTGTTTAAGCCCCTCAGTTTGCAGGACTTTGTGACTGTAGCTCTCGCAAAGGAATAAATTACCATCAAGGTCTTGCAAATTATGCCTCGTTATGTTATTGGGATGCAGAGAAACTGAATATTCTAATAAAATCTGTGACGCAAGTCAGTGCATGTCACCTCATCTCTCTGGACCTTAATATCATTACCTTAAAATTGTATGAGTCATAGTGTATACTGTGTGTGTGTGTGTGTGTATTGAATAGGATCACACTTAAAAGACTTTCAAGCTGTAAAGTGCCTGACAAGTGTTAGCTATGACGAGTTTTGTGGACAGCCCACAGGTCTCTGTTGCTGGGTTGGATAAAGGGAAATTAAATGTGCCTGGTGTGAAATATGTTTAGGCACTGTCATTAATGACGACAGGAAAAACACTGATCCTGAAAAGGGCCACCAACTAGTGAAGGATATTTTATGCAAATACTCACAAGTAGTGCATCTTCAAGGTCTCAAGAGCGTATTTACTGATGCTGTAAGTGTGGTCCTCTGGTCTCCAGCATCCATGTCCTTAGGGCACTTGCTAAAAATGCAGAATCCCAGGCCCCAGCCCAGTCATTTGGCGTCAGAGTGTGCACTTGACAAGATCACCAGGTGACTTGTATGTGTGCCAAACTCTGAGAACTGCTCTAAAATCCATGTCGTATACAGTCATATTCCTAGAACACAAAATAATGCAGTAATTAGTAAGCATTCCTTCAACCAAGACATGCGATATTGGAAAACCCCAAGTTTTCGAGTTTGACAGATCTGATTTTTGATCCCATATCCACCATGCAGTTATGTAACATGGCATGACCCCAAACTGGATGACTTACCTTGTGACACCTTGGTTTCCTAGCCTGTAAAGGAGAGAGGATAGTATTCAAGGTACATGACTCTAGAAGAAGACTAGAGATGATGCATGTAAACCAATAGGCATATATCAGCTACTCAAAAAATGCCTGTGATTCTGCTTTGCTAACAATGCCCTTTCTGGCCCTTCGTTTCCGATTGGTTCATCACTGTAGAGAAAGAAATCAGATTTTCCAAGGGAGTCAGAGATCTCGAAGGGTGCCAAGGACTTTTATTTGTAAATTCCCCCCAGGAGGAGGCTCTTTGTGACCTGGGGAGCTGGAGGGCTCAGGTGCTCACCCTGAATGAGTCAATATCCTTGAGGGGAGGCCTCTGAGGTTTCCTGAACCACCCCCCTTTCTTTGGAGAGACGTAGCTTCCTTGTGATCTGGCACATGTTGTACTAACACCTCCTCTGCCTCAGGCGTCATGCCCCCTCCGGCCAGCCAAAGGCAACCCTCACACAGGGGTGTCCCTGGGGAAACCCCTTCTCCATGCAGCCGGTTCAGGTGTCACTGAGCAGCAGCATTTCGATCCTGTGGAGACTGTCGCCCCTTGATCTCATTATCTTGATGGGTTGAGCATCTTTTCAATGACAACAAAAGTCAATGCCTTCTTCTGGGGGAAGCCATCGGGGCGTTGGCGGTGAGCTGTGCGAGGAGCTCTGTCCTGGGCGCAGGCTCCGGGGAAGCAGAGGCACTTGGCTCCCAGAGCGCACGTGGAGTGACCCTCTCGCTGCGGGAAATGTTAATGTTTTGCTCCTTGTGTGGCACCAGGGGCCACTGCAAACACCAGGAGAGCTCTGAGGGAGTTCGCTGGACACTTTGTGAGGCCTGCATGGAGCTGGGCCCATGTCAATGTGTGACTCGGGGCTTCTCACTTATTCTTTAGGGACCCCGCTGGAGCTGGAATGCATCCATTAGGAGGGAAAGACGCTTGGAGGGAAAGACACTCGCTTTCCTGTCCTCGGTCGGATGATGGTCTCCTGTGGCGTGAGCACGAGGAGGGTAGTCTCAGACTCCTTTCCTTCCCCACCTGCAGGGAGACCCCCGCGCAACGCCCCTTCTCCCCTTCACGCCCAGGAGCTTCTCCCACCTTCCTGAAGGCAGGGCTTTCAACTTTCCAGGGAATCCAGACACTGATCTGCTCTACCCTGCTGTTTGCAGGGCTTCACAATTCTCTCTGGGTCCTTTTTTATTTTTTATTTTTAATTTTTCAACATTTCTCAAGTCCAAAGGTAACCTCTGGACTTATTGACTCCATATAAAGAAATATATTTACATATAAATTAGTGGTGCATATATTTATTTGTAGAATATTTATTATATATAATTATATATTCATTTTATAATATATAAACATTACATACTCTATCCTTTGCAATAGAAATATAATATATAAGTACATATAATTATACTTTTCTACAATATAAATAAATAAATTACAAAAATTATATTACACATTATATATAGAAATATGTAAATACATTATTTACTTATATATTATAGGGTAAAATATAAAACAACTAACCCAGTGCATGGCAGATATTGGTTCTCCTTTTTCTCCCAACCACTTAAAAAGGCATTTTAATAAGTTCCCCACATGGGGCACACATCTTTTTCACCATATTTGGAGAAGTGGTCAGATTTGGGAAAAGTAACTGGAGTGAAGGGGAGGTGGACTGGATTTGGAGATCTCCTCCCAGGAGAGATGGCCCCTGAGTAGGCCAAGAGGGGGCAGAATGAGCTGTAGCTTTTTTGTCTTTTGTTTTTAACTGTTAGCAAGTGCAGCTCAGTAACAAAGCTGAATCGCCAATCCCATCACAACTGAAAACAGGCAGCTGGTCTAGGTTACCACTCAGTGTGACAGATGTAACAGCAGGAAGCTATTAAAATACAAAGCATAACTTTAATAACAATCTGTGCATTTATAAAGTTCTTTGGCAATTTAAAACCAAATTCAGATATATATGGATATCTGTAAATTGCTTGAAATGCATCTAAAAATAAGATGGACTAGTGAACAGAGTGATGGATAGATGGTGTATGTAATCAGGCCAGTGTCGTCCACATACTAACTAACCACAGGCTTCCATGATACAGGTCTATGGGTATTTGCCATCAATTTCTTCCAGCTTTGCTGCGTGTTTGAAATTTTCACAATAAAATGTTGGAAAAACGTGATCTCACAGACTTGACCCCGTGAGTTACCTCTGCAGTCTTGGGGGCTGGTTGTTATCTCCCTCGTGTCCTTCTAGGGGAAACTGAGGCTCAAATAGGTGGTGGATGTGGTAGCAGGTGTGACCAATCTATTGGGACAGGGCAGTTGGGTGGAAGGTTCCCAGCACACGGTCCAAATCATTAGGTTGCTGGAGTAGAGTAAGTTCTGACGCTGGAGCTGGTCCATGTCCCAGTCCAGTCCTTATATTGTCTGTATTGTGTGATCTTCAGCAGTGACATCTTCTGTGCTCTGAGCTTCAGTGTTTTCAGCCATCAAAGGCTTGAATGATGTGCATCTCACAAGGTTGCTTTGTGAGCATTAAACAGGATGATCTGTGCAAATCCAGGTAAGCTACATACTATGTTAAAGCCCAGATGTGAATCTGGTCCCTCCCTTCTCAAAGTAGCCAAGGCGAGAAGAAATGGAGATAATTTAGGAGAAGGGACCTAAGATGCTAATCTTCTTGGCTTTTGCATTTCCAAGGCAAATATGGACTTCTCTTTATTACCAAGACCCGTCACTCTACAGATGAATCCACTTGTTTTGTTTTTCACGGTTTAATGAAATGACTAATCATGCCATTTTTGCATTTTAACCTTTTTAGTTACATTTGCATTATTTCTGCTCCCCAAACCTGCGTGCTTAGCACTTTACCATTCAGTATAAACAGCAGGATTTTCTTCCACGGTTTTCATTTCCGTTTAAATTCTTCTCCATGATTTTTAATGAAAATGTTACTTAAGATCCAACCCAATGCTGACCTCATGTTGCTTTATTACTCAGCACCCTAAGCTCCACCCTTGGTTCTCCCCCAAATTCCACTGCCTGTAGCTAAAGGTGGGGGAATTTCCAGTTTTTATCAAGGATTTTGTTCAACCTCTTTGTCAGGTCTTGGTTCCAAAATTGAATTTTATTTATGGAAAATGGGAAGAGAAATCTGTCCTAAATTTGCAACACTGGCTCAAAATTGCTGACGTAAATAACCTAAAACTGCATCACTCCTTAAATTGCCTTCATCTGCTAAACACGCGGCCTGTTTCTATTTCTCTCTCCACGGTCTGTTTCCCCCTTTGCTCCTCGGCTGTCACGGTCTTTGCCTCCACAGTCCCTCCCCTCTCCCCTTCAGGTCCCACCAGGGCTCAAACCACGGGGGGAGCTGGGGGAGCAGATGTCAACCCTCTCCACCGGGACTGCACATCCACACCCCTCGGGGAGACGGGGGACCCGGGACGGCCGCGGCCAGGTATGCTGATTGGGTTGATCTGGGCGGTGGTCCTGCCTTAGTCATTTGAAAAGCTTGCCAGGAGCTTTCATGAGCAGGCAAGGGGGCCAGCCACTGAGACAGTGAATCAAACTTCTTAGAAGTGGGCGGGGACAGTCCATGGAGCATCATTTTGACAAGCAACACGCAAGTATTTTATATGTCTAAAATATTTGAGGTGAACCGGCCCCGATTATTATTTCTAAGATAGGGAATATAAGAGTATCTACATGGTGGCATTGCTGTGAGGATGAATTGCTTAAAAACGCATGCCAGTAACTTAGAGCACGCTGTAATGGCAACCCTTGTTATTGTCATTACTGCTCATCCCTTATGATTTGAAATCTTTTATTTATCTGAGGAAAATATTCTCAGAGGGGCTAATTGACCCAAGGTTATAACTAATCAATGGCACAACAAGCAAGTGAACTCAGGACTTCTGTCACCTAATCTACTCCTGATTCCCAGAACAATATGCCATTTATTTGCGTTGAACAGTAAGTTGCTGTATAAAGCAACCCGCTGACATTGGCTATTGTGAGGAACTGCAAGAAATAGAACGTCTCCACATAAAGTGCCACCTCTTTCATGTCTCTGTGCCTTAGCTCATGCTCTGACTGGTATGGCTTTCAGTATTTAGTAAACGTTTCTTTTGGGTCCATTTCAAAAGTCACCTCCGATATGACCCCTTTGCTGGTGTTCAGGTAATCTTTCTTTTCCATGATTCCACAGCATCCTCTAAATATCTCCACTAGAGAACTCACAGATACCTGTTGCATAGTCTATCTCCCCTACTTCCCTTGGCTGGAAGGGGCCTCGTTTTATGAAATTTGCATGTTAACAACTCAAAATATTTATTGGCACTGTGCCCAAAACATAGGAGGTGGGTAATAAGCACATTTCTGTTGAATGAGCGAGTGAGTCAATGGATAGATGGCTGGTTGGATAAATTTATGAATAAATAATGGAATGCACTTTTGTTCCTGGGTTTGGCCTTTAGTTATACAAGCTCAGTTACCTAGAGTCATAAGGTAGAGACTATCAGGGACCCCAGCTACTCTTAGAAATTGTATTGGCCTATGGTTTTTCCATCCACTTAACTCTCACTGTTTATGTGACCATCTACTCTGCATTTAGGGGTGAAAAGATAGTGCTCCTAGCATTGCCAAGAGGGACAGCTGGTAAGAATCAGAGCTGAGACTTTAGAAAAGTCACATGTTCTCCTTGGATCTCTTCTCTGGAATGACGTTGATGGACTAGATCCGTGTGTTTCCAAATTGTAATATTAGAGAAATTTAAAATTTTATGAGATGAAATGAGGTTTTTTACTGAAAAGAAATAATGATGGGCTTTTCTAAACATAGAAAAAGTGCTAATGCATGTGGTTTTAAAATTTGAATTTCCTTTACCACTGCCGTAAAGAGAAGAAAGAGAAGAACCGGGGGAAAATAAGTCAATCAGGTCCCAGAGTCTGAGCTTTTCTCTCCTCCACCTTCACCAAGGGACCTAAGTCTTTGGCAAAGACTTTCAAAAATCTAAATGGGCCTGGGGAAGCCAGACAACAAAGTGGCCAGCGACATGCTTCCTCTGGCACAGGCGACATGGACCACAAGTTCTAGCAGAAGATCCGCTATGGCCGTCTCAGCTCCCCGCAGGCTGCGTGGGATGGCACATGTCTAAGGTGCCAGCATCAGTACGGGGCAGCGGGACAGTGAGCAGCAGCAGCGACCAGGAGACCCTGGTGCTCCCCTGTGCCTGAAAGGAGGCCTGGTGTCCCTGAGAACAAAGCATCAAGACTCATGGGACCTTAAGGGTGGGGTCTTCAGGATCATGGGCTCTTGGGGATGCTCAGACAGCACTTCCCAAAAGCTGGGCAGGGACAGTGCATCACAGTGGACACGAATCCGTGACAGAAACCGAGGCAGTCATTGTAGACAAGTCACCAAGGGTGTAGAGGCTACACTGTGTGGACTCAGAGACCTCCCTCACCCACAGCTTCTGAGAGAATGCAGCAGACTCCTTCCTGTAGCCCCACGGCGCCTCGGAAATGGGATGGGAAGGTAGGGAACCTTAGGCTGAGCATTGCTGCCAGGGGCGCATGTTACTGCTCTAGAGAAAGGGTGCTAGAGCGCCCTTAATGGAGACCTCCTCCTGCACCTAGCGTAGCATATATCTGAGGGAAGGCTGCACTGGCAGGTCAGTCTTTTGTAGGCAAAGTAAATGACCTCTCATTTCTCTGGAGACACACACACACACACACACACACACACACACACGCGCATACAGAGTCGTCTTAAGCAATTGTCATATGCTACTACTTGACTATACATGATCGGCATTTAATTAAGTTTCATGTTTCATAGTGTTCTGAAGAAAACATCTTAAATCAAGATGTTCTGTAACACACACACACACACACACACAAAGACGCACTGAACCAGATAATTCGTGATGTCCCCTCAAGCATTAACCATGATGTGAATAATTCACTTCTGGTTTTCATTAGGCATTCTTATTTTTACCATTTGAGAGTTGTGTTGTGACTTCTATAATTTCAGCAGAGGGATCGGTACTAACAAATATTAGACTTTCTGGACTTATTTTTCAAAATTCTGGTGAATAAATGTAACTGGCCACCCAACCAACAAGTAAAAGGTTTAATGCACCTATGCATCAGCTTAGAGCCTGTATATATTCAATACACCATATTTCCTTTCCAGGCTGGGGAAGGGGTTACAATATAGTCATACACAGGTATATGGTTTACATTAAAAATCTTGGGTGCAAATTCCATTTTTTAAATTTCTCTTTTTTACCTTGATCAATGGACTGCGGCTTGTTTATATCACCTAAACGCATCTCTAACTCAGCTATAACTCAAACTCATGGGGCTCTCCTAAGGAAAAAATGAAGGAAAATCTGTAGACTGAATCGAGCATCATGAATGTGCTCATATTTTCCCCAACCTCTCATTCCTTATACAGGGACAGATCTTTACATTATAAAGTTCAGGAGGGATGAATGTCTAGAAAAATGCCCAAAGAAGTCTATTTTCTTTTGACTTTCATATATTTAATTCTTTGACTTATTTCAAGCTGTTTTACGTGACCTTGGCTAGCCTCTCATTTAGCTCTTCATTTGTCACTCATTTTCTGTTAACACCTACTATGTGTCAGGGTGATGTTGGGTATTGTTTATAAAGAGATAAACAAACCCATCTCTTTCCTTTGGCAGAGTGTGGAATTGTGGAGGAGAAACTGAACCATAAACAAGCACTCTAACTGCCCTTGGTAAGCAAACAATACAAATATGCCTCGGGTAACTTGGCCATGGGAAAGGAGAGCTTCCCCAACTTAAGCAGGTCACAGAGCCTTCTCAGAGAAGGTGCTGACAGAGCATGTCTCCAAAGATGACCATGAAAGATTGGGCAATGCAAAGACATTTTCTCCTGAGACAAAAACAAATGTTCAAAGGCAAAGTGATGAGCTGTGTTGGTGATGTTGGAATCTAGAGGGGTGGGTGGAGTGGTTAGTGATACAGAAGAGGTAGCCTGGATTGGGTTGTAAGGGCCCTTGTGTTCCCCAGTGTGTACTGGGTTCCTACTATGTGCCAGACTCTCTAGAAGAGATTGAGGACCCAGCAGTGAGTGTGGCAGACGAGCTCTGTCTTGGAGCTTACATTAGAATGGAAGGAGACAGGTAGTGAAAGGTAAACCTAGACACTGTAAATATTTTGAGATTGTGATTAATACCATGAAGGAATAAATAGGGCGATGCCAAGAAGCTGGCAGGTGATGGGGAAAGGGTACTTTAGAAAAAGCACCGTGAGGACCCTTTCTCTGGAGATGTGACATGAAACCTGAAGGATAAAGAGGAGCCACCCATGGAAGAAGCAGGGAAAGAGCATGCTGGGAAGAGGGAATATTTTACAAGATAATGCATCAGATTTTACAATATAATACATCCACAAATACAAAGGCCACAGGTGGTGTATGTGAGGGAAAGAAGATCAGCAAGCTTGAACCATGAAGGGAACGAGAGAGGGGCAGGAGGTGTGAGCCTTTGCAGAGCCCAGTGAACTCAGCAAGGACTGCAGGTTTTGAGCGTGTGATTATGAGCCTCGCGGGTGTTTGCAGCAGGGAAGTAACATGGACACTGTAAAAATACTGCTGCGGTGGCCCCATGGGGAGTGCACTGTGGGGAATACGTGCGGACACAGGAAAGGATAAGCTTGTCAGAGCATAGCGGTGTTCAATATGGAAGAACCAAACTGGTAGTTTCGAAGTTCTGGCTTACGGAGTCTCTACAGACGATAATGCAGAATAAAGGCCATCTACTGGATTTTGATGAGCTCTTATCATCTCACGAGGAAGTTGGCTGATTCATCCTGATGCATCAGTTCTTTCAGGTGTCCCGAAAGGTCAACAACTGGAGGTGGGGAGAGGGTACAACATTCACTGTCCAAGAGCATATGCATTCAGTCCATGGAGCTATTTGCTGGGCTTATAGTGATCACTTTATAACCCTCAGCACTTGGAATCTGGCTGCAGCCAGCGCTGAGGGTCAGCATACTAAGGCCCAGTCTTCTACGTCAGCCAGAGTGTCCATTTGGGATGCTGCTAACAGCCTGAAAACTCAGCTCAGTTTTCAAGTATGATGTCATACTATCATTGAGCACTTTCTTTTGAAAAGAAATATTTGATTTTATTGTTTCTATTTGCCATGGCGGTACTTACGCAGAAGCTCAATCAGAGATGCCTTGTAACATCTTCATTTTCAGCTTCTTAAACTACTGTATGTGTGTCTGAGGATGCACAAGCAGAGCGAGTGGTCACTGAGCTCATCCAGGTTACAGAGATGGTCTCCAATACTTTTCAAGCCCAATAAGAGTGATGCCCAAGTAGAGATCATTGTACTTCAAGGGGGAAAAAGCAGAATACTATGATGTCATTATTTAATATATATACAGACGCATGTATGTCACATATACATTATTTTTTATCCCACTCTGTTATGACAGCGGCTGCACCTGTTTCTGAATAAAGGCACAACTGGGAGAAATACTATTATGAAGCAAGTTAAAATACAAGGAGCGGATTTCTTGTTATTAAAACAAGCTTACCGCCCACACAACTAATAAAGCTGAAGTATTTCATAAGCGTGTTAAAGCCACCTGCAAGCTGACAAGATATCACTGCACCACCAGCTTCACCTCGAGGGAAAACGGGACCCCAGTGAGCTAAGTGAGCTGGGGAGCCACTCTGCTCCTGAACTTTGCGGTCCCTGAACAATGACAGGTTCTGTCCTGTGGCCTGTGTGGTGCCCTGTGTCCTCCTGACCCCATCCACAGTCTCTGCTCCCTCACTTTCCCCTCCTGGAGAAAGCAGACCTCCCGGAGTCCCCAGCCACCTCCTTCCCTCAGCCTCTGACTCAGCGGGAACCCAGACACCTGAGCACCAGGAAACAGATATGACAACGTCTATATCGGCGACGTTGCTCATAAGAGATTAAAACTGGCAACAGATGCCCATGGATGGTGGGAAGCATATATAACCTGGGTGCATTTATTTCATGCAATGCTATAGAGCAAAAAAAAATAAAAAATGTTACAACAACATGATTCTCACAAACGTAATTTTGAGAAGTAAAGACAAGACAGAAAAAACACAATCATATCACAGTGCTATTGTACTTATATAAAGTTAGGAAAGAGACCCAGCTGAATTACATTTTTAGGGAGCAGATAGGTAATAACATTATTTAAAAAGCAGAAAGGGATTATCATAGATACTAAAATAGTGCTCACTTTGGGGAGAGAGGAGGTGATGGAAAGAAGGCCCCGGGGCTTCGGGATGCTGGCCATGTCTACTGGGTCATGGCTGCCTGGGTGCGTGGGAGCTCACTTTATCTTTATTGATCAGAATGCATGATTATTTTATGCTGTTTCTCTACCTGCATCACATTGTACAATATCATAAGTTATCAAATATGATATGGGTTAAGGAAACCTAAGCCAGGGCAAAGGAGGCCATAAATCTTGGCTGTTCCGGTTAAGAGGGAAGTCCTATCAATTTCCCACTGCAGGGGCCACGTTGACATGGCACAGACCTGACCGATCAGGGCAGACGCTGCCGAGCATGGGCCTCAGATAGAAACCCTTAGTCCAAACAGGGAATTATAAAGTGTGGAAACATGCATGTGAGCGGAAAAACATTGTGCCGCCTTCCAAGGGTTGTTATTCCTAGTTTTCCTTTCTTTCAGCCTTGTTTTTCTCCCCTGTTACAACGGGGCATAAATCAGTTTTCTGTGTGGCTTTTGGACTCAGAGCATGTTCCTTGGTTGATTTCATTAAGTGCCTTGGATTAGAGATTAAAAGTCACAGAGGTATTTATTCTCATGAAATGCAACTTGTCTGTTCTTATTTGAAATTAATTTCAGGGATTCATAGACCTCTCAATTGTCAGCCATGAAAGGGCCTTGTTAAAAAATGAAGGGATGGGGCAGAGAAACTAAGAGCCTGACCTCCCAGCTCCCACGCTAAACGGTGCTGGCTGAGCAGGGAGGTGAGGCTTTGTTTCCCCTTTCCCCTCAAGCCTCGTCATTTATTTTCAAAAGAATCAAGAACACTTTCTCACCATATTTTCTAAACAATGACAATTTAAATGTTTGTTTTTCCCCTTTTCCTGATAAGACGTTTTCTGCATCGGAAATGTGCATACTGCAGAAAAGTAATACAATTAGCTACCTCTGCATTATTCAGCTCTGCGACTGCTGGAAAATTCTGCTCACCAAGGGAAATAATCAGAAGATTCATTAACAAAAAATAAATAATGAATACAACTCAAAACAGAGTCACATATATTAGGGAAGTATTTGGAAAAATGATTTAAATGATTTAAGTTCCAGATGCCGGTTCCCATTCAGGTACAAATGGGCCTGGTGGGCAGACCCAGGCCTCCTCCAGGGAAGTTGCCCACGGAGCCTTCCCACATTTCAATGAAACCAACACAGCAGCTTGAGGACAAATTCCACGCGGTAACTACAAGGACGGGTCACGTCCTGAAGTCCCTTTATCTGGGCGATTCTAACCCGCCCTTCAGCTTTTGCTGAGCTCCGGAGACGGGCTTAGATGCCCTGCCTTCCTGCACCCGCAGCTGTGATGCAACTTAACGCCGCGTATTATGACCTCGCGCTCGCGCCCTGGCCTGTACCCTGCACACTGGGGCACAGGAGCCGCGAGTAAGAATGTTCCCGAAGGGGGCCCGAGCACATCGGTGCTCTGTGATGGGTGCTGAGGAAAGAAACAGCAGAATAAATATGCAGCGAGAGGTTCGCTTGTGCCAGCTGGACCCGATTTCAAATGCACCCTCCACCCGAAGGCCCCCGCCCCCCCTGAGCACCTGCAGTGGTTGGAGTCAGGGTTTTTCCCCTGGGTGTTCCTGGTAACAATGACATAAGCCCAGAGCTGCAGAATTGGCATTTACAGGCTGCATGGGAGCAAAGCCCCGACCAACACAGGGCCGTTTCCAGAAGCCTATGTCCTAGGAAGACAGAGGAATGACTGGTTCCCGTGGGCATCACCCGAGCACCTGGACTCAGCCCCCGCTGGGCCAAAGGGACCAGCGGGCTGTTCAGTGAACGAGGCCACATCCTCCTGGGGGCTTTGACCAGTCTGAGCTGTGTTTCTTTTCTGTCACAAAGGAAAGAATCTTGACCCTGGGACAGAAATATTGGGGTGGGAACCTCGCCGGCCGTTGAGTGTGTTTGTCCTTCCAGAGTTGAGTGCGCTTTGTGAAATACAGAAACCACTGCTCAAGGGGCTGTGGAGTCGCAGACATCGAAAAGCCTCAGGCTCTAGATGCGTTTTATTTTACATTTTATCGTATATTTGGGGTTCGAAGCAGTGAAGGTGCTCTTCCCCAGCACATACACGAATATATGCTTTAAATATTAGCCCCTGGAGTTCCCACTGTTTAAATGCAGTGGGGGGGATCGCAAATGAGTCAGAGGTAGAGTCTCTTTTGTTAATGAAATCCCCAAGACACGGAGCGCATTGGTATTTTCATCAAGATAGTAAATGCCGTCCTCTCTAAAAACAATCTATAAATACGTATAATTATAAATCAAACTTACTTGGTAATCGCATACTTGACTATTATAAAATAGATGCCTTGAAAAATCTCACATTGTGGTCCACAGGTATACAGGTAAAAAGATACAGAAACACAAGGTATTCAAGGTGGACCCTCAAATACTTTTAAGATTTTAGAGAAGACAGAGACACCTCATAAATTTACCTTCTTCACTTTTCGTCATCTACCCAGAACTTAGTCAATGTCATGTTTAGTTTTAAAAAAAGAAAAAAGTTAATATGTCCACTCATTATTTTGTTTTTTAATTCATGTAAAATTTATTGGGTTTTTAATATATTCTAGGAATAAAATGAGCAACAAAGGAGTCCCTGTCCCTCGGGGGTCCTTCCATGGTGGGGACTTCAGCCCTGAGAGTGGCTAGAACATGATGTACCAACTGTGTGTAAGGGTGCTCCACACACTTACATCACCAATATGTCCAATTACAGATATTTTTGGACATATTCACATGTCTGATCATTATTATTTGCTTGTTAATTTTTTACATCAATTTAATCATAAGACATTTGTAAATACAACATAATATCATTCATTGGACACATTTTATTATTTCTATTTCATTCAAGTAAATATAAATGAGTAGTGAAATAAAAATAGGGTACATCCATCCTTTACCTAAAATTCTGTCACCTAAACAAGTGACGGGCATGCTAAAGTCATTGAAAAATTAATATCAAAGATACACAAAGAAGGTTCCATAGCCACGCAAGAAGAAAGGGCTGGAGCTCCATCGCTAGCTCCTCTGCACTTTGAAGCCATCCCTGCCACGCGAGGGGGACAGTCTGCTGGAATGGGTCTGAGGCTGCGATTCCTTTTAAGCAGCTACTGAACAGGCCCCTGAGTGTTGGTCTAAGAGCATAGTGGGCGTGGACCCAGAATGGACAGATGTGAGGGATGGTTAAGGCCTAGAATGGTGGAGATTCAGTGCTGGCTTAGAGGCGTGAGCACACAAAAGTTTGGTTGCCTAGGCTAACACTCGGGCGTCATTACCCAGGGAAGGAACCAGGAGGAAAGGCCTAGGGCGGGACCAGGGGAGATTCAAGGATGTTTCCGGGACAATGACCTCGCCTGACTTACGGTGCAGCCAGGTGGAAACCCCCGCAGACAGTGGGGAATGTAGTCTGGATTCCTGACAATACTGTCGACAGGACAAGCACCTCCGTGGCAATAGGTACATTGTAAAAGAGGTCGAACCACGCTATTACGTTTTGCAAATTGCAAACTGAAATAAAGAGGCACTTTTAAATGAGCTACTTTTAAAAATTCTAATTCTCCATTTTAGCAGAAGTGAAAGGAAACAGGAGCTCCCACAAATGTGTGCTCCAGGTTAAACCGGTTCAACCCTCCCGCGATGCGCTGGGCAGTGCGCACCGAGGCTGTACAGGTGAGCACACTTTTTCACCCACTAGCTACCTATCTAGGGCTTTATTCTAAGACGAGTGCAAGCAACCTGAACACGTATATTAGATGTATAGATAAGCCTAATAAACATAACGTATTTACGCATTGGTAAATTTGGTAAGTGGAGAAAGCACAAAGACAAAAACCGTTTCCAGCCACTCGGGTTTATCTTCTTTATTACCATACCTAACATTTATTGAGAAGCCATATAAGCTCTATATAATTAAATACGTATGAAAGTATGTAGTAAAATCCTATGTAAAATATATGATGAAGTTATTTATGTAGCTATGCATGGGCAGCCCCTGTTCTAAATACTTTCTGTATATTAAATTATTTAACCCTTACCATCCTACCTTACAGGTTCTATCCTTATTCTCATTTTATATATAAAAAGCTGAAATACAGAGAAGTTAAATTTAAGTTGCTCAAGGTACACGGCATTCTGCTTTCTGTCTTGTGTGTGTAGGAAATGAGCAATATAAACACGTGTTTTCTTAAAACACATTCATTCATTTATTTATTCGACATTTTTTAAAGCAGCCACCCTGTGCCAAGCTCTGTTCTAAGTGGCTGGGTGGAGAGAAAACAGAAGGAAACGCAGGCGTGGGTGATTCTGCACGCGGCCGTGGCAGGGGAGTGGAGGGGTGAAGCCGGTTGCTTCTGGGGCCGGCCTGTCCATGTTCACCTTGGCTGGGGTCCGTCCTGCCTGTGGGATCTCCGGTAGGTAGCTTCGTCTCTCTGTGCCTCGGTCTCCTCGCCTGGATAATGGGGATGATTACAGTGCTTGCCATATCGGCACGTAGCCAGGGGTGTTTGTCTCCTGCTTTTTATCTCCTCCAGGAAGAAGGAGGGGAGGTGAGAGCGCCCTTCTGACACTTGTCATGCCTCAAGTGCCATAAGCTCAAAGTAATCCTTCTGTCGAAGTGGCATGTTTTGGGGTGACATATTTGGCCACCCTTCAACGCTATCGTGGGGGTTTTCGCCAAGACGTGACATTATATTTTTAAGAGTAATGTCAAAGATTTTACTGCTTATGTTTTCTTCTAAGAGTTTTATGGTTTTGAGTCTTACACTGAAATCTTTGATCCATTTTGAGTTAACCTTGTAACTGGTGCAAGAAGCTGGTCTAGTTTCGTTTGTTTGCATATATCTGTCCAATTTTTCCAACAGCATTTATTGAACAGGAAGAGGGTTGGGGGGCTGGGTGGAAAAGGTAAATGGAGTGAGAAGTACAGGTTGATAGTCACAGAATAGTCACGGGGATGTGAAGTACGGCAAAGGGAATATAGTCAATAATATAATAACTATATTTGGTGCCAGGTAGATACTGGAAAATTGGGGGGATCGCTTTGTAAAGTATGTGATTGTCTAACCACTATGCTGTACACCTGAACCTAATACAAAATAACATTAAATGTAAAGTGCAATTGAAAAAAAAAAAAAGACATCGTCTGATTTACCTTTCAAACAGTCCCTTGGGCTGTTTCGGAAGAATGGGTGAGTAGTTGGGAGCTATTGCGCTGGTCCAGGCAAGAGAGGATGGTGCTTTGGTTGGTTTAGTGATGAGAGTGGGGACAGAGAAGTGGGTGGGTGTGGGACATGCTTTGCGGCTCGCACTAAGCAGGACTGCCGGAGGCTTGGTGGGTGGAGAGCAAGGAGGAAAATCGACTGTAAAATGTATGCAGCTCCTGGATGTGAGAAGGGCACGACCGGCTGGTGGGCTGTCCGAAGGGGAGACGATGGGTTACCAAGCCCTTGAGGGGAAACAGTCAAGCGCTCCCCCTGGGAGTGCTGCAGTTAGACATCAGTTGGAGCTCCGAGGGAGGGGACAAATAGGGGCCAGAGAAGACGCTGAGATTCCCTGGACACGCTGGGCGGGAATGAAGCTTTGGAATTCCCTGTGCTGTAGATGGCAGGTGAGGCGCTGACGCAGAGACACCACCTAGGCAGGGTGTGTGGCTCCGAAAAGACAGAGCTGAGGACCCGGGCCTTTCATTTAAAGGCCTAGTAGGAATGCAGTAGAACCTCTGTGTGCTTTTCAAGTCCATTTTTTTTTAAAAAGGCTATGCAATATTTTATAATATGGAATCCTTAGGAAGGACAGTATCATCAATGTATGCGCGTGTTATCACCACTTAAGAATTAAGACTTTCCTCCGGGAAGGTCAGGGAGCCGACCGTACACCGCGGCGGCCTGGCTTTGCTTCCAGGCCTTGCCAGCATTTTAACACCGCTCCTCATCATGAGGAGGGATCTGCAGGACCCGTCCTACAGTCTCCTAGTCCAGGGGGACACTCTCTCAGTCGTTCCTAGTCCAGCGGGACACTCTCTCAGTCGTTCCTAGTCCAGCGGGACACTCTCTCAGTCATTCCTAGTCCAGCGGGACACTTTCTCAGTCGTTCCGCCTGCGATTTCTCTGAGATGCGTTTTAAAGGATGGAGAGAGTCTGCTCTGCTGGCTCAGGCTTCACAGATTGTACTTGCAGGGCCCTCAGTCAGCCAAAGCTGCAACAACCCCGAAACGAGGGGTGCGGAACAGCAGTGATTTGATCGACTTACAGCGTCGTGGGCTGGGTAGATGCTTCTCGCCAGACGGCTGCGGGCCTCTCATGCATCGGAGCTTAGCTGGGAGCCGAGCTGGAGCCTGGAGCTGGGGTGGCCTCAGTTGGCCTCCTGGCAGCTGGGGCGCGCTGGCTCCCTTCCACATGGCTCCCCCTGCTCCAGAAGCCGGCTGGGCTCTTTCTTATGACAGACTTAGGATTTCAAGAATGGTAAGTGGCTAAACCCCAGCTCATGAGTGCTTTAGACGTCTGCTTGAGGCATTTGGCTATTACGGCATCTGCCAAAGCAAGTCACGTGGCCAGCTCAGTTCCGTGGGGTGGAGAAGCGCACTCCACTCGCGCGCAGCAAGGTGGCCTGCGCTCTGCACGGGGGGATTTGGGGTGAGGGACGCGATCCATCACAATTATGATCTGCTGTTCTTGTTTTATTTGCTATTTCACACATTCTGGAAATAATAAAGTTGTGATAATGCTTTCATGTAAACATGCTTTCTGTAGAAATGTAGAGATTGCTTCCTTCAAAATGTCTTCTGTAAACCCCTCTGGCTTTAGTCACAAAAAGAGCACTTTCAGGGCTTAGTGTTGATGGGAAATCTCACCCTCATTATCCAGAAAACATTTGTTTCCTGTGGTCCCCTCCAGTGCCCCTGCCCCTTCATCCCATTTCCTGCCAAATATCATAACAGGAATTATAACCTGTCTGCTGTCTGTCTCACTGTGATTCTGTGATTTTACTGACTGACGCTCACGTAGGTACCGCCTTAGAGTTGGAGTTAAAAACTTCTCTGATTCTCTAATAATAACGTTAAAGTAACAACCTCTAAACAAGGGTTATATTTTTAATTATGATACTTTCTTGATTACTCTGGAATCCTACTTTACACAACTCCTTAACCAGAACCTCACTCTGTATTGCTATAAGACAAAAAAAACAACTGCTATATATTTTATAAATGCCAGGAAGTTAATAAGTGCTTTATTCTTATTAAGTCCACTTACAGGGAAACTACATCTAAGAAGATATATCAACTGTTTTAAAATCTAAGACAGCTTTACCAATTAATGTCTGAGCAAACCTATGTGAGCTTCACAAATTTACTCTCTGAAAGAGCAGTTATGTTAATACTGCAAATATGGCTGCAATATTAGTGTAAGCCCTGAAGTGAGATAATGTGTGTGAGAAAACTCTGTAAGGTCATGAGTAAGGACACTTCCAGTCCTGAGAGTCTGTGGCTCAGCAGGAAACTGCGGAGACCTATAGAGTTTATCATCTGTAGAGTTTATAATCAGCTCAGTCATTTTCTTATTCGAGAGAAACAAGGAGAAAAGTAAAAGAAAAAAAGGAATGTGCTACTAATTTTTAGCTCCAAGTGCAACTGTAAGAACCTTTTGGGAGCATAAGGTCTGCCATACATTGGGGTCACCAATGAGTTACATGCTCTGGAAGTTGGCTTTCGAATTAATGGGACTTCTATAATAAAAAAAGTGTTGTTTTTCAATAAAATGAAACATCAGTTTTTCAGTTCTTGGTCTAGAGTACTTTCCATTAAATATCCCACAGTAGGTTTCTAATTCTGCATTCCTTTAAGGCAAGACTTCTATCCAGACACTTGCTAATGGGTCAAGGACTGAGCTGGGAAATATGCACATGTTTGTTTAATCACATGTTTTTGTTTTTTTTACCCCACAAACCAAAGTGGGTGAATGGAAGAGGGTTACCTCACGAGTAGACCATATGGCTTTCTTCACATTGATTTCTGATTCACGCTGGATTCGAGCCTGGGAGTGAACAGATAGTCCTGCACCTCCTCTTTCAGGCGTACCCCGCACAGACATGTTCTTGCCCAGTAACCATCCGTGAGCGCTTCTCCACAGGTACATTGAATTATTTATACGCAAGCGGATGCTCAGGACTCGGTGACTGTGAGTGCTTAGCATGGGCCAATAGGGAGGAATGCTCTCGCAGTCCAAGAATCAACGTGAAAAAATGGTACATACCTACAAAATCACTGTGGAAGAAGAAAGAGTTTAGATTTCTGCTATCAATCAGTGAAGATGGCATCTCTGCCTCAGTTTGAAGAATATAAAATTGACTATTTCCCATAGCAGTTGATCTATATATGTGCCTGTGTGTGAATATATATATGTCTATATGCATGTATATATCTCATATACATTAAAATGTATACTAAATGCATACTGTATATATTTTAATAACTTTGGCTAGTTAACATCCTCTATGTACCTTTTTTTAAAACAAACAAGTAACAAACAAAAATCTACCCGTTCTTTTCGAAGTAGCATTTCTACATTCTTTCATGAGTCTGGCAACAGAGATCATAAAGCTAGTAAATAGAGAGAAAATAATTTTGCCTATACATGCTACTGAAAAACTACTGCTATCTTTTCCCCCCCGAAAGCAGTCATTTAATAACTTCAATTAAACTTTCAATGAACTTCAATCGAGAGCCTTCCTGAAGGCCTTTTCCTAAAGGAACCGCGCCAAGTGCCGTAGGATGGCTTTTCTCTTTCCATGTCTTTTCTTTGTTTTTTGACTCTCTCCAAAAAAGAAGCAAATTGAGTGACTGGCATTCAGTGAAAGAGGCACCCCCTTACCTGCACCAGGCACCTTTATTTCTCAGTACAATTATTTCTGTAATTACTTTGTGTTGGGGGGGGGACGTTGTAGCCTCAGTAACAACCATTGCGTTGGAAAACTGATTATAGACCCTCATTCTTTTAGCAATTCCAGCTGCGAGTTATATTCATAAAATTATTTTTGCCAGAGGGGGGAAAAGGGGCTTCTAAATGCACGCTTCATTTTCAGGGAAATAAATAGAAAGACTGACTTCTAATTTCCCAAGCGTGCAAAGAATTCAGATGCTCTAAGGAGTTGGGCTAAATGCATTCTTATTGAAATTAGGGAACATAATGAGGAATTTCACCAGCTACCTGGTGTTGACACAAGGCTGAAAAGAAGCAGGAGGGCAGAATGAACGTGGCTGGCGCCCTGTGAGGGATGCAGCCCTGTACCTGCGTCCGCAGAGAGGTGGCTGCCTCCTCCCGACAGCCCGCCGGCTTGCAGGCTGCCTGTCCGTCCAGCACCTCCCGAGCCCACCTGCAAGCTGCAGGCTGACTCCGCTCGTGACTCTCTTTTTATAAATCTGTGGCACCACAGGCAACTCAGGTCCACACCCGTCGCTAAAAAGCACTTTGTCAAATTATGCAGTTTTTAAAAATGAGACACTCTGCCCTTACCTGGGCTCGCGCCTCTCCGACGGATGCATCCTCCTGCGGTGATCAGCACCGCGGGGCACACGGCTTTGTCTCACGCGGCCAAGTGCGTGCCTTCATCGCTCCTGAGCAAAGCGAGCGCGGCCTTGACACCCCGGCTTTCTAAAACTCCTTACCGAAGGTATTTTGTGTACAAGCCCAGAAGTGAACCTTTTCATCAACTTATTGAAGAAAGATTTTATCCGGTTCTCTTCGAATGGTTACAGTGAACGGTGCGAGGGGACTGCCATTTGTTGTCCGCAGTGTTGCGTATTTTATAAGACTATTTTTGGAGCAGTTGTAGGTTTGTACTAAAATTGATCAGAAGGTGCGAAGATTTCCCATATGCCCTCTTCCCCACACGTGCACAGACTCCCCGATGATCAACACCTCTCCCCAGGGGGGTACATTTTTAAAAATGTGTTTTTATTGATTTCAGAGAGAGGGAGGGCGAGGGAGAGAGAGGAAGAGGTAGAAACATCCGTGATGAGAATCACTGACTGGCTGCCTCCTGCACGGCCCCTGCTGGGCATGGAGCCTGCGGCCTGGGCATGTGGCGTGACCCGAACTGAACCTTGACCTCCCGGTTCATGGGTGGACACTCAGCCACTGAGCCACGCCGCCGGTGAGTTACATCTGTTACTCAGGATGTACCTACATGGACACGTAGTGATCACCCAGAGTTCACAGTTTTTCTAGGGCTCACTCTTGATGATGTACAGAAAACATCTGCTATATATGTTCCAAATGTCAGGAAATTTATATCTATTTTATCCTATTATGTCCACTTATGAGGGAACCCCGTCTAAGAAGTTATATAATTTAACTTAGAACTGAAGATACCGGTTTTAAATTCAGCTTTGCCATTTAATGGCTGAGCAAACCCACGTGAGCTTCGCATATTTAATAGAATAAAATAATGCTGTTATGTTAGTAAACACTTCAAATATTGCATTTGATGTAATATTCAAATGTATAATGGCATGTATCTGTCATTATAAATTATGCAGAGTGTTTTCACGGCCTTGAAAGTCCTCTGTGCTTTTCCTTTTCATCTCTCTCAGCCCCAGATCCTGGCAACTACTGACCTTCTTCTGTCTCCATAGTTTGTCTTTTCCAGATTATCAAATAGTAGTAATTATAGAGGATAATTCTCAGATTGACTTCTTTCACTTAATATGTGCATCTAGGGTTTCTCCATGTCTCTTCATGGCTTGACAGATCATTTCTTTTTATCTCGGAATCATATCCCATTGTTTGGATGTACAATAGCTGATCTATCCACTTACTGAGGATGTCTTAGTTGCCTCCCAATTTTAGTAATTATAAAGTTACTATAAACACGTGTGAGAGTTTTTGTGTGGATATAAATTTTCACCCCTTAGGGTAAATACTAGGAGTGTGATTGCTGAATCATATGGTAAGATTATGTTTAATTTTGTAAAATAAATACCAAAATTTCTAACAAAGTGTTTGCAGCATTTTGCATTCCCACCTCCAGTGAATGAGAGTTCCTATTTCTCCACATTCTCACCAACATTTGGTGGTGTCAGGATTTTGGACATTCTGAAAAATGAGTAGTGGCACCTAATTGTTGTTTTAATTTGTATTTCCATGATGACATATGGTGTGGAGCATCTTTTTATATGCTTATTTGTAATATAATACATATAATTATATATGCATCACCATGTATATATACATCGGCAGTGTATAGTATGGATGAGAAAGGGGTGCTGTGATAAATCATAAATTCCTAACTGGGCAAGTCATGGTCCACAGTCACTCCCCAGGCCTGTAACTTGTTTCCTGAAAGATTTTTAAGCCAGCTCTGCCCACCGTTCTTGAGGATCTAGGTTAGAACACCTTTGAAATCCCAGAAGTATTGTACCTTGAAGGCCTAACCACCCTCAAGAGAGCACATTATCTTGTTAACTATCCTATAATCCAGTCCCTGCCTTGATTTACCCCACCTGCATTTAATTTTCATCATGGTTCCTCCTTACTTTTAAATTCATAAAAGAAGCTCAAAACTATCATTCTACAGAGCACCTGAGATCTGGCTTCCAACTGGTTTTCATCAATTTTGGCTCAGATAAACTCTTATTAAAGTTCTCTACAGGTTTGGATATTTCTTACGTCGACAATATATAGACCATGTATATATACATATTATATTTTTGAATATGTGTGTATTCCACTTACATATATACGTACATATGTATATACATGTATATGAGTATTAATATTTTCATATATTGTGTATTCCAGACACATAGTCATATTAATATTATTTTTGTATATATTTCTTTTAGCAGGTGTCTTTTAAGGTCTTTGGCTCATTTTTTAAATTAATTTGCCCAATATCTCATTTTAATTCCCATAATAAATGTGTCATATGCAAAGACCTTCATTTCATAGCTTAGGAAATGCAGGGCCACAGAGGTTAGGAAATATCTTTTGCGTGCACAGAGCCCAAATTAAAATCCCTTCCAGAAAAGGGTTGATGCCCTGGCTCAATGGCTTTAAGCCCTCTGCCTTCGGGCATAGACGCTGAGACTCATCCCAGGCAATGGACACAGGTGCCCCCGTTGGCCCTGCGCATGTCAGCTCCCTCCCCTGCCGCCTGTTGGTCACCCCACACATTCTGTTCTGCCTTTGGGCTCCTGACCCCACAGTTATGGACACTCTGACTTAGGTGGTGTAGAAACAGAAGAGGTGCTTCTCCTGCTCCTGTTCCTCCCATGGGGCAAGTCCTGTTATTTTTACCACCCCCTTCCATTGATGAAGGCGGTTCAGGGCCTTGTTTTCAACTTGCTGCCCTTTTACTTTCTAAGTGTTGAGTCCTTACCTTGAACTCCCTGCCTGGACACAGGGGCTCAGTTCCTATGGACAGATTTGTCAGACCAACTGGCACCCTGGCCTTCTACGTATCACTAATTTTCCAGGTTAAGGTGGCAGCTGATTTACCATGACTGACAGCCCCCCTCCCGCCCTCCATTAACTATTTCTCTGAAAAGGCTCAGAGTAGAATTACCACTGACAAGGTGGAACTACGCATTACTGAAGCTGCAGGCCAAACTCCCCAGGGTGGCAGTTTCCGACGATGACCTCGTCTGTAGAGACGTAGTGAGAAGCACAGACTTGGATCTCTCGGGTGCTCCCAGGTTTAAACCAGAACATGGTAGAAGCGTGGTGCTGAGTCCAGCACCCCCGGTCCCTGTCGCCTGGGCCCTCCCCTGTTGGGTCCATTCTGTCAGTCCAGCCTGACTCAGGATCAGACCCTGGAGGCTTTTGGGGACACCATTATCCTTCAGCTCTCTGATGCCTGATCTTAGCACTTCCTTGAACTTTTGTTTTCATTTTATTTTCTTCTATACAAATAAGGCAAGCGGCAATGTTGTCAAAAGACACTAGTCGTGAGGAAAACCAAAGAAATGAAAGCACAAGACGACATGAGAAGCTCACCTGTCATTTTAAAGGCCATTCACAGCCTCTTCCCCTATTTGTTACGTTTAAGGTGAAAATGTGTTTTAAATGGGGTTCACCCAAAAGTAGCTCTGGAAACTAGGCTTTCAGGGAGAGAGTTTATTTTAAAGTTGGGAGGTGATTCCAGGAGGCCCTAGTCACAGAGAGGGAGCCTTAGACAAGGCAGGGAGAAAGCAAGCAAAAGGCGAGTTGTCGAGCAGATTCTCACCGTGAGCCGCCTGAGCTCGGCCTGCTGGGGAGCCCGAGATACACTGTGGAGCACCCCATAGTCCCCGTGCCTGGGACTCAGGGGGCGGCTTCTCCTCCTCTAATTCCCGTCTGCAGTGGTGGAGGATTAGCTTTCAGTGCTCCTGGCTGCAGAGAGGCTGATGGATGTCTGCAGGTAGACACTCCGAGATGCCCGAAGCAGGCACAGTTGGCAGGTTCTGGAATGATGAATGCCAAGGGCAGGTGGGCAGGGCACCAGTAGAACGTGTCGCAATGTGCTTTGTGTTACAAACTCCACAGGATGCTCTGCCTGGACGCCCAGCCCCTTCGGGGAGGCAGCGTCGGGGACCAGGAGAATGAGCTTGAAGCCATAGGGTAAGCCGGACTTGGATTCCCAGGTCCACTGATAAAGAGCCACGTGACCCTGGACCAGCATTCAGGCATAAGAAAAATGAGCTATCAAGCCCCAAAAAGACACGGAGGGACCTAAAGTACATAATTCTAAGTGAAGGAAGCCAGTCAAACAAGGTTCCAGTCTATATAATTCCAATAATCTGACATTCTGGAACAGGCACAATTATAGAGGGAATAAAAGGATCAGTGGTTACCAGGGCTTGGCGGCGGGGTAAGAGGGGTGAATAGGTGGAGCACAGGACACTTTTAGGGCAGAAAAACTATCCTATGTGATACTATAATGGTAGATATACATTATTATATATTGATCGAAATCCACAGAATGTAGAACATGATAAGTGAATCCTACTGTGAACTATGGACTTTAGTTAATAATAATGTTTCAGTATTGGTTCACCAGTTGTAACAAATGCACCACACTTTTATAACATGCTAATAATCGAAAACCTTGTTAGCAGCAGCCGAGGTGAGGGGTTATAGGAGAGCTCTGTGCTTTCTGTTCAGTTTTTCTATAAATCTAAAATTCCTCTGAGAAAACCAGTTCTGTTAATCAAATCCTACCAAATAATTCACCAAAAACAAGACAATAAATCAGTCATGCCATGATGGTCTGCAGTTTGAATGGCCTTTGGAGAATTTTCATATCATTTATAAAAGTCTTAGAAGTTTAGGAAAGCAAAGAAGAAATTAAAATTCTCATGAAATACCACTCTCCACACATAAGTACCATGGCCTTCAGCCCATGTCCAATAAAAGCATATTGTCTATTTCTCAGGCACCATTCATTTCTAACATTTGACTAAGTAGGATCTTGCCTTACTTACTGGAATGTAGGTGTCTTGACACCAAGGACTGCGTTTCTCCAGCAGTTCATGTCATAGCATCCTGCATGTGGTCTCTGTTACACAAATTATTCTACTGACTGATTCATCAATCAATGGGGTGTCTCTAACTAGGCAAGCTTCTGTGTTCGCTTCCTCTCACCCACATTGGGGCTTCAGATCAGCTGAGTGAAAAAGAAGTGGCTGGATAAAGAAAGCTTCGTGATTGTCTCAAGACGGCTGCAAAAAGTGGGGACAATAGAGCCAAAAGAGCAAGTCAAGTAGAATCCGAATCTATCTTCTCCTATCTCTGTGATTGTGGGCCAGACAGCTAACCCCCCGAGCCTCAGTCTCCTCTTCTATAAAATGGGTATTTATTAAAGTAGGCACAGCATCCTGCTCATAGCACATTGGGTGGTTCTTAATTCTTTATCTCTGTACCATTCTTCTAGTGACCTAAGAGCTCCGAATCTTGCACCTGGGTCCTTGCCAAGCCAGTTAAATCGGTTTACTTTGATTCTGCATTTCAGTTGAAGGGCTGCTCTTCTAACTGAACAAACCCCAGACTTGAAGCCTTGCTATTTATAAACAACATGACTCTCCTTTTCTCCAAAGAGACTCTATTTTTAGCATTAGCAAAATCACCAAAATTTTGCGTCTGTTAAATTCATGCAGCAGAGATTTTTTTTTTTTTTTGACTAAAAAATGAAATGCAAAGATCTTTCCTGAAGAATAGAACATTGCATTTTTAATTTCTCCTTAAGTAGTTTAAAGGAACTTAGATGAGTAAGTATCTACTGGAATGTTCGATCTGAGAGTGATACTTAACAAATGGTCTCACCCAACTCTTCTACTGAGGGGCGTGGAGGCTGATCACCAGACAGAAGCAATGCTCAAGGTCAGACAGCCACCTACAGTCAGAACTGAGATGAGCCCCCATGTGCTTTAATCTGCTTTATAGGAGATATAAGTTGGAATATATGTAAGTATGGGGTTGCTTTGAAGTTTTGTTTCCATGTGGACAGAGAAGTAATAGTACATGAGTTCCAGTCATGTTAGGTGCTTCTTTTTTATAGACATTCTCTGTTCTTCTAAGCAAATGCCCAACTTAGGTTTCTGTTGCATTATGGGAAGGCGTGGACAGCCTGCATCTATCGATGCTGCAAACACACTCTTAGGCTGTATCTCTCTCTTTATTCCTTCTTTTCCATCCCTGCTCAATGAGACTTTCGCCATCATTTGAATGGGGCATTCCAAGGCATAGGTGTGAGGTTAGAGAAGAAAGCTACTCTAGCCAAATGAGACAAGACCGCGACTCCACAGGTTTCCTCCAAGCTCGTTCTAACCACCTGCTGCTTGAGACTAAGACCCAGCTATTGGTAAAGGGTTACTTTGCCTTTATCTGCCTTCTTATTTTACCTGATGATCCAGCAGAGAGCAGAAGTAGCTGGCAAGTCAGGATATTAGTATCCCTGGATCCTGTGGACAAAAATTTTCCACCATCTCAACAGGATGCCAAGCTTACATTGAACCCCCAAAAGGATCCCCAACAAGGAAAACCTATAATGCACCAGATACTCTTTGAGCTGTGGTATACACAATCCTTCTAGTATCCAACGACCCTGAAAAAAAAATAAAGTCTGAGATAAAGAGTAAAATCCTAGGTCATTAGACTCTCGTCTTCTTACTTTCTGACACTAATAGATGAAAACAAAGGGGGCACTGAACAAAATAACAAATTTTATATATCATTCAACCAACACTACCAATGACAACCCCAAGAAAAACCCATAACTATGGCATTACTTGTTTTATAGTCGTGGAAATTGAGGTCCATGGAAATGATATGAGGTGTTCAGAGTCGAAGAGGTTACTCATGACATAATGGGGTCTAAAACTCAGGGACGGCAGTTTCCTATATAAGTCTTTCCATAACAGCAAGACTATATTTGGCTTGAGAAATGATTGATGTTCCCTTTGAGAAAATGCTTTTTAAAGATGCACACGTTTGTTCCCGGGTGTGCCTGCAGTTCTGGGAATGCACTAGAAATAGGGTCATTAAGCGGAGCCTCGAGGAGCCAGCTCAGGGGAAGCAAGGAAGTTATTCAGATTCTCCATCCTGACCTTGCCGTGGCCTGGAACAGGAAAGAACTTTCTGTAGTGACCTCCGAAAACAACCAGAAGACGGGTCCATGAGTAAGGAGGTGTCCTGAATCCCAACGCTGTTCTGACCAGATGGGAAGTTCATGAGCAGGGTAGACAGAGAAAGCCCAGTGGCTACCAAGCCGGTGGTGGGAGGAAGTGCCAACTGTGGTCAATAAGGGTGATTTATTCAAAATCAGTTACTTCAAGGTCAGTGGAATCCACACTGTTTGCTCTATCTGGAGTGTCATCACCGTCTTTTCTGCATTGTGAAAATATATTTATTAATTAAAGGACCGAGGTGAAATGTGGAAGTTTTACTCAATCCCTAGTTAGCTACTTTTTTGCATGCCTTCCCACGAGAATACATATTATTCTGTAGTGTAAGTACGATAATTAATTTCTCATACTCTGTGTTCGGATTCTGTCAGGGAAACAGGCCCCCTGTGAGTGATGTGAGGGGGAGGATGGATTCTAGGGGTGAAACTGCGCACAATGCCGATGGTGAAGAAGTCTAGGGAAGATTGTTGCCTCAGTATTGGCAGTAGAGCCAAAGTCGCCGGAGGTCAACAAGGCCAGCGGTTGGAGAAAGAAGTAAAATCAAGGGCAGCAGGGAAAAACTGGAATCTATAAAGAAAATCAGAACACATGGGACACATGGAAACCCACACCTGTCACTAGCTGCAACCTCGACAAGGCAGGGGACTGCAGAAGAAACTAATGTCTTTGCCACAAGGTTAGGGGTTCACCTGGTTCAAGACTTGGAGAAGCTAAAGGAGAAAATCCAGGAGGAGGCAGAGGAGCTGTAATTTTTGTGCAACATTAAGGCTCTGCTTCTGTCCCAATGCTAGCAATTATGTCAGCATATCAGCAACATGTGCAAAAGTTGCCATGGTTTTTGTCACCTTAACCCAACATTGGAAATAATAGCTGAGGTTTCACTTCCACATTCCAAATCATGCTTCATTTTTCTTGTGTCAAACTCTAACCTGGAAAGGTCCAACTTAATTCAGTAGATATAGCATAAAGCCGTCTTAGACTGTGATCTCCCTCAGGAGATCCTGCATGTCTTTTTCATTTTTATAAGACCTAGAAGTGCATAACCTTGTGTCTGGAACAGAATAGGAACTTGTAAATGTTAAAAGAATAATTAATCCCCAAATTATTTGACACACAGTGGTGCCTACATACCCTCTGCTTGAATCTGGGATCTATTTCTGCTTGACAAATAGAGTATGGCATAAGCAACACTGCCAGTTTCTGGGCTCAGGGCCTAAGGAAAAGGCACCTTCCAACCCCTGCTTATCAGGACATTTGCTCTTAGAACCCAGCCATGCTGTGAGGAAGCCCAAGCTATGTGGTGGGACCATGTACAGGAGCAGCTGACAGCCGGCATCAATTGTGAGACACGTGAGTGTGGAGGCCTTGGCAGTGACTTGGAATTTCCCCACTAACTACACTTATACAGAATTCTGAGGGGTAACAAAAAATGGCTCTAAACTATGAAGTGATAAAATTCTTGTGGAATCTTGGTAGTAAATAAGTGTATTTTGAATTTTGGAGTAATGTCCGTAATTGAGGTTGAATACTAGGCTGTAGAGGTATTTGAAGGCAATCCTAACATTCTTTAATGCTCTTCTCGTTGACAGGTGGGGTTGATGACTCTTCCCCCTGAATTAAGCTCTGTGACTGCTCCAATAGTTTGCAGGAAAGGGGTACTTTGCCAGTTTACAGGTCCAGGCTGTGAGAAACAGGCCACTTCCCCTTCCTGCTTTTGAGAGGGTTGCTCCTGTAACCCAGGCAGCCTGCTGGGAGGGAGCCCAGATGACACAGCAAGGTCACAGGTAGGTGCTCCAGCAGACAGCCCAGCTGGGCTCCCAGCCAGTGGCCAGCGTCAACCGCCAGACATATGAGTGAGGACGCCTTTGGCAGAATTCCTGCCCTACCACTGTCTAGCTGTAACCACATGAGAAGCAAGAACCACAAAGCTGAGCCTAGTCAAGCCCCCCGAATTCCAAGAGAGAATGAAAAAAAAAAAGATTGTTGTTTTAAGTCTTAAGTTCTGGGAAGATTTATTACCGTAGATAGCTGAAATAACATTTAGCAATGGTTGATGCATGAATGAACTAATTAATGAAATGAAAGATAAACTTGGGAAAAGTTTGCTCACTAATCCCATTTTGGGAAATGTTCGGGATGTTTGAAGTAATGTCCTAGTGAGGAATGTGAGTTCTCAGGGGTTCAAGGAAGCATTTTTCTGGGATGCAGAGCAAAGTTCCCTTCTTGGGTTTTCCATTTCCATCTTCTCTCTGCTGCATCATTGAGAAGTGGCACTCACCATGGAACGAGGCGCTGGTTCGGGACTTCATGTCATTATCGCCACAGCAATACAGACTTGTCCTTTACTTACAATGCTGATCATGCAATTTGGATGCAGCAGAAAACAAATTACATGAGTAAGTAGCTGGATTTATAGAATAACCATTAGGTTAATAGATATAAAAATAATTTATATGGCTCATTCCCATTTTTTTTCTTTTTAGTTTAAACCAAGGTAGGGCAATGAATGTCTTTTTCAGCTCCTGTTCCAGGATACAACACTTAAAATATGGTGCATTGCTTGGCCTGCGTGGTTCAGCTGTTGAGCGTTGACCTATGAACCAGGAGGTCACAGTTCGATTCCTGCTCAGGGCGCATGCTCAGGTTGCGGGCTTGATCCTCAGTTGGGGGTGTGCAGGAGGCAGCTGATCAATGACTCTCTCTCATCATTGATGTTCCTATCTCTGTCCCTCTCTCTGAAATCAATAAGAACATTTAAAAAATAAATATGGTCCCTCCTTCAAGGACTCAGCCTTATATTTAGGGATCAAATAAGCAAACATGAAATAGGTTCATAGAGTGCCATGCACAGGAATGTGTTTTGGACTCTGAATAGGCAACTGTTTTCTAAATCATAGGTTGGCACCTTTTTTTCTGTGATAAGTCAGATAGTAAATGATTTAGGCTTTACAGGCCATATAGTCTCTGTTGCAACTAACTGCCCAGCTCTGCTGTTGTAGCTTGAAAGCAGCCAAAGACAATATGAATGAATGGGCCATGCATGTTCCACTCAAACTTCATGAACAGAAGCAGGGGGTCACCTGGATTCCATCTGCCGGGTGTCGTCCGCTGACCCTTGTTCTAGACCTTGAGCTGTGATCGGTTGGCTGTGGGACCCGAGGGTAAGTCACGTGGCAGCGATGAGCTTCCTTTTGCTTTCCTATAAAGTGGGGATAAAGGTAGCAGCCTCCCTGACCTGACCAGTGCGAGGAGAAGCTAGAGAAAGTACCTGTGGGCTTCCTTGAAATCTCTAATGTGCTGTAGAGATGTTAAGTTAGGTGCCGTGATTATATTTTTCCTGCGTCTCCTGGCTCTGTCCTCTCAGCTCTCCTCTGCTTTTCCTGAGAAGCTGCAGTTACTCCTTCCCACGGGGGCTGGAGAGGAGTGGGCCGGGTCCTCTGGGTCTCCACGTGCCGAACGGTCACCTTCGCTCGGTGGCTCATGGTGTTTCACGAGGTGTCCTGCCCTGACCCTGCTACCTAAACTAGCTGTCACCACTGTCTGCGATATACTCTGCTTCCCCTTTTTAATGTACTTATCACAATCTGAAACTATCTTGTTTTTTAAATATATTTACCTCATAATTACCTGTCAGCTCCATTATGATATGAATGTATGTAGTTTCTGATGCGTTTAGTAGTATCTCCTCAGCATTTAAGAATGGGCTTCCCCTATGTTATGAATTCAATGCACGTTTGTTGAGTGGAAGAAATTAATGAAATGCACAGTATTGTCTCACCCTGTGTGCAGGGCGCTGCTGTGTACCTGGTCTGACCACTCTGGCTGTCAGGACCTGGGTTAGAAGTTTAACTTTTATATCATTCAACAAAGTACGGGGATCTATTACAATATGTGGATTTTACGGAGACGGTGGAAGAGGTGAGAATCCGCTAGCTATTCCTCCTTCACCAGCCCAGGCACCTTTGCTCATGTCCCTGTGCTCCCGGCTTCTCCATGCCTCGGGGCAGCCGCCTACCCGGGGCCTTAAGCCGCACTCTCTGCGGGAGGCGCCCCATCTCCGCCTGCTGGGCCACCGGGGCCACTTCACGGGAGCCCGTGGCCTGGGCCTGCCCGCAGAGCTTGCCCACCAAACGCTCTGCTCGTCACCGACCGGCTGCTTGGTACCGCGGTTGCCAGTCCTCTGCCATGACGCTGCCTGAGGGTGGCACTGAGGTTCAAGGGCCACTCTTCTTTATTGGACACACACTTGCCAAATCGAGTTCACACTGAAAGCACATCGCCTTTTGCGGAGAAGCACAGACCCCGCAGCTGGGCGTCACCCCCCCAACACCCACTCTGGGGGAAGCAGGCCGGGATTTTACCCGGGGTCCGTCTCAGCACCAGGGGGCGCAGGCGCCTGGGCCCCAGTGCTCATTCCTCGCTCCCTGGCCCCAGGGCGGCTTTATTATGTAACGCGGGAGAGCTGCGAGAGGCAGTGTCGGGGGCGGTTTTAAATAAGAATTTTGCTTAAAAAAGCTGGATTCCTAAGGGCTGAGTAGGTAGCGAGCTTCACAAACATGGAGACAATCCCCTTAGCGTCCTTTCCATCTTTAAATGATGATCCAGTGGGAAGTCAAACATTTCGCGGCTTCTTATTTAGCAGGACTGGGGTGGAAAGCAGCCTAGTTTGAATCTGATTATCCATGAACTCCATGGACCTAGAGGATGCAATGAAAAGTGTTTTGTCTGTCTTCTATGCGCTATTGTCCCTCCTGCCCCTGTCCTTGAATTAATCTGGCGACACGCTCTGAAGGTGCGGTAAGAAATGAAGCCTGGAGTGTGTTTGGGCCGGCTTGCCAAGTGATTTGAAAACCTTAAGATTTTGAATGCTGCCTTGAAGGGTAACTGGTAGTCAGTGACCCATTTCAGGCAGTAAATTACTTTGTCAAATTTACAATTGAAAAGCTACCTCTGGCCCAGCCGGGCGTGGCTCAGCGGTTGAGCAGTGACCTAGGATCAGGAGATCGGGGTTCGATTCCCAGTCAGGGCACATGCCCGGGTTGCGGGCTGCAGCAGATCAATGACTCTCTCATCATTGATGTTCTGTCTCTCTCTCTCCCCCTCTCCCTTCCTCTCTCTGAAATCAATAAAGATATATTAAAAAAAAAAAGCTACTTCTGGCTCTAATGTGAGGGATGAGTTGGAGCATGCCGAGATGAAAAGCAAGAAGATTCCAGAACCTGCTACTTCCAACCAGAGCAACTGAAATAGGGAACAGAGATCCTATGAAGGTACCGGGGACAGAGATCTGGGGAGACCCTATATGGGTGGCTTTGAGCAGGGCCCAGTGCCGTTCTTGGTCTGGCCTCTGATTAGTATGTCCCCCATTCCCACTCTTACCCACCAAAGCTCTAGCACCCCAAGGTGGGAGCGGTATAGAAGGAGCCAAACAGATCACAGTCTAATTCTGATATCACAAAGACGTAAATCACCTTGAGTCTTGGCTTGGCCGGAGGAACTCAGCGTGCACTTAAGAACAGCTCCTGTAGGATGATAGGACCGAGCTAACCAAACTAGCAAGGCTTTCCCGAGAGGCCGCCCACCCGTGGGGTCTGCAGGCAGAATAGAATAGTCCAGGTAGAGCAAGGGGACTTATTCCCAGGGGAACCAGGTCCTGCTGCCTCTATGATTAGTGACTTCGCCTCGGCAACACGCAGGCATATTCTGTGCTCGATGACATTGAATTCTCTCCAGGAAGCACCCATGGTTTACAGGAAATAGAACAGAGGCCAGTCAGGTAAAGTGATTTTGCCTGATCACTGGGTTGGTGAAAGGCCAGGATGTGTACCTGGTCCACCTGGAGCCTAGGGCCATGCAGTTACCACTACGGACCAAAAGGTCCAAGAGAGCCTCTGGTAGCATTTTGTTTAGAATCAAACAGTTGGAAAGTGTTCAAGCTGAAAATCGCACCAGTTCTATCTGCTTCTGAACCTCGTGCCTGTAATTCCTCTCTTGCTCTGGAAACATCTGCAGGTGCTGTAATTTAAGAGCCAGCCTCTGGACATCATTCTATTATCCTTCTGGGTCTGTAGTAACAAAGGACTATAAGCTGGGTGGTTTTAACCACAGAAATGCACTGTCTCGAGTTCTGGAGGCTGGGCGCTGAGATCGAGGCGCTGGCAGGGCTGGCTCCCTTGGAGAGCTATGAGGAAGAATCTGCGCCAGGCCCGGCCCCATCCTCTGGTGGGTGGCTGGCACTTTTTGGCATTTTTTTGGCTTGTAGATATATCCCCCCATCTCTGCCTTCATCTTCACATGGCATTCACCCTGTGTGCTCCGTGTCCAAATTCCCCTTTTTCCAAGGACCAGTCATATTGGCTTGGAGCCCACCTTGCTCCAGTATGACCTCATCTTAACGAAGTGACATCTGTAATGATCCTAATTCTAAGTACAGTCATAGTCTGAGGCACGGGCTTAGCACTTCAACATATGAATTTTGGGGGGACAAAATCCAACCCATAAGACTCACCCAGAATTGCTGAGGCATGCAATGCATGGGGTTCAGAAGCTGCAGGAAATAACTGGGTTTTGAGAGGCAGGCAAGGGTGTGTCTGGGGGCGTTATGGAAGCCTTCCTAAGGAGTTTGTTTGTCTCTGCAGGGCAAGGACCAGGCAATGAGTCCTGGGCTGGTGCCTCCGCATCCCCGAGTACAAGGCTGCCCTTAAACAAAAGAACAGCCCTGCTTACTGCCATCCATGGCACCCATGAGGACCCAAGAACTTGACTGACAGCAATTGCGCATAATTGCCTAAGCACGAACCTGGCTCCTGGCATGCTCCCCCCTCCGCATGCAGGATCCTCACAGGGTGCCGTTCCAGGACCCCGCCTGCCAGGCGGGCCATGTGCCACCCGTGTTATTGCATCATTCATCAGCAGGTGCTCTCCCGCCCACTTGCAGAACACGAGTGTCTGGGGCGAGTAAGAGTGCACAGCGGGGACGTGGCATGGGGCCCCCGTAAAGCTGCCTGGGAAAGAGGCCTGGAAGGGCTTCAGGCGTGGGGGCCGAGAGAATGAAGGAGCTTCCGCTGGAGTGACACCCCGGCTTTGTACTGTCGGGAGAGCACCCCGTGTTATTGTCAGCTTCTGTTTCCCACAGAAGGCCTGGATCCCAAGCTGGATTTGAGGCACTGTCATTGTCTTTGGAACAGACTCTCCCAGTTCCCTTTTGCAGATGGTAACATGCTGGTGCTAATTTTAGATATTACCTACTTGGAGTTAGTTAGGGTTCCAGAAGTTTACATCTAGGTCTGTTAAGAAAAAGCACAACTTGCACGTGTATGTGTGTGTGTATATGTGTGTCTGTCTGTCTGAAGGAGAGAAAGAGAGAGAAAGAGAAACTCACCAACCTTAGTAACTCTGAATGTGAGGTATTGACGGATTTTTTCAATGGATTGCTTCTTTTGTGCCAGAATTAAAATGGAACTTCAAGCCAGAAAGAACTTACAGACGAGCAGCTGTGCTCATTCGCTTTTCACCCATTCCTTCTGCCGGTGACTTTTTGATGGTGATTTTTTTTTTTTTACCCTATGCATTTTTGGGTTATGTTTTTGCCAAACTTGACTTTCTACAGCTTTATTTTTAGTCATTATAAAGGACGCGTCGATTGAGCACACTATGTTCCCATCCTTGTAGCAATTCTGTAGGTTAGCTCCATTTCAGAGAGATTAGAAAACGGAGGCTCACAGAAGTGACGTATTTTACTGAAGGCCACTTGGCAAAAGGGGACATCAGGACCCACGCTTCTTTGTTTCAAGGCTGGTGCAGCTCCGCGGGGCTCTGTGGTTCTGGGCAGCCTGCATTCAGGCGCCCCTGGTGGAGGCTGCCAATGGCCCTGGTGTGCCTACGGCAGAGCAGAGTTAAAAAACACCCTCGATGAGTGGAATCGTCAGGGCCGCAGAGGAGGTTAACATAGACGTCCAGCCCCATTAGGCCAAATCAGGATTTATGGGGGACAGTCTGGGGATGGGAATCGGTGCCCACACACCAAAGAAGACGAATGCTGCAGGGTGTGGTGCCCTGACAGCGGAAGCCAGGCGGCCAGGGCTTTTGCTCGGGCTCCGTCGCTAGCTGCGTGTGAGTTCTTTAGGGAGATGGTTAATCTCTCCAGGTCTTGCTTCTAAATTTGTGAGGACAACAAAAATCATTTAGTTGTAAGGATGACATGAGATCAAATTTCTTAAAGTGTTTTACAACCCCTGATAAAGTACGAATGATAGTGGTTAGCATTCCTCAACGGTCAGACTTACTTTTGCTCATTGGATCACACTTTTTTCCCCCAGTCACGTCTGCCATTTCAAGAAACTGTTCCAAATGAGAAAAACTAAAAATCTTGGCTTACATATGGAGTAAGAATTACATTTAAGAATGGGTTGATTCTGACCTGGCCGGTGTGCTCCGTTGGCTGGGTGTCATCCCGAGCGCCAGAACGTTGCTGCTCCCCTCCCTGGTCAGGACACTTGCCTGGGTTGCAGGCTCAGCCCCAGGGAAGGGGCGTGCAGGAGGCAGCTGATCCACGCTACACTCTCGCACCGATGTTTCTCCCTTCTCCCTTCCTCTCTCTCTCTCAAAATCAATAAACTATTCTTAAAAGAAAAAAAGAAAAAAGAATGAATTGATTTGATTCTGGATTTGACAAGATCTGTTATGGTTCCATAGCTTCTATGTCTGCCATTCTCCCTTTGTACTTTAAAAAAGAATTACCACATTCAAAATCAATCTAATCAATGGACTTTGCACATATTTGAAATACCCATCCAAACAAATAAAATCAAGTCAACAAATATTTTTTCTTAACGCTGCTGCCAACTGCAGCCTCATTAACTGTAGTCACGTTTAACCGTCAGAGTTTCCTGAGTCAGGCTCGATAAGGCTGGTGTGCAAGCAGGGGCCTTGGCCAGGCGGAGTCTGGAATTATCTGCCCTAAGTCCATAGATGTGTGTGAATTTTTATGATTATGGCTCCACATTCCCAGGGTAAGTCCTACCTCCCTGAGTCCATCTCCCTCCAGATGTACTACTCCTGTCCCTAGGTTTTCTTGACTTACCTTATTTATCTTTTTTAGTTTTAGTGAGATATGATTTACATATAACATTATATTAGTTTGAAGTGTATAATATGATGATTTTACATCTGTATATACTATGAGCTGATAACTACAATAAGTTCAGTTAACATCCATCATCTCACATAGTTATAACTTTTTTTCTTGTGATGAGAACGTTTAACGTCTACTCTCTTAGGAACTTTCAAATACTGTATACACTAGGGTAATGTCAACTATAGTTACCATGCTGTACTGTAGACTGTATCCGCAGAACTTATTTATCATATAACTAGAGGTTTGTATCTTTTAACCCCCTTCACTCATTTCTTCCATCCTTACTCCCCACCTCTGACAGCCACTAATCTGTTCTCTGCTTGTATATGAGCTTGCATCTTTTTAGATTCCACATGTAAATGAGATCACAAAACATTTGTCAGACTTTTTTCACTTAGTATAATGCCCCAAGTTTCATCCATATGGTAGCAAATGACAGGATTTCCTTATTTCTTATGGCTGAATGATATTCCATTGTGTATATATGTGTATATATTTATTTATCCATCCATCAATGGACACTTAGGTTGTTTCCATGTCTTGGCTGCTGTAAATAATGCTTCAATGAACATAGGGATGCAGATATCTCCTCAACATGGTGATTTTTTTTCATTGGGATAAATAACCAATAATGGAATTGCTGGATTCTGTGAGTGCTATTTTTAGAAGTTCATGGTAGTTCTGATTTACTTTTCAAGTTTTGCTTGAATATAAACGTGGCTATGATTTAAACCTCCAAATTAGGTCTCAGATTCCCCTTTTTCTGGGATTTATACCACTTCTTATAACCCTGACATCCCTTTGATAAGGAACCATCGTCTAAATTAGACATGCCATTTTGAGCAGGACCCAGCCTTATCTTGATAATTGAACTCTCCAGGCACTTTTCTTAATTTGAACTTTTTTCACATTCTTGACTATAACTGCACTGGTTCCCATCTCCTCTCACTTACGTTTATGGTTTCAGTGGCTTTGTAACTGAGACCAAGGTTCGGCTGCCTGCCAACACGAAAGCCAAAATCGTGAGACAGGTGCTGGTGAAAAAGGAAAGAGTTTTATTCAAATGCCTGTCACCTCAGGACATGGGGGACTCTTGTCCAAAGTCCATCTTCCCACCTCAGTGCAGACAGAGGTTTTATAAGGAGGGAGAGGGGACACAGAACAAAGGAATCAAAGGGAGGAGGTTAAAAAGTTCTCTACCTGCAGACCAGGACTGTCTATCTGATAAGGATCTCAAAACTGCTCAAGTGACGGCCTGTTGTGTGTCATCCTGTTCTTCATCATCATGATTCTATGGTTGAAGGTCAGTAAATCTCTTTGAACTGGGAGGACTGAAGGTTGGAGTCTGTATCTTCTGAAGTTAGTTCCTAGAATTCTTAAGGGAAAATGCTGTTTATCTACAACCTACATATTATTCAGAGTCAGCATTTATAGAAACAATGTCAAAGGGATGGTGGGGTGGGTGAAAATTCCCCGCTGTTACAGCTCCAGAAATGTTTCCCTTTCCCGCGTCATCACTGTTTTTCCTCTCTGGTAGGTCATTTACATCAACTTGAAGGCATGCAGTAACTATTGCAAAGCAGCAAGGCTAAATCTTTGATCTCTTCATTTCTGGCTTCTGTCCCATTTCTCCGGGCTTGTTTATAGTAAAATTCTTTAAAAATGTTGTCTTTGCTCCCTCCCTATTTTCATTTTTTTATTTGTTCCTCGAACCCTCTATTAACCCACCAGATTATGCAATGTCAGTCTCTGCCCAAAGACCTCCTTATTGCTAAGTTCATCTGTGGATACTCAGTTCCCT
The DNA here is from genome assembly GCF_054644295.1 of Miniopterus natalensis. Classification (NCBI taxonomy): domain Eukaryota; kingdom Metazoa; phylum Chordata; class Mammalia; order Chiroptera; family Miniopteridae; genus Miniopterus; species Miniopterus natalensis. Next base: position 196,826,939 of record NC_142081.1, on the reverse strand, counting down.
TCTCAAATGCCGTATCAGTAGCACAATGATCTGTCTCACATTAGATTGTTTTCTATATTTGGTCTTCAAGGTTCTCATCTCAATTCTGTTCCTACTTTATTCCCTTCTCCTCGCTTTTCTCTGCTAGTTCTTTTTCATCTCTCTGGTCTCTAAACAGTTAAATAATTAGACCTTGTACCTCTGCTTTGATGCTATTGTAAACAGTATTGTTACATATAAATAATGTATTTATAATATATACAAATTATTATATTTATATTTATCTCCCTGTAAACCCATTGTAAGTTTAAAATAGCATAAGTCGAAAATGAATTTAATACATCTAATGTACCAAACATCAGAGCTTAGTCTTGCCTACTTTGAGCGTGCTCATAAAACTTCCATTATGTTACAGTTGGGTGATTATCTTGAATTTCACCTCAAGAGTAGTTGCCTTCCTCTTAGTCTTCTCACCAGAAGCCAGAGACACAAATAGGTATTTTGTAGATATCATGGGGCGGGTGTGAAAACACAATGTTCAAAAACCCAGTGCTGACACCATACACTGTAGAGTAGGGATCAGATGGCTGACCAGGAGCTGAGTCTCGCTGCTACTGCCCAGCACCAGAAGAGACCAGTATATTGCATATCACTAGCTCAGGAAAAGATCAAAATTAAAAATTCAAGGTATGGCTTATACTGAATATATATCGTTTTCTAATCATTGTAAATCTGAAAAATTGTAAATCAAAGACTGAATAGAGAAATAAGATTGCTTTTTTCTATATTTATCTTGTATCCTATGACCTTGCTAAAACCACTTATTAGCTAAAGTAGCTTTTTGCAAATGCTTTGGGTTTTCTATGTAGATAATTATGTTGTATGCCAAAAGAGACAGGTTTAGTAATTTTTTTCCAATTGGTATGGCTTTATTTTATATTTCTGATTTATTGCATTTGGTAGAACCACCCATAGGGTGTTGAATAGAAATTGAGAAAGCAGACACCCTTGCCTTGTTTCAGTCTTACTAGGAAGGCATTCAGTTTTTCACCATAAAAAATTATATTAACAATAGGGTTTTTTTTGTAGATGATTTTTATCAGACTAGAATTGGTAATATTAAAATATTTGGTATATTTGCCAGTGAAGCACCTTGGAAATGGGAATGGAAGGAAAAAAAGAGTCTACTTGCCATGGAGCTTAAATAAAAATAATTTGAGAGTTGAAAATTCTCACCTTGATAGGTTTGACTTAGACTTTTTGTCCAATCTTGGAATTACTGCCCTGGGCAGGTGATTACACTGATAGGTTTAGCAGAGGAAACGTGTTCCTTCCTGTAATGGAGCAGGTCTCACTTAAAAGACTAAGACAAATTCAACCACTGATGAAGCTGACGTGAAGCCAATAAGCCAAAAAAGATTAACTGATATGCATTAACTCCAGCTACGCAATTTCTCAAGCAATTCCAAATAGGATGAAGGAAGATAGCTTGGATTTTTCAGTTTCCCATCAAAGTCACCAAAAGGTTCAAAGAAAGGTTTTGCAGAGGTAACGTCTATGGCAAGCACAGTGGGCTGAGATTATGGATTTCAGAATGCAAATGTCTTTGTTTGGACAAAAGGGAAGAAGATAAATGAAGAATGAAAACAAAAGAGCCTATTTCTTCTGTTAATCTTTCAGTGATCTTGCAACAATGAGGACTTTTTCTCCTGGGGAGACAAGGTTACCAAGAAGGATGTGAAAAGAAAAATAAAAGGAGGAAATAACAGAAAACAAAATTACCTTGGGGCTCTGAGGTATGTCCTCATTCTTGGCTCTGTTTTATCTTAATTGTTTTTTGTTTTATTTCTTTTTTTTTTTTCACAGCAAGTTTTCTGGGAAAAGACGCAGCTTTTTACAATGCAGGCACTCAATCAATATTCACTACAGAGCATGTGGCTCCAAGCTTTCTTGCACAGTAATTTTGCAAATTTTTTTTTTTTTTTTTTTAGAAATAAACCATTGTCATGTAACTAAAGGCAGGATTTTGGAGCAAAAGAGATAATTTAACTAAGGAACAATGACAAAAATCATATAGAAAGAATTCCAAATCATGGGGTTTGGCATTAGAGAAATACATAGGATTTCTGGTCATTATTTGGTCCTGATTAAGACTAAATGACACAATGGTTTTGAAGATTCATATACATAGTCTCATCCCTTAACATTCTTATGATACTATCACCTTCTACTCCGGCAGGACCATCAATATTAGCACACTAGATATGAAATAAGATGCCACAGGAAACTAAGACAACTGTAACTGAGAGTAAGACATAGGGTTGAGATACAAAACACAAATAACTGTAGCTCATTAGAAATATTGTTCCCCAAATGACACAATGAACAAAGGTGGCTCTTCCCATAAAAAGTCAGAGAGAGGGGCACAATGTCATTGACATTGAGGAAGATAGAAATATGACAATATCAAAGGCACTAAGATTTTCTTCTCTTGTCCTGTTTTAAAGAATGCCAAATGTCAAGTGTGGGTTATAGAATGAAAGAAACAACCTGGAACAAAGAACCAAGGACCTGTTATAGAAGGAATTGGCAGGTCACACAATGGTCAAAGAAGTAGTAGACGGTCCTCAATGGAGGAAGTGCAGGAAAAATGAGGTCCCAAGGAAGAGAAACCCATCAGAAAAGAATTGAAAACAGAAAAATGTTTCAGATGATCTTGAGTTCAGTTGTCTAGCCTGTGCCAGAAAAATTAGATATTTGACACTTTTTTTTTTAAAGTCTTGAATTTGATATCAGAAAAAAACACACATTGTCAGTGATTAGCTTAAATTCTGAAGTAAGAAACTAGGTCCCTGAGGACTGAAGTCAGGCAAATATTGTTTAGCTTTTAAAAACAAGACCAAAGGTAGATGAAAAATATTAAAAGCTAGTGATTTGACACAAGTATTTAGCATAATGCTTATCTCAGAATTCATCTGAAAAATAATTGTTGAGTGACTAAATAAATTGATATTTAAGTAAAAGGCAAGAATCAATAACAAAAAAAGCACTGGTTCAAAGATGAGTCAGGGCAAACTAGGCTTATTACCTTTTTAAAAAATATTTTCTTATTGATTTCAGAGAGAGGAAAGGAGAGGGAGAGAGAGAGGTAGAAACATCAATGAGGAAAGAGTGTCATTGATCGGCTGCCTCCTGCATGCCCCCTACTTGGCTCTGTTTTATCTTAATTGTTTTTTGTTTTATTTATCACAACCTGAACATGTGCCCTGACCGGGAATCAAACCTCAATCTCCTGCATCATAGATGGATGCTCAAGTCACTGGCCGGGTGACTTATTACCATTTTAAAAGAGTTGTTAGACTTAGAAATAGGTACGCATTTCTTACCCGAATATGGCATTTGGCAAAAATCTCATAGTCCCATCATATTCAAGGACTAGAAATGTGAATTATATGAGAGCACAATAATTTAATTCATAGGTGATTGCATAAATCATAGAGAAAGAGTGAATGAACCAATGTCAAACTTGACAGAGGTTCTTAGTGGTGCATCTGAGGGTCTTGTCTTTAACCCTGTTTTATCCCACATTTTAATTAAATGCTGATCTGATTACAGATACCAGGATAGTTGTAGATGATAATAGAATCAAGATTCTCCAAGATCTTGACAATGTCTGGTAGTTATGAAAGGAAGGAAGGATGGAAGAAAGGAAGGGAGAGAAATCTTATGCCTAATCACTTTTTAATTGAAAATAAGAATTCATGAGGCCTTGCTGGGCTCCCTCACTCTCCTGCATCTTATTTATCTCAGAGGTCTGAGAAATACAGCAGCATGAATGTAAGTGATAATTAGGCCTATGCATACTTTTTGTTAATTATTAAAATATGATCTGCCCCAATTGACTGCTTTTTTGGCTCACACTGACGATTTCTCTTCTTAAGCCCTTTCTCTCTCTCTTGTTTGATTAAAAGTTGGAGATAACTTAAGAAGTCAGCTGTTTGCTATATTTTCTCTGGCAAGGCCTTTTTTCCTTGACATATTAAAATCTGCATTAATATCTCAGTTAGAAGCATCCCCATCTCAAGATTGCCATCTTAAAATACAGATTTCTCTTGGATCGTATTATATCCCTTTATTCTGTCCACTTATTCATCTCTTCAATGATTAACCAAGTGCCAACTTTGTGCTAGAAAGAGTGAAATTAATAAGGTAGTTCTTGCCTTTCATAAGATAATAACTGAAAGGGTGGGTACTCAGAAACATTCGTAAGTAATTATAATACAATATCATGAGTTAAATGCTAGAGATAAACATGGGAGTTATGAGGAAAAAGAGGGAGTAGAAGAGTCTGGGGAAAAAGCCACACATGGGACAGCAAAATTTCTGATACATGTTAAAACTAAGTGAAAAACTTAAAACACAGAACAAAACTGTAAAAATTAGAGGCAGAATTAGGGAAAGTAATTTTGTGGTTGCATAAAAAAATTCCATTCTCTTGGAGCAGTGATGTTCAACCTTTTTCATCTCAGAGCACATAAACTACTAAAATTCTGTGGCACACCAAAATATATATATATTTTTGCCAATCTGACAAAAAAGAAATTTACATAATTTTGATTCATTCACACAGGATGGCTATTGTTGTGTTGGCTGCTGTCAATTTTTTATTCTACAGTCTAAAGGAAAAGAGGTCAGTGCCTCTGACTAAATGGGCAGGTGTTGCATCTTTTAAAAATTCTTGCAGCACCCGACTTGAAAATCACTGTCTTGGGGAGATAAAGGATCAACTCCCCACCGCCCTTGGCTTCATCTTCACAAAGCACTGAACTTGCAAGCTGTACACCCCAAAATCTCTCTAGACTCTCTCTAGTGGCGAACCTACGATCTACCCCTCTGCAGTGTCCTAAGTTGTGAGAACATGAGTAAGACTGTGCACATGAAGGAACCCGGTACTTAAACAAGTATTTAATGACCACTGAATCTTGTAAGAATAAATGCATCAGTGCTGTAGGAATGTATCTCCAAGTGAACAGTTCCAACCATTCAAAAATTGTATCTATAAGATCTTACCTTAGGAGAAGTGGCACCAAGTAGAGAGCAAACCTGCAGAGATATTTAGGGACCTGGAAGTCTACAAAAAAGCAAAGGATCTGGAGCAGTAGAGGCCTGAATTTTATTCTCAGCTAATTCACTTGCTGTAGATGCTGACGAGTTGTTTCAGTAATCTGTGCCTCAGTTTCCTTAACTTGGGTTGACCACATGTCCAGGTTTGCCTGGAAAAGTTTTGGTTGATGTCAGTTTTTAGGGAACTGTTAATAACATCTTAATTCACTCCCTAAAGTGCCCATTAGGGCTGCAATTGACATGGTAGCCTGAGTTACATGATCTAAAGTCAATGTGTTTGTTTGTTTATTTGTTTGTATAACTTTTATGGGGAGAATTAAATGAGCATAGGACAATAGTGTTGCAGCATGATTTGGGTGATTGGTTCTCACTTTGTGGGCTTTTATACAAACACTTTCTGTTTAGGGCTCATCTTGTCAATGGCTCTGATTAATGTCTTTTTCTGTCTTCCACGTGCTATGTTAAGAATGAATGGAGAGGGTATGAGTTGTGGATCTTCTCATAAAATTTGTAAAGTGAATTTTGCCTAGAAAATAGTAAAGTCCTCCTGAATCATACGTGTTGTAGCAACTTCTGGCCTCTTGAAATCCTTACATTTATCTTTTTTTTTTTTTTACATCTTTCACAGATAATTGTGAAATGTTAACATTTCCACTAAAATCTGAAAGCATACAGAAAGGAAGTAAAGCCACAATAATGCGTGGCCTGCATTTTGGATTTGGGTTAAACTGGCATCCCCACAGCTGCACATTCAGTTCCCCTAAAAACACAGACCTGAGACAACCTTAATAGTCTACTAACGACTGGTGGAGTAAATTATAAGGCATCCATACAGTGGGACACAGTGCAGTCACCAAAAATGATGGTATAGAGCTGTGTTTAGTGACATGAAAAATTGCTCAGAACATATTATCAAGTGAAAAATTGCAGTTGCTGAGAGGCAGGTGTAATATTGTCAAATTATGTAAAATTATATAATATATAGTTTGTGTGTTTATGTAGATATGAAAATGTCTGAAATGTTCATCAAATTATTAATAGTGGTTATTTCTGGGTAGGTGACTTAAAAGGACTTTTAATTCTGTCCGGCCAGTGCGGCTCAGTGGACTGAGTGTCATCCCATGCGCCAAGATGTCACTGGTTTGATTCCTGGTCAGGGCACATGCCTGGGTTTTCCAGCTTGATCCTCAGTAGGGGACATGCAGGAGGTGGCCGATCTGTGTTTCTCTCTCATGGATGTTTCTATTTCTCTTTCCTCCTCCCTTCCTCTCTCTCCAATAAAAAAAATAAAAATAAAAAAAAGAAGAAACAAGTAAAAGGACTTTTATTTTTTTTCTAATTTTTAAGCAATACATATACTTTCTTTTAATAAAAGCATAAAAGGTATGGTTTACAAAAGGAATATCTCTTAAACAATAGTCTCGGAGGTTGGCAGAACCTATATGCAGATGATGAAAGAGGAACATAAAATAGTAAATAGCTAGAGCCTCAACACAACTATAACACTTTCTCCCAACAGCACTGAGCCTTTCTGTAGTTCCAGTTTTCATAGCCAACCATACCCCCAGCCGAGAAAAAGTCAGGAGTCCCTAAACCCTAACACCAGAGTTCTTGCAGATGGCACCTCAAAGGTGATCATCAGAGCCCCTTGCTTCCTTGTAGTCATGTCCTTGTATAAACCTGGCCCACTGAGCATAGGCTGGACTTGGCTACTCACTTCTAATGAACAGAATGCAGCCAAAGTGATGCCTGGGAGGCAGAGGGTTGGTCATAGCATGTGATCACTTTTTCTCTCTTTCTGTCCACCCTCCCCCTTTGGGGGAAGCCAGTTGCCATGTCATGAAAACACTTGGTAGTCTAAGGGGAGGCCTAGAGGGTGAGGAACTGAGGTCTCTGGTCAACAGCCATGGAGACTCTGAGACCTCCAAGGACTCAGAAGACTGCAGCTCTAGCCAACAGCCTGATGTAATCTCATTAGAGACCTTGAGCCAGAACCACCCAGCTAGTTCCCTCTGGGATTCCTGACCCACCAAAGCAAAATAAGATAATAAATGTTTGTTGTCATAAACTGGTAAGTTTTGGGCATAATTTGTTACAAAGCAATGGATCACCAGTACATTCCCAAGCACCCTTGATGGCTTTCTGCCTTGGAAGCACGAACCTAGGTGGTGCTTGGGGAACCTGCCTTGGTACCCCAATCCCAGGCAGCTGTGGCTTACATGCCAGGCTCCCTCCCTCCTCACTGATAAGAATCCTTGAATGGTTGTTACGTGTTTTCCATTATCAATCATACTTTTTGTTCCTGGCACTGGGTAGCTAAGTCAGCTAACTAAAGCACATGGGACTGTTGATTTTGGTTGAAAGCTGGCCTGAAATTGGGATTCCAGATGCACTGCTTGTTCTGACCGCTGACTTGCTTTCCCTCAGGGTGGCTTCCTCTAGTGCTGGCCCATCACCCACGTTTCTCTTCCACATCTACTCATGTTGCTGATAGCTCAGCATGGAAAGAGCATCTCTGCCTGGGATCAGAGCCCAGGGATTACGAGGCACTTGTTAGTCATGGGAAATGTGGATGATTTAGTATTAAATGTCAAAACACATTGGAAAGCACTTCCCTTTGGGTTATGATGGATCATGGATATTGGACTTATTCTTTGTCTGGAAAGCAACAACAATTTCAAAAACTGGATGAAATATAGGAAAATGTTTTCAGGACTTGGAAACAGAGATTGCAGCAGGGCTGTGGCCCATAAGGGCAGTAAAACACAAGCAAGAAACAAAACAGATGAGACAAATAATAAAAAATTAGCAACATGATAGACTTAAATCCAGAATAAATATGTACATTATATGTAAATAGAGTAAACATGCCAATAAAAGGCAAGCATTATCAGATTAAATAAATAAACAAGACCTAAGACTGTGCTGTTTACATGAAACAAACTTTAAATAGAAAGACATAAATGGCTTAAGGATGGAAAAAGATATATCTTGAAAGCACTAATTGTAAGATAGTGTGAGTGGCTATAGTAATATCAAACAATGTTGACTTTAATTCAAGGGTGTTAGCAGTGATATAAGAAATCTTAAACACATCTTATAATAGATCTTTAAAATACACGGATAAATACTAATAGAACTAAAAACACAATTTAAGAAATTTAACAATTACAGTTTGAGATTTTAACATTTCTCTTCCAGGAACTGACAGAAAGAGTAGACAACACATCACTAAGCATCTAGAAGAACTGAAAAACATCATCAAATAACTTAACCTAACTGATATTTATAGAATACCCCAAAGTGTAGAATGCATAGTGTTTTCAAGTGTTATAAAAACTCACCAAGATAGTCCATATCCTGAACCATAAAACAAGTCAACAACATTTTAACAAAGTAAATTATACCGAGTCTGTCCATATAAAATTGTAATAAAAACAAACTTAAAATATCTGGAAAATAGAGTCAAATACTTAGTAATTAGAAAAGTCTTCTAAATCACCTATGGACTAAAGAAATAATTTGTAATATTTAGTATTATTTAGTATTAAATTGATACTAAGTACAAAATAATGAAACATAAAAAATTAAAATAAGAAATACAAATAGTTGCTAATATTACACAATGAATGTTTATAATAAAATAGAGAAAATTTGTGGGATGCAGCTTAGCACTGGTTAGAAAGAAATCTATTGCTTCAAATAATTTTATAAAAGAAGAACATATGTTTAAAATTAATAATCTAAGCTTAAGCATTGAGAGGCTCGAAAAATAAGAGTAAACTAAATACAAACTAAGTAGAAGAAACAAAACAGATAAAGCAGAGATACATAAAAAAGAATAAACAATAAAGTCAACAAAGTAAAAAAAAAGGTTCTTTTAAAAGACAAATAAGATCAGTACCCCCTTAATCAGACTGATCAAGGAAAAAAAGAGAAGATATAAAACATAAATTACCAATATCAGGAATGCAGGAGAGGATGTCACTCAGAATCTGAGCAACATGAAGAGAATCCTAAGAGATGATTATGAAACTCTTGATGCTAATAAATTCTTCCGTTAAAATAAAATGGAAGATTCCCTTCAAGACATTTATTAGCAAAACTGTCTCAAGAAGAAACAGAAGATCTGAATAGCCCTATATTTATTGGAAAAAGTTGAGTCGTATTTAATTTTCCACAAAGGAAATTCTAGGCATAAATGGCTTCATTGGTGAGCCCTAGCAAGCATTTAAAGCACTGTATATATTCCTTCAGAAAATTGAGAAGGAAGCACTTTCCAACTCATTCTATGAGGCATTATCAGTAAGACACCAAACCAGACAAACACATGACAAGAAACAAAAACTCAAGACTGATATCTCTAATGAACAGGCATTAAAATATTTAACAAAATAATTATTAAAATTATTTCTTACAATGTATAAAAATGATAATATACTTTGATCAAGTCAGATTTATTCAAAGCAGCAAGATTTGTTAAATGTTACCAAATAAATCAATATACTTCATTATTATTGACAAAGAAAAAATCTACTTAGTCATCTCCATAAATGCAAAAAAAAGTAAAAGATGACACAAACTCTAAGCAAATGTAGAATCAAAGGGCTTCTTCAACCTAATAAAGGCCATCTGTGAATAATCTACAGCGAACACCATATTTAATGGTGAAAATATAATCAAATCAATACAACGATGTCCATTCACATCACCACACTCACTGCTAATGGACTGGAGTGCCTGGCTGCTGCAATAAGACAAAAAACAAACAAACAAAATGCCATATATAGATTTGCAGTGGCATAAAAAATACTTGGAAGTAAACATAGCGGGAAGATTTTTAAGGCCTTAGTAAAAATTATGAAACGTTGCTGAAATAAGTTTAAACATCTAAATAAATGCAGAAATACACTAGAATCATATTTTGTTTTGTTTTTATTGAGTGTATTGGAGTGGCATTGGTTAACAAAACCATATGCTTTTTAAGTGTACAACTCAACAAAACATTGTCTGCACATGGCATCGTGTGTCCGTCACCCAAAGTAAAGTGTTTTCTGTCCTCATTTACCCCCTTTGCCCTTTCCGCCCCCCCTTTCCCTCTAGCTATCACCATACTATTGTCTGTGTCTATGTGTTATATATAGTTTATTTGTATGTTTATTTAAACCCATCACCTTTTTTCACCCAGCCCCCAAAACCCTGCCCTGTGACAGCTGTCAGTCTGTTCCACGCATCCACGCCTCTGGTTTCTATTTTGTTCATTAGACTCCACATATAAGTGAGATCAGACAGTATTTGTCTTTCTCTTTCCCTGGCTGGCTTATTCACTTAGCATAATGATCTCCAGGTCCATTCCATGCTGTTGCAAAAGGTAAGATTTCCTTCCTTTTTATGGCCGAGTACTGTGCCATGGTGTAAATGTCCCACAGCTTCTTTCATCCACTCATCTGCTGATGGCCACTTGGGCTGCTTCTAGATCTTGGCTACTGTAAATAACACTGCTATAAACTAGGGGTGCATATATTCTTTTGAATTAGTGTTTGGATGTTTTTCATATATGTTTCCATAAATGGAATTGCTGGGTCAAAATTTTAATTTTTTGAGGCCCCTCAATGCTATCTTTCATGATGGCTGCACCAGCCTGCATTCCCACCAGTATCATGTTTTTGAAGAGTCAATATTTTATTGTGTGGGTGTTTCTCAGCTTGACCAAGAGATTCCACATAATATTAAATGAATAGAAATAGTATATTGTTGCAATAATTTGCAAATCAAATTCTCATGCCAAAACTTAGACTTGCCATCACTTAGAATTACCTAAGTGATTTTGAAAAAGAACGAAGTTGAATTCGATATAAGTCTTCAGTAATCAAGAAGGTGTGAACTTCGCATAAAGATAAATAAATAGATCATTGTAACAAATTAAGTTTCCACAAATACAGTCATATTATCTTCAATTAATTCTTAACAAAAGGCAACAAATCAATTAAATAAAAATTAATTATTTTAAATGCATTATGAAAAGCAACTGGATATCTTTATGGAATAAAATGAATCTCAACTGCTACCTTACACTGTAGACAAAAATTAATTTTTGTGCACCACACACCTGAAATAAAAGCTAATAATATAAAGGTTCTAGAAGAAAACATAGGAGAAACATCTTTGTGACTGAGCAGCAAGAAATATTTTTTGAGGACAGACACAGGATATAGTGAAAAATAACAAATTGAATTTTATAAAACTTAAACTCCTCAGTTCATCAGAGGGCTATCTTAAAAAAATGTAAAGGCAGGCCACAGACTGAAAGACAGTATCATTTGCACAGATATCTGAGAAAGGATTATTTTCCAGAATAAAGAATTTCTACAAATAAAAAAAAAATTAAAAAGGAGGTGTAAATTGGTCTGTAAACAAAATTGTTAGTCATCAAAGAAATGCACATTAAACCACAATAAGATACCACACATGTCCACAGGATTAGCTAAAACCACTGCACCAGGGTTGGCCATGCTGTGGAGCAATCTGAATTCTTAATATGGCTTTTGAGAGTATAAAATTGCACTGTAACCATTTCGGAAAACTTTTTAATACTTTCTCACTAAGTTAAATATCTAACTAACCAATGATTGAAGTATTCCTCTCCTACGTATATACCCAAGATAAATAAAAAACATGTTACAGTAATACTTTTAAAAGAATGATCAGAGTAGCTGATCATTCATAATAGAAAAAAAACCCCCAAATAACTCCAATATTCATTAACAGGATAGTGTATAAATAAATTGCAATACATTTATACGATACAGTATCACTCAGAAATATATAGAAACAGCTACTGATACATGAAATTATGTGAATAAATATAAAAAACACATTATGTTGAGCCAATACATTCATGAAAAGAAAGGGTACACACTCTAAGGTTTCATTCTACTAGAGGTAAAATGTAATCTGTGCTGGTAGGAATCAGAACAGTGGTTGCCTCTCAGGAAAGGTGCAGGTTGGACTTTCCTGGGAGGTTGCTGTGGGGATCTTTCTGGGTTGTTGCAAATGTTCTCTATCCTGATCAGGGAGGGGCTTGTGTGAATATATACGTATGTGAAAACATATAGCAATGTCCATTTAAGCCTTGCGTATGTCACTGTATGTAATTGTATGAGTCCGCTCAGGCTGCCAAACCAGAATTACCACAGGCTGCATGGCTTAAGCAACAGAAACTTTCCCCTCACATTTCTGGAGGTTAGAAGTCCAAGATCAAGGGACCATCAGAGCTGGTGTCTGGTGAGGGCTCTCTCCCTGGTTTGTAGACATCTGCCTTCTCTCTGTGTCTTCTCATGACCTTTCTTCTGTGTGCATTTAGAGAGTGTCGACACCTCTTTCTCTTTTTATAAGGACAGGGGTACTATTAAATTAGGGGCCCACCCTTATGATCTCATGTAACTGTAATTACCCCCTCATAGGCCCTCTCTCCAAACACAATCACATTGGTCACATTGGGGGTGTCAGGGCTTCAACATATCAGTGGGGAAGGGGCTGCAATTCAGGCCACAACAATAACTTATAGACTTTTAAAAAAAGAAAAAAGAAATAAGACCGGGAAAGTTATATTTATTTTCTTTGGAAATTTTTATTTCTAGTGATATAAAGACTTCATAATATTCAGGGTCACATTTTTATAAACAAGTATAATAAAAAATATTCTGAAGTATTAATCAAAGGAAGCAGATGTAATAGCCTGAAATTGAACTCAAGTGAGCTGTTTTGACTACACTGGCCTTACTGGCAATAATATTTAGTTAGGAAAGGGGTCAGGTATGAGGTAGCTTCCCTTTAAATAGGCTTTTGATTTGGCTAGGCTGATGCAAAGCCACGTCTACCACTATGAATAATAATTCTCACTAATCCATTTGTCCTTCTGACAGGTTAGAGTGATTGTCCAAGATTCCACATCAGTCACCCACCTCCACCTACCACACGAGTGACAAATTACTGTTTGATAAAATCCAATTCAGTTCCAGAGTCAAAGTTGCATAGGAAATGAGCTCTTGAGGGCTGGGCCAATTTGAGAAGTTCAAAATATTAGTGCTTCTTTCTTTCCTTCTTCACAGGTATCATTGTGGAGATCCATGGAAATACCTTCCTAGGACCCCCTCCATGAGCATCTGGGCTACACCTGGAAAAGGCAAAATCTTTTCTTCTATTTCTGTGCTGAACACATTTTGAGCATATTCTCTGTTTCTGAGCAGGTTGGTGGGTGCTGGAGATAAGAGACAAGTATGTTCTCTGCCATGAGAACACTCACAGCTAAACAGATCCTTCTATGGGGTGTGGTGGATGCTTGGGGGGACAAGGTGATGAACCCCTGCCTGGGGCGGACAAGGCGAGCAGGTGTGTGAGCACTGGCCATTAGAGTAAATGGTAATTTGCTGGCAGAGGTAGAGTGAAGACTTCAGGAGCAAGGAAGAGCATGACCTACTGCATGGCTTGGAAAGAGCATGGCATATGTTCTAGAACTGTATGGATCGCTATGTCTTTGTGGCAGAGAAGGTAGGAGAGGAAAGGTAGCTTGGAAAGGCACTTGCAGTCAGATGGGCAAATGAGTTGGAATTTCAAAGCAAATAGAAACCATGGGGTGTCCACAGTGCTGGCAGCCAAGGGTATTCAGGACCACACAAGGAGCTGTGCAGTCTCTTATTGGAATTAACTGAGAAAGGTCTTAATAGGTGCCATTTAATTAAAAATGTTATATTAACCTCATGGGCAGTTAACTTTTTTGTAAGTTAGCTCCCCTTGTAGGTGAGACTAAATATAGCTCTCTTTTGCATTGAGATTACAGGCTGATCCATTTCACATGCAAATTATATATAGTTAACATTAACTCTGCCAGGCTACGTTATTGCCAAGTTATTTCACATTTAAGACCTATTATGTAGCCTTGCTAAAGTTGTGCAGACAATTTAAGGGTAACTTCAATTGCTAATGAATTCAGTTATTTTTTTTTTTTTCTTTTCAGTCAGCTTTCTCTTACATCATTAGCCATCTGATCATTCCAACTACAAATCCCAAACCTAGAACTGCTGGTTGCCTGACATTTTCTAGAGCCTGCCTGTTACTGGTTCCAAATCCTCATGCCCGATGTTTCAAAAGGCCAATATTAAAAATGTCAGACTTTGGAGTAAGGAAAGTTTTATTGATCAAGAAGATGCCAACTTGAGAAAGTGGGGCCCTTAGAGGTTCCTCAAATCCATCTTTTGAGAGTCCAGAGTTCAGGCTTCTTTTATGTCAGGGACGGGAGAATGGGAGGGGCAAGAGGTGACGGAGGACTGCATACGTCTGGGAGCAAATACGGACCCAAGGAAGAGCACAAAATATCTAAATCTCTTTGTTTCCACACCCATGGCCACTGCTAATATGAGTCCAATCTTGAGACTCCTGCAAATCTTTCATAAATAGTCATTATTTTATACATATTTCCCCACCTCTTTCTTAGAGGTGCATTCTGGCAAAGGGCAGCCCTTCCAAAATCTCAAGCATCAAGGAGAATTCCTCCAATAATTAGCATATCTGTAAGGGAGCTGTTAGCCTGAAGGCCATGGGAAAAATGCAGTCGGTTACCTGCCCACAGGAATTACCTCTGGTTCTCCAGGAAAGCAACAGAGTTAGTATCACTGTTTCTCTCTCTCTTTTTTAATTTCCTGGGTGATCCTAATGTTCGGCCAGAGTTGAGACTTCCTTTAATAGATGGAGGGTCTGAGATTTCAATTCAGCTTTCTGGTTTTCATGCCCACACAGTTCTAACTTCCTACTGCCTCTTTTCTCTGCTATTCTGCTGGGCTGATGTACGCTCTTTTTGTTTTGTTTTGTTTCTATTTTAACCCTCACCCAAGGATATATTTCTTATTGATTTTAGAGATAGGGGAAGAGGGAGAGAGAGAGAGAGAGAGAGAGAGAGATCAATGTGAGAGAGAAACATAGATCCATTGTCTTACACCTGTGCCTAGACTGGGATTGAACCCACAACCTGACTTGGACTCGAACTTGCCACCTTTCAGTGCATGGAACAACGTTCATTCCAGCCAACTGAGTCACACTGCCAGAGTCACTGTTTCTCTTTTAAGGGGAAGATGATGTTATCAGACACAGAAAAGATGTTATTACACAGTCCCCTGAGCAGGAGGGAGAGAGCTGTCCCCTCCTTGGTTCTTGTCAGTCTCATAAGAAATATTTCAAACACATGAGAGATAGCAGTGCAGAAGCAAAGTAAGAGAATTTATTAAGGAAGCAAGGCAACCAAATTTATTAGAGATACACTTGGCTTGAAACACAAGTGGGCACCCAGCTAATCTGAGCATGGGCTGGTGGGGGTTCAAGAGGTTTTATACCCTTCCTCCTATAGGTTTCAAGGTTCCAACTGTCTTAACGCCTCCTTATTAATCATTTCACACTGAGCAAGGGTGAGCTAAGCCGACTTCCTCAGCAGGACATTTTCTATGTGACCCTTGTCTGCTCCAGCAATCTGATCTCCCACCCCTCCCCAGTGTGCGCTGTTCCCTCCAGGACACAGAATGCCTGGGAACTCCAAACCACGGCCATGCCCTCCTGGGCCTGCTCGCACCCTTTCCTTTGACCGCCTCACCATCTCCACTCCCTCTGCCCAGTGAAAATCTACTAGTTACGCTTATTCAGGTCATATGTCAGCTAATTAAAGCTCTAAATGGGGCCACCAGCTGACATGGTTTGCCAGGGAGTGAGAAGTTTCCAGTTTTACAGACTTTCACTGTTAAAAGAGACTCCTGGGCAGACAGTTGCTCCTCCGAGACCTTGAGGAACGAGCTGGCTCCACAATGACCCTCTCTAATCCCCAGGAACTCAGATCTTACCTCCTCTTGACTCCTTGGGTCTTATCTGCACATTTATCTCATGCCTCTGATTATTGGCTTATAGAATTTCCACCTCCTAAAAAGACTAAAACCTCGTGGGGGAGGGCGGAGGGTGTGGACCTTGTTTTACTCCCTGGGCTCCCGGTTCTCGGCTCAGCACATAGCGAATGCTCTCTTAATGGTTGGCAAATGATTTTCAGGAGAGAGCTTACATTCCCCTGGGGGACTCAGGAATCGGATGGTGGGTGTTTTTAGTAGGCCTGGTGCCTTCAGCGCCCTGGAATATTGAAGGCTATTTCCTTAACTCTGACATGCTCCATTCTCTAGAGTCCTTAAAACTTCTTTAAGAAAGCAAGTTGGGACAGGATCAGTTCAGACAACTATGTGAAATAGATATGCCTAAAAGGGACACAATGTGGAAGGAATGTCAACAGAAGAATTAAAATGAAGAACCAGACTCAGAAAATGGTAGAAATGAGGGGAGGTGCATTGACTAGAGCTGCAGAGCAGGTAGAGCTAAGGAACTAGTCTAGGGGGAACCTAGGTACAGTAGGCCCTGCTGCCCGAATTGCAGCAGGACCCCCACTGCACTGTGGGCTACCCTTGGCCATTTGATGGTCCTGTTTAGCTTGCTGCCCACCAGAAAATAAAATTCTTGACTCCCATCACTAATCTCAGACACAGATAATCTGGGCTGAGGAGTGGGTTTGCAGGCCTCCACCCTCATTTACCTGGGAGTTCGGAAAGTTAAACCTGGGGCCCTACTAACCTCTAATGACAGGCAGGGATTATGTCAACACAAGCAAGGGCTTTATGTTTCTGGCAACCAATCAAATACCAGATGTCCAGGACACAGCTCTTCATTTTTGGGCCCCGGAAACCTTATTTTTCTTCTGGTGAGAAGATTTTAGAGAAGAGAAAGGGGTTTTCAGATTTCTCTTAAAAGTCCAACCTCAGCAGCAACTGGCTCGAAGCCCAGAGTTTCTCAACATGGGTGGTAATTCCCTCCAGGAAGCATTGGGAATGTGTGATAACTTTTTATTTTTAAAATTAATTCTAAAATTGGACAGTATGAGAAAGAGAAGTGAAATGACCCTCCATACACAGAACACTCCATGTGACGAGGAATTGTCTCCCTTCTCATGCGTATACAGTCCTGAGGAATGTTAGACCTCACAGTCTATGGTGGGGGGGCAGCTGTCACTGATTTGGCTAGTGCCACACTCGACACCGGGACCCAGAGCCAGTCTAACTGGGCCCTGGGAGATTTCAGAAACAAACTTTGTTATCTGCACTGGAGAAGAAGATGGGAGAGTAGATTGATCTGAAAATCTTCCAACCATAGAGTGAAACATGGACCTGGCATCTGGTCTATTACACTAAAATTTCTCTTCGATTAAGGGGACCCTCTGAGACTGTACCCAACCTCAGGGCTATAGACCTAAGAAGTTCCCAGGCTCCCTAGCGCCCAACCAACCCCATGTGTTAGGGAAAATTTCACCTGCCTCTGAACTCATTAACGTTTTCATTTCCTTTTCTTCTTAATGTTATTTCTTGTGTGTGTGTGTGTGTGTGTGCATGCACACGTGTGTATGTGTGCTAGAAATATTTTATTCAATACAGTTCTTTTACATGCTATCTATTTATTGCATTAATGGTCTTTTTGTTTAAAATTGTGACCCATTTTAGTGACCATATTATTTGCTCTTAATAAAAATATTTTTGTATATAAGACATGCATATTAACCCTCCTGAATATGTATGATCTTTAATCTTAGCATTGAAGGGTTTCCAAGATATTGTCTATGGAATTGTAAAGGACCTAAATTCTTAGCTATAACTTCCAGCACTCTTTTCCCTATAGAAGTTATAAAAAAGTCTTCACAGTAGTAACTAATGTTTGCATAGTGCTTGATGGTTTAGGAATATTCCAAATCTTAGACACTTATATAGCAGCTATTACTAATAATGCAGCTGTGGCCCCGGCTGGTGTGGCTCAGTTAGTTGAACGTGGTCCCATGTACTGAGAGGTCACCTGTTCAATTCCAGGTTAGGACACATGCTTGGGTTGTGAGCTCAGTCCTCAGTAGGGGGCGTGCAGGAGGCAGTTGATCGATGTTTCACTCTCATATCAATGTTTCTCTCCCTCTCCCTTCCTCTCTCTCTCAAATCAATAATAAAAACATTTTAAAAAAACAACAACGCAGCTGTGGTTCATAGAGTTCAAGTCATCTGAGGAGAGTGATGTGTCTTCCACCAGCTGGAGCCAAGGTGTTAGGCCAGGTCTTGTGTCTTTCAAACCTTTGCTCATCACAGCAAGCCCACTGTACCCACTGAACGTGATTTAGATAATCCTGTACCTCCTTCTTATGGGGCAAATCTAGTTTTTCCTTCCTACTCAGGGGGCTAGAACCTCAAGGATGTTTATTCTTTTTCTACCCATTTCTACCCCCTCCCCTCTTTCCCTCTGGTAACCACCATACTTTTTATTGTCTATGTCTGTGAGTTTTTGTTTCTTTGTTTGTTTAAAGGGTATCAAATATAGGGTGATGGAAGGAGACTTGACTTTGAGTGGTGAGTACACAACGCAATAGAAAGATACAGCTATAAACTCGAAACCTATATAATTTTACTCTCAATGTCACCCCAATAAATTGAATAAAATTTTTTAAAAATAAGAATTTGTTACAAAAAGTTTATTCTTGATTCATTGAGTATTTTTAAACTTGAGGGGGAAAAAACACCAGAGAAATCACCACATAGTTAGGCCAGAAAATATGGTTGTTTCTCTCCTCCCTGTTAGACACTTGCACTTGTTGCCAGACAGACATCATTGTGAAAGGAGAACATTGGACTTGAAGCAACACAAGTAACAGATGCAGGACCCTCCAAGGGCAGCGGTGGGCAGGACACCTCAGCGTGCAGGAGGCGTTCTCCATGGCTGAGGATCTCCTGAGCTGGTGGAGACTGGAAAGCACGCAGAAGAAGGATATTGGGAGAAAACACAATAGCTGTGTCACCCTAACTTTCAAGTAACACTTCAGACTCCTTAAAGAAAAGACTGTGGTATGTAATGGACATAAAATTAAGACTCATTCTCATGAAAGCAATAGTACTAGCTGTGGTTTTTCCATACCCGAGGGCAGACCCGCAGCCTTCTAGTGGTGCTTACATCAGTCTAGTTGACGTCACCAGGGTCTGATCTCTTCAGTGGGTTAATCACATATGTAAGCGCTGAACTTGTTTGCAGAATGTCTAGGTGTAAAGCATTATCATGCAAAAAGCAAGAGCAACCATGTAACTCATCACTTTTGTAGTTCCCATGTTTGTTGGTGTCAAATTTTAGTAGTTATCAACATTTTTTAGATATAAAGCCATTTTTAGATACTTGATCCTAAAAATTGATATATATGCATGTACATAAAAAGCCACCTATTATTATCAATTATTATTATTATTCTCACATAAGCAAATATAACAGAGACTGGCAATGGTTAATCTCACTGCCTAATATAACTGGGCTTGTAAACAGCGGAGATGGAATTCAACCCCGCCCCTCTCTCTCCGCATCCCCAGGCCTTCAGAGTTATGGGGCAGCTTGTTCAAGGCATATCAGGATTTTATCCCAGTACGAGGTAACCTACCCATGACCTTTCTTGTCAGTTTTCCTTTTCACGCTAAATATACTTCCAGAAATGTAGAGCCCCTCCCTGTGCCATATCCTTCGGTAGCCTTAGTCATCCGGTCCTGTGCCAGTGACTTAACTCATTCTAGCTCTAGTGCTGCTCCCTGTGGCTGGCCACCAATGCCCAGCTCTGTGTCTGGATAACATGCTGTTGTTTATTTTCCCAAAGCCCCTAAGTGTCGTCTCTGGTATTTACAAGTTTGGAGAGGAAAAAAAAAAAGCAGGACTTTTGCTCTAAGTGTAACATAAATTTCAACTTTTAGTTCTTACTCTATGGTAATCATGAAATGAGTCTTATTTAAAAAAAAAAAATCTTTATCTTTTAAAAATAAAGACCTTGGTCCCACAAATCATAAATAATATTCTCAGGGAACATAGGGGCAAGATACTCAGTTCAATAAATATTTTCCAAATTTATGGAGAAAGCTAAGTTAAATTTTACATTTTCTCAATGTTGAGATTTTCTCCCCTCACAACTTTCTAATAAGGTGAGCTCTCATGACCTATCAACGAGCTGAGTGTGCAGAGAGTAAGCAAGCAGACACCAACAAGAACAAAAATAGTAGAAAACTTCACTGAAAAGATGCCCTCCCACTACCTCCTCCCTAGATCCTGTTATGACAATATGATTTTCACATTGCCTTCCTGTGTCATAAGCACATTTTCTGATAGTAAACACTTTTTCATAGGATGAATTTCAATATATGATAAAATCACGATATCACAGTGGAGACCCTCATTGCCAAGAGCGTTATCTCATTGAGTGAGTTAGCGACTCACTGAACGAGAGATTAAAACTCTCCCTGGGCAGTGGTGGCTTATGCTGTGCAACGCGCTTTGTGGAAGCAGGGCTGACCTGACGACTGTCAGTTGTGGTGATCCCCATGTGCACAAATTAAAAATGTTAAAGATTAAGGACCCCAGGGGATTTGCAGCACAGCAGAACTTGAGAGGAGGGAAAGTGGCCCCTGAAGAGTGTGTGTCCTTTGTTTGCAAACGGTGGGGCACCCAGCATGTGGCTAGCTACATTGTCAACGCTCATAAAAATGCGGACCCTGACCCGAGTGGCTTACTGGATGTGTACTCTGTGCCCCACCCTGTGCAGTTCGCAGCCGCTCGTGGCCCAGCGTAGAGCGAAGGGGCCGCTAACGCTCGGTTCCAGCTCCTTCCATATGAGCCCCGCCTATACCAGCCTGCGCAAGCACGAAGGGAGAGGGATGGGAGTCTACGCTCCAGAGCTCTGTGGGAAACGTGGCTGAAGGAGGCGTCAGGGCAGGTGGGAGGGGAAAGGCTGGCCGCAGAGAACCCTGACAGAGGCCCCTGCAGGAAGAGATGCGGTGAGGCTCTGGGCACAACTGGCGGGGGTGGGCTTGGAAAAGTGGGGGCAGATTGGAATGAGTTTTCGACGATAAAAGCAACACATTTTCTGCCAGGTAAAATAGGGAGCAATTAATGGAAAAGGGTACTTTGGTATGACTTCCTAAGTAAGTCAGAGGTGTTTAAAAGAGACAGGAGTCTGTGGGAAAGGGAATCTGGGTTCCTGAAACAATTGACTTTGAGATGCCTGGGGGACACGTGGGTAGAGCTAAAGAGAAATGACTCTCTGGTAAGAGACCATGGATGGGAAGACTTTAGGAATGGTCCCTCCTCTTGCCTTCTTCTGCTCTCTCCGAGCTAGAACTTTGTTGCATCAGTCACGCAGCTGAGATGATACAAGTCCTGCCTCCTCTGTCGCACACTGAGGCACGGTGCGCAGAAACGAAACAGGCTAAGCTGCAAGCTTAAGGGGGGCACCATTCTGTGTCCTCGCACAATTGGGGCCAGCACTCATTTGCTGTTTGAAAAAATAAAAATGTTCTTGGTTGTTCATCTTTGCCGTTACCACCACCCATCATCACCATCATCTTTGTGATACTGATCATTTTTACTTTATATAGTCTCTAATAGTTTAAAAGCATTTTCACATGTTTTATCTACTTTGATCCCTAGAGTAATCCTGTGGGGCAAATGGGGGGAATTTTGCTCCCATTTTTAAATAAAGAAACTGGGGTTTTGGTAGCTGCTCAGCCACGTGGATACTCAGGAGGGAAGCAGGGCTTGAATCCATGATGCTGAGGGCCCAGCTCTGAGCTTTGCTCACAACATCATGTTGCTTTGTTAACTTGGTAATCTCGTGACTTTTTGACTTTATGATCTGATGGGGTAAAAATTCAAAAACTTGAAACCAGTGGGAGGTTATCTGGCGACTCAAGGCAAATAGTAACAGGAACATTTTAGGAGGCCCGCCCTTGTTCACAAATTCCCATCTCTATGCCCAGATGTTTCCTCTTGCTTCCGTGCCCTCTTCCTGCTTACTGGCCTGGAGGCTGAAGTCAGCAACTTCTCTTCACCATCTCTGCCAGGGCAGGGCGATAGGAAATTTAAAAAAACCCTCAAAGGGGTATTATGTTGAAAAGGACATCCTATGAGAGGAACACATATTTTTTTTAGCCAGAAAACAAAACTTTGAGTTGGCACTGGGAGATATTACGAACAAGTATCTATGTTTCTTTCCTGGTTCACAGGACATAACTACTAACATTCCTTCATTTAGATGTCACTCTGCAAGTGAGGGGCACTGGCATCGAGGACCAGGGAAGCTGTATCACGTTACTTCTGCAGACTTTCCCCATTACGTTCCCAAGTGTGTGTGATATGGTGCTTTGTGAAGATAAGTGCATCCTGCCTGCCCCAGAGAAGTCTTTGGATTTCATCTCACGTTGCACTGGGAAAAATCTGAGATCGGCCTCTACCTTCAAAAGTCTGAGAGCTATTTAACGTTGAACGTGACCTTTTGTTCTCAATGAGCCTCAGTTTCCTCATTCAGGGCTCAGCAATCTTACTGTTGGGCTTTGCTGGCCATTTCTTCCTTGTGCAAGTGACTATTCAACTCAGCCACTGCAGCTCAAAAGCAGGCATAATCCAGGTTTAAGTGCACGAGGGTGGCTGTGTTTTAATAAAATTTTATTTATGAAAAGAAGTGGCAGGCTGGATTTGGTTCATGGGCCATAGTTTACCGACCCTTTTATAGGGGGAAAAATCTGCTTCACGTGGTTGTTGTAAGGATTGCATTGACTAAGGTGTGTGCAGTGCTTGATAGAGGAGCTGATGGTAAAAATTAGAACTCATTTCTTCCCTCTTCCTTCCCAATTATTTTTGAGTGAACACAGCAGAGAGGCCCTTATAGAATGGAACACTGTAGGTGATATTTCATATCTGTAATGAGAATTTTTTGAGGTCGTTTTCTTTTAATTTTAATACTATGGGAGAAAAAGTAGAGAAGTGAAGACATTGAGTTACAAATCCAGCAAATTTATGAAGAAACATGAGCTGTGGTCAACGTTGTTTTCTCCCCACATTTTACCTTTCAAAATGCTACTCAACAGCAGCCTTTTAGCGAAATTCACAGCAGACTTGTAGAGAAGTACGCGGTCGGGCCAAAGGTCCAGGCAACAGCTGTGGTCTTTGCTTGAGTAACAGTAACGATGAAGCCCCAGCCGCAAGGCCACTCGCTATTTTAAGCTTGGCCTCCGGGGCCTCCTTGCAAGTCCTCTGCCGGAGCAGAGCGGTCTCCGCCTGCCCCTTCCTCTCTCCCAATCGGAGTGTCGCCTGTCAGAGCTTGTCCCCTTGACAGCTTTTCAACTACACTTTTAGTGTCCCCACGCCCTTCATCTGTGGCTTTTCCCCCAAGTGTCTTTAGGGCGCTGATGCAATAGACATTATCCTCATGAACTTAAAAGATGGTAAGTTGGAGTAAAAACACTAAGTTTGCAGTCAAGTGATCCCAGTTCAAGGCCTGAGTGCTCACTGACTATTTAAGTGGCCTTGAGCAGATGGCTTTACCTAGAAGTATCCCAGGCTTCCTGTCTGGGAGTCAGGATAGAAACTGGATTCTTCCCACTTCCCTAGATCTCCCGTGTGAGTAAAATGGACAATAGCTATGAAAACAAGATACCATGAAATTGCTGGTAACTTGTTTCCCCATTATAACTATTACTGAAATCACAATAATAGCAGTACTTTAAATAGCACTTATTATGGGCCAGCAAGTGTATTAGGAATTGTTCATAAATTAACTTATTAATCTCCATAACAAATGTATGAAGCAAATGTTTTTCTACTTATTTTATAGATGAAAACACTAAGAAGCCCAGGGGTGAGGTAATATGACCAAGTCTCATAGGAAATGGATGAGCTGGGATTGAGGCTCCAGAATATTTGACTCCAATGTTCTTTCTCTTAACCTGGAATAAACACAGAAGTTTATGTCTTTGTTATCAAACTGGAGAAGACCTAGGCATTTGGTGTTGGACTCACACAATACTTTACAGTTTAAATTTAAAAATAGTCCCTTAAAAAACATTTTTCCTCTTTTGTCACATTTTCATTCTAAAAAAGTTAAAAGTACATGTACAGATAATTTACAAAGAAATATTTTCAAGATCACAAAGACAGGTTTTAGATCACAATTTTAAAATACAACTTTATTATAAATGGTTAGGTGAAACAAAAAAAAATAATTATAAAAATTTGAATGATAAAATCCAAGAACTAGAGCTGATATTGACAGAATGGGAATGAGAAAGATAAAGGGGGAAAAATTTCACTCAAAGAATAAAGAATATTTGTTTTTAGGCATATTTATAAATATTGGTCACAAGCTACACTATAAAGTCAGCCTCTTTTATGTTCTAAAAATACAAATCTCATGGATCATGTTTTCTAAGCATAATGAAAATTAAATTAGAAATTAAAAGAAAACTAAAATATATTATTTAAAAATATAATGAGATAAAGACAATAGCAATGAAAATGACAAAATATATTGATCAGAATTACCATGAAAACACAGCATATCACAATTTTCAGGATGCAGTTGAAATAATGGCGTCAGAGAAGAAGCAAGTGTCCTTAAGTGTCCTGGAAAAGATGGGGGCGGGGGAGAGGAGGGAGAGGAGGGGAGGGGGAGACAGAAGAAGAGCTGGGGTTCAGAGTGTCTCCTAAGTACAGAGAGCAAATCTCTCCATAGTCACAGGAGAAAGTAAGAAAGGGTGCAAGCCGTTGGCACAGTTTATGTTTGGTGATCAGTAGTTGAGAGAGCTCCCTAGTGTTCCAAGAGTTGAACTCACTTTCTTTCTGGGCACATTGTTGGTCTGAACCTTTATTTTTTTTAAAAGCCATTCCGGAAGGCAGTGAAATTAAACAAACTGACCAATGTCACCAGGTATAGTTAGTGAAAGAACTCTTTCCAAAATGGGATGAGTGGGCTATGACCTAGTTCCAGACTCTATCAAGAAGAAATAAGGCTGGAGTCAACATATCCTAAAAGTGTATATATTCCAAGATATGGCATATTCCTTTAACATGAAATAAAATTTCTAGCTGGTCCTGCTATCTTGAGGGGCAAACCGTCAGTTAGCTAGTTTGTCCTGATTTATTTATGGGTTGTTTCTCATGCTAAGGAGAAGCTCAACGTGTCTGGAAAACAAGGTCCCCTTGCTGAATTTGTTCAGCAGTGATAATATAATTATGATTTGTCTGGCATAATTTATCTATATTATGTCAACATACATAACAAACATGTACAAGTTGTAGATGATATTGAACATGGTCACTCTATGTGCACAAAATAACAACATCTTCAAATGTGTTCTTTCTCTTGAGAACAGTGCCCGCATCTTACTCACTGTATTGTCAGGAGTCTAGAATTTTATGGGTCATTTTCCTTCTGTATTTTCCCCCCTCCTACACAGTACATAATTTACTTCCAAATGAGCATCATGGAGTCAAAGGGGGACCAAATTATTTTAAAATCAGAATAGGACCCCTAGCACAGCCCTTGACGAGATAGGTTGCCAGGGCTCGTTCTATTCTGTGCCTCTCTGCCTGTCCCTGGCCTTCTACTGTCAGAGGATCTGGGACCTAATTCCCGGACCTGCAGAAGCCTCACTTCAGCAAACTTCACTTCAATTTTTGATGACTTATAAAATCCCTTGATTGCTGGGCCTGTCTAAACACTTCCTGTTGTAATGGTATCATCTGAAAACCACGCTGTAAGCCTTGAACACTTCCATCCATCACTGCATGCGTTGCTGGACACAAATTCTGAGTCATTAAGCAAGTAATTGTGCTTTTAGATTGTGTTACACTTAACATTTGTTCTGGGTCCTTTAGACACCTCTTAACTTAATATGGTACATTTCAAGTAATCTCCCAACCTCTTAGAGGATGAATAATATTTAAATATGCATGAACAGGCCCGCAGGGGGGTGCAGAGGGTGACAAAAACGCGAATTCTAGAAGAGAGGGCCTACTTGTGCGGGAGGTGGGGATTTGCTGAAATGCATACATATTGTGAAGAGAGATCAGCAGTTCTGGTTGACAACGTCCGTGACAATTTGGCATCTGCGTATTTTTCTAGCTAAAGAAATAATCCTAGAGTGCTAATTTACTCTAATGGCATAGACATCATTTGGCTTCAGAAAAACAGAATCCTCGCCGAGTCCTATGGCTTATTATTTATGGGAGGCGCCGTCCAGCGCCCAGCCGCAGAGCTCACTGCCCTTCCCTGAAAGAACCTGAACAGATAGAAAGAACGGAGGCACTGGCGCAGCGCTCTTCGTCCCAAAGGGCAATTTTGCTTGAATTATAAATGACATCCATATGAATTTTCTAGCAACGTTCGGAAAAACACTCACTCTTGTCTTTCTCTTCTGTAACACTTGTCTATCTCATTTGTATTCTATTATTGCCTAAACCGAAACCTTTTGCAATTATTTGTCTACAGATCTTTCTCTCCCACTAGAAAGATGTGAGGACAGCAAACATATCACATTTTTTTCTATATCCTTAGGATCTAGTCTAATGGCTCTCAAGCATTATGTGAATAATATATATGTGTTGAATTAATTGGATTCCTTTCTCTTTCCTAAAGCTCAAATACTAATTCAACTCTTTATATTTTTTTCTGCAACTTGCAAAGCACTTCAGTTCAATAGCCATGAAGATAGCATTTGATTTTATAGCATGCATTGTTCTTTAGCTCTTTTATTTATTATTCCATTGATGATCCATTCATTCATTCATTTATCTAATAATCAAATATTTCAGAGGTTTAATTTTTAAGGATAGGTGGTGCATCTGGCATATGATTATTAATTCCCCCAAATTCCCAGTCCAGTGCTAAGTACTCACATAAATGATGTAAATTTGGGCAAGGTGTTTAATAGGACCTTTGCCTCAGTTTCCACTGTTACTAAATGGAAATTCAACAGCATATTGTATTTGTGCTGAAGACTAAATAAAAATATAGGTAAAGTGTAGCCATAGAATAAGAATTACATTATTTGTTGTTATATTAGCTGACCAATAAATTTATGCTGGCATGTCTGAGAACGCACTTCATGATAGGAGAAAGTCTTTTAACAGTAGTGATTTTTAAAAAGATTTTCTGTGTTTGTCAAAGTTCATAAAAGGGAATTTTTTTATAATCAGAAATAATT
This sequence comes from Miniopterus natalensis, assembly GCF_054644295.1. Classification (NCBI taxonomy): domain Eukaryota; kingdom Metazoa; phylum Chordata; class Mammalia; order Chiroptera; family Miniopteridae; genus Miniopterus; species Miniopterus natalensis. The sequence goes on along the minus strand of NC_142081.1, from coordinate 196,799,727 downwards.
CAAAAGATAAAAAACAACAACTATAAAACAGGGTGATGTATTTAAACAGTTATGAGGAATGAATGAGTTAAATAAGTTACCTATCTTGCTTAAATGTATTGCAGTAGGTTATGAGTGAATATTTTTAGTGAATATATTAGAATATGTTGGCAGAAATATTTTATTCTGGAACCTTTAAGACACTATTTTTTTTATTTTCTTTTTAATTTTTTTGGGTAGGTTTGTTTCAAGTGTGCTGACCTGAATTTCAGAACTCATAATCACAAGTGGTTTTTATCTTAAATTGTTCTTTTAGGGTAAGAAAAACTAAATGAAGCCTCAGATGTCTTCATTTGAGCCACAGAAATGATTTTGGACTTTCCTTATTAATTTATGTATATTTTTTAACTAATTTATTTCCTGTCTTTAAAACATCTAATTGTAATATAGTTGGCAAAATACAGGGCTAGCAGGGAGTTTGAAAGTCCAGCCTCATGTCCTAAGTCTGTGACCTCCTCACTGTGTTGACTTTGAGAAGTCATATGACTTCTTTGAATCTTAGTGTCCTCATTTGAAAATGCCACTTGCAGAAAAAATAGAAAATGTGTCTTCCAGTGTTGGTACAGTTGATGCTCTATGAAGGTTACTTCCATCACCCTGAGCCTTTCCTTCTTGGAGCTATGATTTATCCACTCCAAACAGAATGATGATGTTTTGTTACTTTTATTGAATATTCCAGCCTTTATTTCCCCATAGAAGCTTCATAATTGGTATTATTGGAAGCCACAGTTTATTAAAAATTTATATTTGAAAATCATGCAGGTTACTTGAAAAACAACTCATTCCATGTTGCACTTAAATCACTGTTGCCATGGCCCTGCAACTTACCTGATCATATACATTTTTCTTGAATATCTCTATTTTCCAGGAACTCTCTCTCTGTAGACTGTGTATTTTAAGTGTATTGGCCTCTGCTAAGATCTGAAATCATGCTCCCTTAGTTTCTGTGCCCCGACTTCACTCTGACTCCTTGGGGGCCCACCTAGCAAGTCTGGTCTCTCTTCCGACGTCAGCCTTCCTGTGCCAGCTGGCCCACTCCCCTCCTTCATCTTTGCCCCTCAGAGGAAACCTATTTTTTGCTCTGAGGTTTGGAGCTAGTAATTTACTACTATTGGACTCTCAGTTTATTCAGCCAGAAGTACAGGAAATAATATCTACTTTTCTTGATAGTGATGAATAAATAAAATAATATATACCATTTAACATATATTAGCAACTATTGCATGCCAGACATTAGTCTTGATACCAGGGGTACAACAATAAACTAAATACACAAATGTGCTGCTTCTGTGAACTTACTTTCTTGTAAGAAGGCCGAGAGTACAAAACCTACAGTGAGGTATAAAAAATAACTAAAAGAGATAATAGATCAGTAGGTAATGACAAGTGCTAAGAAGTAAAATAGAGTAGTAGGCTAAGTCAAATCTTGGGACAAGGGATATTACATTTTAGATAGGATATACAGGATAGACTTCTGAGAAAAGTAATATTTGAAGAGACCTAGAGGACTGGCAATGAGCTAGACAGATCTGGGGAGAAAGAATACTTTAGGCAGTTGGAATAACAAGAATGGAGACCTTGCCCAGCCGGGTGTGGCTCAGGGGTTGAGCATCGACCTGGGATCCAGGCGATCGGGGTTCGATTCCTGGTCAGGGCACATGCCCGGGTTGCGGGCTCGATCAATGACTCTCTCATCATTGATGTTTCTATCTCTCTCTCTCCTTTCCTCTCTCTGAAATCAATAAAGATATATTTAAAAAAAAGAAAAAAAAAGAATGGAGACCTTGAGGTAGGACCTTGACAACACCACTCTCCTGCAGGGAGAGTCAATAAATATTGATAGCTCTTTTTTTCTACAATGTTTTAAATGTAACCCAGTGGCCCAGTGGCCACCAAACTTCTATTGACCATGCTTAATTATTAAATCTAGATCATGTTTACCAAAATATTTTACTATATTTTTTTTTACTTTTTTATAATTTATACAGATAGACTATTATGCCAATATATTATGTATGGCCTACAATAAAAGCAAAACAAAATAGAAATAAACACAATGAGAAAACAAATATATAAATGGGAATTCTAATATTTTCTTCTATACTCAGAAATATCTTCTTATACTCTGGATATAGTTAAAATATTTTACCACCTTTATATTTTTCCATCTTTTCATTTTTAAAAACTATTTTTACACATTTTCTTTTCTTTTAAGTTTTTCAGAATTAATCGTTAGAAGTAGAGTAATGGAAATTTTGCCAGAGATTTCCCAGGGTAAAATTTGATTCTCCATCCTTCACTTTTCCCCCTGAAACATCAAACACACCACTATGTAAAGAGTGACTGTTGCCCAGCCGACGTGGCTCAGCGGTTGAGCGTTGACCCATGATCCAGGAGGTCGCGGTTTGATTCCCAGTCAGGGCACATGCCCCAGTTGCAGCTCTATCCCCAGCAGGGGGCGTGCAGGAGGCTGCAGATCAATGACTCTCATCATTGATGTTTCTCTCTCTCTTCCTCTCCCTTCCTCTCCCTGAAATCAATAAAGATAGATTAAAAAAAAAAAAAAAAGAGTGACTGTTACCTTCAAATCAGAGTTTGTGAATCAGACAATTAACTCATCGAACATTCCTTCTGCTTATTGAAGCTCCATGTACATGGGCGGGTGAGTGTTACAGAAGGGGCTTCATTTCTCTTAATGATCGAGTGGAATAGAATTAGATACAAAATTCATATTTCCCTGGCCAGATTACTTGATGGCAGGTATTTCGAACTCTTATTTTTCAGATAGAGGGACAAACTATGACAAGGCCTACTTTTACCCAAGGTCACCTTTTCAATCAGTAATAAAATCCAGATGTGTGAGTAACTGGTTGGTGTTTTAGCTCCAACAGATAGTTTAATAGAAGACACTGTGCAAGAAAAACAGAAGTATTTAAAGAAGTAACTTCATGAAATTATGATTGTTGTAAAAATAAATGGTTTCTCCTTTTTAAAAATCTTGCAAAACATTTTCAAGGAAGAGAACAAGAGACCCCCAAGAAGAGACTCTTCTAAACCCCCCTTTCCTGGTGAGGGAGGGGTGACTCCAGGAGGGCATTTCCTTGGCACAACTCCTCTTGCCCACATCATAACTGAGCCACAACTGTAAGTCTGTTTCCCAAAATGGTCTTTATTTGGCCAAATTGGAGGTAATTCTCTACAAAAGTGAAATGTGAATGATTTATATGCACATAAAAAGATCAGAACCATCTTTCCTTTTCAAAATTGACATAGAAATGAAGAGGCTAACAACTTTTTATTGCTAACCCAGTGGCAATCTTATTCCAAGTGTAAATTTCTTTAACCCTCAAAACAAATTTGAGAATGAAGTTTTATTATACATGTTTAGAGATGAGAAAATGGGACAAAATAGCTAAGTACATTATGTTCACATTCACTTAATCACTTGTTTTTTAATTTTAACATTTTTATTTAAAGCTATAATTCTTTATAATTCAAAAGATGTTTGCATAATAAATTCTTTTTTTGGTTTTTCAGATGAAGTATGTCTCCCAAACTTAAAATGATAAATACTCAACATTTAAGCATGATTTGCTATAGAAACAGCTCAAAAACAGAACATACCATTTTTCTAGATAAATCATATTTTGGGCCCTTTTTTACTTTCAACAGTATACTGGAATGAGACAAAATTGTCCTTCCCAATTGTTCATTTTCTATTGCTCCATAACGTCAAAGAACATTCAGGAAGTTTCCTAAGCACATGTGCTCCCTTCACTCCAGACTTGTTTCAAACCTGGATGTCTGGCTCTGCCCCAGCTTTGTGCTATCTACTCTTTGCTTTCTCTCTGATCTGCTTCAGGCCCTTTTCTCTCAGTCTAACTGCAAATGGAAGGAAGCATAAGAGCGGGTGAGAAGACTTTCTTTTCCTCAGATGCCCAGAAATTATTTGCGTTGGAGTATGAGAGGAAGACTTCTTATAAATTGGACACACTAGAACTCATCTTAATTTGGTGAAGCAAAACATTCTGGCTACATGACATGAATAAAATATCTGCTAAACCACCAAGTCCTTTGCATAATTTATTCTATTTAATTTTCAGAACAACTCTTTAAGATCAGATAGATGAATATCTACCAGATATTTCTGCCTTCATCTGTCTCCTTGGCCATTTGGATCCTGCTTTCATCTCAGTTCCTACTTAGGCATCAAACTCCATGAGTATTAATGAACTTTTCATGGAATCAATATAATAGGCCCCACTCGTGCTGGTGGCCATGTTGTCACTGAGATGTGATAGCTTCACTCTGTGCCCACACAAGTGCAGCCCAGAAGTTCACTTGAGTTCACACTCTCTGGAGTTAACTTGACCAGTGGGAAACTAGAAAATTTGTTCTTCTATGTAGAACTTCTACCTCTCAACAGATGCACTATTCTAAGAAAAAGACGTTCATATGATCTCCTGGAAGCTGGCCCCATAAATGAGAGCTATCAGTTATGTTTAACACCAGCTAGTGACAAGCTTGATGACACTCCTTCCTTCCACGTCACTCTCTCGTTAGTTCACTATGTTCCCCTGATGTTGTGTGTCTTTATAAAATCATTGCTATAAGCTTTACCTCAAATTTTGATTTGAGTATCTTAATTAAATATAGAGAGTGGTGCTCAGAAAATTAAGTAACATTCTACAAATTAGAAAAAAATAAAACTGAGATATTGTTTATTTATATTTTACTTCTAGGACTATTTCATTCAAAAATCACAAGTCTTTCCAGTGCATCACCATCTCTACAACTTTTAGAAAATACAACTTTTCTAAATTCTTTAAGTTTGATTTTGAGATTCTTAAATTTTAGTTGAGCTTCCCTTTTAAAATATTTCCTAGTGGAAGAATGAGATATGATATGATTTTGAAGTTCTTTGTGTTCTCTTCATGAAACTGAGCCAGAAAAGTAGCACCTTGAATCTTCAGGGGAGAAAGAACAGGTAGGTTATCATCGTGACCTCTTAGTGTCAAAGGAAATTTTGATCCTATGTTAAGTGCTGATGTTTTTGGTGTTAACTGCTGAGCATTAAGAATTTCTGTTCTCACTGCCAGAGGCTATTAATGTCAAGTTCTTGCCAGCCTGCCTGATGTTAAGAAACTTATGTATGGGCGGAACCCCAGTTCTTCCAAATTGGAACCAAATTTGCTATTTAAAGTGAGGGGACATGGAAATGACCCTTCTCAAAAAAAAAAAAAGTTCTATCCAGCAGTGACATGGTGCCTGACATGAGCCCAGGTAATCACTTGTGCCTTGGTGAGTCAACTGGAAGAGAGAAATAGGAAAAACAGTCTTAAATTGTTGAAAAGAGAAATAGATAAAATGACATGAGGTGTGTCTATAGGTCTTCAAAACTCCCCTTATACAACTCTCTGCTCCAGTGTCAGGTCAGGCCAACAAACCACAATGAGGTGATCCCAAAGATCTCACATAGTGTGTTCTCACCAAGCAAAGTAACCACTCCAAAGTCAAGTGGAGCCCTCATCGGTAGATAGAACAAATTACATTAGATTTGACAGTATACATGTGTGTGTGTATATATGTATATGTATATGTGTGTGTATATCTATCTATCATCTATCTATCTATCTATCTATCTATCTATCTATCTATTTATCTATCTATCTATCATCTATCTATCATCTATCTATATCATACAATTGATGACACACACATACATTTTAAAATATAATAGCCTTCAATTGCTAATCGAGGGATTGCTCTGCCAGCAATTCACATTTTGATTTGGGACAAACAACATGCCTGAGTTACTCCTCAGTTTTCTCATCTGTGAAACATGGAATCTGGTGTACACGGTATCTACCTGTCTCTTAGCTTTTAAATGTATCTACAACATGATTTGCAAAGTTAAAGACACACATACCCGATGGGAGAAATATATCAATACATTCTTTAGTGTTCAGCATGTAATTGATGTTATCTCAGGTACAAGTGACAGAAACTTTATTCAACTGGATTAATCAAAGATTTGGTACATAGATTCCAAAGAAGGTTGTGCTGTGGCTGTGTCTTCCCCTAGCTCTACCCTTTTCTCTGAGCTCTCTCTCACCTTGCTGCAGGTTGATATTCTCTATATGATGGGGGATGTGCTTAAATGCTGCCCCAGTTGCCCATCTCACTGAATCTCAAGGCAAGAGGCTTTTAGAAGTGCTATTAAGACAGCCCCAGGCTGAACTTAGATTAACCTGACTTGGAACCCAGTCCCTAAAGCAATCACTCTGGCTGTGTGGACAATGTTCCATGATAGTCTAGACCATCAGGGCCCACTGGTGGAAAAAAAATTATATGAAACCACACAACTCAACCATTAATACAGCTTAACGTGGTTATGTTTCCTGATACTTCAAGTAAGTGAGCCATTTGTTTGATTCAGCACACAAATCTAGCTCCATTGCTTACAAAGAAAAGATCTGATAGTGTCCTCAAGGCTTATCTTGTCTCATCTTCAACATGAATCGCTGCTTTAGCCACTGTGAATCATTTCTACCTTCAGTGTGTCTCCTACTTTACCATCCCTGCTTGTATTTAAACTTCTTCTTCCTAAAACCTGTAGTGTGCCTGCCTTACATCCTACACCCACATTTCCAGACTGACTCCACAAAAAAAGAGTTAAAACAAATAAAATTTAAAAACCAAAGAACTTATATACATGTATGCATAGCCCATGGACACAGACAAGAGTGTCGTGAAGGCCTGGGGCGGGGAAGGGGCTGGGTGGAAGGCAGCCAAGAAGGGGGGACATGGGGGACATCTGTAATACTGTCAACAATAAAAAATAAATTGAAAAAATAGCAACTTAAAAACAATAGCAACAACAAAACTGGCACATCCTTCTTGTTAATATTGTTTCCACTAATGCCAGAATTCTCTATTCTCTTCTGAGCTCCGCCAGCAACCTAGAATCCTCTTTATGATTATACTTACCCCACCATAGAGTACGCTTTCTTCCCTGGCCCTCCTAAACTCTTGTATAAATCATAGATATTTTAATTAAAAATGGCAGAACTGAAACTTGAAGTGTCCTATTAGAAAAGAAAAAAATGTTGGGAGGATCCCAGGAACTCCTGACCTACCTGAGACCTCTCCCTGCTGGGTTTGCACGTCTGTTTCGTGCTCTCCTCTCCCAGACATGCCATGTAAACAGCTGCTAACCCCCAAGCCAAATCCATGCAGCTATAACTCCTTGATTCTCTGTCCTTGGTTCCACTTTGAAAATCCCTGAGAGGTCTTTTGGACAGACGATCAGATGTCCACCCTGTGCCAATGAGTATGGTCAGTAGGGCTTGGATCATATCACAAAGACATGGGCACTGAGAATTCTACACCATGTAATTGAAATGGTAGCTGGCACATGATATGCACTCAGTATAGAAATGAATTTGAAAGGGCCATTATCACTGATACCATCTAGAGCTTAAACAGTGAAAGAAGTTTCCCATTTCCAGCTCATCTAATAGTTCCCTTTTGCTGTGAGCATTGGCTCAACTCTCTCCTTTGGAAGATCCTTAGGCACAATTGACTTTTCCAGGCTTCAGCTCCTCGAACTTTTCATCTGTATAAAAACGATATTTGTATGATGGGAATGTGAGCTAAAGGCCCAGTTTCAGATTAATAGCCCAAAGCCTTCTGATGGGATAATACTATAGTTATTAATTTTTTTTTTCCAAAGCTGTATTTTTATTCTGATATTTCCCTCCACAGCCAACAAAAGGCTTAAGAAATTAAAAGCCAGCTTGGATCTAGAAATACAGCTATATTGCAGGGCGAAACACTAATAATTGTCACAGTATTCATGAGTGGGTATTAATAATGGAGATTTGCAATGCTTTTATCTAAATTATCTTGGCCATGAAATTTAAAAAACATTACTTTCCTTTAGTGGTAAGATAGCACAAATAAGAGACTAAGTTTGGACTAATTAGGGCAGGTTTCACGCGTTGCCCTACACTCGACATTTCCTTTATCTGCGATGCCATGTTCTCATTCATGCAAGGAGGTGTTTTTGCTGCTGTTACAATGAGGGTTTCAATATTTTCCTACCTAACTCAAAGGAGTACCATGAGAGCAGCATGCCTTTTCTTCAATTATAGTTCTGGGTCTCATGTTAAAAGAATGTTTTTTGCTGATCCTCAAGCAATGGTGGTCCCAAAGCTACTTTACAGGGGGAGCTGAGAGAGAGGAGGCCTGCTGCTGGATCAAGATCGGGGGAGCTTGCCTTGAATGAAGCTCTATTTGCTTATCAGGGTCATTGTTGTAACTCAGAGTGGGAGTCAGAGATAAAAACATAGCCAAGTGTTCTAATCATTGCTCTACAGAGTCTACTCATAATTAAGAAATTGTCAGTTCTTCTTATCAAAGCATAAACACATCAAAGGAAGTTGCTGGATGCAGTCAAGGGGATTTGCGGGCCCTGGCTAAAGCCCAAGGCCTTCCTCAGAACCACAAACCCTTTGCCCCCGCAGCTACTGCTCCAGGGGAAAATCCCAACAAAACTGTCTCAGGATTTCCAGGCTCCATCCCAACAAAACTTGTTACATTTCTGATGCTAATTTTTTTCTCTCACTTCAGAACAATGATGCCTATTCCAACTAAAGTGTCTTGTTACCTTATCAGTTTCATGAAACAGATGACCTTTGAAAGACCTTGAACAAAAGATAAAATTTATGTTGGACAAAAAGTAGGATTCATGGATGTAAAGCCGCCGAATCTGGATTCTCTGACCGGGAGAGGGAACAGGTTGGCTGTGCGTGGTATGAATTAATTCACTAACTCCATATATATGTTCTCTAGACACCATGATTATGTGTAAAATACAATAGAGATTACAATGATCTTGACATTACCAATAACACTTTTGAGACTAATCGTGTGCCAGGCAGGATTCTAAGGACTTTGATTTATTTACTGTTTGTTAATTATTGGAGCAACCTAAGGACATAGGGATGTATGTGTTATCTGCATTTTTCTGATGAGGAAACTGTGACACTGGGTGATTATTTAACTTGGATAGAGACTCAGAGCTCATAAGAGGCAGAGACAGGATTTCAACCCAGGTGCTCCGGCTTCCGAGTCTGCAGTGTCGCCAACCTGCAACTACAATGTGAGGCTAACGTGGTGCTTCTTATATGTGAAAAAACAAAGCAGGAAGAATCAGGGCTTATTGATGGTAGGAAACTCATTGGAAGCTACTCTGGTCTGTGTCAAAGCCTAGACTAGACTCCACAAGACTGCAGGCCCAGGGCTCTTCTGCCACACAGGGAGGGTGTGTCAGTATTGTGATAATCAGAAGTTTTGGAGGGTGTGCTTGACAGAATTAAGCAAAATATGTTTACACTACAAGTGGTGATAGTGTTGCTTTCTTTTGAACTGGTCAGACCAGGAGAGAGAGGTGCCAAAGTTTAGTTTTGTCTCACTCTCAAAATACATTACCTGGAGCCTGAGGGTAATGTGCTTAAAGGTAGAAGCAGTTGTCGTTGCTTCGAGTGAGTTCAGACTTGGGCAGAAAGGCATCGTGGATAACGATGGTGCCGACGGTTCCATGCTCTTGGTGTGCATGGTATGTGAGGCTGTGCAGTCACAAAGCCTCCTGCCATGAGCACCCTCATGGGAACCGGCTTTACCTCCTCCAGGACTTGATCTACAGGGAAGTGCATATAGAGAATACATATATTTTTAATTTTAAGGCTACAAGGAAAAGCTTAGGATAGAGGGAGCAACAGGAGAGAGCCTAGGTGGTGCTCTGCTTTGGCTCCCTAGAAATGTTATAGGAAAGAAGTGAGCCACCGGCAGGGCTGCTGTTAGTATATCGAAAAATCAGAATAAAAGGGGACCTTGGAGACAGGTTCATGGCGTAAGTCCAGGACCAGCTGCTGTTGCCCGCTGCTCCCCTGGCTTCGAGTCTCATGGGGGCTCTGATGGTTTCAAGAGAAAAAAGTAAAGCTGCACACCTGAGAGGGAAGCAAGGGGTGGAGGTGCTCCAGAGCAAGCCTGCCCATATAGGGAGTGTTGATGAAATGGACTCAGGATTTATTTGTCACTGAAAAGAGCTTGAGTTGGTGTCAAACACAGAAATTAAATTAATTCACTTCCATTCCCAGCATTGCTTCAATTGAGCCTGACACGTAGGGACAATGGACGCTGACTCAGAGCTATTTCCAGATGGAAAGAGCACATCCCACACCACGCTGGCCTCATGCCACCCCAGTCTCTCTCCTTACCATCCCGTGAATAGAAGACACCTATGACAGGTGACAAGGCTCCACGCGCTTTGGGCCCTTCTCCTTCCCGGAAAGTTCCTGAAATTCCCCTACCCTTTATCTATGCAGATAGGTACAAAGAAAATAATTCTCAAAAACAAACTAGGTAATCATTAGATGGAAGCAAACTTCTCCTTTATTAAGGACAAATCACAGCCTGGAGAATGTAGCTCATTTGTTCTGGCAGGTAGGCTCCCTACTATCGGTCCCCTCCCCACATTAGAAAGACTTACTTTTTCATCTACAGGTGTCACTAGATGCCTAGGAGCCTCTGCCAACGAAAGAGGAAACTATATAACGCATGATAAAGGGACAGAAGAGAACTCAGATTGTTTCAAAAGGAAGTTGTGCCAAGTATATACAGTTTATTATTTTTCAAATGACTCCCAGATTAGTCATTAACTTCTCCACAATGCAGTGAGCAATGGACCAGGGAGACGCTAGGAGTGTTTCATGGACTGATGTCGCTCAGCAAGGAAGGAAACATGGGGAAGGAGGGAAAGCATTTCCCTTCCACCTCCCTCCGCAGCGTGTACTCTTAGTATCGCCTGCTCCCCACCCAGGGAGGAGAGCAAACCTTTAACCAGCCAGTTCTCCCACCCCAGCCCCAGATGGGGCCCCTCTCCCACGGCTGACACTGTTTCTTGGAGGACGCTGTGAGTGGTCTTGTTTTCCCTGAACCCCACCCAAAGGCTCTGAAATGGCTCAGAAGAGCATATTAGTTACATCAAGTCCAAGCCTGAAAATTTAATCTCTAGTTGATTTTCCAGTCCATATTTTCCTCCCGAAAACATTGCCCAACAAAGCCTGTTATGAAATCTGTTTGGAGCTTGATTGATACCATAATTATACTCCAATAACAAAATGTCAATAGAGAGATGGCCCATATTTGAAAATAAACACTCTGTTACTGTAACATTGCCAGGTGATTATTAAAATAGGGAGATAAATTCTTTTGCAAGTTAAAGTCCAAATATATTAAATTTCTATGGAAAATTAGGCCCAAACTCAATTTTTCTTATGCCTTTGAGTTTAAACTCCAAAGATTATAAAGTATTCTCCACTTTTAGTGCATTCAGGCTCAGTTGGAAGGATTCTCACTGGGTGTGTAGAGAAAATGTTCTTTTAGCATTTGAAGATTGGGTCCTTTGTCATTGAAAGGAATCTATTTCCTACTTCATGGCCTCAGTATTGTGTTTGCAGAGCCATGGTCCCTGCTCTTCAAGCATATAAACACCGAGTCTGATGTTCCTCACTATTTTAACGATTCCCAGGAGTTACTATGAAAAGCAAGATTAACACAGCACTGGCATCAGACCCCTAGAATTGGAGCAATTCTGCTTGTAAAAGAGTTATCTCAGACAAAATTATTTCCAAGCCAATCCTTTGCGTTTCCAAAGCCGACAGCAGAGAATCATTATTACACTGAAAAGTGATGGCTATCTTGGTTGGGACCTTGCTGGGACACATGGCAATTTATGCCAATTTTCTGATATCTAAGACTAGGAATTTAAACTCAGATGGGAAACTTTCTCAGCAAGAGGTTAATTTTGGCACTATTTACTGTATCAGTAAAATCCACTTATGAAAACTGCCTGGTGGGTCAGAATGGTATTTTTCTTGCTTTCCCACGTTGGCATTGAGCATCATGATCCAAATAGTGCTTCATTGATTGGGGGGTTGGGGTGGGGAAGGCTCTGAAAGTAACAGGGAATCCACCACACTCTCTATGAGAAGGCATTTTCAGTACCAATATTAAAGCTGTTTCTCTTTCACTTATCTTTTGAATCTTTAAGACAAAAAATATTACTTCTTAGAGAGGATTTCTTTCCTTATATATAAGCAATACAGAGCCAGATGGTAGGAGACCTGGGAGGTGAGTGGCTTGATGCTGACCCTTTGGAAAAGCTAGTTCTAGCCCTGGAATATCCCCCCTTGGCCTTGGTCCCTCATTGAAATTGGGGGCAGGCACTTGGGCCTCCTACCTAGGCTGTGCTAACCTCTTAAAGCTAGAACTCCCGCTGTGCTCTGCCGCACATCGCCATTGGCTCCCTTCAGACCAAACACAGCACATATTCTTCAACCCTTGATGCCTGAAACTCTTGTAGATGACAAACTTTTGTCACCAATCAAATTCTTTCAGTTCTTGCTTTTTACCTAAGCCTCTGAGGAGAGCCCTTATGAGCCATGGCCCCTGCTCTTCAAGCATATAAGCTAAGCCCAGGGCAAGGGCAAGGCGCTGGAACCTGTGCCCCGAGGAGTCCACAAATTTGTCAGGGTTTGAGAAGACCCGGGGACGACTGTTGAGCCATCCTTTTAGATAAACCACCACAGAATTATAGCTTCTGTCACCATGAGCTGCAGTAACCTGCTAAGGTCAAAATACTGCAAAGTCACACATTTGTAAAGTTAGTTTTACAGCTGAAAAATCATTTGCATCGTGCAACGCAGGTTGCAACTCGCTAACATTAAAAAAGCACTTAGGAAACCACTGGCAAACTTGCAGCCATCTTTTCAAAGGCCAGGCCGTTCCATGAAATCATTGTCCCAACAAAGTTTGTACCTTGCTTATTTGTCAAGGTCCACGGCTCACACATCAGTTCCTTGAAAGGAGCTAAATAAAAAATATTCCTCTTTGCTATGACCCGAGTCATGAAGTAACTGAGAAATACATAGCAAAGGGGAGCCAAAGCATTCCTGTGATTAATAATAAAGACTAGGAGAAGACAAGGTTTGCACTTGTGGGCACACGTGGGGATTAGCCACATGGGCCGATCCAACCGCAGGTCCCCCGACATGCACGCAGGCTCCAGGAAGTCACAGCAGGAGGGCACAGGGAAGGTGCTGTGTCCTGGGGTCAGCTCCTCTCACGAGCATACCGCGAGCCAGGGTGCTCTCAGCAGTGACTCATTATTATTACTACATTCTTTTTTTTCTTTTTTTTTTATATCTTTATTGATTTCAGAGAGAGGAAAGGAGAGGGAGAGAGAGAGACAGAAACATCAATGATGGGAGAGTCATTGATCAAGCCCGCAACCCGGGCCTGTGCCCTGACCGGGAATCGAACCTTGATCGCCAGGATCCTAGGTTGACGCTCAACCTCTGAGCCACACCCGGCTGGGCTATTACTACATTCTTATCACCATGGGGACCCTGGGCTTTTGCCACAACTCAACGAGATGGTTTGCTCGCACTTCAACTATATTGTCAACTAACTCTTGTCATCAATGGAATTGAACAGTAAGCCGTCCTGGCTCCTTATTTTTTTCTGTTTCTTATAAATGTCCATTGATCTGTTTTTCCAAAATTTGCTAATTTAAATGCTTCTATGTCTAACAAATGTCATTTATTCATCAGTAATAACTTGTCTTTTAGTCTTATCTATCTATTATCTATCATCTATCTATCATCAATCTATCTATCATCTATCATCATCTATCTATCATCTATCTATCTATCTATCTATCTATCTATCTATCTATCTATCTATCTATCTATCTATCATCTATCTATCTATCTATCATCTATCTATCTATCTATCTATCTATCTATCTATCTATCTATCTATCTATCTATCATCTATCTATATCTATCTATCTATCTATCTATCTATCTATCTATCTATCTATCTATCTATCTATCATCTATCATCTATCATCTATCTGTATCTATGTCTATCTATATCATCTATCACAATAGTACTCCTTTAGTTAATGATCACTAATTACTTTAATAGTAGTTATATTTTCTATGTATTTAGTGCTTACTTTATTCTGCACATTATTGTATACTATTATACTTTTAAACAGTCTTACAGATTGGGATTCCTAACCCTATTTAAAGATGGAGGGAACCCGCACCAGGGGCGATAGGCCCCCGGAGCCCACCAGCGGCAGGCAGCGTGGGGCCGAAGCACCTGCTCCCCCTCGGGGCGCGGCCCCACTGGCTGCAATAGGCTGGGAAGAGACACTGACTACGACTCATGCCAATCATCACACTTTATAGAAGGGAAATCGAGGCTGGTTACGTGAAGATCAAACACTGTTTAACAGGCAATATTACTCAACCTACAGATGAGTTAACACAGAAACCTTTTATCAAATACCCGAAAATACAGAAAGATTTCTATCTGAGATCTCTGGTAGCCACTCTCGGAATTTAGCAGAGAGCACTTTCAAAAATGTTCTTATTTACTGTTATTTGTCTCTTGCCCATCAAAGCTTGGGCCCCTGCTAAGGGAGAGTTTTTCTTAGGTCTCAAGGGCACACTGGTTAATGGGTTAAGAACTCGGAATCTCAGCGAGGCCTGGGGTGGTAAACAGATCACAAACATACACTTCTCAGGACCAGCGAGACACTCGTCTCTTCCAGGCCCGCGGGTGGCACAGAGCGGGCGCCCACTCTGCTTGGCCGGGCGCTGGCAAAGGCCGGGGGGCCTCACCTGAGCTGGGTGGCCAAGTCCGCAGACTGTTCCAGGCAGGGAGACGGCGGGGTGGGGGTCCCAGGGCTCAAAGGCAAAGGCAAAGGTGCGGGCTTTCCCGAGGAAGAGCAGGGAACCTGCCGCGGAGCGTGAGCGTGGGGCCGCAGTGGAAGGCTGCGATTAAAGAGACCAGGCCTTGTCCTCAAGAAGGACACCCGTCCGGGAGGCGATGGGGAGCCTCTGCGGGTCCTGAGCAGGAAGAATTCATGGTCGTATACGCCTTGCCATCTGGTGCCTGCGTGTCGGATACTTCTACAATATAAGTACTGCCTGGGTTCCCGTGTCAGCTTTGTCACTTGCTGGCTCTGAGGTCTTGGGACAGTTACTTAACTACTCTCTGATCAGTAAAAGGGGGTTTAATGATAATACTTACAAAATAAGGTTGCTCTGAGGACTAAATAAGGCAATGCATGGAAAGCACTTATTATAGTGGCCAGCTTATTCCATAATGCTAGCTGTTATTATTCTTAAAATGATTTTAATATGAGGAAACCGAAGCACAGAGAGGTTGTGTGGCTTTCTCACGATTAAACAGCTAAATGGTAGAGGTAGGATTTGAACCAAGGAAGTATGGTTTTGTAAATCATGCATTTAATTACTAGTCAATGCTTTCTCTTTAAATATGATATGACTTAGTTTTCTACCTTAATATGAACAAATCTTGCTTTACAAAATATGAAAATCTCAATTGTATTATCAAATAATATCTGTCAATGACTGAATTCTATTGATTTAATCAGCCATCTACCCCATACTTTTAAGCATATCTCTTGTTTTAACTAATGCCTATGTTTATATAGATGTATGTTTCATAGATATAGGTATAGATATATAATATTTTACTATATATAGTCATAAATATTTTACTACATATGATAATTACACTATATATATATATATATATATATATATATATATATATATATATATATATATATAAATATAGAGTAAAATGTTTGGCTCATGTAGTTGTTCATTGCTTGTGAAATACCATCGATCTGTGGTGTGGAGTTGTATCTATTCTGTGACAAATTTAAAATCATGGAAAAGAAACACAGGCCAATGCAGCTGTTCATTTCCTCCAGTGACTTGTCTCCATCTGTTGTCATCAGTCCCTCAGAATCTCTGCCAATAACTGAATGTCCTTTTGTAGAGGTGGTTTTACCCCTGGGTTCTGCCATGGAGCACCCCCATCACAGAGGAAAATACACTGCAGTGATGGGTCACAAAGCAGAGAATGGTCGAAAACGCCAAGTTCATCTTTGATGGTGGCTCATCCTCAATAGTGTTGGACTCTTTCTTCTCAGGCTAGGAAATCAGTGGGTCCTGTTAACCAACCACGTGCTACTGCTAAGATCAGAGCCCGCTCAGACCCCACACTCATCCCGATACCCCTGCTCCCGTTCGGCCCTTGTGGAAAATCTTGAGTGCCCCGTGCCCTCTGAACTGCCCTGATTTTTAATGTGCTCTTCTCTGCACTCAAAACACTTTCCTCCCCTAACCTGTCTCCTTTGATGACTCCATCCCCTTGTCAAGCCTTCACAGACACTCCCCTCTGTATTGGTTTGCCAGGGCTGTTGTAACAAAGCACCACAGAATAGGGGGCTTAAACAACAAGTGTACTGTGTCACAGTCGTTGGGCTTGAAGTCCGAAATCAGGGTGTTCTTGGGGTTGGTGCCTTCTTAGACCTCTCTCCTTGGCTCGCCGATGGCATTTTTCTGTGTTTTCACATGATCTCCCTTCTGTGTGCGCCTGTGTCCTAATCCCCTCTTCCTACAAGGACACCAGTCACATTAGACCAGGTCACACTCTACTGACCTTATTTTAACTTAATTCTGTCTATTAAGAACCGCTCTCCAAATACAGTCACATTCTGAGGTTACTGAGGGTTAGGGTTTCAACATATGGATTGCGGGGGAGGGCGACACACGTCAGCCCATAACAGCTTCAACCTTGGGGAGGTCCCTTCTCCTGAGACTCTTGTCAAGCAAATGAGTGCCTCTCTCAAAGCTCGGTTCACCTGGGTTGGGATTCTGTGTTCACTGGTCATGTCCTGAGGACTGTGATCTCTCAAGTCATGACCTGACTTCTATTGGTCCTCTTACCTCAGTTATATAGCATGCTTTCTGATGGGGTGGGTGACGAATACACACACACACACACACACACACACACACACGTTAAATAGGTGAATGATCCAGGGGAAAAGGGGGAAGTTAATTATAAATATAAATCTATCTATCTATCATCTTCCACGTATCTCTTAATAACCACTATTTAGGAGATTTGATGTCTAATCGGGTCTTTTATATTTGAAAAATTATTAGATGATTTTTATTTTTTTCATCAACTTTCAAAAATGACATTTGGTTTTGACTCTTGCTTAAGGTTTGTTTTCCCTTTCCTTTCACATTTCCAGGTACTTCAAGAGGCTCCTCTATTATACAATGAGCAGCTGTGAACACACAGCTCTGAGGAGGGTGCCTGCGAGTGATCCCGCATGAGCCGTGACTTGCTCTGGCTCTCATGAGGGCG
Organism: Miniopterus natalensis; assembly: GCF_054644295.1. NCBI lineage: Eukaryota > Metazoa > Chordata > Mammalia > Chiroptera > Miniopteridae > Miniopterus > Miniopterus natalensis. The sequence goes on along the minus strand of NC_142081.1, from coordinate 196,782,351 downwards.
TGCGGGGCGCAGGCAGGTGAGCTAGGAAAATAATCCGTACTTGGTTTCTGAAAAGCACAGCTTGGTCCCTGATCGAATATCGCTTTAGGAAATGGAGCCATCAAGTCAGAGGATTTCTAAACCTCTTCTGTTTATCTGACTTCATCCATCACTAGGGACCTTCTAAGGAGATAGAAATGACTAGGAAATAAGCAACAACAAAAGTGGGACAAGAGGCCTGGGACTGGGGTGTGGTGAAGGGGGAGAGACAGACAGGACACCCGATGGACGAGACCTTTGCTGGGGCTGAACATCTGTCCCCTGCACTCCCATCCGCCGCCCTGTCTGCTCAGGTGACATTTGCTTCAGGTGTTCCATGAACTGCTGAGGGACCAGTAGCCCCTGGCAGACAACTGTGAAAACTTTCCCTTGATTCAGTCAAGTGTTAATTCCTCCTTAATCCTGATGATGTAAACCCTTTGTGATTAGCGTGGGTGTTAAATATCCACTCACCAGCGTTGACAGAGTGTAAGAACTTTCATCCTCTTAGGCCTCTGAACTCTACCTGCTGTTAGCACTTCGCCAGGCTGAGAAGCTGTAAGAAATTACCTTTCCAAACTCTCAACTGGGAAGTTCATGCATTTCACCCGATCCAGACTCGGAAAGCGTATTTTGAGGGGGGTGGTTCTCTCTTTAAAACACTACATTACACACGCACACACACACACACACACGCACATATTCACAAAGCATTTATTCAATTATTAACAATGTATTATGTGACCAGTATGTACCCAATATTGAACTAAGTTTTCAATACACAAAGATAAAACATTAAGATCTGAATGAGTCCAAATGTGAGAAGCATATGTGAGACCAAATGTGTGAAAATGGCTTCTTTGTCCAATCTGGGCTTGGAAAAGTAAAAAAATAACACGTCTTACTGCGCCTTCCACTGCTCTTTCCCACCCACTCTCGGGGAGGATGCTTTCTCTATGTATGTTTGACATTTTAGAAAGATTTCATAGCTTTGCTGATGGTTCTGAGGTACTATCCCATCTTTCCATCACCTTTTGGCATTAAAAATCCACTCTGATTTAATCAAATAACTCGTTTAGGTTAATAAACATTTAATAAACTCTCAGCCAGTGGCAAGCCTGGATCTGATTCAGGCTGGGATGCTGGCAGTGGACAGTGGGTAGGAGCTGTCTCGTCTTTTCTCGTTCATCTCATAATTTTCAGCTGCTGCTTCTTGTGGTACCAAAGGGATAAGTAATTGGAGAGAAATGGCTGGCAAGGTTGTCAGAGAGCGTTACTGCCCTCAGGTGTCAAAGGTCCTTCTACTGGCTCTTTCTCCCATTGAATACTTTGGTGGGTGTCTCAGGGGTCCTCTTCTTGGAGCTCAACTGCAGTTTCCTGATTTGGGTGTTGCTTTTCTAGATGTTTCTTTGCGCCAAGAGAGCATCTTGGTTGCATTGCTCTCCCCCCTTTGATCTCATATCAGAGATGGACAGGTCCTGAGCATTCTCTCACTTTTAGACATTTTCTAGCCAGAACCAACCCAAAATACCCATGTCAAGTTCTCTGGGAAGCCCCTTTGTAACTACCGCTTCCCTGGCAGAGATCAGTGATGGGCACAGAGCACAGCAATGGTGCTCTTCAGAATAGTTCTGTCTTCTAGACCGTTTCCTGCTCAGGTATATCCTTGCCCTGGAACACCTTCTGCTTTGAGGAGGTGTTGATGAGTGATGATTCTTTTGTTTGCAGTTGAACACACTCAAGTATGAGAATAAATTTCTAGAGATGAGATGCCAGTTCCTTACATTTCAAGCCTCATTTCTCCTCCACTCTCTACTTGCATCTTGTGCTAGGCTTCAAGAGATACGTTTATGTCATTGTATGACCCCTGGCACTGCACCTTTGCATCATTATATGCACGAGACTTATTCCTGAAAGTCTTTTCTATACTGAGAAAACTAAAAAGTAACTAGGCTTGAAGTTACTATGAATTTCAAAAGTATAATTTGCTAAGATCCAAGGCAATAAATCCCTACTTTAACTCTCTTATAGCCAGATCCAAAAACACCTGTGTCTACACCAGTGCCACTCACCCTGAAGAAAGTTAGAGTTGCAGAGGAAAGAAATAGTAGATAAAATATCTTACTTTTGCAAATTTACAAAAACAAGACCATATGAACTCACTGTTTGTATTCTTCTCAGAGTCTTAGCAGGACACCAGGCCAGGGAGCTCTTGAAGCTTGGTTTTTATTAGTCCATAGTTAATCTGCCTGTGGGCCTGGTATGCAGCTACAATTGGATGTCTTAGAGCACCTGAAACTTCACCCAGTCTCCAGTAGGCCCTGGTTTTCTACCCACAGGCATCCTTCAGGACCCAGCCACTCACTCCCAGCACCTGGTGGCTCTCGGCTGAATCCCCGCCTGGGAATGGACCTCAGGGGAGAGCACCCCCACCTGCTATTCCTCTGTACTTAGCTGATAGATAAGCTGTTTCTTTTTCTTTTTTTTTTTTGCTATTAGGTTAAAAACCACTACATCAGAGAGCCCATTTAAAAACTTTCTAGACTAGTTATGTCTTATAATTATGAATCAATAGTTACAGGTTCTTTACCAGCGCCGTGACCTAAAATTCTTTATACGTTGCCCCATGCTTGCTGTCGTAGCTGCGATGACTATCACCCGCTTACCCTGAAAACGGGAGAAACGCACCTGCACTGCGCATCGCCGGGCTCCCAGGATGCAGCACCATGCTCAGCAGGCATCGGGCATTCAGTGAGTATTTGTTAGACAAACGGAGCCACAGGATCATCGCTGTCCTTTTAACTCGGGAACTATTTGCTTGGCTGGTCTGCCCTCAGATGAAAGGCTTTATTCACTGCTGTCCCATTCTAAGTTCAGGTAAAAAGCCACTCAAAATGTGTACAGCAGACCTAAGAAATCACAGGAAAAAACAAAGTGACCAGCATAAACAAAACAAAACAACCCTTCAATATCTAGAGTACAACTGACCAGAGCAAATACGCTCAGGCGTCACTTGTTGATGGGGGTAGGATCTGGGAAATGAGCTCTTAAGCAGTTTCGTCAGTGTGCAAAATGCACAGCGTCCGCTAACACAAGCCTGGGTGGCACAGCCGACCACACACCGAGGCCACAAGGGAAGCCTGTTGCTCTAAGCTACGAGCTTTATGACATGTCACCGCCCTGAATACTGTGGGCAGCACTAGCACAGGAAGCCTTTGTGAATGTAAACACGTCTCAGCAGAAGAGGGACAGTAAAATCCATTTTAAAAGATAAAAAATAATACACTTGTATAGGACAGTCACCACAAATGGAGCTCACAGGCCCCGAAGTTGCTCTGGGTGAGCCAGTGAGTGAGTGGGGACTGGTTCGAGGGCCTTGGACACGCTGTTCGCCACTGTGGACTGTGTGAACCCTGCCCCACAAGCCCCCCTGCTTCCTTGGACAGGGCTGGAAACAGAACACGGAGGCTGTCAGTGCTGCTCCATGGACGGGGCGAGAGCTGCACTGGTTGGAAATATCTAGAGAAACCGGCTGGGCGAGGCGTGGATCACCATGGCAGTGACTGATGGGAGGGAGGGAAAGGTGGCCCGAGGGTCAGCAGGAACCTGAATCAGGATGGAGAGATAAAGGAACACAGGGGTTACCATGGCAATGTGGTTTTGGCTACTGCGTTGTTGGAACAGTTTCAGATTAGGAAAGTTTGTGGTAGTCATTTAGAAAAGAGGGTGCTTAATGTGAAGTCAGGACTGAATATTCTGACTTTAAAAACTGGCTTTTGTCCCCATTGACCCTGTCTGGCACAAAGGGCTCTCTTGGCATTGAATTGATGAAAGAAATAAAATTTATCTGTACTTTACATCATTACAACCTGAAAATATTTTCAAAGTTCAGACACAGGCTGCTCTGCACTCCCACAGAAAGCTTTCACTAGCACGGCCATGGCCCTTAGTGCCTGTTAAAGTGGCTCCTGTGGACCTGTGTCCTTGTATAGGACTTTAGGTCCTCAACAAAGAACTTCCAGCGGTGCGCTCTGAGGACCTTGGAGCTGGGCCTGGGGCGTTTGTGGTACCCTCTGAATATGCGGTGAGGGGCAGGCTGCTGGGTGCTAAAACAGGCCAGTGGCTGGCGGACTGGGATGTAATCTGTGCACTCAGAATCGAGGTGCTGTGAGCGAGAAGGAACCTATTGCCAAGCCCCACAAATACTGCTCCTGTCAGGGAAAAAAATTCCTCTTGACTCATGAATCCTCCCATTTCTTACAGGGCATTCAGCTCCTTCATAATCTTTGGGACCACCTCCTACACGCAGTCTGTCATTGACAGACGTAGTTACGCAGCGCATGACCATAGAATGTGCCGCAGATACAAGCTGCATGTGTATTGTTCAATTCTTTGAGGTCATATTGACAAAATAAAGGGAACCAGGTAAAATTAATTTTATGAAAATATTTAATTTAATCCACAATATTCAAAATGTTATCATTTCTGTATAATCAATCTAAATATTATCAGATACTTTGCAGTCTGTTTTTTTAAAATGGTTTTTAAAACCAAAGGTGCATTTTACACTTGCAACACATCTCAATTTGAACAAGTAACATCTCAAGTGCTCAATAGCCACTTGCACCCAGGAGCTACCATAACAGACAACACAGATCTGTAATTTATTCCAACTGGTAATTCTAAGATATATTTACCCAAACCATTAGCATTATCTTCCTTTATATATGTGTTTTCTGTTCTTTGGTTATTTGTTTTAATATAATTCTAACTGTCAGCACCATCTGGGCCCCACGTTTGTATTTGGTTGCTCTGAGGTTCTCCTATGGGTATTAAAGAGAACTTTCCAGACAACTCGGTTACAAGGATGGGTCAAAGTTTTATTATAATCTTGCATGAGAGATGAAAAATAAGGCCTAAAGCGCCAATTCAAAAATTTACTCGTAGGTATTTTCTAGGTCAAAAGAAAGAAGAGGTAACCTTGTTGGATGATCTATAAAGACAGACAATCACTTTAGATCCTGAAAGAAAAGAAAATCTCCTTAAAGGTCATTAGATTCTTGACTGACAATTAGCTGACAGTCAAGTGGGTGGGTAAAGTTTCCAGAATAAAGCTTAATTCTGTTCAAGCTCAGCAGAAAATCATGTAGCATTTTGTTAGGTATACTAATTTCTCCCCAGAAGGAGGAGGGCATGAAGGACACCATTCAAAAAGATTATTTCACATCTTGAGGATGGGGCCCTTTCTCTTCTAGAAAAATTCTATCATGTCTGACTCCTGTAAGTTGATTCCATCTCAGATCAAGTTTGAGACAATTCTATTTTGCCAATAGGTTTATTGAAAAGTCTTACAGAGTAACACATGAAATGCGGGTGGGCAATAGTTTGGGCCACACGTCTTAGACACACGCTTAGGAGTTGGGACTTCACGTGTAGCTCATATCCAGAGAAGTCCAGCTGACTTCAAGGATAGATGCAGAGTGGAAATATTGAGATTACTACCCAAGTGTCAGCGTCCTGCATTTCCCAAGCCTTCAAGACTTTGGGTTTTTACTGAATGATGGAAATTGAATAAAAATGAATCCAATCTTCACATACAAATTGTGGACAACCTGTATTATTCACTAACTTCCCAATATTTTGGGACATCCTTATAAAAGCTAAAATTTTTTATAATCTCTCTTTATTTTAATATTCTGCTTTGATTCTTGTTATTTCTCTTACTTTGTTTCTGGTAGCTGTCCCCCTTTTTTTGTATCAAATGTTGATGAAAATATTTTTAAAAACACCTTTAGTATTTTTTTTTTTCAAAGCAGTGGTCTGACAAGGTCATTGTTTCAGGTAGAATTTAACGGATTTGGGGAGTTAATGCCAAGTAAGTAACAGCCAAATGCTGATCAACAAATAATTTCTAATAATTAGGTGTCAGATAGCCTCTAACAATCCAGCTCAAAGATTTATCTTTTGGATGCTTTACACTTCCAGAGTCCCTGCCTCTTATCTTGAACTTGGCCTTTTTACTCTATTACAAACACTTGCATCTCTTCATTTCTGAGAATTCTCACTCCTTTCTTCCTTGACTGCCTGCCTGTAAAAAGCCAGTTTTAATGCAAAGTAACCAAGTTTTCTTTATCACAAGCCCAGGTCATCTGGGTCTGAGACTGAAGACTTCCTTTCCACACCACGTGTTCCTCAATGAGTTTTGCTAAGCCACAGCTATATTCCCCCTGAGGAATGGTGCACTTGACTCTCAAACCATTTCTCCTGCCCACATTTCATCTCTTGCAAACTTTTCAACCGTCTCAGAAATAATTTGAGGAAATGTAATGTACAATACCAACTAAAATAGAGAGATAGATGCCTCCTCAAAGATAAAGGACGCCTGTGACTGCTGAAATCAACAGAGACTCCTGTCACACCTACAACCAAGGGTACGCAATGAAAAATAGATGGTGGAGGCCTCCGCTACAGGAGCCCAATGAGATCATTCTAAGTTGTCCCAATAAATGAAAATCATAATGTAAACATACTGCATTTGCCAAGAAATTCTCTGAATGCTTCCTAGTTAATGATAGGTTCTGGTCCACTTTCTCTAAAAGATATCTCAAAAATACACCTTCCACTTAAAAAACAACAACACACCTATACAATTAAATGATTCATTTGAGGGAGTTTACATCCAGAAGAGAGGGACAGTCTGTTTTCTGTGGATGAAGAATTTTTCCATGGCTAATTTGTACCCTGTGTGAGAAAATGCAATTTAGACTGACAGGTGCATCCGAGTGAGTGCAGTCATTCTGCTTCTGTGTTCACAGTGGGGAGGCAGTTGGTCAGGCCCAGTGAGCCCACCTTCCCTCTAAATGGAGAACCATTGAAACAAGTGCTCCTTGGGGCTGCCAGTCTGCTCAGGCACACGCTCAGTTCAAGTTCCTACCATTACCAGTTCAGCACCTTCTCTTGGCAGTTGAGCTCTCTGGGAGCTAAAAATAAATACCGTTTGAAAGGCCTTGTATATATTTTGGTTGCCAGTCTTCTTTGCTTTTAATTCTAAAATTAAAAAAGAAAACAAACAAGATCTTCTTTCAAACAATTCATCCAAAATATGTTTTTGTAAATTTAAGTTTGTCTAAAATGCCCCTATCTTCTTTGGTATTTTATTATCAGCTAAGAAAATGTAAACTATGAAAATGTTCCAAAAATGTTTTGCTTTAAGTTGAGATGTTTTGTTGGAGTTTATCAGACAAGAATAAGGAGTTTCCTGTATTGGAACAAAAGAGTGACATAAGGCAGGTAAATATCCCCAAAACTCTTGGCATTTCTGCTTTAAGATGGGAAGAAACTGGCTGCAGTGTTTTATGGGTTTTTTTGTTTGTTTGTTTTGTTTTTTAGGTTTTATAGCATTACAATTTGTTGGATTAACAAAAATCATTTAACAAGTTAGATTACCCCAAACATTTTATTAGTTGGGAAGGGGACAGAGAGTGGGGAAAAAATAACTCACATCTGATATACAAATATTTTACCCAGATACAGTAACAGGCACTTGACATACTTTATCATTTAATTCTCACAAAAACATCATGACGTAGGGGGTATGTGCCCACTTCACAGATAAGGTAAAAAAGATCTTAAACCTGAAATTCCATGGAAGTGGTATAGGAAGTTTAAGCTGCATCTTGCCAAGGTGGGGGATTATTGGGCTCCACTGGCATTAAATGGGACCTTCCAGGAGAGGAATAACAATTCAGAAGAAGAGTGAATGTGCTGACAATATTGATATGTCATTTTGTGTAGCCAAAGAGGGCAATCAGGCAAATATTTCATATGCGCTTGCTCAAAGCATGTCGTAAACTCTCCATTTGGCCCTGACTTCAGACGTAGGTTAGAAGCCACAGAGAAAAATAAAGCTTCATTATGTTCTAGTCACACTGCGTCATTGATTCCAGGTGTTACTAGATAGGAGAGGGCCTCATCTCCCCTGGTTGCTAGTGGGGGTGGATTTCTTGTGATATCCCAAGAAGAGGCATTTTCTGAGACTTGCATCGGAGGATGAAATAGGATAGAAAGCTTTATTTCTGTGGAATCACACCCCTGGGTTTCCAAAGTCCCATTTCCCTTTATCCCAACATAGAGGTGTAGCTGGGACTTTAGCAGAGCTAAATTCAGAGCCAGTGTCCAAAATTTCCATTCTATATTGGAGCAGTGTCCAGTCCCTCTTCAGGCTACCTTAGCTTGTTTTTCCCCTCTGCAGTACATCAGTCCATTGCATGTGGGGTTTACATGGCTGTGGGCCACATGGGCAAATGCAAGGAAGCCAAGAGAGGGAGCCACAAGTCACAAAAGCAGCAAGAGCCAACAGCAACATGAGAGAGAACTCCTTTGTTTAGGGGAGGATGTATTTCCAAATTTTTACACATTTGCAGTGGTCATGCCCTTTCTGGACAATGATCTCTGTTCTCAGGTGTGATTGACAGACAGGTACCTTCCCTGTGTCACTCCACCTTTACTGGGCTTTCGCCCATGTCTCCTTTGTTGGACCCCTTCCCCCAGTGTTCTGTGGAAAATGGGCTAGTGGTTCCCTGGAGAGTGTGAAATTGCAGCCTCCTGGTGAAGCTGCCCAAATGGCACACTTATAATGTCTGGTCTCCCTTTGCTCCTTTCCTATTATTAATAACTAGCGTATTGCAATGGTATCAGGGACAGTGTACCCACCTTCTCCACCAGCCGTCTTTGTTAGTCTTGGATGCAAAAGCCTTGGGCAGTTTTGAGATGATCGGTCAACTCTCAAAGAACCCAGGTTTTACCAGGAGCTTTCACTCGTTGTATAGGGAGGAGTGAGCCCCAAAGGCAGTTCTCAAAATGAACAGCTTCAGAAATGGTTTTGGCAATGACACCCCTGCTAGTAAGAATGTATAACCCCCCATATAGGGACAGTTACTGAAGGGATCACATTCATTTGCATGTAGATGCTAAAAATATCATGCATTCAAAAATGGTAGGAAGATAAATACAGATATTTCAGATTATATAAAATTATCTTACCATATACAGTGTGTTAGGCTGAAAATTTGAAATGTGTGTGTGTGTGTGTGTGTGTGTGTGTATGTGTGTATGTACCTAAGAGCCAAATGGATATAATTCCTATAATTTCAGCAATGGAGATATATTATGTCACATATCTTAATTTGACACTATAGCCCAAGGGAGGGAGGTGAATGGAAGCCACAACTCTGGGGAAAAATTATTTAAAAACTTCTGTTTAAAATAGAAAGTGAGATGCTCAATTAAAGTGCCAGAAGTTCAAGACGTTAATAGAGATCCAGCCTACTAAGAGCTTTCAATGTCAAAGTAATATTTTAATTATAAACCTAATGCAACTTTCGTCTGTTTAAAATTTGCTGCCAAGGACAAGCCGTGTATAATTTTGTCCCATTGAGACATACCTGCTCAGGAATCAGAGGCGTGTGCTCTAGCTCAATGAAAACTGCTGCCTAAAGACAGGATACAGTCTGGCTATTTGGTTTACGTTTTCAAATAACAATTTTACTAGGAATGTGCCCAGGCTGTTTTTTTATTTATTTACTTCCTTTATTTTAAAGGATTGCAAATATGTATTCAATATCCATAAAGAAAAAACAAGCCAGGTGACAAAAACATGGAATTAATGAAAGTGAAGATTTGGATGCTGTAAAACAATCAGTCACTACCATATTATTTGTTTTCTGTGCCTGGATTTAATACTTTATGTTCAAGTGAATAAATTGACTTTTTAAAACTTAACTTTATTGAGGCAAAATTTACATGAAATTAAATGTACTCATTTTAAGTTTTCCTTATGTTTTGACAGATGTATATAACTGTGCAACCATTGCCATAACACACCATATACACACATATTTAATTACACATGCTACACGCACACATATAGACATTATATATAGGTCATTATTTACATATACATATATACATTACATATTGCTTATATATGATTGTTTAAACATATAACATATAAAACGTGTGTATACGCCACATATACGATTCGCTTACATTATGCATTTAGTTATACAATGTGCAGTGGAAGACTACTTTCCAAGTGACCGAGTGAAACACATTCACCTGGAAGCCAGGAAGCCTGAGTGCTGGTGTCTGAGGGAGCTGATAAACAGGCCCACCCTCTATAACCAGTCCCTGCCCCTGGAGAAATGAGGTGAAAGACTAGGTGGCAGAGATATCCCCTGCCAGTTGGCAAGAGTATATGCATCCCTTCCCAACTAGCCTGAAATCAGCCTGGGCGGGGTCATTTATGCCACAGGGCCCTGCAGATGCTGCAGATATGGGCTTTTTTTTGTCTATTAATTTCCCTTGGAGGACGAGTTGTTGAACATTTACCAGAACATCCTTATTTAAAAACCCAAATATTACTGCTGTTACTGACGGAGACAGTGTTAGTAAAAGGTGCTTCATAAGCCTTAACTTTGGGCCCAGACTCCGCGCCCCATCCAGGGTGGCTGGGCCCCGGTGAGCTCGCTGCACAGCCCAGAGCTAGAGCTGTTGCAGCTCCCGCTGCACACGGGAGCTCTGCTCCGAGGGAAGAGATGGGAGAGGCCTGCCATCTGCAAGTCCCCGGCTCTCGCTTCCACATGCACCAGACAGGTACACAATCCATCTTCCAAGGGAGGAAGGTAACGGGGGTCAAACAGGCGCCCGGGCTCTTCTGCAGATGGAGCCCCTCCGCCTGGCAGGAACTATCTGTCACAGAGGGAAGGACCCTCCCAGCCCTCCAGTGCGCCCAGTGCTGGACCTGGGCCAGTTCTGTTTCTCAACAGTTCTTGGGGCCCCCATCAATGCTTCATAACAGCAGCTTCCACTTCTTTAAAAAAATTTTTAAAAATGCCTCAGATCATTGCAAAGGGCCCCCCGAGTGCCACATGTGTATTATTTTCAATTCTAGGTTTCTGAATCTGCAGTCGGCTGTAACAAAGCTCGAAGTCTACTTGGGTGCAGGTGTAAATCCTGAAGAAGGGACCCCTCCCGCCCTGCAGCCCACCTGTCAGCGGGTCTCCCCTGAAAGCTTTCAGCAGGGGACGAGTGGAGAGCGCGGCCCGCCTCCCTCGGTGGGACTGGAGGCAGGATGCGGTGCGCTGTGTAGGAATAAGGGGCCTGTGCTGGAGGAAAGCTCCGTCTTCCCCGAGTGCATGGCCGGAGACATTGCCTCTCCAAGAGGGAATCCCAGGCGCAGGCCCCTGATGATTTGAGACCATCCAGCAACTGCTAAGGAGGTCAGAGGCCCTCGGGGTGGTCACTGCTGCGGGTCTCCTGTGAGCCTCTGTTTCACAGTCCTCGCCGCTCTCTGGTGGAGCCTGTTTCTCTTCAACCTGTGGGGTCCTTGCAGGCAGGGCTTGTGTCTTTCTTTCATACCCCTGATGCCCAGCTGAGTGCTTGGCATGGCAAGAATCTGCAGCATGGATTAGATGACCCGGGGCTGAGGGGCCACATGGTGAGTAAGGACTGCTCCGAAGTACTTCTTACCATGTGGCCTAAAATACGTACATGCACCAGGACTCAGGCACCAAGTGTCCCCATCTAGAGATCTAGGCATTTCGGGAGAAAATCTAAGAACATGAACCCAAACAAAAAAGGCCACCAGTGTGTGTTTTAACTAAAGGTAACCCTCTGACCCCAGCTCACTTCCCTCTTCTACTAGAGCATCTTGGATCCTATTAATGGAACCACCTCCACATCTTGGGTCCTATTAATGGAACCACCTCCACATCTTGGGTCCTATTAATGGAACCACCTCCACATCTTGGGTCCTATTAATGGAACCACCTCCACATCTTGGATCCTATTAATGGAACCACCTCCACATCTTGGGTCCTATTAATGGAACCACCTCCAACATCAGGAGAAAAATCAGGATTCAAATGAGCACCATCGCAGTGACTGACGTGAAAATTGTCCCGTTTGATCTCCTGAAGTGCAGGAGGCCCCTGGGCAGGAGGCGGGGCCTTTCTGCCTGGCAAGAGCTGCTCACGTTTGTATAACTGCCATCAAGTGAGAGCAACCAGAGGCAACATATTGATCTGCAAAGCCAAATTTTAATTATCAGAAGAAAGCCAAATTGGAAGAGAAAGCAATTTACGTAACTAGAAGCAGCGTTCGGTCACAAAGCAATTCGTTTATGAGATGACTCAGTAAATGTCTGTAGATCTTCTTTTGTCAGGGCTGTTGGAATCAGAGGGGGGGACTATGAAGGTGGCCATTTGGAGGGGGCTGGTCAAGGTGAGCTGACCACCTGTTCACTCACTGGTGCTGATGAAGTTAGGCTCCCACCCTCCCCAGAGACTGGGGAACAGGAACCATCTTTCTTAATAATTACATTTCAAAGGGATGGCTCCTGCCTGCATTCTAGGAATACAAGGTGTATGGGGCGCCTGCTCTGGCGTAAGCGGCAACTGTTTCTTTCATACAGAAGCACGTGGAAGAGAGACTGGGTTTCAGCGATGCTCCAGATTACTAACCACAAATATGATCGTGTGAGACTCCCTGCCGCAGAGGCGCTCTGGCCTACAGCTGCGCTTCTTGTGCAGCCAGGCCTGCTCCTAGAGAGATTAGCACAGATGCTGTGTTTCTGTTCAGGACACTGTTAACTTAAAATTAAAAAAAATTAAAAAACACAGGTCGTGGTGCCCTCCAGAAGCCCCCGACTTTGTACATGGCTTCATTTTCCTCCCTGGGGGGTTTTCTCTTTTATCATCAAGGGGAAGGGATGTGGGCTTTGGATCCACATTTAGCTCAGATAGTCAAGGGTGGGCCTGACCGTGATGGAGGAAACATAACAAACTCTGGGCTACGTATCAAAATCGTTATTACCCGCTGGGTGGGGAGGAGGTGTGGTGGCTTTATCACCTGCTCCAGGTTTCCTGTGACTCTACAGGAGGAAGCCGTCTATGGAACTGACTGTCAAGTCCTGTTTATTCTTTGGTCCCTCTGGACCAGAATGCTACTTCTAACTGGGAGAGCTCAGGGTTTGATTTACTATGTATTGAGGTCACCAGAATCCATAACCCAGATTCATTGAATAGATAAATAAATATTTACTGAGTATCTCCTGTACTCCAAACACTGTCCCGGGTGTGGTTGAAGCCACGTATTTTATTACTATATTTCTTTTTTTATTAAATTTATTGGGGTGACATTGATTAAAAGGATCATATAGGTTTCAGGTGTAGATTTCTATGATACAGCATCTGTATATTGCACTGTGTGTCCACCACCATAGTCAAATCATCCCTATGTTAGGCCCCCTTCACTCCCCCTCACCCCCTTAATACAATATTTCTTACAGTCGAGAAATAACCAATCTTATTGAAGGGATATGATATACAAATAGAAAACTGCAATTGGATTTGACATTTGATCCGTGTCCAAGAAAGATAGATGACACATTCTCTGGAAATTCAGAAGAGGTTTTGGTCACAGATTTTGGTCACTGGTGGTAGGGGCTGGTTGGCAATCATCTTCTATCAAAGGAAGAATAATTTAGTTGAAAACTGAGCACTGACCCACATTCTAATGGAATCTACGGTGCCACATATAATTTATTTGTAACTGGAGTTTAAAAACAAAATCATACAAAGAGCCATTTAAGGTGAAAGAAACTGTAAAAAAAGAATAAAAATTAGGTAAAAAATCAATGAAATTGAAAACAGGAAAACAATAGAGAAAATTAGCATAATCAAAATCTGTTTCTTTCTAAAGATCAGTAAAATTTATAAAACTTTAGCAAGCCTAGCCAAGATAAAACAAGAGAGAAGGAAAATACTGGTTACCAGTATCAGAAGTGAAAGAGAAGATCATTGCTGTTGGTCTCATGGACATTAAAATAATACAAACAGGATATTCTAAACAATTCTATGCCTACAAACATGAAAACATATGAAATGAATAGATTCCTTGGAAGACACAAACTACCAAAATCCACAAAAGGAGATAGAGATCATCTGAATTAGCCTAAATATTTTAATGAAATTAATAATTAGAAATAATTAATAACCTTCAGCAAAAAGAATCAGGCCCTGATTTTTCATTAGTAAATGTTACTAAATATTTCAGGATGAAAATCTACCAATTTTCTATACCATTTTCAAGAAAATTGAATCAGTAAGAACATTTCCTTACTCTTTTTATGAGACCAGTATTACATTAATATCAAAACCAAATAAGAAATTACACAAAAGAAAAAGTACAGACCAACATCTCTCATAAACATAGATGCAAAAATTGTCCCAAAATATTAGCAACTAGAATTCAAGAGTGTATAAAAGTTATTATACACTGTGACCTAGTGAGCTATATTGCAGATATGTGAGGTCGTTTCAACATTTGAAAATCAGTTAATGTGATTAATTGCATCAATAGGCTAAAAGAGAAATGTCAGATGATCATATCCATTGATGCATCAAAAACACTGACAGAATTCACGGTGGGCGGAAAAAACCTCTCAGAACACTAAACCCAGGGGCAAACCTCCTCCCCTTGATGAAGAGCATCTACAAAAAGTTTACAGCTAACATCTTGTTGGATGGTGAGAAACTATGTGCTTCCCAAGACTGGAAACAAGGCAAGAAGGTCTCCCACTCAGTGTTGTTGTGGAAGTCCTAGCTAATGCAACACGGTAATAAAATAAGATAAAATATACGGATTTAAAAGAAATAAGCAGGAAAAAAAGTATTCATAGATTACATAATTATCTATGTAAGGAATTCAAAAAAAAAAGACAAAAACACTCTTGAAACTTATTGGTGGGTCTAGCAAGATTGCACAGTACAAGGTTAATATACTCAATTCAGTTGATTGCCTGTAACCAGGAAAGAATGATTCTGAGATTAACTTAAATTTGATTTTAAAAGATACCACCAATTACCAATGCCTAAATCTGAAACAATTTGAACAACAAAATAAAGTAATATTGAATTAATACCCAAAGTATAAAATCAGTGTCTGTGAGTCCACACTAATAGTAACAGGTGGCTGAATAAATAGGCGGGGGGAAGAGACAAATCTCCCAGGCAGCAGAATTCCAAGTAACTTACGGGGACATTCCACCCTTAGGAGGTGACGCCCAAGTCCCCACTCCTTAAGTGGGAGCTGCTCATGGTTGGAAGGGGGGAGACGTAACTTTACAGTGGAGGGGCTGACAGATACCGCCTCAGCCAGGAGATCCACGTCAACATCGACAGTGATAAATCCTGCTGAAGCCTGGGAAAGGGCCAGGGCCGAGAGGAGCTAAAACACTACATGCAATGTGGCGTCCTGGGCCAGAAAATTACACCAGGTACGCAGTAAATACATACAAATAACTTATAAACTTTAGTTAATAATAATATATTGATATTAGTTTATTAATTGTAATAAACTTCCATAGTAATGTTAGATGTTAATAATAGGATAAAGTATATAGGGGGGTATGTAGGAACCCTTCGTTTTATCTTCCCAATTTTTTTGTACATTTAAAACTTGTCTAAATATAAGGTAAAAAGTTATCAGTTGGTTCCGAGACATAATCGAGGCTGAATGCTGGGAATTACTCTCTGAAGGGGCCCTGCGTTTGGCAGTAAAAACATTCAACTTTCCTTTCCTGTACCATAGAAGACTGATGACTTTGGCAAAGTCATTGAATGTTTTCAAACATCACTTGCCTCATCTCAGGGATAATCCCTCTGTATTTCCCCCCGTGCGTCCCAGGGCTGTTGTGAGGATTAACTTGGACAAGGCGCAGGAAGGCAGACGTGGTCACCTGGAGACAGGGGAATGGCAGAGAAACGAAGCACTGGGGACGTGAAGAGAGAGGCACAGCGAACCTCAGCGATAGCCGTAAACGAAGCAGAGAGACACCTACTTCTCAAAACCCCCAAACAAACAAAAACAAAAGAAAGTTTCAACTATTGGTTATGTTTAGAAATAACTGAACTGCCATGCGAGCGAGCTTTGCTCACTTAACATCTGCTCTGGGCTAGTTTTATGACTTTCAGCAAAATAACTTAGCTTCTTTCGCTTTGCTTTTCTCATCTGTGAACTAGATATGAAAATGTTTTCTCTGTAAGTCTGTGGTCAAAGAGGCAATCACATAGTGTTGAGCAGCAAGGGGATTTTATTATCTTCCCCTGATAGTATACTCTGCTTCCATTCTTCTTATAAAATCCTTAACCAGCCCAGTTCCCTTGATCCCTCACAAATCATGCTCACTCCCTCCAGGTATCCCCCTATCCTTCAGCTAGTTGAGTTTTGGGTATCACCGAAGGCTTTGCCAACAAATAGTCTTGGAACCATAAACTTCAACAAAACTCTCTCTTTACTCCATTCAATAGAACTATTTGCTTATTTTTTTTAAAATGAGTCATTAAATTGAAAACAACTTAAAATAAGTTGACCTCACAACATATTGTCTATTGTGAAATCACAAGCCAGGGATATTCTTCTATTCGTCCAGGGAATGAAGTTCAACGTATTCTTCCAGGTTAAGCTTAAATATTATCTTGTTCAGAAAACATTTTTTAACCTATTTAACATATTAAGATTACTTTATTGAGCACCTGTCGCAACCACACTTAATTTTCTAAAACATTGCCCTATACGGCCTTTCTACTTGAAGGGATCTCTCTTAGACTTTGGGTTCCCCAAGAACTCACAATGATAGCAAACAGCCCTTCACTTATTTGTTTGTTTTTATGTATCCAGTGTCGTTCAGAGTGCTTGATACTTAAAAGCCTCTCAACATACACCAAAGAGATAGATGGAGACAGAAAGGGGGGAAGGGAGAGAGGAAGAGAAAGTTGAATGCAAGGAAAGAGTTGCCCTGGAGATGACCCGTCTTCTTCTCAGACGTGACATTGTGGCACCAAGCACTAGCCAAGAGAGCTGTCTTGGTCCTCAGTTAGGCCGAGGCCTGGGAAAGGCTGACGTTCTGAATATGAGGTTGGAATAGAGGGCTTGATGTGCAAGGCAACAATCGGGAAACAAGTCAAATAAGCAGGGTCCATCAAAACGACTGGACAAGCAAAACTGTCATAGAAAGAAAAGTACTTAAAGCCATGCTGACGGCTGGGGAAGCCAGAGGAGAGTGAATATTCTGAAGAGATCATGGAGCAGGGCCCATGACAGCCCTGAGCTCTTCTGCACAATCCTGCGGGGATGTTTCCTGTGTCTCTGGAAACCTGGATCAGGTGCCTTAAATTTAGTGACATCAGTTGGAAAACAGCAGGGACACTGACAAGAGAAAACGCCAAGAGCTGAATGAGCAGGCGATGACTGGAGTAGTGGGAAAGGGGATCATGGGACCCCCACGGGAAGGTAGCATAATCCCACATATCTATGCCATAGCCACAGGGTTATGGTGAACTTAACCTTCAGACAGCTGACAAGAAAATTTGAAGGTGACAGATGTTTTATACTGTGAGAAACAGTGCCTAAGGCCTATGCAGCCTGTTTAAAAAGCTGAGCTATTGCCCTTCTCATCACTTCTGGAAAGTTCTCCGAGCTGGATTGGCACCTCCCAGGAGATTCTAAAATCCAATCAGCATTCTAAACCAAAGTGGGAGGGTGAAAGGAGTGTCCAGAATCCCAAAGTCCCAGAACCCCTGTGGGGAATGTTGGGTTCTAAACACTCTTAATGCACAGGGGAGGGTTGGTGCGGGGCCCGGGTGGCCCTGCCGCTGCTGGTGAAGCCCCTCCATTCCCTGATTGCATCTCACCGTGGAAGGGAGAGGCTGGCAGACGGAAGCTCAGCTTTGTGCCCTTTGTGGTTGGGAGACAAAGTGTTTCTTCACAAAGCTGTTTTTGAACTTGCCATGAAAAGCAGAGAAAACAGGCATGGTCTTGGACCAGAAGATTTACCATCTGAACATATCCATTCTGCTAATTAAAGACTCATCACCGAAGTCTGTGGAGAGTGTACTTGGCAAGGCCATTGAAATATGCAAATCATGACTCATCCATAGTTAAAACGGGCGGCCCATCCCAGCATCAGCAAAGGGCCAATCGAAAAAGACAGATCTAAACTTTTCTGTCCTTTATTTTCTCTCCCCAAGAAATGAATAAAGAGTTTTGAGACATAATCCATCATTCTCATACAGACGTCTGCAATGCAAGTCTTGGCTTTTCTGCAGGTGTTTAAAAAAAAAAAGTATTTTATCTTTTTTTTCCAGCTTAATGAACACCTGTTCCCTGAGTCCTGAGTCCATAAGTTACAAGATTTAGTCCCATTTTGTTCCAAATTTTAGACTTTACATTCAAACCAGAGGAGAGAAATGGACAAATAAAACCCTTGGGCTCAAGGTGTAGAAAGATTATCAGTTACTATCCGCTGTCTCAAGTGAATTTCCAAGCACCATTTTTACCATTGTGAAAAAATATACTTATTGCAAGACAACTTTGAAATGAAGTATTTTCACGATGCCTTAAATATTATGGTTATTTCTGTTCTCTAGTAATAGTCTTACCTTCCAAAGAAATCTTTTGGTGCCAGAAGAATGCACAAGCAATATAAAACTAAGTGGAAAAATACCAATTATTTATTTCCACTGTGCTCAGCTTAAATACAAAAAAAAAAATGTTGCAGAATAAGAGCAGCACGTGTAACTCTCTTGTTGTTTTACCTGCTGCTGTGAAATCCTACTTGCATAATTTAGAACACATGACCCATAATTGACAGTGAGGTATAAAACAAGCTGATAACCAGGGAAGTCACTGGCAGTAACAGGGAACATAGAAATCTCTCTCTCAAGCCTGATAAGACACTTTACTTAGTATTAAGAGATGTATAGAGATAACACCAAGAGTTTGGAAAGAAGCAAGCTTCAAATCATAAAGAAGTAGGTGGTAGGTGATCTAATAAAGAGTGCAGACTCATGAAAGAGAGAGGGAAGAAAGTGAATATTTTAAGCAAATAGTGAAAATTATTTTTCTGAACATACTTGTGTCCTCTCATCTTAAAAAATAATTTGGGAAATACTTATTGGCTGTGATAGTAGCAGCACTAAGCAGCATAAAGCAAGTGACATTTATTGTAAGAATAGTTATAGAACACCTATTATGTGTCAAGATCTCTCTAGACCCTGATCATGAAATGGTGAGAAGTTAAATGAAAATACAAGCCAATTAGGGAGCATGTGAAAGTACAGTCAGCCGAAATCCTCTAGGCACTTCTGATTACTACTTCTTCCCAAGTCCCTTCCGCCCCTTAAAAAAAATTCTATAGTACTTTTCAGTGAATTGAAAACAGATATGCAAACACTTGTCCACAAAGGCTCACAGTAGCTTTATTCAAAATATTCAAAAGGTAGAACCAACTCTAATGTCCATTGACAAATAAATGGACAAACCAAGTGTATATCTACACAATGGAATATTATTCATCCCTAATAAGGAACACAGCACTGACACATGCTACAACGTGGAGACTTAGACAACACTGTAAGTGAAAGAAGCCAGGAGCAGAAGGCCACGGATTGTATCATCTCTCTTATAGGAAGAGTCCAGAAGAGGAAAATCCCTAGAAATGGAAATCATATTGGTGGGAGCCAGAGGTTTGAGGTGGAATGAGGACTGGAGGGTGACCACTGAGTGGATAGGTAGGTTTTTGTGGAGTAAAGAAAACATTCTGCAAACTGATAGAGGTGGTGGTGACACAACACTCTGAATACACTCAATGTTGCTGAATTGTACCCTTTAGAACGTTAGTGTTGTGAGAATTTTACCTCAATAAGACGCCTATTAAAAATAATGATGCCATCCTAACATCTGGATGAGCTGAGAATACAAGTGGCTTTGCTCTCTAAAATAGATCATTGCACCGTTGATTTGATCGGGGCAACTGTCAAGACGGCAGAAATCTCAGAAATAGCCAAGTCTGGCTGGGGAGCCATGTCTAGACAGAGTCCCAGCCTGGGGTTTCTTTAGTTCAAAAATCATTACCATGGAGGTTGTTTTAGGATTTTGGACCTGTCCCTCGGTTGGCTGAATCTGCATGGTGAGGTGAATTTGTATGGGAGCCAGGAGACAGCATTTCAATTCTAATTTGTTTGAAGTCGTCAGCTCGACTCAAAGCTTGGAAGCAAAGTAATCATTTCCAAGAGAGAAATCAGTTATAACGCAATTCAGGAGACCTCCAAATCCCCAGTTTGATGTAAATTAATAAACTACTCATCCTACACACTAAATAAATATGCATGAGAGATAAACAATCTTTAATTGGACATTAAAAAGTCACCTCTAAGCCTGTCTTTATCCACATAATTGAGATCATCAATTGTTATCTTTTCTAAATGTATAAACTCATAATGTTTGTAAAGTGGAGATAGTCACTCCCTTACAGGGACTGGAGGTATATTTAAAATGACTAAGATCTTAGAAAGGACATACTTTATTAAATCCATAAAAGGATACTTAAACTCTGGGTTTTCTCAGAGATAACAAGCAACAGACGGGAGAAACCACAACTTAGAAAAGGAAAAAAAAAATCTCGGCCTCACCCTGTTGATTGTTACATCTTATTTACGTTAGCTTTACCGTAATTAGCTAAAATTGTTTCTAAAAGTTATTTTTCCTGGCACCTAGGATAAAAATTGGAACATTCTCCTTAATCTCCTCTTTTTGGAGTCCCCTCCCCTTTCCATCATATTAACCATTCTGAGGTCTGGGTTTCTAAATTTTTTCTGAATGAATCTGTCATTCACTTTTATCTTTTTAATTCCACATGATAGTTGTATTAGTGAGGATTCTCCAGAGAAGCAGAATCAATAAGAAATTACATGTGGGCTATACATAGATTCACACATGTGTGCATATCTGAGGAAATTTAATAAACAAGGAGGTTTGTTACAGGAGCTGGCTCCCCTGATTATGGAGCTCAGGAAGCCTGGGCATCTGCTGTCTGTAGGCTGGAGAACCAGGAGGGCTGGTGGTGGAATTAAGTCTAAGTCCGAAGGCTCAGGGGCCGGGCCAGCTGATGTCTGAGAGGTCGCAGGTGGCCCACCTCAGATGGAGAGATCACCTGCCCTTCCTCCGCCTTTTTGCTCCATTTGGACTTGCAGTGGGTTGGCTGATGCCACTATGGTGGTGAGGGCATCAGGCTTCCCTTCGCCCACCGATGCAAGTGCCAGTGCCTTCCTGGAAGGCCCTCATGGACACAGCCAGGAATAATGCCCCCCAGCTACCTAGGTGTCGCTTAGCCTCGTCAGGTTCACACATAGAATTAACCACCGGATAGGTAAGCCATCGTTATTGGGAAATTTAAAAGGCAGAGCTAACATGTTATGATTCATGTACATCCCACCATGTGCTGCTATATTTTATAACCTGCTGACTCATTTTGTCTGTGAGCCAGTGGTATGCGCTTCCTTCACAGGGATTTTGTACACATTATAATGATGAAGTTCTCAGGAAATGGCACATTTAATTAATCCTAGTGCAATTCTACCAAAACAACACCAACAAAAACCAAAAAACCCCCAACCAAACAAAAACGAGCTTGGTTCCTAGAGTGATACTGAATGTTGAATCCGTCATCTGTCTCTGTGTTACAAATTACCCCCAAACTCAGCCACTGAGAGCAACAAGTATTTGTTATTTAGCACAATCTATGAATCAGAAATTGGAGGGTGACTTAGCTGGGTGCTTCTGGCTCAGGATCTCTCATGAGCCTGCGCTCATCCCAAGCCGTCTATCCGGGCCAAGGAGATACATCTGACTGGAGGAGGTTCTGCTTCTGTGGCTGGTGGCAGGCCTGGGAGGTCCTTCCAGGTCCCTCAGCTGGTAGAAGCCTCAGAGGATCTTCAGAATGGACTCCTGTGGGCCTCTCGACAGGGCTTTCTTATAACAGGGCACCTGGCTTTCCCCAGAGCAAGGGATCTGAGAGAGGGGCACCCAAAATAGAAGCCTCCGTCTTTCACAATCTAATCTTTGAGGCGGGACTCATCACCTACGCCAGGCCCTGTACACAAAGTGAGGCACGAAGTCCACCCCAAGCTCAAGTGAAGGGGCTGTTTCCAAGTGTGCCTATCAGGAGCCAGGCCCCACGGGGACTCCTACCACAAATAGCACATGCATGCTCTCTGTTCTCATAGCTCATAGTGAGGTAAGCCTGGGCTTTGGATCATGATGAGGCCACTAATTAGCTTCTGAAAACTGGGGTCATTTTTAAAAAATTCATAGACCTATGTGGTTTTCTTTTTTAATTATTTGTTTGTTTGCTTTTTGTTATAAAATAGTACAACCCTACAAATCCCACAAGGGTGTTGGGGAAATCAAACGATGATCTTCAACCCTGATGCCGTGCAGTATGGCAGAGGGCTGTCATAGGCAAACACCAAAAAAACAACAGAGAGGCATCTGCTTGTTGAAACTCCTCACAGGCTCCTGGTGTGTGCACGTCAGAATTCTCAGGCGGAGGGGGCAGAAAGCTGCCCTGGCCGTGGGCACTGGCTGCTGAATGACGGATGCCTTAAGAGGCTCCATTCCTTCTCATCTCCTCGATTTCATCTCAGAGGCCTCCTTCAACCCCCATTTCAGTTAGCTGCCGAGGCGTTTGGGATTGGCCACTGATTGGTGGAAAGATGTACCATTCACATGCACCTGCTCATATAGCCCCATATTTTAAGGCAAGTGAATCAGAGACATCGATGCTCCTGGATTCTCTGTGCATGAATCATCTTTCAAGATTTGGAAACACAACTGAACTTGTACTATAGCATGCCTTTCTTAAACTCAGAGCGTGTATCACCATCCGATTCTATTAAAGGGAATGTTTACAGATTCGACATCTGCAAAGACGCGCCTTCCTCTACGTGAGGATGTGCTGGGGGAATGTGTGGGGAAACCTAGTTTTTATGCAGTGGAGTCTATTTAACGGTAGGTGTCATTTTCGGTGAAGAATATCTCTGCCTCTGACTTTTCCCTCTCGATGACATCACCGTGCTTGGAATTCTCTATCCCTATAGTCCCGCTTCCATTTGGTTTGATGAACCGACTTCCAGACAGCAGCCTTGCACTTTACCGAGATGCTGCTTCCAGGAGCCATCCTTGTCCACGGAGGTCAAGGACTGCCACCAGGTGCCCCAGCCCATGCCCTGCTCTGCCTTTTGTGAAAACACCCTGCCAGGTGCACGGAGCCTGTCATCCTGATTTACTGGACTAAAAATCTCTGGGGCTGATTGCTGGTGAGCCTGCCGACGAGGCCTGGGCTAGGGAGATTTTTCTGCTCTTACTGTCATATTGATCCAACTGTACCCACAGGCAAGAGCAGCCTAAAGAATCTCGGGTTCTGTTCTGTTGTTTGCGTGTCTCTCTCCCCTGAAGCCAGGTGTTCCTTCTTCAGGGTTTGGGCTAATCCCCTCTAGACCCACCATGCTGGGCGCTTAAGAAGGGCTCAGTAAACGTCTTATTGAATGTGCATATGTATTGACTAAAACAGCAGACGGATAACAGGACTACCCTGAGTGTTATGAACTCAGGGAGACCATGATAGGGGTCACACGTAAGGTGCATAAAAAGTCTATGTGGACCACACAGAAAATTATGAGCCCTCACCCACCTACCAGGCAGTGTTTTGTAAAGATCAATAAAAAAATAAGTGGGAATGAGAGATTTTAAAACTTATAAATCAGTTGCATTGCTGTTTGAACATCAACAATTCCTGGAGTTTCTCAGCTAGAATTTCCCAGTGTATGCAAAAGCATTCTGACAAAAGCAGGGCCAGAATAACAACTGATAGGGAGCCATCAATGTAGTTCAAAAGTTACATTGATTTTATTATTTAATCGTTTCCCGTTAATCCACACACTTGTTTGTATGAATGTTGTATTGTTTGTAAACTCTCCTGTTAGAGTGCTTGACAAAGAGGATGCACCCAACACAGCCTGGGTCTTCAGGAAACATTGACATTATGGGGAGAAAGGGTCACCAATTTACCTCTAATGCAGAAACAACTGCTACCACTCTTAATAATAATGATAATAACAATAATGGTAATAATAATACAAAGATGAAGGAGAGGAAGGGAAGGAGAGGCAGGGACAAAATTAGGAGCAGTGAGCAATTACTTGCACGTGTTGACAGATTTATATGGATAAACTCCCAGTACCTTATACGATTTATGTCTCTGATTTACACAGGCGGAAAGCAAGTTGAGTTACCAGGTTAACGAGTTGAAGTAACTTGACCAAGGTCAGGGATGGAGTCAGAATACAAGGATTTGATGCCAGCTGTGTGAATCTCAGAGCCGGGACGTATGTTCTGCTCACTTTACAGATGGCTCTTAATTTCATTGTGCGACCGAGAAACGGAAGCTCTGAAAAATTCCCCAAGTTCAAAAGAGCTGGAAAGTCGGAGAGATAGCTACAGACATGGTTCCTGGGGACGCTGGAGACCAAGGCCCTTCCCCATAGTGACACCTACTCTCCTGCCAGGGCCACTTTCTTTATTTTGCCAATGGTCACAGGTCCCGTGCTGACTACCCCTTTCAATCCTGTGGCCTTTATAGTTTAAATGATCACATCTCAAAAAAGGAGCTCCCTCTGGAGCAGTAGGAAAAGTGTAGGTGTTGAAAAAAAAGTGCTTTAAATTTTGTCTAAATCGTTTAGTGGTTTTGTGACATGAACAAGTTAGTTCTGTTTTCGGTGCTTCCACTTCCTCGGTTCATTCTTCAACCATATCTTTCTGGTACCAATTCTGTACCAGGATCTTCTCATCTCCAGAGAGCTGGGGGTAGACAAAGCTGGGCCTGACCTGCAGAGAACAGATGTTCTCATGCGGCACATAAATAATAAAAATGCATTAAACTGTAGGAAATGGATACAGTAAAGCAGGGAAGGGGGATGAGTGAGGGGATGGGACTTGGAAATAAGGTGGCCATAAAGACATGTAACAGAAATGCTATGATTTTATATTGTGTTGAAATGGAGTGTCAGTAAGCCATGGAGTGTGCATCTGCCTCTCTTTCCAGGCTTGGAACCCACCCTGTAGAGTAGCCAGCTAAGATTTTTCTGGAAAGATGACAGAGTCTTGAATGAACAGAGACTGTGAATCATGTGATTATATGAGGGAGGGGGGAGGGGGGAGCAAACCAGGCAGAATAAACAGTAAATATGCAAATGCTGGAGATTTTGCAAATGTCCCATTACTAGGTAGTGGGGAGGCTGTGGGGTGGTAGGCAGACTGGACTGTGAGGCCCAGTAAGTGGTCATAGTTAGAACTTGGCCTTTTCTCAGTGCCTTATGGGAAATCACCTAAGTATTTTGAATGGGGACATGACATGCTCTTATTTTCTTTTTTAAATGTGACATTTTACATGGAGATGGTTGAGATTTAATTTCTGGGCTGCCTGCAACCCTCACTGGAGATAAACTATAAAAAAATGCACCAGACCCCATTCCTGGCACAAAACAGATACCACAAATGTTAGTTCCTGCCCCCTCCTTCCCTTATTGAGCACCTAGGCTGAGATCTCTGCAGCTTTCTCAGAAGGGTGGTTCTCAGTGGGCTGTTTCCTTGGAAAGTGATCCACTCATTTATGTTCCTTGGCCGCCAGCTGGGCCTGGGCCTCAGGGAGTGGTCTTTAAATTCCTTCTCTGGGGAGGCTGGCAAACACAGGGCCAGAATAAGACCTGAAGTTGGAGGGCGATTTGATTCAAGTGGGAAACAGATAATGAGGAGATTAACCCAGGTCAAGGGAAGTAAAAGTGAGGGAGAAAAAGAGGCAGGAAGTGGATGCCTATTGACATAACAAGTGACCCAAGGCCACCTTTCCTGCTGCAGATGGCACAGGTCACTGCAGGGGACTCTGCAGCAAGCAGGAGGATTTCCTGGAATTTCAAATCCCCCAGGAGGAGGCAGGAGGGGTTCCAGTGCTGAGCTCAGAGAGGCCAGTTCGGCCTGCAAACAGCTGATGAATGGCAAAATCCGCTTCAGGGCTGATAAAGCTCCCTCAAGGGAGCTGACGGCTGGCTTACACAATTGCTTCCAAAGGGAAACTCTAGCTCTGTTGATTGCAAACTGGATCAAGCCGAACTCCACAAGCAGACTGCATTTTCAAAAGTAATTGTGCTCAGGTAAGGACATTGCTTAGATCAGGCCTTGCAAATTCAATTATCCTTTCATTTATTCTTTGAGAACCTTCCATGTGCCAAGGACTCCTTTAGGTGCTGGGAACAGACGATTGATTAAAATCTCTGCTCTCTTAGAACAGAATTTATTATATACTTTGGGGGAGACAGGACAGACAATAAACAGAGAACATGCTGAATATAAAGCATGTCAGGTGGTAATAGATGCAGGAAACATATGAAGGGAGTTAAGAGGATGAGAGGGTGCCGGTGTGAGGGGTAAGTGGGGAGGAGATGGCGAAAGTACTGTCTGGAGGTGAATGGAGCCAGGCAGGGGGAGCTCAGCCCCATGCCAACTGGGGGAAAGCATTTTCCAGGCAGAGGGGAGAGCAGGAAAGGACAGGACAGCTGATTGGCATGAGCATAGGAAGGAAGTATAGTTGAGGTCAGAAGGGGAGCGTCCCATACCCGGCCGGCCAGGTGAGTCATCACAAGGCGTTTGGTGAGACAGGAACCTACCGGGGGGTCACGAGCAGAGAAGTGACATGACTAGCTCTGAACCTGCTTTAACGGAGCCATTTGCTGAGTTTGGAAGGACTTTGGAAGCAAGTTGGGGTTCTGGCATTGAGGACAGATCAGTAGTTCATTTTGGGGTGCATTGAGTCTTACATGTCATTAGACAGCAGAGCAGACGTCTTCTGGAGCCCAGCGGTACCCAGGGGAGCTTCCTTCTTTCAAGCTAGTTCTGCTGGGTGGGCAGCGGCCGGCTGGTGTGCTGCCAGCTCAGGATTCGGGAGGCCCCTCTTGGCTCAGGAGGAGAGGACCTGTGGGCTAGCAATGCCTACATGGCTGCAGCGTGGCGATCATGTGAAACAACGTCCCTCTTCTCTCCTGATGGCCTGTCTGGATGGTCAGCTTCACCATTCTTTAGTGGGGGTCATGAATAACTTTTTCTTTAACACCATGGGTACCTGGAAGAAAGGACTGTGCTTCAATCACTCACCAACAAGGCTCCTACTTGTCTATCTTGACTCAATAGGCGAAAAGCCAGAGGTGCTGGAGGTCCGCATGGGAGACACAGACACCTGTCACATCCTTCATGTCTCTGGGCCTGTAAGGTGACTTCTTCCTCCCTTTCCAAAGTGCAGGAAGCGGAGAAAGAGGGGCTATGGTAACACGTGGATCATGTTTCCATCTCTATTTCAGGCTGCAAGAGCCTCCAGTCAAGCCTGCACTGGAGGGAAGAAAGAGCTTGGAATGATTAGCCTTTCCCGAGAACATGAGCCCGCCTTCATTTCCATCACAGACTCTATTCTGCTCAAACTCACTGAACTAGAAAAGGCCGCGAAACAGTGGATGGCCACGGTACACGAATCAGCCAACGAACAGGACGCTGGATGTCAGATCGGACCCGCTGGTTGAGGGTCCAGCTTCCTCAGTTTAAGGAGAGCGACTCGGATCCCGTCAGAGCCAGATGGAAATAACTAAAGAAGCGACTTTAGAAATAGACGGGCAACTGCCAGGAGACCTGTCCTCCCCTTTGGGGTTCTACCATTATTTAGCTAAGAAACTGGGGCCAAATCCCTCTGTGATGTTTAATTGTCTCCTTTGTAAAACAGGGATTATTGTTCCTGTAAAAATGGCATTATTCATGTTATCCATACAGCCCAGCGAGTCGCTGAATGAATGCAAACGTGAAGGGTGGATGCAGAACCACGTGGGGAGGGAAGGGGTAGGCGACGGAGGTCAGAGGGGGCCGGGGTCTGCCTGCTCTGTTCTAAATCATCATCTGCATCGGCAGTAATAGCAGGGGAAGGGGAGGGCATCAGTGGACAAGCTTTGATGATGGTAACTGGGGACCTACAGCAAGGCCCTGAGATCTCAGCGTCAGGCGCTTCGTAGGCGACGATGTAAGTGACATAGGCGCGCGGCCAGGCTCCCCCGGGGAGCATCTCCTCGGCCGGCCCTGCCGCGTGCGCCTGGGGACCGCTGGGCTCTGCCGGGAAGCAACTTCGCAGGTTCTCGAGCAGCCTATTTTTAGAGAGCCTGAGTAATGACGCCAGATGGCTGTTTAAATCTGTTGGCATTGTTCCTACTGTACATTCTTTGTTTAGAAACCTATTTTGTTCGATTTCAAAGAGAAGTAAGAAGATGCAATCGTCATATTTAGCATTGATCTCTTTTGTGAGCGTTTTGGAAACACTTTCCTGGAGAGAAGGTTAACAGAGATGCTGATGGGAGATTTTTAATAAATTAGTTTGGCAGTGGACACCGAGAGCTCCCTCCCTAAGAACACAGTCTTGACTTCCAGTGGTTGCTCGTGTGTGTGTGTGTGTGTTTGCAGACATTTAGCTCCTTTTACTGTTGTCTTGATTTAATTTTTTATGAATTCAAGATTATTCAGGATACTTTTTATCAGGGTGATTCAATAGGGAGTCACTGGCCTTTTTATTTTCTGCAACAAATAAAAATATGATATTTTCCCCTCTGTCTCTTAGCCCTTCCTTCCTTTCTTCTTTCCATCTTTCCTTCCTCCCTCTCCTCCCCCCCTCTCTGCCTCAGTCTCTCTCCGTCTCTCTTTCTTTCCTTCATTGGTTTACCTACTGTTTTCATTGATATGTTCATTCCCTTAAATCTCTTTTTCACATACTTTGATATTTAGTTTTTTTATAAACTATCAAGTCTATCACAGGAAACAGAACAGGCAGAATAGTTATTTCTTTTAACTAGGTTATTATAATAGAGGGTGAACTTTGGTACCGGGCCTGCCTTTTATAGCAATGCTTCTCAGCCGTGATCGACATGGATCACTAAGTCACCTCCACTCATATAGTCACCTCTCTGCTTGTCTGATGTTTGCACATCTGGGAAACATCCACCAAGAGCATAGTAGCAAATTAAGTTTATTTCTAAAATGGATACAAGCTGTAAATGGCTTTCAAATGTTCATGCACTTGGGTCTACTTCTTTACTAGAGAGTTATTGAAAGGGTTTAGAGGCAGGGTAAAGAAATCACAATAGGGTTGTGACATGATATTAGGTAGATGAAAGACTGACAAGACCTAAAGGTAGAGAAGGGAAAATATACACAGCAATTTGGAGGCATTTAATGCAAGAGCAAAGACTTCTACAGTCCTCAAAAAAATCTGCAGATTTTAACAAACTGTGTTTATAATCAGGGACATGAATCTATAATAAAATGTTACTGTATAATTCTGGCCAGAAACAGTTCTTTAAAAATGAGCAAAAATAAAACTACACTAACAATTACAAAGGAAGCCATCAACTGTGTTATTCAGCATTTTTGTCTGGAAATTTTAGAAAAAGTATGAAGAAAAAAGTAACATGGTACAATTATTATATGTTTTAAAAAGATCGTCTTTATGATTTGGAAAAATGTTATTTATTGGAAGTGATAGGGATGCTTATTAGAAAAACCTAATAGATTCAGCTTTAAAAAAATTGAGCTAATAAATAATAATAGTGAAATAGTTTTCAGAGCAAGAATCAATGGTTCCTTTTTTATGTTTCTTTAGTTTGCTATGCTATATATTTCTTTGTTACCAAATATGAGTAGATTCTAGAGATAGTGGAAGCAAAAATATGACTAATTAAGAATAAATTGATGGAGAAATGTTCAGGGACTATGTATATGACTGTAATTTAAAAATATGAAAGAGCCACTCGACTAGAAATATTTAAGGTATCTTTAAGGTAAACAAGTAGATATTTATATTACAACTTTAAGTGAGAGGAATTATGCTACAAAGTTTAATTTTACTCAAATTAATAAAATTTTTAATAAACAAAACCTTAAGTGTCAATGAAGCTTTGGGCAAGTTTTACAAGATGTTTTCAAGCTGCTCTGAAAGAATAAACAGCAGAAATGCAAAATAATATATATATATATGTATATATATATAAACATATACACATATACTCACACACATATATATAATGTCTTGCCTCACTGTTATTAAAACTTACGAAGTTAAAAAATTAAAGTGTTATGATAACAGTACAGAAATGAACAGGCAAAATGATTCAGTAGGAAAGGAAACTCAGAAGTCGAATCACGTTAGTGGATTTAAAATGTGATAAAGACTGCAATTCAAATGACGGGGAAAGAATGGGTTATTAAACGTATACTGTAAATGGCATTCAAATGTTCCTGCATTTGGGTCTTCATCTCTCTCTTTATACACACACACACACTGAGGCTGTTTTTAAAAACAAAGTTTTTATCAACATCTGGCTATCTATACCAGAGGATATGCACATTTATTAATATGTTAATAATAGTGTAAGTAAAACAATTCCAGAAAACATGTAGACATGTATGGATATTAACATATAGAAATGAGCCATTTATAAAGCAGTCCTGAAAACAAATAAATGAGAAATTATTCAACATCCCGTGTCATTAGGGCCTTGCAAACTGACACCCTACAAACGTACTAGAATAGGAAGGACACTGGAAGCACGAAGCGCTGGTGAGCGTGCGGAGCCGGGAGCGCTCATTCACCGCTGGCCGGGACGCTGACGGGCGGCCACCACGGGGGACAGTCTAGCGGCCCTTGCAAAGCTGCTCATCCTCCCACCACGTGACCAGGAATCATACTCCTTGGTATTTTTCCAAATGTATTGAAATTTTACGTCCACATAAGCCCTGCACAGGAATATATATAGCCCTTTATTCATAATTGCCCGAAGCGTGGGCAACCGAGGCGCACTTTAGAGGATGAATGGGGGAATAAACAAGAGCAGGTACATCTAGACACTGGGATGATTTCTCAGCCATATGAAAAGTGAGCCACTGAGCCACGCAAAGCCACGGAGGGGCCCTGAATGCACATTACAGCCAGGGGCGCCGGCCTGAAAAGGCCTCACGAAATGATCCCAGTGAGATGACACCGTGTAAAAGGCGAAACTGCAGAGACAGTGGCAAGCTTAGCAGTTCCCAGAGATTTGGGGACAGGGGACTAAGAATAAATAAATGAAACACAGGAGATTTATAAGGCAGCAAACTATTCTGTGTGGTACTCTAAGGGTGGCTCCGTGACACTGTGCTTTGTCAAAACCCGTGTGACTGTCCGGAGCACGAACCCTAATGTGAACTATGAGCTCTATGCTCGGGGCCGGCTCATCAGTTCTAACGAAGGCGCGCTCATGCAAGACGCTCGTGGCGGGGGGATGTTTGGGGGCCCGTATGGAGGATTCTTTGTACTATTCGCTCAGTTTTGTAAACCTAAAGCTGCTCAAAACAATAGAGTCTATTAATTTCTTTAAAAAGTAGATTTATTGAGCTTTGTCCTACATCTGTCTCACTTTACCATCCATTCTGACGGGATCCTGAGTGATACTTCATTGAACACAGGGTTAGGTAGGAGTTGCTCTCCATAGTGACTCCTACGAGAGTGTTCTGCAGCCTAAAACATTACGCCTCCTGGGACAGACTACGTGCAATTAGGCCCTAAGAGCTGGAGCCTGTTTCTCCTCTGTGCAGACCCTCCAGAGGCTCCCGCAGTGCTCAGCACGAAAGCCGGCTCCCAGGCCCTGCCCGAGCCGGCCGCCTTCAGCTCCCGTCGGTCAGCGCCGCGCCGCGTTGGCCTCGACCTGCCGCCTCGCCCAGCGCATGTGAGCCTCGCACTTGCTCTTTCTGCCTCTTAAAAGCATCTTCCCTCGCTCTGTTCTCTCGCCTTCCCAGTCACGGACAGAGATGACAGATCCTCTCCTGCCCACCCGACCCACACCTCCTGCCCCACGTCGTGCGCTTTCTCCGACACTACCCGTTGTTGCACTTTCTTCTTTGGCCTTACGTCTCGTCGAACATACTTTATTGACGTGTGAGGCTCGTCACTGGAAGTTGCTCTCCCTCAAAAGCCGGAATCGCGGTTGTCTTTTCACCACCCTTTACCCAGTGCCCAGGGCAGTGCCTGCCTTACGGTGGGTGCTCGACGCTTGATTGTAGACTGAAGAACGGGAAAATAGGAAAATCAGGCTACTTTGGTAGAGTACAGGAGCCTGGTCAGGTGTCTTGGGTCCAGAATCGATTCTCCATCCGGCCATACACGGGCGAGGCAGCTCGTGTGACGTGTGCCCACTCCCCTCCTCTTGTAGGCAATGAGACTTTTAGAACACACGAGGCCTAAAGTCTTTTTAAACTCTGAAATCCTAGGCTCTTTATGGTTCAAAATGATTGAGGTTCCACCAGAGAGCCGCTAATTCAATAGATTCTATTAGCAGGGCAGTGTCTGTGATGATATATGTCAGTTCAGCCTACCGGAACCACCTTTCTGAGTGACATTGTCACACATCTGGTCAAATAAATTAATGTTCCCATCTGGATCGATGCTTCTGGCAGGAACACCGAGTACCGACGCCACGTGATCCCTCCGGCGTAAAACAGAAAACGTGTCAGGGTTTTCACCGTCAGGCAATGACACCGCTGGCCTTCTGTTTTCCTGTTTATTTTTAGTTTTTAGCTTTTCATGGAGTCATCCACCAGCCTACCCCCGGCACCCCTGTCATAAAAAGGGATTCACCGTCTCACCCGTCTTCACGGGGCTGTGTGTGTCTTTTGCTCCATCCTGTTTCTATGGAAAACATCAGCATATACCAGGTCCATCGTTATTTTAGGTAAAATAAACCCCAATATTACAAAAAGCAAGATCTGGGATTTGAAACTCTGGCAGATATTCTCGCTGGGCGAAGGCAGAGGCCCCGGGGAGACGGCAGGTCATTCCAGTTGTCGCTGGCCCCAGGGGCAGGCGGCCTCCCTCCAGGCCTGCTCGCTGGGGTGCACAGAGGTCCCACCCGGAGGACACGGACTCCTTGTCATTTCCTCACAAAGGCAAGTGCTGCCAGCAATGAGAAGACAGCTGTTCACATCTCGCCCTCTTCTGCCTCCTGTGTGTCTGCTTCTTGCTTCAGATTTCAGCTGAGTTGCTCCTGATGGACTTGAGTCAGCACTTAAACACGGTCACAGCTCGGACACTCTACCCTTCACTCTGCCTGGAAGTGACATGGTTGGTGGCAGATGAGTCACCGGCAGCAGAGTAATGGACTTTTCAGTGCTGTCTGCTGAAAGGCCTCGGAAAGCCCGCGCCCCGGAGTGATAAATGACGCGTGGGCGCCTTCCTAACGGAGCGAGGCCAGGCTGCTCTGAGGAACATGCGTGTTCTTCCAGAGCCCAGGCAGGACATGCTAACGGTGGAAAATTGAGAGCACGGGACTGAAGGGAAGGGATGAACCATGAACTCGGAGTCGACTTAAATGCCAAAAGAATCATTTAGATTTTCCACATGCACACAAGGACTAGAAACTCCTCCTGGGAGATAAACAGTACGTTATAAAAGTCTTGACAAACGTGCTGGGTAAGCTTTAGGTTTTCTCTTTACCATAAAATAAGCTTCACAGTGTGTTTGCGTAACTGCAGAGCGGCCCCGGTTGGTGTGTGGCCTCCGGGTGAGCGAGGCGCTGCTTCTGGCTGCACAGAGCTCGGTCACTGGGGGTCCGAGGCAGACGCGCCTGGAGAGTCTGTGAAGCTCATTCCAAGGAGAGGGTTGCAGGCCGGAGTTAAGAGCCTAGGTATGTGCGATTAATTTGAATCAGAAAATTAGAAAGAAACAGTAGAAGAGAGATTTTTTGAGCCAACTTTACAGAGGCTAAGATTATAAGGAGCCGAAAGGCTGAGAGAGCAATATGAAGGGCTTGATAGTGGAAAAATCCAGATTATTAAGCTTAAAGTACCTTGAGTAGAGAAGGCAAGCAGAATACCTGACGCCTCAAGCCAGAGAGCGATTTAGAGGAACAGGTAAGTGTAGGAGGTGAGGGGGGGCTGGATCCTGGAGGGTCAACAGAGCTGAGCTACGGCTTTCCAGTTTTATTCTACAAGCGAGAGAACTAAATGTAAGAGGTTTTCTCACTTGATTGTTTACTGGCTTAACGAGGGAGGTGACTTCAGTTTGAGAGAGAAAACTTTATATTTCAAAACTGACCACAGAAAAGCACATGTGCAGGTGCGTCCACACACACACACCCACATCACAGGACACACAAGCAAGTTAGGGAGGTGTGTCTATTAAATTAATTTATTGTTCTTGTATTTGCTGTTACTACGATGAGGGCTGTTACTGTCACAGCCTGCCAAGGCACACTTGGCACAAGCTCTCTCATGTACAAGCTCAGCCGCCTTCTGCATACGCACAACTCAAGCCCTTGGCCTTATGACCTTTGCCCTTTCTCAGAGCCCCAACCCTCCGCCCGCCTTTTCCGAAGAGCGCTACCATTTGTTTACTATGTGCAATGTTTTTACATAATTAAAAAGTAATAATGTAAGTCCAGGCAGATGGGGACCCCTTTACTGGGCACACTGAGGACATTGTTTGCAATTTTGACAAAGTGACTTAACTCTTGTGATGCTTGCTGTTACATTTTGCTTACCTCACTCTACTGATTATAAACCTCATTCCATCTCCCCGTGTTCTGGCAGATCAAATCAATTCTCCCGAATTAACCAACTTAATTCTTTTTTTTCAGCTTGATAGTTTTCACTTCACCCTTTCCTTAGCCCCTCTACTGTCATCTACAGAGTCATTTCCATGTACACACTTGAACTGGTCATTTCATAAGCACGTATAGACTTTGCAGGTTAATGTATGTGAAATTAGCCTCCAAATTGAAAAACATTATCATCTTCTTATTTGTGATCAACATAGTGTGACCTCAGCACATCAGGAAGGGAGTTTTGATTGGCTTTATTGTTATATGTCTAACAATTTGACCACTGTGTAAAAATGTCATTGCACTTAATCTACTAGATATTGCGGACAATGTGGTGAAATGAAGATGACATTTCATTGCTGGAAAATTGGGTCAACTTTTGTAAAAAAGTGGCAAGGTGAAATGAATCTTCACACTTGGTATCTTTTCATTTGTTAACCCAGTTTCTATTAATTCTTAAAATGGATAAAAACAGTATTTTAATTCAAGAAAGTTTCTCACAGCACCACCTATTAATTTACTCAACGAGTGTTTATTGAGCACCTACTATGAGCTGGGCGTCCTTCCAGGATTCAGAGACATCCATTCTTTCATAGGCCGCATTCCACCGAGGGCGTCTGACTCTGATTAGTGATAACTTCTGGTCTGAGGGAGGTGGATATTTTAGATCTCAGGGGAGACTTTTCCAAAGAGGTCACACTTTAGCAGAGGCTGAATGAAAGGTAGAATTGATTCATGAGATGCCTGGGAGGAAACATTTACAATAGCACAGGCCTGTAAAGCACTGCGGCAAACAGCAGTAACAGAATGCTAAACCAGAACTTGGTATGGTCACCTCACTTTGCTTTGCCCAGAATGTTCTGGTTTACACCCATTGACCCAGAATAAGTAAAACAGCACCCTGCGGTCCTTTAATGCATTGGCAACGTGCTTCCTGGGCATCCCTCCTGCACTGACTCACGTGTAGTAAGGTTGGGAGCTCTCTCTCTTTCTTTCTGACAAACCTTAGTTTGTAACCCTGGTGTCCTAGACTGCCCCCTCCCTGTTATAAATCTCGGCTTTTACCGAGTTTCAGGCGACATTCCATTTTATTTCCGCACTCTCTCCATTTATGACTTCATTCTTGCTGAGCTTGAAAACTAACATATTATTCACATGCAGGTCTCAGCATTTCTCTGAACACTCACTCACTCTGACAAGTGCTGAGGAGTCGCAGAGGAAACAAGCACGGTCCCCGCCCTCAGAGAGCGCACGGCCTGGGGAGGGGGCTGGACAGAGAGGCCCTCAGAATGGACTCTCGCCACTCAGGGGGCACTTCCGAGCCGGGCGGGGGCTCTGAAAGGAGGTCGCTGTGGTGACATTTCCATTCTCTCCTGGGGGACAAGGGCAGCTGAAGAAGGAAGAGGGTAAATGACTCCAAGCAGTGTGAGTGGAGGGGGTAGAAAGTGCAGACGAGCTCCTGGCCTGGGCCACCACAGGCAAGGGGTCTTTACGACTCAAGGAATCGTGGACAGAGCTGGCTGGAGGGGAGGCCGGAAGCGCAGGCAAAGGCCAAATAATAAAGGACGTGAGTGTTGACCCCATGTGCTTGGATTTTACCCTGTAGGTCCAGAGGTGCTGTTACTTTAGTCTAGTGAGTGCTGCCCTGGTGGGGGTCTCAGATGGTTGGAGCCTCCTCCCTGCACCGAAAGGATACAGGTTGGATTCCAGGTCGGGGCACGCAGGGGAGGCAACCGATCCATGTTTCTTTCTCACATCGATGTTTCTCTCCCTCTAAAATGTATATTTAAAAAATCCTTGGGTGAAGATTTAAAATAATAATAATAATAATAATAATAATAATAATAATAATAATAATGACTATGAACTGGTGAGTGCCATAATCAGGTTTTGGTTTTGAAGAGATTATTTGTTAACAGGTGGACACAGAAACCATCAAGTTCTCTTTTATGGAGATATAATGCACATACTATAAAATGTACTCTTTCAAGGTGTCCAAGCCAGTAGTTTTTAGCATATCCACAAGGATGTGCCGCCATGGCCACTGTCACTAATTTCAGAATGTTTTCGTCACCATGAAAATTCCATACGGTGCACTCGCCCTCCAATCCCTTCCTCCTGGCCGCTGGCTAACTCTAGGCTGACTTCTGTGTCTATGGGTTTGCCTTTTCTGGTCATTTCATACAATATGTGACATTTTGTGTCTGTCCTTTTATGCTTAACAAAGTGTTTTCAACATTCATCCTTGTTGTAGCATGCATGAGTAGTTCCTTCATTTTTTATGGCTGATAATATTCCATTGTGTGGACACACCGTATGTGTTTAGCAATTTTCAGTCTATCAGTTAATGAAAATTTGACTTGGTTCTACTTTTAGGCTGTGAATACTGGTGCTAAAAATGCTGTAACGTTTTTGAAATAGGGCCTGTTCTTGGAGCCAGGCAGGAGCTTTATCATTAGTGGCCTAGAAAGACATACTTTCTTAGTTATATTAATTGTCTTTGTGTGTGCGCGTGGTACCCTCACCAGGAATTGAGCCAGCAATTCTTTGATGCACAGGACTATGCCCAACCAGCTGAGCCACACCCACCAGGGCAATATATTATCTTAAAACAAAAATAGTTCACTTTGCACTTTTGCCTTTATTGTCCCCATTGAAACTGAAAAGAATAGTAAATGGAAAATGAGTGGATTAAATTAACTTTATCTGGGAGAAAAGTTGTTAGATATTATATGGTTATAGCCTAAATAAATAACATCTGTGACCTGGGGAATTTTATATGATTATTGGTATAACTCATAGTTTTCCAAGAGAAAGCTGGCACTGGAAATGTGAAATATGTGCTGCTAATAAACCATTTGGGAAATTTAAAAAAAATGTGTGCACATTTTTGTGTGAGTAAATGTTTCCAATTATTCTGAGTCTATACCTAGACATGAAGTTGCCAGGTGCAACAGTGGCTTTACATTTAATTTTTATACGACCTGCTGCTGAGTGGAGTCACACTAATTCTTTAGTTGTTCTAGTGAGTATTTGCACCACAGTATAGAACATTACATTTATCCACGTTAAAGAAATTCCTGCCGCCGGTGTGGCTCAGTTGGTTGAGCATCACCCCGCGTGCACCAGGAGGCTGCCAGTCAGATTCCCGGTGAGGGCACGTGCCCGAGCTGTGGGCTCCGTCCCCACTGCGGGGCGTGCGGGAGGCAGCCGACTGATGTTTCTCCAGCATCTATGTTTCTCTCTCGCTCCCTCTCTTCTCTATCTCTAAAAAATCAATTAAAACATATTTAAAAAAAATAAATTCCCTGGTAATATCACTCTCTATGTTACTATTCTGTTTTAGTACCTATAATTATCTAAAAATGTATGCTTATTTGTTTATGTTTGTCTTTGTTTTCCCCAATTAGAATGTAAGATTCTGAAGAGCAGGTTACTTATATTATTATTATTATTATTATTATTATAAGTTATTAGTCAACACTACACTCAGACACATAACACATAGTGTTGATGAAAACCTTATACACTAGTATAATTCATTTTTTAAATTTCACTTTACTGTTATATCTTACAGATATTTAAAAGCTTGTGATGTTGTTATCCAAAATATTAGCATTTTCCCTACTAGAGCTGTTACTAAGGGTCATGGACTACTCATCTCTTCAATCTTGGTTCCCTTTCTTTGTCCTTCCAGGTGAAATTTCTAATGATTTAGAGAAGGGCAAAAGTTAGACAGAAAGAGGAACACGAGGCAGAGAGACAATAATTCCCAGCACGGGCGGCCCGGGCCCGGGTAAGGTGACTGTGTGGGGTCAAGAGAAAGGAAAGGAGCTACTTATGATAACCACCCTTCGAGTGGATGTAGTGTAGGTGTCCCTGGTGCTGTCCTCTGGAGATCAGCTGACAGTAGGGGGCTCCTGGAGATCAGGGGACGTAATTCGTATCAGGGTCAAGAGGCACAGTGGCCCACTGCGGGTTTCCAAGCCTTGCTTGGCCTCCACTGTGACTGAGGCACGAATCCTCTGTCCTCATGACGCAGGCGCCTGTTCTGCAACCAGAAGCACAGTAAGAGCTCCAGAGCCTGATTATTCTAGTATAATAATTTACCACTTTAGAAGTCTGGAAGAGCTCAGAAATAAAGATAATGCCTCCGTCCTGACGTCTGGTGCAGGTGCCCCTTCTCTGTTTTTCCTATAAGCTCTGTACCATTTATAACCACATGTTGTAAGCATCTGTTGAAATATAATACGCCACCAATACATTGCTGCTCTGTGTTTATTTTTTAAAAGACTTTTGGCTAATATTTTAGTTTTGTCCGAGGTAAAGTATTAATTAAGTAAAGTAGGGTATACATCTCTTTAGCCAGACCTATCAGAGCGTATAATTTGTAGTCCATGGTCACCCAATGTTTGCAGAGGTGAGAAGTAGGATTAGGTCAAAGGAAAGTTCTCTCATTCAAGCTTCACTCCGCAAATAAGTACCGTGTGTATTATGCACACGATGCTGGACAATAATGACAGCCGCCCAGAGGGAACAAAAGAATTCAATAGCAAAATATCCGCTGAAAATTAATCAGATGATTTTAATTCCCGTGCTGGGGAGAGTGAAACACAAATAACTGTGGCTTGGGTGCAAGGTGAGGGGTGTCTCTTCAGGTGACACCTGCTGTGAGGAGTCACCCTTTATAGGAGCTGAGCAGGGAAGAAGACCTTGGGTTCTAGGCCGTTGTATTCAGTGAGGTTTTTTGGAGAAATCGCTGTATTAAAGCAAAAGTGTTAAATGAGAAAGCCAATAACTAAAGCTGTGGGAATGCATTTGAGGCAACTCTCTGTCTAAACGCAAGATGTGGAGAGAGGGTCACTTAATGGCCGAGGGCTGAGACATTTCCCCGGGTGACCTTGGCTTTGATAGGACACTGATATTACAGCAGAGCCACACTGCACTTCTGTGCAGCGACACTGCAGTGTTTGTATCTGAAGGAAAGCAGGGAGGGGAATGCACTGGGCTCAGAGAAGAGGGGCAGAGCTGCTGACCAGAGGAGCTCCGGGTCCGAGGTCCCTGAGTCTGAGGTCCCATCAGGATGCTCTGACTGGCTGAAGGGAAGGGAAGGGAAGGGCATCTGGGCCTGAGGACAAGACGGGATTGAGAAGTGAACTGTTATATGTCTCACGGGCCGTAACATCCAGGCTTTGCAGCAATAAATGTCATATTTGCTCAGGGTTCTCACTCTGTTTAATGACACTCAGGCACTGGCATCCGAAGCAGCCCTGGCTCAGATGTGTTTACTTATTCAGCAAATATTTGCTCAGCTTTTTTGCAACTTTTCTGGACACCGCAAATACAGTGAACAAAGCCCAGTCCCTGCCCTCCTGGAGCTGACATTCTCATCGTGAAGGAAGATAGTAAACGACATACATGCTCCCAGGTAAGAAAAAGCAAAGGCAGGCGAGGGGTGGCTGGCAGGGGCCCCGCCTTTACAGGACCGATGGGAAGAAGAGGGCTCCCCTCTTCTTTAGCCGCCTGCAGCCCCATTTCAGTTTTCATTCTTTGACAGCTAACCCTATCGCAGAAGAGATGCATGACTTCTGCAGTTCAAAATAAATTTAATAAAGTTGAAGGAATCAATTGACTGTTCTGTTAAATTAACACTGGTTTTAAAACGTGTGCCATAAAGAAAAATGAAAATAATGTTCCTGTGTCTGAGTGAGCGATGATATTAATTAGACAATAACAGAGCTCCCTGGTAGGTCGGGGCCTGGGAGGGGTTGAGCTTGGTCGCCCCTTTCTGGCAGGGGACACGCATATCACTTCAAAACGGATGCCCATATAATTTCAAACAGAAAAGGAAAACTGATCATTCTGCGAAGCTATCGCACTTCAGAAACCTTTCCAGGGGCAGTGGTTCAGCTGCGCTGCAAAGACGGATGTGCGAAGACGATCGTCTGGAGTTTGTTAATCACAGCAGGGAAACGAGCGAAATGTGCGCCGACGTCGGAGAGGTTCCAGAAATGACGGCTCTTCAACTAATGCGGCCCTCTCCAGCTTGTGCACAATCTGAAGGGTCTTTGTTCTTTATATTGACTTGGAACGAATCCCATAACATATTTTTGAATGAAGAAGCAATGGAGTAATCTGCTTAAATAAAATTACTGGTGTATGTAAGAGAGAGGTAGAGAGAGAGAAAGTGAGAGAGAGAGAGAGAAAAGAAATACAAACAGGGTCTGTTCCAGAAAGATATCAAGCAGAGCCTGGAAGGGAACATTTGTGTTTGATGTCCCAGGTAGCCTGCAATATGTCATCCATAATTTTCTGTCTTTGAAGGAGTTTTTGCAATTAACAGTGACTGCTAATATATCCATCACAATATTAATGTTTTTCTCACATTACTTTGGACTGGATTGTGTTGCCCCTCCCCCAATGGTTATCTGTTGAATCTCTTACCTCTAATGTGATGGTATTTGGAAATGGGGACTTTGGGAGGTGATAAAGTCTAGATGAGGTCATGAGGTTGGGGCCCCATGATGGAATTAGTGCTCTTAAAAAAGATACTAGAGAGCTTGCTTCCCTGCTCTCTCTACCACGTGAGGACATAGCAAGAAGGTCATTGTCAGGACAGAAGAAGAGTCCTCACTGGGGACCCAATGGGCTGGCACCTTGATCTTGGATTTCTAATCTTCCAAAAATGTGAGAAATAAATTTTTATCACTTAAGCCACTTGGTCTTTGGTATTTGCATGGCAGCCTGAGCTGATTAGGACACGTTTTAAACAGCATGTTAGCTGTGTATTGCCATGTGACAAATTACTCTAGAACTTAGTAGTTTAAACAATAAAACTTTTTATCTCAGAGTTTTTGTTGTTCAAGGACTCAGAATACACTTAAGTGGTTCTGGCTCAGATTGAGGTCTCAGGGTCTGAGGTCATGTGAAGCCTTGACTGTGTGTGAAGGACTTGTTTCCAAGGTCTCCGGTGTGAGAACCCTCTGTTCTTCGCTGGCTGTTGGCCGGAGTCCTCCTCAAACATGATGTCTCACTTCCCCAGAGAAAGTAATTTAAAGAAGAGAAATAGAACCTTCGATAGCATCGCTTTTGCTGTATTCTGTTCCCATCAGGCTAATGTCACGTGGAGCGGGACGACAAGGGCACAGATAGCAGGAGTCAGGGGTCACTGGGAGCCAACTTGCAGTATGAACACTACAGAAAAGATCGCTGTCCTTTTCACTCGTTTTCTATACTACCTTTGTATTATATTAGCGTTTATTTACCACGAGAGTGTATATCATCTGTACAATTAAGAAATCCCTCTTAAAACAATTTAGATACCATTGTAATTAACCGATTTAGTAAAAACAGGAAAGGAGCAAAGGCAAGATAGACACATGCCCAGTAAATTTGGGGTGATGTTGAGAAAGTACTTGCCTGTTGGTCACACCTAGGAACAGGTCATTGGCCAGAATGTCAGTGGCTGCTGCAAGGGTGTGAAATTTGGAATATTTAATCCCATAAACAAAGGAGTTTGCTCTCTTGGAACTCTCATTGCTTGGGGTGTGCTCTCCTGCATCCGCCCACATGGCCCACAGCCATGTGGCGCCCACACACAATGGACTGATGGACTGTAACTAGCCTGGTGCTGGACTGGACCCGGCTCCAACATGGAAACGAAGCTCTGGACACCAGCACTAGTAGTTGCTTCTAGCTCTACTGAAAACCCAGCTACACTTCTCTAATGACTGGAATGGGCCTTTGGAAA
Organism: Miniopterus natalensis; assembly: GCF_054644295.1. Taxonomy (NCBI): domain Eukaryota; kingdom Metazoa; phylum Chordata; class Mammalia; order Chiroptera; family Miniopteridae; genus Miniopterus; species Miniopterus natalensis. Next base: position 196,739,979 of record NC_142081.1, on the reverse strand, counting down.
CCCAGGGACATAATGTCACTGAAAATAAAGCTTTTACCATATCTCATCCTCTAGTAGGGGCCTCCAGAAATGCTTATTCCAATGGTACCCCAAGGACCCCACTCCCACTAGCAATGAAGAAAGACACCCATGCTTTTCTCCAAGGACAATTTCACAAAGACTTTAATGTGTTCAAAACAAACCTAACAATTCCAAATGACTGATTTTAATTTATTCTCTCCCAGCATTTTGAAGTTCACAGTTATTCTCTCTCAGCATTTTGGAGATATTAGCCCAAACTCTAGATTGCATGGTGTCGCCTGTTGTAAATCTGTTGTCAGGATAATTGCCATTCTTGAGGATATGATACATTTGTCCCTTTACAGATGCTTTTAATATCCTCTTATTGTCTTTGGGATTCTCGAGTTTTGTCACAAAGCACCAAGATAGAGACTATTTTTATAATTATCCCTCTTAATATGTAGAATAATATCTTTGATCAGATCTACACAATTCTCAGCTATTATCTTGCCAAGTAGTTCCTTTACTGCATTCTCTCAATTTTCTCCTTTGTGACTTTAAATATGGGCATGCTACACCTTCTTATCGAAACTTTCTACCCTTAATCTTTATTTCTTTAGTCTGCCTACTTGTTTCTCAGTGCTGTACTTTGAGTTTCAAAACAAATTAAAATTGATCTTTTTATTTAGTTATGTCTTACCTGATGCTAAGCATACATTGAATTTAGTATTTCAATAAGTTTATTTTTTTATTTACAAATATTCCATTTGGATCTTTTGTAATATTTGCCTTGCATTTTTGATAGTTTCTTTTTACTTGTTCTTTTTTTTTTTTCACTTCCAACTTATTTATTTAACATTTATACACAGCAGTAAGTCTATATTTTGTATTTGATAATTCCAATATCCGAACTCCTCAAGGAGGCTTAAATATGTTTTTTATTATTTTTGCTTACTGTCAGTCATTATGACTAATTTATCTGTGTGTTTGGCAATTTTATATTGTAAACTCATGTTCTGTTGAAGTTAATAAATAGAAAACAAATAAAATGTTTTAAGAAATAGAAATTTAAGATAAACATATAAATTTAAAGATGTCATACACATATTATAATTATTAAGATAACTCACATACAAACTTTCCAAATATTAGGTAAACAACAAAATAAAAAGAAAAGAAAGAAGATCTCACAATGAAAGATTATTTTAAAGGGTATACAAAAAATATAATAAATTCACCAAATTAAACATTAGTATCTATGTATTCCATAAATATAAACTAAACTCAATTTTAAGAGAGACACTTATATTTTATAATAAACCCAAACTCAACATTAGAATGATTATAACAGATACACATAAATTAAGTATTCACAAACTTTCAAAAATAAATGCATGGGTAACTTGATGTCTAACAGTATGTTAGGCTGGATTCTCTGAAATACCCTTGCTAAAATATACCTAGTTCATGCAAAAATAATAAAAGTGTAATTTCTAGGGTATTTCTTGGCTCACTAGAAATTTAAGAGAATCAGAAAGGGAAAAATAAAAAAATACTTAAGAAAGAACAAAAGAAAGAAAGAGACAGAAAAAATTAAAAAAAACAACCCCCAAAACAATGACAATAACAGTAACCAGGAAAAACAAGGACAGGGAGAGAGACACGCACCTGACAGGGCCCTCGGGAGTCCCGGCCACTGCGGGCCAAGCGGGCAGAGCCTGAGGCCTCCCCGTTGAGCTGAGGACCTGAAGGGGGCTAAGCAGCCCCCGGCTGAGGTCGCTATGTGAGGCCCAGAGGAGGCAAATCACATCTCCTGGTTAAACAAATAAATAAATGAAGACTAAATAAATAAGTAATCCTTTGGTAAGATTCAATAAAAACGTCAGGCGCAAATAAGCAATATTAGGAATTAAAAAGGAAACCATGAAGAGAGATCTAGCAAATTAAAACAAGAAAATAAAAACAAAAATAATTTATGAACTACCATTTGCCAGCATGTTTAGAACTTAGCAGAAAGTCTAGAAATGATAAATCACTGACACACACATACACAAAATAGCAAGCTTAAAAACACTACAACCATTAAAGAAATAAAATTAATAGTTAAGTAAAATTTCACAGAAAAGGAAAGACAAATGGGCAATAAACATACACAGTCAAAAACAACAACATATGAAATATGCTCCACTTCATTGGCAAGCAGGGAAATCTAAATTCAGACCACAATTAGATATCATTTTACACCATGAGATTGGCAAAAAATTAATGTCTGATAATATCAAATATTAGCTGTGGATATTCATTAAGTGGAACCTCCGCACACTGCTGGCGGGATTGGAAATTAATACAAACATTTTTGACAAACAATTGGGAGTTATAAACTTTAATGGTTGCTACAAACCACAGTCCCATTTATAGAAATATCATGTAGAGAACTCTTATATACCCACAGACAGAAGCAAAAATATTTACAGCAGGACAGCTCATGCTAGCAAGAAACTGCTGGCCACCCAATGTGTCAGACACTGTACCACAATTTTGACTTTTCGAAACTTATAAATATATTACCTAGAAAATAAAATTAAAATTAAAACTCCAAGAAATATAATGCTAATAACAATCACCTTCAAAAACATGAGAAAATGCAGGTTTAGAGGATGGCCTGAATTGTTCGGTGTCACCTGTCAAAATCCAGGAAGGTCTGTCTGATCTCCTGAGTCGACAGGGGAGCCCTTTAGACACCGTCCTTCCAAGGAGTACAGCAAGGGCCCCTGCGTGACCCTGGGGATTCTGGGCCACTTTCCAGCCCTCCCTTCCTATTAATTGTGCTTTTGACAGGAATTCTCAACTGAGCAGTAAGCTGCTTATTTAATAATCGTTATTTTTCCAGCAATACGTAGTAAATTAAAATGACTTTTTAATAAGACAGTCCCTCTTGCCAGAAAATTAGGTATTTGGGGGATTTTTCAGAACATACATTTGCTATAACTGATAGAGCAGAACAATTCTTATGAGTTCTCTGTGTGGAAATGTGCATTTGTACAACTGAGTGTTTTTATGCCCAGAGTTAAAAATGGGTCTCAGGTACATATTATTCACTATCCCTCCCCACTCCCAAATCTGCTTGTAGGGAGAGGGAGTCCAGCTTTAACCTGGTCCACATTTAATTTGAAATCAGTGACAAAGATTTTCCTCCTATAAAACATGTTTTCCTTCACCAAGTATCATGTTAAAAGTTAAAGCAAAGAGGGATTCTTTTTTCCTTTCCTTTTTAAAGAAAAGCATTTCAATAATTGATGTTGAAAATGTTCATGAACCAGGATCAAAAACAACAACACACGAATGCCCTTTTGTTTTATGAGAATTTAAGAGCAAAGTGAATGGTACAGTAACGCTGCTTGGAGGCACAGGAGTTTGGGGAGAGCTGGGGAAAAGGAATCCAGGGTGAGGAGATTGCAAAGCTGGGAGAAATATGGAGAAATTATTCCCATTAGCTTTTCTGCCAGTTCCAGAGGGCAGGAGCAATCGTAACGTCAGCAAAGTCTCCAGGCGCAGGTGGCTCCAAGTGCACCCACCTGGGTTTGCAATTAGTCTCGGCAAAGGTTTGATGTTCTTGCCCATTTGTGATTTTTCAAATCAGGATAAGAAGGAATATTGATTGACTTGCCATAAAAAATGGCTCGAAAATGAAAGAATTATCCTTCATTCTTAAAAAAAAAAAAAAGTTTGTGCAATAGAAGCTGTGAAGGTTCTTGAGTATCGAGGCCCTTCAGTGTCAGTTCCCAAGCCTTGTCTTTGGCGTGCGGGAACTCAGGCGTGCGAGGGGCCTGCGCGACACCGGGGACCCAGGCCCTGCACTCCCCTCCGCGTTAACAGTGTAGTCACACTGACCTGTGGCCTCAGCAGAACAGCATGCATTTGGCGAATGCTGATTAAAGGTACTTTCTTTCACAACCTTGTAACTTTTCAATAATTGAGCCTCTTCAGAACCCAGGGATCTAAATGTCACCTGACTCATTCCTTGGGAGTCATCTTTTATGTCAAGTCTACAAAATTGCATGTAACTTTATAAATATATTTTTAAAAATATAGTTCTGCTAATCCGATTTTGTATTGTAAATGTCAAGTGGTCGGTGGTTTTTTTTTAATGTTTTATTATACTTTACTACAAAGGAAAAAAATATTTTTAGAATGTTTTTATGAGTAAACATGATGTACTGAAAATAAAAATTAAAAACAGGAAGAAATTTTCAAAGGTAACCAACAGGACAAGAAGGCATACTCATACCCAAGGCACGGTTCTCTTTCATCTTGGGGCTTGCTCTAAAGATACCACATGTTGAAGCTGAAAAGAGTCCTAGAAGTTACCTGATAACACTTGTCATTTTATACAAAGGAAACTGAGCCTCGGAATAAGGAATTGTTCCAGGTCACCTGGTCATTGGGTGGAGCCCAGAGGGGAGGACCCTTTCCTCATGCCAGAGTCCTCACGCCCACCCCACAGCGGCGGCCCTCCAGGCTAGACCCCCTGAAAGGACAATCGGATGCACGGGGAACATTCCAGACCACAAACGGCTCTGGACCCCAGGACCCCCTGCCATCTATCCCCATCCAAATAGAGAAAAGAGCTTCCTTTGTTACCTCCTTTATGGAATGGATTTGTGAGCAAGAATTTATTGGCAGGAAAGATACTAGGGTTAATATATTTTTTAACAGAATTCCTAACGGCACAAGAAATTGCTGGTATACAACCAGCTGACCTACAAAATCAAGAAGCACAAACACTAAGACAGGGTGGAGAGAACAGGGCGACGCGGTACCGGGGAAGCTGCGCTGGAAGCCTTGAAACCTGGGCGACATGCCTGAAGCCCTCAAAGCCGAGCCTCGACGCCTTTCTTCAGTGCATTAGCTTTACCTTACTCTCGTTAGCTTGGTTCTTTACCAGTTTACTGGTTCTGTCCTCCCGCTTCGGATTCCTGTAAATCAGAGCACAGCCTCACCTCCCGCAGGCCCCGACGGCCCTGGGCCACCGCCTGCAGGCCGGCCGGCCCCGCTCCGCCCTTAGATTCCGTCGGGTACGCACGCTGGGTGGAAAGGTCTTTCCCTGAGAGCAGGGCTATCCTTTCTTTTCCTTTGCATTTAAAAAAATTCAGTGATAGCTGACACACAACATTATGTTAATTGGAGATATGCAACGCAATTAGACATTGATGTACCTTACTCTAGTATCCGTCTGACACCAGGCATAGCTGTTGGAATACTGACTAGACGCCCCAGCCTGCACTTTACATCCCCTGACTGCTTTACAACTCCCAATTTGTATGTCTTCACCCCTTCCCCTTTTCAGCCAGCCCCGAACCCCCTCCCATCTAGCAGCCGTCAATTTATTTTCTGTATCTCTGAGTTTGCTTCTGTTTTGTTCATTCATTTATTTATTTATTTATTTTTTTAGATTCTACCTAAAAGTAAATGATACGGTATTTGTCATAATACCCTCTAGGTCCATCCATATTGTTGCAAATGGCAATATCTCACTCTTTTTTATGGCTGAGTAATATTCCATCGTGTGACTGTCCCACAGCGTTTTTATCCGCTCATCTAGCGATGGGCACTTGGGCTGCTTCCATATTTTGGCGATTGTAAATAACCCTGCAATGCCCTTAAGGGTGCATGTATCTTTTCAGGTGAGTGTCTTAAATTTCTTCCAATAAACACCCGCCAGTGGAATTGCTGGGTCCTATGGTGTATTTTCTTAAATGTAAGTAAATAGTTAGCCTTCCTTTGGCCTGGCATCCTCCGTATGGGAAAGCTGCTGTGGGCCTTTCCCTCTCCCTCTCGTGCGTACCCCTCCTTTGAGACTGCTTTCCCTGGGAGCCAGTGCCCTCCGAGGTGGAGGGGTTAGCACCAGATTCAAAGTCCTCACATTACCGTGTGGTTCTGAAGGAGCATTTGGGTTAAAGCACAGGGAAGGGCGGTGGATGCTCGCAGACGGTGAATCCAACTGTGAGGGCTCACGTCCCAGCTGTCACTTACCAGGGTGCAAGCTTGGGTAGAAATTTAGCTTTACTCTGCCTCAGTCTCCTCTTGCATGAACTGTGGAGGGTCAGACCTGCACAGCAGGGTGGTCGTGAATACTGTCATATATGAGATCCTAAACAGCATCATACCTTTCCCTCGTTCTGTGTCAAAGAAAAATAAAGCTGGACACTACAGTGACAAGGACACACTTTTTTCACAATAACTACCATGGGGAAGAGACTCCAGCATGAACTGAGCTCAAATTCACTGCAACAATAGGCTGGAGACTGTATAGAGACTGGGATGTGTCAAGGAAGAGACCCCCTACCCCACACCAAATTGACCCTTCCCATGCCCTTCTGGGAGCTGGGGGAACACTCTCCAAGGGCCTTCCCAGGGCCATGCCGGTCCAGGAGAACACTTTCCCACCCTCAGTGGGATATGGTGCTTAAATTTATAAATAGGTGTAAAATCTCACCAGCAAAACATGGTTCAAGCTCAGTGGCAAGGCCCTCTCTCGTGGACCAGCAGGCAGTGCTATTCATGAACGTCTTTCTCAGCTGTAATTTGTGGGTCAGGTTTCCCCCAAGTCTGTCAGCAGCACCTGAGGTGGCACCAAAGGGCCCAGCCTTGGGATCAGACAGGCCCTTGTTCCCAAACCCCAGCTTGATCAGCTTCATATTACTCATGTGATTTGGGCTGATCCATTTAAAGTTTCTGAGGCTTTATGTTTATCTGTTTTTTATTGTATTTCATTTTAAAATACAAATAATTGTAGTTATTTCAAGGGGTTGTGGTGAGAATTCCAAGGTATGATGCATGTGTTTGTGAGGGTTTGGCAAATGATAAATATTTCCTTTTTTGTTATTAATGTATTCTTTTATTTAATTTATTAAATAATTAATTATATAGCACTTAATATTGATAACAAATTACATTACTTTTATAATTGTTATTTAATTAATTAATATCCAATAATAAAAGAATGATTATATATAATTTAAGTGATTTATTTTTATTTTACTACTTATTTTTAAAAATAATAAGCAATACATATTACCTTCTCAAAAGGTAGGACTTAATATCTTTTACTTATCTATGTATCTATGTCTCTACAAAATAGAGACCCCAGATTTGGAGAAATCTATAACTCTCTCTCTCTCTGTCTTCTCTCCATCCCCCCACCCCACCCCCACTCCCACTCTAGCTCTAAAGTGTATTATTTATTCAGTGTTTCTTCTCTTTAGGGGGATTTCCCTAAACTAGCTCAGGAAGGAAAAGAAACTTTCACGACTACCCTTCCATCCCACCCACTCCAAGTGGTTCCGAAGAAAGGGTGTATAGTGTCTGGAATAGTGGGGCGCCGCCGAATAGAACCGCCCTTTTGTCCCCAGCCCCTTACTTCCATTTGCTGTGTCCACTGTCTCAGGGTGATTTGTTCTCTAAGAACAAAACAGTTCAATGACTGGCCTCGGCGGCCCCGGAGCTGGCATCTGGCTCACACAATAGAATTGGAATCGTTCCTGAGCAAGCTTTTCTTCCCTGGCCCAGGAAGAAATAAATCCTTTCCAGAAAGAGGGGGCTGAATACAGTCGGGCCAGAGATCCACGGGGCCAGGCTTTCCTGGGGACCTGCAGGTGGGTGTTGTTTCTACCCCAGGGTGCAGCTCCAAGGGTGGGAAAGGATGCTAAGACCCCCAGATAGACCAAGGATCTGAAGGCAGACGGCCCCAATGCCATCTTGTCACCCGTGGTCCTTATCAAGGTGTCCTTACCATCATAGCCCGGGGACAGAGCAGGCTGAGGCGGAGACAGCTGTCCTCGGCACCCTGCTCTCTCAGAGCGCAAGCTCCAGACAGGGGGCCTGTCCTCGTCTTTGGGGAGGGAGCAAACCTGAGCTGAGAAGGAGCCCGTGGCCTTTCCGGGCTCTGTGATCAGGACAAGGTGATCCCGCTGAGAGTGTGGACATGCATTGGATGGGGGAGCAGATGGGGACACAGAGTCCCGGTGACGGCTGCACCGGGAGCTGAAGCAGAGAGAGCAGCAGACAGCGGGTGCCGCCCCCTCCCCCTCCGTGAGGCCCATCCACGCTCCATGCTCCTCCTGCCCCATGCTACCTGGGGACTCAGATGAAATAAATTAACTCCTTCCTCCCACCTCCTCGAAAGTTTAGATGAAATCCTGGATACAACAGGGAAGGAAGGATACCAAGTACTGACTTTTTCTTGAACTAAGTCTCTCCCCTGGAAAAAAGAGAACAAGCTGAAATTTTAATCAGAGGGTTGTGGTTTTGACAGCACTGAGCTTGATCATCTCAGACAGTGTCACCTGCTCATTTACTTGGGATTTGGTGCTCATGGTTGTAACTGAGTCTGGAAGACTAGATCAGCATTTACCTGTATAGTCTTATAGGAGCTACATCCTGCCTGCAATTTTTTTAGGTAATAACGTAGGGGTTTGAGACCTCGGACGGCCTAGGCAAGGTGGTTCACCCGTGTGCACCTTTAGGAGACTGCCCCTCTGTCACAGTGATTTTCCGAGTGTTTCCAGTTCCTCCATCTGTGAGAACGTCCACTTTGCTGTAAGATTCAAGTTGGGAGGGATTGCCAAGCAAATAAATTTTGCATGAAGATCTCTAGGAGGTAAACCTAAAAAAGCAAAAACAAAGAAACAATGCACACACACACCTGGAATCTGAGAATCTCTGAGCAGAGCATGAACTTAAAAGATCATCTCCAACTCCCTCATTACAGAGAATGAAACATCAGTCCAGTGAGTCATTTCAATGGCCAGGGACACCAAGCAGATCTGCCCCAGGGCTGACACCAGTGCCCCCTCCCTCGACCTGTAGTTCACTTTCTCCTGTAATATGGACGGCGTTCAGAGGAGGCTCTAACTCAGGAGCTTGGCAAGGAAGACTGATTTGCCTGCTGCAGTGAGACAGACACGTGGGAGCCAGCAACCTCCTCAATATACTGGATGCATTTAAACTGCATTTGCATAAGCCTCAAATGCTGTGGGAGTGTGTGCTCTATATAAATTACAAACAGTAAATGAAGGCTTTGGAAGAATGTCAGTGCATCAAAGTCAGCACTCAGCCCCTTAGAGCCTCTGTTCTGGACCTTCACCGTTTTAAAATGCAAACTATAAGAATTGCAAACTTGTCTGTGGCTAACAGTGAGCCAGCCTATATAGTAGCCCCCCACCCTTATCTTCAGGAAATACATTCAAGGCCCCCAGTGGGTGCCTGACACTGAGGATAGCACCGAACCTTGTAGATACTATATATATTTTTTACATACATACACTTATGTCTCCTCTTTGGCATAGCCAAATTGCCAGCGTCACCACTCTTGTGCTTTGGGGCCATTATTAAGTAAAATAAGGGAAACTTGAATGCAAGAACTATGGTACTGGGACAGTTGATCTGGTAACTGAGATGGTTACTAAGTAACTAATGGGTGGGGAGCGTGTACAGAGTGGACACGCTGGACAAAGGGATAATTCACGTCCCTGTGGGGATGGAGCTACTTAAGACAGCATGAAATTTAAAACGTATGAATTGTTTATTTCTGGAACTTTTCATTTAATATTTTTGGACCACGGTAACTGAAACCACAGAAGGAAAACCACGGGTAAGGCAGGGCTACTGTGCATGGTCTCTTGTTTAGTAAGTATAAAGGAGAATTTGACATTCTCATTTCATACACGTTGAAACTGAGGCTCAGTGGAATTGTCACAAGCTGATAAGTGACAGAGCCAGGACTTGAACAGCAGTCTAGTGAATCGAGTGGGATCGTTGAACAGGGCCCCTCAGCAGTTGTCTTCTGTCTGCGAGCCTATGCAAGCTCGCAAGGAAGCATGTACATGTAACTAATCTCTTACTCTAATAACTGCATGAGCCTAAGGCTTGGATTCTGAAACCTTGGTTCTACCACTTGCTCTCTTTGGGATCGTGGCGCGATGCCTAGCCTCCCAGCATTTAGCCCACAGATTCACTCATTCATGGAACTCTTATTCTGTGCAGGACACCACCAGGTGCTGAGTATTCGGCCCCAGAGAGGGAAAATAACAGCATGGCCCTGCCCCCCTAAAAGTCCTTGTTTTTCAAGGGGTAGAACGTGACTTGTAATTACTGCCATGCTCACAGCAGGAGTCTGCTGCATGAGCTGAATGAAAGATGGGAAATGCTTTATAAAACATAACATGATATATAAACGTAAAGGGTTATTATGAGTATACTGTACCCAAGGGCAGAGAGGAACATCCCGTATATTTTTCTTTATTTTCTGACTGTTGGGGGTTTGTGTGTGTTTTATATATATATTCCTAAGAAGGCCTTAAGTTCTTCAGACAAGTTAAATAGAAGCTGAACTGAGTTTAAGAAAGTGCAAAGCAGGTCGTTGCTTCTCGGAGTAGTTAAGTATTAGGTTTCCTTTTGTCTGAAATGCATTAAAGCATTGCCTCCAGAAGTGCTGGCAAAAATACAGGTTTCTCAGCTGGGAGTATATGTGATTTCAGTTCAGGAAACAGAGCCACTGAAGTATTTACCAGGAAAGGATTTAATGCAAGGAATTAGATGGTTACAAAACTGGGAGCAAGTTTGAGGGGTGTTCCAGAGCTATACCAGACTCAGCCACTAGGGGTGCCACTGCCTCCCTGGGCACCACAGGGGCTCACCCTGAAGGAGGCTGGCCCCAGGGAGCCGGGCACTGGCTGGTCACTGGGAGGGAGGTCCTGGAATCGGGAAGTCACATGAGAAAACTCCGAGGGCTTCAGCTTCCCAATGCTGAGGAAGCTGGAGCCCCGAGACTGAACAGCTACTGTGAAAAGACCTCAGGGGCCCACTGCCCTGCTTGGCAGCACTCACAGCCTGGACCGCAGGAGGGTGCCTGAGACCCACTCCCGCCTCCCAATTATCCCGAGTTCACCCAGAATCCTAGCGGCAAGGGAGGCTGCACAAACGGAGTTCGTAGCTTTCCAGCCTCTCCAGCTTGAAAGAAGATGCAATGGCAGGGGAATGAGCCAGTCCTGAGTTTTTCCCTTTGTCATTTCTCGTTTCAGTTTTGCTGTGTAGACTGTATGTGGCTCAACCTCTGTTTCTTCCCCTGTGAACAGGTGACATGCACTTTTCTCATCCGACCAGGTTGCTATGCATGGCCCCAGCAATCAACACGTGTGAATATGTTCGTAAAAGGTGACAAAAAAAGAAAAGTCGTCAGGTTTTGTGTGGCTTTTCTTTATTTTGTGTTTGTATACGCATTGGCATCGCTTTCCGCTTGCATGTGTGTGAATAGGTGCCTCTTTCTTTTTCTTTTTATTCTGTGCAGATTGGAAAGGGTCTCAAAGATCAAAAGCTACCTGGGGAGGACTGGCAGGGAGGAATGGGGACTCTCACGTTAATGGGAAGAAAAGCTTCTTAAACTTGATAAAGGACGGCTGCCTCCGCTCCAGCTCTGCGTCCACCCCAGCACCTAGCAGCGTCCCTAGGATCCCGGAGGCAGGAACATCGCAGGGCCCTTTGGTGTATTGAGAAGATTCAGACCCTGGTGCCGCCTCTCCTTAGTGGTTGGTCATGTAAGCAGCTTACATGGTAAGGGACAGCTTTCTTATTCACACACGGGAGAGCAAAGTTTTCCTTCACAGAATTTTTTTGGGGAGTGGCTGAAATAAGATGACATTAGTACAGGGATTTGACAGTCCAGTACTAATCACATGCAAGGAAGTGAGTGCAACCTTTGAGTAACAATTATTGGCCTGCACGGGTCCATCTGAGACCCCTTGGGTATTAGTGAGGAGAGAGGTGGAAAGAAGAGGTTACTAATGAGACCCTGTCAGTGTCAGGGACTGTAATTGTATAACTAATATTTTATTCCCGAAATAGATGCATGAGGTGGTGTAATTATGTTCACTATTTTTGGATACAGAAACTAAGGCTTCGAAATGCTAAGTGGTGGGAGGTCACTGAAGCAGTGAGTGCTGGAGCCAGAGTCGATCGAGATTCATGTGACCTCAGAGCCTGGGTCCTTGACACCGCACACACTGCCTCAGAGCACAGATGATCTCACTTCAGAGAGCCGAAATATCTTAGCAAGTGCTCCAGAAGTATTTTCTGAAGGAAGATGCTAAAATTTTCTCCAAAGTAGAAATAGTGTGGTGGGCGGTTGGGAGGGCTGGCTTTGAGGCAGGCCACCTGGCTCTGAATTCTGGCTCTTTCATCGGACGTGTGGCCTTGGGTGGCTAGTTATGCACTCGCTCTGTGCCTCAGTTTCTTTATTTCTAACCTTGGGTTTAATTTAGTAACTATTCCATTGTATTATTTTGAGCATTCAGTGAGTCAATGCACAGAAAGATCTGAGAACAGGGCTTGGCATTACTGTGAACCCTCAATAAATGTTCGATACTATTATGAAAATGCCAAAGGAAGACTGAATGACATGATGAGCCCTGACTTCAGCCTCCAGCATCCTTTATTCAGCTCTCATTTACAAAACTACTTTACAGGGAACCCCTGAGCTTTAAAATCAGCCAAATGGCTCACAGAGAAGTCCAACCACACTGAGAAACACCAAATGACCCATAACTGGCGACAGGAACCGATTCACTCACTGACATTTACAAAGATACATTAAGAAACTTCACATTCACTTGTTGGGCACTAAAGGGGAAGACCAGGAGCCACAAATAAAAATAAAATGCTCTAAGTCCTGTAAGAATAATCTTCAGTTTTGTTTGTTATTTCTTAATTACAGTTGGCCTACAACATATTAGTTTCAGGTGTACAACACTGTGTTTAGGCATTTATATAATTTACTAAGTGATCACCCCAGTAAGTCTAGTACCCAAAAGGTGAAAGAGCCTAGGACTAGTCTTTGAAAAGAGCTAAGTAATCCTCAGAAGGAGGCTGATATTTATTGGAGGCCACCACATGGTGTAAACTTTATGTATACATCCCCCCTCAACCCTCACACCAACTGTGTAAAATATCAATGCTTATTCCTAGTTCACAGATGGATTCCGTGTGGCTGAAACACGTAAGCGATTTGGCAGTGGCCGTAGAGTTGTGAAGTTGAAGCCCTAAAGCTTTGGCCTATGGCACTTAGATCCCAAAGCCCACCCTTCCCATTTTATTTCCATACCCTCACGGATATTCTTTCCCACACTGGATTTACAAGACGATTCTCCAACAAAAGAAACAAACTTTTATGGTAAATTTAGTGTTTAAATCCTAATTTTTTTTTTTCTATTAGAGATTCATGTTCCCTAACACAGGGCTGGCAGTATGCCACCTTTTTTATATATAAAGTTTTATTGGAACACAGCCATGCCCTTTCCTCTGTCATCTATGGCGGCTTTAGTACTACAATGGCAGAGTTGAGAGAGTTTAATTTCAACAGAGAGCAAATTGCTTGCAAAGCCTACAATATTTTCTATCTGACCCTTTACTTTTTATAAAAGTTTGTTAACCTGTGCTCTAGACTCTTCAAGGATCTGACTCGGCCATGGTATTTTTGGAAAAATACGAATAACACGTCATTTCTACATGTGTGCATGCACGTCCCCTTGATTTCGGAAACATCTGCTGAGATTCCCCGTGTCAAACCTGGGGAAATGCCACTCTGAGCTGTGGCACTTACAGTAAGGGGGCAGCCTACTTGTCCAGGATGTAGTTACAACTCATAGCTGGGTTGTTTCTCACATCCCAGAATAGAATCTTAAAATTCAGTGGAAAAATTCAGCTGTTACTAAACATGAACTACAGAAACTAGAGGATTTCATTAAGACAACTCCCAGGATGTTTAAAGCATCCTCGGAGCTTCAGGACATCCTAATATGACTACAGTTCCTTTTATTCATTGAATATTCTGGAAACTTAAGTCCATGGGTCTCCATTATGTTCTTAATAATTAGAAAACTTCCCCAAAGCAATTTGAAAACTTTCTAAAATCTGTTTTAGAAATTCAAAAAATAATTAGATGTTCAGAAGGTATTGATCACTCCAATTTGTGGCAAAATGTTCCCCAGTTGTCAAATTTGAAATTTGATAAATAAATGAATTAATAAAAAATAAAATAATAAAGCGAGAGTAAAACAATACATAGCTGAGAAGTCACTCTGGAATTAACAACAAGGAACAAGATTATAGTCCTGATTTATCACAGTTACAAAGGAATCATTGGAACTGTGACCCATGACCTTTCAAAACCTGTATCGATATCTCTCGGACCAAGGACTCGATCCAGAAAAACACAATTGTAGCTCAGTCAGCGTTCTTATTTATCTCACTTTCACTTGCGGACTCGCTAACTAGAGATAAACCCAACTGAGGGGTTAAGATGACTTTGTTCTGATTAATTTTATGGTAACTCTGAGGGCTTCAGTTTTAAATGAATTGTTTGAATACTAAATTATGCAGCTTTATGATCCAGGAGATAAGCAGCAGCTCTAAAGACGCCTCTGAGACTTAAAAGAGACAGCATTAGAAGCTCATTATCGCCGGCACATTTAACATGGTTAAAGCAGGGGAAAATAGCCATTAAGTTAATGTAATAGTTAAACTGCATTAATTTGAAAAACTGCCCAGTGAAACGCTTACGGCAGGGGATCTATTTCTTTCTCTTGCATGGAGACCTTCTTAAAAAATATAAAATAAAATAATAAAATAAAATAATAAAATAAAATAGGTATTTCGAGATTTTTCTCCTCGGCTCCTGAAGTCACCTGCAATTTGAAAGGCCAGCCTTTCTGCATGGTGGCCACTGCCATGTGATAACAAAGGAGGGAGGGCCTGGGCCCATCTTGGCCCCTGGTCCCCAAGGCCCCATGTGGAGCTTGGCGGGTCAGAGGAAGGGAAGTGTCGCCAGTGTTCTGAGAAACCCGCAGTGAGCAGGGGACCCGAGGGCTGGGGCCAGCAGAGGCTTTTTAATCTCCTGCAACCCCATTATTTACTTGAGATGTCAGTAAAAATTAGGTTAGAAAATAATGCTAACTCCCAAAGGACCACGCAGAACGACATTGCATCAGTTCTCTCTCTTTGAAAACTTTCAGGCTTTGGCCACTGGAGTCTCTCCCTCAGTGACTCTCCCTCCCTCAGTCACCCTCCTCACTGTCCCTCCCTTTTATTGTTCCATCTGCTTTGTTTTATTGAAAAGAGTCCACTGTCTTCTTTTAAATTACTTCAAATAGTAAAATGATGCATGACTATTATCACTGCCGTTAGTTTGATAATTACGACGAAGGTGCATTTGTTCACATTCCACTGTGATCTCTTTCATTTCATTGTTCAATTACAGTTTATATTCAATATTATTTTATATCAGTTTCAGGTGTACAGCATAGTGGCTAGACCACCATATACTTTACAAAATGATCCCCCCGGTTGGTTTTCCAGTGCCCGCCTGGCACCGTACATACTTATCGCAATATTATTGACTGTATTTCCTACGCTGTGCTTTATATGCCCCTGTTTTGTGACTGCCCATCTGTACGTCCCAATCCCTTCATTTCTTTTTTCACCCAGACCCCAACCTCCTTTCCTTGGACAACCATCAGTCTGTTCTCTGTGTTTATGAGTGTTTCCATTTTGTTTGTTTATTTTGCTCTTTAGATTCCACATATAAGTAAAACCATAGGTATTTGTCTGACTTATTTCACTTGGCACAACTGTGTCTTCTTTTCTCTATCTTTGGATTTCTTAAGATCATGATGTCTACCATTAAGCACTTCATGAGAATGTCACCTGAATACATACCAAAAATCTGATGGTCTAAAGCTTAATAAATAAATAAAAAATAAAAAAATTCATGTTGTTTTCATTTGTAGTCCAGTTTTCTCCATTCCAGTTCTCCCCTTCAGGAAACAGCACCAATATTTTCTTGGTCAAATATATATGTATGTATGTATCTAATGAAATCAGCTCCGATTCTTTTCTCCCCCTTTCCTTGTATATTGTGTCGATCACAGAGACCTGCTCACAGAACGCAGGGTAAGAGAGCAGTGTGTCAACACTTCTTAGACTAACAATCACCTAACTTTAAGGCTCATGAAAACATGTAAACTATGATATTTTTGTAAAACTTCTACTAATAGTAACCAAGCAGCATAAACCAAAGCCCAGGGAGACTCTGCCAGCTACAGGTGGGGTGGGCTTGGCTGCTGAACATAACTCTGGGCTAAGTCTCTACTCCATCCTGGCCTGAAACCCTGGCTTCTCAGGACAGAGGCACCAAAGTGCCGCAGCTCAGAGTCCCCCCCTGCGCCTTGTTTAGAGACAGAGGAACCGTGCTGACTAGACAGTGGAAAACCACCTTGTCATGGGGGCGGGAATGAAGAATGAAGCTCTAACCTAAGGCATCAATGCACATGCCCCCTTCCCCTCTGTGCCTTTCTCTTTTTATCATGTTCTGTCCTTTGACACCCAGTCATACACTCAGTTCTCAATGCATAAAATAGCCGGGCTACAAGGATGAATTCAATATCCTGAAGAGAGCTAACCTTTCAATGCCGAGGGTTAGAGCCCTGGGGCGGTGCAGGTGGTGGGGTATTGCAGGCGGTGGGGTATTGCACGCAGTAAACCACCCCTGGACAGTGGGCAAGAGTTAGAGCTTGAGTCAGGTCCTTTGCAGGTCTCAAATTTTAGACGACCTTTGGAAGGCCACTAAAAATGCTAATCCTCTGCTCTCCTCCGGGATTCCGATTCTATACACCTGGAGAGGTACCTGTGACTCTGCCGCCTTTCGCTCCTCACGTAATTCAGACGTTGGACAGCAGGTGTCTGCTTGCGCGATGCCTTAAGAAAGACTGATTGAGCACCAGATGAATCTTACTTCCATGCAGAGGACAGGATGAACGCGTGGCAGGCAACGGGGAGTCACCACCCTCCTCTGCAGGGTTTCACCAGCGGCCCCTGGGGAGAGGAAGTGTGTGGTGACCAACCACATGGCTATGTCAGGAAGGAGCCACTGTTGAGACAGTGAATGCAAAATAAAGCCTTCTATCTTTCTTGACCGACTGATTACATAGGCGAACTTTCAACATAGTTATTTTCAAGATGTGTTTTCGAATATGAAATCCTTTTTCGAAACAAAATAACAGCTATTTATAATATTCACATACAGTAGAGCAGAATAAAATAATTTTTTATATTCACTGTTAGGTTTAAAAGAACACAAAGTGGCCATTACTGATACATATCTGTTGCTTGAATCAGTTTTTTGTCCATATCTGCCTCTAACACCATGTTACTGGTAATTTCTTTCTGGAAAAATGTTGTTTTTTGAAAAATATTGTCTTACTTTAACACTTCATAAAATCACATGTAATTATGTTCAAGTTTTATTTTATGGTTAATGAATTTGAAATTGCTGACACTTCAATTAATTATTCTCTGTGGAACATACTTTTTAAAAATTAAGCAAACTGCAAAGATACCTAGTAAAATTGGAAATAACTATTAAATTGAATAGATTCTCATTTCTAAATTTTTATATTTAAATATTTCTTCAATGGTACTGTCTTTTCTCCCTCAGTCAGAATTCATTTACTTGACAGATATTTTTATAAGAAACTAGTCAACTAAATTGTCCCTATATCTTTATTTTTTCACTAAATTTGGCTGCAGCAAAATCATAGGCTACTTCAATGTCATCCTACTGGATAAAGAATATAAATTAATCCAGTATAATAGGGGAGCTTCCTCTAAACATTTTTCCCTGAGTTGAAATATCCTAAGTGCAATTAATTATTTAATATAAAATTAAATATTGAACTTGTCAGTTATTTTGTTCAGTCCTTCCCTTGCTGTTGTAAAAATAAATTTAAGGTTTTCTTGTTTGCAAGGTAAAAATGGGCTCAAGGCCCCAATAGTTGAAGTTTGCATTTTAGGTTCCAATTCTTAAATACTGTGATAAAAGTTTCTAATTGATTTTGAAAAACATGTAAAGAAAGTTTAAGTAAGTTTAAGTTTCTTGAGTTTAAGAAAGTTTAAGAGACTTATAAGGTGGGTTCCAACTGTTCTAGAATCAGCTTGATGCCAAGCAGCAGAGAGAGACCATATGCAATATATTTAAGCATATCTTTGTTTTATTCCACACCAGTCTTACAACAAAAATTTTGTAGTACAACTCTTCTAACTGTGTATATATAAGACTATTTGCACTTTTGACAAGCACAGCTTTAATTTTGTTTGGTAGAATGTTGCTGCTAGAATGAAGTCTAATTTACAGGCTGACCACAGACAGTTCCAACTGCATTTCTGTTTCGTAGGTGTCTGAGTTAAATAACAGCAGTGTTTTACTATGACGTGGTGTCTTACCAAAATTTATATTAGTATCATCACCGCAAAAACATAATTTCATTTTATCATTGAATTTTTAAATATATTTATAAGAGCATTTACAAATTGTCAAATGTTTCTTCTTAAACAGAAGAAAGATATTTCAAAAGTTTCACTTGATTTTCTGAGACAGATGAAGCCCATTCATTGAATTAGATAGTTAACTGAGTTTTTATTTGATGTCTCTGTGTCTGTGAGTCTCTTTTAATTTTATTTGTTCATTTATTTTGTTCCCTCGATTCCATATATAAGTGAAATCACATGGTACTTGTCTTTCTCTGTCTGACTTATTTCACTGAGCTCAGTGCTCTCTAGGTCCATCCAGGCTGTCGCAAATGACAAGATTTCATTCTTTTAAATGGTTAAATAATATTCCCTTATATGCATATGTACCAAGCTTTTTTATCCACTCGTCTGTTGATGGGCACTTCTATATCTTGGTTATTGTAAATAATCCTGCAAAAAATTCCCACAAAATATCCAATTAAAAAATGGATAAAGGACCTAAATAGATACTTCTCCAAAGAGGACACGCAGATGGCCAAGAGACATATAAAAAGATGCTCAATGTCACCAGTCATCAGAGAGATGCAAATTAAGACCACAATGAGGTATCACCTCACAACTGTCAGAATGGCTCCATCAACAAATCAACAAACAGCAAGTGATGGAGAGGGTAAGGGCACCCTTGTGCGCTCTTGGTGGGAATGCAGACTGGGGCAGTCACTGTGTGGAGGTTCCTGAAAAACTGAAAATAGAACTGACTTATGACCCAGAGATTCCACTTCAAGGGATTTATCCAGAGAAACCCAAAACACGAATTTGAAATAATATACCCATCCCTCTGCTCATTGGAAGTTGATAAATTAATTTTCATTAAAAATGGACTTTTGTTTTTTCTCTCCATGCTGCCAAAGCAGCTTACTGAAATCTAAAAGAAGTGCCATCAATTAATTCATTAATTGATTGACCTTTTCAGATTTATATAATAAACAAAACTACTATAGTAGCAAAAAATATTCAAAATATGCTCTATGCACTCTATGACAGAAATTCTATACATATTTCACAGACAGGTAACCCTAAAATATCCCCATTTTCTATAGGATCTGGGGTTGTGGCCTGACAACTTCATGTTCTCACCCAATAGGGAGGGCCAAGGCAATCACCATTTCCCATTACACCAAGTGGTTGCAGAAGACACCCCTTGGAAACTTCTCCTGCCACCTCAGCAAGGAGTGAGAACCATCCCCAGGCATTTGTCACCAAGTGCCCTGCAAAATATCCTGGAAAAGAATGTGTGGGTTTTGCTTCATCTGGAAAGGCTGAGGAAGGGCAAGGACTGTTTGGTTTAACTGAGCTCTCTTCTTTTACATGCATCTCACACTCATGTGGAAAAGGCTATGACAGAAACTAAAGATAATACAATGTGTACATGTAAGAAACCAATTTGAGTTTATTTCATGCAAATATTAATACTAGCACCTCATTTAACATTTAAAAATCTGAGACAAATCCTAAACTGTACAAAAAATTGGTCTAAGTAGGCTGAAATCAAGGGGTTACAAGCAGTCAATCTGTTGGCCCATGTGTGTTTGCAAACATGAGACACAGGAGAGCAAGAGAAAATCAAAGAGAAACAGAAGAGGAATGGGCACTACGAAACCAAAACAAACAAATTAAAGATGGCTTAGAGGAATATCAGGCAAGGGGGAAAAGATTTATCACTGGAAACTGATAAAAGTTTTAAAAAGCTGTCTGACTGTGGTTACTAATAAAATAAATCAAGGCAAATTACCTATTAAAAAACAAACAAAACTATCTATGTTCCCTGAAAAGAATTCAGGGGGAGAAATAAAAGATTTGATAGAGTAGCTACCTGTCTCAAACTGTGTAGGTTGCTATAACAACGTAATAACAAAATAGCATAAACTGGTTGCTTATGAACAACAGGAATTTATTTCTCACAGTTCTGGAGTGTGGGAAGTTCATGGTCAAGGCACTGGTAGAGTTTTTGTCTGGTGGGAACTTCCTAGTTGGTAGATAGTGGTCTTTTTGCTGTTTCTTTACATGGCTGAAGGGATGACAGATATTTCCAGGGCCTTTTTTATAAGGATGCTAATCTCATTCATGAGAGCATCACCCTCATGACCTAATCACCTCCCAAAGGCCCCACCTACTAAGAATATCATCTTGGGACTTAGGATTTCAACATATAAATTTGGGGAGACACAAACATTAAGTCCATAGCAGTACCATTTATGCAAGATACAGTTAAGTACAAGAAATTAGAAAGGTTCTAAGGTGTGGAAGTGCATTAGACTATGTTTTCTCAATAGGTTGTGTATTAGTTTCCCTGGGATGCTGTAAGAAACCACCATTAGGAATCAGGACAGCAGAAGAGGTAAATCAAAAGGAAATGAGACATTGGGCAGATGGCCTGTTTCTACAAATCTATGTTCATATAGATGAACAATATATCCCATCAGTCAACAAAACAACCAACCAAACAAAAATTTAAATAAAGACATATCTTCACTCAGAATCAACGATGAGTAAAGTCAAAGGCCTTGGTCATAAAGAGCCAATTGTTGGGGTGCAGGCAACTGTGGTAACACCTGCTTCACAGAGAGGGGTCTACATGGCTGTCCCTTATAATCCCAGGGGACTTGGGGCTGTTTCTGTGCCTCTTTGCCCTTAAAGTGCTTGCACATTAAGAACAAAAATTCAATTTCTCTTAATTACAATGGCACTCAGAATATTGGACACGGAATGAACCATTTATTACAGTTGAGTTTGAATCCATGACCATCAATTTAGGTGTAATGAGACTCAAATCCAGAAAAGAAAATGATTTTCCCAAGACTCTCCAGCATCTTAGTGGCAGAACTGAACTATGCTGTGTGGGAAAACTAGCTCCAAAATTCTCCCATGAAGAATGACAATTAGATCTCCCTGAGTAGGTCTCAAATAGACTCCAAATTAGAAAATGACGTCTACTGTTCCCTTTGATGAATGATTAAAACCCATTATATCAAGCAAATGATTAAAAGAAAAGATGCCCAAATGATTTAATGACATGACTCTCTATTTCCTACCTGTCAAAATGTCAGAATTTTGACCTAGGATGCCGCATGATTTATATTTGACATGGATAAGCCCTGAGTTAA
The DNA here is from genome assembly GCF_054644295.1 of Miniopterus natalensis. Classification (NCBI taxonomy): domain Eukaryota; kingdom Metazoa; phylum Chordata; class Mammalia; order Chiroptera; family Miniopteridae; genus Miniopterus; species Miniopterus natalensis. The sequence goes on along the minus strand of NC_142081.1, from coordinate 196,718,458 downwards.
ATTTGGGAAGAGATGAGAAAATATATATAAAATTAACCCTAATGTTTTTTTATTTTCCTTAAGAATATAGTAAATCCCAATCAACAAGATATTCATGTACCTTCACAACCTAGCCTCAATTGGCATTTCTTCATTATTTTTTATATTCTTTCTCATGAGCTTTACATTAATTAAACCCAAACTACTCATTTTCCCAACCTCGCCATATTACCTTTTACTTCTGAAACTTTATATGGAGCAATCCTTTAATTTCTTCATTCTTTCTACAGGACATACCATGGGAATTTATTGAGTGTCATTATACAGATATGTACAGGTACTTTACCTTATCTTAAATGTTTTAATACTTGAAAAAATTGGCTCAAAATACCTATAATCTAACAATTTTTTAAATGTAATTTATTTACTATCTTTTTGTGACTTTCTCACTTTGTTTCTCAGGTTCAGTCACTAGGTTTCTGCCTTAATCCCTGAATATAAGTGTACCACTGAGTGCTCGTGGTTTCTATAGGTTCAAGCCCTGGGTCAAGTGTCACTGTCTGCCCCCCAGATTCACTGCTCTCTGCTTCCTTTCATCTCTTGTCTTTCAAGTTGTAAAGAACATGCATCAATTAGTAGCAAAGGGATGTGGGCTAGACTTCTGGATTTACCAGTTCCAGGCCCCAAGTTCTAAAGAAAATCGCAACTCCTCTGGGTATTGTCTGTAGATACTGGATGCTGTATCCAATACATGCGAGAATGTGCCATCATCGTTACAGCGCAATGCAGAAGGATGGGGAGAATGGGCCTCACGTTCCCTGCTGGGTTCCCCGCCGAAGCGCTCCCTTTTCCATTAGGCAGTTTGGACCTCCACCAGTGCCTGCTGGGCCTTCCCCATATGCCTGTTGCCAGGCTCAGCACATAAGCCACCAGCCTGACCTGACTCTCTGTCATAAGCTCTGAGAGCTGCTTGGGGAGCTCCCAGGCACAGTGAGAGGCCTCAGTCACACTCCAAGTGTCCAAAAGCCAATGCAAACTTGTGTGAGAGAATATGGAAAATGATAGCTCATGTACATGAGCATTCCTGCCAGTGGCCTGTCTTCAGACATCACTATATCCAATAGCTTTAAAGGATTTAGTTCTGCAACTATTCGTCCTGCTGGACTAATATGATGACATAAGAGAAGCTACTCACACTGGTAAAAGTATATAGTTTTATATTTAGGATCTACAGAAAGGATTATTTTCTATCTCAAGTGCTCTAGGAAACGCTGTGAAATGGAATCCTTTCAAGAATGCTTTGTGTCAAGCGTTCTTTCCTTGGTGCCAGGGGGTAGACATGCTTACTGTCCAGACTGGGGTCCCATGCCCCTCCTGGGGCTGAGTTACATGGGACAAAGCCCATTCAAATGACTTGGTCGAAGAGAGGTGGAAGAGAGTCACCATAAGGAAACATAGAGTAATGAAGGCAGAATAGAATTAATGTGTCCCAGGGAGGCAAAAGCGACAGATATTCATGAGACCAGGTTTGCTTTGCTCATCTGTCACTCATTTCCTACTGTGACAATTCCATTCAAATGTCCCAAATATGCCACAAACTTTATCTGGCAGCAGGTTCTGCCCTACTCTTTCTCTTGACCTTATTTCAGATGTAGGCTTCTTTAGAATGTTTTTTGATAGACTAAAGACCAAGAAGAAACTTCACTCTAAGTCAGTGACACAAAAAGGAGAGAGGTGACTCTAAAGTTATCTATCGTGGTCTTAAATTATTAAGAAATGATATGAAAATTAAGACTTTGCAATTCAATTGATTTTCTAAGTGCTAATCTAAAAGTCTTTGTGGGCTGGCCATTTAAATGATTCAAGCAGATTAATATTGCTGAGGACTGGCAACCTGCAGTTTGCATCTGTCACTACTTCTGGGTAAAGATTTTTAAAGGGACTGCACACTGTGTGACTTAGAATAAGTCACTTTTATTTTCTGGGTCTCAGTTTAATTCATTGTAGAAGGAAAGATTTAGATGTGATTATTTATTCAACAACAAAAACTATTAGCCACTTACTAACTGCCAGACACTGGAAACGTGTGAAAGAAAGAGTCACTTGTTCTGAGTTTTGAAGGATGAGAATGCATTTATGGGAATGACAAAGGTGGGTGCAGGGATTGTGCTCCTGGCAGAAGGCACATTACAAGCAAAGTCATGGGTTGTAAAACAACCTAACAATTTTGAATACCTGAAAGAAACCCAGGATGTGAGAAGCCAAGGATGAGATTAATAAATATTGGATGCAATGCCAATCCTTTATGGTCTTGGGTTTTGCAAGTTGCCTCTCAAACTCAAATGTAAGGGTACTTGAGGACCAGGGCACATTATCTGTAAGGGGAAATGTTTCTGATATGAGGGAATCTGTGCTTGCTTTGCAGTTGAAAGGGCCTCATGTGGAACTATCTGATTTAGGCTGGATGAAATTTTGGGTTACTGTTCTTACTGTGGGCAGAGTTACCTTTTGAACCCAGTGATATTAGACTCTTGGATTCAGGTAATTGTCCATGAAAATAATGCTTCTTATTTTTACTGCTCATATAAAGAAAATAATAATTAAAAATAAACAGGTGGAGTGGACCTAAACCCAGTCCCTGGCTGGGAATCAAGCCCAGGTGACCCCCAGTTAAGGAGGAACCACAGTTGGCATAAATATCTTTGGACATAGGAACAAAAGATTGTTTTTGAAAGTGCTGAATTTGGGACAGTTTGTTATGCAACATTATTGTATTAATAGCTAACTAAGATTAATTAGGATATCTTCTCCCTCCACTCCTTTCTTTCTCTTCCAATCCAACCAGGGTATTTTTAGGTAAAACGAGGTATAGTTAAGTAAACCTCAATGAAAGGACAGTTCCTGAGGAATAATTCTATAGTTAATTGTTTGCCCATTCACACACGCCCAGGTACATTCATTGGTCCTGTGTGGAGGGGCACCAGGGACAAAACGTTCTCCTAGAAAATAATGCACATTAATGACAGTGCCGTTAGCAAGAGCACATGCTCACTCAGTGACAATGGTCAGAGGAAGAGTAGGAAGGCCAAGTTATTCTCTGGCCCTTCTCTTTCCAGCTGAGTGGAGGGTGTAACAAAAGCACAAGGGACACCATTATTGACTCGGGAAGACCTTTTTGTTCATGGCAGCAAAGCTTTGTGGTCTATACAACTGGATATAAAACAGCTATTGGCAAATTATATTTTAAACACTTTATTCTGTTACAAGTTTCGGTCTTCAGAGGTCTGCTTCCAGGTCTTGATTTTGCTATGCACACACACACACACGCACAGGCACAGGCACAGTGATAAAAAACAAACAGACAAAAGCCCTCGGCAGGGTCCCAGAGTTCTACCATGACATGCTCCTCTTCTTGAACCTGTCAGGTTCACTTCTGCCTGGGGCATTTTCACAGTGTCCCACGGTCAACTGTGGCATGAAAATATTAAAAGGAAAAATTCAGAAGTAAACAATTCATAAGTTTTAAGCTTTAAATTTCAATCCTTTTGAATGTCATGAAATCTCATGCTGTTCTGCTCTGTCACCCAGAATGTGAATCATCCCTTTGGCCAGTGTCTCCACTTGTGGACACTTCATGCCCGTTAATCACTCGGTATCCGTCTTGGTTGTCAGAGTGACTGTCCTGGCATCGCAGTGCTTGTGTTCAAATGACCCTTATTTTACTTCCTAATGGCCCCACGCCCCAGAGTAGTGACACTGGAAATTCAAATATGCCAAAGAGAAGCTGCGAAGCGTTTCTTTTAAGTGAAAAGGTGAAAGTTCTTAGTTTAATGAGGAAAGAAAAAAATGTATGCTGAGGTAGCTAAGGTCTAAGGTAAGAAGAGACCTTCTATTGGTGAAATTATGAAGAACAAAAAATAAATTTGTGCTAGTTTTACTGTCGCAACTCATACTGCAAAAGTTGCAGCCACAGTGCATAACCTTGCCATCCCCAGTGGACCCTACACCTGAGCAATGGTACCTTTCCTTATCTTATATCATTCTAACGTCAGGAAGCAATTTTCACTGAATGGAAAGGTGGCTTTCATGGAATGATTACCAGACACCATACTTGCTTGCATTTGTATCTTAATCCTTAACTGATCAAATGAAGCGACATTATTAACCCATGGGTACCGATGAGGAACTGAGGCTCAAGGAGTTTGTGTTAGTTGTGGCGAGTCACATAGCTAGAGATTTTTGAGTACTGGAACTCAACAAATTAATATTTTTCTTCAACACCCATGTTCTTTCGCCAACATTACTCTCATGCTTAAGGAGCTCTTAACAGAGCTCCATGGGGTCAAGTAAAACTCACAATCTAGTTAGTCTAGTTTATAAATATAGCTGTTTGATTTTGCTAAATGTATAGCAATGACTGCAATTAATATCACATCTATTCCTACCAGCTATTAACCCATCACTAAGAATAGATAATGATGTACTGATTGCATTTCCGATTTATTATGCTTGTAGGAACTGAAAGCTCCATTTGTCTTCTTTTTCCTGCTTCCACACTCTCTGGACCCTTCTTCCAATTTCTTTCCTGACCACTGTAAAGCTATATGCTTTATTCTGACTTCTCTCAAGCATATCTGCAAGTGTGTTATTTTTTAAAAAACGTATGTTTTTATTGATTTTTAAAGAGAGAGGAAGGGAGAGAGAAAACATTTATGAGAGAAACATGGATCAGCTGCCTCCCACATGCCCCATGGGAAAGACGCTCAACCAACTGAGCCAAAACCGCCAGGGCACCTCTAGCAAGTCTTTGTCTACAAAGTCATAAACACACAACACCGAAGGAAAAATGAAATGATAGTTAATTTAATTCTATTCATTATGTCAGAAATTGCTATAATTATAAAACCAGATAAGGAATGGAGGAAAAACAAATGCTTCCAAAAAATAAGTTGTATAAGAAGAGACAACTTGAACATTTGGGATTAAAGCTGGTTCTTATGGATTAAGTGTTTGTATCTCTCTCCAAAGCCATGTGTTAAAATACTAACCCCGAAGGTGATGGTATTAGGAGACGGGACCTTGGATGGTGATTAGGTTGAAAAGGTAGAAGTCTTATGTGTGGGGTTATCTCCTTAACAAAGAGACCCCAGGGAGCTCTCCCATCCCTGTTACCAAATGAGGGCACCCCAAGAAGACTGCTGCCTATGAACCAGAAAGCGGGCTCTCCCCAGATTCCAAATCCACCTGCACCTTGATCTTGGCCTTCCCAGTTTCCTTAACTATGTTAAGGCCACCCAGACCATGGCATTCTTGTTACAGCAGCCCAAGCAGACTAACACACTGGTCAAGTACTGGAAGGTTAAAGGGAAAAAAAGAAAGTGACAAATAAGGAACATTGTGCTGAATGTTGAATCTAAAATGTGTTTGAACCCTTGTGATTGGCAACTTTTTGAAACAATTGTATTTAGAGAGGCCAGACAGTCTTGGATCAGTTTTCTTATATATCTGACTCTCTGAAAAATGCCTCGTTTTGATTCTATCTTTGAGAGTCACAGAGAACAGCTGTTTAATTCCTCTCCCATGCAGCTATTCATATATACTGACAACAAAGCTTCCCCACGAGGGGTCATCTGCAGTTGGGGGCTGGCAGAAGTTAGACCGTCACCCTAGTCAGTGAAGAAAAAGGCCCATAGCTGTTTTCTTCCCCATTCCCTGTGTTGGGCGAGTTCATTGCTAACTTGTTCCTTCCTCCCCAGGCCTTGTGCTGAAACCACACTGACAACAAAATCGCCAACTTCTGAGCACGCTTGTCCTCTTTAACTTTTGTGCCATAAATATTACAGTGTCTTTAGCCCCTGGCGCCCTTCTCAGCATCCCTGGATATCAAAGGTCTATTTATTTTTAAAAGCTTACTTAAAATAGCATCTAACAGGCAACAATACATGAAAGCATGGGCTTTGGGGTCAGACAGGGTTTAAATTCGCCAGTTACCAGCCGGGAAGTGTTGAGCAAATTACTTACCTTCTCCAAGTGCCTAAGGTTAAAGTTCATTTATTTTCTGTCCATAAACCTTCCCTTAGATCACCTCCTGCTTGCCCCTGGCTTTAGGTAGCGTTAAGAAGCTGGAGACCCGAATTAGCATCTACAAGACAAACATCGACTTTCAGACGTATACACCCAACTGCCTATGGGTACCTTTAGTTTTATATTTCAAACAATATGTCCAAATGGAATAATTAATATCTCCAGAGCCATATTTTAAAAAAAGCAAAGTAAACAAGCAATAAAAAACCCAAATACCTGTAAAGTCCACAATTTTTCTTATCAGTAAATTAAATTTTCATGAATCCCATTGTTTAAGCAGAAAACCCACAACTTATCCTTCTTCCCCTTCCTCTCATATTCAATACAAATCCTGTTTCTGGAACCTGCCAAGTCTCATATCCGCCTCTGATCCCACTACCCCAGTACTGGGTACCTAATGTCCCTCCTGGGCCACCCTGGGAGCATCTTAACTGGTTTCCCTGCCTCTACCCTTGATCTCTATTGTCCATTTTCCAGAGAAAAGTAGCCAAAATAATATTTTTTAAAAAAATGAAATACCCACTCTACTTTAAATCTTTCAGTGCCTCTCTACCATTGGAATAAAATCTAAGGTGTTTTTCTTGGCATCACCTATGAACTTTTACAGAATCTGGTCCCTTCCCACCACCCTCTGAACTCGGCCCCCATCGCCCTCCTTGTTCACGGTGTCGACCACTTTTGTCCCCGTGGTTCCACCTCTCTTTTTTCTAAGTCTTTCCTCCCCCGTCCTGCTCTGGAGAGCTCGTCCACAGAACCTTCCCACAGCTGGCTTATTTTCAGCCTTTGGAGTTTAACATAATTCACAGCTATCTGCTACTTATGTATCTAACTTTTTGTGTGACCTGTTTGCACCACCAGAGTAACAGCAGATTGAGACTAGAGGTTTCGCATGTTCTATTCCCAGATATGTTCCAAGCGTCCAGTAGCGTGCCTGCCAAACTGTGGATCCCACGCTGCAAATCCCAGGAGATCCCCACTAAGTATCTGTACTTGAGTGAATGCATGGGCTTCAGTTTTGTCCCTGCCATAAGAATAATGACAGTCTCTCCCTCAAGATGCCTTCTAAGCTAAGTGAGATAATGTCACATATTAAACTATTTTACATTTATAAGGTCTTTCATCTCCCTTTTCAGTGTTTGACACGATTTCTGAGGCAATGTGAGTGCTCAATATAATCTGGATAATTTTTTTTAATTAGAAAAGATGTGTGCTTTGTTTCAACGATTAGACTCTCAGTTTGAACATGAAATTTGAAGTCCGAGTCTGTAGAATTTTTATCACATGTAAAAGAGTTCTAATTTTAGCCATATTTTCAAATGCCGCCTTTTTGTTGGCTTTAATTTCAAAAACAATAGCTTGCAATAAGCCGAGAAGAAACTCAATTACACATAGCCCCTGGTGCAAATATTTAATTCCATTCCCACCACTCTGCCATTAACAGGGCAATCGCCCGGAAAGGAGGGGGCTGAGAGTCAGCACGTGGAGTAATAATTGTGAAATGATGAGGAAAAGATACAGGAATGTTACAGTTTTTAAATCTGCCTTCACACCCACTAGTTATAGCTCGTTTAAAAAAAAAAAAGTCTCATCTCTTCTGGGATCAACAATTCTTAGAAGCAAACTAGACAAGCCACACACTTTTCTGGTGTGTGTGTAAACAATTAATGGTTCATAAAATTAAGGGCCCTGAATAGATGAATAAATAACGTTGAAAAGCACTAGGTAATTTAGTACATGGTGTTAATAGCTCATTCTTTACAATTATCCATAGAATTAAAGCAATTTAGCCATGATAGTAATCCTCAGCCCCCACACAGTATTTTTGTGCTTGTTTAATCAGTATATGAATTATGTCAAAGGGAAGAGCCTTTGAGACAGTGACGTGGACAGAGCAGTCGCCCCCCAAATGCTCTAACGGGGGAACGCGAGGCCCAGGGGAGGCCAGGAGGCTACCCGCCGGGATGCGGGGCCCTCTGCGCCCGTTCTCCTGGGTAACCTTCCTTGTGGCACATCTGGGGCGGTGGGTCCAGCCCCCCTCCATCGCAGGACTCAGGGGTTAAACGGCTCCCTGGGAGTCGCACGGCTTCTTGGGTGCAGGGCTGGTGAGAGGCGCGGCTGGGGTCCCTTAGGTGGAGTCGGGAGGTGGCTTCTTGGGTGCAGGGCTGGTGAGAGGCGCGGCTGGGGTCCCTTAGGTGGAGTCGGGAGGTGGCTTCTTGGGTGCAGGGCTGGTGAGAGGCGCGGCTGGGGTCCCTTAGGTGGAGTCGGGAGGTGGCTTCTTGGGTGCAGGGCTGGTGAGAGGCGCGGCTGGGGTCCCTTAGGTGGAGTCGGGAGGTGGCTTCTTGGGTGCAGGGCTGGTGAGAGGCGCGGCTGGGGTCCCTTAGGTGGAGTCGGGAGGTGGCTTCTTGGGTGCAGGGCTGGTGAGAGGCGCGGCTGGGGTCCCTTAGGTGGAGTCGGGAGGTGGCTTCTTGGGTGCAGGGCTGGTGAGAGGCGCGGCTGGGGTCCCTTAGGTGGAGTCGGGAGGTGGCTTCTTGGGTGCAGGGCTGGTGAGAGGCGCGGCTGGGGTCCCTTAGGTGGAGTCGGGAGGTGGCTTCTTGGGTGCAGGGCTGGTGAGAGGCGCGGCTGGGGTCCCTTAGGTGGAGTCGGGAGGTGGCTTCTTGGGTGCAGGGCTGGTGAGAGGCGCGGCTGGGGTCCCTTAGGTGGAGTCGGGAGGTGGCTTCTTGGGTGCAGGGCTGGTGAGAGGGGCGGCTGGGGTCCCCTAGGTGGGGCCGGGAGGTGCCGAGTGGAGGGCCCGGCCCTTTCCCTGCGGCCTCACGGGCCCTCCCCAGGGGCCGGCACCTTGTGGAGCCCTCACTGCGAGCGGGCCTCAGACGTGGCGTCTCAGGCGACAAAGATGAAGGCTCGGGGAGGCCAGGCCCCTTCCTGATAGCGCAGGGCTGGCAAAGAGAGGAGTCAACAGATGAGGTCCCAGCAGGGGCTCCAAACCCCAAGTTTTGGTGCTGGCTCGGGTAGAGGAGGTTAGAGCAAGACCAAACGCTTCAGACAGGGCGGCCCTGGTTCAAACCTTCCTACCGGCTGTGTGATGTCACGCTAGTCCCTCACTCCTTGAGTTTATTTTCTTACCTGCAAAAGCGGAGAAAATAACCAGTCTTCCTAGGAGGGCCACTGAGAAGACTAAGCGGACAGTGTGTGTACAGCTCTTAGCCTGGAGCCTGGCCCACGGCTAAGGCTCGATGCCTGCGAGCAGCCGTTACGCCGGGAGCCAGGGCCTCTGCTTCCCCCTTAAGCTTTCCTGGGTCACAGAGCCAGGGTATGGCCTCGGTGACGCCCCTCTGGCTCCAGCCTGGCATTCCCTCGCCACCCATGAGCAGCTTTATTTCCTCATTGGCAGCATGGGCCCCACCTTCCTGCTCTGGCACAGGATCTGTGCCACAAGGAAGACTGGCGGAAGCCATAGAAGTAGTTCCCAAAGACCACGCAAGAGACACTGGCGCAGTCTCAGGGGCCCTGGGAACATCCCTAAGACACAGGCGTGAGCCAAGCTCAGGAAGGAGCCAGCGCCGGGGAGGCGGAGCAGGCCGGGGGCACCCAGTGTGGCCGGCGCCGGGGCAGCCTGCGCGCTGCCACCTGAGAAGGGGGCGGTTCGGGCCCTTTTCCCAACAGCTCCGAGCGATTTTGAACTTTTGCTCCAGCTGGTAGTGAAGAGGGACGGTAAGGGCAAGGGTTAATTCTCCGGCTGTGCCGCTCGTTGTCTTGGGACACCCTCCCTCTGACCTAGGGACAAACGAAGCACATGGGCAGTCTGGGCAGGGAAGGGAGAGTGAGAGAGGGGCCTGGGCTTGGGGTTCTGTGACTCTCGGCTTCCTGTCTCGGTCTGTCACCGTCTTAGCCCAGATGACCTTGACCTCACACAGGCTCCCACTTTGTCGCCCAGCTGCCAGGCTCGCAGCCTCCATTGCAACTAGTCCCCTTTGCAAAGCACAGATCAGGGGAGGCGGCTACCCTACCTTCCTTTTTGAAACCCTCCTATGGGACCCTATGAAGTGTAGGACGGACACCTAACCTGGCCAACGAGGCCCAGACGGCTGACCAACGCCCCCTGCAGCGTCTGCTCTTTCCTTGGGCTTCAGATCGGGTGCCATTCATTCAATTACTTGAAGGTGGCACTGCCGCCCGGCACAGGCCATGCTGTCTCTTGCGCCGAAAAACCCACCACCCTTGCTTGTCCTGTTGACTTCTCGCCATGCCACCCTTCACAAAGGGCAACATCACGGTGTCATAGAGCTTTTCTCCAATAGCTCATTGAGGAAGGGGTGAGGGGGCCTGTTATATGCTGTTCCAGCCTCGGTGCCCCCCAGTAAAAGAGCTTAGGAGGGTGAGTGGTGCACCAATCAGAATAAGCCAAGAGGAAAAATCCTTACAAACACCCCGAAATGCCTCCAGGCTTCAAGGGAGAACATATAATCAAGGTAATTAGTTGCATAGAAGATGGAAGACCTGAGAAATTGAAAGGTAGAGATTGGATAAACTAGGTTATCATCACCAGGAGGAGCTGCTAGGAACTGAGACTGGAGAGACAAGGAGAGGCCAGGTCACTTCACAGAGGAGTGGCAGCCACTGCCTGAGGCAAAGGAGGAAGGTGAGGCCCTGTCCCTCCATCTGCAGGGCTTCTAAACTCAGGCCACCTCCTCCCATCAGACAGATTCAGCCAGGACCAGGCCCCCTCTAACCTACAGCAGACCAGGAGAAGGACAGGGCTGGATTTGAGGGGACACAGGCCCAGGATCAGCAAAAGTGGTTACAAATGCTTATTTTAGTAATTGTTTTACTTAACAGCAGTCTTCAGCTTCATGAAGCTAGCCGTGGACGATGCCTATCTGTGCTCTGCATTCCCACCTGTACAAGGCAGTTGTTGAATAAGAAGTATTGAGTTAGGTCTGTCTAATCATTCACTAGGTGGTACGCATTGAGCAACTACTACATGCCAGACACAGTACACAAAGCTGACCAAGTCCCTGCCTTCACGGGCCCACACAGGTTAGTAGATGGTAAGAGGCAAGGGACAAACAATTGGGAAATGAGGGTCACATCATGACCTCAGGGAAGTGGTTTTGGGGAGGCGGTGGAAGCAGATTGCTGAAGCCTGGCAACTACTTTTACCTTCAGTGACAAGGGAAGGCATTGAATTCCTGAGTAATGCAAATGAATGAAGAAATGCCAGGTTGGTGCCCATCCGTAAAGAGCTCTTGAATGTTTTAGGAAAGCTCAGCCCACCCCAGCCCACTAGTCCATTAACTCTTGGATTTGTGGAGCCTCCCCCGGGTATGCATGAGTCCCCAAAACATTTAGAAATATCTGCTGAGGGAGATAAAGAGAAACAGTTCTCCTGATAATCCAGAACCAGAAGAGCTAAGAGGAGAGGGAATTAACAAATCGCGTTGTCCCAGGCAGTTTTCTATCCACTGATCTTTAAACTCCATTCCATCACTGCATGCAATATATTACCTTCAGTTTTCAGATTAGGATATTGAGTTTCAACCAGTTTCCGTGACCTGTCCAGCAGAGCTCAGAACTATTGGTTAATGCTTTGTGTGTGTACCTGTGTGTGTACCTGTGTGTGTGCGCTGAACGTTAGGCTCTACACTCTACTATAGCTTATTGAATCTTGACAACACCCTTTGGGACAGGTGGATGAAACAACCAGGGAGAAATACTAAAAACAGAATTGTAAAAAGAATTTTAAAAAAATCACTAAAAAATATAAGGGAAAAGGTAGTGTAACCATTTTAATAGTGTTTGAAGGTAACCCATTTATTCACCAAAAAGTAACAATACCTCTTTGGAGAAACCATTTGGAGCACCCATATGCACCCACAAGCAGCACGTGCTAGTGTTCTTGTCATTAACTCCTGACTGCACACCACACATTTATATGGTAGATTGTTAGTTTGAAGATTTTTCAAAGTTAAGAATAATTACATTCATTTTACATATGAGAAAATGCAAATGCTGAGAAGTGAAATAGGTTTTCCAGGCTCACACAGATAGTAAAGAAATACTGGAATTTTGATCTGGTGTCTAGAGGCTCTTTAAACTCTGCCCAAATCAAATCCAAGGGGCAAGAAGAGGTGAGGAGATCAGATGAGGCAGATCGTAAGATGGGACATTGGGGACTATTTCTCAAGGGCTTTCGCCTTGCTTGACCATTAAAATCTCAGTGATGTCATTGTTGGTAAGAGCCTGGCAGCATCTCCTTCATTATCTACCCTCCTACCTTCTTCTCAGTCAAGGGAAATGTAGCTTTATCACATTTCAATGTGTGAAGACTTAATTAAGGTTAGTTTTTCCTACTCGTGATCATGCACAAATGTTCCAGAAAGAGTGATTATGTATGTGTGATGCTTCCTGAGGGCTGTCCTGTTCCCCACATTCATCTCCCTGGAGTGTGGTGTCCTTAGTGTGGGCTTCGATCCCCACAGTGTTAACAGGGAATAGCAGCTCCTGCAGAATTATTATGAGGATCAGACATGACAAAATGTTTAAGAGAGTTTATTTAATACCAGTCATTGGTCTAAGAACTTTATGATCTTTAGTTCATTGATTTACAGAACAACCCTTTGCAACAGAGGCAAAGCAAGGTTAAATAAACTTTCTAGAGACAAACAGAGCAAATCCAGGGCTGATATTTAAAAACTGGAGGCTGTCTCTGGTGTCCCTGCTCTTTAATTCTTGGCAATGCCACCTCTGTGTCAACAGACACAACACAGATGAAGGGCCCTCACACAGGAGCCCCTAGGTACATGAGAGGCAGTGACTGTGACAAGTGCTTCTCTGTATGAGGGAACATTCCAGACTGGACCAAGTGGCTTCTTGAAAGTTTCTAGTTTAAGGTTATTTTTGCCATTTGATTTTGGACATTTTAAATCATTTGCCCTTTCTGAGCATCATTATTTTAAATTCAATTTAATTATTCTTATTTTTAAAATAGAGTTTATAATAGTGACTGTGACAATGCAGGGATTATTGATCATCAAAATATATATTTGTGAGTCAAAATACTTTGGAAAAATATTAATTGGATAATAAACATGAATTACTTTTTGTTTGAACTTACAACTTCTAAATGATCTTCCATCATTGTAAAGCCAGTCGAAGTCATGCCAATTCCTTCTGCTAAAGCTTTCGATGTTTTGCAGAATCTCATCAACATCCCCCACCTGCCATGTGAGGGCCCACGGAGAAGCCTGTGACAAGGAAGGGGGACCCCACCCTACCCTGCCGGCCCTCTGATCTCAGACTTCCACCCTCTAGAATTGTGAGAAATAAGTGGTGGTTGTTTATAAGTGACCCAGTTTCTGGTATTTTGTTACAGCAGCACAAATGGACTAAGACGTGTCCCCTCATTTATAAAATGAGATCAACTCGCTGGATTTTTACAAAGATCAAATCAGATTATCTTAGAACAGGCTTAGAATGCTGTTTCACACACAGTAAACACTAAGTAAGTATCAATGACAGTAATGACAATGATGAATGACCTTTGACATCCACCTTTCTGATGGTCGCTCCCTCTCCTGACATCCCATGGAACTTCCCAGGACTCTTTTTTGGCACTGAGGGTCCCTTGCTAGAACTGCAGTAGTTATTTATGAAGCACCTACAATGTGGTTGATACTTTGAAGGTGAAGATATAGCCCAGAATAAGAGAAAAAATCCCTGCCTATAACTTCAAATGTATACTCTGGGACGAGCTCAAACAAAAAAAGGGGGAAGGTAGCTGACTTCTAAACAGCGAGAAGCAGTCGGCCACGTGGAGGTCAGTGAGCAGAACATACAGTGTAGACAGACAGTTCGTGCAAATGTTCTGAGTCAAGAGCCAGCTTGGGACAGTTAGGAGACAGCAAGAGTGTCTTGAGTGGTGGGAAGGGGTGAGGAAGGTGAAGGTTAGTGGGAGGTGGGCCAGGCTAGACAGAAAGGGGGGGATCATACATGGCCTTCCTGGTCATGGTGACAGTTTTGGACTTACTCCAACGGGAAGCCATTAAAGGGCTTTAGTGACTGAGAAACGTGGTCAGATTTACAAGAGACTGAGTTACTGGTGCCGGGTGCCCATGGCTCAGAGAGCCTGGGAGGGCGTGAGCAGGCTGCTGGGTGCTTCAGATGAGGGGCAGCTATGCTTGTCCTAAGGTTTTAATACCAGACTTGACAAATACTTGTTTCCCATTTCTTCTACAAGACTGCAATGCGACATTTGCTATTCTTCTGTTTGTCCCCAAGGCAGCCGGCGTTCAACTTTGCACACACTAGGTGTGAACACTTTCTTATAAATCAGGAAGGACGCTGTGGAAGCTGCAGCTGGAAAGTGCAGGTGAGAACCAGCGAGACACCTGCTCTGTCTCCAGATCAAAATGTGCAAGAGACAGAAGGGAAGGCAAGCCACTCGGTAACTCTTAACAGCTTCTATTTTTATCGTTGCAAAAAATTTATGCACATCAAACACAAAATGCGCTTGTCAGCAAATCTATCACATGCTTAACTTTTTCACGGAGCAGCTGATGTGTAAAGTGTAAAGCAGTTGGTCGTGTGCCACAAAAACTTTTAAATGACTGACTTTTGGCAATGGCTGGGAAAATAATCCCATGAACCCTGCTGTCTTCCAAAGACCAAGTCTGCGTTGTGCCAGCGTGGAGGGAAAATTAAATATAGAGCCAGAGATTCGATAATCTCTAGGAAGTCTAAATTTAGGTGGAACGTATCCCGGGGTGAAGATAGAAATCCACATTTCAGCTCATTATATGTTCCCCCAAAGGACTCCTCCTTTTGTGTTCCTTGTGGCATGGTGGTTATAAACAGTGTGACAGAGGCCTAAATGCCACTTACTATCTATTTGACCTTGGCTGAGTTAATTGGCTTCTCTGAGCCTCAGGTTCACAATCCGTGTAAAATTGATAAAATATTTACTGTGATGATAGTAGCTAGTATTTTTTTGGTGTTCCAGATGTCATCCTAATCCTTTCCATGTGTTAACTCTTTTAAAGGTACAACAGCCTTATGAAGCAGCACTGTCTTTATGCCCAGTGTCACCAATGAGCCAAGGGGAGGTTTGCATCACTTGGCCAAGGCGTCACACCCAGTCCGTAGAAGAATCAAGGTTCAAAGCCATGACTTATGGCTTGAGGGGCCAAGGCTTTCCCTGCTGATTTCCTCTTGCCTTGGGCTGCTGGGATCCACCAGGGTGGAAGGGTGAAATGGCAAAGGTCTTGTGAAGACTCAGTGAGCTGGGACGGGAAAACTCGTCAGGACTGCGCAAGGTGCAGAATAAGCATTTAATAACTATTCTTTATTAATACATCCAGAGGAAGAATAAACGGCATTCATGTCCCCAGACAAAAGCAAAACCAAGGTGTACGTGTGCTTTTAATGAATATTTATTGAACACAATATAGTCGACCATTGTGGTGGATGCTTTGCTGTTTCAGTGAACAAAACATAGAAAGGTGCCTGCCTTGCATGACTCACGTTCCACTGAGGAAGGAGGGGACCACGCAGTAAACAATAGTCCTGCTAAATAAGTAAATTCTGTTGTCCTTTAGGATGTAATGAAGGCTGTAGGAAAAACAAACAAAAAAGATAATAGATAAAGACAACCTTGAATGCCAGGCTGCTGGAAACGGATGGGCCTTGGTTTAAAACTGCAAACCGAGTAGTGGCGGTCAGCTGGTGACATGGGTGCCATTTGAGCAGAGGCCTGATGGAGGTGAGAGAATGAGGCGCTTGGATTCCTGTGGGAAGCGCACTCCAGGCAGAGGGCACCCGGACCCAGGCCCTAAGCAGGGGTGCGGGAGGGAAGGTTGCGGGCCGAGGTGTCTGACGGTGCGCCCAGGAGAGCAGCAGCCAGCCGGCAAGGCGAGGGGCGCTGGGGTGTCGGTGCGGGTGCCGGGGAGCCAGCCGTGCAGTTCAGGCCCCCGGCTGTTGTCCTCAGGCGGCAGGGAAGCCACCGCCAGGTGTTGAGCAGGGACAGGGCACCGTCTGGCTGAAAGTTTCATGGCTCTGGCTGCCGTGCTGAGGATGGGCCTCACGGGAGGGTGCGGCCAGGCCAGTGCTGGGGGACTCGCAGGAGCCCTGTCCCAGGAGGGAGCCTGGCTCTGGGGGCGCTGGGGTGTGGCACCCGGGGATGCTGCGGGACTGCATGTGGGATGACACCTGGGAGGCAGGCTGGGCCTTAGGGCTTTGGTCCAAACCCTGAGAGCAAGGAATCATCCTCAGAAGAGATGAACAATTTGATGAGAGCAGATTTGGGGGAATCCTCGGCCCTTCCTTCCACATCATGTCTAATGCGTCAGGATCCCTAATAAGAAAACCAACAATGACCAAAGAAATAAAAGCATCTAACATTTACTGAATGCCTATTCCGTTCCTTTTTGTTTTGCTAAGCTCTTCACTTTAATGACAATGCCGATCATAAATCACATCGTTTATTATCTCCATGTTTACAGATAGAAACCAGGGCCCGTAAGATAGAGTGACTTACTCAAGGTGACACAGAGTTTCTAACAAAGATGGGATACAACGCCCAACATTTTAATTTCAAAGTCTGAAATCTTGACAACTGTGATCAATAAACATGCATACAAAATTCTCTTACATGTTTCTAAATCCCTTCTGTCTTGGTTTAGCTCCTAATTCTCCATCATTCTTTGTCACTGGGAATGTAATGGCCTCATGTCTGTTATCCCTGCCTCTAATTTTGCCATCTGCATATAACTGGAGCAGAAATCTTTACAAAATTTTTCAAATTAATCCCATCTCTTTTTTTTTTTTGCTTAAACCCTTTACTATTTCCACCTTATCTACAGCATAAAATAAAACTACATTACCAGTTTACGCAGGCTGTGGCTGACACAGTTGGCTGCTCGTGGAACAACCAGTTTATCTCATGCCTGCCAGCAGCACCCTTGTTTTGGCGAAGTGTCCAGGCCTAGGGAGCGAAGCGCAGTCAGTCACTGACAGCCTTGGTGCCCGCATCTGTAGTTGCCTCTGACTAGTCTGGGGAGAGCATGGAGCCCTGTTCTTGCTCATGAAACAAAATCAGGATTGTCAGATGACACATACAGTGCTCAATTAAATCTTAATTTCAGAAAAATAACAAATTTATTTTTTTTTAATGTAAATACATTCTGAATATTTTTCTAAACATTATCTATTGCTTATCTGAAAGTAATATTTAACTGAACAATTTTTTAAATTTTCTAAATTTGGTGACTATAAACAAAAGAAGAAATCTACTGGGGGTTATGAAAATATTTTATCTTCCTTACCAAAAATAAAAAAGAGAGAGAGTTTAAAGAATGCCCTTTGCTCTCTCTCTCTCTCCCTCCACCTATGGGACACTCTGGGGCACTCTAATGATGCTTGTTGCTATGGCAGCCATCCTGCCATGATAAACATGTCAGATAACCGAATCCAGAGCCCTAGTGTCTTTAAGCTATTCATCTAGACCTGGAGCTACTCACTCCCAGGCACTAGTTTGAAGCCTGCATTACTTGCAGCCCCATTGGCTGAGCTATCACATGCCACTGATCACATTTCAAATGATGAAGGCATTTTATGACCGAGTCTCTCTCCTCAGTCTCACAGTCACCACCACCAACAATGGGAGTGCCCCTTCTAGCCCCTGAAAGCTATTTGTAATCTCTGAACATGTTATGTTCACGCTCCTGGACTTCTACAAAAGTTGAAATGTGTTTTCCCACAACAACATTTATCTTGAATCCTCTGATAATCTGGCACCTGTCACTCATTCTTTAAAACACTAACCGAAGGGTAACTTTCTATGATGTATTGATTTACTGACTAGCCCTCTGAATTGTTCAACACGCAGTGAACATGTCCAATAGTTTAATCACTGCGTCCAGTACTGAAAGCAACAGTGCTGTTGGCCTCGGTAAACTCACAGGCCGGTAATCTGGTATCCAGGCTTCAAATAAATAATTATGTCATGACTTACTTAAGTTCAACAGTGAAAAGTGTTAAAACAAAAACATACAGGGTATGAGAGAATGAATCAGGGTGAACTTAATTTAAAAGAGATTGGGGGAGAGGTCAAATAAAGTTTCTTTGAAGAAAGAATGTTTGTGCTAGTACTCTGAGGGAGATCAGGATCTGGCCCAAGATAAGCTTGAAAAAAGAAAATCCTAGGGAAAGGGAATGTTATATGTAGGGGATTTGGAGGAAGAAGAGGTAGCTTCTTTAAATGAGAAAGAAGAATTTTGAGCAATAGGTAAGGAAGTATTATTGTGTAAACCTACCCAATAATACCCCTTGCCCCAAAGATGGCCAGGGGTTAGGCCCCAGCCACTGTGAATGTGTTGTCTTCATGGTAAAAGGAACTTTGCAGACATGATTTAATTAAGGATTTTGGGATGGAGACATTTCCCTGGATTATCCAGGTGGGTCCCATGGAATCACAGGGTCTTTCTGAGAGGGAAACAGGAGAGGCAAAGTCAGAGAAGGAGATTTGATGGGAGCAGGGGTCAGAAAGACGTGACCCCTGACTGTGGGCCACCAGCCTAGGAGTGTGGGCAGCCTCTTGAGACTGAAAAATGCATGGGGATGAATTCTCACCTAGAGCCTCCAGAAAGAACACCGTCCTGCCAACACCTTGATTTTAGCTTCCTGAGACCCATTTCAAACTCCTGAGCCCCTGAACTGTAAAACAATACATTTATGTTGTTTTGAGTCTCTATGTGTGTGGCAATTTGCTCCATGAGCAACAGGAAACTGATATTCATGGGCCCGAGCTGAGGCTGTAGGAGGAGAGTAACAGAAAGGGTTTGGAAAGAGCAGTAAGGATGTCCACCTATCCGCACAGCTTACGAGTCCTTCACACACTGTAACCTAAGGATGACATGATCGGAGGCTTTATTAAAAGGGTCACTCTGGCTGGTAGGTGGAAAATAGATTAGAAGATCCCAGGAGACCTGTTACAAAGGCATTGGAGTGGTTCCTGCCCAAAGTGATGGCATGACCAAGGTGTGGCCCTGGTGACAGGGAGGCAGCCATCTCGAGAGCTCTTTGAAGACCATAATTACCTGAATTTAGAGATGAGATGGCATAATGGGGAAGCCATTACTTGGGATTTGTGGTTTTCTGCATTGAGGATATAGGTGAATGGAATTACCATTTGTGGAAAGAGAGAAATCTACTCAGGACAAGATTGGGCCTAGAAGCTCAGGGGAGATCATGAGATAAACTCTATTAATTTTGATAGAGCTGGGAAAGAGCCTGTGGGAACATGTTCAGTGGGTACCTGGTAGGTGAGACTGGACTTTAGATGATCAGTAAAGTCTGGGGACGCAGACTTGGCAAACAGATGGTGTTTGAGAGCATGGGCGGGGATGACAACCCATGGAGAGAACACAGAGTGAGGAGAGAGAAAAGTTAAGATGAAGAATGTCAGCCGTCAGAGGTCATGTAGGACGGGGCAGCCCCCTCCAGCCCACAGGACGAGTCACGCTGCTGCGCAGCAGCTCTCCTTTTCTTCCCTGCTGTCCACGGCCACTCTGCCCTAGAGCAGCGACAGCTACCGTGGAGCCTGGAAGCCTAAAATATTTACCACCTGGCCTTCTACAGAAAAATGTGTAAGCAAGGATGCAAGCGAGGGGCAAGGAAAGGGGACTTAGGCATGTGCAATGGAAAAATAAATCCCCTTTTTAACTATTTTACTGATACCTACTTCAGAATTAATTGTTCCCTTTTCCCCTCTCCCCTGTGCTCAAGGTGCTCTCCAGATACCACCAGTATCATCACTTCATTCTAATTATCCTGTTACTCACCTGTCTCCCCTGTAAACCAAGGGCTTCCCAGGGGACAGAGACTGTATCACGTTTATATCTGCAGCCGCAGCACCCAACACAGCACCCACATCACATGGCAGGTGTTTGGGTCGCATCTGCTTATTAAATGAATTCGCACTGCAGGGTTAGTCATAATAAATCAATAAATCCTTATTTATCAGAGGAGTTTTGGAAAGCATGCCTCTCCTGACTGATGGCAAGAGAAAATTTAGCAGAACTCATGTCCAGTGCTGGTAAAATAAGATAAAGCGTTCAGCCACGACAAAGAATTTGTTTAATAATAATGAAGAGAGATTCCACAGCCATTCTCGTGATTACGTGCAATTGTTTTCTTCTCCAGAGCCTGCCTCCTGGTCACTCGGTGAAGCTTCCAAGCTGTTGGGAAACTCTCCAACCCTGGAGGGAGGATTTGGGCATTTTTCCCAGGGAAACATTTTCCTGGAGAAAATAAAGATTTTTTTAAGGTAAAAAAAAATCATGCAGAAGCGAAATAATATTTTGAACACTGTAGTTATAATTAATACTTTTATCAAAAATGTGTGAAGCTAACACTCAAAATATAGATATGTGTAAATTAGGATTCGGTAGAAGTAACTTGTCCTGTTAAATATTCCAAATGGCACACAAATTTATGTTTTTTACAGGTGCACCGACCTTGAGTCAACGTTGATGCAACAGGTATTACTCACTTTCCAGACCTTTTCTTTCCATTAAAAGCCCTTCATTTTAGAGTTTGTTTGGTTACTGAGTTGCCTGCTGCTGTAGGAATAAGATTAGAGGTAGAGCACTTGACTATTCATGAACTTTCTAAAAACATGGCTGCAGCAAGCAGGGCAGTCCAGTCCAGGGGGCGTCCCTGGACCTAAGTAAGGAATAATTTCCTAGCATAAACCCTCTTGCCTTTTGGAATTATTTCTCCATGACTGATTTAATGTGAGCTCCTCCAGGAACTCCTCAGGAGCATGAAGTTTGAAATAAGCTGTCGCATCCCCTTAGCACTGACCCTGTTTCCAATGCGTACTGTGCTTCTCCTTATCATTGCATTTATTTCAAATTTAATTTTCTCCTGTAACTCTATTTGAACACGTAATTTACGTTGCATAACAACCTCAGAGCCCCATTGGCATTGAACAGTGAACGTTTAGTTAGCTAGCCGTCTACAGGGTTTATCTGATCTGCACTGGGCTCACTCATGCATTTGTGGGCAGCTTCAGGTCGACCAAGAGGCTGTGCTGATCCTGGCTGGGGGTTGACCACCTGTCCGCTGATCTAGAATGGCCTTTGTCAAATACCCAGAAAAACTCAGCTCTGTTCTATGTGTTTTACTTCCAACATGAATAGGCAATCTCAGTCTTAGTCTCGTGTTCATGGTAGGACGAGAGAGAACAAGACCAATCAGGCAAGCACATTTCGGTTCTCTACTTCTGCCACATTTTTTAAAGATTCTTTGGCCAAAGCTAGTGACATGGCTGAATCCAGAGTCAAGAATAGAGCAGGTCCCATCCCTGAGAATAGGAGGGAGCTGCAGGATCACACGGCAAAGGGCAGGAGAGAACAATTAATGCAATCAGTCAATTATTGACTCTGCTAATGATGAGATCATCAATGGCAGACAATGTATTTAAGCACAAATTTCAGAGCCAAGATACCTGGGTACAAATCTCGGCTTCTCCACATAAAAGATGTGCGGCTTTGGATGAGTTACTTACCCCTGTCTGCGCCTTAATTTTCTCATTTATAACATGGAGATAATTATACATCATGTGTGTTGTTATTACATGTAAATTACTCAGAATAGTGCATGACATAAAGAAATGTTTAATAAATTTAATCATTATGAGTAGTAGTATTTTGGCTTAGAGTTTAGTCTCAAGAATTAGATTTTGAATTAAATTGTTGTTAATATATAAGAGTTGGATTTGTATCAGGATAAAGCTCTCTGCCCATGCCAAATCCTAATTTTAGTAGCTAAGCATAATGAAAGATGAAACCCTACTCAGATAACAGGGAAGGTGTTTAGTTCTGATCAAGGGCATCTTTCCTCCGTGCATCTAACCTAGAGTCTAGCCCAAATAAATGCTTGGTGAAAACTGATCCCAGTCTTGGTAAAAGGTAATATTTCCATTAAACAGCTACATACTCTTGCAGACACTGGTTCTGTAGAAGACACTGTATGTAGTCCCCTCTTATCTGTGGTTTTGCTTCCACAGTTTGAGTTACTCAGTCAATAGTGGTCCAAAAGTATTAAATGGAAAATTCCAGAAATAAACAATTTATAAGTTTTACATTGCATGCATTTCTGAGCAGGGTGATTAAATCCCCTGCTGTCTTCTTCCACGCTGCCCAGGACACGAATCATCTCTTTGCCCAGCCACTTAATAGTGCTCTAGGCTGTCAGAGAGAGAGAGATGGAGAGGAATCACATTCACATAGATTTTATTATAGTATATTTTTTCTAATTTATTATTTGCTATTATTGTACATTTCTAACTGTGTCTAGTTTTTAAGTTAAATTTTATCATAGATAAGTATGTACAGGAAAAACAGTGTACATAACGTTTGGTACTATTTGTGGTTTCAGGCATCCACAGGGGGTCTTGAAACATATTCCTCATGGATAAGGGTCTTGACTCTAATAGAGAATCAGGCTCTCATTTCGAAATAAATAGCTTCATACCCAGCTCCTGGGGGAGCGTCCAACAGACAACCCTAAGCTGTCAGTCCTCCCTGGGCACTATCTGTCTCATCTGAAGAGAGCTGCTTGCCCAAGGTCACACCCTCTCTGAGGTGGTCAGCATCCAATGACTGTTTCACCTGGCCCTATTATGCCAACAGAAAGTAAGTGTTGTCCCATCTGCAGAACTCCTTGCAGGGTTGGCTGTCTTCCATTGAGACTGCATAACAGCTTGATCTCTCCATCCTCAATGATTCTCCTTTCCTTCACCTTCCACAGGTGTTGACTCCAAGACGACTCCCAGTAACCCTCCTGAATTTAAATCTCCATCTCTGAGCCAGTTTCCTGGAGAAACTCGTCTATGAATGTTTGTAAGAAAAGTCAGTGAACCATTTTGAGTGAAGTTCTGAGAGTCTGCTCAGTGCCACAAGCAACTAGTTTGAGGCACAAGCTTTTTTTTAAACCTATAGTGTTTGCCTCATCATGGAAAATGTTTCCTTGAAATAGGTTTTGTATATTAAATTTTTATTATATATTTTTATTTTGATTCCTTTCCCTTCATAGTTCATAGAGAAAACCTAAACTATATTCACAAAATATAGGGACATGATCTCTTTCTCTCTCTTTTTTTAAGAAATTCAAGTTATTATTTTACTTTTTCTGTTTGAAGAAAGCAAATGTTGCCTTCTTGAATTGTGTTTGTGATGGGGATAAATGCTCTCCTCAAGTAGTATATTATCAGTGTTATTTTCTGATGAGACTTGCTGGCAAAGGCTGAAATGAGGTCATAAAGAGTTAGTTTTTGGGTCAATATGATTCCTTTTTTTGAAGCAGAAATAAGAGTGTATTTTGGAAACCAGCAGTTGAACGGCTTTTGATTTTTCCCTGGGAGTTTGTAGATATTCTATTACTGTGTTTTTTTGTTTTAAAATGGCAAACAGCTTAAAGAGTTCTAAAATAATTTCTCGTTTACTAAAAGGGAGTTTCTAAAATAAAATATTTTCTCTCGCTCAGGGTCAGGCCTAAAAATTACCCTGTAAGCAGCTGCGATGGGATGGGGCTTCATGGCTAGAACTGCTTCCTGGGCTTTCAGGCCTTGGACAATTGAGTTGACTCATATCTTTGGAAGAGGTCAAGACAAAGAGGTTATCTACAACTTTTGGGAGTCCAATCCAGAGCCACCTGCCACAACAATGTCCATTGTCATTGTCTAAATTCTATAAATCAGTAAGTAGCATTATTGGCATACTATTTACAAGCTTGGTGGTAAGCAGTAGAATAAACAGAAAAAAAATATTTGAAGAATTTACTCTTAGGGAAAATCATCTCTGAGACCACACTGCTTTTCTCAATACCTTGTGCATAGTGGACATGTGCTGAATAAATTGATGACTGACTGTATTAACAAACTAATGAAAAAAATGAATATATGATTTTAACTCATGAAACATTTTTTACTTTCAATAATTTTTTCTGAGGTATAAAATTGTGCATAGACATTGAAATCAAAACACTAAAATAATGACAGTCTGGAGACTGCCTCACATATAAGAAAATCCTCAGTTATTGAAATTAGCAACATTTTAGAAAAGGAATTGCAAAAAAGGAAAAACTGGCAGCAGTATTGGACTTATGAAAGCAAGATAATGTAATCTACAAGCACTTAAGCAAGCAATTATGTTGAATCACAAAAGGCCATTTTGGCCTGCTACTTGAGAATGCTATTTCATGGTGACCTTTGCATTAGAAGATGTGGCCACTGGCAATCTAGCACTTGAAGATTGGAAATGTTAAGTGGAAAGGCCAGGGAGGAGTAAGCAGTTCCTTTTGGGCTTGTCTTTGGATTTCCATTGTTGAGTGCTGCTACATTCAAGTGTATCGAGAGATAGCCAAATGTATCCTGAAGCTTCTAGAAACCCTGAAGTCCATCCACCATGTTCATCATGGCTGCACTTCCCCCTCCATGACATCAATGTGACAGTCTCAAAGCACAAATTCAAAGATCCTTTGCACTGAATAAAGTCCTCCACAGATTCCTCATTACCTACTGGATAAAGTTGAAACTCCTTAGCATAGTGTAAAAGATGCAACAAAATGTAATCCTTTCATTTTTATGCTCCAATGATATCAAATTTCTTATTGTGTAACCGGAACCCAGGTTCAGCAGCCTGCTGCCACAAAAGCGCAACTAATGAGACAGGTGCTGGTGAAAAGGGAAAGTGGTTTATTTAAGTGCCAGTAACCTCAGGAGATGGGGGATTCTTGTCACAAAGCCTTTCTCAACATCTCAGTGCAGGCAGAGGTTTTTATAAGGAGGGGGAGATGAAGTAGAACAAAGAAATCAAGGGGAAGGGGTTGAAAAGTTCTCTACTTGCAGGCCGGCACAGTCCATCCTGATAAGGACCTGGAAACTGGTCAAGGGATGGTCTAGTGTGCGTCACCCTGGTCTTCATCATTCTGGTTCTTCATAATCCTGTTTCTACATTTGAAGTTCAGCAAATCTCCAGGAACTTGGATGACTGAAGATAGGGGCCTGTATCCTCCGAAGTTAGTTCTAGGATGCTTATACAAGCATGCAGTTTATTTATAAGTTATATATTAGTCAGAGCCAGCATTTATAGAAACAAAGTCAAAAGAACTGTGGTGTGGGTTATAATTCCTCACTATTACAATAGTTTATACTTGTATTAACCTGGACAGCATTAATTCCCCATCCTTCTGGTAAAAAGCTCCTATAATTATTTTGAGGAAAAGAAGCACCCACCTACTGTGTGTGTTGTTTTATTTGTTTGTTTGTTTGTTTGTTTTTAACTGCCCATCTCAATATCTTTCCTGTCTTACTCACAAAATAAGAATGTGGCCTAAGTAGCCCACCCAGCTTGATTCAAGGTGGGTGCGTGAGGGCCAAATCATCTTGAAAACTGGTGCATGGATTTTGTGAAACATAGAATTTTTCTTCACTTAGCTTGGCAACCATTCAAATTCAGGCTTAGAACTCAAAACCATACAGTTGTGAGAACACAAAACACGGGGTTTATTCTTGCATTGTTATTTATTATTGATTATTGATTGCATTATTTTTCATAAGAACTGTACTCCTACTTTTGCCAATTCCTGTATTTTTTATCACATGAAATGATCCTGCTTGCTTGAGAATAAAGCCAAATAGTGACAGAAAAACAGAGAGAAAAGGAGGGAGAGAGAGGAGAGATAGATGATAGATGATAGATGATGATATATAGGTGATAGATAGAAGGAAGCTCTGACAACATTACAGGCGTCTCTGGACTCCCTTATGCCTAAAGGCAGGTTCTCTCTCAGATGTAGTTATATGTGATTCAATAAAATACCCTGTGAGTTTAACCTGGTTAAGCTTTTTTCTGCCACTAGGATCTGTATGAGCCCTAAGTTCTTTTATAATATTTATCTCAGAGAAATTGTGAAATCTACTTGCTCTGCTTGGAATGCTTTTCTTTGATTATTTGATCAACTTCTATTTATTCCTCAAAACCCCAGTCCAAATATCGACACCTCCAAGATTCTGTCCCCTTCGTGCCCTCCACCCAAGCTGAGAGTTAATCATCTTAGTGCTACCTCTGTCTCCTAGTTACTCTTTTATTGACCACATTAAAACACATTAGTGATATCTTTGCTCATGTGTCAGTTTTTCCCACTTCTTTGGAAAAGCTTTTAGAGTAAAGGTTGTGACATTTTCCCATCCTATCATTTTTATTCCTACAGCCTCGCAGAAAGCAAGTGTTAATTAAAGGTTCAATGATTTGAAATTTGGACTTTGTTGAACTGTGCATTAATTTATATTTATATTTATAGTTTATATTTATATCAGGTCTCATGCAGCTACCTAATGTGCAAGGACACGTGGTAAGTACTGTATGTGCATTATGAAAACAATATTTTGGGTATGGGTACTGATGTTTTATACATCATTTGAATAAGTCAACTGAAGGTCAGAGGAAGTAAACCATTTATACAAGGTTCCCCAGATGGACGATGGCAGAACCAGGATTTAAACTCAAAGTATCTGATGCCAGATTCTGGTTATACAGTTATGCTATTGTGCATTCCGTATGAGCAGGATCCCTGGAGATTTAGTGAGGAAAATCAGCACAAAGGAAAACTACCCCAATAACGTTGACACATGCTTTGCTGGCTCCAAAGGGGATGTGACTCTCTGCCAGAGGACATGGGAGTATATTCATTTACTAATGCCTTATAACAAACTTAGCAGCTTACAGCACTATTTATTATCTCACAGCTCTCTAGGTCCAAAATCCGGGCAAGTCTCAGATAGGTTTTCTGCTAATGGTCTCACACTCAAGGGGTTAGTTGGGCTGACTTCTTATCCAGAGGCTCTGGGGAGAAATCTGATTCCATGCTCATTGGTTGTTGGAAGAATCCAGTTTCTTAAAAAGGTAAAACTCAGTTTCAAGTCTTCTAGCTGGTTCTTGGATGAGTGTCACCATTAGCTCCTAGAGGTCGCTGAAGATTTCTTACCACATGATTCCATTTTTAAAGCCAGCAGTGAAGAATAATCCTCAGGCCCTTCTCACCTTTCAAATATCTTTTTCCCTGGAAGATTCTAGTCCCTTTGAAGGGCTTACCTGATTAGGTTGGACCCACCAAGGATAAGCTCCTTATCTTAAAGTCAACTGATTTGGGAACTTAATTACATCTGCAGAATCCCTTCACAGCAGCACCTAGAGCAGTGCTTGATTGAATGGCCAAGAGAAAGTATGCTTACACCAGAGACTGGGAATCTTGGAGACCATCTACGTGTGTGGAGTAATGCATCATTATGAAATTAGAATTTATACTTTTCAATTGAAAATTGTCTACTCTGGAACCTCTTCGGCAACCTATGCTTCCTCAGAAATCACCTTACAGAATCTGCAGTTTCTCTAAGTGTCAGATGGGGAGCTCAGATGATATAATTGCAAGTCTGCTCTGTCATCAGACTCTGCCACCAGACCATGACCAGAAATTAGTGTTCCCTTTTGAATGGTAAGCAGTAGTGACATAAAGAACCATGCTGCCAAACAGCTGTGTGACCTTGAGAAAATCGTTTAATCTTTCTGGAAGTCATTTTTTGTAATTGTGTGAATAAATCTATGTTGTCTTCAAAATAAAAAATAATAAAAGAAGTGACACAAAGAAATGGCCATATTTTGATGATCAGAAAAAACACAGATAAATGGAGGAAATGCAGATGTCTAGCTTAAAGAGGAAAAACTGAATGAAGACATTAGGAGGCACCATGGTGAAACTGAAAGACAAGATCACTAATTTCAGAAGCATTGGTTCCCCAACAACCTCTTTTTAGCACTTAGCTTTCTTCCCACTGGGAGGAACATCCTTCCTGGAGTCACTGAAATGAAGTGAAAACCACAGCCTTTGTTGCCAGCCATCCTAGAAGAGTGATCCTCCTACTTACAAGGAACCAGTATTTTCCAAATTCATCAACAAACGAACATTCAGTGACATTTCCCAGTATGTTTACTTCCTACCACATTCATGTGTAGTAAGGTTAAAATGCAGGGTTTGGTGCACGTGAATCAATTAACTTAATCACTTTGAACCATTACGCAGATTTCAGAGGGAAACCACCTCTGAGCTTTTCCACAGTTTTCAGTTATTCTTTTGGTCACTCCCCCATCCTGCATATAGCTTTTCACACTTAAGCTACTTTGTTCGTTCACACAGCTTTCATGGCTTCTCTGTCTTCTGCTTAATACACGTGGTGGGCGACCCCAAAAGGATACTGGAAACAATTTCACTTAGACAAGAATTACTGATAAAAATGCTGATTGAACTTAGAATGGAAACAAATGCTCTTATGAATATTTCCAACAGGGGTAAAGTAAAAACATGCAAAAGTTACTTATCTCCACCATGGTGAGAATACTAATTTAATGTGTATACTGTTCCCCTTGGCATTGCATGCTAATTTGATTATACTTTTGTTCAATTGATTTAGAGATATGGATGAGGGAAAAGCAGGTTCATTTAATTGGCACAAGATAAAAGGATAGATGCTTAGAAGCAATAATATTCTGTCTTGAACTACTTACGATTTCATAAATGAAGTGAGTCTGGATTTATATAAATTAAAATATATATATATAAAATATTTGTAAACTAAAATATATATACATATATGATATATATGCACATGCATGTATATGTTTGATACACATATATTTTGTGTAAACATATATTTTATATATTTATTTATCTATATCTATAGTAAAATAGGCTAAACATCTGGTCTGGTCAGACTTGGGTAACAGCTTGAATTGAGTTGATATCTAGTATTTTCTGGGAAAGAATGAATGTTTAACATAAGTGTCTTATTTTGAGTTCCCCTATAAGTTGAGGCTAAGACAAAGTTTCAAGTGTAAGTTTTTAAGAATTAAAGAAATCTCTGGTAAGTAAATGTGGATGTAAAAAAACTGAAGGGAAGCGAGGCTTTCAGGGTGCACTCTTAGGCTGGCTTCACTATAGGCAAATAGAGTTTAATCATACTGAGTAAACTCTGGAAGTTAGGGTATAGCACATACCTCAAACTTATCCTACCGAAAGTCAAGGGAACTGGGATATTTAGGCACCAATTCTTGTCAGTGTATGGGCAAAGCCTGCCTCAGAAGGTCAGTGGGTTGACTCCCCACTGGCTACAGAGCCAGAGGAAACTCTCAGGCAAAAAATGCAAAAGCCGGCATTTGGAGGTCAGGCAAGTATTTGTGCTAAAGTGTCAAGGGCACCATAATATGAGCAGGACACCAAAATCAACAAGAGCCAGAGCATGAGTTTGATACAACATCTTTTTATAATGAAAAGAATCAGGTACTGAGAAACATATCCAAAGTGCTAGAAGTAGGCTTTATCTAAGAGCTCAGAGTCAAGACACAGAAGGAGAAAGATGTGACGTGACAAGAAAAGAGCACTCAAAATGTTTACTTATGTTACCTGTCTCTCTTCTTGAGTGGCCATGCACCATTTGAACAAGGTGACTGACATATAAAAATAACTAAAGAAAAGGTAGATAGGACTATTTCAAGTATTTTCATCTCTCTCTGACCAATCCAGTCCACTTCTTGGAATATAGGTTTTTCTGATGTCTGCATTTTCAAAGATCTACCTGAGAGTAAACTTCATACTTTCACCTTCCCTGATCCCACTCGCCTTCTAAATGATTTTTTTCTCTCCATGACCAAAACGCTACTCAGTCTTGTCATTGACATGAAGAGTTTCTTGGTTATGTGTTTCTGTCTTTGTCTTGCAGGATAGTGGCTGAGGCCTTCATTGGCTAGAACATTCCTGTGAATCCTTTGGTCACACATAGCTTAGCACTTGAGCACCCTAGGTCATAATCCCCTTTGTCCTTTTGCTCTATGGTGCAATAAAGAATGCAGAGCAGGTTAGACAGAACTGCTGTGGGTGCTTGGCCCAGACGTGGGGTGAGGCTCACCTCATCTGAGACTGGGATCCACAGAAAGAATGGACAACTATTAAGCTAATACCTGATGGACTCTGAGATTAGAGCCAGGTCTGGCTGCACATATGGGGTCATGTATTTTTTCATTCATCTAGAAAATATTATTGCATGCCTTCTTTGGTCTCACTAAGCACTGGGGAATTCAAAATGTAGAAACAATACATTGAAGGGGAGGTCAAAAAGAGTCAACAAAGGGAAGTTTTCATAGGAAACACAATAGAAGTGAGAAGAAGTAGATCAGTGCACATTATAGGCATCATGGAAGCCCCGGATTTGTGGCTTTACTGGCTGCTTCCACCTTCTTGCCCAAAGCAGTGAGCAGTATGTAGACATTTCTCAAGTCAGAAAACTCCCCTCCCACTAGTCCACTTGAACCTGTTAATAAGTATTAAGATTTCAGAAACCTAATATTAGCTTCATATTGGCCAATGTTCAGTCATAACTAAATCATTCATGTAAGAAAAAAAAGTGTTTTATCTTAGATCTTCACTTCTCTGCATATCACTCCACTAATTCTTTATCCTTTGTGTTCAGAACAAATCTCTGACCTTATCTCCTCAGATATGGATAGACTCAAGGAAAATCTCAGTGTTTGATTCATAATTTCCTTTAGAATATTTCTACTTCTTCATCTTCCTGGTCTATCATGTTTTATGTATCTTTGAGGGAATCTGAGATTTCCTTGAAATGTGAAATCTCTGTTCTAAGGGCTTTCATCAGTTGGAATTAAACTCAACTACAAGGGACAGAAAAGTCAGAATAAGCTAGTTTAAACAAACTAATATGTTTCTCTCATTAAAGTATCCAAGTATCCAAACCAAGTTTGGTGGCTCCGTTCCTTCTGACATGTAGTTACACCATCAGGTGCTACCATTTTAAGGTAGCTTGAGGGTTGGAAATGGAAGCTGGAGCCTTGTCCATTGAGACTATGTATCCGCCAACATGAAGGTGAAAAGAACAGAGGACAGGCCATCTCTCCTTAAGGATACATTCCAAAGGTGCATTCAGCACATCCACATACATCCTGTTGGCCAGGACTTAGTCATAGAGCCACATAGCTGACAGGAAGGATGAAAGAAAAATCTGGTCTATTTTTGTAGATTATCATGTGTCTACCTAAAAAAATTGTGTGCTCTCTCTAAGGCAGAAGTGGACAATGGGGATTGTTCAGTGTTTGCAGTCCCAGCCCCATTTCCAGGATACCATAGAGGTATTACCAGTTAGAAGAGACCAGATTAAAAGAGTTTTACTCTACTATTCTATCTTGAAATAAACAGAGGAAGAGAGAATATCAACCAACTCAGGATGCAAAACTCAGGAGTAAGAAAACAAATAACCCAATAAGGAACTGATAAGTGATGTGAGCAGATACTTCATTAAAGAAAACATGTGAAAGGCAAACATATACATGAAAATATATTCCATCCAATTAGTCGTCAGGGAAATAAAAATTAAATCCACAATGAGATACCACTAAAATGTATTAGAATGGCAAAACAAAACAAAACAAATAAAATCCTCACAATACTACATGGTGGCAAGGTTATGGATCAATGAGAATTCTCAACCATTGCTGACACAGGTGCAAAACCGGACAGTGACTTCGGGATAGAGTGTGAGTTGCTCCTCAAGTAAAACATACATTTTCCACGCAATCCAGCAGTTCCTCTCTCTGGTAAAATCTAAATAAAATAAAAATTACATTCATGTGGAAACCTGCACATGAATGTTTATAAAATATGTTTTCCTATTTACCAAAAAACTGAAAACAAACCAAATGTCACTGAATTGGTGAGTGAACATATCTCTGTTTCCTGAACATATTTTAATTTTATTTGCTAATACTCATTTTGATATTTAATCACATAAAGGCTTCTACAGCTTATTTATGTTCTGAAAATAAGGACGGTTTTTCTTTGTCCTGCAGAGAGTATAAACTTTTTGACGGGAGAACAACTTCTCCTATAGCTTGTTCCAACGGAGTCAGGTAGAATTACACTGATAATAAATATATGGAAGATGGCACCACGTTGCTCAACATCAAAAAGGGATGGCTCTTCAAAAGGCATATTCAACAAATATTTATTGGGAACTTATAATTTCTATTCCCCTCAGGTTGGGAGTGATGAGGTCTTAAGTACATCTGGTTTAGCTGTTAAATCTGGGAGAGGTTTGCATCAATCAGTTTTCTGGGGGAAAAAATACATTCTTGAGAATAAATCCCAGTGCTTTTCATATCAGACCTTTGGCTTGATTTAATGCATTCAGGAATACAAATTTCTCATCTGCTGTGTAAATATGCTGAGAATCTGTGAGGTTTTGCCAGCCATAATTTGAGTTGATTAACCTCATGAGCTCTGAGAAAACAGACTGAGTTGCCTGTAAGAATATAAAGTCATAAGAAGAAAATAGAAATGAAAAGGCACCCATTTCTAAGACAGGAGAGAGTCCTGGAGAGAAACCAAACCTGTGACACTTTGATCTTGGACTCCTAGCCTCGAAAACTATTGCTGTGAGAAAACAAATTTCTGTTGTTTAAAACTTCAATATATGATACTTTGTTCTGGCAGCCTTAGCCAACCAATAGAGCGTTGTTATTATTATTTTCAAATCAACTTAACTAAGAGGAATTCACCTATAATACAACATGCTCATTATAAATACATAGGTCTATGAGTGTATCCAAATAAGTACACTCATGAAACCACCACCACAATCAGATATAAAACACTTCTACCATGCCCAGAATACCCTTTTCCCCATTTATAGTCAATCTTCTCCCCAAAGCAGGCCCCAAGCAACCACTAATGTGCTTTTTGTCACTAGAGTTTACTTTGACCTGTTCCAGAATTTAATGTAAATGGAATGATATGACATACAATCTTCATGTCTGGTTTCTTTCACTCAGCGCGCAGTCATCTAAATTCCCCGTGTTTCTGAAGGTGACTGTTGCTGTTGTTGTTGTTGTTTTTAATCTCCTCACTCCCTTCATTATTTATAATTACCTTCAACTGTTGAAGAACATTTGGGCTGATTTCTAGTTGTTGGCCAATTTGACAAAAAGGCAAATGAGCATCACATACACGCCTTTGCGTGGGCATGTTTTTCTTCTTCTTGGGTAATGTACTATATAATATGGCATTTGTATATTTAACTTTGTAATGTACTGTTTTCAAAGTAGTTATGCTATTTTACATTCCCACCAGTAATACAGGGTGAGCATTAGAAATCCCCCACCAACATAAGGTATTCTAAGCCTTTAGACTGAGCCAATCTAACAGGTTTGAAATGGTCCCTCACTGCTTTACATTAGTATTCTCCTAATGACTAATGGTGTTGACAGGTTGTTGTGCGTGTTTGGCCTCCTACACATCTTCTTTTTGGACGTATGGACTCAAATCACTTGACCATTTCAGAAATTGGCTTCTTTGATTACCCTAAGTTGTGTGAGTTTTCACATGTTCTGAAAATAAATCCTTTGTCAGATCAATGTCATAAAAAATATTTTCTCCAATTGAATGTCTTGACTTTTTATTTTGTTCACTGAGACTTGTCATAACAGAAGTTTTAATTATTCTGGAGACTCATTTATCAATTTTTGTTGTTTTCGTTTTTAATTTTTAATGTCTTTATTGAAATAGAATTGATGTAAGTAAAGTGCACATGCTTAAAGTAGGGAATTTGAAATATTCTGACACATGTCTACAGGGGTGAAACCACTACCACGATGTAGATAAGGGACACATCTGTCATTTCTAAAAACGTTCTTGTGCACCATTGGAATACTTTTATTCTTCCCCTTAATACTTGCTGACCCCCTTCTCCAGGCAACCAGAAATTTGCTTGGTCAGTATAGATTAGAAACTATTTTTTTTGT
Organism: Miniopterus natalensis; assembly: GCF_054644295.1. Taxonomy (NCBI): domain Eukaryota; kingdom Metazoa; phylum Chordata; class Mammalia; order Chiroptera; family Miniopteridae; genus Miniopterus; species Miniopterus natalensis. The sequence continues at coordinate 196,684,478 of NC_142081.1, read as the reverse complement.
CAGGTTGGCAAAAATATAATATATTTTCTGGTCTGTTGCAGAATTTTAGTAATTAGTTTGTGTGCATGAGATGAAAAAGGTTGAAAATTGCTGGCTTACACCAATTGGGTCCACTCTGAGTAAGACTTGATATGGTCTAGATTTCACTACGCATCACTATTTCTTATTTAAGCAATCAATTATATTTTAACAAAATCTTGATTAATTACCTGGCTATCAGGAGCCTTAATTTTGATTAGTAGGGCATAAAGCACCTTAGATTCCCAGTTATTAGCAGGATTTCAGAGCCAGTGTCTAATACTTCTCCCAAACCTGGATTTTTTTTTTTTAGAAAAAGCATGATTCATCTAGTAAATGGCCACAAATTCCTTTGGGGAAGGTTTGGACGGTTGTTGAAGGCGTTTACTCGGCAGCGGTACAGAATTCTTTCTAAATGGCAGTTGTCCTCTCCATCATTCAAATGATTGTTTTGGTCTGTAATCTGACTTAAGTCTAACTCGGTCAGATGCTGGGACTTTCTACTATAAAATTCAGGGAGGTTTTGGCAACCAGACCTAGAGTTTTTCCCATTTATAGAGATCAAGAAACACTCTAATGGGCTTTCCAGACAGCTTTGAGGACAATGTGTCCATGCAGTTGGGCGAGGCGAAACTTTCTACAGCAAAGCTCTGCTGCTGGCCACTGCCCCTCATAAACAGAACCACACACCCTGCAGGAGAAGAGCCAGACAAGCATAACGGAACCCTTTCTCCTCCAGTGCCCCTCCAACAGTGACTCATCAAATCTAACATCAGACCATCTGGTAGAGCAGCAATACTTACAAAGTTCAGCTCCAGTATTGTAGAACATGCAAGAAAAAGAGGTTTTGGAACTTGGAGTCAGTTTCTAAGTTGATAACTGACCAAATTGTCATATATTTTACTTCTATATCTTCTAGACTTCACGATACATCACCATCATTTCTTATTTAAACAACCAATTATATTTTAACAAAATCTTTTAAAAAGATAAAAGGGTTTTTAAAATTTATTTATTCTTTTTAAAATTATCTTTGTTGTTGACCATACTAGAGATATCCCCTTTTTTCCCCCACATACCCCCTCCTGCCCCCTTCCCAGGCCTTCACCACACTATTGTCTGTGTCCATGGGTTGCATTAGAGTCTTAGAAGATATAGGACCTTAGTTTTGCTATGGCCAAGAGCATTTGTGAGGTTGTTGTTTTAAAATTATTAGCACTAGGCTTTGGTAATAAGGGTTGTTTGCTAACCACGATTTTATTTTTCATTTAGGGAAAAGGGGGGATTATATCAGGACTAATCTTGGATTTAGGCACCTGCACAGAATTATGGGATGACTTCCCAGTGATACTCTGATATTATAGGTGGACATTCAGGTAGGGCATTCCCTTTGGCCTGAGGAATTTACAAGATTAGGACTGGAAGCAAAGATGAAGAATATCAATGGGACACTGTGCTGAATGATAGTAAATTCTCCAGGGTGGACACCTGGGTTAGATTTGTAGCTAACGGAAGACACGTCTCCTAGTGGGTTATCTAGCCCAGGTTGGTAGACAAGCTCTATTTGAACAGAGTGTGCATTTGGAAGACTCAGTGCTATTCAATTTAGGAATGTAGTAAAAATGAAAATGCCCTAGCAGTAGGTAAAGAGGAAATAAAAAGAAAGAAGAGATTTTCATATGACAAACATTTCTAGACCTACATGCTGTTAGAGAAAAAAAAAAAGACCAACTTAAACAGCCAAGTAAAATTATCAGAAACTCAGAGGAGCTCTCTGAAAGGAGACAAGCAGTGGAGGGAGACCCAGACTGAGAGGAGCATCCACTGATGGAGGGAGAAGCCACCATGTCTCAGGAAGATACACTCCTGAGTCCTGGAACATCCAAAACCAGAGGACAAGTATTGAAGAACACTTGGAAGAGGTGTTCTTGGCCAGGTTCCTCAGGACCCATACTTCAGAAACACGACAGCAGGTCCATCATAGAAATCTGCTGAGCAAGCTTCTTGAGCTGAGATCCATGTGTGAGGAGGGTGTTCCATTAGCCCATGCTCCTCCAGCCAGTTACTGATGGATGCCCCAGTTGCCTAGAATGTCCTACAAACATTGCAGAAGACGTGCCAATAGCCAGAGTCAAAGCACAATAAATAAATGAGATTTTTAAAGTACAGGACTTGGAGGGAAATGGAAACTGACAAGTTTTAAATAGTGAGATCAAAGCATCTGTTCTGGGCTTCTGACCCAACAATCTGGGCTCTCTCCATTGTGATTTTTGAAAGTAGCGATAAGGTTTTCAGTGCTACTGAGACAGTGTACCTTTTTCTGTGAAGGGCCAGATGGTCAATATTTCAGGCTTCCTACAATATAAGATCTCTCTCTCTCTCTAGAGCACCCAACTCTATCTTTGAAGCAGAGGGCATAGTAAATGAATAGGTATGACTGTGTTCTAATAAAACTTCATTTATAAAAACAGGGGGTGGTCCTGCAGAGCCATCGTTTCCCCAAACTTGCTCTAAGAGAAAACATATGCCTAGGTAATTTCCTCCCCTTCGATATGGTAAATGCATTCTCTCCAAACATCCTCCTATTGGTATATTTTAGAGACTAAATTAAAAGCTGTATTTTATAAATATTGGAAACCTGGCATAGATTGACCAACATCCTCACAAAGGTAAAATTGGGGGGAAAAAAAATCTCCTTCTACTCTCCTCACAAATACCATGAATTCCTTGGCAAGGTATGTAGCAATACCAAATACTGGGTTCTGGAAATGACATTTTGCTCTTGTGTCTGGAAAGCATCTTATTTTTAAATTTTGTCATCAAGTTTTCGGTGTAATAATAATTTTGAATGCGCTATAACCTCATTTGACTCTGAAAGTAAGACTTGGCACTGAATTAAAGCAAATTATTTTAGTGTGACGGAACTGCAGCCACTCCAAGAAGGGCAGCTCAGCTGTCAGGAGCTCCAGCCTCCAGCTGAATCTGAGCAAAACAAGAACTTGGAAAAGACTTAGACTGCTTTGTACCTTTAGCTGAAAAGGCGAAGGCTTTTAATTTGGAGCTTTAATGAAAAGTATTTGGGAATCTTTGGGCTTCAAGATACTAACTTTCAAGGGGATTTGATCTTTAGATAGTGTGTTAATAGAAATTTCATAACAAGCATGGATTTATATTAAAATTTAGATCATTGCTATGTTGAAATATCAAAATATTGTTATTTGATTTCATTGAAGAAACTTTAAAAACTGGTATTGAAAAATTGTTGACATTATTCTTGAGACTGGCAACAGGATGGCAATAAAATGTTCAACTTTGGGCTTGAAAAATGCTCTTGAAAAGGACTTTTATTCCCCAGTGTGTGTGAGCTTCAGTTACCCACTGTGGCTCCAGGTTGACAACCTGATGACTGCCTTCCCTTCTCTGTCTCCCTCCTCCAGTCCCTTATTGGTGTTTTCGTCGCCAACCAGATCAACTGTGTGCCCTCAAATTTGTATCTCAGAGTATGGTTTAGGAGGATCACAAAATAAGACAACAAATATGGGTTGAAAGAACAGATAAATGAAAAAGTAAGCATTTCTTTTATTTTATTTTATTTTGGGGACACTGAGTAAGAAGGTCAGAGGCAGCTAACAGTTAGCTCCCTCTACCAACCCTGTAAGCTTATCTTGGTTTTATTTGGACAGTTTTCTTCTAACTTGCCTCTCTGCTTCTTGAATCTCTGTATACCTTCTTCCTAAAAGAATCGCTCAGAATAAAAGCTCAGACCACAGATTTTAATAGCAGCTATGCAATCTCTTCTTTAACCAGCACATGCTAAGCATCACGTAAGTCTCTGTTCAAAGATTTGGAACATATCTGAGAGTCAAGCCAAACCAAGACATGGCCGAATTGCCCAAATATTTGGTCAAAAACCAGAATGACTCACCTAATAATATGCACAGTGATAAATACCGCTGATGGTCTCCCACCTCCTGAAATGCGCCCTCCTGAAATGCGCCCTCCTGAAATGCGCCCTCCCTTCAAAACCCTTCCTGTTCTCCATCCAAAGCAAACCTCTCTGCGAGCGAAACTAAATAACTAGGCCCGCGCGACGAGCCCATTTGATTGCGATGCCAATTCAAAGGCACCCGCATGACCTAACTAGCTGGACGCCCTGTGCACAGAATGTACCCTGGACACCCTCCCCTTCAACCCCTTTGGGGTGATGTCCCCCTGCCTTCTTGGGGGCCCTCTCCCCAGCCCTCCTTTCTCCTCCCTTTGAATCACACAGGCTTCAGTTAACACAAATCCTTCGGGAATGTTTCTCAAGAAGATTTTTTCCCTCAGGTTTGTATAGGTTACTTAATGGTGCAATTAATTATTGTTTTACGGCCGGATGAAAGGATCTTTTATTTGTTCTCTCCTCTGACATCCCTCTTGGTTGAGGCGGATGATCTGAATTACTCTCTCTTCCCCAGAGGAGAAGGAAATGGACTCTGATAAAGGTCAGGAAAAGAGAGTTGGGGAGGGAAATTCATTTATTATCTCCCTTGCTACTTTTTGTTGCCTTTGGAAAAATAAAAATCTGTCGAATGAAGAATTTTAAAATAACGTGTTCACGCTGAAAACATAAGTTGCATTAGCAAAATGTTCTTTTTTCTTTACGTTTTCCTCAAGAATTTTCCATGCCAGGCAGAGGTGATAGCTGGAAAGTATGCATAGTGAGCAGATCTTTTAATAACCAATTGCTGAGCTTTTTAATATAAGCTAAATTTGACTCAAAAGCAGTTGTTTTGTCTACTGTATCCTTACATATTTATCTTTATGTTTTTTTTACCCCCGCTTATTATAGATGGAAGCAGGGGAAACCTACATCTGGGCAACTTTTTTTAGTATCCCACATTAGCCCAAGAAGAAAGGAATCATTGTATATGCTCAGAGGTGAGTCGTTTCCATAGTGGGAGGAGGAGCTCAACCTAAAAGCCTATGAGGGTGGAACTGAAGGCATTATATGCGTGTAGCTCACACCTTTGCAAGACAAAGGGTGTACTGAGTTAAACGTGTATTTCAAGGGAGAAGCCGCATCTCCTGGCTATTTCTTGTTACTCAGGTTTTGCTATGAAATAGTCACAAAAGACCATTGACATTGCCTTGGTCAGCTTGGGCTGCTGTAGCAAAATGCCACAGGCCAGGCTTATGCAGGAAACATTTCTTACAGTCCCGGAGGCTGGGGATTCCAGACAAAGGTGCCCACAGATCTGGGGTCTGTTGAGAACCCTCTTGCTCGTTGGCAGAAGACAATCTCCTTATGACCTCCCACGGCCTTTCCTTGCTACAGACACTCTGAGAGAGAGCCTGTGTCTCTTCCTCTTTTATTTACTTACTTATTTATTTATTTATTTATTTATTTATTTAATTGTTGACAGTATTAAGATGGCCCCAAGTTCCACCCCTCCTAGCCCTCCTCCTCCCAGCCCCTGCCCCACCCCAGGCCTTCACCACACTATTGTCTGTGTCCATTGGTTATGCATATATATATAACCAATTTATATATATATAAATTCTTTGGTTAATCTCTTCCCATTTCCCCCACCCCCCTGAGATAGGTCAGCCTATTCCATGCTTCCATGCCTCTGGCCCTGTTTTGTTCATCAGTTTATTAAGTTCTTTAGATTCCACATATGAGTGAGATCATGTGATGTTTGTCTTTCTCTGCTTGGCTTATTTCACTTAGCATGATACTCTCCAGGTCCACCCATACTGTCCCAAAGGGTAAAGGATCCTTCTTTACAGCTGCATAGTATTCCACGGTGTAAATGTCCCACAGCTTCTTTAGCCACTCATCCATGATGGGCACTTGGGCTGCTTCCAGATCTTAACTATTGAAAATAACCCTGCTGTAAACATAAGGGTGCGTATTTTCTTTCTGATTGGTGTTTCAGGATTTTTAGGATATATTCCAGAGTGTTGATTCTGTTATGAAGTCCCTACCCTCATGACCTAACTAATCCTGATTATCTCCCAAATGACCCACCTTTAAAGACCATAACACTGGAGATGAGGGATTCAACATATGAATTTGGGGGAAACAAATATTCAGTTCCTGACATTGCTGGTGGAATGGGGTCCTCATTGTGTCAGGAAGAAAGCATTTCGGGGACTACATATGGGGGGATGAGGTTTGGTGGGAAGGCTTATTGAAGCTGAAGCAAACATAAATTGCTACAATAATGCATTGAACTTTCATTTTTTTCCTAGGTCCTGTATCACTCACAGTGTGTCCTTAATGCTGCATGCTCTCTTTCAGCTTACAGGGGCAACTGGGAGAGATTTAGTCTTGAAGAGACTTTTCCCAGCTCACATTAATGCTTGTCATTTCTTTAACAGAAAATACCACTTTTAATATTTCCTAGAAAATTAAGTCCCAGTGACTTAAATCTATGTCTTTGTGACCAGGCTCAAAAGCTTCACAACATTGAACAAGTGACATTAGCTGTGTCTCAGTTTCTTCATTTGTGAAGATAAAACAAACTTGAATAACTTATATCTGAAAGGGGATGAGCTGGGTGCTGTAGGCTCATTAATGGCTGACTCCCCCCTTCCCTTCCCTTCCCTTCCCTTCCCTTCCCTTCCCTTCCCTTCCCTTCCCTTCCCTTCCCTTCCCTTCCCTTCCCTTCCCTTCCCTTCCCTTCCCTTCCCTTCCCTTCCCTTCCCTTCCCTTCCCTTCCCTTCCCTTCCCTTCCCTTCCCTCCCCTCCCCTCCCCTCCCCTCCCCTCCCCTCCCCTCCCCTCCCCTCCCCTCCCCTCCCCTCCCCTCCCCTCCCCTCCCCTCCCCTCCCCTCCCCTCCCCTCCCCTCCCCTCCCCTCCCCTTCCCTTCCCTTCCCCCTGTAAAAAGCTGGGAGATTGCAGGTGATATTCACCTACGGGTGATCTACGCCAGATTATTCCCGAAGACCAAACACTGTTATTCAAAACAGACAGCAGAGGTACTAACTCCTCAGGGAGAAGGAGGAGATGCTTGGGAAGTGGAAGCAGACGAGCCACACACAGGCCCGCCAGAGCCTGGAGGATGGTTCATGAGGACGGACCCTGGTCCCGAGGGCTGGGATCTGGTCCCTGCCCAAGGCTGTATAAGCCTGGGTGGCTTATCTAAACCTCTGATGTGGTTTCCTTACCTGCAAAGTGAAGATAATAGTATCGCCAGCTTACAAAGCTGTGCGGAAGGCAGATAACTTAGTGAGTATTAACTGCTTAGCGGAGGACCTGGGACGTGCTATGTGCTCAGCCCCTTGCTGTTATTAACAGTGCACCTTCCTTTCCAGCTCTGAGCGCACAGCCAGGCTGCACTAAGGGCCAAATGGTGAATCCACAAAGGGACCATCGTCCATATGCTTCTCTGGCACTGTCTAGAGAGCGAATTCCCAGTCGGCCCTCTGAGCCTCTCATGTGAACTCAACCCTTACAAAACCTTCATTGCAATAAAAACACTTTTCTCTTTTTCTTTTTCAATCACAGTTGCATTAAGATGACTTCATATTAGTTTCAGGTGTACAGCATAGTGGTTAGACATTTATATAATTTACAAAATGATCCCCCTGTAAGCTTAATACCCACCTGGCACCAAACATAGTTATTACAATATTATGACTCTATTTCCTATGCTGTGCTTTATATCCCATGACTATTCTGTAACTACCAATTTGTACTTCTTAATGTCTTCACATTTTTCACTCAGTCCCCCAACCTCCTTCCATCTGGAAACCATCAGTTTGTTCTCTTTATCTATGAGTCTGTTTCTATTTTCTTTGTTTATTTATTTTGTTCTTTAGATTCCACATATAAGTGAAACCATATGGCATTCCTCTTTTTCTGTCTTGCTTATTTCACTTAGCATAATATCCTCTAGGTACATCTATGTTGACACAAATGAAAAGACTTCATTCTTTTTTATGGCTGAGTAATATTCCATTGCATATATGTACCACTTATTTTTACCCACTTGGTTATTGATGGGCACTTAGGTGGCTTCCATACCTTGGATATTGTAAGTAAAGCTCTACATGGGGACGTATATATGCAAAGAAATCCAAATCATTTTGTTAAAGGATGAGCTAAAACCTGAATCTGTGTTCCAGGCCTTCTCCACTTCTACCAGCACACAGTAAATGCTACTTGAATGGATATGTGTTTGCCACCTGGCTGTTCATGATTCTCTTGCATTCTAATAACAGTATAAATGTGCAAAGCAAATAGCCTTTAAAGTGCATTTCAACACAAGCCTGAGCGTGCATTGCCGCTGCTGTAATATGTATGGCATATTACATAGTACCTGCAGCTACAGAGAGATGCCACCTCCTTAGCGCTTACTACACATCACACACTAGTCTCAGTATTTTGCTTGCATAGCTCACTTAATTATCCAGCAACCCTATGGAACAGGTACTGTCATTACTTTGTTTTTACAGATGAGAAAACTAAACTATAAAGAGGTTAATAAAACTCAGGTTGGAAAAGCCAGGATTCTGAGGCTGAGCTGTTGAGTTCCAGAGACCAAGTGCTCACCAGTAAATCAGAAAGATCAGCTTGTTGAGAGGAAAGAGAAACATTACATTTTAATTATTTTTAAATCACATTTTAAAACCAGGGAAAATATTAAAAGTTATAAACATATTGAGTAAAGTAAGTGATAAATAATGAATGCACTAATTCAATGGTGTTTCTTTACAGAAACAATAACCAGTTAGAAGGCAGGAAAAAGATCACATCTCAACAACAACAAAAGGAACAAACAATTAAACACCTTTGAAACTTCAGGGATTCAGAAAACACATGAATGAAATTTAGGGCTCCATTGAGGAACATAATAGGGGACATGAGTGAATGGAAGGACATCATTTGTTATTGGACGGAAAGAGTCAGAATTGTTAAAATGATATTTGTTGCTAAACTAATCAGCGAACAATATGATACAGTAAAAAAGAAAAATAATTATATGTGTTTCTCTGAACCTAGATGATTTGATTTGTTAAAAAACAATTCAATTGAGCAAATTTAAAGATCAAATTGGCTTCATTCAATGATTTATGAGTCAGGCAGCATCCCACCTAGAAAACAGAGAAGGGCTGCGGGGAGCTCTAAAGATGGGGGCTTTTAGGGCAGAAAGCAGGGGAGAGGCACAGAAAAGCAGCTTGCCTCAGGCAAGGTCACCTTCCCTCAGGGGTGAAAGGTGGGTTAGCTCACTAGTGCTACCAGGAAATTCCAGAATGATCTGTTAAGATGACATTCCTGGGAGAGGCTGCAAATGCAATTAGTTTAGCTGTAAAGTCTCAGTTTGTTGACCTGAGCTCAGCACAAGTGACTCTATTTTGGGCCTGTTGCCTCTTTTTTTAACAGATTCTAATGTTCCATGGGGGAGTAGGGGTATCTATATACATCGTTAACATTTTAGAGTTTGCAGGGGAAAAAGTTGTGAGAGAAGATAAGCCTATTAATTGTCAAAATGTGTGATAAACCTCCAGCAGTTAGAATAATTTTATATTACAGACATAGAAACAGAATTTCACTTTGCAAAACATTCCTAAATACGTAGGAGAAGTGGAGACAAAGATGACTAACTTCGAAACAAGGAGCTGCTATCTGGGGTGGGGAGGGGTTAAAATAAATAAACAAATAGAAATGAATTAAACACCAGAATCCCAATAGCTCTTACTCTTTCTCTATTAGGTGGAAAAACAGTCTCTTTCAGGTGGGGGAGCCTGGAGTCCGAGTGGGAAGGGCCAGGAGGGAGTGGACGCTGAAGGCCGGCTTCCCTAGAAGGAGCCTTAGTGGGTGGGAGCCGCACCGCCTGCTGTGGGTGGGACACGTGCATCCAGGGGCTTTGAGCAGGTAGCCAAGGGCAGGAGTCAAGGCCTATGGCCTGTTTTTTTTGTTTTTTTTTATAATTTTTATTTTTGTTTAAAGTATTACAGATGTCCCTTTTTCTCCCCAATGACCCTCCCCCCCCCCCCCCCCCGGGTTCCTTCCCCCTTCCCAGTCCCTCTCCCCAGGTTTTAGTGAAACTCTGAAACATAGCCACACCCGTTTATTTAAGTATTGTCAGCCGAGGTGGAGCAGTTGTGAAAGAGACCATCTGGTTCACAAAGCCTAAGAGGTTAACATCTGCCTCTTCCCAGAGAGCGCGTGCCGAGCTAGGAGGCCCAGGAGGTGGTATGACGTCTCTGCATCTGAGCTTCATGCCAAGTTGTCACAGCGGAGGGAGCCAGTCACAGGCTAAACCCGCCCCAGCCTCCTTTTGCTGTTGTTGCTCAAACACCATAACTCATTGTGGCTCCATTCACAAGCAGGGCTGTTTCTGAATGTTATTGCATCTCCTCTTCCCTAGGCTTTAATCTCGGAGTGGCGCTCAGTGTACGTTATAGTCCCTGTGGCTGGGCTCCCTGGGTTAGCAATCACTTTGCAAGGAGAGGCTCACAGGTATTCCCTAGGGCGACTGTGAGGGCCTGCTGTAATTGTGAATGGGACGTTAACCTCGGAGCCATAGACAAGCACAGTGAAAGAGCACTTTGTTCAGAGATTCGCTTTGATGTTTTGCATTAAGTCCCTCTAAATAGCAATAAGGCTTCAGCAGATTAACTACTTTCCTTCAGTTTTGCTCCGGGCTCTATTAGACAAGATGCAGTCAGAGGAGAGTTCCTGAAATGTTCCAAGAGACAGAAAGGCTCCCGGTGCCTTCCTGGAGTGCTCCGTGGACAATATAGTGCCTGGGAACTAACTATAGAAATGCAAAGGCATTCGTCTCTTTATGAGCACCGTTTACTCCCATGTCCTGCTACATATTAAATCACCACCGGCTCAATAAAGCGCAAATGACCCCACTCCACTCCACACTGCAGTTTAGTAAGAATTAACGTATATTTGTCAGCTGCATAGCTGTTCCTTATAATTTTAACCTAAATACATTCTTCTATTTTAAACGATCTTTTTGCTGGCTACAATGCTCTTTCCTTTCTGGCCACTTGATCATAAGCAAGACCTACCCAGCACCTTACCTCTCCTCTGAACCCATTTTTGTTACCCACATAGTTACCTGTAGAAAAGGCAGCCTAAGATCATGCCCCGGCTCTGCCATTTATTTCCATTTAATCTTCTGCAAATTGGTCTCCTAGATCCGTGGGTTTTTATCTATAAAATAGGGAAATACCAGTTATCTTTTCAAGCCCTGGAGATTAAAAAGATTATACTCAAAGTAACAACAATAGAAAAAGATGGCTTTTGCAAAGAGCTATAATAGACAAAGACAAGTGAGTTTCTACCTCCCTCTCTATCTTTTTTTATAACAGTTTCCCATGTGTCTACTTTATGCATACTTTTTTTCATGCTATAATTATTTAATACAACTTTTTTACATGTCCTTAGATTGTGGAAATCATGAAGTAAAAGATGATCATTTAATTTATTCTTCTCATGATGGACACCTTAGCAGGTGAGCTATGCTGTAGGTACTGATTTGTTTGTGGAGGTAATAAAGTAGGAAGAATGGGGAAGGAGGGAAAGGAAGGGAGGAAGGAACAGAAGAGGGAATTTGTGGATTTTTAACGCAACTGCTCAAAAAATTGTGCCTCTGTTGAAAGAGAACTGTGGTTGGCAAAGGAAAGTCTAGACTGATCAATATTTTCAGGGAATAGATGATTGATCCTGAAGAAACTTGTAAATGACTCCCAACATCTCTTCTGCATAGTTCAGTACTTTAAAAGTAATTCTTGGTGGGGAAGGTAGAATATACATTCAACTGGCTGGTGAGTGACATGGAAAAGCCATTCTTTTTCAGAGCAGAGGCTGCACCAAAGTCCAGGATGGTGGACTTGGCCTTCAAAATGCAACCTTTCTTAGGTTTGAATTCCCACCTCACCCCCTCTTTCAGCAGCCCTCCATGTTTATCCACCCACAAAGGCTTAAAGAGCAGTGGTCAGCCTGGGCTACTCAAAATATTGACACCAGGTCTCTCTTCCCCGCTGGACCCTCCAGTATCTCCGGTTAACTCTCTCTGTTCTGAGTGTGAACATGGAGTCGTGATCATTTGTGACCTCCACTCAGCTTCTCTGCGTTTAAGTGAGGTTGTTTGGCTCACAGAACCTCACTTTATTCTCTGCTGAATTCTTTCTTTTGCTTCACCATTAGTTGGCTCATGACCCCCATTCCTTCTCCTGACTTCTTTCAGGCAGTTCCCCAACGGGGAACCTCTACACTCTAACCAACAGCAATGTGCACCAAACAGGCCCCAGGAAGGAAATCAGAATCTATACTAGTTTCAAACAGAGGGGATTGAATGCAGAGAATTATTTTTTTAATTAAATTTTATTATGCTGACATTGGTTAATAAAATTATATAGGTTTCAAGTGTGCATTTTTTTTAAAAAAAATATGTTTTTATTGATTTTATAAAGAGAGGAAGGAAGAAGAGAGAGAGAAACATTGGGATGTGAGAGAGAAGCACTGATTGGTTGACTCCCACATGCACCCCAACCAAGGATCAAGTTGTGCCCAGATTGTGAATTGAACCTGTGACTTTTGGGTGATGGGAAGATGCTCAGCCAACTGAGCCTCACGGCCAGGGTTCAAGTGTACAATTCTATGACACAAGATCTGTATATTGCATTGTGTGCCTGCCACCCAGAATGTCACCTTATATTTGACCCCTTCTACCTTTGCTATCCCCTGATACCCTTTCCTTCTGGTCACCACCATCCTGTTTCTATGTCTGTGAGGTTTTGTTTGTTAGTTTGTCTTATTCGTTCATTTGCTGATGTTAGCTTTATACCCCACATATGAGTCAAGTCATATTGTTCTTAACTTTTCTCTCTGATGAGTTACTGTATGACCCAGCAACCCCTCTTCTGGACATCTACCTGAAAAATTTGAAAACATTTGTTCAGAAAGATATATGCATTCCTACCTTCATTGCAGCATTATTTACAGTGACCAAGACATGGAAAGAACCTGTGCACCCTTTGATAGATAGTTGGACAAAGAAGATGAGGTATATACGCAATGGAATACTACTCAGCCATAGGAAAGATGAACCACTGCCATTTTTGACAACATGGATGGACGTTGATAGTATCGTGCTAAGGGAATGCAGGGTATTAGATTCCTTCATGCTAGAGTTGCTGATGGGTACACGGAGTGGTAAGACAGGCTAAAGATCAAGGAGAAGTTACCACCTCTCAGGATAGAGGCTAAGAGAGAATGTTACTGGAACTCAGCATTCACGGCGTTGCCTACCAGTAGGTGCTGAAATTTCAGAGGACAGAGGTACTGTCTGAGATGACACCAGAGGACAGAAGAAAGAGAACAGATACTCTGACTTCTCCTTTTCTACTATCTTCCAATCTCTTACCTGTGTTTTCACTGGTGGTGCAGGGGATTCCAGCTTCCAAGGGAGTCTGTTGATCTGAGTATGGCAATAAAGAGCAGAGTAGGGTTAGTAACAAATCTAAGAACAAACAGGTGACTGTCACACAGTGATTTAATCAAATATCCACATATGCATACCTCTTGCGTAGATTTTGTCAACAATATGCATATGAACAAATCCTTTGCATTGCATTGACCTTCATTGTTTGAGTCAATTTGTTTAGAACTATTAAAGTAGGAGAACTAGTTATTTGCACTCAATGTTTTGAAATGTAAAATATCACAGAATCTTAAGGCGACAGAGAATAAAACAATAATGACCTGGCCGAATCACAGAGTGAATGCTTCTACCAAGGGAGCATCATCCAGCACAACTGAAGACCTCAGAGAAGTTCTCTGCAGAGATTACTGATCAGGGTGTCTGTCAGGAGGCACTCACCTTGGATTGTCTCCAGTTCTTCAGTGAAGACTGTCAGGGGAGACCAGCTACGGTAATATCAGAGTTCAGAGATTTTCAGTCATCGCCAGGGAAATGTGTGCATCTGCCAAGGCAAGACACTGGCATAAGCACAGTCTTTGGAGGTTTTGCTTAAGGATGCACAGCAATGGTGCCATATGTTAAGTTCATTGACTTTGGAGTCAGAAAGTCCTGGATTTATGACCCAATTTTTTCACTAACTAGCGATCTGACCTTGCGTAAATTTTAGACTCAACTCTGCTCAGATTTCTTCATTTTACAAATCAAGATGTTATTATGACCTACCTTATAAGATTCTTAAAACTAGTTACTGAAATAGTGTTTAGAGATGGCCTACCACATAGTCAAGTTTATAAATGGGAACTGCTACTACTATTATTAAAATTATTTTAGTCATTCTTCTATTAATAGAAAGAGGATTTCCCCAGATCTACTGAAAATGCTGTTTATACAAAATGCAAGAAGGTGGAAAGGCAGCTTTAAAAAAAACACCCATGAAAAACAGATGTCAAGACATCTGAGTAAGCTACAAAACATAAGAGAGAAGTATTTGTTTTAAAACTTATGGAAACATTTCAAAGTCACTCCATAGTTTGAATTATAGAAAGAAATGAAGTGAAAGAAGGCAAGATCTCCTTCTTTGGGCTACTCTCTGTAACTGTACTGCAGTCCCGAAATACCAGTGACGTTGTCCTTATACTCAGGTGAGAAGAGCTTTGTGTGGACGGGGCAGAGAAGGCAGGGACTCTTGCCCTGTCCTCCCTCGTCTCCACTTCCTGCAAACCTTCTGTGCTTTTCTTTACGCAGCTGACAAATATCAGTAGGAACCACCATGGCCTCTTTTCAGAGAGTCATGGAAAACAGTATGAAGCGACGTGATGATGTCCCATCCCCCTAACCAAGTGTACATGCTATGAGATTGAGCAAAGCTGAATACACAGGATCCTATGAGATGGTATATGTCTCACCTGTGTAGCAGAAGGGCAACACCTCTAAGGAGCAGCTGTAGACTAGCACCGTAAGCCCTGAACTGATAGAAAATCTGACTTCAGTCTTTGATCTTTCACTCACTGTGTGATCTTTGACAAGCTGGTCTGTATTTCCAAGACTCCGTTCCCTGTTCAATCTTCCTTCTACCAAATTAGAGACACAGACTAGAAAATCCCTGAAGTCTTTTCAGTACCTATATACACAGGTAACGTATATCAGTATTAATAATATAGATTACATATATGTATAGATATCTTCCAGAGGCAGAATTCAGGTAAAATATTTCTTACTTTGCATAGTTTCTAAACTTTTAATGACAATACATTGCTTGTAAATTAAACTTTTTTTAAAATTCCAATTCTGATAATGGCAGAGGAGTTTTTATCAAAATAAATCACCCACACACATCAATTCTAAATTCTGGAAAAACATTTTAAGACCTGTGTGAAAGCGGGAGAGAATGCACAAAGGTGAGGGGACACAGGAGAAAAGCCCCTTACTGGAAGAAGGGAAGCCCCCTCCTTGAGATTCGCGTTCACGCAGGTTTGCTCCAAGGCTCTTCCACGCGGCCAGCCGTGGTGGTGAAGGGTGACAAGAAAGCAAACACAAGCACATAGTGTCATTGCCTCGAGGTACACCGTGGTATTGTCCAGGAAGGAGATAAGAGGCGACAGACTGAAAATTGGGGTGGGAGCAGGCTCCAGAAAGAAAGAAGCCACATTGGGGTAATTCCAAGATTTTATATAGGAGAAGCTCCTGAGGCCTTGGCTGCGCCCAGAGCCCTGCCAGCGTGGGGACAGTCAGTGGCTTATGGCAGCTGAAAGCCAGAGAAACCTGAGAAAGCGTCTCAGTAATTGCCCACTAAAGTGGTGACAGTTTGAAATTTAAGTCTCTCCTAGGGCACGGGAAACATCTTGGGCTCTCCGACGATTTGCCTTAACAACACATAAATTCAACCTTCCACAAGTTCAAGTTGATCAGCTTGTAATTTTACTCATTTCTATAACACGTTAACACTTCAGAGCAAGATAACAGAATTCACAGTCTGTGAAGCGTATTCCCATGATATCCAGTACACAAGAAAAAACAGTCGGTGTAAGAGGAAGAGAAAAATGTGACTTATTGTCAAGAAAAAGGGATTGATATGTACAACAGCCTTGGTGTATCCAAGAAAGGAAGAATATTAGGGGTTGCCGACATTTAGGGCTGGGACTGGTTCAGGTGAGAGGAAGGTGAGTGTAATAAAAAATTAGCAGCACTAGGGATGCCTTCGGTGCTGGGACAGTTTTGCGTCTGGACTGTGTACGTTAGTAGAAACAAATGTGCCTCTCCAGAGGGGTATGTTGATAGTGAGGGAGGTTGTTTGGAAGAGATGGTTACATGGGAAATATCTGTATATATAAAATTAAATATTATTCAGCCTAAAAAAATGAAATTATGAAATTATGATGTACAATGCAACATTGATGAAACATGAAGATATTACGCTAAGTGAAATAAGCCAGCTACAATAACACAAATACTGTACGATCCCTTTTATATGATATATCTGAACTAGTCAAATTCATAGAAACAAAAATAGAATGGCAGCAGCCAGGGGCTAGGCAGAATGGGAAATAAGGATTTGTTTAATGCATGTACGTATCATATTTGCAAGATAAAAAATTCTGGAGGTTGATTACACAACAATGGAAATATATCTGATAATACTGAACTATACACCAAAAAAATGGCAAAGATGGTACATTTTCTTACTGTGTTTTACCACAATTTAAAACAAGCATGTCTCAGCGGTTGACCATTGACCTAGGATCCAAGAGATTGCAGTTTGATTCCCAGTCGGGGCAGATGCCTGGGTTGCAGGCTCCATCCCCAGTAAGGGGCGTGCAGGAGGCAGCCAGTCAATGACTCTCATCATTGATGTTTCTCTCTCTTTCTCCCTCTCCTTCATCTCTCAGAAATCAACAAAGATATATTGTAAAAAAAACAACAAAAAACAAAAACAAACAAACAAACAAACAAACAAAAGAAAACATTAAAGCAGAAAATCAAGTAAAAAGAAAACCACAGACAAGGACAGATATTAACAGTGTATTTCTTTCAAAGGACTTCTATTGACTTTTCTAAAATTTATATCATTTCCTGAATTATACAGGAAATGATATAAATTTAAAAAAAGAAAAAACACAATAATAAAAATGGTCAAACATGTTTAAAATGTACCTCACCAAAAAGAATACAGGAATGCCCAATAAGCACATTAAAAATGTGCTCAACATAATTAATTGAAGGGAAAATGCAAATTAAAACCGAAATAACATACTGTTTCACACCTACTAGAATGCTGGCAAGGACACGGAGCAAATTTGATTTTCCTCATACTGATTGAAGGCCCACTCAGAGAAACAACGTGCTGGCTTTTGTTCTAAATTTGGAAGATGGAAATGTAATCTGATGGAAACCTTGTGCCAGATGAAAGCATCCGCTCACTTTAGTTTTCTACTTTCACTCTGGCAATGTTTCCAAGGCTCAGGTGGTAGGGCCCCCTCCTCAGTCCCTACAGTTTTGGTGATGAACTGTTCCCGCACCGCTGTCTGGGGGAGCCACGACCTTCCTTTCTATTGGCTGTTAGGTTGCCCTGAGGTGCCCTTGGGAAGAATAATGGCCTTGGTCCTAGTTCTGGATTTGGCTGTGTTGCTATGAACTCAGCTCGGTAAAGGCGGGGCAGGAGAAACATTTATCTGTGTGCCAGATGCTCTGATAGGGACCAAACGCACATTCATTTGGTTTTATTACAAGTCTGTGCAGTAGAGAGATGTCAATGCTTTCCCTGAGCTCACCCAGCTAGTGAGAGGCCAAGCTGGGATTTTACCATAGTTGAGGGAGTGAAGGAGACATGGCCCAGACCCCTAAGTTTTTGAGGAATTATTTTGAGATATGATTTACATACCATCATAGTTGCCCTTTGAAAGTGTACAATGTACATCTTTCATCACAAAGATGTACAACCATCATCACTATCAGTATCAAATCATTTTCCTCACCCCACAAAGAAACTTAGTGCCCATTCACAGGCACTCTTCATTGCCCATTCCCCCTAGCCCTTGGCAATCTTTAATCTAAATTCTCTTGCCCTTCCCATGAGAATGTAGTTTCGCAAAGAAACGTCTGATCTTATCTCACGGTGTGACTACTCCCTAGAGCCTACCCGTAGGAGGCACTCAATGAATGGCTGTTGAGTGAGTAATTGAACTGTTGACTGATATTAGCAGGAGAGTGAAATCGAGACCTATAGAACAGAGACTGCTTGGAGCAGGTGATTGGTTTTGGTAAGCGTGGAGATGTCCCAGAAGCTCCTTACACTGTCTTCATATTTTGGGGTTCTTTTTTCTTTTTACTCTTCTGATTGGGTGTTCTTTGCTTCCTTGTATTACAAATCACTGACTTAATTCTCAACATTCTCTGCTCTATTGTTGATTCCCCGTAAATTGTTCTTTATTTCAGCTAATGTATTCTTCGTTTCTGACTGGTTCTTTCTTTTAGTTCCTATATCTTTTTTCATGTTGTTGAAGTTCTTACTACTACATTCCTTGAAGTTTTCACTAAATATCTTGAGCATTGTTATAACCATTGTTTTGAACTTTGTATCTGGTAGTTTGTTTTCCTCTATTTCATTTAGTTATTTTGTTGTTGTTGATTTCTCCTCTTGTTTCATGTGGGACCTGTTTCTTTGTCTCAGCACTTTGGCTGCTTCCCCATGTTGGTTTCTGTGTATTAAGGAGAGCTGCTGCATCTCGTGGACTTGGTAGAGTGGCCTTGGAGAGTAGATATCCTGTAGGGCCAATGGCACATCCTCTCCGGTTGCCTGAGCTGGGTGCTTCAGGTGTGACCCTGTGTGGAGTGTGTGCACTGTCCTGTTGGAGTTGAGCCTTGGTTGTTGTTGGCATCACTGAGAGACTGACCAGTCAACTGTGAGGACCAGCTGCAACTACAGTGGAGAAGCTGCTGTGCAGGAGTGGACTTTAAGGAGCAGAACTTGCTGTAGTGGGACTTTGGTGCTCACAAAGTCTGCCCTTTGAGTGTGTTGCTCGTGGAGGTGGTAGGGCTGTAATCAGGTGTGGTCTGGGTGCACTGGCTCAGGGCCCTCCAGGAGGTGTGAAGTCAGCCACCACCTGTGCCCTGCCTGGGGCCACTTGGCACAAACTACAGAGTGATCTGCAGATGGCTGCTACTTGTGTTCAGCTTGGAGGTGCCCAGGAGAGCTCAAACTGTGAACCAAGGCAGGCTACTGCTAGTGTCGGGCCTGGGGCCATTTAGCAAGAGGTAGGGGTTATGCCAAAGCCAGATGCTGCTCGTTTGAGATATTTTAGGAAAGTCCAAAGCATGAGGCAAAAGGCCAGTTTTATGGGAAAGCCAGTGGAAATGGCTTGGATGAGCCCACAAGTTGGGTGGGATCTCAGGGAATCACCAGGTGGGACAGACATTGTGAGTCAGATATATGGAGACTGAGATATGACTCCAGCCTGTCACCTGTGTGGAAGGGGGAGGTGTCTCTGCAGAAGTGTGTGTGTGTGTGTGTATGTAAATGAGCTCTTTGTGCTTTCTGAAAAGCAAACCATTTTGAGTGTTGGTAGTATTATCTGTTAAATAAACATCTATTTGTATAATTTTCTGCATTCTTAACACAACACTATCCTTCACACGACACTATCCTTCACAATTCTTTAACAAAACAGACTTGTATTACTTG
Organism: Miniopterus natalensis; assembly: GCF_054644295.1. Taxonomy (NCBI): domain Eukaryota; kingdom Metazoa; phylum Chordata; class Mammalia; order Chiroptera; family Miniopteridae; genus Miniopterus; species Miniopterus natalensis. The sequence continues at coordinate 196,664,850 of NC_142081.1, read as the reverse complement.
CCATTTTAGCCATTTTAAAGTAATTGCATCTGCCATTTTAAAAGATGAAATGCTGTAAGAATCTACATGTACTTTAAATATCTATTGAATTAAGATATAATTAATTTCTAAAAATGACTTTCTAAGGGGATTTGCTAGTGGGATTTTAAGGTTTCAATTTTAGCTTAAATATTCAGCTGGGGCATAATTTTCTATGTTCCTGTGAGATACTTTTAGTCCATCATTGCAACCATCTTGCTCCTAAACGGCTCCTGTGCTCTATCGCTGAAATAATCTTAACCTGAGAATCTGATCAACCAATATGTGTGGCAAAGGCGACAAAGAGGAGCTTGAAGAGCGAGCGGAGAGATGGGCAATGGAGAGTCAGGGGAGCGTGAGTGGGAAGCTGAGGCTGAAGGCAGCACAGGAGCCGGGGAGGGGGGCTGAGGGAACAGCATTATAGGCGGGGTGGGGGGGGGCGGGAATAATTCATGAAACTGGAGGCGAGAGAGAGCAGGGGCCACAGAAGAGAGATGACCCGGGGAACCGGGGTTGATGATTTAGAAGGGAGCAGTTGGCCAGCATCCTCAGGAAGCGCACACTTGGTTCTGAGAACCAGAGGGAGGTGTGGACGCTTTAGGGGGGCAGACACAGCCACCGATTTATAAATTTACTGTAACAAATGCTGAGTGCGACATGAAAACACGCCTGAGGGAAGCCGGCAAGACTGGAACCCGTGTGCTTTCAACACCTGAATACGCCACAGATGTCAAAAGGCATGTCTCAGGCCAGGCCTTTCTCCCGCCCACAGTTGACTACCCTGTCCCCTCGGGCGTCCAGCGGACACCTCAGACCTAATACTCCCCCACCCGGGCTCTTAAAGTCTCCCCTGAACCCGAACCTGCTCCACCTCAGTCTTTCCATCTGCATCATAACAGCTCTAACCTTTTTATTTATTTTTTCTTTTCTCTCTTTTTCTGTACCAACAGCTTGGAGTCATCAGTAATTCACCTTTTTCACTTACACGACACGCCCAACATATCGGGAAATCCTGTATGCTTTATTTCAAACCCCATTCAGCACCTGATGGCCTCTCACCGCCCCCAGGCTACCGTCCATCTTCTCACGCCCCGATGGTTACGGGAACTTTCTAACGGGTCTTCCGGCTGCACCTTCTTCCACCTGCATCTGTTGTCATCAGGGCACAAGAAGATTATTCTAGAACATGAATACCATCATGTCACTCCTCCACTCACAGCCGGTGACGACCCCACATATTACAGTGTAGAAGTCAACACTCACGATGCCCAAGACCTCTAAGCACCACTGTCCCCACAGCTGTGACTCCTCAGTGGCATCTCTGTCTATTCTCCCCCATTTCCTCTCTGCTTCCAACACAAGTCTTCTTAAGGTTGGAGGAACAGGCCCCTCTACCTTAGGGCCTGTAGGTGGCTATTCATTGTCTAGAACACTCCCTAATTTTACTCTGTTACCCGACTCAGTGAATCCTACTCTGACCACGTTGCTCTGTGTTTTTCTAAGGGACTCTCTCTTTTTTTTTTTTTTAAATATATCTTTATTGATTTCAGAGAGAGGAAAGGTGAGGGAGAGAGAGAGAAACATCGATGATGAGAGAGTCACTGATCAGCTGCCTCCTGCACGCCCCCTGCTGGGATCGAGCTCCCAAACCCGGCACGTACCTTGACCTGGAATTGAACTGTGACCTCCTGGTTCATAGGTCGATGCTCGACCATCTAGCCATGCCAGCCGGGCTCTAGGGCACTCTTAAATAGTGTGTTATACCTATTGTTTGTTACACCTAACCCCAACTAGAATGTGAGCCCACACGGGCAGACAGACTCATCTGTTTTGTTCATTGATATGTCCCTAGCATCTTCAATAGTGCTTGGACCATAACTGCCACTCCTCAGATATTTTGGAATTAACAAACGGAGCAGGTAAGGAAGGACAATTGTTTGACATAGAGAATGGTGAGTGGACAGAAGTAAGTGATATGGCGCAGCCTTGGGAAATAGAATAGTGGGCTTTTATCCTAGGTTGTGTGGGTTAAGGGAGTAGGCCACATAGGTGACTTCCAAGTTTCTGGTTCAGGGACTGCCTTAGGTGAAGATGGCACTTCTGGAGGGACAGGGTGCCAGAGCAGAAGCAGGTGAGCATGCAGAGAAGTTCAGCTAGGTGTGCCTACAAGACACCCCAGGTCAGATGTAAAGAAGTAGGTTTATGCGACTATTAATACCAGAAACAAGGACTGGAGCCAGCTGTCAGGGGCAGGTGAAGGAAGGACTAGGGGCACGGTGGGAAGGGAAGCCGGCGGCGAAGAAAGGCCACACGGTGGGTAGCAGGGTGCTCGGAAAGAACCGCTGAGGGAGGAAGAGGGCCACAAGCGCGAGGGCAGAGGCGTAAGCGACACGGGCATGGAAGGGGCAAGGTGAAGAGAGAAAAGGTGACTGTGCGGCTGCATTAAGAGCGGTGAGACAGTCGCAGAAACGTCTGAGTGCAGAGTGTGTGTGAAGAAAGGCTGGGAATGTGTCAAGTAATTTCAGGTCAGAAAATTCCCAATAATTTTAGCAACAAGGGGGACAGTGTAAACATGGAAAAGGCAGTTTTGGTCAAGTACCAAAAATGCTTTATTAAAACAAAGTTCAGCTCTGAAGAAGGGGAGAGAGGTAATGCAATCCCTGGGGAGAAAGCCGAAGGTGAAGGGATATTTTATTTACATGAGAGATATTTTAGCATGGGAAAGAGCAAGTGGAGAGAGGATATGAAAAGATAGAGAAAAATCATCCTACATGCCATGCAATGAGCTCCTAGGAATATGAACTGTGCAAATGTGCAATGAGCATTCACAGAGAACACTGGTTCCTCCTTCGTGGGAGAAGGGGTGACAGGGAGTTGTGTTGGGGTGTGCCAGCTGGAAGTTGGGAAGGGTCCTGTCTAGTACCTGTTTCTCCAGGAACCTAAGAGGTAATGTCCCTCTTTTGAGAACAACAGAAGACACTTTGGAGTTGAAGATGATGGACGGTGGAGAGTTGAGTTGGAGGTTCCATGGAAGAACTGAAGGCCCAGGTGGATTAGCATAAATACCCATATCAACTCAAGCAAGCCTGCCGTGGCTCATTAGTGTCCAGGAACAGGGAACTGAAATCTTCCTTTGTGGAAGTTGCTTCCCAAGTCAAGAACTTGGCCAGGACTTTCCCTCTGCCAGGACTTTCTTTTCTACCTTCACATTTCTAACAATTTGTAACCATTCATTTTTTTATTTGTCTTTTACCTAAACTGAAATACCATGATAAAAAAAGGCCCTTGTGTTTAATTTTCTTATTTTCTTATATTTTTGCCCTTTTAATGCCAATACCTAGCACAACGGTTGGCATGGTGTAGGCGATCAAGTGTTTGCCGATCAGCAGAATAAACTGAGTTCATGGTGACATTAGCCCCAAATAGGTGACTCTAAAAGGCATAATTATACAAAAAATTAAAAAATAGAAATTTAGAATATAATTTTGGACTTAGAAAATTAAAACTAAACCAACTGAAGTTAATCAAACTTAATAAAAATAGAAAATAAAATTTGTAACTGATACTATATAAATCAAAAATAAATTCAATTTCTTTTTTGAGTAAACTTTAATGAATTAGATACAGTGTTGACTACTCAGTTCCAGGAAAATGGAATGAGATACCTTCAGAAAATGAGAAATAAGAAAGGGGATAATACAGCAGCTGGCGTGGAGAGTGCATATCAATGCCAAATAAAATGCATAACTCTGCGCTGTAAAATTTGAAGATTCCAATGAAAAAGTTTCCTTTTTGCTTAGAAGGTATAAATTTTCCAAATTGTCTCAATAACAACTAGAAAGGCTGAATAAACAAATAATTATAAAAGAAGTTGTAAATGTTTTCAAAGATTTTCTTCTTAAAAATGCTCCAGGGGACTCCCAGGCAAAGCAAAGAAGTGCACACAATTGATTTGGTCTCAGTCTTTTTTTTCTCGGTTGCTCACTGAAATGACTAAGGAGATATAAAAATAGTCAGAAAGCTGCCCCGGTGCTGTAAACCTGTAAATAATTCTCCCAGTGCTCTTAAAACTTTGTTTTTTAAAAATATAGTGAGGAGAGGACATGAATGAATGAAGAGCTTGCCTGAAAATGCTGAACTGTCATAAGATGGGGTGCTGGATCCACGAAGACGACACCGTAGGACAGCCTTGCTGTGCCTGCAAATAATCCGAGAGCTGGGGATGAGGTCCTGGGAAGTAGTAGGGTGTGAACTTGATGGTTTTAACTGACTGAGGAGTCTTAGTGCTGGGGCCATATGACAATGAGTCTGCAGGGAGACTCGTGCAATGATTCTAACTGGCCTGGGCAGACTTCTCCCCCCAGCCATGAGCAAAGGCATCTTCTTCCCGTGCTGCGAGTGAGGTCAGCCTGCCAGGCAGGTGGGGAAGGCTCACCAGTCCCTGTACAGCCCACCGAACAAAGAAAGCGCTTGAACAAAAGAAGCTGCAGGTCTGTGAGGCCCGTGTTCCAACCCCCCTCGCCTCCTCAAAGCCCCTTCATTCCCAGACTTCACACCCAGTCGAGTGAAATATTTGAAAAGGGCATTAAATTTGATCACAACTTTTCTCCCTTAACATTACTTTTTAAGATTTAGATATCAGGACATTATTTGTGAGGATTCATTGGGATGTTAGTATTAGAAAAACACAATGATAGATATCTTAAAAAAATATTTTGTATTCATTTTTAGAGTGAGAGGATGGAGAGAGGAACATCCATGTGAGAATGAAACATAGGTTAGCTGCCTCTTGCGTGCCTCCTACCGGGGACCAGGGCACGTGCCCTGACCAGGAATTGAACCTGCAACCTTTGGGCAGGGGGCAATGCCCAACCAACAATGCTCAGTGGGCAATGCCCATTGAGCCACGTCAGTGAGGGCCCAATAATAAATATCTTCATAAAAATTATAGTATGCATGATATATAACTCAAAAAAGCATAGACAGATTGGGTTTTGTACCAAATCTAGCAGAGGGTGTGGCGGAGACGGTGGGAATTCAAATAATAGTACCGAGGCTCCTTATGTGTCTTTCGTCTCTGTGCATCTTTCTCTTTGTTTTTTCAAGGGTTGTCTTTTATTTTCTGAAGACAGATTTCTCCATTTGGCTGGGGAAAATGACCACAAGAAGCCCAAGTTTAATTTTTTTGTTGTATTTTTTTTTTAAACTTTATGCTGGTTCCTAGTAGCCACCTGCAATGGGTTACAGATCTAGCCCTGAACAAAGTGCTCTAGGTAAGAGGATGGTGCGCTCAGCGTGGGTCAGTTTTGGTTAAGTTCCCACTCTCGTGGCAGAGGCAAAGGGACAGGGGCGAGTGCATGCTTCCCGCACAATGTGGAATGAGGCCTCTCCCAGAAAGAAGAAGCTGTACTAGCAGAAGTAAGAGCACAGTGAGGGCCAGAGAACACACACGTCTCCATTGTCATCACGCCATCATTGTTGGCCTAACCCAACTATTTTTAAAAGTAAACATAAATGTAGCTGCCCAAAGGTAATAGGGGAAAAATATGTGCATGTGTATTAAATATAAGACTATAACAATAATTATATCCACCAAAATGTCCTGAAAAAACAAGTCAGCAGGAAAAATGTTATATAAAATTTCTAGCTCAGCGGGATGTTAATATCATCTACTTTTTGGAAGTAATTCCCAATTTAGATTATTTTATAAGCCTGCGCTCACCTCACCCCTTCTAAGCTCTGCACAGAGTAGGACACCAAGTGGAGCTGAGCCAGTCACCGTCTTCTGGAGCAAGGCTGCAAGGGCAGGTTGTGGCTCAGTGGTCGCCCGCGCAGGGAGCCAACTCAGCTGCTCTGGACAGACTGGGGAACTCGGAGGTCAACCTTCTAAGCACGTAGACACATTCAGAATCCAGATGCCATCCTGGAGAAGAGAAGAGAAATGGTTAGAAACTGGGAAGATGGGTAATTTTACCTAAAGGTCCAGTGATTATAAATCTCACTGTATTATGGATTGGACCAAATTCAGTGATTTTGTTTCCTTTGTTACCAGCCGTTGGAGGCCCAGGAAGACATTCGGATTTATTGCAGAGTATGAAGAAACTATATTTTCCATACTCTTCTATATTATAACATGGGAAAACTCTTGTCTTATTTATTCTCCTATGAAACTAAAAGAAATAACTAGAAAAAAATGCATAGCATGAAATTAGAAAATATTACATGAAAAGGAAACCATAGTGTCAACATACTTTTAAATGATAATTGCTTCAGTACATAGCAGATTGAATAGTTAAAAATAGCAAAGTAGTAAAGAAAATAAAAAATAAATTTCTCAGAATTCTAAAAAAGGGTTAGAAAAAATTAAGAAAAATAAAAATATGGATCTGAGTCAGAACATAAATTATGAGACATGTATTCAAGAAAAATGGAAGAGCATTCCAACATTAGGGGAGGGTGAATGAATATAACAGTAGGTACAGAAGGTGTTTAAACATAAGCGAATTCATCTATGATAACACATTTGAAACTCTCAAGAAAATGAATAATTTTCAGCAGGATATTAATTATGTAAATTGGCTCCGGAAAGTTGAAAAGTTGAATAAATCAATGAAAATAAGACAATTTAAGACTGTCAGAAATTACCTTAAAATGTGTCTGCTTTAGGTAGTGTTTTACAAGTAACAAATGATTTACATGCTACGCAAATGGTTCCCAATCATAACAAAAAAAGGGAAAGCCTGAAAGTACATTTTTGAAACTAGTTAAATCATTGTAGCTGAATTGAAAAAGGGCATAAAAAAGAAAACTTCATTCTATTCTCACTTAGGACTTTACATGGAGAAACTTTAAATAAAAACTAGCAAAATGCAATTGAAAGTACAGTTTAAAAATAAAGTTCTGAACTCTAGCTTAGCAAGGCATCCCAAGAATAAAGATGTGTTTAACACTAGGAGTTTATTGACTTAATATATGATTTCACTTGGTCAAATAAGAAAAAAAAAATCAAATAATCACTCAGAAAGATTCTGAAATGAAAGTTTGTAGTATTACACATCCAATTCATAATCGCTAATAATGATCCATAATCATCCATAATTTTAAAAAGTGCTAAGAAATGTGATCCAAGCAAGATTTCTACATGCAATAAAGTTAGAAGATAAAAAAAACTATAGTTCAGAATTTTAAAGCTTGAAATTAAATGCATGTGATTGTAAGTTGCAGATATTGTACAAATCCTGGCTCTGGCGCTGCTATTTTCACACCTTTGGGCTATTACTGCCCCTCTAGGAGACCAAATGCAGCCCATCTCTTTCCTGGCACCGGGGTGTGGAACCACTGTTAACTGTGACTATGTTAAAACAACTAGAGATTTGTGTTTTAAAATGTGTAAACTTTGTTGAAAGATATGTGTAGTATTATATTGATGAATTCAAAACACAGGTTTTTGTGTCAGGTGGAACTTTCATTATTATTGCTGTTGCTGTTGTTGTGTCTCAGGTTTTCTGGCCATAATCCTGGGTCAAGAGCTAAGGGGACCACATTTGGGCTTAATGACTTAATAATTTAGCTGGAATGGCAATAACCTTTCAAAACAAGTCATACTGCTAGGTAAAAAAAATACAGTGACCTCAAGTTTATTTTGGAATAAGGCTAGATATGGAAAATAAACCTTGTGTGGATAACTTCTAAGCAGCCCCATAGTGCTTTAAATGTTACACTGAACGTCAGCATGGACCGTCTCTACTGAGCATCACAACAACCCAGGGGATAGTCGGGGGGTAGGAAATCAGACATGCGGGGGTGAAGCGATGACTGTGAGACAGCGCACCTAGCAAGCACCAGGACAGGCACTGAAACCAGGCCTTCTGAGCCCTTGTGTCGTCCTGGGAAACAACTCAGGATGGGAGTCCACTGATGGCCACACCCATCCCACTACACCCCAGAGTCAGGGAGCCAACACTGCACTTTTACAGGACGTAGGTTGGCATTTACTCTGGTGTAGAGTAACGCCCTTACTTTGCCTCTTGTTTAAATCACTATAATTTTTTTTAATGACACAGTGTAAAATGCCATCTCTTTCATTTCTCTCAATTGCGTGAAATCTGGCGTGGACTCCTGCCTGTCATACTGGCTCTGCCTGTGTCTCTGTTTCTTTGGAATTCATCTGCCAAAGAGTCCATGAATTCTACGCAGGTCAAAACAAGAGTATATTGATTTTCATCCAAAAAATGAGTATTTTCTGATGTTGTGATTTGAATTTTCCTCCCTCCCCAACTGTTTAAGTCCTAACTAACCCCTGGTACTGGCGATTGTGACCTTACTTGGAAAAGGCGCTTCTACAGACGTAATCCAGTTAAGATGCGGTCATACTGGAGTAGAATGGGCTCTTAATCCAATATGACTGATGTCCCTATGTGTAGAGACAGAGACACACACATAGAACACCATGTGATGTGATGATGGGGGCAGAGATTGGGGTGATAAGTGTGTAAACCAAGGGGCTCCAGGGACTGCCAGGAACCACCTGAAGTGAAGATTCTATTGAGTCTTAAAAGAGAGCAATGGCCCTGCCGACGCCTTGATGTTGGACTTCTAGCCTCCAGAACTTTGAGAGAGTAAACTTCTGTTGTTTCATCACCCAGACTGCAGAAATCTGTGATGGCAGCCCTAGGAAATGAACACATGCGGTGCGGAACAATCCACGCCTCCCATTTTATGATCGGGTTGCTTCTAGCTGTGACAGAATGCCACCACCGTAATTCTCACGAACTTCACTCTGTAGGGACTCGGCCTTTCTCAGTGTGCTCCTCCACGGAAACCGGCTCCGCACTCTGGGCTCAGCTTGACCCACAACGCCCCTTACCCGTGGTAAGAATTACATTTCTTTGTGCTCGGAAATTTTAGCCTCACCTGCCAATATTTTCCTATGAGACGCGGGTAACCCAAGAGGCATTCATGCCGCTCTTCGCCCTGGGAAGGGGGTCCTCGCCGCAGGATACCAGGGCAGCCCGAGGAGGCCCCCGCCTTCGTAGCAAGTTTCCCCCTTGTCCTCAGAAGCAATGGGTCGCTTACTGAGTCCTTCCTGGGTGGTAAATATCCATAGGCGAGAAGTTTGAAGGCGGAGGGCAAGGGGCTGTTTGTTCCACTGGGGGCTGTGTGGGCGGGGTGACACCTTTCATTCCACTGTGGTGATTCTGCTTCCAAGGCTAAAACAAAACAAAGGTGAGATCAACAACCTCTTACCTTCCATTTACCCTAAATCCAATTTTATCTGCTTCCCTTTCCATATACGCTTGAGTAGGGTTTTGGGAGCGATTCTAAAATGGTGACTTTTAATAAGAGAGGTGAGAAAACAAACAGACACAGAAGGACATTGAACAGAAGAATGACACCATTTGACTCAGGTTATAAAAACTGAGGCACACGGGCCGTGCTTAGTGAATTTTAGGCCACAAATGGGCGCAGCATTAAAGAAGCAAAGAAAGAAAGATGCATAGTGGCCTGGTCTTTCCAGCCCCGTGCTTTTGTTTGGTTCTGTTGTGCTTTTCTTTTTTCTTGTGTTTTTATTTCCATATCTTCCCACCTGCACGAAAAGCCCAAATCCTTAGCATGCCCTTCAGGACTGACAGCCTGGCTGACCTCCCGCTTCCCCCTCAGAACCTTCTCCCTGTCAGGTCACCCTCCAGTGACTAAACCGCGCTCTGTGGGCTCCTCTCAGGGCCTTTGCATCCTGCAGCGCATCTGCTCTTTCCCAGAGACCTTGCCTTCATCCACCGACTCCTGTCGATCCTTCAGGACTCGCCTCAGGGGATATCGAGTCCTCGCTTCTCAGCGTCCAAACTGTGGCACATGGAGCAGAGGTCAGGAAAAGGAAGGTCACAGCGTGGATTCTATCTGTCCTGTGGCGCCTTTCAGAGGATCACAGGTTACTATCAATGAGGTTGGACGCTCTCCTTACGCTTAGGAACAGTTGCATCTCTTTTAAAATTTCTACACCTGTATTTCCCCCATTTTTTTCTTTTGCAGTGCACACTCATTTCCAAAAATTCACAGGAGTAATTCAGATCTTAGATATATTTGCACTTAATATTTCAAGTATAGAACAAACATTTTTTAAGTTTCTGGTTTATCATTTCACATACCTATGAATTTTTTTGTATTCATTTTATTTTATTTTTATGGTGGTATGTTTATTTTTTACTTTTTATGCATCTCATCGTCTATTCATCCCAAAATTTTAGTTTAACTTGTTAGCATTATTTTTAAATTAAGTTTATTGGGGTGACCTTGGGTAATAAAATTATATAGGCTTCACGAGTACATTTCTATGATACATAATCTGCATGTTGCACTGTGTGCCCACCACCCAACGTCACGTCTGGTTCCATCACCATGTATCTGCCCCACCCGTTTGCCCTTTGCTCCCCCCCCCCCCTGCTTCCCTCCCCTCTGGGAAGCACCATACAGTTTGCCTGTGCCTACGAGTTGTTGTTCTTTATTTGTTCATTTGTTGCTTTCAGTTTTCTATCCCACTGGAAAATTTAACATGGCAAACTCTATGGATATTTTATTCCACAGTATAGATTTTTTAAACTTTGAAATTCTTCTATTTTTATTTTGCTTTGCATCGGCTTGCGACTCCATTTTACATTCGTGTCAGACTATGGTTTGGAGGGCATGGTGTAATGCGTAATAAGTTCTAAACGTTTCTATAGGCCTTACATCGCCAGATGGGATAAAATGTCAGGGTTAAAAGCTGTCTCTTCATAAAACTTTGTTTCTATTTTGTCAGTACCTAAAAACTAGCACACGATGTTGAAACGAGCAATCCCAGATGTCTCGGCAGCTTGTACCATTTTCCTACATACATTTTACCACTTTCATATATTCTGCTCCCACCGTCCCATGCAGTCCAAACTGATGCTCTATGAATGGGCTTAATTCACCGCCTCGATGCGGTGCAGGCCCAGCTCTAATTTCCAGGCGTAAATGCCATCAAGTGTCTATGCTTCAAACGGGGTCCGTGGCCTGGATGACCAGCCTGAGCCTCATTCAGAAACGCTGCTGACCCTGCAGCTTGCAGCCTGCGATGTAATAAATAATACTCCGCTGTGGTTTTACAGGCCACAGAGTTGTCACATGTTACTTTTCAGGCCTCACAACAGCCTGTGGGAGTCGGTGTCGCTCTAATCTATTTCTGCTCTACCCCTGAAGAATTTGAAACTGAAAACGCTGGTGTCCTACTCTTCCCAGGTCAATGGGTGGCCTAAGATCGGACATAGTGTCTCCCTGCTTCAAGGGCTTTGCCCTGCGCAATTTCCCCCGCATTCCCTGTCCTTTGTCCTTTCTGTCACAGCCTACTCGCCAGTCCTTCAGTGATGGGAGGGTCATTCTTACCTTTCGTAGCAGGTGAAAGGCGGTGGTGTCCCCATGAGGGTCTGAATGGGGGAAATGCGGGGTCAGAAGGGCTGCAGAGGAAAATGCGACACAGACGACCCCCCCGCAGGCAGCTGCGACCTCCAGCGGAGGCGGAATTGTCACCGTGATGTCAGGGTGGTTCAGTGGAAATAACTGTAATCAAACCCAACACACAGTCATCCATGAACACAAGCTGATGTTTGAGTTAAGAAAGGAATGGTTGTGCCCACCAACCATTCCGGGGCCGTGGCTGAGTGAGTTTGATTCAAAGATGAGTCACAGACTATTTTGATATTTTTTCTTGTTTTAAAGAAATATATAATTTTAGTTCTTAGGTTTGTTTGTTTATGTAAATTGCTACAATATCAACTTTATTATTATTTTTAATTAATATTGGAAAATTCAATCAAACAAAATATCTGACAGTTTTCAAACAAGTTCTCTATTTAAAATGGACCAGCTAGTCATATAATTCCCATTAAATTATATATATTTAACATAAAGTCAACATGTAAACATCTGCAAGTTGTTGTTTCATGTCTTTTATTCTCTTAGAAATATATTTCTTAAATGTCGACAAAAATCTCAGCAAATCAGAAATTCTGTTGGATAAAAAAATAAAATCCTGTGTTAAGATTTAAAAATATATATAATAAACACCTAATTTTTAAATATTTTTTTATTTTTTATTAATTAAATTTATCGTGGTGACATTGGTTAATAAGAGTATATAAGTTTCAAGTGTACTTTTCCCTGATACATGATCTGTACTTTGCATTGCGTGTTCCCCACTCAAAGTCAAATCATCTTCCATCACCATATATCTGGCCCCCTTTAATGTTCTTGTCTGGATTTATCTACCTGTTGTAATTTAATCAGAGCTAAATGAGATCATCATTTAATTAAAACTGACACAAACAAAGAAAACACTCATCTGAATAAATAGCATATAAGTTAATACACCAAAAGCTTTTAGAAAAAGTGCGTCATGTAGAAAGTGCCTATATCTGGAGCTATTATTTGTATTGTTGCTATGATGATTACTATTGTCATCTTAGTTATCGCTGTTCTTTAATTTCCTAATTCACCAAGCTCTAGCTCTTACAGGCCACTTGTTCTTTTGTTTTTCTAAATAAAACTTGTACTATTTAAAGCATGCAAGGTGATGTTTTGAAATGCACATACAATAAAATGATTGCTGCAATCAAGCTAATTAACGTATCCGTCTTCTCACACAGTTACCCTTTGCGTGTGTGTGGCGAGAGCACCTGGTATTTCACTCTCTTAGCAAATTTAGAAAATCTGTTTTTTTTAATTCTCACCTGAGGATATTTTTCCATCGCTTCTCAGAGAGACTGGAAGGGAGAGAGGGAGAGAGAGCGAAACTTCGATGTGAGAGAGGCAGGTCGGTGGGCTGCCCCTTGCACAGCCCCGACGGCGGCGGGGGGGGGGGGGGGGAGGGATGGAGCTCGCACCCGCTGCGGGCAAATCTGTAGAACACGATACAATAGTAACAGCTACAGTCACCCTACTGCACATTATGGGCTCTCCAGATTTATTCTGAATTCTGCTAAAAAATACTTCCAAACAGTAAGTGATTTAAATGTAGCTCTTGCGTCAATAACAAGCACTCATGCTTGCCCTGGGGTTTTGTAAGGAACTGGGATATTCGTCGATGGTATCCTTAGTGACCCTGTCCTGAGTGGACATCAACGCGACAGGCCACGTGACTTTTCCATGGTCCCCAGACAGTGCGTTAGAGAGCTGGGTGTGAGCGCGTGTCTCTGTTAAACTCCAGTGCTTTTCTCACTGGATTAGACGCCCCAAAACCCTAACTTTTAAGCACTTGATGTACTGGCTCTGCCTTTCCGCTTAGGGGTAATTTTCCTGGACAGAAGACCAGCATCGGGAGCTGAGTAGCTCTTTTTATTCCCTCCTGCATGTTATAATATTAAATCTTTGTTCTCATCTGATATATTGCTCTTGTTTCTGTGCTCCTTATTAAAAAATATAAAAAAGATGATTTTGTGGGCTGTCTTGTTATTTTTATAGTTTTTTTTTTTAAATATGTCTTTATTGATTTCAGAGAGAGGCATGGGTCCTCACCGGGAATCGAACCTCGATCTCCTGGATCTTAGATCGATGCTCAACTGTTGAGCCACACCAGCTGGGCTGCTTTTATAGGTTTATGTCATACTTTTTATTCTGAGTTTTAATTCATACTTGTCTGCTTCATGGCTCATATGATGTTATATTTGAAACCCCAATAAAATCAATATAGTAGTCCAATGCTTTTAAAGATGTGCTGCTGGGAAATGAAATTAACTCACTCGCTCACTCAACACCTACATGTCCCAACTATAAGTGTAGACGTGAGGGGGAGCAGCAGTAACTCCAGCTCTTTTCTCAAGAATCTCACCGTCTCTCATGGGTGGTCAGGTTCATGCTCCCAAGTAGCTGTTGTGCAAGCTACAAGGCCACTGTTCAAGTGTCAAGAGGTGTCTCCCAGCAGAGAGGACTGGACACTGGGATTGGTCAAGCAAAGGGTGGAAGCCCCATTGATACGTGAACAGAGGGTGATATATTCCAGACAGAGGGAACAGGATTAGAAAAGACAACAAAGGAAGAATTGAGCATGAACAGAAATACAGCAAGAGCTCTGCTTAACAGGGCCCAGGGGAGGCAGGGATAGAAAATATCCTTGAACAAGTAAGAATGGGACTGAATTTTGGAGGAAGTTGAATGCTTGCCTAAGATGGAGATTTTGTCAACAATGGAGAACCATCCTTTCTGAGCAAAAGGATGCAGTAATAATTACTACCCCCCCAAGCAATATATCCAATTTTATAGAATTGTTTATCATCAAATAGGGTTTGAGGGGGCACAAATGGGATTCAAATCCAAGAACCAATGCATTTATTCTAATGAACACTTGTTTTAATGGTATAATAGGGTACAGTATTATGATAATATAAGTTAATTTTCTATAATAACATAGACATAAGCCAACAATACATGCATGAGTAAAGGAGGTTTAAACAGAAGCTCTTTTTGTCTCTAAAGCAGTTTGTAGGTGTACTAATTGTAGGGCTGTTTCTTTGCACCATTCCCTGTCTTGCTGCTTCTCCTCCGAGCAGGAAGCACATCATAAAGGTCTTTGTTGCCCCTCAGTCACCAGGTGTTTATCACCAGGTATGTGCTCATTAAAGGTTAAATATCTGTCACCACAATTCTGCTTTTTGAAAGCAAATTGACCTCCAATCCAAATCAGAGGGATCTCTGAGCCAGCCCACCTCTGTTGATTATATTAGGAAAAGAGTGTTGCCAATATAATCTACCAGAGTTTAGAAGTTTGTAACAAAATGGGAAAAAGGGTAGTCTACACGTTTGTGCACAAAATACATATGACTTCATATTTGTTGTGTGCATTTAAGTTTTTTCTCTATTTCTATTTAATATGATTTTATTTAACTTTTTTGCCATTTCAGAATTTTGAAATGGTCTGCATATATGTTCTATCATTTATTTATTTATTTATTTATTTTTACTTTTTAAATTAAATTTATTGGGGTGATATGGAAAACAGTCTGAAGATTCCTCAAAAAATTAAGAATAAAGTTACCATGTGACCCAGCAAACCCTCTTCTGGGTATCTACTCTCCAAAGTTGAAAACATTTATCTATAAAGATACATGTACCTTTATGTTCATTGCAGCATTACTCAAGGTGACCAAGACATGAGAGCAACCGCAGTGTCCTTCGATAGGTGATTGGGTAAAGAAGGTGTGATGCACGTATACTATGGAATACTACTTGGCCGTTTTTTTGGGTTTTTTTTATTTATATTTTAAAAGCAGCTTTAGACCTCAGCAAAACCCAGGGGAATACTGGCTGCCTCCACACATGCATGACTCCCCCATTATCAATGTTCTCCCCAGAGTGGTACATTTGTTAGAATTGTTAATCCTACATGGACACCTAATCTCCTGAAGTCTGTAGTTCATTAGGTCCACAGCCCATCTATTCATCGGCCCCCCGGCCTTGGGCAGCCCTGGTCTCCCCACTGCCTGCGTGGCTCCCCTCCGCTTCCCAGGCCGCCTGTTCCGAGAGTCATCTCACCACAGTGAGCTTTAGGGCTGATCGCATTTATTCTTTCTGCATTTTCTAATTTTTTTACGCAATTGTCATTGCACAATTCATATTAGGAAAAGTGAACTCTACAGAAATAAATGCTCTATGACTTTTCTTGAAAGCCTCTGTGGATTTTAATGAATAAGAAAGATTTTAATAAGAAAAGAAAAAACACTAGAACAACCTGGTGAAAGTCAGG
Organism: Miniopterus natalensis; assembly: GCF_054644295.1. NCBI lineage: Eukaryota > Metazoa > Chordata > Mammalia > Chiroptera > Miniopteridae > Miniopterus > Miniopterus natalensis. Next base: position 196,649,081 of record NC_142081.1, on the reverse strand, counting down.
GGCTTCTTTCTTACTGTGAATGGAGGGGAACCCAAAGGGCAGAGGGGACCCCCGGGGGCCTTCCTTGCTCAGCGTGGAAAGAAATCAGGCTGAGGGAATATGTCCTTTCTATGATTTTTGAAACGAAGAGTCAAGGAAGACAGAAAACAGAATGTCACAAATATAAATGATTCATTGAGGACAGAGGGAGAGAAAGAAGGTTTTAGAGTCATTGTTTCCAGCCCCCACCCCACAGCCCGAGAAAGGTAATTCCTGGTAACAACAGCTTCTCCCCCGAGGAGCTCATGGAATCATCAGGAAAGATGGGGCCCTAAAGTGGACTCGGCCTCGGGGGAGCTTATGAGGAGCTTTACAGCTATGAAGAGCTCCGTGTAGCGTTGGAGCTAACTTGTCTCTCACTTAATTACAAAACCAGGCAGTGTGCTCTCGGACGCTGGAGAAGGTGGGTCCAGGCGGGTGGAGAGTTGGCCGAGCGAGAGGAAAGGCACCGGCTATGCCATTAAATTGGGGGAGGTGGCAGATGCTGTGGGGCCTCCCCTGGTTACAAGGTAAACAAGAGAGTAAGGCAATAATGAATATAAAAAATAAATTGTTCAATTGTTTGTTTGTTTTTGTCCTCAGCAAGTGGAGAGTCATCTGAAGCAATATCTGCCTTTTACTCACTTTTTGATGTTTCTTGCTTATATAACTATTTCTTTATTTGGGTTTATAAAGGATTGAGCAGCAGGGCGGTTAAAATTGCACACATTGTAATGCAATTGTTGAAAAATAGAAACAGTTTACAAAGTAAAAGACAATTTAGCTGGCAGGAGGGGAAAACATCTTTCTAAACTAATGTTATAAGAAATGAAATTTGATGACTTTCACTCTTCAGTGATGGAGTTTGCAGAACGAATGAGCAGCCGGAGCTGAAACGCTGAAACCAAAGTCCCACTGATGGGAGATCCACTTTAATCGGCCCTTTAAGGGGCTGGAGGGAAAGAAATGGGATTTGAAGCATGGCATTGGGACTTAAGGACAGCATAGAAAACAAAGACTTTTTTTCTTCCTAGAAAAAGTTGAAAATGCCTAAGTGCAGTCAAGACACAGTTTTGCACTTGGGAGGAAGCATGATGGGGCGAACAAAGACTGGGCTTTAGGTTCAGACAGACTGTGGTTCAAATCCCGACTCTGGTACTGACTAGTGTTGTAACTAAAACAAGCCACGTAAGCTGTTTCTGCCCATTTCCTAAATTGCAAAAGGGAACACTGAGAGACCCCTTGCAAGGTTGTGAGGATTAAAGAGGGTAGCCGGTTTCTACAACATAGTAGACTCTATTCAATAACTCAGAGGGCATTCACTAAGTACTAATGCTTAGTCTTACTTCTAGACACTTAACTTTATTTCATTGACATGGAGCATAGTTAGTTAAAAAAAAGAAATTAGTCTATACATTTAAAAAACAAAAAGACAAATTAGGCCTTTCTGGTTAATTCAATCATCAATCTGGAATTAGTTCCATTATGGCAACTCTACACATCTAAGAGGGCAGAGATCCCACCCAACAGAGAAAGTAACGCAGGGTCAAGGGTTACGAGACTTGTGTGTTTTCATCTTTAAAAACCCCTGAGCATCAGACAAGCAAACATCCTTCCTGCTCATCCCATGACATATCTGTTACTGTCCCAAGCATGGCTACAGCCTACAACTCAATCTTCATAATAATTTTTATCACCTAAAGAGTATTTTAATTAAAAGAAAATGAGTAGATGTAGGAATATTGAAAAAATACAAAGGACCCTAAAAAATAATATTTAAAAGAAACATTCAGAAATCACCATACATTATTGTGTACTTCTGTGAAGTTATTGTTTTCTATGCATATGTATATTTATTTTTAAAAATACAACCTCATGGGAAATATTTTTTGACAGGTGACCTTTTTTGCTTATCAATGTCAATTATGTTTTTCTGAATAACTACATCTTCTCCCATATGATGTCTCCAATGGATACCCATTTTAATTTGGGCCCAGCTCTCAGGTCAACTAGTGGTCATGTCTTCTCAATGACTTCCTTCAACACTGAGCTGTAAGCATGGCAGCCATGGGCTAGAGAAGCAAAGCCCAAACTTCTTGACTTTCAAGACAACCAGGGATTGAGGAGCCAAGATCCCAGAGAAAAGCAGAGAGGTGAACCCACATTCTGCAGTGTTGATTCCTTAAAACATTTGCTAGTTCCTACATGGTATTGGGTAAAAGGGTAAGAAGCCAAATTGGCAGAAATTGATAGCCAGGGGCTAAAATCCCATCAGAACTCTCTGTAAGCTCACTGTGCTAGGTAAACCCCAATTTTAAATGCCAGGAATTCAGTTAAGGAACTCAAAACAGACCAGATCACTCCAACACTAAAATTCATCCGCAAGTCATCTCCATCTCTGACTGGGTCCGGGTAATTTGCCCTGTAGTCCCATTCTTCATCTGAGAATGTTTAGTCCTTTGTCATCAATGGCATCATCCTGTGTGTCTACAGTGTTTCCTCTCCAATATTGATATCAAATATTCAGTGAAATTACCAGGTTTGTCAAGAGACTAAATAGCCAAATCCAATAAGGGCAGAAAAACAAATATGTTTGTGAATGGGTAATTTAATAACATAAATAAACTCTAATAAAATAAAATTAATAGGATGGGCAAAAATAAGAGAGAAAGAACAACAGCAGGGTGGATTTGGCTGCCCAAGATGCCATCTTCTAGTACTTCTGCTACTCTCACAGGGTGGGAGAAACACACAGTAAAAGAGACTATGGTGCAGACATTTTTCTGCCTTAAAATCAAAGTACAATATACCTGCCTGACAGTGAACATGCCCCAGGTAATGCCCTTCTCACCCACTGGGGGACAGTGAAGGATGGAAGAGGTGAGCTAGGGTGGGAAGCAGGATAGTGGTCCTAACACAACAATTTTTGCTCGGCCCTGACAATGGCTTCAGTTTCTAAACCTTCCTTGATGTTGAAATCACATACTTTATCTTTTTCATGGTATGGAGAATATCACTGTCACGTCTCGTCTCTAAAATCAGGTCACCTCTGTATTTGCAAGTGCCAGGCAAGTAACCTGGGCTACCTACCTGTGCATCCTGAGGGCGAGCCCAAGTCCTTCGTCGCTTCTCCCCACTCAGCTCCTGCCTTCCCATGGGCGACACCAGTGTCCTGCAGCCTGGCTGGGCCCACGTCCTGCAGTAATGGCCATGCTTAAGGTACTAATAGCAAAAGTATTGAATATTCATTGAACGCTTGCCTTGAGGCAAATGTTGCCGATTTTCTTTTCAGTGTAGCCACCTCCTGTTCTTTTCACAATAATCTGAGAACTAACCGTGTCCTCAATCAACAGCCACGCGAGGCTTCGGGGGCATTTCTTCCCTGGTCGGAGGGCAGAGGGAGGGAAGGTGCTGCATCTCTTAGGGGAGGGGGAGGGAAGGTGCTGCATCTCTTAGGGGAGGGGGAGGGAAGGTGCTGCATCTCTTGCTACATCTCAGCCTATCTCTGCATCTTCGTGGCCATGAAAATAAAGCAAACAGACAAAGCTCAGTGCTGAGAATCCTGCCCTGAGCCAGGGCTTGGGGGCCATTTGAATATAATACATGGGCTTCAGGTGAGAAAATGCAAGGCTCAAAGAAAAAGGGAACCCTATTTCATGTGCAAAAGGGCCACTTTTCTGCTTGAAAATTCAGCTCCCGAGGAGATCATTCGGGGGCTGAAGGGGGTGTGCTCCACGGGAAGCCCTGAGACAGGCAATGGCTTCGCGAAGGACAGCGGCCCAGGCCAACTCAGCGGCCGGGCACAGGGCGAGGCGCGTCCTCAGAACAGGCAACGCCTCCGATGCCAAAAAAGATTAAGGGAGAACTGAAGCTTCCATTCCTTAAACAAATGAAAAAGGTTTTTTCAACAATCAGAACATCATGAAACCAAAAACAGTGAAAATCACAGCTGACGTTCCCTCTGTGGGACAGAGGGATTGACGTCGCGAGGAGCACAGGGTGAGGCGAATCGGATGCGCGTGTCCTCGGGCTCCGGCAGGTGGCCCCCGCTGTCCGCAGGACGGGTTCCTCTGCAGGAACCATCGGGAACACAGATGTCCCCGAGGCTCGCCTGCAAGACCATGGTGCAGGGAACGGATGGTGCTCCATTGGTTGCCGAAGCTATTTTTAACGGGATTTTATTTTTCACTCGAGAGCCCTGATGGTAGCGACCGATACTTCGTGTTAGTGGCATCAACACTTGTGCGCAATATGAGCAGCACGCGGTGCCCAGCCTCCAGGCGGGACCACAGAGGGGTGGTGTCCTTTCCCCTGACACCCGCAGCACTCGGCAGGGCAATGCCCCAGCTTTATTCAGATCCCCTTTCTACTGGGAAGTCAGCCCTGCGCTTCAAAGATGAGAGATTTCTAGAGGGTGGGTAAAGGATTGTCTATGGACCTTGTTCAGGTCTTGGGTCCCGCTCACTGCAGAAACACTCACAGAGAAAGTATCATTTCGGCTGAAACGCTTTCGCCAAACACTTGGTTTGGTTGTTTGGTTCCCAACTTCTTGTCTTTCTGTAGCTGGGGTTTGTTCCCATCAGCCTCCATGGCTGTTCTTCCAGCACTGAGACAATTCACAGTTTGGATCAAGGATAGCAGGTTTTATTTCTGTGGTTTTTATTCCCAAGTCATGAGGGATATAGATATAAATATCTAAGATACAGCCTTCACATTGCATGAAAGGGTAAGTGCTAACCACGAGCCACTTGTTCTGCATTGTTGGCTGGCTGGGTTCCTGAGCCAGGACCCCCTGCTAGTGTCTATGTCAAAGACGTATTGGCTGCTTTTGCTTTTGATTTTCCTGAAGGCCTCCCGGTTGTGAATTTCCTCATCCTGGGCATTGTTGGTGCTGCCAACTGGTTGGCCTGACACTGGATCACAAGAGTGGGCAGCTGACGCCCTGGCCGGGCAGCTCAGCCGGTCAGAGCCTTGTCCCCACAGGCCGCGGTTGCAGGTTTGATTCCCAGGCAGGGCCCGCACAAGAGCCAGCCGAGGGGTGTAGACGTAAGTGCAACAGCGAGCTGATGGTTCTCTCTGTCTCTTTGTTTCTCTCTCTCTCCTTCCATGTCTCTCTACAAACCAATACAAAATTTTAAAAAATTAAACAAATTAATAAATATTTACATATAGACTCATGAACATTTGCCCAATCAGAAGTTTGCCCATGTATCTACTTATTACTTTTTTCTTATACTAAAACATTTTGGACGTGACCCCCTATCAGCGCATACAGACTCCTTTCACTCTTTTCTCGCACTCTGCGCTTCCCATTGCTTGGCTGGCCCCTTATCAATGAATATTTAGGATTTTTTTAGTACTTCATTACGCAAGAGTGGTATCTTTTGTGGTGTATGTAAGAGTACAACTAAAAAATTCTACAAATTGAACTTTCTGGAAAAAAGATAAGATGGATATTGAATTTTTTAAAAATGTTTTTGAAAAACATTTTTAATGAATGTTGATAGGTATTACCAAGATATAAGGAGGCACCAGTTTATACAAAGCCAAAAATGTGTGAGAATACCTGCTTGCCTCATCGTCACCAAATTATGTGTTGTTGAAACTATTACCTATAAATCTGTGTATATTAATATTATTGTAACTTGTCTTACTTTTTTCTGCATTTTATTGAGTAGATTGTAACTTTTTTCATGTACATCTCTCTTTTGTTTTTATTGTCTTGCACTTTGTCTTACACATTCTTTCTGTTGGGTGTCACTATTTTATTAATCTACATGGTAAAGTCTTTATTCGGTCTGGTAAGGAATAAAGAAATTCTTTATTCATCTCAATGAACATTCTAGGTGTGGCAAAAACAAATTTTCAAATTGTTGCTTGTCACTTGACTTTATCTTTGTAATTCCATTTGCTCCATAAAAATTATTTAAAAATTTTTATGTTTAATATATCAAACCATTTTCTTTCTGATTTCTGGATTTTATGACTTGTATGTATGCCTCTTATAGTCTTCCATATTTTCTTCTATCTTTTCCCCATTTTTAACAATTCTACTCTTGTCATATAATAAGTATACAAATTCTGAATCTATATTTGTTCCCCCCTCTCTTTGTCACTCTGTCTCTGTCTCTCTGTATCTCTGTGTCTCCATATATAGGTATATATTATACATATATATATATATACATCTGTTCCTATGAAAATAATACAATAATTAATAAATAATAATACAAGAATAAACTCTGTGTTTTGAGTACTAGCTACTGTAAACCTGCTTTTACCCTGCATATATAACATGGAGTTGTTCGTCAATTGCACTAGAGTACCCAGCTTTTTATATTGTATAAAGTTCCACTGTGTGGCAGGGCTCTGCTCTGATTAAACTCTTTCTTTTACACTTTAAATTACATTGGCTGTATTTCTTCAGAAGTTTGATAGACTAATTTATTATACTGCTGGGGCTTAGCCTTTTGTTTTCAGAGTTACTCTTTTTTTGAGAACTTTCCAATTTATTCAGCTGTAATAGGTCTGCTTACATTTTCTTTTTTTTTTATATAAATCTTGTCATTTACTTTTTCCAGCAAAATTTCCGCTTTACTCATGCATTCTCCTTCATCTGCGTAGATTCGATTAAACTAGTCATACAATTTCTTCTGTGGCTGTGTTTATTTCTCTATCTTCCTTCCTGATAGTGCGTATTTATAACTTAGTATCTTAATTAGCCTCGTCTATGTGTTTCCCCCAAAGAAGTGCTCTAGCCGACACTGGTCCCATTGCCATATGCTAGATATTCATTTTTTTGGCTAATGGTTGTATCTGGACTCTGTAGCCTGCCTCACCAGCCAGAAACACTAAAGAGTTAGCACCTTTTGGACACAGCCTGAACAATGACTGAGAGTAATAGTTCATGGGCCCTCCAGCTCCCTGGGCCCTCTGCAGGGACAGGAGATAACTCAGTGTTGTGGGCTTTCTGCTGGTTCCCAAAGTTGGTGAAGCTCCAATTGCCCACTTTATTGATTCCTTTTCCTTCTTCAGCTCACTTCCCCGCTCTCCTACTAGGTTTTCTTCACCTCACACCTAAACTAACAGCATTGTATTCTTAGTCTCGGGGAGTTTTAGTGCCTTTATTATCAACACTCCTGGCAGGGAGGTGTTAGGACCACACGATAGCATCTATTGACATCATGTCCCTATTATTTATTTTAGTTCTATGCTTTTCTTTATACTTTTATCATATAATTTTATATTCTCAAGTAATACTTGTACTGTTTCATGTTTTTGAACTTTACATAAATAGAATCATACATTTTTATTTCTGTCTTGCTTTACTATTGAACATTGTGTCCTTGACATTCATCAGTGTTACTACTTTTTTATTTTCACAGAAAATTGCATTGAATGAATGTACCACAAGGTATTTTTTTCATTTCCTGTTGATGGACACATAGGTTGTATATACTTTATTGATTAATTAACTTATTTTTTGTCCACTATTAACTATCTTGCTAGAAATAGTCCACCAATGTTTCACTAAGTGTCTAATACATGTTTTATTAAGGTATGTCTAAATGTTTGTCTAGTGTATTATGCTGCAATAATAAACAGAATTCAAACCTCAACAGCTCTCATCAAAAAGTCTCTTGATTTCCTTAGTTTTAGCACCATATGTTTTATCCCTGGTTGGCTGTTACTCTGCTATAAATCACCTTTACTCCAGGCCCCAACCTGATGGTGTGCCCCCTACATTGCCAATCCTGTAGCAAAGCAAAAGAGAAACAAAACCCAACATGCTGCCACTTCAGGCTTGTGTTTGGAAATGACACACGGCCATTCTGCTCACATTCCATTGGCCAAAGTCAATCTCTTGTTGAAGCCTGACATCAAAAGGAATTGACCTCCTTCCTCAGGAGGCATTTTAATTTGCATTTTCCTGAGTATTCGTTCAGGAAATGAGTGAAGAACGTTCCAAGTGTTTATTACATGATTAGCTTCCCTTTCCAGGTTGTACTTGTGTAGCTTTTTGTTAATTTTTCTTTTTAATTTTGTTGTTGTTTTAATAGTATTGATTTATAGAAATTGGCAATTGTTCTCAACTGAAAGTTTTATGTGGTGCAAATTTTTTCTCCAAGAGTGTGGTTCATATTTTCATTTTCTTTATAGTACTGTAGGATACCACACATAATTCCTTATCTAATTTCATAAAAAATTTCCATTACTTGTGCTTTATGTGTTTTGTTTAAAAAACCATTGCTTTCCTCAAAAATTATTAGCCAGCATAATGGAGAGATTATATACCCGGAAGGAACATCCTACTGAAAACAACTCAGGCCTGGATCAAACATACATGACAATTAAGGCATTGCTAAGTCTAAAGAACACCAAAGAAGTCTTACAAGGATCCCCACCAAAACAAAAGAAAGTGTGACAAAGACAAAAAGAAAAATGAGTTGAAATCAAAGTAAAAAAAGACGATGAAGAATTTTCCTTGATGACAGAGGACATTTGTAGCACTGCAACTGCAAGGCCAATGACAAGGCTGGTGAGCCCAAGCTGAGACTCCTACATAAAAAGAGGGAAGATTAGTGCCCACCCCTTCCCTATTTCAAAGATGCTGAGAGTGAAAGATGGAGAGAGAGTGTAACTCTCCATGCAGTGGACGAAGGGTGAGAATCAGGTCTTCATCAGGGCGAAGAGAGTGGTCCCAGAGTGGTCTAACCTCCTGACACAGAAACACACCAAAACTCTGCAGAAAATTATTCTGTGTTTCAGTACACGATATTTCTATTCATTAAAATCAAGCAAATATGAGTTTACAGTCAAAAATCATCCAAGTTCATTATATGAGTCAGTTTTCCATCCATGAACAAGAGATAGTAGAGGCAACAAGCAAAAGATATAGTTTCCTTGGGATTTCAACTATTGAAATTGTCCTATTTAAAATAAAGTTGGTCATGAATGAAATATTAAGAAAATAAAATATCTAGTTACAAGAAATTAAAAAACAACAACACAAAAAACAGTCAAGACATCATCCATCATCTTCCAGGTGAGATGAAGTTGATAGCAGGATGTGATTACTCTTGCCTAGAACTAGAAAATTCAGTGGGAAAAAAAAATAGTAAAATACAGGTGTCCATTTGAAGGCAGCAGAAATCATCCATGGCAATGAGAACTGGGAAGACTAATTTTCAAGAGAATGAGGGAATCTTGGATAATTGAGTTGACTTGTGCAGACATCCTGAAGAGAATCTTCTGATTCTGAACTTGGAAAATAGAGAAAAAATCTGGGCTTTGCACTCACCAAAGTCTACTTGCTCAAGAACAGAGATACCCAGAGTGCTTATGACAGGGATTCAGAAGGCCTAAAAAATATGACTTATTTCCTGTAAATAAAATTGGAGAATTCTAGAGTTGCATGTGGTGGGAGGCTGAAAAGTTTGTAAGACAGACAGCAGACATTTTTAGGAGGACCTTGGAGTGAACATCTAGATTGGAGGCAGATGGGGTGTATGGTAAACCTGTCAAACTGGAGTTAGCAAAGTCTCTGATGGAACTGAAGTAACCAGATGTGATTTGTTCTTCCTGGAAGAGAAAAAAGTAAACTTTTTTTTCTGGAAAAATATATCATCATCTAAGGCTTTTGGGGGGTAAACCAATCACAGAAGGTAATTCAGTAGTTGAGTCAAGAAATCACAAGCATGTGATGATAGAAAAAAAAATTGAGGCATTGGCCAGTGTGAATCAGTTGGCTGAGCATCTTCCATGCACTGAAGAATTGCTGGTTCAATTCCTGGTCTGGACACATGTCCAGGTTGCAGGAGGCAGCCTATTGATGTTGCTCTCACATCGATGTTTCTCTCTCTCTCCCTCTCCCTTCTTCTCTCCCCCCACCAAAAAAAATCAATAAAAATCTTTAAAAAATATTTGAGGATAGTTTGTATTTTATTTATGTTTTGTAGTTTTTCATTCCTTTCATGTTCCTAGTCTTTGTACGGACATATGGGATTGCTGCTAGGTGCAAGTCATCCATAAAATATAATAGTCTTCATTTATTAAGCATTTACTAGGCTGGATGCTCTATAGTTATTTTATCCTTTGATCTTCACTAAACTTCAAGAATCACACAGTAGTCCTTAGTCCCTCCTCCCCCACTTAAAAGATGGTGAGAGTAAACGTTGGGGTGAGAACGGAGCTTTCCATGGTATACACAGAATTAGCTCCAGATCTTTCTAAATCCAAATCCTGCAGTGAAATCTGTTTCAGATGAGTGATGTGTTACACTGAAGCACTTGCATTTCCTACCCATAGAGTACTTAGCAAGCATTTATGAAACACATGCCTTTTTAAATTTTTAATGTTTTGAAATAAATGTTAACTGCATTGACTTTTTTGTTTGTTTTCATTCAATATAATGTAAGTTCCTGGGCTGTGGAATCAGTGGAGGACAGATCTGGGCTGTAGGCTGCACTGCAGTGCATTGAAAAATTATTGAATAGGTCATTTCTCATTATTCGAGCACCTACTGAGAGAAATAATGGACCCACGGAAGTAAGACTTTGCCAACTCACAAGGTCAATCCTAGGGACTCAATAATTTAGTATTAAGAATGGATTCCCGTCTCTGAGAATCTGTGCTCAAAACAGACTAGAAACTTCCTTCTGGGGAAGCACAGGGGACTAGAGATGGGTTGGAGCTGCAGGCTTGGAGCAGTGATCAGACGAAAGCAGCCCCAAGTCACGGCCTGTTGAATCCCTTGCGTGTGACCACTTCTCGCTTTCACCGTGAACAGAAACAAATGAGCGTGTCAAGGTAAGGTAATGGTGCACATTTAACACAGAACATATTGAAATCAATCATGTTCTTTCATGTGACACTGTAGCCTAAGAGTCTCTGGGCTGAATTTCCTGCTGGATCAATTGTTTGTGATGGATGATAAGTTTTTTCAGTGAAGTATCGTGACAATAAAGGAGACATTTACTAATGTGTTTAGTGTTACCTGTGCTGGAAGTGATGCTGATACAATGGCACCTGCTGGATTGGGTCAAAAGAGGGGCTTAGGGGTGAGAGACTAATCTGGATGCTCCCTTAAGAGCTCTGAGATTTCAAAGGAGGGTTTCCCAGTCCCATCTTCATGAGTGATTGCAGGGTTACTTGGGATATAGGCTAAAACATAATTTGTGGATGACAGTTCCAAAGTGCATCCTTTGTCCCTCCCTTCATGGGAATAGATACTCAAGGTGCAGAGACTCATACTCACATTCTTTTGAAGAAAATCAGCATTCTTGATGTCCATGATGGTGCAATTATGGTCAGAGGGGCAGTTTTGCCTTTCTTATAGGACCCAGAAGCTCCTCTTGTCTATATTTCTAGGAATATTCTATTCTAAAATTTATTTCCTTCATAATCCCCTGAAATTTGGTTACCTATTGGGAATCTATTAAAAAGCTACTGAAATTAGGTGGGTGGCAGAAAAATAGGTGCAGTGAGGCCAGTGATATACAGGGTGGGGAAAAAGTAGCTTTATGGTTGTGAGCATGCAAAACACAGTTTTTGCTTGTATTGGCATTTATTAATCATTCTATAATTGTCCTATGAACAACTATAAACCTGCTTTTGCTGCAGCCTGTATTTATGAAACAAGGTAACGCTGAGTGATGGCCCCTCCTGCTGGAGACACTTGGAAAGAACAGCTTTAAAAGAAGATAGAAGGGGGCAGGGGGTGGAGAGGAGACTAAAGGAGATAAAATTATGAAAACTAAGTTAAAATGTGATGAGACTCAATGTTCTGGATTGAAACAAGGATCGGTAGTGCCTTTATTATGGTTCAGTCACTGAGAAAGCATATTATGACCTCTGGAGCTGTGGAACAGAAAGAACCAAGGTATCAGTTCTGCCACACACGGGCTGGGAAACCTGCGGGGATCAGGCAACTTCTGCCAGCAAGTGATAGAGTTTATCGGTACGTTAGTAAAGCGGTGTCCCTGGAAAGCAGAGCACCAGCGTCTCAGCTGGGCTTCATGTGTTCTATAGATGCTCATCTGGGAATTAAGGATGATAGTAACTACTAACTGAGTTGTTGAAGGTTTTAAATAGTGCCCATTATATAATAAATAGTCAATATATATTTACTCTATTATTTGCATATTTGAACAGCTCTGACTGACCACCCTCCCGAGGACGCAGCCTCCCCTCTTTCTGTTCCTGTGGCACCATTGAATTCACCCCTTTAGAAACTCTCATTTTCTGCATTACAGGAAATATTTTTCTTTGTCTCTTTCTCAGTATGTCATTAATTCCTTGAAAGGAAGAACTGTGATGGTTAGCAATTCCTATTTTAAAGAGTTCCTAGGACATAGCAAGGGTATAATTAGTTTTGAATAAATGAACTACCACATAAGTGTTTGAACTAGGGCTAAAATTCTAGTAACTGAAATTTTGAGCTTACAATCCCTCCTACATTGCAGTCGTCCTGACCATGCCAGAGGCAAGTTTGCAGGGAGACATGTGGTATTAAAACACCATATTGCATTATGTGAACATGAGGTTGCATTTGTTGTTAGACTTGAATGGTGCCCACTGCGTCTGGTATGAGTGAAGTCAAGAGGGATGCAGAAAGAATTTGGGTTTGGGAATCAAAGTGACTGCAGTTTGCTCCATCGCTCACTAATTATGGAGCATTTGCTACGCAGCAAAATTAATTTAAACCCTGGTTTCCTTATTGGAAACACTCATAATTTCTCCCTCAGAGCATTCATGTGATGAAAAGGAAAATTCAGACTGAATTCCTGGGCTCGGCTCATGAAAGACAGCAGGTGACAGAGACTTTTGTGTTTGCCTGCTTCCTCCTTTTTGGCAGTGGTAAAGGGGATTTATTTTATTTTATCATTTTTGTCTTACTTGTGTGCTCTTTCCCCTGAAATCACCAGTCTCTTGTCTGCTCCTGCTCCATTTTATATTTTTGTTCAGAGCCAAAATTAAATATTTGGCCACAAAGATTGAGACCTGCTGGTAAACCAATACATACTATTTTTGGAAAGATTCAAAGTTCTCTGCAAATTCTCCCCCTTATACCCATAATTATTTTCAATCCCAACTCTCCAACCCTGTTCACTCCCACCAGCATGGCAGGCTCCTCCCTGGACCCGCAGAAGGGGCCTCAAGCAGAAAGGACAGCTTTGGCCTTCGTCAGACGGAATGCTGGCCCTGCCGTGGGAATCCCTGTAGGATCTGAGGTCAGACCTATGCCAAGTGTCCCCGCCGGGCTGATTTGAGTATGTGACGTTTGAGCCGATTCCCCATCGCCTGCAATGGGAACAGCAACGGCTAAATCAGAGGCCGTCCTGCCACCCAGGTGAGAGGGCGCTCCTGCCACTCACTTGGTTGTTGCTTGGCCGCAACCCCAGTGGGGGCTTATTCACAGGTGCCTCCTGGGGACTGTGCTCTGTGCACGAGCCACAGATCCAGTTCCGTCCTCTGTCCCACGTGAACGCCTGAGCCTTGGCCCTGGGGGAGGCGACTCATCAGGGGGCTCCGTACACCTTCGAGCAGACCCCAGGCAATGACCGGAGGCGGGCCTCTTACTCCCCGTATCCTCTCCCAGTGTAAGGATGACACATCCAGGTGTTTGGGGGGGTGCGGTGCGGACCCCAGCACATGCACTGGATGCTCACGCCTCCTTTCTGAGCCTCGCCCTGTCTCCCTGGCTGGCTGCCGCTCTGGCCGCTGTGTCTGGAGGTCCACCGGCAGCCCTGGGCCTTTTGCGCAGTTCTCATCTCCACCGTCACAGAGCGGAGGCCTGGCTCAGGATAAGAGTCGCCTGTGCTTGTAAGGTGGCAGCCTCGCCTCTGGGCCACCTGCCCTGCACCTGCTCCCCACCTCTGCCCTAGGGCGATGCTCGCATGTGACCGGGAGAGCCCGCAGCCTCTGCGCCGGGAAGATGCTCCAAGCAGCTGAGCTGCAGGGCTCCCGGTCCCACGGCTCGGTGGGTGGGAGGCTGGCCGCGATGGGTGGATGACGCAGCCCCGGCTTTGCTCATGCACCAGCCTGTCCTAGGCTCTGACGGCCTCTCTGAGGGCTTGTGGCCGCAGCACACTCACTGTGCGTCTTCCAGGCCACGTTCAGGGTGTCCTGAAATACTTTGTGCATTAACGAGTGAGCCCACCAGTGAAGGGGGCGGGCACTCATTCCTATTGCTCCCCGAGAACACAGCGGGGTGGCCCTCAAGCACGTCAGCTGCAGGCCGCCTCTCCCAGCCCCGGCGACTTCTAATGACCACGGCTTTCTGTGAAACGGGCCGGGGACCTGGTGGGCGTGCCTTCTCCGGGCAGCCTGCCGTGATCAGCTCACACCCTCCCCGTCCGCCACCCTCCGTGAACACAGCACTCTGCGCTCTTGAACGATTGGCATATTTCCTAGGAACATGCGCCCTCTGGCCTTCTCATAGGGGCAAAACTCTGTCTATTCCAGGGCAAATATTTGACAGCTTGTTTGGATCACAAATGAACCTTGAGAAAGCCCTGAACAAAATTTTACTGAAGACAAGGGTCATTTCCCTAGTCAATGAATGAAGAGGGTCTGTTGTGTGTCTTGAATATATTCCTCAATGAGGGAAAATAACCTTTGTTGGGTAAATTTCATCATGGAAAATAACAGAGATTTTTTTTTTTTTTTTTTGAGTCATTTAAAGATCCTTAGCTCCTGCAACATCTAGGCCAGGCAAGCCTATCCCCTTTACTATTCATTTTTATTTTAATATATAATATGTTGTATTTTTCCTGAGACCTAACATAACCTCTCATAAATTCAGCAAGTGTACCTGTTGATTTAAAATGTATATGCAGACTATACGTACCTATATAAACACGCAGATACACACGCACGTAGCCTCAACGATTATGAACTGGTCCAAGTATGGTAGGATGTGTACAAATGTGTCATAAACTCGCTGGTGTCCCAGTAATTTCAGTGAGTCACTGGGGTACCACAAACTGCGGTTCACGCAAATTTAGGTGAAGCGAGTTACTTTTAAACTAGTGAAATAAAATTAAAATTGCCAGTTCACTCTGCTTCCAAAGTAACTGTTTGGTTTAATGATGCCTTCCTATGCTCCTCTACCTTCACAAGCACAAAGATAACTAAAATAAATAATCAAAACCAAGTATTTTCAAAAAGCTTTGTTGTACTGGCAAAGACTATCTTTCTGTAAATGTCTTACTAAGGATCTTAAAATCATTTCTTTGCCCATGAGCATGCAAAATAAGTCAGAAACCAAAATGGATAGATGAAAGCCAACAACCATGACAACTAAAAGGCTTTTATACATAAGGGAGGATGTGTGGCAGATTTAAATAATCATATAGACGTATTAACATCTCCTGCCCTCTCTATGTGTCCAGTTCTTACCTATAGGTCAAGGGCCCTCACGTGTAATGTCCTCCTGACAATGTCCTTGACCACCCAGTGATGTTATTTTAAGTTTTGAATCCTTTTTTTCTTTTAATTGTGCAACCACTAATTTTTATTCCTCAAGTGAAACGGCACTAAAACATAGGGTATTAGGCTGGAACGAGTGGAGGAGTTGGACTTGTAGCAGAAGAGACAGGATCAGACTCTTGTCCCCCTAGTATGTCCCCTCTCCCCTCTTCACCCTTCGATGCCTCCTGAGACACTTCCCGAGAAAGGTGGGACTACACGCACCGTGATATAAATAACCTACTTGTGTAACCTACTTACAGTCGGGTTTAGTTTTCTCTAAGTCCTGCGGACTTTCACGTGACTTCATCCAGTTTCTGTCCTGTAGTATAGTTGTTTATATCCCAGTCTCCTTTCCACTGCAGAAGGGAGGATTCCAGGGAGATTAATTTTTGTATTTTAACCACACAATGCAAAACACACAAAAATAATGCATTCTGTAGATGGCCAAACAATGTTTGCTTACTAGTTAAAGCTCGTGCGAATGAGGTACAGCCATTTCAAATAGGAAGTGTTTGGTGGAACCCAATCCTGGGGGGCGTTGTGTATGCTACTAATCTGTCAAGGGTGAACTCCTTAGGCGATGGAAACACGTTGGAGTGAGTGCCATAAAACAGCTCTGCTTTAGGAAAATATGAAAAAGTTAAGGTCTTTAAAAAAGCAAAAGTATTGAATAAAGAAAAAGATCAGTAGATTATTATTTCTAATCCATATATCTATTAAAAGATGCCATTAGGTTAAATATCTCCAAATCAAAATTGTATATGGTATGAATTCAACAGCATGAGTTCTCTTCTTCCTCAGTTCACCCATATATCATATAGCCAATAATAATCTCTTGGCTACCTACTGCAGAGAGCTCTGAGGCCAAGGCTGAATGCATGGGAAAGCTCTCTAGACATGAGAAATCACTGTGTGATGTAAGGCATTATTAGCATTAGTTTAAATATCTATTCTTACAGATTCATAAAACTCTAACATACATGAAGAGTTAAACTGTTTTACAGATATGATACATATTACAGGATCAGCTTTCCATAGATCTCTTCTGTAAAAATGACACAGGCTACTGTGACAATTTAGGGAATAGGTTAGTTTCTCCCAGAAATGAACATTAGATCACGGAAGGAAAAGTTATCCCAAGAACTCAAAATCAATGATCATAAATATGGCTAGTCAAGAGAAGTAACTATTATAATCAGCAAAATATATACTAACTTGAATGAAAGGTTTAATAAATCAAAATAAGGATATTACTTTCCATCAAGGCAGGCAAATATATCCCCAGACAGATCCGACTTCACTTTAACTTAGAAAATAAATTATTATGTATTTAATGGACTGAGTTGTAACTTACTTGGTACAGAGTCATGCTACTGAGGATAAAATGCTGTTAGACTGTGAGAATTGGGCTCCATTTCCCTGGGCACACAGGAGAGAGGGTCTCACTTTAGATTGCGGGCCTGGTTTTTTTGGACAAAATTAACTCTAGACCATAGAAGGGCAGGCACACAATCCATGAGGCCCTAAAAAACATCTTATACATATCCCCAATGTATACCTCCGTGAAACTGAGATAATCATTTCTTGATTTATTTCACAAAATTTCTGCTGCAAATGTACACAGATACAAGTGACTATAAATAATTATCTAACATTCTTAACTCAGTGTACAACACCTCCATGCACTCAGCGACTGCCCCTTTTCCAATTATTCCAACCTATGTATCCAGATGCTGATAAAATGATCCTGGATGGACCTGATGCTTAGACTCTTAGAAGCTTTTCCCATTATATTTCTCTGATTAAAATGTTGTCCCACATGTCAAATGCCCAAATCCTGCCCTTAATTTAAAGCCTCGGTGAAATTCCAGGTCTTTAATGGAGCTGTCATTAACTGCTCCATCTGGACAGAATTGCTCCCTCCGTTGGGCTTTCGTACACAATTTCTAAACATTTCTTGCCACTTTTCCCTGGTGTGGAGAGTAGAGGCAAAGCCAACCTGCCTCTCTAACTTGGCTCCATCAGACGCCAGCTGTTTGCTCCCGGACAAGCAGCAGGGCCTCCTTGCAGTTCTGTTTCTCCAGCCGCACGGAGGTGGCCCAGATGCCCGCCTCACTGTTCTATAGAATCACATACATGAAGTGTCTGGAACATACCCTGGTATTGATTGGGGAAACTTCCCCATAGAAAAAGTCAAATCTAATGTTATTTATCGCTGTGTGTTTCCTTGTCGTATTTCCTAATTACTCACTCTGTTCTTTGGCCCCAAACCAAAAATATTGTAAAAATTCTACTTTACATTTGTGATCTTGGTAGCCCTACCGGAGACTAAAGTTAGCAAATGAATACACTCGGAGATGCACTCAGTGTATTACTCTATAATTTATGTGAAATATAATAATTTTAGTTATAGCTAATATTTATGGCATATCAGACACTATCAAGTGCTTAAGGTATGTGATGTTAAGTTATCAGCAGTCTTGTGAAAATATCATTTTTTCCATAATTAACAGGTAAGAAAACTGAGGCTCGAAGGACGCATGCCTTCGACTGAGGCTGGTGTGGATATTTACACACAGAGGTCTGCTTATGAAGAGCAGGCTTTAACTACTATGACCTGGATACTTTTATATTATTTTAAAAATCGATTGGTTTCCCATTTCTGATAACTAAGGGAATTTCCTTTGTACAATCCAATCAATTTTTCATTAGCCATTGGATATCCTTTATTTATCTACCTCCCAAAGTGTAGAACCATACCTAAAATTGGCTGCAGCTCCCAACTAGATTGATTTGCCAGCAGGAAAAAATAATGACAATTGGAACTAACCAATATCCTGTGAGTTTGTGTGGCAGGAACCTCTTTGAGAATCTAAGAGATTAAAGTAAGTGCTGGATGCTAAAGAAACTTCTATGTTTCCCTAAAATGTTACTCTTTATTGCAAAAGCAACTGTAAGCATCCTTAGGATTTTAACTTTGAAAAAAGTTGATTTGAACTGAAAGTTTGAGCACAGTAGAAGCTCCATAATCTTTATTGTCTAGATGATTAAAAAATATAGAAGGATTAGAGCTTCAACCTATTGTTACCCTGCTATGTCCGTATACTAACATTTATTTGAAAGCTGCCATGCCACAGGTATTTTATGTATATTATCTTATTTAATTTGCTCACCAACCCTGTGAAATAATTACCATCATTTCACTTTATGCATGAGGAAATAACCTCAATTCTGGTTAAAGCCACCAGCCATCCTTGTCCTGACATCTTTGGTCTACAGCTTATTGAAGACTGGATTGCTTCCGAGGTCTCTGGGCAAGGTGGAAATCATCCCTGCTATGGAGCTTGAAAAGCAAAATAAGGCAGACACAGTTCTTAAGATTTATTGGGTAATCAGAGAAGTCTTACTTAAGCTATGGATGGACATATTTTCATGTGATTGTGACCTAGCAGATGTTAGTCCCAGCTCATTAGGTAGCAAGGCTCATATTTACCTTAATGCTAACATATGCCCCCAGAGCAGGGGCACCTTGAAAAGAACATTGGATGTTGGCTTCATGAATGAAAAGAAATTGCGCGTGGGAAAGGTTCTGTTGCGCCTCCATATGCTTGATCCTTAACAGATCTGTGTGGTTAAGAAAGACTAATCACGCTGTCTGTGGAAGCGACAGAGTAGTCTCAAGATCACGTTTGTATGCATTAAGCATCTGGACTATGACAGTGTAAATCTTCAAATAATTGTTGCAGCAAATTAGGCAGTGCGGTTACATGGAAGGGGTGCTGGGCTTTGGCTGTCATCCTGGAACTGCCACGAGCTATTTGTGGGACCTTGAGATAGTTACTCTACCCATTGGTTTCTTTCATCTGCAGATTGATTGAGGAAGGTGAATTGGATGCTTGTTGAGGGTCCTTGTGGCCATGTAGCTAAGGATCCACTTAGTGAAGATTCTAAAGTAATAAGCACACTCCCACCAAGTCAGCATTTTCTAAGATGATTGCTGACTGCATCACTTATTAAAGTTACTGTTTTAAATCTAGCCAAATTCTAAAAATCTATTTTTATTTGATTAACAATAGCTGATTTAAAAAAACATAGTCCTGTCTATGTCCTTCTTAAAGATATGCTTTCGCCCAGCCAGGAGTAGCTCAGCGGCTGAGCATCCACCTAGGATCCAGGCAATCGGGGTTCAGTTCCCAGTCAGGGCCCATGCCCGGGTTGCGGGCTCGATCCCCAGTCGGGGGCGTGCAGGGGGCAGCCGATCAATGACTCTCTCATCATTGATGTTTCTCTCTCTCTCTCCCTCTCCCTTCCTCTCTCAGAAATCAATAAAGATATATTTAAAAAAAAAAAGATATGCTTTCTTCAGAGAGTTTCTGAGTTTAACCAGGAATGTTAATAGAGAAGTCTAATATGAGAGGCTACTGTTTTGTAAATATTTATACCTTAAATGACTTGGATAATGCCCGATTCATCACATTCAGTCTGCTTTAGGTTGTAAAAATAGTCTTAGTATAACCAAAATAAACATCTTGACAAATGTGTTTAATAAAAAAATTTTAAAAAAGGTTTCTATCTTCTGTATTTTAGCTTGGGGGAATACTCCAGATCTACTCTGCTATTTTTAGCCAACTCTTTTAATATTTCCTCGTGGTCTCAATTTTCCTTTGGTATTGTCTCTTTTTCAATGCCTAACCCAATTTGAATGTGAAAGTACATTTTAGATGAGGCACCCTTGCTTGGACCTGGGTCCCTCTTAGGATGTTGCTTCTGATAATGGCTCCTAGATTGTAGGTCTCACATTCATGAGAGATGATGGTCATCTTCCACTTCTTTCTTAGGTCTCCAGAATCTCATGAAAATGAAATTTAGGTACTCTCAAAGAAAATAAAACAATAATATGCTAGAGATTCAGTAGGGATGAAGAATGTGGGGGTGAAGAGCAGAAAAGGATCAGCCATGGTCAAAGAAGGACTCTAAGGAGGAACATTGGTGCTAAGACGTCAGTGATGGTAAGGGTTCATTCTTACAAAATCTAGAGGCAAAGCAAGTGTGAGAACCCAGTTATTGAGAGAAGCATGTGTTTGGAACACATGGTAAATAGAAAGAGAGCCAGTGCAGCAAAATATAGCAGGCATGGGGATTCTGACTTAAAATTAAGTGAAAGTGGAGGTGAAGACCAGCCCACGGAGGACTTTGAAGAACCTAGACATCTTCAGGATTTCTTATGAGCACAATGGGAAGTGAGGCAATGGAGAATCTTAAAGGCGAGGACCGAGGGCCTCTACTGACTTTGTATTAGCTATTTACTAGGGCCTTTGGACATTGATGCTAGCTGCTATTCCACCCAGGATATAGAATACATTGATGTCCAGGAATAAAGCTGATCTATTCCTTTTCATAAAAATGGGAAGGCCACCACCACTTGTCTAAACTTGTACGTAAATATGACACTTGGCTCTATGGACTGTTTCTTTCTCTTCCCCTGTGGGCCGTAAGATCAAAATAGAGAACAAATTCTCGTGAGTTATTGGAAAGTTATGTTACCAGAGTGCTCTCTTTATCCCTTGTCACATGGGTGCTCTGGTAATGAGTTTAAAGCTCATGGAAATGGAAGACGTGAGCCCAGAGATGGCAAGTTTAAACTATGGAATAAATATGATCATGACCAGAAGGTTAGCCAAGTAGGCATGCTCAGTAGCCATGGGTGTTGGGGAATGTTCCACCAACAGGCATCTTTGAGAGGGAGTCTCAGACAGAATTCGCCTCTTCTCCCCATGTCAAGCTCTCCTATTCTCTCTACTTACGACTCCAGCAGAACATTGACTAGGTTTTTATGAACAGGTTCTGATGAATAGTCTGCCCAAATGTACATACTTAAATGATCTTATTTAGTTGTACATTATATTATTCCTTGGGTTTAGGTCATGAGCTCCTCTTTGTGGTAAACTGAACCCCAAAGAGGTTCACATTTTAATTGCTAGAACATCTGAATATATATCTGACATGGCCAACGAGACTTTACTGGTGTGATTACATGAAGGAGCTTGAGATGAGGGATCAATGTAGTCACAAGATTAGTAATACGATAGAAACAGAGGGTCACCAGAGAAGGAAATGTGACGTTGAGGCAGGGTCAGGGAGTCAGAAAAAGACTTGAAGATATGATGCTGATGGCTTTGAAGATCAAGGAAGGGGCTGCAGTCCATGGCATGGAGATGGCCTCCAGAAGCTGGAAAAAGCAAAGGAGGGGATTATCCACCAGAATCTTTAGAAGGAACTAGCCCTGGTGACACTTTAACTTTAGTCCAGCGAAACTGATTTTGATTTCCTGACCCCTTGAAATATAAGATGATTAATTTGCATTGTTTGAACCATCAGGCTTGTTATAATTTGCTGCAGCCAGCAATAGGAAGCTAATTTGCTGTCATTTCTCCCTTGTTTATTCAATTCCTGTCCTCATGTTATAAGGATTACTTATTTGACAGCTGGTCTTGCACAACCAGGGTTCCACAACACTTTTATTTTGTATTTATTTTGTTATACTCTATTATCAACTTTAATAGTTGATGATATGCTTTCTCTTTCCCTAGTATCACTTGTGGCAGCCTAAGGGATGAGGAACTGGCAATGGGCTATGGCACTGAGGTCCTTTCTCTAAAATAGATTATTCCAGAAGGAATGTCAGGAAGAATTGAGGCTGACACTCAGAACCATTAATACATAAAGTTGACTCTCATTAGTAGATGCAAGTGATGGACCAATGGCTAAAGAGTGAATTATTCACTCTGGGACCAACTCAATAATAGGAGATAGGATGCCATAAAGGAGTAGAAACTTCCAGAAAATCAGTGAGGGAGAGGGAGCTTCCAGGAATGTGGGCTAGGAAGCTGGGTGATGGTCATAGCCCAGAAAGAAAAATACACAGGGCAAAAGACTAAGGAACAGGTGGCCGCAAGGACTTCAACTGAGGGAAATAAGGAGAGAAGTAGACTCTCTGCTGAGACCAAGAATGAAGTCTATTGGTAAAGAGCTAATTAGCATATCTTTCTGTTAGGAATATATATTTTAGAGATTCAAGGAGGCTAAGACTCTTAACAGCAAACGGGATAATATCTGGCCCCTCAAAACGCAAGTACTCTCTGCTGTCTTACTGTTGTAACTTTACATGAACACATACCCACTGGATCAAATGCAACATACTTTCTTCTGGATTTGCATTCAGTAAAAGTTGGTTAACACTAAAGAGTTATAATAAATGATCCTATTATTAACTAAATTTCTGCTTATTGCATTAGCGATCCATGCATGAAACTGCTGACCTCTCATACAAAAATGAGATATTAGCTTAAAAGTGCAGCTGCCATAGGTTAAGTCAGAGCTGGAATAATAATTCAGTGTCTGAGTCATAATATTTAGATCAAAGAGTGAAATCTTCTAATTCAATTCAATTTTAGTGGAAATGTATGGCTTTTTGATCAATACCAATTAAAAATAAACACCCTACATAATTTAATCTGTTTCTCTGTGGGTCCAACATTCATTTCACTGAGTTGTTAGTGCCAGCAATTCAATTAAAGGAAGGAAAAGAAAGAAGTATGTGTTGCAATAAACCGCAGTATTTGAAATAGCTTAATAAAACGAACTTAATCTCAAAAGTGTTTTCCCCTCCAATGTGCAAGTTTTAATTACTCCATTTTGTATTAGAAGAAGTTGTTAAAAATGTCTAATTGCCATTTCCAGCTGAATGATGTCCTGGAGTTGCTGGGCCTCGCCTGTCTGTAGAGCACTTTGGGCCTGTATTTATAGGCCTTGCAGGAAAGAGCTCTGAGGATGGAGAGTGGCGACCAGTCCTGGCCGCCTAGGTGTCAGGAGAGGAGAGAACTGGGGGCTGGGAGGGTGCAGCGGCAGAGAGCAGGCAAATGGATGGGTGGCCTTTGGGAAACAGGAAGCATGGGTCCATGCTCAATAAATAATACATTGTCTGTTTATCTTTCCAAAGCCCAGATCTAATTAGCTAAGAGAGATGGAAATCATTCTCACATACACATAAGCAAGCAAAGGAATGGTGGGGTGCTTTTAATAACTATGCTTTCCTTTTCTCATGTGTTCATTTATATTTTTTACATATTAAAAATTAATCAAAACTAAAAATAAATCACCTACAACCCCATGACCCTAACATACCAATATAGTTGTTTTCTTATTGTAAGATTACATATTCACTGTTAATAATTCAGAAAAACTGAAACAAAAAAGAGGTCAGTAATGACTTATTATACGAAGATGGACCTGTATGAGGAAGGCAGTTAAGACTTTGAACTGCCCCTTGATGCTTCATGACCTTCGGGAAAGCAGGGTGCCGTGGGCCAGCGCCGCCACCCCTTGGAATGTTGGGGGACACCAGGGGTTGGGGTCCAGGCTAAGGGAGCAGCTGTGGCTTCTGAGGGTGGCTGATCCTCAGGAAGCAGCGTTCTGCAGTTGAAGAACCATCCACGGCCCTGATGGATAGAGGTGGAGGGAGCTGGGCTTCTTCAGAGAGGGGTCACCATGTAATAAAAATGCCGCGTCCTCACTGAAGTGACAAGCATGCTGTTCTAGGTGTCCCGACCAACAGGGAACCAGAGTTCAGAGCAGGAGACCAGGACACAGCTTATTTTTTGTGCTGAACAAACTCTACAAGGGAAGGGGTAAGTATGAGAGAAGCTTCAGCTTCAAGCCCAGGAGTGTTGGGTCTTCTGTGACTAATGTACCACATGCATGTTAAAAACATGTCTTTACATGGCAAAGAGTGAACAATACATAGTTTTACTTTCAAGATACGGAGTCCCTTTAAAACAAACAGGAGGACAGTGACACACATGAGGAGGAGGCACCATGGTCCAGTGTATTGTTTACTCATGTATTCTGTTCACGTACTCAACAGGTACTTGGTAATCATTCTGTTCTTCAGATTCTAGGCTGTGCACTCTAGCTACAAAAATAAAAAGCCCCAAAAGCCTAAAGAAATGGGAAAGCAGTATAATGGCAGACACAAACAATTACATAAATGATGTTACAGAGATAGAGGAAAACCAGTGCTTTCGTCTGTCCAAGGGGGTGTTAGGACAAACTTCATGCAGACACTGAAGTTAAAATTAAAGAATGAGTGTGACACTTCTAGGTGTTCAAGTTGGGTCAGATACCCCAGCCAGAGTGCACAACATCTGCAAAAATTACACATGTGTGAAACATGGCATGCGGGGAGCTATGCATAGATCAGGTTCGCAGGAGGTGAGCATGTGTTAGGTGAGTAGCAGCTAGTCAGTGCTGGAGAGCTGCCGAGGGGTTTCAGGAGAGAGACCTGGGCTTGCCTGCTGCAGGGCATTCTGCTCATACCTACTGTGTGAGTATGAAGGAGACGTTTAGTTTGATTTTACGAGTTGTAGGTAGTTGATGGTAGAAGCTTGATAAGTAAGAAAGAGGGCGATGTTGAAGATTAGATATTTCGGGAGATACACATCTAGGAAAAGTGCTGGCGGCAAAGATGGAAAGAGGGAGCAAAAGCAGAACTGATAAGACTTGGTAACTGGTTGGATGAAGGACACAGAGTTTGGAAGATTGTTCTGTGATATGAGTATGGTCATCTCTGGGTGAGGATAGCAGAGATCTTCCCTAGGGACTTATCTTCTATATCAACAAAATGCCATAGACCGGATCTCTGAGAGAGAGAGAGAGAAAGCACACCTGAGCTCTGGTCTCTCTCTTCTTAAAAGATACTAAGCCCATCATGGGGATTCCACCTCTTGCCTCATCTAAACCTGATTATGTCCCAGAGGCCCCACCTCCAACTACCATCACATTGGGGGGTCAAATTTAAACATATGAATTTTAAGGAGATGTAAACATTCAGTCCATAACAATGACTCATTGTTGTCAATGGGTATAATTTTTTTGCTTGATTGGTTTGTTTCTCCTTGAAGTTCCTATGCCCTTTGGGAAAAGTCTCTAGATGTCTATTTGGTAGGAAACAATTACTGACACCATCTCTCCATTAGTGTGTCTCATTGTGGAAGCCCAGGAACTAGGATTTTCCTAACCAACCATAATCACAGCTAATTCTTTGGACTGTACATATTTAAAAAAAGTGTGAAGAGCACAAGGCAGCTATCAGGAGGTGAGACTCACTGTGGTGCCTGTAACAATGTTGGTATGGTCCCAACGGAATCTGCGACACAACCCTAGCTGTGGTTTCTGCTCCAATGTGGAGATCCTTTGAGCAGTGTCCACATTGTCCAAGTCCCATGCTCTAGCCTCCGAGCAGTCCTGCGAGCTCCCAATATCCTTCCACCAAATTCTGTTCTTGCTTAAGATAACCTGACTTGTTTTATCTTTCTTACAACCAAATTCTTCACTTATCTGGCCCTCATTCCTTTCAGACACCTGAATGTGCTACAATTTGCTGGAAACTCCCGTGAATTGATGCCCAGAATGTAACAGCCTTTCTGTCATATTCTTTTCATCAAGAGTGAATGAATGGAACTAAACCAACATTCCCTTTATCTTAACAATTTCAACCACGTCACAGCACTGGTTTCAAATCAGTGCACAGTCTTACTCGTACCGCCTGTCATTACTCTGCTTTCCCTTTATTATGATTTTATAGCAGCTCAGTAGCACTCAGATTCCTAATTTCTGACCTCTGTCGTCTCCTTTCTTTACTACATAGCATGCCTTTCTGGATGACCTCTTGGATCTTTTCCCCAGCTATCTGACTCTGGTCATGTGATATAAAATATCTGATCTATAAGACTCTCAGCCTTGGGCAGCAGCCCAATAGAAATAATCTATCCTTAAGATTGGGACAACACACAAGTCTATTTCTTCACACATTCATGGGCTAGCCCAGACCCAGAAAACGTATGACTCTGAAAGCTGATGGCGGCCGTCAAATCTGTACAAGTGGTCAATTGATTCTGAAAACTGAAGTTCCTAGCTGAGCATGGACTTCTTTGACTCCTTGGCCTGAGGTCCCTAGATGGATATGATACACCCTCCCGTAATAATGACATTTGGTGGGACAATATTTATTGAAGGCTGGCTAAGTGCTAGGCATCATCCTTTGTGATGGGATTTCGTCATGAGAAATACAGACGAGGCTCTACACTCATAGACTATACTCTAATAAAGGAAAGAATGAAGAACCTCATAAATAATATGATTTTAGCTAGTGTCAAGTGATGGGAAGAAAATAAAACATGGCTATAGAATAATACCAGACTTAGGAGAGGGCGCAGGTTATTTTAGTTTAACGAGCTATGGCCACTGTGAGAGGCAACATTTGAACAGGAATTTGAATGCTCAAAAGAGACCAACCATTCAACAAACAGAAATGTTTCCCATGCACATGCAGAGACTGTAACATGGGTAATAGCTTATTATTTTTCAACAATAGAGCCCTTGTGGCTGGAGAATTAAGATTGAGGCAGCCCTTATATTGAGAAAAAAACAGAATTTTTGTCCTGCCCTTCTCTGGGAAGGTATTAGTAGGCTCTACTGTCCTGCTTCTGCTACATCCTGGGCAATTCCCTGAGGGACACACGACGCCTTTGAATGACTCAGCACAACTGGCAGAAGGCCAAGGTAGAAATCCCCTACGTCCTCAAAAGGAGAGACCAGAGAGGGAGATGTGATGATTATGTTTCAGAACTCTATTTCCTAGTTTAGGACTCACCATAAGCATGATCAAAGTCGCTGTGGAAAATCCCAGAAAGAACCTGTTGGATTCATCTAACATGAACTGGCCCCAAGAGCAGAGGCCACACCAGAGGTCTGGCTGTACTAAAAATTGTGTGTGTGTGTGTGTGTGTGTGTGTGTGTGTGTGGTGATGGTGAGGTGCTTCTTGGGAACATTTGGCCAGCTCAGCTCTCCTGTCAGAAACATCTGATGCTGAAGAACATCCCAGAGTGAGTGCAACTAGACTTAGCTTCCTCCAGGTAACCTCCGGCCCTTGACCACACGAGTAATGTAAGGTGTCATCACCTCTTTTGGTGTTTCATTTCTTTGTGTCAGACACTGTGTTAAATATTTTGTTGATATATCTTGTATTTTCTCATTTAATTACCAAAACTATAAGATAGTTTTTAACTTATATTGTATAGATGGCTTGTTTTGTCTCTAAATCACACAACTTGGACAAACTAAGACTTTACTTCAGATTTATTTCTAAAATATATGTTCTTGTGACCATACCCTTAAGTCTTATTTCAAAAGGAAAACTGATTTTAGATAAAAGAAAAAGCTTACGTAGGCATTCACGTAAGGCATAGAGATACAAACTCTGGCTCTTTTTCCATATACATTTATTTGCATTTTCCAAACGCGGCTAGTTATTTATATTTTTCTGCCACTGAAGAAAATCACATTTTGTCTTTTGTGCCAAGCTGCAGAGTCGGCTCATTTCAGGACAATTTCTGTCGTCTCAGAGAGACTACGCAACTGGAATTTCATCTGTATCAATAGTCGGCTGCCAACTCTCCGAGACTGCTGACGGTGGATCAATTTTAATTTATAGCCCATCTTGAAAGGCCTTTTAAATAGTGGTAATTAAGAAGCAAATATGGGGCTGGAAATGTAGCAAAATGTGGACAGTTTTAAACTAATGAAGTGCTTGAAGAGCTTTCCCCACTAAGCCACGCTCGCTGGATATGAAGTTTCTCCGCAGTATGCACCAGTATTTTGGCAGAGTGAAGGGGCACCACTAGGATCGGGGTGTCACACCAGGTGCCGCCCATCTAAAATGCTGTTCCTTGCTCTCCTGAGCTCCCTCTTCACAATGCTCCTCTCACTAGTACCCCCTTTTCACTATGTGTATTCCCTGTGATTGTCATTCCGTGGAGTAGAGCCCATGCCCACCACATTTGCCCTTGTGCCCACACACAGAGGGCATCCAGGCTTACGGTCAGTGCTTAATAAGTATTTGCTTCAATTGCAGGGTCACAAAATAACTATATGAATAAATAAAAGAGTCCCATTTACCTAGGTGAAGGTATCCACAGATTCAGGGAGGCATCCCCGAATCTTTAACTAGGACAGCAAACAAAAATCATGTCTGAGCATATGATTTCTGCCCCTACAAGTCCCAGCATTTCAATTCCAGGTTTTGGAGCGAGCGTTTGTCAGTTTGTATTCATTCTGAACCTTGGGCGGACCTTCGGCCTCTGTCTCACTCATGTCCACATCTCATCTACGCCTGCCTGTCTCCTATTCTTCTTTTTCTTGGAGTTGAACCCCTGGCCAGTCTTTGTGACGGACAAAGACCATCTGATTTCCTGACCTCCTAACCGCCCAGTAGAGATCACTCTTAGACATCGGTGCCTACCGGCTTAACTGAATTTCCACCTTGCTCATGGAGTGGCGAATTGTTCCAGGTCAAGAACTGCAGTGTTCAAATTCCACAGCTTCTATCCTGCCTTTTTCCTCCTGCTGCACTTTGAACAAAAGACGAAGGAAGCTGTTATGAAGTCATTCTTACAGAACACTGGAGGGTAAGTGGTTTCATTTGCCTCAGGAGTTGCACTTTTGTAGGATGCACAGGGCAACTGGGGTCAAACTGAACCTCGCACAAAATGAGACGCAGTCTGTTCTGTGTCTCACACCGACCACAGTATTAGACACGTCACTGGAATTTCATTAGACAGTCTTGCATTTCAGGAGAATTTTCTGCCCTAAGTAAATATGTTTTTTTAGATGTCTCTTTGTTGTTGAAAGTATTACAGATGCCCCTTCCTTCCCCCCCATTGACTCCCTACCCTGCATCCGCCCTACCCCCAGGCCTTCCCTACACTATTGCTTGTGTCCCTGGGTTGTGCATATATGCGTATAAAGTCTTTGATTAACCTCTCCCCACCCACCTGCCCACCCCACCTTCCCTCTGAGATTTGTCCGTCAGTTCCCTGCTTCTGTGTCTCTGGATTTATTTTGTTCATCAGTTTATTCTGTTCATTAGATTCCACATATGAATGAGATCCTGTGACACTTGTCTTTCTCTGACTGGCTTATTACACTTAGCACAACACTCTCCAGGTCCCACCAGGCTGTCTCAAAGAGTAAATAGGTTTTAAAGAAAGCTGTTCTACCCACTCATTTCACAGCCCTCAAGCAATGAACAGGAGCTTTGGGCACCTCAACTATGTTTATGACAAAATGTCTTTATTGTTAGATTTTTGATCTAATATTGGAAGATCCACCTTTCTTTGTTGTTCTAAAACCCAGTGATGAGCATGTTTCTTAGGTTTGATAATGATGTACGGCTTCTCCAGGTAACTTGACATGATTTACATACATGACAGCTACTTTCCCCCACACGTGCGGTCTTGGTAAATGCATTCACTCGTCAAGCTCATGTTGTGGCGTGGGCATGGGCGCAGCAGGCCAGCCATGGGCCAGGAGGGGCCTGGAAACGCGTCTGTCTCCTTCATGCCTACTCCCTCCTTCTCTACACCAGCAAGCTTTTCCTGATGCCCTTAAGGAGATGAGTTTCATTTTGTTTCTTATGGGGTTATTTATTTACATCTCCTTTATAATCCTCACCTAATTTTATTATTTGCACACAAAGTTATTTTAATAATTCATAGTAAAATCTTTAAGGGGAAGAATTCATGTTCTCTTATTGTGGATTCTAATGCTAAGACATTACTTGGCATAGATTCACATTCTGTAAAATGAATGAATGATTGATCTGCAAAAAAATGCAGTGTTGCATTTATAGTGCATTCTATGGAATACTTCCATTTTGACTCCTGGCTTGGAAAAATGTTCCTTTGATGTGAATGTATTTAATTCCAATCATATTAAATTTTTATAAATAGTGTTATTTAATTAATTCAGTATTATGTCTTCTTGTATCTATTTTGTGACTTCTTTTTTCTTTTTCTTTTTTGTCCTTATGAGTTTATACTCAGTATGTAAATGGAAAAGGTACTGTGGCTTAGATAAAATCTTAGTAATTTAGAAACTAACTCTTCCTTCCTGGATCATCCACCTTACGTGACCCGGAGGGCAAACAAAATGGAAAGGAACACAACATTTCTTTTCCCCAATAGGCCTTGGCATTGAGATGTTTTGAATTATTTATGATGTTTACTCAGAAGGAAAAAGATGGAGGTTTTCAGTTCTTATAATGAGTAGAAGAAAGTGCAAAGATCAAATAATGCCAAAGAAAAAAAATCCAATAAATAATAAAAGAGTCATGTAAATTAGCATTTGTTTTTGGAATGTCTTACGTTGTAAAGTCATAGATCATGTTTATAGAAGCTTTGGGAATGAATGAAAATCCTCTCATTGCTGGTGCATTATTTCATTTTCCTTTACATAGCTATGTGAACAAGTCGGTGCCACAAAGTGTCCAAAATCTCATGGCCTTCAAGGTGGACTTTGGGATATAATTCTGGAAATTATCCCTTACTCAGGTAAACAACGTGAATAAATATATTTAGGCAACATACCAAAGGTCACTGGTACCCAAATCTGAGGTGCGCACAGAATAAATAACAGAAAACATAACTATATACCAGGTCTGGGACAAAGTTGTGAGAAAGGAAGCTATTGTTTCAGATATCTAGAGAAAAGAAAAGCTGGCAAACAGGTCACTGTATCCTTATTGTCAAATATTATAATGGGAAAAATGCATGTCCATCTGATTCCAACACCCCTGGAAAATGGCCAGTCGTTGCATAAACATCAAATGGCAAGAAGTTCTTACCTCTAAGCAATAAATAACACTGTCTTGCTCCTTCACTTAAAAAGTGATTTCTTTACATTGAGGTAAAACAACAAATTGCAGTGGAAAGATTATACTATCTCACATCACAAAGACGTGAATGAATGTTTGGCTTGACAGTTTTCTACCTGCATAATCTCAGGTATAGTATTTTATGTGTCAGTGCTATCTCTTCACATATAACTTAAACTCTTCATTTGTAAAACATCAAATCTCTTAACTTATAAAGCACCATGTGCTCTTCCTACTTTAACAAAAATCAAATGTGGTAATATATACAAAAGTGTAAGTTTCTTTACAAATGCAAGTGCTTGAATATTATCATTGGTATTAATTTTCCAATCATTAAGCCTATGACTAATATTTGAGCTCATAGAAAAAATCATGTTTCTCTAACATTTCAATAACAACTGGACATGGATTCTATTATGGTTTTTCAATACAATCAACAAAACAAATAAAGAGAAAAATTAGAACAATAAAGAAACACTAGAAGAAAACCAGCCATGCCAAATAGATGCAGAGAAAGAACACCACACATGGCTATTATCACCAGTGTGAAGAAAATAGAACAAAATTATGTTAACCAAAGAAGGGAGGCAAACACAGTGATAGATAAAACATTGGGTGAAAATAATACATTTCTTTCCTAGTCAGGTCTATCTGGAATGAACATGACTTGATGTAATTGGCACCCCATAGATGAGTTTTAGCAATATCTCCACAAAAGATAAATGTTTAATCACCATCAGGAAGAAAGTGCAAAAAGGATTTAGCTGACTCATAACTCTGCAAGTTCCTTTTGAATTTGCTGATGAGAAATAGAGAAATGTTTAATGATGTGGCACACATTAAGATGAATTCATGCAAGTTGGCCTGAAGCCACCTCCTTGACTATAATATCATTTCCAATTTTAATCCACTGGGAACTTCTAAGGTATTTTGGGGGAAATTTCTTTCTTTTTTTTTAAAGATTTTTTAATTGAATTTTTAGAGAGAGAGGATGGGAGAAGGAGAGAGAAAGAGAAACATCAATGTGAGAGGGAAACAGATCTGCTGCCTCCTGCATGCTCCCTACCTGAGCTCAAGCTAGCAACCCAGGCAAGTGCCCTGAGCCAGAATCAATCAACAACCCTTAGGTACATGGGACAACACCCTACCAACTGACCCACACTGGCCAGGGTGTGGGAATTTTTTTACTTTGGAAGATAATATCATTCTGGGCTGCTCCCACAAAAAGAAAGCTAAGGAATTTCTGAGAGGAGGTGGATCTTCTCTGCCCACCTGGGGAATGCACAGTGATTTTAACTCCTGAGTTTGATAGTTGCAAGGGTCAGATCCAAGATAAAATTTTGGATGTATGTGGTCTCTGTGTATTCTCAGTGTTCTGTAGATATCACAGCATTCACTTATTCAACACCTAGGCAGAAAAAGTAATTCTCCAAAACCCTAATTTCTTATACATATAGTTTTTGATTGTAGTGACAATTATAAGTGCATAAATATAAACCAGCTCAGTGGTTAACAAGTTGGAATGAATAAACCATAAGACTCCACCAGAAAAACTATTAGAAACAATAAACAAATACAATAAAGTTGTAGAATTCAAAATAAATGTACAAAAATCCATTTCACTCCTATATACCAACAATGAAATCTTAGAAAAAGATATGAAAAAAACTCCTTTTGCAATTGCAACAAAAATAATGAAATACCTAAGAATAAACTTAACAAAAGATGTGAAGGGCCTACACACTGAGAAGTACAAGACATTATTAAAAGAAATAGAAGAAGAAAGAAGAAATGGAAAGGTCGTTTGTGTTCGTGGATTGGAAAAATCAACATGGTTAAAATGTCCATATTACCCAAAGCAATGCACAGATTTAATGCAATCCTCATCAAAATCCCAGTGGCATTTTTTAAAAGAAATAAGTAGAACAAAAAATCATCAGATTTGTATGGAACCAAAAAGGCCCCAAATAGCCAAAGCAATGAAAGAAGAATGAAGACAGAGATTTCACACTCCCTGACTTCAAATCACACTACAAAGTGACAATAATTAAAACAACATGGCACTGGCAGAAATACAGACACAGAGATCAATGGACAAAATTAAGAGCACATGTAAATAAGCAAATAATTTTTGACAAAGAAGACAAAAACACTCAATGGAGAAAAGAAAGTCTCTTTAATAAATGGTTCTGGGAATACTGGAAAGCCACATGCAAAAAACTGAATCTAGACTGCTGATTTTCCCCATGTAGAAAAATTTACTGAAAATGGATCGAAGACCTAAATATAACACTTGAAACAATAAATTACATAGAAGAAAACATAGGTACTAAATATGGACCTTGGTTTTATAGAAGATTTTATGAATCTGACCCCAAAGGCAAGAGAAGTAAAAGCAAAAATAAACTAACAAGACGATATCAAACTAAAAAGCTTCTATACAGCAGAAGAAACTGTCAAAAAACACACACAAAAGACAGCCAACTAAAACGGAAAATACATTTGCACATAACAGCTCAGACAAGGGGTTAATATATAAAATATATAAAGAACTCAACAACAAAACAATTTGATTAGAAAACGGGCAGAGAAACTGTATTGTCTGCTTCTATGAGTTTGACTACCAGTGGAATCATGTAGTCCTTGTCCTTGTGTGGCTGGCTTATTTCACTTAGCAGCATGTCCTTCAGGGTCATCTTTCTTGCAAAGTCAGGACACTTTCTTTTTAATGGCTAAATAGTATTCCATTGTATGTATTTTCACATTATTTTCACATTCATCCATCAATGAACATTTGGGTTGTTACCATATCTTGGCTATTGTAAAAAATGCTGCAGTAAATATGGGTGTGCAGGTATTGCTTTATGATTCTAATTTCAATTGTTTTGAATATATAAGGGCTTGTTAGGAAATCAAGCCCTTAACAGATACATGGTTTGCAAATACTTTCTGCCAAATTTTATGTTGTCTTTTTATTGTTTATCTATTTGTTTTGCTTTGCAGAAGATTTTAGTTTGATAAAATCTCTATTGTCAAATTTTTTTTTGGTTGCTAATGCTTTTGGTGTAATATCCAAAGAATCATTGCTAAGACCAATGTTAAAAATATTTTTCTTTCTGTTTTCTCTAGTAATTTTGCCATCCAGGTCTAATGTTTAACGATTTAATTCATTTTGAGCTTATTTTTACTTATATATTGAATTTGGAAATCCATTTTTCCCAACACAATTTGTTGATGAGACTATCTTTTCCCCATTGTGTACTCTTGGCACCCTTGCCAAGGATCAAACACACTGTATTTGTGTGGGTTTAATTTTAGGCTCTCTATTCTGTTCCATTTGTCTATATATCTATTTTCATAACAGTGCCATATTGCTTTAATTATTGTAGTTTTGTAATATATTTTGAAATGGGGAAGTATGTTGCCTCCAGCTTTGTTCTTCTTTTTTAAGATTTCTTGGGCTATTCTGAGTCTTTTGTGTTTCCATGTGAATTTTAGGATTGCTTTTTCTATTTCTGCAAAATATGCCACTGATGTTTCCATGGAGATGGCATTGAGTCTGTAGGTCTCCTTATTTCATATAGGCCTATTAAGTCTTCTAATCCATCAACACAGGATATCTTTCTTTTTATTCATGTCTTTAATTTTTTCATCAGTGTTTGGTAGTTTTCAGAGTACATGACTTTCACCTCTGTGGTTAAGCTTATCCCTAAGCATTTTAGTCTTCATTGTGCTATTGTAAATGGGATTGTTTTCTTAATTTCTATCAGGGTTTAATCTTTATAATTAAAAAGTGAAATCAATGCAACACTAAACAAGAGATAAAAAGTGAAAACCCAATTAAACTTGAGGCCATAACATAATAAAAGTATAAAACCAGGCAGGTTTCCAAAGTAAATCAGTGGACCTGGGCTGGGCTGGACTAAGGGGATAAAGATAATAGCCACTTACTGAGCTATTGGATGGCAGACAGAACATCCACCTTGTCTTTATAAATACAGTCTCACAATGAAACTATGAATTAGATATTCTTCTTCCCAAACTATAGTTTTTGAAGATGAAAGTCAAAGACACTGGATGCATTGCCTAAGTGCATATAGACAGCAGTTCAAGATTTAAACTTCTGCCCTGGCTGGTGTGGTTCAGTGGTAAGAGTCTCAGCCCACACACTGGAGGGTCATGGGTTCGATTCCCTGATAAGGGCACATACTTGGTTGTAGGTTTGATCCCCAATCTCTATCACATCAATGTTTCTTCCTCTCTCTCTCTCTTGTAATTATGGTAAAATTTATTGAACAGAAAAATTGCTATTTTGACTATTTTAACTGTACAATTCAGTTACATTAATTACACTAAAAATACTGTGCTGTCATCGTCACTATCTATTTCCAAAATTCTGTCATCGCCCAAACAGAAAATCTGTACCCAATAAGCAATGTCAGTATATTCCCCCATCCATGGTAACCTCTAATCTATTTTCCATGTCTGTGTACCTATTCTAGACATTTCTTATAGGCATAACCATACACTATTTGTCCTTGTGCCTGGCCTATTCCCCTTAGCATACTGTTTTCAAGGCTCATCCATGCTGTAGCACGAGTCAAGAGTTTCATTCCATTTCAATAGCTGAATAGCATTTTATTGTATAAATATACAGAGGCACACTTAACCACCATACTAAGCTATCTTGTATCACGTAAAGGAGTAGCAATAGTTGTTAACCTTTGGGAAGGTTACAAGAATTAAATGTAATAATGGAAGTAAAAATATTCTGCAAAGCACTATACATGTTTTAAATATTACTGGTTCTGAAACTGTGTTCCTTGGCTAAACTTCATTCCTCCCATCATAATATATAAAGGCCACATCTGACACTAATGAGATGTATGGCCTTGAATCACACCATTCTAGGTAGGCATTTTTTCATTTTTAACAGTAGTCTACAGCAGGGTATTGGGGGGAGGTATTTTACCTCTTTTTTCAAGAAATATCCTAGGTTAAGTCCTGATTATGCTGCCAAAAAATATTTTACCTGGGTCATTTACCCAGCTTCCCTGAGCCCCAGTTCTGCTGTGTTGAAAAGTAGGGAAGGGGTAAATGATCTCCAAAACATCAGCTTCAAGGTTGTGTAGGCCCTCCTAAGAGATGACTGAGATGAACTATGGAACTATCAGTGGCTAGGGTAAAACTTTTAGAAAGGGAAAATTAATTATTTTGGAAATGGGTCCTAAGACAGAGGACTTTCTGGAGAACATTGGAGTAATTAACAGAAATCTATCGAGAAAGGAGTAATTTTGGACTATTCCCAAATCAGGCCTGGTAGAGACTCTCTGCAGCTAATGGCAATCGCCTTAATCGAAGCATTTTATGTATATTAATTAATCTTCAAACTCCCTCTAAAGGATGAAGCATTAATGAGAAAATCAATTTATCAACAGATATTAACTAAAAGAGATGATGTGACTTGCTCAAGGCTATGGAGTGAGTCATGGTCCATGTTTGACTGTGGAGGCAGAACTCCCAGCCAGACCTGGGCCATTAAGGTTCTGCACAAAATATGATTTTATGAATATAACCTGTAGGGGCTACAGTCATCTCATTGAGGATTGTGAGGCCTGTACCACGCAGTTCTATTTTCCTTGAAATTCTATTGCCTGCAAAAGCAGCCTTCTCTCCCTTTCTTCTGCCTTGTTGAGCCCTCGGCTTCCACTGGCTATGCTATTAGGTAGTCAGTATACCGAGATAAATAAATCACAGCAAGGCTCCTGCCCTTGGGGGGCCTGCCGTCTAAAGAGAGCGACAGGTAAAAAGCCAATTACAGATACAGCGTTGTCACTGCTGAGTGGAGGTGGGGATAAAGAGACTGACACACCAGGAGAGGAAATATGCTTTTCAACATAAGCGATCAATAATCACTACCAAGTTGACAGTCACATGTGGTCGACTCAGATTTAGTGAGCTACATACCTGCACCAAATGAATCTTATTTTTGGACTAATTGGGCTCAATCATCTTGCCAGATCTGCTTCATCTACTTGTCAGCTTTTTGGCTTCCTCAAGCCAAGGCCCCTGACTCTACCAAGATGCCCACATGAGCACTTCCTGCTCTAGGACATCTTATGCCAAACGGAGGGATGGGCAGGTTATTCTGGCAAACAGGTTGGCAGAGACAGCCTCTGTGGGAAGCGTGCGCCTGAGAGCACAGGTGTGTCTGTTAGCTTTTGCTGCACGACAGACTACCCAAAGCTTTGTGACCTAAAAATATAACCATTTTCTTACATCTCATGCTTTTGTGTGTCAGGGTTCAGCTGGGCAATCTGTTGGCTCCATGTGACATTAACTGGGTCATTCTGTGAGTTTTAACTGGTGACTTCACTTTCATGCTTGTGGCTTAAAAGGGACAGCTGGAAGGCGGGGCTCAGCTGTGCCCGTATTGTCACCATGAAGTGCTCTTCCACTGGCTGCGTCCATTGGGGGACTCAGGACTCCCAGAGACCAAGGCACAGCCGCCAGTAGTCCTATACTCCAGGCTTGGATCCTGCAGAGCGTCATGTTCTGTGGTCTGTCGCTCAAAACAGTCACAGGCCAGGCCAGGTTCAGGGGGAGGAAAACAGAGCCCATCTTTGGTAAAAGGAGTGACAAATGATGTGGCCAACTTAAATCTACCACCACAGACTTATAGAGACATTATTTACCCACCCAGAACCTTCCTCACTGCAGGAAGAGAGAGTGTTCAGCCTTTATAGGGCTGTGTCTATATTTTCAAATGAAGTGTCTAAAAGACTCAAGTGGGACAAAAGTAGTAATAAATTAGAATGGCCCCGGATATCTACAGAGTACAGGCAATATCTGTTCATTCGTGACGGGGTTACCCGCTATTACTAAACCGCTTCTGCATGCCACACTTTTTATTTGCGTCGCTGCATGAAATTCTGACAACCTTTTTGAGAGAGGCATTTGGTTTTCACCTTGCAATGAGGAAACATGTCCAGAAGCACACGCTTTGCTGTCCAGAGCACACTGGAAACTCTGGAGGTGATGTTCTTTGATGTCAAAGTCCGTGGTCTTTCCATGATGTCACATTGTCATCTCAGAGCCCCAGAAGACCCATGTGCTACCCGGGCAGGGCTCATGATTCCCATTTCACACATGAGATGGCCCAGCCGTAAGGGAGGCAGTCTCCCTGCCCGCCACGGCTGAAGAGCAAAGGCCTAGGGACTTGCACTCATGCCTGTTTGAGCTCCAGAAATTTCAGAGAGAGAGGAAGTTGTTAAAATTTCCAGGTGTTGACTTACACGGTTTCTTTGCAATAATTTCAGCTGTGTTAAACAATACCCAAACCGTAGGTAACCTTTTATCATTTTTATGCTCATGACTGCTGATGGAAAACGTAAATTCTTGGCAATTTGCAGCAGATTTTATGGCGGTGTTCCCATAGTTTCGTCATCTGAGTTCATCTTAAACATTTATTACTAATGTGATGCCAGTGATGTTCTAATTAAAGTTCATTCTCTAACATGAAATAGAGTTTACAGAGAGCAGCGAGAACATTTTCTTTCTGTTTAGGCTGCCGGATATATCATGGGTGGTTTACAATAAATATTGGGAGCAATTTGTGTATTTGTTTAGAAATCGTCCTTCCCAAGATTCTTACTCCAGATCATCACACTGCGCTTTTCCAGCTAATTCTTGTGTTGCATTAAAAGCCTTTTAATACAAGGGATTTTTGCTAAGGCATAATTGTTAATTGAAGTAAGTGTCCAAATAGCTCAATTGCCTGACGGAAGATGTTAGATTATTCAAAGTGTAACTTATGCTTTCCGCGGAAAGATTACAAAAACTTTCATATTTAAGAAAAAATGGCCTGGTTTGAGGATAAAATTAGGTCATCCCAAAACCCTTTCACATAAGCCCAATCTAAATAAGCTCTACTCATTTATGGACCATGTCCTAACACATATTACAGGGGCCTTTTCCTAAACACATTACAGGGCCCTTTTCCTAAACACATTACAGGGCCCTTTTCCTAAACACATTACAGGGGCCTTTTCCTAAACACATTACAGGGGCCTTTTCCTAAACACATTACAGGGGCCTTTTCCTCCAGCCCTGCTTCCTCCACGCTAGGTGGCTGGTGGCCCTCAGACTGTGCCCTAGAATCGCCTTGGAACTTTGAAGACAGTACCTACCGCCCCCGAGGCTGCCCCCGCCCCTCGGCCTGATTGGTATGGAGCGGAGCAGAGACTGTGGTTCTAGTTCATTCTTGGCTGATGCTGACGCCATTGGTGCAGGAAGCACACACTGAGAGCCACCGTTCTCGTGTCTTGCTCCTTGATGCGACCTGATCCGTTGCCCCCGGAACAAGCAGCAGCCTTAGTGTCACCTGGCAGCTGGGTGGAAATGCAGAGGGAGGCCCCTGTCCTACAGAAGCACATTCTGCCTCCCAGCCCCACTCCCGGGGGATGGGAATGAACCGCAAAGCGCGAGAAGAGCCCGACTTAGTGCCTGGGCCGCCTGTCACCTGGGCATCTATCCCTTTCTCTGCCATTCGCCCCTTCCCGCCTCCAACCCGTCTTTCGCGTTCCCCTCAACACCCCTTCTAACGGGGAGCACGGCCGAGGTTGTGGCCATAAGTTTGACTTGACACGTAAAGTCCTGTGGCACTTAAACTCCTCTGTTCATCACGCAGGGTCTGTGCCCGGTGCCCCGTCCCCAGGCCCCAGCATGCCAGGAACACGGCCCGTGCGCCCGGGTGGCCTCGGGAAGGCGCTGCCCCCGCACAGTGGCCGGGTCGGGTGACGGGGGCGGGCGGGGGCCCCTTGCGAGCGTGAGCCGGCCTCACCTGGCCAGTGAGCGAGACACTCAGCTGCCCTTCGCTCCCCTTTTGCCGACTCATCGAATGGCGCTAGTGCGAGACCATTTCCTTTATTCGTGTTTTAGTAAAGCGTGGCGGACATGCCACATTCTGCTCCTTCCCGGCGTGTGACACAGATTCCACATGCATTCACCTTGCGGCCCGGGCGCCAGAAATCTAGTAACCATCGGGCACCGCACCGACATTGCATCGTGGGCTGCATTCCCCGTGCTATCCCTGTGTCCCTGTGACTCACTCAGTGTATAAAGGAAGCTTTGAGCCACCGCTTTCCCCCTTCACTCTTCTCAGCCCCCGGCCACCGCCCTTCTGGCGGCCATCAGCTTGAATCAGCTCGTTCCCTGTATTTACGGGCCTGGTTCTGTTTTGTTTGGCTTTTTAGGCCCCACATAGAGGTGCGGTCATGTTGTACCCGTCCGTCTCTACCCTGTTTTACTTAGCATGACCCCACCGAAGTTTATCCAAGTTGTCGCCGATGGCAAGGCTTCATCACTTTTACTGCTGAAGGGTGTTCCGTGTGCGCACACCCCACATCTTCTTTAGTAACTAATCTACTGGTGGACCCCTGCTTTCCTTCCATAGCTTGGCTATTGATAGAAAACGCTGTGATGATATCAGGGTGCATACATTTTTCAAATTACTGTTTTCGCTTCCTTTGGATAAATATCCAGAAGTGAAATTGCTGGGTCATACACTAGATCGATTTTTAATTTTTTGAGGAAACTCCGCACTGTTTTCCACAGTGGCTGCCCCAGTCTGCATTCGCGCCAGCAGGGCAGGAGGTTTGCAATGAGACGGTGCACATTAAACACTAGTGGCCGCCTGACCTGCACAGAGTAGGTGCTTCATTGGTGTTGGTGTATCTTGTCGCCTAGCAGAGCCCTAGATGTACAGTGAGCACTGAACAGGAAATTCCTTAAATTTTCTCTTTTAACCTCGAGTTAAGTGACGAGTTCAAAACACCTTTTGCTGAAACTCTCCACTGACCCAATTCCTTTGCGCTTAATAGAAAATGAAAAATGACTGAATTGAGAAGGAAATTCTTTTCTAGGAACCAAATAAAAAGAAGAACGTTCCTTCAATTCTGTTTTGGGAAATCTGCAGCGCACTTAAAATATTTCA
This sequence comes from Miniopterus natalensis, assembly GCF_054644295.1. Lineage (NCBI taxonomy): Eukaryota > Metazoa > Chordata > Mammalia > Chiroptera > Miniopteridae > Miniopterus > Miniopterus natalensis. The sequence continues at coordinate 196,607,825 of NC_142081.1, read as the reverse complement.
TATTTCATATTAAGCATTTCGGTTACACTGGGAAGGTGCGTAACTCCCAGTGAATAGGTCCACAATTAAAATATTTAGCTGAAGACAAATGGTATCTTTTTTCTCCACTGAAAGGCAAAGTTATTGAATTTTTGATTATATAACATTACCTAGGACTCCCACAAAGGCTGCCCTACATTAGAAATATTGCATTGTATAAAAAGTCTTTTATTTCTAGCTCTCGAATTGTAAATAATATATAAGCATTGCTTAAATTGCTAAAATAAAATAAAAAAATGAATCATTCCTTTTTAATAGTTCACATGAATAGTTACTGGATCAATAGTTCACAGCAACCTGCAATTAACTGTATTTAATAATTCAGTCAAAGGGCCACATTTTATATTTGAAAACGATTAAAGTAATAGTATACATCAGAGCAAGCCTTAGAGGACATTCGGGAAATTTGAAAGAACATAAATTTCAAGGAAGATACAACCATGGCCACAGCACAGCTCAGGAAGGTGGATGCCAGGAGTTGGCCTAGTAGCTGCTGCAAACTCCACTGAGCTGCCTGCTCCTCTGTCTGCCTCAGTTTCCACAGGTGCACACTGGCTCTTCCTTTCTCCCTCTCCAGGCCTGGGAAAGTGCCTCTTGGTGGACTTCTACAGCCCTGACTGCCAGGGAGTCTGCGAAATGTAGTTTTGGGACCTTGAGGCCTTGCATCTCCAGGAAAGCTCGGGAGGGCAATGATAGGAAAATAACCACTGTATCTGGCAAACATATGTACTTATTTTCTGTTTTTCCCACCAAAACATAAGCGTCATGAAGCAAGGACTTCATCGATTTTCCCCAAGGATATAGTTCAAATGCATAGAACAGTTGCTGAAATTCAGCTGACACTCAAAATATTTTTATCTCATGGAGTGAGTGGAGGGTGGGACCCTAAAGCTGGTATTCCAGCACTTACCCGTGCCCTGCCCTTGGGAGAGTTAGGTCTGTAGGGACCTCTTCTCCACTCCGTCTTCATGACCTCGGCTCAACCCTCCATTTCTTGCTTGATTTCCACAATGTTGTTTAATTAGCCCCAAGACTTAATCTTCTTTCCCTATGATCCAGTCTTTCACTCTTTATATGTATTTACATCAGTAAAATCACTCTTTTATGATTCTAAGAGTTCTGACAAATAAATACACACAAAACAGTTTCAATATCCCCCAAATTTCCTCTTACTGCTCCTTTCCAGTAAATCTCTCCCCTCCTCCGCAGTCCCCGAAAACCACTGACTGGCTTCCTGTTCCTATAATTTTGCCTTTCTAGGATATCGTACAAATGCTATCGTATCGATGCAACCTTTTAGGTCTAGCATCTCTCTCTTAGGAAAATGCATTTGAGATTCACTCATGTTGCCATGTGTGTTAGCATTTTGTCTGTTTTTATTGCTAAATAAGGTTGTATTGTAAAGTTATAATTGGCTTATTTATTCATGAGTTGCTGGTCATTGGGATTGTTTCCAGTTTGGGATGATCACGAATAAAGTGACTATATACATTAGCACATAGGTTTTTTTGTTTTTGTTTGTTTTCGTGAACATAATTTTATATCCTGTTAGAAACTTCCTAGCAGTGGGATTGCCGGGTAGTATGGTGGGGTGTCATCCTGTGCCCCTAAAAGTTTGCCATTTTGATTCCCTGTCCGGGCACATGCCCAGGTTTCAGCTGGATTCCGGGCAGGGGGCGTGCAGGAGGCAGCTGATCCATGTTTTCTCTCACATCGATGTTTCTCTCACTCTCATTCTCTCCCTTCCTCTCTCTAAAAACAAATACAAAATCTTTTTAAAAAATGTACAACACAGGTCCAGTGCTTGTGTCTTTGCCAGCACTTGAGCACGTGGAGACTACATATATAGTCTATATATAAGTTAGCATCTTTTCATTTTGTATATAATATTTCACACATATAATATTATATAATTCAATGTTACATCTAATATATAATGTTGGACATCATTTCATGTGTATGTTTTCCATCTCTATTTTTTAGTGAATGTTATATATCCTTTGTCAAGTATGAGTTTTGCAAATATTATATTCCATTCCATGTCTCTTAGTGGGGTCTTTCACACAAAAAAAGACATTTTAAAATTTGATTAAGTTGAATTTATCTTTTTATTCTTTTATAGATTATTATTTTCATCTCATATCTAAGGTATACTCATTTAACCTAAGATCACAAAATTTTATAGTTTTTGGCTTTATAGTCAAATCCATAATCAGTTTTGAGTTACATTTTTGCAAAAGATAAAAAATACAGGTCAAGGTCCTTTTTTATAGAAGGGGGCACATGGTTTTTAAATACTTTAAGCACTATGTATTTTTTTAAAAACTTCATTTCCACATTGAACTCCCGTTTTATCTTTGACCAAAATCAATTGACCCTAAGTGTGGGGTCTGTTTCTGGATTCTATTCTACTTCATGGGTCTACGTATCTGTCCTCTTATTAATATCACATGGCCTTGATTATTGCAGATTTATAGTAACTCTTGACATCAGGGAGTATGAATCCTCAAAGTTTTTTTCTATTTCAAAGTCTTTTTAGTTATTTCCAACCTTTGACTATCCATAGAAACTTTATAATAAGCTGGTTGATTATTACAAGAAATCCTGCTGGGATTTTAATTGAGCTTTTATTAAATCTATGGATCAGTTTGGGGAGAACTGACATCTCAATGTGTGTCTTCTAACCCATCATCTCAGCATATCTTTCTATTTAAGTCTACACTGATTTCTTTTCTCAGTGTATTATCATTTTCACCACATGTAGCTTGTTATGTTTTCATGCATTTTGAAGCTATTTTTTAAATTTTTATTTCTACTTTCCCTTGATAGTGTATAAAACATGCAACTGAATCTTATATCCATGTTCAATACTACAAACATGTTAAATATATTTAGTTTGAGAATATTTTCTCTTCATTCTCTGAGATTACTTTTATGCAGGAAGTTATGTCATTAGTGAAGCAATGACATTTATTTTTTATTTTTCAGTTCATATGTGTATATATGAATCTATCCCCTGTCTATTTACTTATTGGCCTCTCTGCACTGTCTTGGACCTCTGATTTTGTACTGAATTAGAGTGTTAAGGGCAAACTTCCTCTCTAAATTTTAATTTTAGAAAAGGAGTATTCGGCCTTTTACCATTAAACATCAAGCTATTAATGTTCCCGCGTATTTCTTATTGCTGAAGGTTTCCATATGAGTAGAAGCTGAATCTGGAAGAATGAAGAACATGTTGTCTCCTGCAGCCTTTGGAGGGAGCGTGGCCCTGCAGGCAACTTGATTTCAGGCTTCTTACCCCCCAACAAGTGAGAGAAGACGCTTCTGTGAAGTCACCCAGTTCCTGGTAATTGGCCGTGGCAGCCGCGGGAGGCTGACCACACTCTCTGACGCTCTAGCACCATCTGTGCAAATCCGGGCTCTGAATCCTCGTGATTGGCCTGCAAAGCTCTTGCTCTTGCCACTGTCTTGCGGCTCCTCTTCAGGCTTAGCTTTCATGACACAGGCCTGAGTGGCAGTCACGCACCTTTCCCTGGAAGACAGGATGTGTGCAAAATCAGATAAGTGTCCCTTCTCACCGTGCGTACGCATCCATTGATATTTATGTGACAGACCCTGCGGGCAGCGTGAGTGTGACACGTGGGAAAGACGGGGTCGATGCTCACGGGGCTGCAGTTTAGCGGGGAGAAAAGACCACAAATCAATCTTCTGATAAATGTCTTGTTACCACTAATATACACAGTAAAGGAGCAAAGGAGTCAGAATGATAGAACGCCTCGGACTAAGGATGACACACTTAGAACTACCCAGGAATTTTTTCTTTATTGTCAAGAATTTTAGATTCATCCTTCTATCCAAAATTATTCTTCGAGTGGAAGCCAGCTTGACCTAAGAGTCTAAATTGAGATTGGTTTGTGCAGAGGGAGTGCTGGAGGCACAGGTTAGGAGCCATTTATATTTCATTGTATTGCAACTAGGAAAAGGCACATTGCATAGCCCAGCCTTGAAGTATCTGGGCATTTCCAGCTGTGAGTTGTTTAAACTGTGCGTGAGAGCAGCTTAATGATATTTCGGTGGACAGTGTTTCAGAGTGGAGATTGGATGGAAAGGACACCAGAGGCACACTTTGTCAGGGGCGATCAGACGCCCTCGGGCTATCCCCAGGGTAGGCAACATCTTGCTGCTTTTAGATCTGTCTTTCTCCTGGTTTCCATAGTGATCTTCCTAAACCAGAAATGTCACCTGGTATTACCTGGGATTAAAATTTCTCATTGTCCACCCACTGCCTCTACCAGAGAGTCCACCTCCTTAGCTTGGCGCGGGAGGACCCCCTGTGCTTGCATGCCTCTTCCTCCAGCCGCATTTTCTGCAGCCTCACATGTCATCGTTCCCACTGCAGCAAAGCCAGGGTGTTTGTAAACCCCCCTTCCCAGTGTCTCCGCAGGTAGGCACACCATTCAGTTTCAGGTGTCCTTGCTTTGTCGTATCCTCTCTAGTATGTGTTGTGCTTGGATCATCTTTAATAGTCACATCTACCATATCCAGTCTTACTGTTTTATAATTTCATTTAATAGTTGGTCTTTCCTATTCAGACTATAAGATATTCAAGATTTGACTTCATATCTTACCAGCTTTCAACAGAAGTGGGGAAGCTGTGGTATGGGACTTCTGAGATTTGGTCTTAAGTGGTCTGAGGCCTAGGCACTACAGCCAAGAGCCTCAGATAACTGCCAGACACAGGTGAGGCCGTCGAGGGTCATTGACTTGGAGTCCTACTCTCAGCTCTTTGCAGCCACACGAGGGACCCCAATAAAATGCAGCAGAAGAATTGACCATCTAGACCCAGCCTGAACTGCTGAGCCATGGAACTGTGAGAGCAAAATAGTTGTTTGAAGGCACTCCATTTTGGGGTGATTTATTATGTAGCAATAGACAGGGACAGAGGCCAACATGCTAGGGGACTGGGGTGGCACTAACACCACTATGGTCATCACCTGCTATTTGCCACTGAGCATATTCAAGACAGGATATAAAGAACTCTAATCACAACTGCCCTTCCTGACATTTTTGTCTGAAAGAACCTTCCTGCTCATGGATATGGTTTCCTGTTACTCCTCTTTTATCAGTCTCTTGCATGGGTCATCTGAATGGCTAAACCTATGTCACATCCTGGCATCCTTGGAGAAAAGGAATCTGAGACCCCTCGTGGTTATTGCTGTCATTGTGGAGAATGGATACCTGGATCCAGGAGGCCTGATGTCTGTCCTGCCAGACACTAGGAAGAGCAGGACAGTCCCCTGTCTGCCTCTGTGTTACCTGGTAAATTGAACTTTTGACATGGTAAGGCGGAAAAAATAAAAATTTTAGAATTCTCTAGACCTAGGCTTGAATTCTCGCTCTACCATGTATAAGCCGCGTGGCGCTGGGCCCCTCAGTGATCCTCTCTGGCCTGTGTCCTGATTTGCTAACAGTGGGTGACAATAGCGATCATCTGCCTCTTTGAAAGGGAGGGGGCTTCGGCCTGTGTAAGCCGAGGTGCTTTGTAAAGGGTTATGCTGGTGCTTTGATCAGTTACCTTGTGATAATGTAACTAATTACCCACCTTTAGTGGCTCGAGTGATAAATATTTATTACTTCACACTTTCTGAGCAGCAGGAATCCAAGAAAAGGTCAGCTGACGGTTTCTGGCTCAGGGTCTCCCGCATGGTTGCACTGAAGATGCCGGCCAGGTCTCTGCAGTTACCCAAGGCCTGGCTGGGCCTGGAGCATCCATCCCCCGGGGGGCTCATTCCCTCGGCGGGTGGTCTGAGGCCTCAGTTCCACGTCACGTGGGCCACAGAGCTGTTTCAAGGTCCTCGTGGCTTGGTGACTGGCTTTCTCTGGTGAGAATGATCCAAGAAACAAGGTACATAGGTGGGCACTGGAAATATCGGTGGGAAAGCTTTGTAACGATGTGATTGTCTAACCACTGTGCTGTGCACCTGAAACAAAGACAGAATAATATTGAGTGTAAACTGTAATAAAAAAAATTTAAATGAAATAAAAAAAGGTAAAGAACAAAAGAAATCAGAAAAACAAGGCACATTGTGTATTTTTTATGCCCTATTTTTCCCCCTAGTCTCAGAAGTCACACTCCGTGACCCCCACAGTATCTTATTGCTTACGCAGGACAGTCCTGCCCAACAGGAGAAGGCATTAGCAGGTGGCAAGGTCACTGGGAGCCACCAACAGAGCTTAGTGCAGGTATCCCCGACTGACTTGGGGGCAGAGAGACCTCTTTCTGCCTAGGACTTCTTGCCTCCTCCCAAGAACATCTGTCTATTAATTGGAAGGAAGGAGTCTTAGGGCAAAATATTTGAACATCAATGTCTAAGGAGAAACTAAACTGGAGGGAATTACTGGCGATCGAGGATTCTGCCTCACACTGAGCACGGAGTTTGGGTTGTCGGAGAGAATGACAGTTCAGATCAAACCCGTGGTCCTGCTTAAATTTTAAATGGAAAGGGAAGGCTTGTCCATTTTACGGCTTCCTTCCTTTGACTAAACCCAGGCCATATATAATTTTAGAAATGTTTACCAGCTGATAAGCTGCTTAGAGAAAGAGAGACTCCACGGAGGTTTAATTTTACATACTGGTAAGTTAATAAGGACACTTTACCCCAAGAAAGTCTTAGATTTAAGAACAACTCTTCTTCTCTCTCTCTTTTTTTTTTTTTTGACCAAGGAGTGGCCTTTAATTTATGGCAAAGAGAGTGGCTGGGTTTTCAGTGCAGACAATTTCTGAAAGAGGAAAAACTGTGTGTATAAAAAGAAAGCTATTTACCTCATTAATCTTTTTTATTAAGAGTATTCTTGTACTAAAAAGAACAGCCTGTTATGTGAGAAAAGGCTAAATGTCTAAATCTTGCTTTAATGGCAATAAAAGGTGTTATTTATATTAACAACGCTAAGGTTATTTTTATGTGCCTATAATGGCTGTGCTGATCTGTTCGCAGGACGTAATCAGATTTTCCACTCACTAAGGCACCTTATACATTTGAATTTACTGCGTACCTTTAGAAATGTATCAACAGTGAACACCACCTGAATTGCCAGGCGTGAGACTGAAAACATGAGCCTAAATTAGAAGGCGAGCTAAATATAGCCGTGGTGAAGCCAACTGCCTACCTGCTGTGACTGGAATAGCAGGCAGGCCCCCGGGTGCACGTCAGAAGGCCTGGGTTCTGGTTCCTGCCTCGCTTTTCAACAGTCATGTGACTGTGACCTTGAGGAAAATACTCAAACCTTGGTCAGTCTCAGAATCCCCATTTAAAAGTAGAGTTGGTAGCCCTCTTAAGCCCACCTGAAATGAGTGCTGTGTATGGAAGATAAACTCTTCTGGGGCCAATAAATATATGAATGACATATTTTATTCATGAAATAAATCATTTATTTATGAATTGGCAACTTATTCTTAGAACTCGTTGCTAAGCTATCAGGCCACAGTAGTCAGCAGGGCAGGCTACGCCGCCATGCATTGCAGAGTGGAAAGTTAGAAAATAATCCAGATTACTGGGACAGAATGTTATGAGTGCCCTGACTCAGGGAGTACACCGTCAGTGAAGGGACACGCAGGGCTTGGATGATCTCAGCATAATTAGGAGGACCAGGGAAGGCCCAAGACCTATCCACAAAGAAAAGTGGAGTCAGCAATAGTAGGTAGCCCCCCCGAGAGTGTCTCTGCATGATCTGCAAAATAAAGTCTTTTCAGACTGGGGAGAACTGTTTTTATTTAAACACCTCAATGTGCAAAGCTTCTCGGATACAAATGGTGATAAAATGACCCAAGAGAGAACATAAAAGTGGGTATTTTTAAACAAACAAGAGTGAAGGGGGCTGAGGCAGAGCATGAACCCATAATTCATGAAGACAGCAAAGAGGCGTAAGTTGCAAGAGGTCTAGAAAGAAATAAGCCCTTTGATATAAAGCCAAAGAAAGAGCTGCAGCAAATGTGGTGTGTGCCTTCCATGGGCACAGCCCCTGTAGTGGGCATTGCTATCCATGCTCTCTTTAAGTCTTTAGCAGTAAAACCGAGGGCAGGTTCTTCCATTATCATTTGTTAAATGGGGGCTCTAAGCCTTCCCGAAGTGAAGTGTTTGTAGAAGATAAACAATTCACAAGCTCCCAAGGTGACTGTTAGGCTCCTCTTCAAACTCCTGATCTTTAAAATACTCTACATTTTCCAACAGGATCAGCTTTGAGTTTCCTTTTGGAACAAGATAAAACTAGTGAGAATATCACTGTGAAACACATTGCCTTCTCTCATCCCCAATTGTTTATTTCCCAAAAAGACTTATCTTTAATAACTACTCTTCCAGCTAAGGAAGCCTTGGCGCTATGCCCACCAGCTGACGGACCACCCTGCAATGGGAAGCATGGCAAGCATTTCTTGCATGGGCATGACACACATAGCTTCTTGTGTGATGGGCCATTAATTCTTAAAATTACAGAGCCCTTATAGTTCCCACTTTATAGGTGAGAAAATGAGAATCCTAATGAGACTAAGTTTTCTGTTTGAGATAGTGGGGCCACACTTTTGTACAGCTTTGTGGGCTCCCATAGGCTACACACTTTAGATGAAGGTGATGGGAGGCTTTCAGCTCAACCTTTTTGTCTGTCTTTGTAATTATTACATGTTAGGTTGCTAAGATTTTAAATGAAATGTAAGACTGTGGCTTATCAGCGGAGTAGCCTGTCATTTCTTTCTGAACCTCAGTTTACAAACTTTAAGATCTATTTTAAGGATCACATGATATAAAATATACGCCATGATATAAAATATATGGCATAGAGCATGAACATAGGCATACAACCAAGGGTAACTACTGGTTGGTAATGTCTGCTAACGTATCAATCATATCTGACAGATAAGAAAATTGTGATTTGATGACAAGATTAAACAAAATAGCTTAGATCTTGGAACGGGCTATAAGTAGAGCCAGGATTCTGAAGCTGGTTTATTGACCCAAGATTTGTCATTGACAACTCAGTTATCCGTTGTGGTAGCCTCTGCCTCATCCTTACCAAAGAGTGTCTGTCAGTCATTCAGCATCATGCACACGAGTGCTTTCTGAGAGGGAGTTACTTCCCACCTGCAGGCACTGGTGGGTGCCAGCTAGGGCTGCCCACTGTGCTTGGAACCTCACGCCTGCGAGAGGGGAAGACAAAACCTCTGTCCTGACGCCCCCCCAGCGCAGGGGTGAATGGAGAGCAAACAGTCACGCAGCTGCGGCGGGTCCTCTCTCAGGTTCTGTCACAGACATTCCTGCTCTTCTTTGTCAAAACCAGCTGAGCACCAGCAATTTCATAGGTTTCAAACTTTTTTGAAATTTTACTTTTCAGCTAGAGTTTACATTCAGTATTATTCTGTACTAGTTTCAGGTGCACAGCGTAGTAGTTGAATGTTTTAATCTTCTACATGAGGTGTGTACTGGGGCCTACGGAGCAGATTGTGATAAAGGATGACTGGTACAATGGAGATTCTGGGCCGCATTTACAGAAACAGATGTGGGAACCACAGAGGTGGGCTTGAGTTCATCAAATGTGAGGAAAGCCAGAGGGGTTCATCCAAATTCTTCTCTAGTTTCTTTTGCAGGCCCAAGGTGATTCATCATCAACAGAGGTGGACTCAGCCAATTGCCTGAATATGTGGAGAGACAGGAGAACATAGACGTGGGTGAGTGTGTGTTTGAAAGAGAGAGACACAGAGACAGAGACAGAGACAGAGACAGAGACAGAGGGAGAGAGAGATGGAGAGGGAGAGACAGAGAGAGAGGGACAGAGAGAGGGAGAGACTGAGGCTACTGCACTGGTGAGTTCATGAATGCAGGAGTCCCTTGTGATGCTGCTCCTAGTAAGAACTGCAAGTCTGTTGATTAATTTACTTTCTATAAAAGAGTTATTTTTGAAAACCGCTTGAGGATTCAAAGGAAATGCAAATGACTGGTTGGAAAAATTTAAGTGCCTGGGAAAGAAAAAAGGTGGAAGGGAGATTATTCTATTTTATGGGTGTTGATATGATGCCAGGTGCCTCTTTGTGTCCTGATAGCCTACTGCTTAAGGGTTTTTAAATAGCTTAAAATGATTTATTTTCATATCGGTATGATATTGAGGACGCTTTATTCATTAAATGTTTCTTCATTCAATATTGAAATCCATGGGGACACAATGGATATTCTTAGGTATGAGCATGTATTATAGAGATTTAGCTGTTTAGGCAGAAAAAAAATGTTTATATAAGGAAGACGGTATATTATATCTAGAGAAAGCTGGGCAGGGAGCCAGGAAATGTGAGCTTTAGCCATTAACACTAATAAAGGGACAGCAAGCAACAGTGAGCAAACACCTCCTACTCCTACACGATGTCAGACGCTGTGTTGGGAGACTCACCTCACCCATTAACTCCTGTTGACTCTGCACCAAGTGCGAACACTGTATTTTCAGGTAATCAGGGTCAAGCTATGTCTGTATTCCAAGCCCATGGCAGAACGTAGAGCCCTTACAAAGGTCTTTATTAAAATGTTGTTTGAGTCCATTAGTGAGTGACTCAGTGAATGTGTAGATAAATAAAAACTTGATTTTGCTGGGTTGTAACCCAAAAGAGTCTGGAATGAGAACGTGTTGAAAGTTAAAGCTATTCTAGAAGTAAAGGAGTTATCAAAGCTTGAATGAAGGAAGATATAGACTAAAACATGGTTGAGTTGTTGGCATTTTTTATTGCAAATAAAAATTTTGCAATAAATTGGCTTTATGATTTGCAAAGCAAGCTCATACACAACATCTCTTTGAATCTTCCCAGTAACCTAATGAGGCTAAGGTTTTCCTTTTCCTCTGATAATGAAGCACAGAAAGATTCATGCCTTTCCCAGCTTCACGCAGTTAGTCTGTAATTACCTAGTTCATATTAGTACTCTAAGAATTCTTGATTAACTAGAATACCTACGTTAAAATTAACTTCCGGTCTTCATCTTCTTGTATCAAGTTCGTTTATGAGTTGATTTTTCTAATGGGTCATGAAGATAGCATCTAACAGTCCAAGACATGTGAGAAGGAAAGTAGAAGATCTATGTTTGAGTGGCTGTGTGGAAGGGAGAATGAAGAAAGTTGTCTTTTGATACATGGTAAACATGAAAATAAGAGCATGTTGGGAAGAGAAGATTGATGAGTCCAATTTGCGGCATGTTGAGTTGGAGTTACTGATGGGTTATGCAGATGGAGCTGCCCAGCAGGAACGTGAAAATGTAGTCCAGAAGATTCGAAGAAGGCTCAGGGATGAAATAAAAATATTGGATTCTGATCACCACAGTGACAAAATGAGAAATTTCCAAGGGAGAATGTACAGAAGAAAATTTGATAGCTTTTTTTGGATTTTATGCCTGTTACATGTTACTATTACCTATTATTTAAACTCAGATCGTCAATGTTGGTAAAAGAGTAAAATTTAGTGTGTCACACAAATAAATCCTGGTGTGTCCATGCATGTGTATACATGTATGTGTGTATCATAAGAAAGAACAGGATTGCATTCCTCTTGATAAGTGACATTGTGCTATTTCCATGGTTTACATTATATCTCAGTTGGTTTCCCTCTGGAAGCTGAAATGCTGCTTTGCCACTGAAATGCAAGGCTACCCACTGAATTTCCTCCCAGACTTTAAAAGTTGTCTCCTCTGGTGATAAAGTATGCCTTGGACACCAACAGGTAACTGATAATCTGTGGTAAGATTTTCAGAGAAAATTTCAATCAAAAGCCCATAGAGCAAGAGACTCCTCAGAGGCATTACAATTTACCAACCCCTTGTCTGCTAAGTCCATCCCTCTGATTTGTCCCCTGGTTGATTTATATGAAATTACTCTTTTTCATCACTCACCCTGTCCTTTAAAATAATACTAAATTACAGGTGGACTGGTACTGCTACAAGGAATGTCTTCGGAGAATGAATAGTTGCCTCACAATGAAGTGTTGGGTAGTTACTCACGAGAGTGTATTTTAAGCATTTCTCTACAGCTGGAGGTCATTTGCTTGGCGGGCGGGTTGACTCACGCATGCCCGTGTTTTAGAAACTGTCCAATTTTCCTCAGTTAGCAGGGAGATGACATGACTCAGAGCAAAAGCCAGAAGTGCAGGCAAGAATGACCTAGTCCCTTATCAGTCATTATCGTGTGTGAAGCTATTAGTGACAAAAGGTTAGCCCTCAAAATGGGAACGAGCATCATCCCACTGCTCCACTGTTCCCCCATTTCCTATCCTGTAGATCCTACGTCGACAAGGCACATCCCTCCACAAAGTGTCCTTCCGTTTCACCAAGTCCAAAAATACTGATTATTGTTCTTGGTTTTGAGCTCTCCAGAGCACATTAGCATATAAAGATTTCAGAAAAGCTCTACAGTAACTGAATTTATTTCACTTTGTGATTCCCAAATCTGTTTGGCCATGGAATCCATTCCCGCCGGATCACTGTGAATACATAGCACTGCCCGTGTGCACCAGGCTGCTTTGAGGAGCATGACTGGCCTCCCAGCGGTGGACCTTGCCCGGGCAGAGACTGCGCACCACCTACATGCATCTCCAGATCTTGGTGCAGTGCCTTGTGGAGCAAAAACATTTTCCACAGTTAAAATAATTAGGAAGTGACGAGTTTTCTAAATGTACTAGTTGTGCTTTTTACATAATTTATTTAATTGTAAGTGTGCACAATTTAGCACTTAATAGAGGTTGTCTTTCATAAGAAGTTCTAATGTTTTTGCAAATTTAACAATCAGTTCGGTTAGTAAATGGAGTCAGAAAGGTTATCCTGGATATTTTTGTCATAAGGATAGTTGAAGCACTATGACAGAGCTGAACTGAGGACGGGGGCCAGATGGGTAAGAGCCAAGGTTGATGAGCTTATAGAGCAGCAGCTCCTGGAGGCCAAATAAGTTGTGATTTGGAATTAATTCAGAGCTGCTCTGCCATCATTGTTTGGTTTTCTATGTGAGTCTACATATTTAAAAAATATTTTTGGTCATTGTCGCTGCTCCCCGGTGGATATCTTTCAGAAAGGGGTGGGCAAAGTATGTTTACAGTTGTGAGTATGCAAAACAGATTTTATTCTTGTGCTATTATTTTTTAATTATTTATTATTTTCCATAGACACAACTGTAAACCTACTTTTGCCCCGCCCTGTATTAAACACCCTTGACACAGCCGTGGTGCCTGTTCATGGGATGTGAGGACAGCAGCTCTTTGTGGAAAAATTTACCCTGAACAAATTCTTTGGTTTAAAGAGTCACCTGTGTTGTAATGGATGTGAGAATCAGAAGGCAGGGAGGAGAAGGGCAGTTTCTATTTTAATGATAAACACCCAATGCCATTTGTGTTTACATTTTCCCTTGAAGTGCCTTGGGTTTTGAAAAATAAATGAAAGGTGCTCGGGTGCAATGGATTTCTTGGTGCCAAAGGACACAATTAAGATAGCCCTGTCACTTACTCTCAACTGCATTCACGCAATAATATATTTTCCCCTGAAGAGATTTCGATGCAATCTTTTACCTCTGCGGCCTCTGACACCCGCATCACTGTTGGTTTATATTGTGTTTCACTGGGCTTCCTATCTCCATCTATCACCTTCTACTACTTGTATTTTTTATTAACTTTATTCAGGATCCTTTTAGTTAAAATATGTATGACATTAGGAAATATGTACAGGAAGTTTCTTAAGGGAATTGATATTTATTGAGTGTGTGATGTTTCTCAGGCGTTCTCTTAGAGTCTCATTTAATGTTCACAGAAATCTTACAAAGTGTTTAAAGAAGGAATAATACCTAACACAAGTTCAAATGAGTACACAGCGGCGCTAGGATTGGCAGTAGCTCTGACTAATTCTTCCATGGGCATACGCTACTTTATGTACATGGCGTGTGCTTCTTTGAGGGAACATTCATCCCTCCCTTCTTAGCAGGAGCACTGGCTCAGAGACGTCCAGGCAGAGCTGGTTCTTAACCGCTCGGCCCCTCGGGAAAGGCTTCAGGGCCCTGGTAATAGTGTATTAGTGTGTGGTTCGAGGTGAGGCGCGTGAACCAGGCCCCGTGAGCCAGACTCCACCCCTGTAGGTTTAACGTGGGCTTGGAACTGAGCAAGGCTTTCTTGTCATCATTCATTAAAAAAATAACTGTCTGAAAATAAGCAAAAGCAAATGGAGTCAAGAAAAGGAATCAATGATGCCACGTCCATGTCAACGTTTGAAACATGAATACAACTGAGCCTGAAGTTGGTTTTACCTTAAAGGCTCCCCAGTTCTATGAGGCAACGAATTCATCTCTTGCTTAAACCTATTTGAGCTGGGTTTTCCTGGACCGGCAGGATCCTGACTAGTACAGATGGCTGAGCTAAAGCTCTTTTCTGGGCACCCCTCCACCTCTTCTGTGGATTTCAGGGTTGGGGCCGTCTGCTGAGCTGGAGATGCATCCTCAGAGCCCTTCAATGCAGAACGAGCCCTGGGGTGCCGTGAATGTGCAGAGGGGAAGAAGGCCAGGGCCCCCTGGTTAGGGGTGTAAAACCCATCTGTGGAAGGCCCGCAGATGTGGGAGCAAACACCATCAGCATGACATGAGGCAGGACGTGGTAAGTCCTGAACTCGGGATCCCAAATGCCACAGGGATCAGAGGGAAGATAAGTGCTGTGCTCGGGTGCTCCCCCATCTGCTAAAGAACATTTCTAAAGGAACAGGCACTTTCGCTGCTTTGCAGCAGGAGGGTGATTCAACTAGAGATTGAAAAGAGATATTTCCAACTGATGGGGCAGGGTGAGTATAAACATAAAGGGGCAGGGTTGACAGTACAGAGCACGTTAAGAAAAAGCTTGGTGGATCGAGATGAGTGACATCTAGGACATGATGCTGGTTGAGGTGGGAGCTTGGGAAAAACAATCGGGTTTTTCATGAACTGAGAATAGCTGAGAAATTGAAATCAAGGAATTTGACCTTTATTCAGATGTATTAATTTAGATAAACAAATTCAAGAAGGTGGAACTGAAAGATAACATTTGGATGAATATATGATTATAGTATTAGTTTATGAAAGTTATGGTTGGGGTAATTCTGCCTCCTACCCTGACGTTTCCTCCGTGTTGGGTAAGTTGCCATGAATATAGCTCGTCTAGCTTCTCTCTGCTTCTAACGTCCTTCAAGGGGGAGATGCAGTAACTCATGTGAGTGCTAAGTTGAAAATAACTGGCTATACTGGGCTAAGCACCTCCTTTCTTCTTCTTAGAAATGAGAGAGCCTCAGGGAAAGGACTTTTCTGATGGTTCTTGCCCCATCTTTACCTGTGCGTGAATCCTACCTATGGAAGTGTGTCTTGTCCAAGGTTGCCTTTGACAAAAAAGAGTGAATCCAGCTAATTCTGGAGTCTACTGAGTGTTGGTTGAATTGCTTACAGATGTGTCCACCATAAGCTGTTTTCCCCTCACTTTTATTGGTAGTAGAGGTCATATTTTTGGTCCTATTTTATGTTTATTTGTGATATGTCTTGATTTTTTCATAACATGGTCAGAGAAGAGAGGTGTTTTCTTTGGAACACTTAAAGACCCCTGAATTGGGTGAATGGGCTAGAAAAAAAATTAAGTAAGGAGAAAAAATTGTGGAGTGGTTGACGGTGCTGGTGTGCCCGGTCTTCAGACTTTGGGCTTCAATGGGTGGGCCATGCATCTTGAACTTGGTGGTTTGTAGAGGCATGTGTTAAGCTGAGCAGGTTGCTATAATTGTGTGATGTCTTTTAATTGCTGATGCGTAGCTAAAAGGCTTTTTTGATGGGTAATTTGATGGCAGGTTTAGGTGTCCTTGTCTAAAGGAAATGACTGTTTCTCTAGAAGCAGTTCTGGGTGTGGAGATGATCAGAGCTTCATAAAATCCATGGGCTTCATCATAGGCTCCTGGAGACACACCCAACCAAGATTAGAAATGTTGGACACCCTAGCGTCTGCCAAGATGGAGATGACTTAGAGAAGTGATGTCAGAATTCAGTCTACTGCGTCCATGCACTACATCTAGCTTACGTGGACCTACAGTAGGTCCCTCAACTAGGTTCAAGGTCAGCAAGATTGGGGGAAGCCCTGTAGGGTCGAGGCATCTAAGCAACATAGAAAAGGGGTAAGAATATTTCTAAATGAAGGTCTCGCTCTTTTCAACTCAAAGACAGCTGAGTGCTGAGTGTACAGCAAAGAGCTGATGGTTACAGTGTAAAGTGTCCAGGCCACGCGTAGGTAGGTAGTGAATGACAATTCCATTAAGACTAAAACGTGCCTGGGCTCATTCAAGTGGCACATCATAGATAATTACGAAGAGCTTGTCCTCATTTTGGTGCTGAAGCTCAAAAGAAAAAATTGAATTTAAAATGTTATGCATAAGTGGACATTTCCTCAACCCATCTCCTGCCCTGAGAAATGGCTACTGGATAGAACCAAAATTTACCACCAGTTGAGAATGTATTCCAAATGAGTTCAAGACTGGACAGTTAGTATAGAACTAACAATTTCTCAGTAAGGACAAAGCAAGAAAACTTTGTGTGTGTTTTTTTACTTTTCTTTCATTTATTCATTTTTACTCAGATACCATTGAGTCTCTAATATAACTCACAACGATTCAACCATAGGGGTAAGGATTATTCTAAATACAGGCCTTGCTCTTTTATGTCACTGTTAAAAGAACATTCTAGGGACACAATATTCCCTGGATAGCTTTTATTTTTGAAGTACCGTTGACATACAATATTATATTAGTTTTAGGTGAGCAAAATAGTGGCTCAACGTTCATATGCCTTGTATTGTGATCACCATGAGAAGTCTAGTCACTGTACAAAGTTATTACAATACTATTGGCCGTGTCCCCTGTGCTGTACATGACCTACCTCTGACTTATTTACTTTATAACTGGAAGTGTGAGCCTCTCATTTTTTTCTACCTTTTTCACCTAATCTCTCAGCCCCTCCCCTCTGGCAACTATCAGTTTGTTCTCTGTATCTATGAGACTGTTTCTTTTTTGTCTTTCTTATTTATTTGGTTTGTTATTTTAGATTCAACATATAAGTGAAATTATATGATATTTGTCTTTCTCTTGTCTGCTCGCTGTGGCTAGGACTTCCAGTACTATGTTGAATAAGAGTGGTGAAAGTGTACACCCCTGTCTTGTTCCTGTTCTTAGGGGAAATGGTTTTAGTTTTTGGCCATTGCTTATGATGTTGGCTGTAGGTTCATCATATATGGCCTTTATTATGTTGAGGTATGATCCCTCTATTCCCACTTTGCTGAGAGTTTTTATCAAAAATGAGTGCTGAATTTTATCGAATGTTTTTTCTGCATCTATTGTTATGATTATGTGATTTTTGTCTTTCAATTTGTTTATGTGATGTATCACGTTTATTGATTTGCAAATATTGTACCAGCCTTATATCCCTGGAATAAATTCCACTTGGTCATGGTGTAAGATCTTTTTAATCACTTTTAAATCTGGAAGATCTGATCTGCTAATATTTTGTTGAGGATTTTAGCATCTATGTTCATCAGGGATATTGGCCTGCAATTCTCTTTCTTTGTAGTGTCCTTATCTGGTTTTGGAATTAGGCTAATGCTGGCCTCATAAAAAGAGTTTGAAAGTGTTTCTTCCTCTTGGATTTTTTGAAATAGTTTGTGGAGGATAGGTGTTAATTCTTCTTTGAATGTTTGGTAAAACTTCCCTGTGAAGCCACTGGGGCCAGGGCTTTTGTGTGCTGGGCGCCCTTTGATTACTGCTTCAACTTCATCAGCAGTTATCGGTCTATTTAGACTTTCTGACTCTTCCTGATTGAGTTTTGGAAGGTTGTATTTTTCTAGGAATTTGTCCATTTCTTCCAGGCTGTCCAGCTGGTGGCATATAGTCATTCATAGTATTTTCTTACAATCGTTTGTATTTCTGTTGGGTCAGTTGTAATTTCACCTCTTTCATTTCTGATTTTGTTTCTTTGGGTTTTTTCTTTGTTTCTTTGTGAGTTTGGCTAAAGATTCATCAATCTTATTTATCTTTTCAAAGAACCTGCCCTTGGTTTCATTGATTTTTTGTATTTTTTTTTAGTCTCTATGTCATTTATTTCTACTCTGATCTTTATTATTTCCTTCCTTCTACTTATTCTGGGCTTTTCTTGTTGTTTTCTTTCTAAGTTTCATTTGTAGGGTTAAAGAGTCTACTAGAAGTTTTTCTTATTTTTTGAGGTAGGCTTGTAGTGCTATGGACATCCCTCTCAGGGCTGCTTTCATTGTGTCCCATAGATTTGGAGTTGTTGTGTGTTCATTTTCATTTGTTTCCAGGAAGTTTTTTATTTCTTTCTTGATCTCTTTGGTGACTCATTCATTGTTTAAAAACATGCCTTTTAGTCTCTATGTATTTGAATGTTTTTATTGTAGTTGATTTCTAATTTCATGCCATCCTGATCTGAGAAGATGCTTGATATGATTTCAGTCTTCTTGAACTTGTAGAGACTTGTTTTTTGTCCTAACGTGTGGTCTATCTTTGAGAATGTCCCGTGTGCACTTGAGAAGAATGTATATTCTGCAGCTTTGGGGTGGAATGTTCTGTAAATGTCAATTAAATTTATCTGATCTAGTGTGTCCTTTAGGGTCACTGTTACCTTGTTGATTTTTTTGTCTGGAAGACCTATCCAGTGAAGTCAGTGGGGTGTTAAAGTCCCCTACTGTGACTACTGCTGTCAATCTCTCCTTTAAAGTCCTCTAGAAGTTTTTTTTATAAATTTAAGTGCTCCGATATTGGATGCATATATGTTTATCAGGGTTATACCCTTTTGTTGGATTGATCCCTTTAGTATTATGTAATGACCTTTCTTGTCTCTCATTATGGTCTTCATTTTGAAGTCTATTTTGTCTGATATGAGTATTGCTATCACAGCTTTTTTTTTTTCATTTCCATTTGCACGCAAAATATTTTCCATCCCTTCACTCTTATCCTGTGTGTATCTTTTGTTCTGAGGTGGTCTCTTGTAGACAGCATATATTTGGGTCATGTTTTCTTATCCATTCAGCCACCCTATGTGTTTTTATTGGAGCGTTTAATTAACTTATGTTTAAGGTCATTATTGATAGATACTTAACTATTGCTATTTTAATTCTTTATGCCTATGTTTCTCTTTCTCTCTATTTCTGCTTCTAATTACAGCAGTTCCTTTAACATTTCCTGCAATGCTGGTTTGGTGGTGATAAACTCCAGTAGCCTTTTTTTGTCTGGGAAGCTCTTTATTTCACCATCTATTTTGAATGATAGCCTTGTTGGATAGAGTAGTCTTGGTTTCAGATCCTTGCTTTTCATTACCTTGAATACTCCATGCCATTCCCTTCTTGCCTGTAGAGTTTCTGATGAGAAGTCAGCTGACAGCCTTATGGGAGCTCCTTTGTAGGTAACAGATTGCTTTTCTCATGCTGCCTTTAAGTTTCTCTCTTTGTCTGGAATTCTTGGCACTTTAATTATGATGTGTCTGGGTGTGGGCCTCTTTGGGTTCTTCTTGCTTGAGACTCACTGTGTCTCCTGAACTTGTGTGACTTTTTCCTGCACCAGGTTATGGAAGTTTTTTGCCATTATTTCATCTAACATGTTCTCTGACCCTTGCTTACTTTCAACCTCCTCTCGCACACCTATAATGCAAATATTGTTACATTTCATGCTGTCCCACAGCTCCCTTAGGGTGTCCTTCTGTTTTTTAATTGTTTTTTTTTCTTTTTGGGCCTCTGATTGAGTAATTTTTTTTCTACCTTGTCTTCTAAGTCACTGATCTGATTTTCAGCTTCCTCTAATCTGATGTTTATTCCTTCTAGTGTATTCTTTATTTCTGCTATGTCATTCTTCATTTCCTTCATAGTTTCCATAGCTTATTTCATGCTGTTGAGCATCCTTATAATCAGTATTCTGAACTCTATCTCTGAGAGATTGCTTATCTCCATTTCATTTAGCTCTTTTTCTGGAGACTTCTCTTGTTCTTTCATTTGGGGCTTGTTTTTTGGTCTCCCCATTTTGGCTACCTTTTTGAATTTGTTTCTAAGTATTAGGTAGGTCTGCTAGGGCTCTCAGTCTTTTTGGAGGGACTCTGCTATAGGCCAATGTCAGATGCAGTTTGTGACTGGTCCTGAGTACCCTGTTTGGAGCTATCAACAACACATGGCTTGAGGTCTCCTCTGCTAGGGCTGAATTTGGACAGGACCAAGATGCACTCCAAAGTCTGCTTTCCCAAAGCCCTAGTCCCAAAGAAGATTAGGCAAAGACTCAAAGCACCCTGAGGTCTGCCTCTGCCTGTGGTCTGATTAATCTGCTTCTCTTAATGAGCCTCAGGCTGTAGAAGCTCCACAGGGTGGGGTGGCTGGTTGTTATCAGTCTCTTAACAAGCCTCAGGCTGTAGAAACTCCTCTGGGCTGGGCAGGGCAGAGGCTTTCCAGCAGGGTAAGGCTGCCGCTTCCCCCCTCAGGCAAAAGCTGAAAATTTTCCACCCGAGAAAGTTGTCCTCCACCATCTGGGGGAATGACTCGGCCTGGGAATCTAGATGTGCACCCCCTGATCTCACTCTCCAGAGCCCACAACCCCAGACTCTCCCCACACAGCTCCAGTCTACTCCACTTCCCCTCCTCCGGAGCCCAAGGTAAGTGGCTGCTCAATGCAAAGTTTATGCATTGGCTGTTTAAGAGGGTGCCTGCATTTCCAGCCCTCTCTCGCTGGCAGACAGAAATCCAGCTGCTTTTCACAGCCAGATGTTATGTGGGCACCTTTCTCAGGTCTGGTGCTCTGGGCTGGGAAGCCCAGCCTGGGGTTTAGGCCCCAGAGTCCTTATGGGAACCCCCACAGCTGAGATATCCCTACGGACCTTCAGCTGTGCCTGTGGGAGCCTGGCCAGCCCTCTTGCGTCTGCATTTTCTACCCATCTCTACATGGTCTCCACTTTTCCTCCTTGGTTATAGGGATGCTCTCCAGTTGCAGTTGATTATTCAGGATGGTTTTTCTATGTTTTAGTTGTAAATCCAGTTTGGTCCTGGGAGAGTGCCTGTGTAGCTTCCACTCAGTTTGCCACTATCTTGGATCTCTCTGTACAGTGATATTTAGATGCCTTTTTAATGTGCTTGTAAAATACGGTGTGTATTCTATATCTACAACACATCTCCTTGGACCAAACACAACTCAGTGTTTCAGTATCCACATGTGGCTAGTGGCTTCTGTGTGGAATGTCACAGAGACAGAGTGAGAAAAGCAGCAATCCTGGGAAATTAGGGCTATTTAGAGCAACATAGGTAATACTCTAGGACTGATGTCATGGTCTGAACTCCCACAGTCAATTGTGTATGCCCAAGTCATAGAACACTCATCAATTTTAGATCTGGGAGAAACTTCAGAGATAGTGTCATCTAAAACTTTCTGTTTTAGTAGCAGAAATTGTGCTCAAGAGTAGATGTGCCACTTACAAAGCCACACAGGGAATGGACAACAGGACTTGGACCAGAGCCAACCCTCTTGTTTTGCAGTTGAGGGCGCATTGTGCAGGATGCACTGGGGTGCTCCCACCTTTGGACCCTATGTGAGTATTAAACCTCCTCTCCAGTGATCAAGAAGGGCAGAAGCCCCATGGAGTCCCCACTGGATGCTGGGTGCCTTATTTACATTCACATTTCTTAGCATTTTGTACATGCTCTAATGACAAATTAGCAATGAAAAAGCTGAGATTTTTATCTTAATATGTGTTGCTCTGCAATGTATATTTTGTAGGAAGGATAGCCTAGCCTCATCTGGAATTCAAACACAACCAGTACCACACTTGCACAACTGCGTAGTGGTGCCTTTTGCTTCTCCAGGTTTTAAAACCTTCCTCTTGGCGACCTCAGTGTTCCCTTACCATCAGCCTTTGCCTTTCATTCATCCTGCAGATCAGATTTGCAAATAAGAGCTGCGGATTCCCTCCTCACCCCGAGTGACGTTTCTCACATGCCGCAAGGTGTTCCATGGAGCCAGGTTTTAAAATGTGGAAATTAAAACTCAACAAGAGAACATCATACACACCCCCTTTTGCCTTGAGAATTACAGTGATATGTGGCATTACTTCCATCGTGAGCATTGACAGAAAGTCATCAGGTGGGTTATGGGGGGAATGTCTGCTGGAACAGAGAAGTTGTAACTGTGGGTGGTACGAGTGCAATGAATGATGCTCAAGTAGGAATCTACAGGAGCTCTGAGTTATAATGCAACTAGAATCTCTTACCTGAGCCAACTGGTGTGATGAAATCCTTAAAGGACCAGGAGCCACTTCTGAGCAACGCCACAGTCTTAATGGGTGACCTTAGGCAAGTCACTTCCCTGCGTGGTACCGGTGTTCCCAGCTTCAACATAATGCTCATAATCTATATTCAGCCAGATAATGTTTGTGGAGATCTTTGGGAAACTTGCATGAAAGGCCCCATTTACATATAAAGTGGTGCTATTATTCAAATCCCCTCTGCTGACGTCTGTGCGGCAGGTGTATTCTAGAACAAAGAAGCAAGAGAAAAGGAAATTGGCTCCTTAAATCAGGGAAATCAGATTATTCCAAATCGGCTCACGTTGAAGCGGGCCGGGGGGCGGGGTGGTGTTATGCTGCATTTATTAACAGTTTCCAAGCAGACTTCACTTTGGATGAGCAAAGAAGCAGAGCAAGATTTATCCATGGTCCTTTCTGACAGTGAGAAACAAAATCCTAAATAACAATAAAGCTACTAAAATTCTGGGCATAATCCTCCTAAAACTGCTTCTATTCCATGCATTTGTCTGCACTACTGGAAAAATGTAAAATTCTGAATTCAGCGTATTAATCTCAATTTTTAATGTGCTTATTTTTGTGTGTACATGAATATTTGCAACTAAGTTATTATTAATACTATTGTCTTCTATTCATTGAATAGGTTCAGTGAGTCCTTGCCCAATTATAATTCTTATTGATTAATAATGATATACTGTATAAGCTTTGCATGAAAGTATTTGTGGAATGAATTGCAAAGCTTTAGGGGGGTTCTTTAAAATATGTCAGAATGAAGAGAAAGAGATGGGTGGGGGTGAATAAAAACTACCTTTGATATCTTAAGGCATGGATTATGTTCAAGTCTTTCCAGCAAATTTTACTTGATAGGACCCCAAGGCTCCGACAGAGCATCATAGTCAATCTCTTTATCACTAAAATAAAGGATTTCTGCCCAGCACCTAAGATCCTTCCAGGTCCTGCATTCTTCAGTTGCTTCTTAGGATCCTCACTGTTGTTGCTGTGCGTGCGTGTCCTATTTTACCCATTTTTGCATCCCTGGTGTATTCGCTCCTGTCACCCTTGTAAAGACCCTGTGAGACAGGTGTTACTCCGTCCATCACTGCAGGTGTGGGTAACAAGCCGGGCATGGTTGTGTCGCCTGGTCAGGATTCCACAGGGTGAGCAGTAGAAGGAAGAATTTTAACTGACTCTAAGCAACTCTTAAGCATATAATATTCCCCTTAAACTAAACAAGGCTATCTCTTAAAAATAGCTTTGACCTTCATATGTCTCTCACTGTGCATGTCTGTATGGTGTCACTCATTTTGCCTGTTTAGAAACAATGAAACATGTAAGATAAAATTTGGTAGAATAGGAATTATTATTATTATTATTATTTTTTTTTGAGTAATTCTTTCTGCAAAGATCTTGGCCTGCCTGAATAATTGCTAGTGAAATTAATGTCATCCTGCTCACCCCTAAAAGTGCCTGACATTCTTTCTGTGTGACTAATTATTGTACAGACGGCGCTTTAATTGCAGTATGTAGGAGGTACTTTCTATAAATGCTTAACATTACAAGGGGACATGATCTGCAATCTTTAGATCATTAAACTTGCTACCAGGAATAAGCATGCACTGGGGACCAATGACATTTGTCAAAAGAAGCCCGTGTGTTCTGTGGAGGGCAGAGGGCCAGGCCCAGGAAAGGCAGTCTGATAATTGTCTGATGCCGAGTGTCTTTAATTATTTACTAGAAGGGAGATACGGACGATCCAGGCCTTCTCCAGAGAGGTGGCTATTCAACGGACAGGATACAGAAAATCACTGAGTGAACTGAAATCAATGCTTAAAATAAATTCCCCAGGTCAGTTTTCAGGTAGTTTGTAACCATCACAAAATAGGAGCTGAGGAAGCCAGGAGAAGAGGGCCTGAGCAGGAACTCCGGTGTGGTTGTTTATCGCTTGTCCCGTCTCTCCCACTCTAACGTGAGCTCTGTGACCTGTGAGGTCGCGGGCTTCCTCTCCCACGCATTCCCAGGTGCCACCTGGTGCCTGGACCACCCTCTGGCATATCGCGTGTCATTAAATTTATGAATAAAGGTCATTAGATGGGAAATCACAGATCTTATTTGTACACCAAGATCCAAACCTGATTTTTTTGGTTGTCACTGACTTGCTGCTAACAATTCAGTGACAAAGGGGTATTTTGTAAGTGTAGCCTGTGAGTCCCAGCATCTGGGTGACTTACAGTGCACGTTACAGCATTCTGCACTAGACTGACAGATGCGGGGTCTCTAAGAGTGGGGTCTTAGCATCTCCCCTGTGAACTGTTAAGCCAACCAAAGTTTCAGAACCAAACACTGAATTCAGTGATCTAATTCACTTGTTGATTAATCCACTTCCTCAGTCAACACACTTTTATTCACTAATTTATTCCATATTTCCTGATACCAGTTCTGTGTCAGGCACTCTTTATGCTGGAGTGTCCAGCCTGAAAAATAAAAGTCCAGCTCATGCAAAACTTACATTTCTGCTTGGAACACACACACACACACACACACTCACTCAAACAGCACAAGTAAATCTGAGGCACTGAGGATGCTGTTGTGCTTTGAAGCAAAGAAAAAATCTACTCAGAGAGAGACACTGGTGCTTAGGTGTCATTGACTCAGGGTGGCCTTTTGGGTGAGACGACTTTGAGCAGAAGGCATAGTTAACCAAATGTTACAGGCAGAGAAAATAGAAAACACAGGCCTTGACAGGAGCAGGCTTGGCACGTGCAGGAGCAACGAGGAGACCAGGGCAGCTGGAGCAACGCGGAGAGGAGAGGCGGGGCTGCACAGTGGGCAGGCGCAGGTCCTGCAAGGCCAGAGGGGGAATGTCTCTTACTCAGAGTGAAGTGTTGTAGGAAGTGTGAACACAAAGTGTGAAGACAGGACCCTCCGGGTAACAAGATACACACCCTGTGCTCCTAGCCGCTGCCCCTGAGCAGCAGTGGGAGCCACGACTGTGATGGATGAGTCGCCGCTGGAAGCAGGTAACGTTACGTGGCACAGAATTTTAAAAGGGGAGCGTGTCCTCAGCGGGCCTGAGGCGTGAAGCCAGAGCATGTTCCTGTCGGCCTGGAAGGAGATGGAAGCTGCCGTGAGCTCTGTGGACGTGGGAAGTGAATGCTGCGAACGCCCTTGCTGTGCTGGGAGCGGACCGTGGGCCTCAGATGGAGCCCCAGCCCCGGCGACGCCTTCCCGGCCGCCCGTGAGACCCCTGACCGAGGGATTCCAGCTGCGCTCTTCCCGGGCTTCTCAGCTGCACGACTGCGAGTTAGTAAATGCTAGTTGTTTGAAGCTATGCGTCTGTGCCAACTATATACTTGAAATAAAACTAATAGAGAAGGTAATCGCAGAGGGCAAGTGCTTTGCCCAGGGCGGTGGGGTGTGGGCTGCCTTCAGCGAAGGAAGTTCAGGCCACCTTCCAGGGAATGGGCTGCAGGCACGCAGGGCATCCTGTGAGGCCACTGCCAGAGTCCAAGAGCAGGATGGTGCTGGCTCTGACTGGCACGGTTCTGGCAAACTATTTGATATGTATTTGGATTATTTTAAAAGTTAGAGACAATTGGGTTTGCTGATTAATTGATGTGGGAGATTTTGTTTTTTTTTTAAAGTGAGGATCTAAGCATCTCACCAGGGATGTTGGCTGGGCCAGTTGAAAGACAGGGTGTCCCAGAGAGAGTGTGGTTGCCCGCAGGAGATCAAGAGTGCGGACAACAAGGGGAAATCGAGTCTTCATTTCAAGACATGTTATGGTTGAGATACTCAGGGTAATATCCAAAAAATGTGGTAAATAAGCCATTGGATATAAGGATTTAGGGTGCAGTAGAGAGATTGGAGCTGGAAATATTAATTTATGGGTCAGGGACATGAAGCATGTATCTAATGCCATGGGATGGAAACCACTGAGTGTTTGGATTGACATAAAGGAGGGACAAGATCTTGTGTCTGCCCCCTCTTCCTAAGCACCTGGATGTGGTTCTGTCTCCAAGCAGACTGAAAGGCACGCTAAAAAAACAAGGGATCTGCAGGAAATCAGTGCACCGTGCAATCGAAGTAGAGTGTATTTCAAAGAGGCAAAGATGCTGAACACTATGCACAGTTCCATTTAGATCAACTGAGAGGTGGCCATAGGATTCTACAAGCAGAAGTTTAGCGAGACGAGTTTCATGGCCATGATGAAGTACGCGTTGGAAAGCAGGAGAGGAAAAGGCGAAGGGCGCTGAACAGTTACATGCTGCCATGCGGGTGACAGTCAAGAAGTTTGGATGTGAACGTGAAAGTAGGGAGAATTTGGTAACTGGAGCAAATGTGGAAATAAGGTATTTTAATCTAACTTTAAAAATAGGTAATTCATTCATATGGCTCATAACTAGAAGGTTTACAAGCTTACGTTGTGAGAAGGCTTTGCCCATGGCCCCCTCTACTCTTGCCCAGTTCCCATCCTAATCCCACCTCCAGGTTCACTCTTTTGTTCCTTATGCGCCCTCTCGAGTATCCTTAAACATTATAAGCAAATCAAACTATAGATTACCATCTTTCACCCTTATCTGAACAGAAGTTATATTATTGTTCATACAATTCTATTCCTTGCTTTTTTCTCTTTATATCTTGACAACCTTTCCAACATCAGTTCATAAAAAGCTTCCTTATTTGTTTTTTTTAAATATAACTTTATGTTGTTTCATTGCACCTTCAATTATTGACCCAGCCCTCCACTCAAGGGCCTTCAACTTGCTCCCAATCTTTGCCTATTGCCAACAAGGCGACAATGGGTAACCTCGCTCATGCATCATTTGGCACAAGCTCACGTGTACAATAAATCCCCAAAGTGGATTCCTGGAGCAAGAATGTCTTGTACTTGTTACAGCTGATGTTGCTCATGCCTTGTTGGCTTGTTTCTCTGGTCGCTGAAGAAATGGCAGCACATTGAGCTAATTACAGAAGGAAAGGAGCGAGGAGAAAGGGGGAGTGTGACGATACAGAACTGACCCGCAGGGTGGGTAAGACGTCAGCTTCCCGGGAGGCGGCCCCGGGCTGAGGCCTGGGAGAGTGACTCCAACTCCTGGGCCAGAGGCCAGCTCAATTCTCATCCAATAATTATCCTACCCTGGCGGAGTTTGACATTAGGGTGGCTGCTTGGGTCAGAAGGTTTAGCTGAGTGAGAAAAAAAAAGTTGAATTAAACACTGTGAAGAAATTAAAATGGACGATGAGAGGAACACAGGAATTTCAGGGCGATACTTTGGAACCAGATGATGTTGGAGAGCGTTGGTGCTGCCACCTACGTGGAGATTCAAAACTGAAAATGTCAGGAGATAATGTCAGTTGATATGGAACAAGCTGCGGAGACATCAGCTCCATCCTCACTTTCCCACTAACTAGAGTGAGGTGGAGATGGAAAGAAGACACCACCGCTCCTTCTGGTCCTGCCATTTAAAATACAAGTGATCTTGGTCAATCCCCAGAGTTCCAGTTTGTTTATAAGCAGATGAGGGTAATCTCTGTAAAAAAAAAAAAATCTAGTATGTATAAAACACTAAATGATATATGGGCTAAGGACACACCTCTTTGGGGAACGAATAAAACACTGTATCTGCAAGTGCTTTTGGAAAGGTAATGAGCTGTGCGTGCTTGGCTGTCATTGCCCAGCGTTGTTAATCCTTAGTGGAAGGTATGCAATGGATCTGAGGAGTCTGTAAATATTTTGTTCCCCAGGAAGTACAGATTATTCCTGATCAAGACATAAATTATAATTATCATTATAAAGTAAGTATTTATTTATAGGGCATGTATGCCTCGGTAGGTAGATAAATAGATGTGTGTATCATATTTTTTATCTTAATACATTTTATTTATTTTTTTATTTACAGTTTACTTTCAATATTATTTTGCGTCGGTTTCAGGTGTACAGCATAGTGGTTACACAGTCATAGACTTTACAAAATGTTCCCCTGACATTTCCAGTACCCACCTGGCCCTGCATACAGCTATTGAAATGTTGTTGACTTATTTCCTGTGCTCTACTTCACATCCCTGTGACTGTGTTATAATTACCAGTCTTCACTTCTTAATCCCTTCACTGCTTTCACTCAGTCCCCAACTCCCTACCCCTCTGGCAACATTCTGTATCTATTAGTCTGTTTTGTTTGCTCATTTATTTTGTTCTTTAGATAATATTTTAAAACGGAATTCGTTTTTTTCTTTTTTTAAATTTAGTTTGATTTCATTTTTTCCATCACCATCTATCCCCCGTACCCTCTTCCACCTCCCCACCTCCCCCACCCACAATCACCACACCGATGTCTGTGTCCACGAGCTCTTCCTCTCCTTTTTCTTTTTTGCTAAATCCCTCCACGCCCCCCAAGCCCCTCCCTCACCAGAGCTGCCAGCCTGCTGCCGTCCAGGAGCCCGTCTCCGTTTGTTTGTTAGTTCGGGGTGTCATTAGGCTCCTCGTGAGCCTGGAATCAAGTAGCCCTTGTCTTCCTCTGCCTGGCTTATTTCCCTCAGCGTAAGGCCCTCCAGGCCCACCCATGCTGCTACAAAGGGCAGCATTTCCTCACTCATTGGAAGGGGGACAGCTTCCTATGTTGTTATTACTATAAGAACTTTTTACTTTTTTTTTTTTAAATATATCTTTATTGACTTCAGAGAGAGGAAAGGAGAGGGAGAGAGAGACATTGATCGAGCCCGCAACCCAGGCATGTGCCCTGACCGGGAATCGAACCTCCATCGCCTGGATCCTAGGTCGATGCTCAACCGCTGAGCCACGCCCGCCGGGCAAGAACTTTTTACTTTTAAAGCCAGCACTTGACGTCCACTGACCGGTGATGGTCCATTACGTCCCTCACACCCACGGTGAAGTAGGACATTGATAGACCTCTAAGGGGTGTAGCCGTGTTCCAGTGAGGCAGTGTTTCATGTTGTACCGACATCGAAGCTAGTTAGGGTCACCAACCTGTCCCTGGGACTTTCCTGCTTTTAGCTTTGAAAGTCCCAAGTCCAGAACCCCCCTCAGGTCTCCAGCACACTGGGGCAACCATGTTCAGGTTGTGACTCTCCTGCTTCTTATCTTTAGTATAATTTAATTCAGTAGGCAGATACTTGACAAGAGCACAGCATGCCCTGGTCACTGTGGAAGCTAAAAGTACAACTGAGTCATAGTGGGATGGAGAACTGTGCAGAGAGACAGAGCCCAGGCTGCTGAGTCACAGAACTCCAAGCTTGTGATTGAAGTTGTACCATTTACTAACTGCCGGCCCTCAGGCTCAGGGAGATCTCTGAACCTCTCTGAGCTCCATTTTCCTACATCTACATGAAATATGGGGGAAATGGTATCAATCTCACTTCAAAAAGCCTAACTATAATTAAATGGTACAATGCATGCTTATTTGCACACACACATCCCGCACCTGGTCTGGAAATTAGCTAATGCTCAATACACCCTAGTTTATTCTCTCACCTCCATCAATAGTTGGCCCAGTGGAGTTTGTGAAATAGCAGAAAGACAAGCAAAGGCAACTGAATTATACCTGGAGTGAAGCAGAAGAGTTGAGGCCCTGGGAAGACTGATTGCAGAGGTGACTTTCCGTCTGCGGCCAGCTCTAGGTATCAGAATGTTATGATTGATGAGTGGCCACAAACTGCTTTCTATTTTCCATTAAGACTGGACGCGTGGACCATAAAGGAGGCATGGTCCCCAAAGGGTCAAATGGAAGGAGAGAGGAGAGGAAGAGATGAGAAGGAAGCATGCGTTCCAACATGGTTTCCAGTAAAGAGCAGCAAGTGGGGGTGTGTGTGTGTGTGTGTGTGTGTGTGTGTGTGTGTGTGTGTGTGTGTTTCCAGGCAATATAATGGCATCGTATCACCTTGATATGCTCTAAGAATTTACTCCAGAGGGGATGGTGAAGCATGCTCAGGCCACATGCCAGGTACACACCCTTTTTAGTGTGTCCCGTGATGGAGGAGGGTCAGAATGGGGAGATGGTATGTATTACATAGTATGTGTTTGTATAAACCCTAAAACTTAAGTTATATTAAGTTATAAATGTGCTGCCAGAGGACTAATGAAATAATTTTGGTACAGAAACCATAAAACCTCACCTATGGCATTCACAACCTCTTAATCACTGAAAGACCCCATTGCCTCTTTGCAGCATGACAACCCTACCAGCCTAAAACCCAAGATCCTGCACAGCCTGCCCCAGCCTCACTCTTCCCTGCAAGTTTTCTTCCCCTAAATTGATTCCACTCCTTGTCAGTTTCCGACCAGCCTCAGCATCTTGACCGGTGACCCGCAGGGTTCCTCCTTCAGGGTCTTTGCTCAAATGCATCACCGTGTTTCTCCCAGTGGCTCTGGGAATCTAGCTGAGTGGTTCTGGGTAAGCAACCAAAGCATTTCGGAATTCACCTTCCTTTGCTGCAAAGTGGAGAGAATAAATCCTGCTCCCCCTGCCTTGAACAGCTGCCCTCCTGTCAGTCATCCAGCTAATATTCGCTGGTCACATGTGATGGGTCAGGGAGTTTTAGGCATTGGGGACAGAGCGATGAACCAAGGAATCCATGGGTTCCACCTCTGCGGTCCTGTCACCCAGGGGGTAGGGACAAGAAGCCAACATTGTCAAATGAGCTATAAAGCGCCTTAGAAGATAAGCACTGTCAAGGAAATTGAAAAGAGCGTGGGAGTGACAAGAAGTGACAGTGTCGAATAGTATTCACGCTAGTTGAAGGGAAAATAGTTAATTATAGTCTCCAAAACTCATATATACACCCTTCATGCTTAAACACACAAACCCAAACAAGCGACTGGGTGCCCTTAGAAGCCCAGGGGCCAGTGTAGAATATGCTCGACGCTCCATGATCTCCTTTAAACCTGCTCTGTGTTCCGACGTATTTCAGCTGGGAAATCCCGAGCCTGGTGAGACGTGCTTTGCACGGCCCTGGAGGGAAGGCGGGGCAGCCTGAGCGGCAGCAGGCTCCACCCTGACGTCGCTGCGCTGGCTGCAGGCTCGGGAGGGAACAGGCCCGAGCCGGACAGCTGGGATCTGGCCCATCACTCTGGCCCATCCTAGCTCAAGCCTCCATGCTTCTGCGGCTCCCTTTGCCCACGTGGGAACCCCACTCTAAGGCCAAGGCAGGAGAAAAGAAAAGTTTTCAGAAGAGTGGAGAAGGGGAGAGTGTGTGAAGGAAAAGTTCTATGAAGCTATAACATTTGTTTTCAAGAATGCAAGAATGGCTATATCCCAAATCCTCAAAGAGGGTTTTATTGGGACCACCCAATGCCGATGTTAGCTTTTATTTAATGTGCATTATGACGGGATTTTCCTCCAGTCGAAAGGACTCTTACAGCAGAAAGACACTGCCTGGGGAAGCCTGGCTGGTCATCAGAGAGGACTGCCCATGAGGCTGGTAATCTGGAAACGTCCTTGATTTCCAGAAAAAGAGGCAGCTTCATGGGTTAAGAAAGTCAGCAGTGCTCCTGAAAGTGGATGGGCTTCAGCAGAATAACTCATTCTCATTTCTTACACAGGAAGCTTGTATATAAACCAGAACAGCAACTTCCTAATTTATGTTGAGAAATATGTCAAGTGGGTTATATAATATTGTTTATTGGTCAATGTGTTTTGCCTCCATGGACAAATCCACACCAGAAATAAAATTATAATAAGAAATCTTTCTTTCTTTCTTTCTTTCTTCCTTTCTTTCTTTCTTTCTTTCTTTCTTTCTTTCTTTCTTTCTTTCTTTCTTTCTTTCTTTCTTTCTTTCTTTCTTTCTTCCTTTCTTTCTTTCTTTCTTTCTTTCTTTCTTTCTTTCTTTCTTTCTTTCTTTCTTTCTTTCTTTCTTTCTTTCTTTCTTTCTTCCTTCCTTCCTTCCTTCCTTCCTTCCTTCCTTCCTTCCTTCCTTCCTTCCTTCCTTCTTTCTTTCTTTCTTTCTTTCTTTCTTTCTTTCTTTCTTTCTTTCTTTCTTTCTTTCTTTCTTTCTTTCTTTCTTTCTTTCTTTCTTCTTTCTTTCACCCCCCCCCTTTCTTTCTTTTTATGAGCACTGAGCCAGAGTAGAAGTAATTGTTGAATGAAAACTGGATGTGCTTTCTTACTGTACCCAGTTCTACCACATGGGTAGACTTGCTGCCCTGGACGGACTATTTCTTTCAATAGGATGTGCTATTCTGTGGACAGTGTTAAAAACAAATGGGATTGTTTGTCTCAGTGGCTTCCTGTCCTGCAGGATATCTGTTGTTATAGAAATTAGGTTGGGGACCAATGTGTGTCATATGAACATTGACACAACTTCATTACTTACAAATCCTACAGCCTTTTAGAAATGCACATTTTAGGAGTAAAAGCAGACGGTGGCTGATATTCCTTTTTAAAACAATTTATTGAATTTATTGAAGTGACATCGGTTAATAAAATTATATAGGTTTCAAACGTACAATTTTATGAAATATAATCTGTGTATTGTGTGTTTCCCACCCACAGTCAAGTCCTTTTCCATCACCATTTATCTCCCCTTTACCTTTTTCTACCTGCCTCCACCCCTTCCCCTCTGGTAATCACCATAGTGTTGTCTGTGCCTAAAAGGTTTTTTGCTTAATCCTTTTACCTATTTCACCCAGCCCCCCCAAAACCCCTCCCCTCTGACAGCTGTTTGTCTGTTTCTATGGCACATTTTCACAATGAAATACTGCTCAGCCGTAAAAAAGAGAAATCTTACCTTTTGTGACAGCATGGGTGGGCCTGGAGAGTACTATGCTAAGTGAATAAGCCAGGCAGAGGAAGACAGATGCCGTATGATTTCACTTACCTGTGGCTGAGGTTCTGAATGCATAGATAATAATACTAGCTAACATACGAGTGTATGTTCGGTACTGTACCTTTCCTTTATATTCTCACTAATTCTTCTGATAACCTGATAATTAGGCCCTGTCATGGTCCCTTTGGCAGATAAGTTAGCGGATGCTGGCAGGATGAGCGATTACCCAGGTCTCCCACTTCTTTAGATGGGGCTGCCTTTGAACCCCAGCTGGCTTGCTCTGAATCATCTCGATAGACGCATCCCCTTTTCTGTGTGGCTGGCGTCATGCTCTGTCCTCTGTGTTGTTATAACAGATCGAACAAGAACAGTAAAGCAGTGGCTTTTCTTTTAGTTGAAAGCCAGGAGTCAATGCCAGAATTACGTGTTGTATTAATACACACTATTGACAACTCCCCAGCCAGTGGGAGGGCTCTTCCTCTCCTACCCTAGTCAATGAGGCTCTGCTAGTGTGGAAACTCCGCTCCCAGACGAGCTCATTTAGCTTTCCTTCTACCAAATCCAGACAGATTGCTTTCCGCAGTGCACTCTCCTCGTCTCAGCTCCCAGCTTCCCCCGAGACTGCACTCAGGGGGCTGGTAGCTGACCCAAATCTTTTGAAATCATCTCATGATTGGCAGGTCAGGATGATGCCAGGAGTGCAGCTCACTAGGTTCCCAAAATAGTTGCCTCCAGTTGGGGGATGTATTTTTTCTCCTCTTGTTTGGATGCCCATGGTTTTCTCCCACCACAGAATGAGCTCAGCACTGTTACCGTGTTTGAGCCCCAGTAGCTGTCTAACTCGTCCATGGTTTCCCCGGGGAATGTACTCAACACAAGCCTGTGAACCTCCTCAATCTGACAACTCTACTAAGAAACACAATTAGATACATAGGGTAAAGTCTTATCTTTTCCATCTAACACTGAAGGGAAAAGGTCTTTTACTCACACTTATCCCTCGAACAATCCTAGACACCTCAAAGGACGCCCCACCAATGTTACCTGTGAAGCGAATGAGTGATGAACGCCGATGGCATGTGTTTCATTTTTATGCTCATGTTGCCAGGATGCAAGGAAGGGGTTCAGAGTTGTATTGTATAGTATTTGGAGAATAGGCCAATATTTGGAGGTCTATTTATAGAAAACCTCATTGTAAATAAAGTTCAGCAAGCACCCATATGCTCCAACTGCTTGTGTGAATTATCATCTAGCAGCATTCACATGCATCAGGCATAATGTCCCTATTTTGTAGGGGCTCAGCTAGATCAAGTTACCTAAACTGACTTCAATCCTAGGAACTCTTGGGCCCGTGCATCTTCCACTGTGCTGATTAATTATTTAAGATAAGCTACAGTTATGCTGGAAGAGCCAGTTTACCTTAGAAAATCCTATTTTTCACTCACAATATTCACTCATACTAAGTCCATCATGAACTGAGCAACCCTCCATGGCAGCTGTGTTCTGCGTGGTGACTCACATCTTGTGTCCCAACCACGTAGGCACACAGCTTCTGGCCAAAGCAGAGTGAAGGAGGAGAGCGGAGAAAGGTGAGGACCTTCTCCCCACCTCCATCCACATTGATGGAAGCCACTCACGCCCACGTTGTATTAGCCAGAACAGGTCATGCACCTGTGCCCAACTGCAAAGTGCTGAGTGGTACTGTTTATTTTCGGATTGTCTTATTCTATCAAATAAGGTTGGATGAACCAACATAGCCTCATGTCTTCTTTGTCTGATTTAATATTAAAATATAAGTGCTGACTTCATGGGAATAGGGTCATTGTAGACTTGGGAGGCTAAACAGTTCATTAAACAATAATTAAATATAACTTGAATGACTATCTACTATATGTCAGTCTCTGTTTTACCTACCAGTGATCCAGCAGGGAACAAAGCACAGGCATTCACTGCAGTCATGGAACTTGCATTCCGAAATGACGAACACACAAAACCTTCTATAATGTAATCGCTTAAATTGAAGAGGTACAGGTAGGAACTTGGAGAGAATTTTCATAGAATTATGAGACACAGAGGTCCTCGGTAGCTAATTTAGATCAGGTAGCCGGCAAAGATCTGTTTAAGGAGGTGATATTTAAACAGGACTCTGAATGACATGAAGGAACAACCATGTGCAGTCAGGAGGAGAAACATCCTGGGCAGAAAAAGGTTAGCCCAAAGTCTTTGTTGCAGAAATAAGCTCTGGATGGCATCAGAACAGAAATTGGGTCACTGTGGACTGGCAGAGGGAGACAGGAGAACCATCACATTAGATTTGTAAGAGTAGAGACAGATCAGCTCAGACACGTTTTTTTAAGGCAGGAAGAAGAGTTTTAAGTATGATGGGAAACCACTGGGGAGTAGTGAGCAAGAGAGTGACGTGATCTGACTTATGCTGACAACGGGCATAGCTCCATCTCCCAAGCCTTGTGCATTCCTGAACCCCCAAAATAGAAGCTACAATGACAGACATCTGTGTGAAAGCCAAAGGCAATATAGGAGTCGAAAGGTGCTAAGCTCCACTTGCCTTCAATGAGGCTGTCAGAGAAATGCATTGTTACTGAAAAAATGCCAGTGTTGGCAAAAATCTAGGCTTGTCGGAAAAGCTGAGAGAAAACTGCAAGTGTGTAAAATGCGACCCCAGTGTTAGCAAACTCAAGCAACTCCAGCTGTCATTTAAACTGGTGGCTCACATCTGGCCATCAGTCTGAGGTATGAAGTCTTGGAACATTTTTACATGAATGAGAATCGAGTTAAGGTGATTAAGGTCACGGGGGCAGCTGACCTCTACCGGCCTAGCCTTGGAATGAGATGGGGAGAGGAAGGCTAGGTGGGAGGCACTGTGGGAAGGCATTTTTATGACACTCAGAAGGAGGAATGTCAGCCAGCAGAAGCAGGTGGAAAATTCTGCTCCAGTTGGGCTGTCAGGACTGCTTCATGGAAAAAGCTGCCCTGCAGATGATTTCTTATGTAGATATATGCAGTGATGTAAGAAGTAAAATGGTTTAGAGAATTTATTTCAGACCTTGTTACCTGTTCAAAAGAAGTGCCTCAGGAGCTGCCATGGTCATGAGAACAAGGGAAAGAAATAACCCCAATACACAGAGACCTTAGGCTCTAGTTCACCCAAAGCTCCTCTTCATGCTTTACATATTAACAGTACTGGAGTTCCACATGAGTTTTTATTTGAAATAAATGTTCCCACTGCTAAAAAATATGCCTTGAATGCAAGAAAAGAAAATTTAGAGACATAAAGTTGAAAACCATATTAATCACATACATTCATGTGACATTTTATGGTTATTTAATGCTCACGAATTTTAGAGATAGCTACTGCCAGCCCCAATTGACAGTTGTTTAAGATCACATAGCCACTAAGTGCTCAAGATGGGACTGAGGACTGGGTCTCTGACCCCGAAAACTGCACGTCCTTTATTCATTACGCTGTTATGTCATGCATGGTGACCCCCTATCTTCCACTCGCCAACTCTGTGGTGTCCAGTAGATACCGCCTTCTCTGAACCTGTTTCATCATCTAAGAAAGAGGAATGTAGGTAGAACTTAATAAAGTAAATCTCATTCTTTTGAAGTTCAAGTGAAACAATATGCTTAGGGGTAAAAACTAGCATAATCCAAGTATTGTGCTGGACACTTTTACATACACTGAGTCATATAATCATCGCATAAACCTTATAAGGTGACCGATGATGCTCAGATCAAGAAATTGGGCACAGAAGAGTTAGACTAATCTCCTGAGCTCAAACAGCCAGGAACATATGGAGCTGCTGACACACTGGCCTGAGTCTCAGTCCATTCATGTGAACAAACCTTAGCCCACTTACCATATATTTAAAGGGTTGACCATCATAAACCAAGTTAACAAACACACATGTTGTATGCTCCTATATTGACACTAGGAAAGCTTATGTATATTTTCTATATGATTAGAAATGAATAGAAGCCCAAAAATATCAAAAAATACCAAGTTTATGTATCATTGTGCATATCTGGGGGCTATATTGATGAAAAGATAATTTTTGGATAGTTTGATTAAATGGAGAAAACTAATTCATAAATGACTATACATTCATTTAATAATTTAATTACCTTTATTTCAGAAATATCTCCATGCTGTATAATGAATTTTTAAATATATTTTTAAATTTTGACAGTAATTGTCTACCTGACTAAAAATAAATGTAAATAAAATAAAAAGTTAGTAAATATTAATAAATTCTCATCTAAAATGTAAATATCAATATATGTAAAATGAAAAATTAG
Source organism: Miniopterus natalensis (assembly GCF_054644295.1). Classification (NCBI taxonomy): domain Eukaryota; kingdom Metazoa; phylum Chordata; class Mammalia; order Chiroptera; family Miniopteridae; genus Miniopterus; species Miniopterus natalensis. Next base: position 196,570,368 of record NC_142081.1, on the reverse strand, counting down.
AATTATTTTATATCTATTATCAAACAAGATTTTTCTTTTTAAATATTGAAACTGATTGACAAAATTAAAAGTTAAAATACATATTTAAAAATGAATATTACTTTTATATCAAGATTCTAGAAAAATTAGTATGGCTTTATTTTTAAGTTCATTTTTATTGAATAATTCTGGCCCTCAATATGCATCTAGTTGCCAAACTGAAGAACCAACATCACCCTTCATGCATATTACTTCTAGAGCAACACATATATAATTGTAAGAGAGAGATAAATAATCTAAAATTGCAGATTGCTCCTTAGTTGCTATATGTGGCTACCATGTGCAAATCCCATAAGGCTAGAGATGTACAAAGCCTTTGCTGGGGCTTGGACAGTGTGAGTTGCAAGAGCAGACATTTGGATGTTTAGAGTTACAGGTCCCACAAGGCTGGCCCTGAGAGCTGGATTCCAGGTTACTGAGGTGCCTATGTGGTAAAGCAGCAACAACAACAGCAGCAACAATAATTAATAATAATAACAATAATAAATATATACATACTTACTCATAATATAATCTGCCTGTGTTCAAGTATGCATGTGCATGTTTTTGTGATATGATGAGCATCTAGGTTGAGTCAATTAACTTCTTCTGCAAAGGATCAAACTGAGTATTTTTGGATCTGCAGCCTGTAAGGTCCTGTTGCAACTATTCAATGCTGCCACTGTGGTGCAAAGGAGCCACAGACAATATGTGGACAAGTGCAGTGAGCAGGACCTGAACTGGACCGCCACTGGCCAGCCTTGACCCATGGGCCGCAGTATGCTGGCCCTGGCACTAAAGGCCGGTGCCCTGAAAGGAGTCTCCCTTCCCAGGCGCAAATGGGCTACTGCATGTAGCTGTGCCTGTAAACAGAAAAGTGATTCACAGGTATAAACTACTTAATTCAGTATTTGGTTAGAGCCCGGCCTGCCTGGCTCAGCGGATGAGCAGCATCCTAGGATCCAGGAGACCACGGTTCCATTCCTGGTCAGGCCACATGCCCAGGTTGTGAGCTCGATCCCCAGTAGGGACTGTGCAGGAGGCAGCCGACCAATGACTCTCTCATCGTTGATGTTTCTAGCTCTCTCTCCGTCTCCCTTCCTCTCTCTGAAATCAACAAAGATATATTTAAAAAATAACTCGTTAGAGTGAATCTTATTTTATTGATTTGCTATTTGAGGAAAGGGCTCAATGGAAAATTTACATGATCAACTTTTATCAGATAGGATTTTGACCAAGTTTTGCACACATGGACTTAATTGAGAAAATTTGTACCAATCTTAGCTGACTAGTTGTTCCAAAACTCTATTATGCCGGGCCTCCTTCTTAAATGTCTATTTATTAATTTTTATTTGGTTCCTTCATTGGTACTGGGGATAAGAAAGACTTCTGAACATGGAGCACGCCCACTTATCTTAGAGCAAGGGTGGTAACAAAATCACCACCAGTAATAATAGTTTAACAACAAATGGTCATAAAATTCTCACTATGAGCCTTGCATATAAAAATTCATGTAGTCAGAGAAAGATAAATCTGTTATGCTCTAGGGAAAATGGATAATCCACAGCATCCCTTGGAGCCCAGTCTGTGGAATATGGGGCACAATGGAGACGAAAGACCAGGTCCAATCCTTCAGTTGATATTTATTAGCTATATAGACCTTTTATTGACTTGCTCACAAAAGTGGTGATCACTTTGTAAGTTATATAAATATCTGATCACTATGTTGTACACCTGAAACTAATATAATACTGTATGTCAACTCTAATTGAAAAATTAAAAAAAATAATAATTATAAAAAAGAACAGAGTCATCAAACCAACTTTAATGTTGTAGTGAGTATAAAATCAAATAAGGCTTGTAAAACACATTCCTGGAAAAGCACAGGTATCACATAAATATTAACTAAGATTTAATATTTTCATTCAATAGTTCAAAAGGCCAGGAAATCTATCTTTAATAATTTTCTAATTGTCTTTCCTTTCTGCCGTCTCTCACACCGAGAATTAAAAAATTAGTGGTTATGGAAAAACAAAATAGAACCCATCCAGGATCCTATGGTCATAAAATCCAACACAAGGCTTCAGCAGCCAGACTTTGAGCCTTTAAAAAAAAATATATATATATATATATATATATACACATATATATATATATATATCTTTATTGATTTCAGAGAGAGGAAGGGAGAGGGAGAGAGGGATAGAAACATCAATGATGAGAGAGTCATTGATTGGCTGCCCGTTGCACACCCCGGGCTGGGGATCGAGCCCACAACCCGGGCATGTGCCCTGACCGGGAATGAACCACGATCTCCTGGATCATGGGTCGATGCTCACCTGCTGAGCCCCTGGTGGCTGGCTAGGCTAGCCTTTTTTTTTTTTTTAAAGTGCAATTTGTTTTCTGTATTGTTTTTTAAAGGTGGCCTTTCAAGATGTTTTGACATTAGCTTGCAACATATACTTACCCTGGGAGTTAATATATGTAAAATCAGTTCCAAGCTTGGAGACAATTCCTGCTGATGTAAAGGGAACATACGTGCTTGTTGCTGGAAATGTGTGCGCAGGTGTGCTGTGTGCAGTTGGCATTAGCATTAATCACAGATTGGATTTTGGCAGATGCTAGATTTTATAGCAAGTATAATCTAGTATTACTGCAAAAGGCAGTTATAAAACTTATGAATGTTTTCTGAGTGACAAATTAGAGTGTAATTAGAATCACAATCATGAGGATGTGTGTTTGTTACATTTAACTTTTCGCTCTGTCTCCTTATAGTACTCCCATCAATCAGTACTCCTGTCTTAAATGCACTGTTTTCTTCCCATATCCAGATTCAGAGCACACTTTCTACCCCTAGATTGCCTCGAAACCCACGATACGGGGAGCTCCCCAAGGCCAAAGCTGTGCTGCGCATCCCGCATTCCCGCGTCCCCAGTAGCTAACTTACGTTCTGCTCCAGGAGGATGCTGTCTTCCTATGACTGAGGTCTATTAGGGATTTTTCCCATGAACTCTCATCAAGTGGGAGCTGTTTGATTTTTACAAACATTTCTCTTGACATAGTGCCCCCCAAATGTAATATCACATTTTTATAACTCTTCTGTATTACTCAAAGGCGGCTGACAAATGGCATATAAATGACAAAACCTGGGGTCTGCATAAAATTCATCCACTCAACAAATACTCATTGAACATCTATTATATGAAAGGTGTTAGGGATGCGGCAGTGAACAAACAGGATGTTTGCTCCCATGGGGATCGCAGTCCATGGAAGAATTCCAAAACCATCTGTGACAAGAATTTAAATGTAAAAATCTAAATAAGAGCTGCCAATTTTATAGAACTTCCTATGTGCTAAGAATTATTTGAAGTGTTTTTTGTGTACTAATTAGTTTACTCCTTAAAAATGCCCTATTATGATTTTACAAAAGATGAAACACATATACAGAGAAGGTGAGTAACTTACTTTACAGTGTAAGTTATTTAACCACATTTCTAGCCCATGAGGTTTAACTCCAGAGCCCACACAGTTACTGACATTGTATTTTGTCTCATTCTTACCATTATTTGCTACAGAATGCAAGGCAAAGCTTCCATGAGGTAAATAACTTACATATCTGTTTTTATGTTTGTTATTTTCTATGACCAAGGTTTTGATGTGTCCCGGCAGCAAAGAGGTCAAGGTAATATTACCTGTTAAGCATGTGGAGCTCTAATATTCTTCTATTTTATTGATGTAATATTGAACCATATGCTCTCAAAATCAACTTGGTGAAGGGCAGGACAACATACGAGGTTCAGCCTGAGGTTAGCAGGTCCAGACTTTCAGGAATCAGTTCTAGGTCAGCTCCCAGGCAAGAACAAATATTTGAATGAAGAATTGTCCAAATCAAAATTAAATAAGGCCAGCAAGGTAGTAAGTAAACAAATAATAAATTATATAGTATACATCAAAGACTTAATTTGAAGTTAAAGAATAGCCTAATCATCTTTTGAAAAATAATTTGTTTGCAAGATGTGCTGGGGGAAAAATCCACCAGTCGACCAGTTGTTGAGGTTACAGGAAATAAGCCACAAATTTTGATTTTTATCAGAGCAGATGACCATCAGCTATGCATCTCAAATATGCTTTTACAAATCTATTGAATCTATTCCTCATTTAAGACAAAAAAATGATGTCTTTGGCTCATAAAAAGTATGCTTTATTAGTATAAATGTTGCAGAATTTGTGTGCTTAAATCAATACGCAGACCTATGAAGTCGAGTAATAAGCCAAGAAATAAATAAAATAAATGAATGAAAAGAAAAGGAACCATGCTTATGACAGAAGCTATGGCATGATAGAAGTGACAAAACATACCACCCAGGAAACATATGCCATTAGACAAATGAAAGTAGAATAACAGACTCTTCCTAACTAGAAAATAGAACTAGATCCCTTTTACTTTCATACACAAGCCACCCTGAGTTTGATTAAACCCAAAAACATGAAAACTCTAACAATTCACTACAAAACATATTTTTATAATCTAGCATACAGAATACTTTCTTAAACAAAATTTGAAAATTAAAATGCATCCAGAAGGATGAATACATTTGTTATATTATATATTTCTTTTAATTTTTAAAAAATATTTAAAATTTTACACAATAAAAGACATAAGTGCAACTGTAAGTTTCACTAGATTCAATACTTTTTTGGTTACATGTCATGTCCGGGGTGAAACTTTCCATTGTAGTTATTATGTCTTTTGTTTTATAAAAAATATACATAACAACATCTATACATATTCTTTATAAAACATATATACATATCAAAATAAGGAATATATATGTGGATTAGATCCCACAACAAGGATCCAAGATGGCATCAGAGCAGGTGGGATATAAACTCACTTCCTCCCAGGACCAAACTGGAATTACCACTAAAATATAGAGCAATTAACCTGAATGGTCAACCAAAGACCAGCTGGACAAGTCCTGTAACCAAGGATTTGCCCAAGAAGCCGCGTGGGGGCTGGAGGGAGGGCAGGGACGCACCCTGTGTCCACTGCAGCGATCCACAGCAGCCAGGCCTGGAGGCCGCAGGCAGCTGAGGGGTAAGAACGCTGCGGAGCGTTTACACGAAGGAACACCACTCGGCAGGTAAAAAAAGAAAGAATTTTTTTAATCTATCTTTATTGATTTCAGAGAGAGGAAGGGAGAGGGAGAGAGAGAAACATCAGTGATGAGAGTCATTGATCGGCTGCCTCCTGCACGCCCCCGACTGGGGATCGAGCCCGCTACCCGGGCATGTGCCCTGACCGGCAATCGAACCCGTGATCTCCTGGACCCTAGGTCAGTGCTCACTCAACCGCTGAGCCACGCCAGCCGGGCAAGAAAGAAATCTTACCCTTTGCAGCAGCGTGGATGGACCTGGAGAGTTTTATTCTAAGGGCAATAAGCCAGGCAGAGAAAGACAGATACCATATGTGGAATCTAATGAACAAAATAAACTAATAAAGTAGAGACAGACTCATAGATACAGAGAACAGACTGACAGCTGTTAGAGGGGAGGAGGTTTGGGGGGCTAGATGGAAAAGGTGAAGGGATTAAGCAAAAACCCCCAAAACTTCATAGACACAGACAACAGAGTGGCAATTACCAGAGGGATAGGAGGGATGGGGGGTGTAGAAGAGGGTCAGGGGGATACATGGTGACAGGAGAGACTTGCCTTTGGGTAGTGAACACACACTACAGCACATAGATGGTGCATTATCGAGTTATACACCGGAAACCTACATAATATCATTAACCATTGTCACCCATAGAAATTCAATAAAAATATATAATAAAATACATGTGTATGTAGATATACATGCACACCTATATCAAAATAAGAAAGACAAATGTCCTCATAGGAAAATGAAACAATTAACAGAGGAGAAAATAAAAATGGCAAAAAAATAACATAAAAGAAAAAATTTCTCATTCTCACTGTGAGCAAAATCCAAATTTTAAATAAATTAGATTCCATCTTGCCCTTACAAACTTTTAAAAATGCAGGTGTTCATATTTTTAACATGAAGCTTTGCAAGAATATAGAAAAATGAAAACTCACATCATTAACAAATTGTTACAGCCACTTTAGAGAGCTGCTGGGAAAGGGCTGGAAACTCGCAGGGCAGAAGTCTCTCCACGAGTAGTCTGCATCTTGATGGCCATTACGGAGAAACGCTCACACTCCTACAAAAGAAAAGAATGTTTCATTGAAGCACTGATTGGAACAGCGGAGTGGGATAGAGTGTTTCTCAGCAGAATAAATTAATAAATCATGATTTATTCATATAATCCTATTTTATAGAGCAGTTAAAATAGATTACATTTATATGTATCAACATGGGTATATCTCAAACTCATAAAAGAGAACATAACGCAGTATGATTCCATTTATGTAAATTTTAAAGCACACAAACAACAAGTTGCATGCAGACGCTTTAGCAGAGGCTGCCCAGGAAGGTGTAAGGGAGCGAGAAAAGCAGGATAGGGCAGGGCCCGGGGCCCAGCCCGGCCGGGGTTGTAGCTGGGGTCTCGGCGCCCCCTGGAGCTGTGGGGCTGGGACAGGCCTCCAGGGTTACCCCAGGGGAGCAGGGGGGCGGCTGAGGCCCGTCCCCGCCTGGCCCGCCTGGGCCGCAGCCCTGAGCCACGAGCAGCTGAAGGGGTGGCCGTGTCGCACCCGAGGAGGGCCCGACTGCAGCAGGGCCATAGCCATTTCGCTGCCACTCGGGCCGCAGCGCGCGTGCTGCGCACACACTGGGCGCGGTGCTCGTGGGCTTGGGGCAGGTGCCCGTGGGAAGGGGGCGGGAGGAGGAAGGGTGGGGCAAGGCCTGGGGGGCCTGCGATATCGCCGTCACTGAACAATGATGCTGAAGCAGACAGGAAAACGCTTTGCCTGACTGTGTGCCTCTGCCCCTCATGTCACTTCGATATTTTTTGAATATTTGAAGTGTTTCCATCTTTTTTAATCCAGTCATATTCGAGAGTGACAAAATGACACTCAAAAAGTGGTCCAAAATGCCCGGCCAGTGTGGTTCAGCAGTTGAGTGTCAAACTAGGATCAAGGAGATCGGGGTTCGATTCCCGGTCAGGGCACATGCCCGGGCAGTGGGCTCGATCCCCAGTAGGGGACGTGCAGGGGGCAGCCGATCAATGACTCTCTCATCATTGATGTTTCTCTCTCTTCCTCTCTGTTTCTCTCTCTGAAATTAATAAAGACATATATATTTTTTAAAGTGGCCAAAATAGATGTCTAAAAATAGAATAAAATTTTTAGTTTAAAATCAGATGCTTTGGTCATGATGTGATGCCTGTTTGCAAAGCACAGTTGAGACTGCAGGTGGCCAGGCACCTTTAAAAAGTCATTTAGAGTACACACATAACTCTAAAGTTTATTTAACTTAAAAGGTATATATATCCAGTTACATGTTGATCTTTTTATTTGGGACAATGGCCTTTTCTTCGAGAACACGTCTACAGATTGTATTTCTATATAATGCTTTTATTCTCACCTGCTAGAGACTGAATTGTCTCCTCAAAATTCATAGGTTGAAGCACTAACCCTCAATGTAACAGTTTTTGGAGATGGGACTTTTGGGAGGTAGCTATGGTTAAAGAAGGTTATGATAGCAGGGCTGTCATGAAAATATTACATAATTACAATAATAGGTACGCTCTGTGTCAAGTGTGGAGATAAATGCTCTTGGCTCTTGGGAGGCATGAACTTCACCACTGGCATGAGAAGTGCGTGGACATATTGCCCAGGAGAACTCCGCATGCTGTGGGCATCTGCTGTTGCAAATCGCAAAGTGAGGGTCATTGGTGAATCCAGGGAGTTGACTGAGTGGAGGTAAGTAAAAATAATTCCTAGCCTACAGAAATACCTGTTACATGGGAGTACAATTTATTTGCCCCATAGAAAGAAATGTCAGATGAAGTTGGGGGAAGCAGAGTAACTTTGCTTGGTATCAGGTACATTTCCTCCCACAATTGCATATTCTACAAAAATGGGAAGGAAAAGCTAAGAAATTGGTAACTTACTCTAACTAGGGTATTCAAGCAAAGTATAGTTGACAACTCAGCAAGTGTCTTTGGATCTGAATGAAATTTGGTATCATTAGGTTGGGTTAACTGAACTCTTTGGGTTTCCCATTCTTTTAGATTCTCTGATTGAAAAAATGTCACTTATTATTTACCCTTAAAGTGTTCTTCTGCTCTACTGAAATTTGTTAGGGGGCTATATTTACACTTTGTGCTTCTTAGAGGTAAACGTTTGGGGCAAATCAATTATTTGTGGTGGCTGAGCCAAATTCACGTTATGAATTGTTCTACTTTCCTGACAAAGTTAAAATCCTTTATTAAAAACCATCACGTATTCCTGGGGAGAAACTTTTTATAGGTCCCAAAAGCAACTAGCTTGGGTTGTTCAAAGACAGGATATGATTATTCTCAGGAGGTCTTCTTTGACCACCTCAGAGATTTGGACACTTATAGATTTCTATGATAGCACTTACTGAACTATATTTATCCGCCCCTTTTACGAGATGACTAACAGTGTCAGCTTTGATCGATGTAAACTTTTCTCTCCATACCTCAACACAGAAGTTGGTATAAACCATAGTTAGTCAGTATGACTGATTTCCTTTGAGTCTGGTTAGAGGAAAGGCTGGAGAGCCAGGGAATCACTAGCTCATCTATAACATTTTACTTGAGATATTAAAATACAAAAGCAAATATTTTTTGCAGTAGTTAGATATGATAGGAACCTGAACGGGCTGTTCATTCAAGGCCTCCCCAGACAAGACTCCTTGGTCTTGATGCTTAGTGCTCAGGTCTCTTTGAAGTGGAGTCATATTTTCTGAACCTTTCAAGACCAGCTTTAGAGAAAGACCTTTTTCACGGAAATAGCAAGTGCTGATATTTATTTCCTTCTAATCATAATTTCCCCAACTGTTTTACTGCATTTTCAGAATTATGGGCAATTTAAGAAATTTTCTCATTTGACCTTTTTTCCTAATCCATGTCCATCATCCTGTATTGAATTTATTTATTCCTGGAAATGGCTCACATATACTAGGCTGAAAGCCACCCTATGAGAATACATCCTGGTTCAATTTCCAGTTTAACTTAAAAATCAGCATGAAGTGCTCCTTCCTTTATTCTAAATGGTAGTAGATTGCAAGGACCCATGCAGACCCTTATGGTGACAAAACATATTTTACAATAATGGAAAAAAATTATATTTTTAAGGTGTTGAAAACATAGATACACAAAACACTAATTTAAAAGAATATATTCACCCTTATGTTCACTGCAGCATTATTTACAATGGCCAAGATTTGGACGCAGCCCAAATGTCCAACAGTGGATGAGTGGATAAAACAGCTGTGGGACGTTTACACGATGGAATACTACTCTGCCATAAAAAAGATGGAAATGTTATCCTTTGTGAAAGCATGGATGGACATGGAGAACATTATGCTAAGTGAAAGAACCCAGTCAGAGAAAGACAAGCACCATATGATTGCACTCATGTATGGAATCTAATGAACAAAGTGAACTGACAGACAAAACAGAGACAGACTCACAGATAGAGAAAGAATTAATTGACAACGATAACAGTGTGGTTATTGCTGGGGTAGGGGGTGGAGGTGGAAGAGGGTATGGGGCATAAATGGGGATGGGGAAAAATAAATTACAGTAATTTAAAAATAATAAAATAAATAATAAAATAATATGAAAAAATAAAATAAAAATGAAAACAAAAAAGGCAGTAACTATTCGACTGAAAAACAAAAGTATTTCCATTTCAAATAACTGATGTTTGAAAAATAAATATCAATAGTTCAAAAAAAGAGAAAGAAAAAGAAAATATAGATGTAATGGGAAAGTACTAAACAAAAAATTCCAGCCATTTCCCCATTTCAAGATGTTTTATACAAAATATCTTTGTGAATCCAGATAGCAAATAGACATGCTAATTCTTTACAAAAACAAAAAACAAACAAAAAAAACTGCCATGTTTTGTGAACATAGATATCCCTGCACCACACTAACCAGGTCTATATAGGAAACTGCTAAACCTCAATGGGAAAATGTTGTACACACACAATGTTAATAAAATCACCTCTTACTTTGGTTTTTGTGGGAAGCTTCCACCTTGTTTCCAAACATAAAATATCTTTCTTTCTGTCTGCTGTGAACTCTGTACTGTGACTCGGGTCTTCTTTCTCAAACAACACAACCAAAGAGAATGTTTTCATTATTGAGAAACAAGAACATCAACAGTAAGAAAACAAAAATCAGGTAACCGCACATGAACTCTTGACTTGCAGATTTCTTCACACATAACCTCTCAGTATTTCCAACAGTCTGAAGTGCATTAAAAACAAAATAAACCAAAATAATAGTGTTTCTTCCAGTATTTGGTAGGTTTTCTTTATACTGGATCTGAAATTGGATGTTCTTGAAACTTTGAATTTCCCACTTACCTTTCAAATGAAAACAGAAATATCAATGACATTATAATGATAATTTTCTTGATTCAAAGCTGGACTAAAATTTCCATGGAGGTATATTTGGTAATTCAAATGATATTCTAATTTTTTTTCATCAAAAGTTCAAAGAATTACGGAGGATATAATTTGTGATAAGTTGTAATGTCTACATATTAAATAAAATAAGTGTCACTTTTAGCAACATATAAAATAAAATAAAATAAAAAAGTTATGAAGGTTTTAATACTCACCATAATTTTACAAATGCATCAACTTCTTATAATTGAATCTTAGGTAACTTGAACCAACTCTGACGGTGTGAACAACCAAGAAAGATTGGGTGAAAATATTTTTTTTAAATCTTCTTGAGATATTTTAAGACATTATATGTAAGTTGCTGGAAATATATAACCAGTAATCTACAAATTTGTATCAAGGGAAAATGGTTTTTAAAATAAACAAAGATAAAATAAAAATACTTTCAAACAAACTGACAATAAAAGGATCTCTTGGCCCCAGAACTAAGCTAAAAGAAATACTAAAAGATTCCCTTTAGGCAGTCAAAATGATATCAAATAGGAGATTGGAGATGCAGGCAGACAATAAATACAAAGGGAGAGTAAACATGTGTGCATCTAAATGAATGTTTACTGCATAATAAACTCATAGAAATAATAACTATAATATTTCAAATCCCTACACAATTAAAATTCTTAATAGTGCTTACAAGACATCTACAGGCAAATACATGCTTACATATTTTTTTACAAACACGCAGCATTCTTCTTCTCTCTGTTCTTTGCTTTTCTTACTTGAGAAAGGACATTATGAGATTGTTGTTATCTAAACTTTAAAATAAAAAATGTCACCTTCTTTGAAAGCAGCATCGTGTTACATCGCATGTATGGGTCGTTCTTGATTGAAGTACCTCCCAGCTGAGAACATTCCTTAGATGAACATTCATTCATCCTACCTGTTGCTCTTACCTGTGGGTTGGTATCTATAGAGTATGTCCCTGGAATATAACTGTTCAGGCTGAAGATATCGCTAATTAGGATTTTTATGTTTCCTAGAGTAATTGTCACAATTTACAATGTCATCTACAATAGAAGTGTTTCTGCACACTCTCAACACCATAATTATCAAGTATTTTAGCAATGCCCACCTGATCATAAAAATTACATTTCACAGTGTCCTCCTTACAATTAAAGTTGAAAATGTTTTTATAATTTTCAAAGCCTTGTTTTAAAATGTGTGAGGTTTATAGTTTTTTGCTCATTTCCTCACAGTTCTGGAGGCAAGAAGTCCAAGATAAGAGTGCCATCAGGGTTGGTTTCTAGTGAGGCCTATCTTCCTGGCTTACAAATGACTATCTTACTGTGACCCCAAATGGCCTATATTTTGTGCATGCAGAGAGAGAGAGAGAAATAGAGAGAGAGGGGGGAAGAGGGGGAGGGGGAGGGGGAGGGAGAGGGGGAGGGGGAGGGAGGGGGAAGGAGGGGAGGGCGAGGGAGATCTGATGTGTCTTTCTCTTCTTATAAGCAACCCAGTCTTATCAGATTATAAGCCCACCCTTATGACCTTATTTAACTTTAGTTGCGCCCTTAAAGGCCCGGTCTCCAAATGTAATCACGTTGGCGTTATGGTTTGACCTATGAACTTTGCGGTAACCAGTCAACCCCTCATGCACTTTTTAGTAGCTGTGTCCTCTTCTATGTATCACGTCTTGACCCCCACGTTTACCTCAAAAAATTTACTTTTAGTAAAAACATTGTCTAAGAATGGTTATGGTAGGATTAAGCTAAGACATAGGCCATAAATGATTAACACAGTCTCTAAGGTCAAGTGGGGGGTCTGGTCATAGGAAAAATATAAGAATCAAAGGCTCACCTATGAGGTATTGGACACAAGATTTCTTTTTTTAATCTGTATTATTTTCTATCTGTAGGTACAGCTAACTATTTTTCTATCTATCATCTTTCTATCTTTATGGGGTTACTTTTGCAAACATCAAAGCCACACAGAATTCTCAAACATCGTTTCCTTCAAAAAGATTTTTTGTAAATAAATTATAGGCAGGAGGTTGAAGTTTCCAACTGTTATTAAGACTCCATTCGGAGAAAAATTTGATTTTTTTCTGTTTTGATGGAAGCACCTCAGCAGGGTGCCAAGGCACCAGGTTTTGCAGAGCCAAATCATTATTCAAGAGTCACAGTTTTTTTGAAGGCACACCCAGAATCCTCAACTCTGAGCAGGGGAATTCTCACTCCAATTAGGGGAAGTGAAAAGGACTCGTATCCCTCACGGCCATGCCGAGGTGGAGTTGCACCAGTGGGGGAGGAAGAAAGAAGATGGAAGCCCAATGTACCGCTGATGGATTTCTGAGGAAACATTCATGAATCTTGCATATGAAACTGAAAAGTGACATGTCTAATTAGGGCCTTAAGACTAGAAATGAAAGGAAACGTAAAGTTCACAAGGATCTTTTCAGGACACCCCGAGGTCATGAGGATCCCAAGTTTTCACAGTGAACTTTGTTGGGAAATCTGTGAGTTGAGGTTCTGATGACAAAAATTTAAGGCATAAATCTGCTAATTTGTTGCATGACTCAAAGCCATACCATCTTCTTGGGCTTCCATCATTTCTTTGTGTGTAGTATAAACTAATCTCTTCAAGCAATTGGAAGAGATATCTTATGAGGGTAGTTAGAGAAAAAAAGAAAGGCACACCTGAAATCTTTAAATGGTGCCTGCAAGAAATGACTAGGTGATAAAATTGTTCACGATGTTGTCTAGATGCACTGCGATTTGATGTCTGAAAACTAGTCTTCTCTGTGGCATCATTCCAATAAGGCATATCCTCAATTTAACCATGAGAAAAGTTCAGGCAAGTCCATGTTGAGGGGAATTTAACAAAATACTGACCAGTACCCTTCAAAACATCTCAAGATCATGGAAGACCAGGAAAACCTGAGGAACTGTCACCAACAGAGGCATCTGGGAAATATGATAACAATGCAATTAGGATTAAATTCTGGAACAGAAAAAGGACATTAATAGAAACACCAGAGAGATTAGAATAAACACTGCTTTTTTGTGGGGTTTTTTAAAGAAATATAGGGAAAAATAAAGTTTTGACCATCAGAAAGGATCAAGTAGTCAATCTAGTGGTTTTCCTACAGTGTTAGAAGCGGTGGAGACTCTGATTCTGCTCTAATCTTACTGTGCAGTTTTCTGCAGTTTGTTTTTCATTATTTGAAGTCTTTTGAGTTTCTTGATTAATATATATATATATTAAGTTCGAGAGCTAATTCTGGAAAACTGCTTAGGAATATCTTTGTTTCTAATAACAATTCTTAAGTAACTCCCAACGAGGGCAAGAAAATAATTTATCCCTGCATCAAGCATATCCTAGATGGGTAAGTACGCCAATCATTGGACTAATGGACCTGAGTGGTCTTCATGGTTATCTTGGGTCTCACTCATGGGGGCATGGTACCATCCTCATCACCCTCGATATGATCAGAACTCCAACATTTCTAAACTGAAGTTACCATATGAAAATACATTTCCCTCTCTAAGCCTCAGTTTTGCCTCTTGTAAAATGAACGAGTTTTATTCAATGTTGTCCAAGTGTCATTTCTAATGTTTCAAAATGATTTACTGTTAAAGCATGATTAACACCACCGAGCTGGGGTGCAGAGATGTATTAATTTGAACTACTGCTTTAAAGCATCCATAAAATATGCAATATGGGCGAGAAATAAGGGCAGGAAGAAGCGGATCACCTGGGGAATATCGGCGATCCCTTTGAAAAGTCTTCGTTTTAATTAAAACTCCCTGTTTCAATCCATAATGCATTTAACCTCTGAAATCCAACTTTCCGAGCGTTTGTGGTTCAAATGGTCCTGTGCCAGACTGTGAAACGGAGTAGATCTGTGTGAAGATCCTATGGTCAGAATACAAATGGGAAGAAAGATAAGAAACGAAAAGTACCAGGGAAAGACAACTGCTTCACTGATTTGCTTTTCTTTATTTTTAAGAAAATAGTGCGCTCAGGTGAAGAATATATTTTTAGAACTCCTTGCATTTTCCATAACCTTTCACTGTCGACAACTAAAGATGGGGAAGGTTTGAATTAATGTGCGGGGCCCACTTTTAAAGCAGTTATGTTTCGGTTCTATATAAGGAACACAGCTGCCTTTTTCTCATGGAAATGAGATTTTCACGTTGCAAAAAGAGTGTCTGGCAACTTTAAAAGGGAAAATGCAGAATATGTATATGTGGATGGTGCTTTTCGAATGGAAACACTTTTATTATAGGAGAACATGCTTTTCAGATATCTGATCTAAAAATAAAGATTCCGATTTCCAAATCAGGAAGATGTGTCTCAACAAGTTGGCCACAGCCATAGTGAGAAGTTACAGTTTTATTCTGTTTACTGTTTATGCCTGAACCATGTAAACATGATTGTAAAGAAGTTAATTTGTGTTTGTACATGGGCATGCTCGATTTTGAATACTCATGCATTCATGCTATAATAAACTATTATTTTTTTAAGTTTTATTTTTTTTTAATTTATTGATTTGAGAGAGAGTGAGAGAGAGAGACATCAATTTGCTGTTCCACTTATTTATGCATCATTGGTTGATTCTTGTATGTGCCCTGACAAGGGATCTAACCTGCAACCTTGGCATATTGGGATGACTTTCTAAACAATTGAGCTGCCCGCCCAGGAAGATAAACTATTATTTTTGCTGAGTGGGTGTTTATCAAGATCATTCTGCTGAACTGAGGAGAAAGTTTTTTGTAAAAATAAAACCTTACCATTTAAGATACTATTGAAAGAGCCAGGAGATATGCAATAGGATAAAAATAAACAACCAAATACTGATCAAAGCAAAGGAGAGAAAACATGAGCAGAGGGAAGGAGAGAGTCACCCCGGAAGGACATCCAGAAGACCCCCAGAGTACACGGAATGTTAGTGGTCGACATACATGTTATTTCTTAAATGTACTGTTACTGATTGAATTTTGGTTGGCAGACTAGGAGGTACATAAATTTAAATCTAGAGACCTGGTTTTGCATCAAGTTATGTTGTTAATGGGCTTTGCATTTTGAAATTAATCAGGAAAAAAGAGATTTTGATGCTCATTTATGCCTTCCAAAGCTGAACTGCTCTGAATTTTTGTGACATAAGGTCTTCCCCTGGCCGGATGGAACATAAGGCTATTGTAGTCGTGGGAGTCGCCTTAGAGGAAGTGTGCTGCGAGGCCCATGCGCTTGAGAGGTAGCGACACTTACGCAACGCCTGGTCCCGGGCCGTCCACTCTGTTGCAGGCGCCGTCCTAAGTGGGACCCGGCAATGCCCTTGTAAAGCTTTCGCTGTGGCTGGAGGGAGGCAGACAATAAACACATTAATAAATAGACATGTCTCTTTGTAACCACTATAAAGAGAAATCAAACAGGGGAAGTTAAGCACCAAGAGAGGAGAAAGATTGTCCCATTTATTGAATGCTTATAATGTGAAGTCAGTTAATATACTTCTTTGTCCAATCCCAATATTCACAAAAGTTAATATAATTTCCATCTTACAGAAGGGGGAACTAGGATGCATATCATACATTTTATAACCTTATCAAAGCTTCAAGGTACAGCAAAGCAAGCGGGCTTCATACCCGTATCCTGCCACAGTCTCTGCCTACAGGATTAGAGTCCCATTGGCCTCTCAAGTACCAGGAATCATTTATCTCCAGGGAAAAGTCCCCTGACCCTCAGCCTCATTAGGCTGACCGCGGCAGTAGCCGGCCCAGCGGATCCCCGCCAGGAAGCTCACAATCGGTTTTGAGAACACATTCATAAATCAGTGCTCCCTGATTTATGTCCAGGGAGCAAACTCACATGTCCAGGAGGGTTAATCTATGCTACAGCCAACAGGTATTTAGACGCCCTGCCCCAGTGGCAGGCACCGCTCCAGGCAGGGAGGCGCTGCCAGGCACCCTGACGGTGGGCACTGCCTCCCCGCGCATGGTGTCTCCAAGCAGATCGGCACAGGTCTCGGGCGAGACAAAACTGAGTGACTGTGACACTGTGGTGTGTGACGTGCGTTACAGAAGGATATGCGAGGTGTCCTTCACCTGAATGTGGGGATCAAGATCATCAAGGTTAAAATGAGTGAAATCTATTTGCGTTTAAACATTTTAGATGCCTTTTAAAAAATGTACCTTTATTGTTGAAAGTATTGCAGATGTCCCTTTTCCCCCAATATGGACCCCCTCCCTCCTGTTCCTGCCCCCCAGGCCTTCCCCACACTATGGTCTGCGTCCATGGGTTATGCATGTGTGCATGTAAATTCTTCGGTTAATCTCTTCCTGCCCCTCTCCACCCTTCCCTCTGAGATCCCTCAGTCTGCTCCATGCTTCAGTGTCTCTGGATCTATTTTGTTCGTCAGTTTATTTTGTTCATTAGATTCCACATATAAGTGGGGTCATGCGATAGATGCCTTTATAGCTGTTGTTCAACCAGTGCTGATCCAGAACATTTCGGTCAGTCTTCTAAGAGGTGCGAGATGATTGAAAGAACACGGCTTCAAATCCAGCAACTCTTAACCGGTCCTGTCTGCCTGTGCCCTTGAGAAAATAATTTATTTTCTCTGGATCGCAGGTTCTTCATCCGTCTTATGAGGCTAATACTACACGCCCACCATTCTGTTTAACGTTGTTGGAGAAGGTAATGGGGGAATAAGTGGATGTGAAAGAATTTAGTAAGTCATGACATTTTTATATGATGGTGATTCACTGTGAAGACTATCAAGTGCCACTCGATCAATTCAATATATTTATGAATGGAGAGAAAACTACAGTGTAAGTAGATATTCCATGATATATGACAATTTGTGGTGTTGAGGGAGACAGCAATGCGGGGGGTGTCATTCCAGAGCAGACATTCTGGGGACGGATTGAGTTGGATTGGCTTCGAATGTAGGACACACAGGTGACACCGTGCTGACAACTAGCGGAAACATTTATGAGGACAAACTAATTCAGTCTGTGCCATGTGCGATGGGCAGTTCTTTCCCTTGAGGAACTTTCCAGGGCCCTTCCACTTGACCTCAGGGAGGTTTGGACAGTTTCATTGATAACTATGTCATAGTTAATTAGAAGTGTAAACGTTTATCTTTTTCCGTTTTCTGTGCAGCTTTCATTAAACATTTAGACTCACCTTCTTTTGAGGTACGGATGCTGGATCATGGAATAATACACGATGACTCATTAATATAAAAGGTGTAGAAGCAGTAGCTGTCCAACTTAGCATTGCTACGCCCCGACTGTGCTCCATGCCACCTTGGTTCAGGCTGTTGTGACAAAGGGCAGGCTGTGTGGTTTCCAGCAGAAATGTATATTTTGTTCAGTCCTGGAAGCTGGGAAGTCCAAGATCAAGGGGCTGGCAGATTAGTGTCTTGTAATTGCCCCTTTCTGGTTCATAAATGCCCATCTTCTCATGGGCACCTCCACACAGCGGGAAGGGTGAGAGGGTCCTGTCGGGTCTATTATAAGAGATTAACCCCATTCATGAGGGCTTCTCCTTCATGACCTAAAGACCCCCCCAAAGGCCTTGTCTTCTAATATCATCTCACTGGGGGTTACAGTTTAAACATATAAATCTGGGGATGGGGGACACAAACATTCCATCCATGATACAGAACCTCCCTTTCCTTAGTTTGGCTTCCCCCAGGAGCAGACACTGAGACAGGATTTGAGTGTAAGGGGTTTAATTGGGAAATGATTCTAGCAAACTCATGTTATGGAAATTGAAAACTGAGACAAGGAATGAGAGAAAACCTGTGAAGGAAGGTGTGTTGTGAGGAAGTGACTACCTTGGGCCGAATGTCCCTGGGGAACTTGTAAGACAACACAAAACATGAACATTAGAGGTGTCCTACTCAAGGGACAGTGAGTGGGGAATTTATATGCCAGCTGTTGAAGAAGGAAACATAACACCTGCCCATTTTCAGGCAGAACAGGCTCAACAGCCAGTTCAGCCATTGGGAGAGGAACAGTGGGGGCTGGGGGTTGGAAGTCAGACTGTCATTCTTGGAAATGCTAAGCAAGGGATTCGGGTTTGTCACTGAGGACGACTTCACGTATACTGTAGGCTAAATGTTCATAACTCTACATAGTCAGTGTTACTGTCTCCCCTACATTATAAATGAGAAAACCGAGTTTCAGAGAAGTCAGTTTGCTCAGAGCCTCACAGGTAGTAAGTTAGATGCCAAGTTCCAAACCCCTAAAGTCATCCTGCTTCAGGCCTCTGACCTGTGGCCTCTGACCTGTGCTGCACACGTGGCAGCTAGGGATGTGGAAAAGTCACTTTCTTGGGAATTTTGTTTGGGCAATAAGAAGAAGCTGTAAATGACAATGTGATGATAGCCTTCAATAGTGGGTTTTGTTTGTTTGTTAGAGCATTTTTTTAAAAATTAAATTTATTGGGGTGACAGTGGCCAATATGAACATACAGGTTTCAGGTGTGGGTTTCTATATTAAAAACTCTGTATATTGCTCTGTGTGCCCACCACCCAAAGTCACATCTTCTCCTGTCACCATATATTAAGACCCCCTTGACCCCCCCATCCCCTTCCCTCTGGCAACCACCACGCTGCTGTTTGTGTCCACGAGTTTCAGTCTTATATCCCACACATGAGTGAAATCACACAGTTCTTAGCTTTTTCTGTCTGCCTTACTTCACTTAGCATGATGCTCTCAAGGTTTTTAAATGGTAATGGAAACAAGTGAATTTCTAAAGTAAAAGGTTACAAAGCCCTGGCTCTCATTCTTTCTCTCTAATGTTCTTATTTCCTATGTTGCAGCGTGTTGATGTTACTGTTGTGTCTTTGTGTACACATGTGTGGGACATTGAGGTGGGGCATGCCTAATATATAGAATCTTTGGGAAAATTTCACTCTTAGATTTTGTCTCAAAACATCCCATCATCTATTCCTAAGATGCTGGTGAATATTGTGAATTCAATAAAATCTCCTTAGCTTCCACCCTAGATCTCAGGAAACACCTGGCTTTCAAGGAGAAGGGAGAATTTGAATGCTATAGAATATAGGCCAACAAAAGGAATGGCGGGGAAGAAAGGCACCCCAGGTAATAAAATTCGATATGAGGGTGCTGGTGGGAGCAGCACACTGCAAAGGGCATTCTCAGCATATGATCAAAACAGCTTTATGGAAGGGAATTTATGAGAGATGTGGGATTTCAGGTCAAAATGCTATATTGAGGCCAGATTGTGGGGCTTTCTCAATACCAGGCTTAGACATGTGAGTTTTACCTCACCCCTTAAGACCTAGAGGAGAGCTTTGCTTCCATAAATAAAAAGACAGCATTTACCTCTGGCAGTCATCGCGGCAGAGTTATTGGGTCTGTTACGCCAGCCACGATATTGCACGCTTGGTGTGTCTGTTTTTATTTTATAAAATAATCCAGTTCATTGCAAACAAATAGAAAATAACAAAATTAGAAAATAAAAGCCCTACATAAATTCCCTCCATAAATAGTAACAATTTAATATGCCGTCCAGATACATATACACATATACATATAACAACACACACAGTTCTAGTAAACAACCTATTTCTTTTAATTCTACATTTCTTTACTTGAAAAATATGATTATATTTATCTGTTAAAATTCATCAATGTAACTCATTACATTCATTTATATACATATTGGTGAAAAATATAAACCACTAAATATATAGTAAAATAATATAAATATATGGTATATGTATGTATTAAAACACATACATCTGTGTGCATATACATATCTTATATGTACATATATGCATATTGTATTTATACATACATATGTATTTTAATGAAATTGGAATTAGTCCAAGCTTATGGGACTGAGCCTTGCATTTGTCACTTAACACATCAAAACAAATTTCAAATTCTTAATGGATCAAAAATATGGATGCACTCAGTTGCTTTTCCTATTGTTGAAAATGCAAGCTTTTCCATTAATGTGATTTGAGTCATGTTTATTTTACAAATTCATAACATCTTTTGGCTAATAAATAGAATGTGACTATATTTCTACTTGTTTGCCAAACCTCTGGTCCAAGTCGTGCCTCCGACACTCAACTCTCCGGCCAACATTCCATCGGAGCAATGTCCAAACAGTTCTGATGCCTGACCCTCATCTGCTTGTCCACTAACCAAGTTTTTAAAAATTAGGTACTTGGTTAGTGCCAGAACCCGAGCATGTTGTTAAGAGTCAAGCATGTTTAAAATCTAACCCCTGCTCTCACAGATGTTGGCAACAGCCACGGGAGAACATAGTGAATTCTGCTGCGGTTTCAAATGACTTCATGAAGGCTGAGTGTGTTCCTAATACAACCGAGACTCGCTCACCTGTGATTCAGAGGTGTTTCAGGTGTTTGGAGGGTGGCCGGTGGGTGTGCACATCCACATGTGCTTAATGTGAGTGACAGACTCAGGAGTTCTTTTGTAAAAAAAAAAAAAAAAAGTCACCCTAAAACAGAGATCTGCAGGGAGCATGATTGGTGTGAGGCAAGTAAGTAAAAGCCTCAATGGAGGAAAATCCTAAAATGTGAAAAATTGAGTCTGTGTAGTGTTGAGTGTCAAGACCAGTGTTACTAGTTTTGAGCATTTTTAAACCCATAGCAATAGTTTCTTTATGGTGTTGGCAGTTGCGGGGGGGGGGGTGTCTTTTCTTACATTTTTTTGGCCTCTGAGACTGATGGCTTCAGCCTAGGATTCATCGATAGAGATGGGATGTGGTACCAAAGCAGCAGCAGTGGTGACTTTGATGTATACACACTGGTCAGAGGCACAGTCACACTTGGGCACCGTAGAAAGAAGGGAACTTTGGGCTACGGTTTGGTGGCCAAGAATAGGACTGACCTGAACCCACTCACCGGAGGCCCTGAGGCCAGGCGAGAGATGCCCGAGGATGCGGGCAGCTCCCGCAGAGCGCATGCGGGGCCTTGTGCACACTCCCCTTTCCCTGCCTTTGTGCGTTTCACTCACTCAACAGAATTATCCCGAGCGCGTGTGCCAGGCAAACACACGCTGGGACAAAGCATTACATCAGGCAGCGGAGCTCCCTGCCTTCATGGAGCTTACACCCCAGTAAGCGCAGAGGTTAAGCTTGCCCCTAGTTTGCTGACTAGGTGTTTTACGTAAACCCTCATATAAAATTCTCAAGGGAGCGAAGCAAAAGATGGTCACTGAGCCCTTCCACTGGAGAAATCTTGTCTATTTAAGATGAAAGGGTTGTAGAAGCAGCTTCAGATAAAATAAAAATAATATCCTGCTCTCGTTTCACTGTGTTAAATCTGTAATAAAAAGATGTACTTATTCTGTCCAAAAAAACAAAACAAAAAAACACACAAAAAGGCCCTGGAGGAGTCTGGCAAGACTTGGTCTTAAACGAGTCCATCAGTCCTGCAGAGATCACTCCTTCTACTCACTCTCAGTCGATTAACTTATTGGACATCTGTCAAGCACTTATTTAGAGACATCGTATATTCTAAGCATTCAAATGCAGCATTTCCTTCACTGCCTTAGCTAGATAGGGCCAACAATCTGTGATTTCTGATGTGAATTATGTTCTCCCCTTTAAGAAATTGGGACAGTCTCTCACCTGCGGGCTCCTGGCACTCCTCCCTCCCTCTGGGATGCCTCTGTGGGCAGTGACAGCTACTCAGGTATCACACCGGCAGGTTCTGCAGCATCCAGAGAAGTGACTCCCGCTCTGCTGAATAGATCAGTGCATGAGTGCAGACTTTCTGTAACTAGGCATTAAAAGCCATCACACCCAGTGACACTCCCTGCCCCTGGCCACCAATGAGTTTAATCATCAATATCTTCATAGGACTGATTCATCTTCAAGTGACTTTGTATCATTCTTAGGAGGAGTTTTCATCAGTCTCTATTTCACCATCATGGCCATGCAGTTTGTTTTGACCTGATAGTATCCCTTGCTGAGGTGGGATGGACCAGGCAAGGACCGTATAATTCACATGTGACAAGCTGAAATAGGCTGTGGACAGATTTTTACAAGGACACTGTCAAACATAATTGGAAGCAATGTGGCAGAGCTGTTGATTCTTGGGAAGTGACATTTGCAAAGAGACTGCTTGTCAATCTCAGGCCTCGTGGCTCTGCTGGAGCACGGAAAGACAACATTTCCTATAAGTAAAAAAGACAAGAGCTTTTAAGGCAGAAGGACCTGGGAAGCTGTAGGCACTTTGAGGTCAATCACTGTAGGTACACAAAACAAAAACACTCAAGGTCACATATTCATCATATCTATAAACACAGGCATTTCCACCGCCGCAGTGTTTGGACTGCAAAAATGAGTATTTAGCAACTGACTTTCAAATAACTTACAATCATGCACACGCACAAGGGTCTTTGGTGTACAGTTTTAGATTGCATTTAGGAAACTCCAAACTATACGGAAAAGTCCTGGCAGGACATAAGACCTGAGTGTTTTCACTGTTTTTTCTAGTTACAGTGGGATCTTGGGTAAGTCAGCTCACCTTCACTAGTTTTTTTAGTAATAGTGGGATCTTGGGTATGTCAGTTCTCATCTTTGCATCTCAGGTTTCTTTTTTACTTACAAAATGAGAAAATTGGATGCAATTCATAAAGTTTTTCCTGACTTATTTTTTAGTTCTAACATTTTAGCAAATATTCTTAGGCAGTTATATTTAGTAAATATATCTAAATTATGGGACATTATATAATTGTTACCTATGCTTACAGTCCCTTTTCAGAATAAGACCTGGTCATGGTAGCTTCTGTGGTTCGGAATGGAAAACGAAAGAAAGACAGAAATAAGCAAAAGAGAAGAAATGGTGTAACAATAAAAACAGAAAGGGAGCCAAATTTTGAAAATTATCACTATGGAATTACCTGGCTTTCAGCAAGAATGTCATAAATATTTAATACATATTTGTTATTAGATGTTTTAGTTGATGTTGAGACCAACAGGAGATGTTAAATGTTAGAGTAAAACAACACATTCGACATTTTATGGGTGCAACAGCCTAGAACCTTCTCTTGCCCTGGACTCATTATGTTGAAAGAATCTGAAGCTTCTATAAGATCATCTAGTGGATGATCGGGGGGTGAATTATTATTAGTGACAAGATAAGCAGGGCGGCGGCTGAGCCCGCTTCCTCGTCTGCCCCTTACCTCGATACTCACCTAAAGCAGTAAAAATGTAAGCACATAATGACATTTTGTTTTTTTTTTAAGTAAAAATGGTATTACTAGAAGCCACTCGAGTCTGTGTAGCACTGTCCTTAGCAGATCTGGGGCTCGTGGATGCTCGTTTGTGCCAATAAGTCCTCCACTTAGCTTCAGATTTCTCAACCCTGTCGGCTGGTTGTTCTCTGGCCGCAGATGTTTATAACCTTAAATGCCACTGTGCTGGAGACCTTTTAAAGGGGGTGAGCCTGGCTCTCTAGCTTGTTCACTATGCTGGTTTTGAGCGTCTGAGGGGGTGAGGTCCACTTTTTGCTTCAGACCGGCCGCCCTCAGGGCCAGATCTATTCTAGCCAAGTCCTGGGTAGGTGGGCTGCTGACGTTCCCGGCCAGGCCGCTCTCGGCCCCTCGCTGGAGGGAGGGGGGAAGGGGCAGGGGCTCAGAGGCGGCGAGGAAAACAGACGGGTGGCTTAGAGTGACATGGAGCACAGCAACGGGAGGCCAGGCTGGCTGAGGTTTCCCAGGCAGGAATTCCCAGCGCAAAACCCATCTCACGGCACCGAACGTAATTTGATTTTACCTGTTTTATGTATTTAAAAGACAAGAAAAACAAACAAACAAAAGCCCATTGACACAGACAACAGGGCGGTGGTTACGAGGGGGCAGGGGGCGGGGGACAGTGAAGGGTAAAGGGGTCCAATATATGGCGATGGAAGATCCGACTTCGGGGGTGGCCGCACAGTGCCATCCACAGGCGATGGATCATAGAATTGTACCCTCAAACCTATAAAATCCCATGAACAGGTGTCACCCCAATTAATTTAATTCAAAATAAATGAAATTTTAAAAAATTAAAAATTTATGAAACTGTTTCTTGGTTATTTCCTCGTGCGGACACCTATTGGTTTTCACACTGTTCGTTAAAAAACGTGCCGAGTGCTTTTACCCGTTGCTCAGCGTGGCCTGGGCCCCGGTGTGTGAACCAGCAGGACACGCAGGGTCACAGACCCACGCAGCTTTCTAAAGACTTCTCGGAAGCGCTACTTGCCCTGAATGACACCTTTTAGAGCCTCGGAGTTAGTGACTTCTAACTCTGGTGTATCTTTCAGGTCTAAACAGACACACATAAAGCACACTCTCTGATTCTTAAAGAAAAGTCCACGAATCACCAGGCATTTGAAGAAAATCAAGTACAAACGATAGGATCAAAATTCAAAAACAAAACACACACATTAACACTGCAGGGAACAGGTAAGTCATGGGCAAAACCAAGATTAAGACACAACACATTATTTTGAATAGAAATGGAATGGTGTTTTACACGGTTTGCACTTTCCCGTTTCATTTACTTTCCCTTACACGTGTGGCTGGAGAATGAGTGGCTCCAGGCTCTGCGGCCAGTGCCCCTTGTCCCCCCGCAGCGGGGTAGGCCTTGGCCAGCCGCCCCCGGCCCTCCGCTGGGCCACAGGACCCGCACCCGGGAACCGAGAGCCTCGAGGTCGGGGGCCGACTCTCACTTACCTGGGGGCCTCCTCTCTCCTCTTGATCAAGACCCAGAATAGACCGCTTCCCTCTCTAAGGGGCAGGGTGGGTATCATAAAGAGAAAAATTATGGTATCGTTTATAAGATCATATATCATACTCTCTGTTTTAAAACACTCACTTTTTAAAATAATGGGCTAGCTCAGTCAGCAGAGCAGGAGAGTCTTAATTTTTTTTAATTTTTTTCTTCAGTCCTGTCCTCTCCCCATCACATGCCCAGGGAACCAATATTAACAGCCTGCGTGTAGTATTCCACATGTCTTATGCTTGTATAAACAATTCTATAATTATTTCAGCCAGGAGTATATTCATTTTTATACCAACATAGTCATAAAAGGTCATTTTTAATATTATTTTAATGTAGAAGAGGCCCATGAAGGCGAACACATAGATGAACACACTCACTGAGGTTTTCCTTCACACTTTGCAAAAATACTAGATTGTATATCATGCACACCACCGATAATATCAAATATTGTCTATAATGTAATGAAAATGAGCCTGTACTGTTGAAAGATTGCAGTTGCTACAGTCTTTTGAGAAGGCAATTTGGGGATATATATGGAAAATTTTTAAATGCATGTATCCATCAATGGAGCCCTTCTAGCTCTAGGTCTGCGTTCTAGAAAAAGACTCATGCGTGGACCTACCAAGGAAAGAAAGCACAAGCACGCCGCTCACGGCCTTGCGTGGAGAGTGAGACCGTGCACACAGCAGGGGCGCCCTCCGAGCCCGCGTGCCAGGCTGGTTAAGGAAGTCGTGGACGGTCACAGCATGACACTGTTCAGGCAGAGCCCACTTCTACCCCAGGCTCGGCAGGCACAGTGCCTCGGGCCCACACCAAGGTCTTAATTTCAATTTCTTTGAATGTCAGAAAAAATGAATATCGTAACAATTCTATAATTATTTCAGCCAGGAGTATATTCATTTTTATACCAACATAGTCATAAAAGGTCATTTTTAATATTATTTTAATGTAGAAGAGGCCCATGAAGGCGAAATTTAATGCAGCCCATGAAACTCATACCTCAGCTGCAAACTCAGCTATTAAAAGAAATGATATATATTTTTATATGTTGCAAGGTTAAGAATTCCAAGGTAACTAGTTAAGTTCAAACAGTAATATTTTGAATAATATGAATAGTATTCCACAAATTACTTTAAAAGACAGTATACTTTTATATGTAAAGCATATAAATACAGGAACCATCTGGAAGAATTCCTATCTAGCTTAAAATCAGAGATATTTTTACTAAGAAAAGCAGTTTGAGAGCATGTATGTGAAAGGGACTTTTAATTTTGTCTTTATATTCTTAGATATTTCTTGAATTATATTACAACAGGGATGTAGATTTGAAGTATCCTATAATTCAGTTTTCTCTAAAATGTACTGCTCTGGTTACTTCAGTGCATAACAAATTTAATCACAACTTGGTGGCTTAGAGCAACATTTCTTATTATGTCCTCAAATTCTGAAGTTCGGCAACTTGGACAGAGTACTGCAGAAATATCTTTTTTTTAATCTTTGCCCAAGGTTCTGTTTTTATTGATTTTAGAGAGAGAGGAAGGGGAGGTGGGGGGAGAGAGCGAGAGAGAAACATCTATATAAGAAAGAAACGTCCATCAGTTGCCCCCTACACATGCCCCGACCGGGAAAGGAACCCGTGACCTTTTGGTGCACTGAACGACACTCCAGCCAGCTGAGCTCCCGGCCAGGGCAGCAGATCTGCTCCGTGGTGCCTGGGTTCTCAGCCTGAAAGAGCTAGATTAGCCGTCACTGCATGACTAGGGGCCGGGGTCCCTGACACGGTGCCTGGCCTGGGCTGAACTGACTGCAGTGCACGCGTGCGATCGCCCTCGTCACTTGGCTTTCTCACAGGACGGCAGCCTCAGGGTGCCGGGACTGTCTAAATGCAGCTGGGGTTTTAAGCATGTGCTTCAATAGAGGCAGCGAAAGAGCCATCACCTTTTGACATATGGAATCAACTTGCATGGCTGCTTTTCCCATATTCAAAGCAATCACAAACCCCTGTCCCCTTCCCAAGTCTGACGTTGACACTCTAAATGACCATGTGTGGCGGGGTCATGGCCGTCTTTCCTATGTACAACCTGCCACATTGCCTTCTGGTCATGAAAATGTATGTTCTGCCGACATACTAAATACACTCATGCCCTCCACTAGGACTCCCAAGTTTTCATCCCTTGAGGGCATCAGCTGTATGTCCAGGATCCCGTCAGCAAAATCTGGTCCATGTCCAGATGAAGCTGCTTGGATAACAGTTTTTATTAAGTTAGAAATCTGTAAACTAAGCAACAAAGAAAACAATCAACAGAATGGGAGAAAATATATTCAAGCCATCTATCTGATGAGGGGTCCTTTTCCAAAATATATAAGGAACGTCCACAGCTCCTCAGCAAGGAACCCCAAATGGGACAAGTGACTAATGGGCAAAGGACTTGAGAGCATCTCCCCACAGAAGACATGCACATGGCCAACAGGTGCAGGAAAAAGTGCTCGATATCACTAATCAGCAGGGAAATGAAAATCAAAGCCATGATGAGATTCAATCCCTACATGTTAGGATGCCTAGTATCAAAACAACAATGACAGAAAAGAGCTAAGTGTTGATGAGGGGAAACTGGGACCCTTATACAGTGTCAGTGGGAATGTAAAATAGTGCAGCCATTATGGAAACCAACTTGAAGGTTCTTCAAAAAGTTAAAAATAAAACTGCCGTATGATCTAGCAAGCCCACTTCTGGATGTATATAAAAAATAATTGAAGTCAGGCTCTAGAAGAGATACCTGCTCTCTTGTGTTTATTGCAGCACTGTTCGCATTAACCACGATGTAGAAACAGCCAAAATAAATGATGATCAGCTAACCAGTAGATTAAAAACATGTATATACATACAATGAAATATTATTCAACCTTTAAAAAAAAGAAGAAAATCCTACCACTTGTGAAGACATTATGCTAACTGAAATAAGTCAGTCACAGGAGAACAAACACTGCATAATTCCATATAAAATATCTAAAATAGTCAGACTTACATAAATAGTATAATAAAATAGAGGCTGGGGAAAGGGGAAAATGGGGGATTTTCTAACCAATGGGTATAATATTACAGTTATGTAAGATAATGAAGTTTAGAGATTTATTGTATAACATAGAGCTTATTGTTAAGGTTTTGGCGTTGTGCACTTAAAATTACATTAAGAGGGTTGATCTCATGTTGAGTGTTCACACACACACACACAGCACAACAGGACACAGGCAGCTTTTGGAGTGGATAGATATATTTATTGCCTCGATTGTGGTGATGATATTATGGGTGTCCACATATGTCCAAATGCATTAAATTGCATATATTAAATATGTGCAGGTTTTTGTGTATCAGTTGTACCTTAATAAAACTGTAAAAAGTAAGTGAATCGAACTGATGAAATGCAAAGAATAAATTATATAAACTAAAGAGACAGAAAGTTGGCTGTCCCCACACGCACAGGCAGAAATGTACACAATCTGATGGTAGGGCAGACACAAGTCATCTACTATAGACATTTCTACTCAAAGGAGCTCAAAGCAGAAGACATTAGACAATAAAAGCCTTCTAAAATCCAGGCAGGCGCATGGGGCTGAATTTGGTCAGGATCTATGCCGCCCCTTGTTAATTGTTATCCTTGGTTTTCAGCTCCACCCTCTGCGGGTTTGGTCTGAATTTCCAAACCAGTTTTCTGCTTATTTAAGATATGAGTCATGGTGTAGCTGAGTGGCCTTCTCAACCTGCTTCCTGCCTATAAACATTGGGTTTTTCTAAGGACTCTTTACATGGTCTGGCCCTTTTAATCTTTTTCTCTTAAAAACTTTTTGGGCTTCCTGTGTATCCATTTATAATTAACTCCATTAGATAAAAAAAAAAACAAAAAACACAAAAACCAAATAAACAAGAAGAAAGAAAGAAGAAAGAGAAAGAAAGAAAGAAAGAAAGAAAGAAAGAAAGAAAGAAAGAAAGAAAGAAAGAAAGAAAGAAAGAAAGAAAGAAAGAAAGAAAGAAAGAAAGAAAGAAAGAAAGAAAGAAAGAAAGAAAGAAAGAAAGCCCACAACTCTCCTGGGGATAAGCCCTTCTCTCCTTAGGTTTCCTGGGAGATTGCTGGGGAACCTCCTCAGATTCTCAGAACTCCATAGTTACACAGAGGCCATCTGCAAGCCACACTGTTCAGATCCTTAGAAGGTCTTTGTTTATTTGAAAGGGTCTATGAGGCTCCACCTTATATGTCTCTGTAGTCTTAATAAGGATTTTTTTGTAATGACAATGTTGGTTCCATATTTTTCCTGAGATTAGCCTTTATCAGTTGATTTTTTGTTTTGTTTTGCTTTATCTTGTTTTTGTCTTTTAGACAAAACCCAGAAAATACTGGTTTCTTCATGATTCCCGTGCTTGAAAATTTAGCATTTTTTAGCTTCTTTCTATCTAAATTTTAGCCAACATGAATCAAATAAATCAGCTGTCTATTTCCACATTAAGCCTACATCTTATCTTAGCCAAACCCACCAGTCAGTTAACATTTCTATATTCCACACCACCCCTGGGAAGAGTGTTACCAAACTTTATGCTACTACAAACAAGAATTACCTTTTCCAGCTCCCATAACAATTTTCTCCCTGAACTCTAAGCCTTCTCTGACATTCTGCTCAAGGTCCTTCCAGGTTCTGCTCACTGTCTGATGGACGGTCAATGCCACATGGTTTAGTGATTTGTTTGTTTGTTTGTTTGTTTTTTATGGCAGCATCCCATTTTTAACACCAAATTCTATTTTGTTCCCTTTTTGCATTAAAAAACTCAAAATTTAGAAGCTTACATCTCACATTTATTTATATGGATTTTAAGGGTCAGGAATTCAGATAGCATACCGCAGTTGGTTTGTCTACCCTAAAGTGTGTGATGTTGGAGATCACAACTGGGAGACTCAGAAGCTAAAGGGGGAAGACTTGAGGCTGAAGGGAGCAATCTGAAGGTTTGTGCACTCAGCTCTCTGGTGCCTGGCCTGGGCAGGCTGAGGACCAGGACTACTGCTCAGAGCACATACACTTGCCCTCGGTGGGACTTGGCCTCCTCGCAGCATACTGGTCCAGGGTAGGGGGCTGTTGCCACTCAACTCACAGCAATTCTAAGAACAAGGTAAAGCTGCATCACCTTCTATGACCTCACCTCCCACGGTACACAGCATCATTTCAGGTATTCTTCATCAGTTGAAGACTGGCAAGCTCACCGTGATTTAAGAGAGGGGCAAAGGCCCCACCCTGGGGCGAAAGGAGTGGCAGTCACGCTGCATAAGAGTTTTCAAGATGGGAAGTGGTATGACCATCGCTGGAAAGCACACCATGCCACAGTTAGCAGAGAAGTCTCAGTCAATACTAACCTACAGAAGATTAAAAGTTACAGAAAATCCATAAAAATCCTGGTCAAACCCAACCTTTATATATTCTTAAAAATCACCCATTATGTGAAAATACAATTAAATCTCCCATTTCCTGCTGTGTGAAGAATTTAATTGATTATAACATAATGGCTTGTAGATTGCATTATGTATAAAAATACATTCTATTGACTTGGCTATGTCCTGCTCATACTAATCAGCTTAGTTCTAGTGCTATCTCTGGGAACCTTTTGCTGGCTCCCTACACCTTCCCCACTCACCCAGCCGGGTGTTGAGTCCCTTTCTTATGTTCCCAGGACACACCACACTGGTCTGTCTTGTAGCAGGCATCTTCTGGAATTTGTGATCACAAATTCCCACGTCTCTTTCCCTTCCCCACTGGGAAATTCCTGAGGACGGAATTTGTGTTTATTTCTCATTGAATGTCCAGTGTTTACAAAGTGCTCAGAACACAACACGGTGATTCTCCCCCTCGAAGAATAATTATCTTTTACATTCACACATTCTTGTAGTTTGCACACATGCGATGTAACTTGCTACTTTACATGTTAAGAAATAATATCCCCCTTTCACGGATGAGGAAACTGGAGCCGGGGTAGGTTTTGTAACTTGTCCAGTATCTCCAGGCCCACGATGGCTGAGGGGGGAAGAAAATGCAGGATCCCTTGGTCTAGCCTCATTACCTTCCCATCCCCCCTCCTACATCTTAATGATTTAGAAATGAAGTCCAGAAATGAAGCTGCCCAACAGACTCCGAAACAATTTTGATTGTGCTATATTATGGCTTGGACAAAGCAATATCGATATATTTACCTTGAAAAAACTGCCTCTAGAGCGTCAAGGTAGATATACACCAACTTTAATCTCTTCCATTTTACAGTAGCTGAATCCCAAGTCTTAAGATTCCATAAGGATTAGAGCTACATTGGAAAGACTCCAGTCTCATAAAATTGAAAATAAGATTATTTAAATGCACATTCCGAACAAGATATACGCATTCTTATACCATTCCTCAAATATGTTAGTATGTTATATTAAACTATGCACGGAGAAATAATCACTGATGCATAAGTTATTCAAATACTTTATCCAAATATGTGTTCACTTATTTCTAAATTCAATTGCTTATGTAATTTCCTGAGAAATTAAATGAATGTGTTCATTATCATTGATGTTTTCTCAGTATCCCAGTAATGAGAGAAAAACCCAGAAATCAGAGAAACAGGTATTAGGAGTTTGTTTATTCCCCCTTCCCCTTTCTGGGTTCACCCTCCCTAAACGCCAGTCAGTGAGGCAGAGGGCCCGTGGGAGGGGAGGAGCAGTGTGCTCGTCCCCTGGTTCAGTCTCTCTTTCTAGCTATTTCAGTATAACAATTTAGACCTTTCAGAACATCCATTTTCTCTTTTGGAAAGTGGGCTAAGGCCTACCATTAATATTTTGCATAGATGAGTGTTATGGGCTGAATTTTGCTGTCTTCTCCTGACCAAAAAATAAAAATAAAAAAATCATGTATTGATTACTAACCTCCAGTACTTTAGAATATGACGGTATCTGAAGACAGGGTCTTTAAAGAGGTAATTAAGGTTAAATGAAGTCACTAGGTTGGGTCCTAATGTGATATCACTGGGCTTCTTAATAGAA
Organism: Miniopterus natalensis; assembly: GCF_054644295.1. NCBI lineage: Eukaryota > Metazoa > Chordata > Mammalia > Chiroptera > Miniopteridae > Miniopterus > Miniopterus natalensis. Next base: position 196,537,950 of record NC_142081.1, on the reverse strand, counting down.
GAGATTAGGACAAGGCCGGCGGAGAGGGAAAGACCATGCATGTGAAGAAATAAAGAGAAGGTAGCCATCTACAAACCAAGAAGAGAGGCCTCCTGAGAAACCAGCCCTGAGGACACCTTGACCTCAAACATCCAGCCTCCTGACTAGATAATACATTTCTGCTCCTTAAGCCACTCGGGGAGTTGAGATTTGGTAGGCAGCTCTAGCTAACTTATACAATGAGGGGATGACTTATCTTAAGTTTAGGTTTAAACAGCTAATGTCACATCAGTAATGCAAAAGATAACTTTACTTTTCCATTCCTTCTCTTCCTGAGCTGTCATAGTATTGGAATCCCAAGAACAGAAAAGCCATAGGTATGTCATTCAGGTTCCCATGCCAAGATTTCTTCATCTTATTAAAGTCATGGTAGCTATTTTTGAAATTTTTGTCTTATAATGTTTCTTAACTTAAAATCTATCAATTCCAGGTCCCACTAGGACCTTTTCCATCCAACAACATTAGTGTTTGCCTGCGTGAGATTGCCAGTGAAAGTGATGCATGTTTCTTGCTCTACCAGGCATATTTACCTCTTGGTGAGTATGCATTTACCCTCCAAATGTTAATGGGTCTTACGCATCCCCCTTTCTGAGGAGACTAATCTCACATGCTGGATGCAGATGCACAAAGAAGGAGAGCCACCTTTCCTGCTGGTCACTTGATTTACTTTCTGCATTTCCAGGGCATTCGAACAGGCATCTCCAAAAGCCAGGTGGCGTGCACTGCCCCACGACAGAAATGATTGCTTTCCCACTGTCTCACTTGAGTAATGAGCTAATAGAAAAGCAAGTTATGGATCTCCAGAACCCGGACAATAATAAAATCATAATGATATTGTTAGCAATCTGGCCCCAGCGCTGGTACCTTCTCCCAGAGAAACACTGTCACGTAAATAGAAAAACTCATCAATCACAAAAATCGCACAAGAGCCAAGCCAACTGGCTCAAATTCACACACAGTATTGCTGGTGAGACTGAATTTCACTGCTGGGGAGCAGTTTCTCTTAGAAAAATCCAATTAGCACACTAATTGATGCTGCTGACTTTTTCTGAACAGATCCTGGGAAATAGAAACTTGTATGATTTCCACAAGGTCACACAGACGACAAGGGGGAAGGCCAGGGTTAAAACTCAGCTCTGAGTTCCAGCCCATGTCGTCTCTACCACATACATCTCAAGCTTTAGATGTTCCGTAAGTGGCTGGACCCAGGGTTTTTCCACCTCAGAATTTGTAAACAAATAAGAAAAACAAACAAATAATTAAGTATATATAGAGCATTGTGAAATAACCCAGTTACCCAGCTAAAGTTAACTGGCAATCCTTTGAGTCTTAAAAATTACCTCAGCCCTCATAGCTGTGGAACTGATAAAAATAGACAACGATAATTATTTAGGGTGAAAAACAAGAGGAAGTCAGAACCTCAGGTTTTGAATAATAGATGCCGCCCTCCACACTAACTCCATGGGGTGTGCACACTTAGGAAGCCTATGCTCTACTACCAATTGCGTTCCTGTTGCTGTTTCCCCCAAAACTATTACATCTAATCCCGCACATTAGTAGATCAGTCTCCCTGACAAAGTACATTCATAACTCAATTACTTCCCAAATATATAGGTCAAATGAATCATTTTACAACATGACTACCAATAAAAACAAATCATGCTAATAATGTTTGGCTTTTTAAAAACATGGCCAATTCTAGGGAAAAGTTATTAATACCTCTGTAGTAAGTAATGTTTAAAAACAATTTATAGCTCATGCAAATACCTCAAATCTGAGGATTATATTTAACAAGTGTTTAGCAAATGCTTGCTCCATGCCATGACAATGTTTTACCTACCGAGGAAACAGCCGTGAACAAAAGTCCTATGTCTTTATGGCCTAGTGCAGAAAGTTAGGCAATAATAAAATAAAGGAGAAATATGTAGGATGTTGTGAATAAAAATGAATCAAGGTAGAGGGATAGGAAGGACCCTACTGAGAAACCTCGTGCTGAAGTGATGTTTGGGCAGCGATCTCAAAGAGAAAGACATCGAGTTATATCAATATCTGAGCCAAGAGCAATTCAGATAAAGAATAGACCAAGTGCTGAAGCCCTGAAGTGATGTACTTGGTGTAGCAAAAAATTGCAAAAAGCATCAGTATGGTTGGAGGGGAGGGGAGAGGAAAGGAGGGAGCAACAGGAGACAAGTTAGAGTTTGACATGAAATGGCATGAGATCATTTGAGTCCTGATAAACTGATCATTAGGATTTTGGATGCCATTTTGGGCAGAAAAGTAACATGATTTATGTTAAAAGTATCACTCTGCCTCTGTGTAAAAATAGACTACATTGGGCAAAACTGGCAGAAGACAAATTAAAACACTATCCCCCAGGCAAGAGGGGGTGGTGGCTTGAACAGGACAGCAGTGATGTTGGCAAGGAATGGTTGGATTCTAAACATATCTCAAAGGCAGAACCAACAGGGTTTCCCAACAGATTGAACACGAGTTATAAAAGAGAGGAGCTGAGGACAACGCCAAGTTTGTGATCAAGTAGAAGAATGTTATTTATTGAGACCAGAGAGTCTCTGGGGGGGGGGGGGGTTTGAACAGAGGAGAAAGCTAAGGAAACAGATGTTCTCACAGGGTATTTAAAGTTAGTGGGTCTAGGATTAGGAACGGTTTTGGTAAAAATAGGATGGGTTAGTTTAAAAACATTTTATTGGCATATGTTGAAGTTCTCCAAAAAGCTTTGTTGGAATAAGTTGTGTTTAAGCAGAGATCGAGAAGATAAGAGGGATTTGGGAACGTGGGGAGGAGGGCGGGGTGAGGGCTCTGTGGAAAGCCTAGCAGGTTCCAGGCTCAGGAGCAGGATAAACCGCCGCGCATTAAGCCCAGCTGGCTACAGCAATTGTTTTGAAAGGGTGAATTTGTTCCAACACAACTGATATATTTGGGAATGATTTGAGCGTGAGTGAATTTTGCATTTGCTTATGTGTTATTTTGTCTGTGAGAAACACTGGTGAATGCAGAAAACTGTGTGGTTGAATTGAGCTGTGGAGGAAAATACAAAACGCACACGTGTAACACCCCCAACGTCCACCAGCCTCCTGGGTCCACCCCATGTGTCATGAGCCCCAGCCGCCCTTCCACACTGTGTTTGACAGCTTTCCCTCCAATTTCAGGAAACTCTCTTTCCACCCCTGTGCACTTGTTCACAATACGCTTCCTTCCGATTCTCACTTCCATCAACACAATTCAGCTCTTTTCATGGTCCTCTTCTGCGGTAAGCATTTAAGCATTTCTTAATCATTTGGCAAGTGTAGACTATGTTCCCACTTTTACCAGGTTTGTATCTTCTTTTTATGTGTTTTACAAATGAGAGTTTTGAGTTTGCTCTAGCTGACTTCCTTAAGCCTGTGGTTTCTTTGCATAATTGTGCAGAGATCCATGATTTTTAGAAATGGACACAGCACGTTAGAGCAGACTGAAAGAGACCCAGGCACTTTGGGAACATAGAGTGGTATAGGGGGCAAGGATTAAGTGGTTGAAGAGGAGGAGTTGGAAGATCCCATGGGGAGCTGGGAATGTTCATGCCATCCAGGGTCTTGTAAGCCAACAGAAGCTGGAGTATCAGCCCTAACTCTTGGATTTTCTTTGTTTAATGTAAGTGCCTGACTTGAGCTTTGGTTGTGGGTCATCCACTTCAAACAGCTAGATCTTGAATAAATACACAGTGCCAGCCACAGGGTAAGATTAATAGCCAGGCCACCTTCCCCCACTGTCTTCTTTGTTTTGGAGATCTTGGTTGATTTCAATAAATCACCATTTGGGCCACTATTTCTTTCTCTTCCCACATTTTAAATTCCCATTCTTATGTTTTAAATTCTCCAATTAAGAGTGATCCCTTGAACCTTAGCCCCAGCCCTCCATCCCAACAAAAGCAGAACCCCAGGCCTGCACCCTTTCTCTCGTTCTACCTGTGACCTCAGTGTGGCCCAGGTGTGCTTTGTGATTCCCTGGTCCTGTAAGTAATAAACCTGTCTCTTCTCAAAGTCTTCTGATGATTACTGCTTAAGGACTGACTCCTTGCAAGCACAGTAAGACCCACAAGGGCTGGTCCAACCTCACGATGGTTATTGAGAGGCTGGGACCGGCAGAAGAACAATTGTTGAGACTTTGTCATGGGACCAATTATAAACCATAAGGGATAGTGAGTTTGTATTTTTGGAAAGATTGTTTGGAGTGTGGGAATAGAGAGAAGGAGACTGAGACTCTGGTCCAGAAGTTGAGTTATTACCCACATAGTAGGAATAATAACCACGCTCAGGTATAAATCTGTTATGCATTAAAACACCTTTATAGTATCAAGCACCTTTATACAAGACTGGCACCCGTTAAGCACCTGATAGCGCTTAGAGGTGTACATGTACTATTATTCCAGAATTTTTCACATGCATTGCATCATTCCATCCTTAAAATAAACTCTGGAGGGCATAGTATAATTTTAATTTTTTGAGGGAGGAAGTGGAGGGTCTAGGAAGTTAACCAATTGGCTCAAAATCACTACAAAGTGACGGTGGAGTCCTCAAGCCCAGTGTTCAGCCTTCCTGGCCACCCTCCACTCTACCCCAGGGCACAGAGGGATCCCATGTGAGAAGCAGGAGAACAGCCCTCAGGTGGTCCTGACAACTGCTTTAAATTCCTTCTCGGGCTTCCGTTTCCCTGCAACCAGCGCTACTGCAAGCACCCGGGGGGACCTGCAGCCCCCAACTCACCGCAGCATCCTTAGCCTTCACGGAGTTAGACCCCGTGAAGTTCCCGCGGGAAAGTTTCTTAATCTTCCCGTCAGCATCACTCCAACACGTTAATTAGCGCAGAGTGGAGCTGGCTGGGGGACGCAGACGCCAGAATGCTGTGGTTTCAGCTCACACCTTACGAAACCCAATCACACGCCTTGAGCTCTAACCCCCGCCTATTTCAAAAAATCAAAATTTTTTCTTTTCATTCCTTTCACCTTCAAGGCAGGAATAAACCGGAAACATGGGCAATCCCATCACCTTTTAAGGCTCTGAATGAAAGGTGTCCCTAAATCTCAGAAAGACCTCAAAGCACAGATTCAGTATCAATGCTTCGCTCCTACCTGCGTCTTATCTAAGAAGAAATTACTTTCTGGGAAACTCTCAAGCCTGCCGTTCTATATTGCAAACAATTTTCTCCCCCTTCTTCTGAAAGTGCAACAGAATATTTTGATTCTCTAGCTCTCTTCCATGAGCAAGTCTGTGCGTAGAAAATAGCTTTACTGACCTCTGGGAAATGACTCCGATCAGACGCGTGGCCCGATGGCAGGAGGTCAGGTGCCGTCTCCAGAGGCCTCCACCTCCGACATGCTGTTTGTTTCCCTTAGTCTCACAGTAATTCTGGGGGGTATTTAGAGGCCAAGTTCCCCTGCCCCAGCATTCTCTTATTTGTTGATTATGCTCAGGTAAGTTAATTACTAGTAGGAAAATAATGAGAGACCGAAGCTCACAGTTAAGCAGAGGGGAGCAATTCAAGCATAGCAGGATTTTAAGTCTTTTCATTCCTTTCTGTTTTGAAGACCACGAAGAATTATCACCTTCCCCTCCACCTAATGCCTTGAAAATTAGGAATCAATGCAAAGGAAAAATCAGGTTACAAGCAGCTTTTTGCCAGGGTGCCAAAGAACACTTTTTCTGAAATTCAGCTTATTTCTGGAATAAAGCTCAGGAAAGTTTTATTTCTTTGATAGGTTTCCTTTATTTATTACTAAAGGTAATGATATCAGGCCTAAGGGGATTCAAACAAAATTTAACATAGACAATTCTGGCTGTGTCTTCAGCCAGAAAAATCCTAAAATCATAAAAACTATGTCTGCCATGACCTGCAAAGCAAATGGACGACAGATTATTAGGGAAATGGCGTTGACCACCATGCCACACACGTCTGGTTTGGGAATGTCATTCAGACTCAAGTCTGCAGAGGGACCCGGAAAGGAGACCAGAGGATCTGAGAGGACACCTATGTTGCTACAGCTCAGAAGGTAAGGAGTGGATGACATGAGACCTGGGGGGGCTGGGACACGCAGGGAATTATTAGGGTACTTTAAGAGATGGAGCAGAGGGGAAGTGATTCTATTTAATACATTAGCGATCACTCTGGCTCTTATAAAGATAAATGGTTGGAGAGAGAAGTGAATCAATAAGGAGAAATCAGTTGAAAAGCAGAGTCTAGAAAGGTAAGCTGATAACGTGTGATGGTTTCCTACGGCTGCTGGTACAGAGTACCCAGGCTGTGTGCTGCTCTTGTCCACGGGGTCACTGCTCTGCTCCCGAGTGTGAACACTGGGGCTGGGGGCCCATGTCAAGGGCGCTGCTGTCCCGGATGCAACCTCAGCGCGCTTCACGCACAACACAGGCTAAGTGCCTGGCTGACCCGGAGACCCGGGGGGCTGACCACTGCGCCGTTGATGAGTGCGGTGGCCTTGTCTTTGTGTTTTTAGAAATACTTCACCTCCTATTGCACTATGTCCCCGGCTATCCCTCACCCCGACCGCCAAGATGAGGCAGGAACAGACGGAGGGGATGGGCCAGAGCTAGGGGAGGGGGTGCTCTCAAGGCCACCCCACCCCTCCGACTCTAGTTCGTCGTATTTGACTATATTCCAGCATCTGGTCACCCCCTTAGCATGACTTCTCACCAAAGAGGATTTTCTCTGCTCATGTGAATAGAAACTATTCTCTCAAAGCCTCTCCAGGATGGTTCTAGACCACCTGAAACCTTGACAAATTCAGACTAAAGCAGCAAAGAGAGAGGAAGGGAGGGCACTGTATGACCTGAGGAGTGAGCAGTGCCTGTGTTGAAGTCCCTTCTCATGCAGACAGGGACAGAGAGAAAGGGAGGGGGACACTGGGAGCCTGCAACCTAAGGCGCTTCGCCAGGGAGCTGGCCATTAAAGTTTCAGGCAAAAGAGTCGCTAAATATGACATGTAACCTGCTTCTGCTTTCCGCTCTCCCTTTGTGTATGTGGTCAGAGTAAAGCAGAGCCACACAGGAGTTGAAGCAGGGGTGGCGCATTTCATTAGGGACTATGACAAGGGGAAATGAGACCGAGCCAGAGCTGGGCTCCGTTCCGAACAGGGCAGAGGCAGTGGCGATTTGCAGCCGAGGAGCAGGAGGGACCCTCGGATGGGAATTACTAAGAGGAGGCCACGTCGAGCCTGGGGGTTTTTCTGGTCACACCAAGGCAACAGGAGCCTGCTGCAGGCAGGCCAGCGTGAGCACACACCAAGGGTGGGGCATTCTCGCTAAGTTGACACAGGGGTCCTGCTAAAGCTGGGTTTTACCAGGAAGTGCACAGATAGATCAGGGGCTGCTTAAAGTTTGGTCAAGCAAAGAACCTTCATAAACATTTTGCTCAGAAACGAACAGAAAGCAGCGGTCACATCCACAAGCAGGGCCTGGTGAACTCTAGATCCCCTCCTTGTAATGGCATGTCCATAACCCTGAAATGCAGGAACACCTGGAAACTGTGCTCTGGGGAGTGTGTAAGACACGTTCACCTTTATTACTGAATTTAATTTTCATGAAAACTCTCAGAGGAAATTGCAAGTCAGGGAGATCTCGCCGAGCGCCTCAGAACTTAAACCTCGCTGGCGGCACCTGCGGCTTGAAAGCAGGTTTGTCTAATGGAAGGAGGCCCGCTCGCCGCCTCCCACTGCCCCCGGCTGTGACCCACGCTCAGAAGGAACCAGCTTGAGCCACTCGAGCAGCTCAGTGAAAGGTCTGTGTGGTCTGGAAGGGGCTAAAAATAGGCATAGATCAAAAGTGGCAAAAATAAGTGGGAGGCTATTGGGTGTGAAGAAGTTTAAAGAGGGCCTGTGTTGTTCCAGGAGGAAGGTCTAGCACCCAGTGGGTAGCAGGTGAGGAGAAGCTCATTGCCCAGCTCTCACGCTCCCACGTTCTTCTAGTCCAGGAGGGCGGCGATGGGCGACCACTGCGCCCATCTTCCCACCTCATTCCGTGGTTGGTGAGGGAAGAAAAAGGTTCATCAGGCTTCTAAGGTGGTGCGTTTGAGTTTTATCAAAATGAATTGGTTTAAAAATTATGTTTCTGTCTTTCCATCATAATAGGAGCCGTGGAAAATAAAAGGCACACTAGAGGAGGCGATGTGCTTGTGGAGGAAGAGGGGCGGTTTCGTAAGGTAGAGTCTGGATCGTGGAGACCAGGCTGCGCACATATAAAAGGGAAAGCGAGATTTAGCTGGGGAAAGAAACAGGTGTCGTCATCAGTACTCGAGCAGATATGATGATGTCTGTGCCCCAATCGTACGTTAGAAAAGGCTTATTCCAGAGAGCAGAGGCCCCCAGAGGGAAACCAGATACAGGAAACATCTAAGGCCTTTAAGAGCTGTGTCATAATACAGAGAAAGGCAAATACCATGTGATTTCACTTAGATGTAGAATCTAAAGTACAAAATAAATGAACAAACAAAATAGGGAAAGATTCATAGATTGAACAGACAGATGCTTGCCAGGTGGAAAGGGGGTTGTGGGGCTGGGTGGAAAAGGTGAAGGGATTAAGAAGCACAGATTGGTAGTTACGGAAGAGTCATGCGGCAGGAAAGGTGTAGCAGAGAAATACAGCCCAGGGAATACAGTCAATAGTTTTGTAATAAGTATGTATGGTGCCAGGTGGGAACCAGAATTATCAAGGGCATCACTTTGTCAATTATATAAATGTCTAACTATTATGCCGTACACCTGAAAGTAATATAAAATAATATTGAATGTCAACTCTAATTGAAAAAGTATAATTAAAAAATAAAGGCCATGTTGTAATAAAGAGGGAAACTTCCATAAGAGCCCAGAACAGCTGTATAAAGTGGTGATGGGCCATTTGCACTGATTGGAGAAAGAAGATCACGATGAAGGACTTTGGCTGCTCAAAACCATTTAACTTGAGTGACAGTCGTGGTTCTGAATGCAGCTACCACGTGGCCTTGATAGGGATCAGTACCCCGAGGAGGGCACAGGGAACCAGGTCCATGCCAAAGGGACCAAGTAGAACAAGGAGAAGCTGACAGCAGGCCAGGTTTAGATGCTGATCCGAAAGGAGAGCGCTGCCAGGATGGGGTCATCCTACCCAGGGAGGCCAAAGAGGGCTGGGTTGTTTCGGACAATGGGTGCTTTCTGCCAGACCCACACGTCTTGTACTTTGCATCTCTCATTATTGCAAAAACCTTTAGAGGACGCCTGCACCTCAAAAGAGAGATGGGAGAAAGGTGGTGTTCAGGCCCAATAAACTGTGTGAGCACAATAAAGAAAAGAGCCAACAGAAAGAACAGTTGAAGTAGACTCAGAAATCGGGCCTTCCTTAAAGGCCCATGGGCAAAATAAAATTAGATGAAAATAGGACATCAGGGTCCTCCCTTATTCTGCTGAAAAGGTGTCGCAGGAGTGCTGCTTGAAGCGGGGAGGCTCCACAAGGCGGGGCCTTGAGCTCACAGGGAAGGTGTTGATCCTCACTGAGGAAGGCTGGAAGGAGGCAAGCTAGAGGCTCACCTCACCGTTCTCCACAGCTTTTGTTTGGGATTCTGCAGGGTGATCCTCCAGCAGAGGCATGGCCAGGGGGCCGCTGTCCCTATCAGGCGGCTTGCCGACCTCTTGGGGATCCCACGGACAAAGACCAGGGCAGGAGGGTCTGTGGGATGAAGCTGCTCGTGAGTTGGAGGCTGGGTCTTCACGACGCCCACACTCAGAGCAAAGCCAGGGCGCCAGAAGTCTAGGGCCCGGGGGGGGGTGAACTTCTGGAGCCTTAAATGTGCGGGGAAGTGTGGCGGTCGCAGCGGCCAGCATGCTTTGCAAGGAAAGAAGGCTGTCCCTGGCGTCCCTCTGCGACACTGGCGTGGCGATAATGAACCATTTCACTTCAGCTCACTTCAGCTCGCAGCTGTACTTCCCGGGTGCTTAGCACGGACGGCCGACCGGTGAGACAGACAGCAAGGCTTTTCCTGTCTTCAGCACTGGTTTCTAACGCTGAGGGTGCTGAAGGTGCAGGCCCGGTCCTGAGGAGATCCAGAATGTTCTCTTGACATCTGAACTCTCAAAAGTGAGGTACAGCAGAGTTGCTTTTGAATTAATTCGGCCTTGGACGCTGGGAGGCAGACACAGCCTGCGGCGTCCCGAGTAAAACTGGACCCGAAGGGGGGCGGACAGTGCGTGGTGCCCTTAATTTAGCCCTAAGAGAGGGGGCGCGGGGAGCCCAGGTAATGTCTTCTCTGAGGATTTAACGGTGGGCAGGGCTCGCGTGCACATCGGGGGAGTCGCGTGGGGCCGCTGCCTTAACCGAGGGCCCCGGCGCTGTCCTGCGGAGCGACCGCTCCACCGCCGAAGCCTTTCTGGGGGACAGGGCGGCTGTCCCCAGCCCAGCCAGGACGGCCCTGTGGCCTGCGTACAGTAGGGCTCTAGAATTAATTCAGATACCGCTCCTTCTTATTTAGCCTTCGGGGAGGAGGTAAGAGATGACTGTCCCCCTGAAGTCCCGGAAGGAACAACAAGGGGACCCTGCCTGGGGGCGGCAGAAAGGGCTCGCCAGTGAAGCAGGAGCACTGCCCCCGTCGCCTGCAGAAGGCCGCACACGTCTGGCCGGCCATCGCGTCCATGCACGAGACCCACAGGTTCAGGCGCAGAGGTAAGAGATGGCAGGTGAGCAAGGAGCGCTTACCCTCCTTCCCTGTTTCCGTGGAGAAAGGGACTGTCCCCTCCCCTGGGGGGGACGGAGGCATTTCCTTCCCTCCCGGGCCTCCCCGTGTTGCTCTCTTGTAAGTGGTGCACGTGGCTGTTCTGGCCCACGAGAGAGACGGGCTTGTGTAGCTCGGTCCCTTTCTTGCTGTCTTTCTGAGTGGCCCGTCCGTCCCCAAGTGACATGTAGCCCTCCGCTGATCCATGGTGTAAACATGCCTGGACAGTGGTAGCTTTCCGGGCAAAGTTCTGTTTCAGAGGAGGGAGCATATTAAGAGATTGTTGCCAAGGGTTTAGCAGGTGTTTGAAAATTCCACTTATCAGTCACAGAACTAATGGCTTTAGCTCCATTTTTTCTTCTAGTTCTCACTGGGTTCCAAACTCCAGGAAGAAAGGGTGGTATTGATTGGCTGCCTAAAACCTTAGCACATTCCTAAGAGGATTTTGACCTACTATAAGCAAGTTCTTTCTCCCACTATTTGGGAGGCGTCTGCAAAGAAGTAGGGGCTGCTTGGTGAGGTACTGGTATTTCCCAACAGGAGACGCTCAGCCGCCCGGCTCCAGACACTGTTGACTGAGCCTTTTCCCCAGGAAAATATTGGATGTATGAAAAGACTAAAACCAGTTTCTACATTGATGTAGAACTTTAGAGTTTACAAAGGGCTTTAAGATGCCTCATTTTCCATAATATATAATCATGTGTATTTATCTTTATATTTATGTACCCAATTCCTTTGCGATGATATATTATTCTAATTTAGATGTTGGTGTGAGTTATTTTCCAAGTGGACTCTTGAGAGTGGACTTGATTTTATGAAGCAATAAAAATAACAAAGTTTGAAACTATAAATTAATAATAGACATTTATTATTATTGTCAAAAGTGGTAATAGTACAAGGTTAAATTTGCTGCCATTACTCAATACTTTTAGGTATCCCCCTTAGGCCTACAGCGTGCTTTTTGAAATGTTTCTTACCATGAGAAATTGTTAACTGGGGAACTGATTTTATTGTTATTTTAATTTCAAGTCTTCAGTACAGGTAACCTCAGGCCAAATGTTACATATAAGGTGAGTTGTCACTGAAGGTAATAACATTTTTAATACATGAAGAAGTATAATGTTTCTTGTGTATTTGCTTGAGATATTTTTAGGGGCCAGTATTCTGCCTCATATGGCTTTGCGAGTGGCACTGTAAAACGAATTTGAATGCAGGAAACAGTTTTGTAATGTATCATAGATATAAAGAACAAGACATACTTTGAATTTTGGATTCAACACTCTAATTAATAACTGGACCATTGCAACTTGCTTGAGCTACCTCTAAACCTTGGGTTTATTATTGGTAAAAATGAGTCTGATAATATCTAATATCTAGATTTTGTAAAATAATGTGTGGAATGTACCTAGAACAAAGTAAGTGCTCAATAAATGGTGTAAATTAGCCCTGGCTGGGTGGCTTACTTAGCTGGGGTATCAGCCCGTACATCAAAAGGTTGTGGGTTCCATTCCCCGTCAGTACACACACCTGTGTTGCAGGTTGGATCCCCCGTCTGGGTGCATAGGGGAGGTAACAGATCTAGATATTCTCTCTCACATACATATTTGTCTCTTTCTCTCTCTTCTCCTTCCCCTTTCTCTAAAAAAGCAATAAAAACATATCCTTGAGTGAGGTTTAAATACATACTTACATACATAAATGGCACAAATTATACATGCATAACCAGGCATTCTCTCTGTCTACTGGGGATCTGTTAACAAAGCACATCGTATTTTGATGAATATATTCTGTTCTCTTGATTGCAAAGTCAAAATCATTACAATAGAATCATATCCCAGATGCAGAAACAAACAACTTACAATCAGGTAACTGTCTTAGGATACTGTGTTTTTAAAACCAAGCAGAGACTTCACTTGGGAATAGGTATTTAAATTCTTTAAAAAAGGCTGAGCTCTAGCATGACAACCCAGAATCAACATTCCCGGGAGCTGTGCTTTGTGTTACTGGTTCTCCCTTGCAGGCCTACCCTTTGGGATTCTCCTCTGTTTGCCTCCCAGCTTGAATTTAACGCTGGCCAGACTCCAGACTGGAAGGTAATAGCCTCCTGCAGTTCACCAAGGCCCTTCTCACTGGAGGGTGTTTACTATGCCTTACCTTTGGCATCACTGCTCTGCCTTCAAGAGTGAAGGCTGGAAAACCATGTTTCCTGTGCAGTACTAGGAGATTTCAGGGGGAATTTAGCACTTTGGGCCTTGACCTTATTGCCATGGAGTCTTTAGCAGCATCTAAAATCTAACTCTGGAGTCATCATTTATAACTGGTGCTAACATTTGGGAACACTTCTAAGAAGAAAGCCCTTAAAGGAGATAAAACATAAGAATGTTTAGGGAAATACTAATTATCATGACCCTGAAATTGAAGGTCACCAGTAAGACATAGAGACATTCTACATCACTGATCACATGGCTAATGGTGGGCCATCCCTCTGAGCAGGAAACTCACAGTAACCATCGAAAAGGAAAGAAAGCTCATTACATTTTACCCAACAATAAATCAAAATAAAAACCAGCTGCACAAGCATTAAATGCTTCTTTAAGACTTCCTTCCAGGAGAGCCCACCTACTCCATCATGTGCTGACATAAACTCCTTTGAAGGACAATCATCGACACAAAAATCTTAAGCTCCTCATGGACTATTTTGGTTTTTTGGTGGTTTTTTGCTTGTTTGTTTGTTTGTTTGTTTTTAATATGTCTTTATTGATTTCAGAGAGAGGAAGGGAGAGAGAGAGATAGAAGCATCAGTGATGAGAGTCATTGATCGGCTGCCTCCTGCTCACTTCCTGCTGGAGATCAAGCCCTCAACCTGGGCATGTGCCCTGACCGGGAATCAAACCTCGATCTCCTGGATCATACGTTGACGCTCAAATGCTGAGCCACACCAGCCTGGCTGGACTTTTTGTTTAACCAAAATATTTATGTGACAATTTATTATAAAAGAATCATTTCACTGCTAATAGAAAATATAGAAATAATGATTTCCCAGCCAAAGCATTCCAACCTGAGCCTCCAAGTAGTTTCTTTGAAATAGGATATTGGCCAACTATAAAATAATTTCTAATTTTTCAGTTTTCTACACTTAGCCATGAGTTCTATTCCATGGGGAACAGCTACTGACAGAGAGCATGAACTTAACAGTATTGTTTGATTGATTAATTGATAGGTGGGGTAGATGAGTGGATGAATGGATGGACAGATGAAAGGCAAAAGATTATGGTGTGGGTTCTGGGATGCTTTTACTGTTAGACAAATCATGATTAGCATTCTGGTTGATTTGTCTCTTAGCTGTTCTGAATTTTGGAGTTCTCTTTTGTAAAATGTATGTAATCAATGGACTTATACCTAGCATAGTTGTGGATATAAAAAGATAATGCATATAAAATGTTTATTATAGTGCTGCCACGTGGTAATTTTTAATGAGCAAGACCGATCTATCATCCTACCATCATCCTGCTCTCTCAGGTCCTCTTTCAGAATCAGCAGGAGTAGAGTAGAAAATAATGTCACTGTATCTGTGCTCTACTACTAATTTGCTGCCTGTCTGTAAAGTCACTTAATTACTCTGGGAAGTCCAAGATCAAGATGCAACCAGATCTGGTGTCTCATGAAGAACTACCTCATGGTTCATGGGCAGCCCCTCTTCTTGCTCGGCCCTCCCATGGTGCAAAGAATAAAGAAGCCCCTTTCTAAGAACACTAATCCTATTCATGGGGGCTCCACGTCCCAAACATCACACCTCCTAACACCATCACATTGGGGATTAGGTTAAAACATATGCAAGTTGGGAAGACACAAACCTTGCCCATGGTAGGCCTCATTTGAAGGAAATAGGGCTGATGCTAATGGTCCACACTCTAGCTAATCTCTCATGCACTCCTTGGCATAATGTACCTGGTTGGAGATGAGGTCTACTTAGTCATCCCTAGCTCTGATTTCCTCTCTGAGATTTAAACTTTTCTAAACATAGCTTTCTTTTTCATATAGACATTTAAATGATTCTGAAAACTCAAATTTAACATGTTTAAAATGGCATATAGTCTCCTTAAATCACACCCCAGCTCTACACTTCTTTCCTCTCTTCCTTACTTTAGTTAATAGCATCCCAACTTACCAAGGACATTAAGACAAAAACCTGCAAGAGATCACATATCTCTCTCCTCTATTTCCCATAATCTATCAGTTTTGAAATTATGCTCATATTGCTTTTGACATTTCTATATTTAAACAATCAGTGCCTGAGGCTCTAGTTTAGAATTTAACTGTTTATGGATTATTTAAACAGCTTCATGTCTCTTTTTTTCCTATGACTAACCTTGACATACAAGTGCCTGAAAAAAGAACTGCCACCACCATCGTTACTCTACATCAAAAAAACATGCCCAGATGCCCTGTTATTCTATGATGAGGCTCTAATTTTAGGACAGAAAAGCTTCTGTCTCTATTGCTCACAATTCATCTCCAGTGCCAAGCTCAGTGCCCAGAAATGCACACTACACCTTGATTAGGCAAACAGGAGAACTGGCGTATGCGGTGGATAGACACCACCTGGGAAGTCCAATACAGATGAAACAGTTCAGATAGAAGAAGGCTAGGCCCGAAGAGACCTCAAGATCTGAGACCTTTGCCTAGAATCTTTCCTGTCACTTGGGACATTCACCCAGCTTTGCTTAGGGCTGTTTTCTCTCTTCTTCCCTTTGTCTCCCACAGAAAAGAAAGGGTTGGGCACTGGATAAATCATCAGCAAATTTGTTGAACTGAACAGAAATGATGAGTTCCTTTTTAAACAGAAAACGCATCACAACTATAATTTATCTGAAAAGCCAGGAATAAATTTCTTTGGGCATTCAGCACTTCAAGCTGCTAATTTACTTGTCATGCAAATCATTGAATTCATATTGTTTCACCAATAGGCTTTCAAATGTCAAATCACCAAGGTAGCTCGAGGAATAGATGATCCTCAGAGACCTGCTACACGATTTCTTTTAGCACCTTTAGAAAATCCAGGAACGTGATGGGAATTCAGGACATATAAACACACACATGCATGCACACACGTGCACACTGCACATGCACACACACTCATAATTTGTTCTCCTTGGGTTTTTAGTCAAGATGAAAAGAAAATAGAAAAATGCACTTATAGAGCTGGCATTCTCCTTTGTAATAATGAATTGCTCACGTAAACTCATTGTACATTTCCAATATGTGTGTATGGCTATGGACAAATTTAAACAAAAGGGAATGAGTTTTAGACCTCTTGCTTTTAATTTATTATTTTTGTGACCCACTAAAAGGGACTAAGTGACTCACACAAAGCAGCCTCCCTGCGGAGGCTGAGAAGAGGCCTCTCTTCTCTGGTGCTCGCAAGGACGCCAGGGGCTGGTGTCTCCCTTTCTGCTGTGTCACACAAGACTGGGCAGCGGGAGCCCGGGACACAGGTTGCAAGCCTGAGAAAGAAGGGAGAGGGGCTATATAACTGGAAAGCTCTTGCCTGAAACTACGTAAGCTGACCTTGTAAGCAAAACCTCCTTTCATCATGGAAATTATGAAACTTTGCCTCTCTCCTTTCTGGTCTGGACATTCATTCGTGGAGACACCAAACTGAATTCTAAAGGAAGTGAAGCTTCTCCTAATGTAGCTTCTCCCTCGCAGGGAGGGCAGTGAACTGGATAAGACGCTCCCAGTGGAGCGAGGCGCTTCCATGAGCTCCAGCTTATCCAGAGACGATGCGGATCACAGAGTGCGTGTGCCTATAAAATGACTAAGACAAAACAAACCCAGACTTGGACTCCGACCTCTTGTGTTGCCGTTTTATTGACGGCAACAATGATGATAAATCACAACAGACTCTACTGAGCAAAGTCAGGTGCCTTGCGGGACCCGACCGCCTTGTGGTCTCCCTCTCGCGTCCTGCCAAGTCATGAAAGGTACAAGTGATGAAAGGCCCAACTTGCAGATCCCCTAAGATCTCAGACAAGATTCATAGGCCATCCAGGTAAAGATGAAGGAAACTCAGAGAAATAAAACCCACGGTACATGTTCATAACATTTAAAAATGAACCTGGCTTCATTACAGTGTAAATGGAAAACAAAATGCAAACTAGAGCACATTAACTAAACAGTAAAAGGACATAAACAAGAACTTATTTCAGTAATGATTTATGTAACAACCAGCGAATATTTACTGAATATCTACTACGCACCTGGTGCTGTTCTAGGACATGGGGCTAGTGGTGACCTACCCTTCCTCCTAAAGCACCTCTTTCTGTTCTTAACCGGTATCGACACTTTTCCTACCACAGGTTGTGTGTGCATCTGTGTGCGCACGTGTGTATGTGGTGTGCATGTCTATGTACAAAATCTCTAGCTGTCATTGTGACTGACACCTCCTGAAATGCTTCCCATCAAACCAATCCACCCCGTTTCCCCTGAATGTCACCCCCACACCTCCTCTGGGGCTTTGAGAAACACCTCCCTCTGGAGCTGACTGTCCCAAATCACGTAAGGGAAAACGATACTCAGATACAGATGCTATCGCGAATTTCACTGCCATCTCCATTCCCCACTCCACTGCCTACAACTCTTTCTTTCTGCACTCAGAGAACTTAGTTTGCCTTTACCTCATGGACGCCTTCAGAATTGGCATCCTTTTATATTTAATTGGGTCAACATGTGCATCCCCCTCTTGGCGGTGGGTCCGTGATGGAAGCCAGGGCATCTCCAACATCTCTACTCTCCCTGGGTGTTCAGCACAGTGCCTGGTGGGTGAGTTGTTTGTTCACTGCGTGATATGTAAATTTGGGTTAACTAAAAAGCATTGGCCTCCAAAATTTCTAAAATAACTTCATCCAAAAATATGTTTATCTTTATTTCATTATGAAATCAACTCAGAGTCATCAAATAAAATCAGCAAAACAGAAATATATGGGGGGGGGGTGAAGATTTCTCCCACAGTCTGAATTCTACTGTGGTAACATACTTATTTGGATTCATTTTTCCAAACAATTTTAACGTGATTATGATAATACTTTTTATACAGTAGTTATCCTGCTGTTCCCCTTAATAAGGAAAATGCTTATAATTTATGACACCCTTTTCAATGACACTCAGTTTAATTCCTGTAGAATTTTCCATTGAGTATGTTCTATAATTTGCTTAATCATTTCAGTCTTACTGGTCATTTAAGTTGTTTTAAATTTGTGAGTATAATAAATACGTTACATGTTTTTGAATGTAATGATATTTCCATATTTCCAATTATGTCTTTTAGATAGAGTTCCAAAAATATAGTGCTTGGATCTAAGCTTATTAGTCTTGTATTTTTCTTTTAATAATATATGTCTGGAAGGCTTTTCATAAAGGTAGCGTCAACCTGTTCACACACACTTCATGCTACATCGCCCTCACCGGTGTCGGGGGTGAGGTAATGATTTAATGGTGATGACCACGATGGCCATGATGACGTGACGTACGGCTTTTATACTGATGTTCTTAACATGCTGATATTTCTTTTCTTTTCTTTTTTTTAAAAATATATCTTTATTGATTTCAGAGAGAGGAAAGGAGAGGGAGAGACAGAGATAGAAGCATCAATGATGAGAGAGTCATTGATCGAGCCTGCAACCCGGGCCTGTGCCCTGACCGGGAATCGAACCCTGATCATCTGGATCCCAGGTCAAAGCTCAACCGCTGAGCCACGCCCGACCGAGCAACATGCTGATATTTCATCACCAACATATGACAGACTTCACACAGCAGCTTTGTTATCCCATTTCCCTGGTTTGGTTTAATTTAGCGCTAGTGGAATGTGTGTGATTTAAGATATGAAAGGAGTAGGAGGAAAGACTAAGGAGTAGGAGTAAGACTAAGCTGAAGAGAGGAGATGATAAAATTAAGGAGCATGTTTCATTCTTCTTCCATCTGTTAGAATATTTATTACTCTGTATTATTACAAGCCCACATTGGCCAAAGAGGAACTGGAAAAATAAACACCAGGCTTGGGAGAACAGACCCGAATGGGGCTGAACTTTGAGGAGATTCACCCAAAAGGCAAATTCTGGGGTCTAGGTGGGGGGAGAAAAAAAACGTGTTTCCCATGGCTTGATAATCAATCTGACTGTTTAGCAGCTTCAAGGGTTTCCTTTGCCACAGGGCTCTGGGCTGGGGCTGGGGGGTGTAAAAGAGTGGTCTTCAGTGAGGAAACTGGCAAGACTCGTGCGGAAATAAGTCATCTCCTCCAGTTGTCAGAAACTCAGGGGAGACTGCTAGTTTCAGAGCTTGTTCACTGACACAAATGTGCAAGGGGCTGGCCATTGGAAGTGGGGAGAGTGGGTTAGTAAGGGACACAGTAAGATACACATTTCAGAAGCTACAGCAGAGTGAGTAGGTGGATAATCTGTATATGCAGAAAGGTCAATTCTAGACACCAAAGGCTTGCAAATGGGGTGTGAAGAGGAACAGTATTGAGTACTGCAAAAAACTCCATTTTATGTTATGTTCTAAGAATTAAATAATTGGATATTTTAAGGAGGGCATGAGGAGAAGTGTTTAAAGGACTAAAGTATATAGTTATTTTTATAACATGGTATTTGGTATGGACTGAATTATGTCAACCCAAAATTTATATGTTGAAACCCAATCCTCTATGTGATGGTCTTTGGATATGGGCTGATAACTAGGTTTCTGTGAGGCAGTGAGGGTGGGGTTTCTATGAGGGTGGGCCAGATAATGGGATTAGAGTCCTTAAAACAGAGACAGCAGAGAGCTTGCTTCCTCCGTCTCCACCCAAAACCCAAGAAGAGGTCATGTGGGTGAAAAGAAAGATGGTAGGTGCCTATAGGGGAGGCAAAGAGGCCTCACAATGCAATGACCTTGCTGACACATTGACCTTGGACTTCCCAGTCTCTAGGACTCTGAGAAATTTATTTCTGTTGCTCCTTCACTCTGTTGATGGTACTTGGTTATGGGAGCTCCAGATGTTTAATACAGTATTGAATCATAATACACATTTGATAAAGTATGTAACCTAGGAATTAAGACATTAATAATTTTTCCAAGGTAAACAGGACCATATAACTAGTTTACTTAATGACCATTATCAGCATCCATGCATGTTCTCTTACCCCAACAGTAATTACTGTCCTGACCTGTACCTTCCTTGCTCACCTTTGACCATTTTTAAAGTTCATGTAAGTGGAATATAAATGTCTGGTTGACTGTGTTCAATATTAGGTTTGCTAGATTCATCCAGGTCATTTTGTTTACTGTAGTTTTTGTTTGCTTTTTATTTGTTTGTTTCATTTTTGTGGCTGGAGAGTGCTCCAATATGTGAACATATAACAGTTATTTGCATATTCTTTTATGTTCATTTAAGCTGTTTCTGGAGATACCGTTACTAATAGCACTGAACTGTCACTAATAGCGGTAAACAAGAGAACAATATTCTGTTGAATAAACACTTTGGAGAGTAATTAAAGAGTAAATACAGAGCAGGCATAATTTCAACTTGATAGAAACCCCCACTCAGTTTTCCCAAAGTGATTCCACCAGTAAGTATGGTGCTGGCTGTCAGTCATTGTTTGCTTATTGCTTTTTGAAGATATTTTTATTATATTAAAGAAGTACTGTGTTCCAAGCAGTCTGAGGAGGGAAAGAGAATGAAAGTTTAAGCACACATTCATTTCCTTGGCTCAGAAATAGCATAATACCGT
This sequence comes from Miniopterus natalensis, assembly GCF_054644295.1. Classification (NCBI taxonomy): domain Eukaryota; kingdom Metazoa; phylum Chordata; class Mammalia; order Chiroptera; family Miniopteridae; genus Miniopterus; species Miniopterus natalensis. The sequence continues at coordinate 196,517,404 of NC_142081.1, read as the reverse complement.
CGCTTGGTACTCCACTGGTTGATGCAGTTTGGACAGGCCTGGTGCAGGGCAGAAAATGCAAATAAAAAATGTCAAGGAAATGAGTGTTAGAATCTCACGAGGACTATAGGCTAAGGACGGCTGCAGGTGCTGAGCTGAGGGGCTGGGGAAGGCTGAAAAGACATGAGAAACGAGTTGAATCAAATGAAAGTTAATAAGGGACCAGCAAAGATTTTTGGAAAAAAAGTAGTAACATGATCAGAGCTGATTTTTTAAAAATTAATTCCACAGTAATATTTTATATGAGTTGGGGCTGAGGCAGACAGAAACCAAGACCCTTTATGGCATTTACTTCGCATTTCTTAGGTGCCAGCTACTTTTTAGCTATGTAATAGGAATTTTCTATCATTTAACCTTCATAACAACCCCAGCGGCCAGCTATTGTCTTCTTTTCAATAATTAGAATTGGAAAAAAATACATGATCAGGAAGCACAGAGCTAGCTGAAGCTGCTGATGAACAGTGAAACAGTTAAGATCTCATACCAATGTTCAAAGGAGAGCTAATTAAGCCTTTACTTGTGCTGGTCAGATAGGGAATGAGAATGTGTGAAGTGGTGACAGAGACAAAGCAGCAATAAAAAGAGCAGGGTTGTCAGGGTGGGTTAGAGAGCGGGTTTTCAGGCTCCCAGGCCGGTGATCTCTTCGTTTTATGACACATCCCCTCGGCAACTCCTGGGGTCAGTTCCAACCCCGTGGCTTTACGATGCTGGAGCTGCAAACAGATTTATGTCAGCTCGGTAGCAATTATTCAGAATGTATGTGGCCACTGGAATTTTCCCGTGGTCTGCAGGATGGCATGATGCTCATACAAGGGGCAATACATCAACAGGGATGAATCCTAAAGACAGGAAAATAAAATCAGATTGGAAGTGGTCAATGTAATAGTCCAGCTGTTTCATTAAAAAATCAGATTTCCTTCTGAGGGGCTTTTTAATTCATTTTTCCCCCCAATACTTATAAGGCAAATTATTTTTGCTAGAGTGTTTCAAAGGCCAAAGTCTATTTCTTGCTACCTGCTAATAAGAATTGGCAGAAACATTGGCAGCTTCAGACAAAAGTTAGAATTTAAGCCGAGTATTTCCTACAGTCCTCAGAAGATGCAGACTCAAGGGGCGGTGTTTCTGTTTCAGAGAAAGGAAATCTTTGCTTTCCTCCTTACTGTTTAGATAGAAATTCTTCCCCCCAAATTGTACCCGACCATAGTGCGTCACTGTTCAAAGAGTTTTTCTCCATTCTTCCCCTCTCATCTGTCCAGCAACCTTATGAGGCTACAGGGCCCAGATAATGTTTCTGTTTTGAAGATGAAGAGTTGAGTCCCAGAGGAGTTCAAATACCCGCCTCTTGCCGTGTGGATACTTGATGGGGATGCACATGAGTCCCGACTCATCTCCTCTGGTGAAGGGCTTTGTCATTGATGTCCTTGCCATCCATGCCTGGTATCGTGGGCCCCCGGGCAAGCCCTGGAATCCTGGTGGTAATAGTGATGCCGTTGTAATTAGCTAATTATTAAGAATAGGAAAGGAGCAAAGGGAAGGCCAAATCTCATAGGCATGTCATTTGGGCAGCTTCGCCAGGTAGCTAAAGTTTTACACTCCCCAGGGAGCCACCGGTCTATTCCCCACAGATCACTGGGGGAAGGGAGGAGAAGAGACCATGCCCAGAAAAGCTGGGGTGACCCTGGGAAGGTACTTGCCTGTCAGTCACACCTGGAAACAGGTCATTGGCCAAAATGGGCATGGCCATTGCAAGCAGGGGATATTTAATCTCCTAAACAAAGGACTTCGCTCCCTTGGTTGCTCTTGGCTTGTTGCCCTTGAAGCCTGCCTTGCGAGGCTCTCTCCTTGCTTCCTGGCATTTGCCCACCTGGCTCACAGCCATGTGGCGCCCACACACAGTGGACTAGTGGACTGTAACTAGCCTGGTGCTGAACTGCACCCAGCTACAACATGGAACAGACTCTCTGGACACTGGCTTCACTTTTAGCCATATTGAAACCCAGCTACACTTCTCCTATGGCTGGAATGGGACTTTGGAAACGCAGAAATTTAAGTCCATGCAAGTAAAAATCAGGCATCCTCCCATATGAGTCTCAGAAATTTTTTTTTCTCAAGATATCATAAGAACCCCACTCCCAGCACTCCGTGGGGAAAGGGACCCCCCAACATTTCTGATAACAATAGGACCCTCTATATCTAGGAATAGTGATGCATTTCCTTAGACTAAGGCAATAGAGTGCATGTGGGTAAGAAAAAAAATAAGCTATGGTCATATCTGCATTTTAATCAGGTACTACTTCCTTGTGACTTTATCCAAATGCAGGAAAATATAGCTTTATGAGTTGAATAATGGGCTCCAAAATGCTTGAGCCCTAATCCTGGGAAGCTGTGAATATTATACAGCCTAAGATAACTTGCAGATATGATTAAGTGAAACCTCTTGAGAAGGGAAGGCTATCATGAGTTGTCCATGGAAGGCTTTGATTCTGTCTTGCAAGAAGGAAATTAAAGATTTACTACTATCTGAGAAGGCACTGTTATCACTGTCAGGCACTGTGTCACCTGACGAGGCTGAGGCTGAAGGTGGAGTGCTCCAAGAGTCAAGGGATGCAAACCCTACAGTTTTTGAACCTGGAAAAGACAAATAGATCACCCCCTAATGCTTCTGGAGCAAGCATGGCTCTACTGACCTCTGCATTTCAAACCAGTGAGGCTGATTTTGGACTTTTGACTTCCAGAACTGTAAGAGAATAAATGTGTATTGTTCTAAACCACCAAGCTGAAGACAATTTGTTGCAGCAGCCTTCAGGAAATTGATGCAATGGCTTCGCAGGAGTGTTAATGGGATTCAATGATCTACCATAAGTAAGTGCCAGTCCTGGTAAACCAAGATCTCAGATTTCTATCTAGCCATCTCCCTCCGAGAGAGAAATGAAAGGGCAAATAAATAAACTATCTTTTTCTCTCTCTTTTTCTATAAAGTTCTTTATAATTGTCTACCTTGAGAACTCAGTGAAGTCATAAACAAACCTTCAGAGCTTTTCAAAATCTTTCTTGAGACATAAATGAAATTCAGTCTCATGCTGCTCATTCCACAGTTCCTTTCTCTTGACCTTATGCTGATCTTATTAAATCTTCCAAAAATGTGGGCATCTTCTGGGCCCTGTATAACTCCCCAGAAGTCTGAGTTGGAGAAGACACATCTCAGAAAAGTAACAAAATATTGGACAATTCTCTTCCTCCCTTACTCGGACCCATTACATTGCCTCCTTTTGTGCCTTATCTCTGTCTTTGACACATATCAGATACAACTTTCCCAAGAATGGGTTGGCAGAAGATGGGAATACAGAATGTTGAGGAAAACCTTGTGGCAACTCAGAGAGGGGGCAACACCTAACGTAGTGTGTAAGTTCAATAAGTGGTAATACTCATAACGTCCTCCTTCACGTCTACTTTCCATAAAACACTCTTTGAGAACCAGATAAATATTACGAAGTTCAATATTTGCAATTAGACTTGCTATTCTGCCCAAATTGTGCCCTTCTCCATGTTAATGGGACTGAATCTAGATACTGTATCTTCCAAAAATACTGCCCTTTCATGACTGAACTCATTTCTTGGCATTCCCGTGACAACACATGCCAGTCTTAAAACATAACTTGCCAACCACACTCACACAGCTACTGAAGGCTCCCAGTAGAAAGAGCCATGCTGTTAAGTATCTTTGTCAACCGAATTACTTGTGACCTTGAGAAGCGATCTGGATGCTGTGCAACTCCTTCCCTCTCATTTCTTAGCCCCTTTCTTTTTACTATAAGCTTTCTGTACCTTCTATTTAACTGGAGTCACTTAAGTTCTTTATGCCTTATAATGTACTTGCTTCAGTTTGTCAATTCAAGTTCAGACCTTTCTCCCTAATTTGAAATGCAAACTTTGTTTATTAACAAAATTTGCCTTGGCAAGAAATTTGAAGAAAAATTGGTTTTAATTTTAGTCTCTCTACTTGCTAGCTATGTAATACTGAACACATTCTCTAATATCACAAATTTGAAATTTATTATTGGTATGTAAATAATAATAACAATACTGAATTCTCTGGTGGGTATTGCTAGAAACATATGGGGCATTGCCCATGTTCATGCTTTGAAAAACTTAATAAACCATAATGGATAATAACCTTTCTTCTCTGTTGTCAGAGAAATCCCCAAAGGAAGTTCTCTCCCACCTGGATATTACTTTTAGAATAACAGCATTGTAGGATCTAGTCAAGGGCACCTCCTCTGTATACTTCTCAATTGCTACCTATGGTTTACCACTAATATCAGAAGTCTTTTTTTTGGAATAAGCTTGGTTGAAAATGATTCCTAAGTAGGGTTATGATTCCTAAGTAGGGTTAAGATTAATCCTGCAAGTATTAATTATAATGTGTTGCTGTGGCAGGATTGAAAAATGACCCCAAACCCTTTGACATTGTTTCCATTGAGGTGTGAGTTCTATGTCCCCCCTCCCTTAAACCTGGCCTCTCTGACTTGATGGACAGATAATTGACAAGGGACATGGTTAATTTCTGGTCCTGGGCCTTAAGAAATGGTTAGCTTCTACTTCTTGGGTTTTGGGACACCCACTCTTATAACACAGCTCCCATGCTGTGAAGAAGCCACCTGCAGAAGTATTCTAGCCAATGATTCCAGTTTAACAGCTGCATCCCCCACGAGAGTGAGCGGGGCTTCATATGATTGCTGCCTCCAGCCGCTGAGTGACACCCAGCCCTGTGCTGCCCAAGAGAATGGCGTGAGGAACAGGGAAGAGCTCTTCATCCTGCCTAAATTACAAGCACAGGAGGAAAATTAATGATTGAAATCCATGTAAACCACAACATTTGGGTGTCTCTTTACATAGCAATACAGATTTGGAGCAAATGATCTAATGCAGAAAGACCAACATACCTGGCAACTCGCTTAGGAGAGGAAGGCCCTCCTATCATAATAGTTGACTACGGGGTCTGGGAGATAGTGGGGACACTATTTATCAGTTGTGTGGGCTTATGTGCACAGACAGGGGAAATAACCGAATCATATTAACAAATAGTGTTGGGGCCAAAGATGAGAAATAGATACAAGTCAAGTTCAGAGCCAAGAGGGTCAACAAGTCAAAGAAAACCAGAAGACATGGCTGGTGTCACTTAACCGAATATCAGAAACTATTGGCTTTTGCTCTAAGTACCTTTTCTACCCATTCCTAATGCCTAATGCTTGATGTTGGCACAGCAGGCCAGAGCTGTAAAGAATTCCACAGAGATCATTTGAACGTCCAAGGTATGTTATAACATGAACAGCCCGGGAATATATCACTCCAGGCCCAACTCTGTGACTTTGCAGAAAACAATTGTTCTTTACAGCTCAACCTACATTTTTCAATAACACAGCAAGGAATCTTGACCTATAAAAGTGTGCCTCACAGCAAAATAGATTTACAGTAAAAGGACAAGACGTTGCACTCAGCAAAACAATAGTTACGGTTCTCAGAGTTACCGGCTAAGCTGAGGTGTGAGGTCAGTCAGCACAGCATGGTGACAAAAATGGACCTGCAGGAAATACTGGTGGTGGATGAGGGACCCAACGGCAGAACTGAAAATGTTCTAAATGCTTAATCAGCTTGTTAAAATGCGTGTCTCTGAGACCCATTCTTAGGGGTTCTGGTTCTGTACTTAGGGTGTGGGGACTGGGATCTATATTTTTGCCAGTCACCCAGGGTGATGCTGATGGTCACTGACATCTGAGAACCAATAATATTCATTGTATGGCGTGCAGGATGAGGTCCTCAGGATGCATCTGTGAATATACAATGATATTTACTGAGCACATACTATATGTCTGTAGAAACCCTGTCCCTTTCTTTTCTCGTTACCCTGCCTGTAGCAGATGCACAGTCGTCTTCAGGAAAGAACGTGTTGACAAGTGGGGAGGATTCCGCCTCACTGCCAATGTCCAGCTGTACCTCCTTCGGCACTGCCTCAGGGTTTGAGCTGAGGTCACACTTTTCTTGTCATGCAAGGGCCAAGGCCAGCACAGTACTTATCTGAAGGTGATCTGTGCTCCAGAGCTCTCCACTGGCTGGCAGAGGCTTTGCTGTACCTGCCTCAGTTTCACCAATAGCATCAGTTTTACAGCCGAGCTGGGAGTTGATCAAATAAATTAATACATTAGGGGAAGGAGGAGCTTTATTGTCAACAGAGTTACAAGTATGAAAAGAAATAAAAATAGAATAAACCTGTGATGTTGGATAAAAATCATTAAATTAGAAATATTTGTGTCAACTTAGAGATTTATGGGTTTCAATAATGGAGATAATAGATATCAATGTATCTGTAGATTTCTCTCTCCCCATATCTGTGTGTGTGGACATGCACAGAGGCGTCTGTCTTGAAGATCTGTGCAGGCGTCTATGATGTATCTATCTATCATCTATCTTCCAATCATCTATCATCTCTACATATAGGGAAACAGAGAGAGAGATAGATGCATTTGCATATGCCTTAGCTCTGCCACCTAAAAGGGGCCACACAGATGTTTCCAGTCCTAAGTGATTTTCTAGAACGTTGCCATTCTCTTCCTTCACAAAGTGGAGTCTGGTTTTCCATATTTTGAAACTTTGAAGGGCTCTAGGGCTGCCTTAACATGTAGAATGTTTGAGTCTAAGGGTTAGGACAGGAATGGGGCTGCAGCTCTATTATTTCTTGAGTCTCTCACCCTTAGAGCCCAGCGAGCATGTTTGAGAAGCCCAGTTCTCATGGAGAGGTCGCTTATAGGTGCTGATGGTCCCAGCTAATGCCTCAGGCCACAGCCACCATCGACCACTCTACACATAGTGACTGAATTTCAAGTGACTTTGGGTCTACTGAGCTGATACCCAGTGGATCAGAGATAAGCTCTACCTGCCAAACCCTCTCCAGGGTGCATGTTCATGGACAAAATAAATGTTGTTATTGTTTGAAGCCACTGATTTTAGGAACTGTTTATTGTGGATCACCAAATAGTCGTTAGAGTTGTCAAGAGTCCTGTTTTGTACATTTTTTTCTTTTGAGATGCGTACATACCGAATATGAGGACACATGGGGAATGGCTTCAGGTGAGGTTAGAGACTTAAGAAAAGATTTTTTGGATGTATTAAATACTTTTTGATTCATTATAAAGGCAGTAAAATTATTGAATATTACCTCTAACTAAAGAAAAGGAAATGAACTGAATGGGTAGAAAAACAGAAATGGGCAGCTTAATTAGAAGGCTAGTGAAGCAGTGTCATCAAGAAATGACTGTGGCTTGAACCAGAGTGCTGGAAATACATAAAAAAATTGGCCTAAAAGGATTTAGGGTTTACTTGTGAGGTGCGACAACCAGGATCATAATTGGACACTTGATTCACAGACCAAGTATGTACTGCTCAGGTACTGCTCATGGACAAAAGTTCACCTTTAACACGTGATTATAATAAACTTAAAATGTCATGATTATCACTACAAAGATCATAAGTATTAGCTAATCACCTTTGGCCCTAATAGAAGATCAATAAAATAAATGTCCAGAAAACTGAGTTATACTCTGTTTTGACCACTTAATCTCTCCGAGTCTCAGTTTCTGCATCAGTAAAACAAAAGAAATCATATTTGACTTTCAGGTAAAGATTAAGTTAACCATATACACAGCTATGGATGGTGCTTGGAACAGAGTCGATACTCATTATATGTCAACTAAATCTGAATTTTAGGAATTCTAGGTATGTGTCAGAATATATGAGTGGAAGGTGCAGATCTTGGCTTCATATTTTTATCTTATGTTATTACCACTCCTGCTTTGCTAACGTTCCAATCAATAGTCCATTAGGACCCCAGTGGGCTGATTGACCAGATGTCACTGGGCAACTCGATGTCATCGAGGGCTGTGGATGGAGCTAGAGCTTATGTTAACAGGGGAAAGGCAGACTGTTTAATCCTTTCACAGCACAAAATGATTTTATTTCAAGACTGACACTTGGACTGCTCATTTAGTGTGTCCCCTCTTACATCCTGGCCTGTCAGGCAATCAATGAAAGGCTAATTCACCCCCATATTGGCTGCCACAGGCCAAGTCCTTGCCTGGCTGTTTTGCAGAGATGTGGACACCTGTAGAGATCAACTGCAGTGTCGCCAAGAAAAACAAATAAACCTCTAAACCTGCCCAGTGGAGAACAAACAAGACTGTATACAATCCACCTACCCTTTCCAACCCTAAAATAAGATACTTTGAAAATCTGGGAAAGAAGTAGCTATTTCTCCTCATATCATGCTGAAAACTTTACCGTCAATCTCAGCACCTGACACCTACTTCTGAACTCTTACCTGGAAGATGAATGATGCTAAATTGGCCTTTTCCTCACGGGCAAGTGAAAAGTTGAACAATTTTATCTCTTGGAGTTGAAGAGAGTGTCCAAGCCATTACTCTATTGCAAAGAAAACCTCTGAAGTATCATTTGCTAAATTATTTCCAGCTTGAGTTATTAACTTATTTAATCATGTACTTATTTCCTTTGCAGGCTTGTTGCTGGAGATGAAGAATATAAAATAGGAACTCCTGAACCTCCAGAGGTAGCCTTCTGGTTGGGGATGAAGGTAAGATATGCAGATAAATACATAACTAATAATATTTATACAATGGCATATAAGTTAAAGTATTTCAAAGCACTCTAAGTAGATAGCTTTAAAAAAATAGGGGCCTGGCCAGTGTGGCTCAGTTGGTTGGGCATCACCCCAGGCACCAAGAGGCCCCGGTTCAATTCCCAGTCAGGGCACATGCCCAGGTTGTGGGCTAGGTGCCCAATGAGGGGCATGCAAGAGGCAGCCGATCCATGTTTCTCTCTCACCCATGTTTCTATCTCTCTCTCCCTCCCCCTTCCTCTCTCTCTAAAGTCAATTAAAAATATTTTTAAAAATAAAAGAACTATTCATTAATTGTGCCTTCGGGTCTCGGGAAGGCATTTGATTGGATGTAGGACTAGAATGGTTCCCCCGGGGCCAGGGGAGACACGTGTGTGGCCCCTTCCTCACCTGGACGGTGTGTCTGCAGCTCCCAGGGGAGGGCTGCCGAGGTGAAAACCCTGGTGGTGCTGCCAGCCGGCAATGATGCCCTAGGCAAGCTCTCCCCGCCTCAGTTTCCCAGCAATCATTAGCAGAGCCCCAACTCTGTTCTCTCTGAGAACAGGCCCAACGAGAATGTCTCTGTTCTCAGCCTTCACAAGCACTCTGAAAAAAGATGCGTTTCTGTGACACGCAGGGTCTCTCTTGCCAGCAGCTCCGCAGCCTTTCCTCACCGCTCAGACCCATAGTTGATCCTCTTAAAACACAACCACAAAAAAGGTACCATTTGTCTTTCTTAAAATCCTCCCAGGGGACAGAACACGAGAAACATTTCCCTCGTCAATACTGTTTGCTACTTGGTGGAGTAAACGTAAATTTGATGTTTTCCAGGGAGTTGCTGCTGGCTTTTCATGGACAATGACATATCCCCGGCCTCCTTGTCATTTCACGCTATGCTCCCAGGGCTGCCAGCTCTTTCCTGCATCTCCGTGTCAAAATATCAAGATCTTGCTGCTTATTGAGAACAACCTGCTAGGTAACTGACAGTCGAAACCTGCCTCGGCCTTTGAGTCACTCCCGCTGGCTTTCTCAGTGAGACTGAAATATTTTGTCCCTAGAACATAAGGTGCACACTAAAAATACCCTCCAGTGTGAAGTGATACCTCATTGAGGTTTTAATCTGCATCTCTGATGATTAGTGACGCTGGGCATTTTCTCATGTGTCTCTTGGCCATCTGTGTGTCCTCTTTGGAGAAGTGTCTGTTCAGGTCCTTTGCCCATTTTTTAATTGGGTTGTCTGTCTTCCTCTTGCTGAGTAGTATGAGTTCTTTGTGCACTTTGGAAACTAGCCCCTTATCAGATGGGTCCTTGGCACATATGTTCCCCCATGCCATGGGGTTCCTTGTATTTTGAGGCTGTTTTCTTTTGCTGTGCAGAAGCCTTTTAGTTTGATGTAGTCCCATATGTTTATTTTTCCCTTTGTTTCTCTTTCTCTAGGAGATGGATCAGTGAAAATTCCACTACGTGGGATGTCTGTGACTTTACTGCCTACGTTTTCTTCCAGGACTTTTATGATTTCACGACTTACATTTAAGTCTTTTATCCATTTTGAGTTTATTTTTGTATATGGTGAAAGTTAGTGGTCTAGTTTCATTTTTTTGCAGGTATCTATCCAGTTCTCCCAGCACCACTTATTGAAGAGACTGTCTTTACTCTATTGGATACTCTTGCCTCCTTCGTCAAATATTAACTGACCATAATGACATGGGTCTATTTCTGGGGTCTCTGTTCTGTTCCATTGATCTCTATGCCTGTTGTTGTACCAATACCAGACTGTTTTGATTACGATGGCTTTGTAGTACAGTTTGATGCGTGATAAAGTGATCCCTTCCACCACCGTGAGGTATCACCTCACACCTGTCAGAAGGGCTCCATCAACAAATCAACAAAGGGCATGTGCTGGCGAGGGTGTGGGGAAAGGGGATCCCTGGTTCACGGCTGGTGGGAATGCAGACTGGGGCAGCCACTGTGGAAAACAGGATGGAGTATCCTTAAAAAAATTAGAAATGGAGCTGCCTTTTGACCCAGTGATTCCACTTCTAGGAATATATCCTAAAAATCCTGAAACACCAATCAGAAAGAATATATGCACCCCTAAGTTCATAGCAGCACAGTTTACTATAGCTAAGATCAGGAAGCAGCCCAAGTGCCCATCAGTAGACAAGTGGATAAAAAGCTGTGGGACATTCACACCGTGGAATACTACGCAGCCGTAAAGAAGAAGGATCTCGTACCCTTTGGGACAGCATGGAGGGACCTGGAGAATATTATGCTAAGAGAAATAAGCCAGGCAGAGAAAGACAAGCATCACATGATCTCACTCATATGTGGAATCTAAAGAACTTAATAAACTGATGAACAGAATAGATTCAATGACATGGAAGCCTGGGTCAGACTGATGAATCTCAGAGGGCGGGAGGAGGGTGGGTGGGTGGAGGGGCAGAGATTAACCAATGGATTTATATGCACATATGCCCAACCCAAGGACATGGACAATGGTGGGGAGAGGGACTGGGCAGGGGGGTGGGAAGGGGTAGAATGGGTCATTGGGGAGAAAAAGGGACATCTGTAATATTTTAAACAAAAATAAACACACACACAATAAAAATACCCTCAAGGGTGGTGACCCAAAATGACAGCTCGAGGAGTGGGGGTTCTTTGTGAAACCACGATGTTTGTGTTCTTAGATCCCAGAGATATAAATAATGAACATTGAATCTTTAGGAATTCTTACCAGCCACAGTGAGAGTAGAACGCAGACAAGAAACATTTGGTGGGCAAAATAAACCTCTGTCTAATTCATTCAACTAAAAATATTACTGGGCGGTAAAGATGCACAGTGTTTTGCCACCGAATTCTCCCGCGGAAGGCAGCGGGGGCTCGCGATTGCGGTAAAGGAATCACATAGATTCAGGCCCCTTCTCTGGAGCTCATGAGCTGTGTGCTGCTGGGATAGTTCGCGAACTTCTCTGTGCCTTGTTCCCCCACGTAAAATGGAGATGACTCTCCCCTTTCCTTGCTTTTTGAGAATCAGTGAGAGCAATGTGAATAAAACACTGTGGAAAATGCTAGCCCATGTCGGGAGCGAACATTGACTTTGTCTGTCTCTGGTAGAGTTATAACTGTCATCGCCATCAGCCATATCGTCATGACTGCCACGCTCTTTCATTTCATCAGAGTTCTCACCACGACACATTGCATATCAGTGTCCGAGCTGTGTGCAGATACATCTTCATCCTCCTTGGGCGCACCCCCGAGTGGAACTGGAGTGTCACATGGTAACTCTAGAGCGAGCATTTTGGAGACTGGGGAACTGTTTTCCAAGTTTCCTCACTGTGTCCCACCCCAGCCCGCGGTGTGTGAGCCTTTCAGTTTCCCATCTTTGCCAAGACTTGTTATTGTCTGACTTTTTTATCGTAGCCATCGTTGCAGAGGAAAACGGAACTTCACTGTGGCTTTGATTTGCGTTTGTTCGTGACCAGTGACATGAAGCATATTTCCATGCACTTACTGTCCGTTTGCATATCTTCTTTGGGTAAATCTCTACCCAAGTCCTTCACCCATTATTAACTGAACAATACCTCTATTTATTATTGAGCCGTAGGAATTTTAAAAAGACCCATCACTTTCTTCTTAATTCACAGCATGCATAGTCCAGGCTTCTCAAGGTGAAATCCTAAATGAAAAATTAGCTCAAACTGAAAATATTACTATCGTTTCTTTTGATCAAAAGTTCCTTGATTCTTACAAATAATGTTTTATTTATAAAAATCATTGGTCACTTGGCTCAACGACAAAATTTGAGAGAAATGATAAGTGAAAACTTGATATGTCTCATAATTATCCGTAGTAGAGCTCACAGATTGGTAACCAAATAAGCGCTTACTTCCATCGGCAGAGTCAAAATGATTCATGTTCAACACAAGCTAGGAGATTGAGTAGAAGGATCTGGATCTATGAAGAGGCAGGGATCTCTTGGAGCCCGCGAGCGTGTCCCCTGCCATGTCCTTGTTCTTTCTGTCCCTTCTGTTTCAAACACCGAGGCCTGTGGCGGTTGTAATTCGTCAGAAAGGGAAGCACTTTCGTACCCGAACGCTTATCTAAAGAGGGGCAATTAAAGACGGATGGCGAGAGCCTCATGTCTCAAGAGCAGTGTGAGAAAGTGTATTTCCCTTTAGAAATGGAAAGAATTTCCACCTGCTAATATGCAAACGAACTCTGTCTGTGTCAGTGCGTACAATTAAGGTGTCACGAACAGATAGATGAAGTACTGTGACTTGTACATGCAGGGGAGGCATCAAGGACAACTTAATAACCTAAACAGAAAAGACGAAAATTGTTAGCAGGGCTTGTTTGCAAATGACAGTTTGCAACGCTGCCGCAAAATGTGTTAAGTGTAAAATCGACCTATCAGAAGCCTTGGCCAAAGGTAGGTTTATAAGGTTTCTTCTGTGTACAGCAGGAATGATGGGCCTTAAACTGAAATAAGCATTTGTAAATGTAAATTCATCCAGAAATGAAATTGTTCAGCACATGGAAGAAAAAAAGGAAAACACACAGGACACTAGCTATTTTTATTAAGGGCAATTTAAAGGCAACCTAGAGACTCATATTCATGGAGCCCAGAATAAGCACATACCTTCTTATGGCTTCTTCTTGGGTGTTAAAAACCGGAAGATAGGCACACCTGAATTTGTTTGGCATCTGTGGGTTGATTTCTAATTTTGTGTAACAGAAATAGACCATGTTAGGCAATTTTGAAAAGGCCCCAAATTGAAATCCATCCATTGCATCATTTACCAATAATCACCTGTGCTAAAGAGTTTTATCTGGTTCCTGTCAGACTCACAACAATGAACCTTGGGAGCTGGAATGCTTCCGCGGTTTTAGCCACAGGGAGCTAAAGCTCTGCTTGATGAATTGGGTACACATTTCATCTGGCATCCACTTTACAGTTAGGCAGCTAAGCAATGGAAGGTGTAGGCAATTTTTGATCTACTGAAAAAAGAATGTAGTTGCTCATGTCAAGCCAGGAAGAAACCCTACCTTTAGCTCACCAATAAAAATCAAATCCACAAGTAGGCATCTTTGTGTCACATTGTAACCATAAAAACTCTAAATTTTGGTCTTCAGGGGAATTAAGAAATAATGAAAAATAAGTGCATTTTTCATTGTTTTCTTGTGGAATTGAGTTTTTAGAAATTTACTAGAGACACAATAATCTGGCATGCTTTCTTGTGCTTAGTCATTTCCAAAAGTCAAAATAATAGCCTGAGCTATACACTCAAAATTGGAAAATTGAAAATTGACTTCCAAAAATATTCTTTGATGTTCAATTTTGTGAAGATGAACTAATATTACAATTAACTTTTCCAGTTAATAGTGATCAAAGAATGAGGAGTTTCAAAATAAATTGTTTGAATTGCAGTATAACAGGGTCAGAAACAATAAATATGACTTGAGGTACCACAACCCTTAAAATAGTTAGAATTGTTACCCCATATATTAAATAAACCATTAATCAAGCATCATTTTACGCAATCTGTCTGCATTTAGGAACTGCCTATATTATATGTAAGAATATTTTTCCATTAGGCAAATAAATTGATATATGTCATTCTCAGATAAATAATTCAATGCTGAATTCTGTACTAAAGATTCTCAGGACCCCAAAAATAACACGATGAGAACTGACATCTTGATGTAAAAGAAAATATGTCAAACTTTTAGTTCCAAATCAAAGGAGGAATGAATTATGGAATACAGAATGCCAACTAAATATTTCTATTATTTTAGCTGAGATAATTTAATTAATTTTAAATTAAATTAAAAGTGGTATCCAAAATTTGAAATAACTAGTAAGTCACTGCATTATGAATGGTGAGCAGCTAAGCATCAGAGCCGTGGAAGGGAGCCGATGGGGGGCTCCCAGGCTCCCAGGAAGGTAGGATCCCCCATGACACAGTTGCCCCAGGACTGAGGAAGGGTACGCTAAGGTAATAGGGATCCATCGGTGGCTTCATCACCCCCGCCTCCTATTCTGTACAAGGAACAATTGCTCTCACCCAAGTGCTGCATGCTGGAGGCATCCAGGACAAAAGTCAATACTTCTAGAAGCTACTGTTGGGTGTAAGTGAGATGGGCATAACCTGGTAAACGGTAGAGACCGGGCCAGCATTCTGACTTCTAGAAAGGTTCCTATGCCCCAGATCAGCATGGTCTTTGTCTTCAGCCAAAATGAAACTCCCAAGTTTTTAATAAAACAGATGCATTAATGTTAAGTGTATCTCAGTAATTGAGTAATATTTGATATGGAATTATACACAGTGACTTTTATCCCCCTCTAATGATAATAAAATGACTTGGAATAATTACATGGGTAATTATCTGTTAACATTTCAATTACAGCATTATGAGGTTGGCTTAATTGCCTTCACTGGGGAGACCAAAAGTTAAACTTGTAGGCGGCAGCCCACCACATCGAAGGTGACTCTGCCATCGGCAAGTGATCCTCAGGCCAGTGGGTACAAGCGAGGAGACTAAAAATAGGGCACTTCCAGGGCACCTTCAATTTTAAAGTGAACCTGGGCGTCAGACCTTTGTTATAGGTCTATGGGAGGGAGCTAGCAAGGGTCAGAGGGCACCTGACCCTTTGGTGCATCCTCAGTGGGAAACCTGAGCTCCTGGGTCTATGCAGCTGAGAATTAAAGAACTATATGGCCATCTGAGCTCTTTCATTTTTTAATTGTTTTGACTTTTACAGCAAAAATTTGGTAAACTTAATGAAAACCGCTCCTCTCAAATGCACCCTTCACCCAGTGCTTGAGACTAGCTTCAAGAAAAAAGATCCCTAGCTCTCCCCCACTGTGTGGGGTGGCTGTGAAGCTGCAAGTTATTCCTAAAACACTCTTAGAGTTAGAAGGTCACTCTCAGATCCAGAGTTCAGCACATGGTGCAAACCCTCAGATCCACAGACAGCGTTCTTGGCTGAAGGCCGCTCTCTGGTCCAGAGTTCAGCACATGGTGCACCCCTTCAAATCCGCACAGAGCCTTCCTAGATGCATGTGCAGGATCCCTGCCCCCTCCTGCATCTTCTCTTCCAGTAACATTCTCTGCTCCTGGACCTGCTGTCCTCTGGCAAGGCAGCCTCTAGTCTGTTGTTTCTGTGCTTCAGTGGGAAAGGCCTTAGATCCTGCACCATCTTTAGTAGAATATCCACGAAGGATAGAGTAGTTTCTCATTCATGTTAGTATTGAGTTTGTTAATACATATATTTTGTACATTTTTTCCAGTGTCTACCCCATAACACTCTCTTTCTAAGACCTCTGGAGATGTGGAGATGACTAGGAACGAGCAGGAAGATATACAGTGATGCTGCACCTGCCAAAATTACGTTCACAGATTTACTATATTCAACCCATATATTAGTCGTCTCCAAAATATTCACTTAGTAATGTTTGCTTCACAATATTTAATATGACTTTATAAGCATTGAAATAACCTGATTTAATATGTGAGAAGGTAGGTTTTCCTTGGGTACATACAAGGATAAACTTAAAATAAAAACAAGAAGGATAATTTTTATTTGTTGATTACTACTATGTACCAGGTTCTAGGTTGGAAATTATAGGATTTATTTAATTTAAATTAGATTAAATTTTCTTATGAAATACTAAGACATTTAATAAGAGGTAGAAGAATGATCTCTTGTATTGGAGTAACACTGTATGAGACCTCGTAATAATGGAATCTAAAGAACATAATAAACGGATGAACGAAATAGATTTAGTGACATTGAAGCATGGAACAGACTGAGGAATCTCAGAGGGAAGGTGGGGATGGGTTGGGGGTGGGGGGAGATTAACCAAAGAACTTATATGCATAGATGCATAACCCATGGACACAGACAATAATGTAGTAAAGGCCTTGGGTGGGGTGGGGGTGGGGTAGAGGGCGTCAATGGGGGAAAAAGGGGGCATCTATAATACTTTCAACAATAAAGATTAAAAAAAAAACTGTATGAGAACTTACACTGCACAAAGATCTGAAGAAAAAAGGGCTCCAGAGTCCAACTGTCAGGGTCAAGAAAAGTTTCACTAGCTACCAGCTGTGTGACCTTGAGTCAGGTACTTAATTTCTCTGTGCATCAGTTTCCTCCAGAAAATGGAAACAATAATAGTCTCTGGCTCCTCAGGTTATTTCAGGGAACATATGCATCAATGTGTGTAAAGGGTTTGAATCAACGGCTGGCCCAGTGTAGACTCTTTATGTGGGGATAGTTACGTTAAATTACTCCTTTCCTTCCCCATTAGCTTTCTTGCTGGACACAAACTGTACAACAATCTGCGAGGGCACTGGGAGGTCTCTGGGTTCTGTGTGTTTGTTTTGGATTGGTGGTTTCATTTGGATTGTGGTTTGTTGTGTTTTTTGTTGATTTTGTTGTTGCTGTAGTCTTGGCATATGGGGGAACTGAATTCCAGAATAAATAAAACCCATCAAAGCCAAGTTTCCTGATGCTTTTCTGGTTTAAAACAAAGACTATAGTGAAGGGCAGAAAATGTCAATAACTATTACATATTGTACCTAATTTTACTCTTGGAAATACACATTACTATTTAAATTTCCAGTGGAGAAAATTTCTTACAAATGTTTTGTTTAATGTTTAAAATTCACTGGTGGGTTATGGGTTTGTCTTCATTCTCTGGAGATTATTTTAAAAGTTTGGAGTTTATAAAATATTTAAAAATTATAACTACTATCTTTCTTTTAAATTTAGCTCATTATATATTTATAGTTATTGTTTAATATTTGTTTTCGTTTGAAAAGAAGCAGCCTAGATTGTCTCCATAGCTTTTGCTGTTTACATCTTCAACTTTCCTAACCGCCAGGACTCTAATGTCTAATTCGATGATTTTCAACTCTTTTGGGATCTGAATAAGTTCTTGAGATTCCTGCGATGGCAGATACATTTATGAAAGAGCCAACACAGTTAACAGAGCCTACCAAGCTGAACTTCCCCCAAACCTATTGTTTATATTAAAGGAAGAAATAAAATTGCACATTTCCCCTCACTTCCACCCAATCAAATAATGGGTAGGCCAAAATGATGACATCGCCTTGGATGGGACACTTCTCAACTCTTCCACAAGAGAGGTAATCACAAAAGCATCCAATTATTTTCCCTCTCATTTCTGTCTTCTATTCCAAACAAAATAAAGTGGAGCCAATGGGAGCAGCCCACTATTCAGAGTAGTTATGGACTAGATTAGGCTTGGGATAGCTAGCTAGACTTAAACACCATAATCTATGTTTTACTTTCTCTTTAGGAAAAGGGAAATAAGCACAGACTTAAGAAGAAAATCAATAATATAGTTAAACAGGCTCTCCTTATCTTGCTGTGTTAATTAACCTAATACTTCTATGTTATTCTCTGATTTGTCTTTTTATGGTAAGATTTTGATATTTGTAGAAAATGTGATTCGGTAAAGTTTATTTATATTCGCTGATAAATCATGTCCAATGTTCTTTGTTATCAGACCAAACCTGCTCCCAATGCAGGACCTCCGCCGCAATCAGTCACCGAGAAAGCAGTGATTTTCCATCGTGTGATTTCCTCTCAATGACATTTTGTTTAAGTAAGAAAATCTGTGTGAAGTGGCTATGTGCCTATGGGTAATTTGTTTGAAGTTTAAAATGTCAAATATTGGCAAGAACTATGGTAATTCTGTAAGTTGGAAAAGGAAAGCAAAATAAGTGTTGACTTTTTATTTCCCAAGGAGGACCTAATACTATTGAGTAATCCCCAGTCCTCTGGCTTCCATTTCTTAAATGACACATATGTCAGCTGGTGTGCAAATCACAAAAGAATGCAACCGTCACAGCACGGGAGGGCTTTAATCATAGTCGAGAATAAAAATAGGAGTCTTATCTGTTTTCTCATCTAATCGCTTATTGAAAGAAAAACCCTGGGAAGAAAATGCAAACTTGGCTCACTCCTCTGAAACATCAGTGGAGCGGCGTCTCATTCCAGTTTGGTGCACCTTTGAATATCTGCCTGAACAACTGAATGTTGTTATAGAAATGTGGGACCTGGCCCAGCCAGTGTAGGGCACTGGACTGAGTGTCGTCCCATGAACCAAGAGGTCACTGCTTAGATTCGCAGTCAGAGCACACGGCCAGCTTTGGGCCTGATCATCAGCAGGGGGTGTGCAGGAGGCAGCCAATGGATGTTTCTCTCTCATTGATATTTCTATCTCTGTCTTCCCTTTCCTTCCTCTTTCTCTTTAAAATCAATAGAAAAAGAAATATGGGATCTAGGAGCAGCTAAAAGTGGGAGATATTCATTCTGTTGGTAAACTAGTCTATGATCTTGGGTGGAAGACATTCTAAAAGGATCCTGCAAAGCATGCCATCTGTGGAACATCAATTAATTCATTCATGTTTTATCTGGAGACAGAGTCCTGAGTAGGGAGAGTTGGGTGACTTGAAGCCTTTGTGGGAATGGCTCATTATTAAAAATTATAATAACAATAAAACTCGTTTTATATCTAGGGTAGGTATATAAAGTTATAAGGAAGATAATATATAACAATTAGAGCAGTCCAGCAATGAAATTGGCTGCCCTCTGAACGGCATGTTTTTGATTCCCTGGAGGCTTCGTGACAAGGCTGGAGGGGCAGCTGGCCCCTACTCACTATATTCCCTTCAACGAGGGCTGTTCTCTCCACCGGAGCACAGGGAAGGTGTGATGGATGAGTCTGCCACTTACTCATTTTCCTGCCCTCTGCCTGTGGGCAAAAACTTAGCCCAAATATCTGCAATAAAAAATAGAAATCAAGTGAAATTCAAGTGTAGTAAATTTCTCCTCTCTTTAGAGAATCTCCCCCGATACAGAAAGGGTTCCTAAATTGGGTCAGAGGTTGAGCTAGATTTGTGTTCCCCAAATTTGTTCTAAGGCAAACTATTAGCCCAACTATTTTACTAAATGGAGCAACAAAAAGCATCCCAAGGTCAATTAGGATTTGAGAAATAGCCGGAGGACGTGAGATCAGCATACAGAAGGTCTTGATTGAAGAAATTACCCGAGCCTTTATCATGTAAAGAAAATGTCAATCATTAAAGGGGATTTTAGAAATGACTTTCAAAAAGGCTTTTCTTTCCTTGAGGAGCACCTTTAACAAGCTATGAGATTCTAGGTTCCTGCAATGAAATTTGAGGAGTAATGAAGGAGTTCAAAGGGTGAGGTTTATCCTGACATATGAGAATATACGCAGTCAGATGGTGATTGACTCTGTCTCTGAGGAGGGATACGAGCTGAGCTTCTAATTCCAGGAGAAAAGCAGAGTGAGAGAGCTCATCTTTAAGAGAAGTTACTCCTCTCTAGAAATGTGTACGAAGCCAAAGATCAAGTACAGAATACAAAATCCACATGCCAAGAACATTGGAAATAGTACCACATATGAGAGGGGCCAAGGATTGAAATTAAACTAATGGAATGAAGCAAAGACACCATAACCAAAGACAAGGAGTAGAGACACATGGTGGAGAACAGTTGAGAAGACCCGTGCCTTCTTGTTTTGGGTCAGTTATATGTTACAAGGCCGAAGGTACTGAGAGACCTTGGTGAAGTAGGCATTGATCAAAATCAGAGAGCCCTAATCACAGTCGATATGGCTCCAACCAGGTCTAGAATCATTGAAATGTTCTAGTATTGGGCTACATTAAGGTAAGAAGCAAAGCAGGTCCCCATTCTTAAGAGCCTGGGAAGTTTAGGTCTAGTCTCCAGGGAACATACTTCGAGGTAGAGATCTGTGTGCAGGGTTTCCCCGGGCACTGCTGGCTGGACCCAGACTTTTGGGAGAATAAAGGGCGTAGCACTGAGAAGGAGTTGTGTCCTGCTCCCTGTTACCTCTTGGAGAGAAGCAAAGGCCTCGCTTGGCTCCTTCTAGACCCCACCCAGATCTTGGGAGTTGTTGAGTTTTTCCACCTTGAGACAAGAAGATCGGTCTTGCACCCTTCTGCTGACTAGTTGGATGAGCTGCCTGCAGGAAGAGGGGTGGCTCTCTTTGGCAGAGAGGAATTTTTGGAAATCAGTTCTGCTGTGAACTGTGAGGCACAACATGTCCAGCAGTTGGGGGAACAAGTGTCAGGTAAAATTATAAATTAATAATAAACATTTGCAGCAGAATATAATGGAGGAATGAACATTGAGAAAAACAGTCCGTTAAAAGTAAAAAGCTGTAGGTTCCAGGCTCTTTTGATATGTCTTTTTGAGCAAATCAATCTGATAAGTTTCTATTTTTTAATCTAAAATTAGGACAAATAACACATACAACTGTACCCGTTGTTTTAAGGTTTGCAAGAAAGTGGTGAATAAAATCTGACAAAAAGTAATAGAAAAGTTTTATTATACATAGCATGTGCCCCGCCTTTTCATGTGTACTCATTAAATCTCTTTCTTCAATCAAGGTATCAAAACTTGTCACTTTGTTACATAACAATTTAAGCCTATGTTTAAAATATCTCTAACTTACGTTATACTCAGAGAACTTATCTTTGAAAACTTTACAGTATATTATAAATTCTCCCTCTAACAAAATACTAGTTTTTTAAAATTTATCTTTAGTGTTGAAAGTATTGCAGATGCCTCCTTTTAATCCAATTAAATCTCACTTAAACACTGAGGACATGGAGGTGAGAGGCTAAATCTAGCCCAGTGGTTAACAGTGGGAGACCAGAGTCAGACTGCTGGGTTAGAATCCCGGCCCTGCTCTCCAGCTGCCTGACCTTAGTTGACTCAGGTACGTAGGCTCCCTGTGCCCAAGTTTTCACCTTGGGCACGGAAACCTGAATGCCGTCTAGCAGGACAGAATGGGAATTAAAGGGGGTAATGTGAGCACATGCTTAGAACAGTGACTGTTACCTATGAGATCAAAACATTAGCTAAAGGTACATTAAATAAATAAAGAAAATACCCGCCCAATGTACTAAGGCCATACAGCTAAAAGGTTAGGGAGCTGGGACT
The DNA here is from genome assembly GCF_054644295.1 of Miniopterus natalensis. NCBI lineage: Eukaryota > Metazoa > Chordata > Mammalia > Chiroptera > Miniopteridae > Miniopterus > Miniopterus natalensis. The sequence continues at coordinate 196,495,676 of NC_142081.1, read as the reverse complement.
TGAACCCTGGAAGCCTAATGACAGAATCCGCCTGCCTAAGGCAAGCTAAACATCATGTGATTATGTGTCGTTATTCGGGTTAAAGGCTTGTAAAGGAGGCTTAGGCAGGAGGGTTCTCTTTATAACCTTTGAAACAGCTCCCTGGCCTCTCGGGAGGCCCCCAGGGTGCTGGTTAAGTCCTTGGCCTCCCCAGGTATCCTTCCTGAGTTCAGTTCCTCACACCTGCTCTCAGTCCGAGAATCCACTTTGCAGAAATCGGAAGACTTATCTCCTACTCTAAGGCTTAATTAAATGAGATATGCACGCAAAGCTCTGCACAGCGTTGGGGATCACTAAGTGAGTCACCTGGTCGTTCTAGACGCTTCCTTGCTCTGCAGGCACTGGCGCCAGTGCGGCCTCTGAGGGGCTTCGGGGCTCCGTGACCACAGAGGGAAGGGAGCTGACGGTGCCACACCACACGTGTTCCTGAGGCTGTTCGTTCCTTGATTCTCAGGACCACAGTGTATTTTGCCATTTTGGTGGGTAAGAAAATGAACAGATGCAATTTTATACAGTTCAGGAGAATATATAACTCCACCTGCAGGGAGGGAAGAGGCCGAGCGGATGTGAAGGGCCCTGCGCGTTCCCTTCTGCAGAGGGCCAGGGGCGGGAGAGCCCCCAGGCCGGGCTGCTCCGAAGCACCTGTTCCCTCCCTGTTGCCTCAAAAGCACCAAGAACGCCTTTGCTTCCAGAGGCGTAACAGTCCATGAGCCTTCTTTGTTGCAGACACATCTGATACACAAAGGCTAATCCTCGGCAAAGAATGATTACTGGGGAAAAATGGTTTTCTCCCAGTGTAAGTGCATTAGCCGCACAACGGCCCCAGCCCTGTTGGTTCTGGCTCCATGCGCTAGAGACCGGCCCTGCAAATCCTCCAGGGAAATCATATTGTCTGGTGCCCGTCAAGCCTTCAAAGAAAGGCCGAGGCGGAGCCTGCGCTTTGCTTCCCACCCGCCCAGCGGGGGAAGGAGTGGGAGTTTGTTCGGTGTTTTCTGCAGGCCCCGACGTTACAGAGCCGCCGTCCTCGGGGCCGGTTGGAATTTCCGTGTAAGCTTTCCCAGCTACTGTACTGAGCATGGTATTGTTTGTGGGGGGAAAAAAATCTCTCACCTTTACGATCTTCTTGATTCCTGCCTAATTGCCTAAGACAAGAATAGCGTGCTGTGCCTAAGGGAGAAATTTTCCATTACTACTGGAAAGATAAATGATAGGAAGCGCAATGAACCAGGCTCATTACAACCTTAAAGAAAAAAAGCAAACTGGTCGTCGGGAGGGATATAATAGAGCTGACGTTTTTAATACTTTCCCATTCAATTGTGGCATTTTATATCAAAGTTTTCATAATATGCAATACAAACACTTAGAGGTGTTTGAAATAATGGGTAGTGCTTAATATTTTTAACCACGTCTCATCTGGAATCTCTACTCTCCAAAGAAAGGAGGGTATTTTTTAGCCAATGTTGACTAAAGCGAACAAAACGATTATATTTAAAGGAGCATAACAGTCATTCATTTATGTTGCCGAGCTGTGTTTTCAATCTGGATAATAATGGCCCTAATGTCACTTGATAAACTGTGAAAATGCCCCAATTTCTAAGACTGGTTGAAGGCAGACAGCTCGTTTGATGCTTTAAATACCCAATGAGCTGCTAGATGACAGAGCTGAAGGAAGATTGACTTTTCAGAACTAAGCATAGCTTACAATAATAAGCCAATTTCTTGCTAGTGACTCATTTGGAGAAGTGATTTCCAAACATATTTTCATTAACTGCAATGAACATTCTCAAGGTTTCACATCTCTGGCATCAACTTGAGGGGTTGCTAACTCACTAAAGGCATTTTATGAGTGGCAAAGCACAGTAGCTGTGGATCATCTGGTGTGAGTCCCACATGGATAAAACCCCTTATTCACAGGAGCCTGTGCACTTGAAGTTTGCACTTGGGGAAAAGACTGAGCTCGGCTCCGCCCCAGACTGGGTGGAGGTTCACATCCTTGCAACTTTACAATTCCAGATGCACTATGAATCAGAATTACCGAATTGGTAGTTTTGAACCCCAGCTCCTCAGCCTACTAGCTGTGTTCCCTTGGCAAGTTACCATTGAGCCTCAGGGGCTTTGACTGCAAACTAGGAGGTCTTGGGTTTATTGATAGAGATTATCACTGAAAGAGAGAAAAAATAGAAGAACTTGAGCCAAGGTCAAGTGCAGAAATGATCAAGTAATAACCCCAAACTCCTGTTTGTGTTTCTGGTAGATACTCTTAGTTTGACATTAAAAAAAAAAAAAAAAAAGTGCTTTTTTTTCTGTATTTGTCTATCTGTGTTGATGAATCTAACGTTCCCTCTCTCCAGCCATCTGTTGTTCTTTCCTAAACCTGCCAAGGTTGTGCCAGCTGCAGGGCTCCACCCCGTCTCCTCCAGGCCCCGCCCACTCTCCCACCTGAACCCGACAAGGGGCCAGCCTCTGACTAGCAGGCCGCGTGGTATGAAGTCCCTCCAAGCAGGGACTCTACTGAGCTAAGGCCAAGATCAGTCACCCAAATACGACCAGAGTTTATCTCTATGTGCAAGAAAGAGACAAACCTAGACCAACTGAAGAAAATACATGGAGGAGTAAGAGAGATGAGCCAGGGAAGTTGGGAAAAGTACATGAGACATTCTGAAAAGCATGAAAAGAAAAGCAGAAGCACCTACCGTGATCTTATTAAAGCAAAGGCAAGTGCTAGTCAAGTAGGTTAAAATGATGACATGCGCTTTTGTTTGCTGGAAATCTCAAGGTCACTAACTTTGAATGAGGGCAGCTTTACAAAGGGTCAGAGATAAAAGAACAGGCCAGATATCCACCTTCGTTTTTTTTCTTGTCGTCTCACTGTCCTTTTCAAACACAACCCACCCTGTGGTACCAGCTCAGTCCTTTATCCAGCCCCAGCTGGTCGCTGACACTTTTTTGTGTTATCATGAACTGCTTGAAAATTCTTGAGGGAATCTAGGTCATTCGAGTGTGTGGCCTGAATTTTATGGAAAAAAGGAATAGAATGAGAGAGAAATCTTACGATATTCAAGATCACAAAATGCCTCCGCTTATACTCTCTACACCCTCTCGAACACGGGCCTTCTGAAGTAAAACTTAAACAGAAAACTACGTAGGGAAGACATCACCTCGTTCAACTCAGCCATTAGACATCCGTTTATTGAGTATTTACTATTTTTTAGAATTTGGGATAAGTGCTCTACTGAGACCTAGGTGATCCCAAATATTGTAGGGAGAGGGAGATAACTGTGTGGCTAGTGCTGTGGGTTTGGTGCTCTCGGGTGTTTCTGAAGGAAAGAGGGGCACTAGAAGTTCTGGGAACGGGAAAGCGGGGAGGCATATAGAGAACTGATTATCCGAGCGAGAGCATAAACCTAGGGATGAATATGGCTTACGGGATATATAAGTTGGGTAATTCTTCCCACCCCCCACTTCCAAGTAGGTCCATGTCCTCACCTTGGAACCTGGGGGTCTACCTTATGTGGCTAAAGGGACTGGAGTGTGCGTTTACGTTAAGGGTCTTGAGACTCGGAAATTCTCCTGGGGAATCTGGGTCAAACTGGTGCAGTGGCTAACTGTGTCCCTTGGAGAGCCAGGGGGTCAGCTTGAGCAGAGGAGGGAGGCAATGAGAGAAGCAGAGAGTAGGGCTCTGCTGTTGGGAGATGGAGAAGGGGGCCCCAAGGCCTGGAGTGCCCGCAGCCCCCAGGCGGTGGAAAGGAAGGACGCAGGCTCCCCTCCAGAGCTGCCACAGGGCGGCCTTGGTGACGCACTGGCTTCTTACACAAAAATCATGTCAGACTTCCGACCTCTAGAACCACTAAGGAACACATTTGTGTTGTTTTAGGCACCAAAGCCTGCGTGGAAATTTGTTACAGCAGCCACAGAAAACCAGCACAGAGTGGGAGATGACAGATCTCTCCAATGGGATGTTTTCAAGTGGGTAGATACAGATCATAACAAGAAAAAGTTGGAGTTACGTGATTTCTCGTAATTATTGCTAAAATGTTAATTTTCCTAATAATTACATTTAAAAGTCCCATAGGAGGTGGTTTAAAGATATTTAAGTGCAACACTTCCATTCTTACAAAGTTTTTATTTTCAAAAGCCCCTGAAAAACTTTGTCGTTACTATCTTTTCTCATTTTCTTTTGAGGCAAAGAAAATATTATAAATTTGGAAAGATGACAATAGAAAGAAAATATGAGAAATTTAGGATATCTTCTATAGGCTTATCTCTGCATCTATAAAATTCAGATTATAAAATACCTACAATAAAATTGGTACTCAATACATAAAAACATTTAACCTGCATTGACATATGACCTATGCTTAGTGCTGTGAGTGTAGCAATGTCCACTCCTCCTGGAAGATTATTGTGAAGGGTCCCCTTCTGACAAAGCAACTGGCCTTTAGCAGCAAGGCCACAGCCTGGCCAAAGAGGTTGAGCATGAGGGCCCCTTGACACAAATTTTTATTCTGTTGTTCCCCTACTTCAAGTATAAAGGAAGGTAGTTATTTTCAAGGCATGAATGTGTGCATGTCAAGGAGAGGAGGCCAGTACATTTTCACCAGGGCTCGTCTTTTTCCAGTGATTCCCCTAAAAGTTCTTAGCCAAGGAAAGTCTGTTGCTAGAGACAGAGCACAATCCATAGCATGGCATTCAAAATTATATCCTTAATCTGACTTTGTAGTTTGTTTCCAAACCAAGGTTAGGCTCATTTTGAAAAGAAAAACAGTCAATGTGAGAGGTTCTGAGAACAAATGCGAAGGTTGTCTCTATAGAACCCTCTGGCCTTTCCTGAATTTGAGGTGGTAGTTTCGGGGATTTTATTATACTACTTATCATCAAGTTCTAAGTGCTAAATTATTTTATGAAAGTCCCTGGGTCATATTCCTGTGTAATATGCCATTTCGATAGCCTTTCTTAGCTTTTACCAAGGTAGTTTTTTATTTGCCTTTTTATTTGTTCCATTTGTAGGAGGGAAAGGAATGGGGGTAGATTGCATAATAGATGACACATGAACAAAAACATGTAAATGTTGCAAAAATAATTCTAGAAGAGAAATGAGCATCAGGAATCCCCCTCAGCATCCTCTGACTTCTTTGGTGCACAGCTGGGAGAACAGAGAGGAAAACACAGATACGCCACATCCACCATGTCACATGCCAACCCATATCTAGCATCTTAAAGATTTGACCTGTATTTAAGCCTTTCAGGAATTCTGTAAAGCCTTTCATGTCATCATTCATAACTACGGATGTAGTGAATCTGAGAAAGAATATGCATGGCACCCAGCTGCTGGAGTGGGTCACTGAGTAGCAGTGAATGCATGTTGACCTACAGCCTTCATACCCGTGGAACACCTGGAAGGGCTGCAGCCACTCATCTGGATTTGCATATTATTTGCAGTATGCAAATGTCTGCTGCTTTATTCCATGTAATGGATTGGGGGCTACTTTGATCAACTCTGAATTAAAATATGTCAGGTTCACTGTACCAACTAAGCTTCTTGACACCCTTCAAGATGTTCACGGTGTCTGTCATCTGGGTCATCAACATGAATGCTATTCTGGTCCTTGATCACTTCCCTTTATTATCACCCTCTCTGGCCAGTTTAAATCTCACTAAACTCCTTAGAGTCTTCCATTCTCTTCTTATCCACATTATCGGGAGATTACTCTGCTGTCGACTTTGCAGAAAAAAATCGTACTCTACAGTCTACAAAAGACAAAATCATCTGCCAAGGTGAGCCAGGTGTTGCAATTACCACTTCACTGATCCCAGGGTTAAAAAATCATTTTGACTGGCAAACAGGTAACACCTTCTGTTGTTTATCTTCCCCAACTATATTCCTTTTTAAAATCTGGACACTCAAACAACGAGGCTCATCTTCAAATGCAGAGAAATCATTCATCTGCTATTACTTCATTCTAAAATTCTAAATATAGACTCTAAGATTCAACAACTATTAACTGTATAGTCTACACAAAGAACTATTTCAGGCAAATTAAGAAATATATCATTCAACCCTCACAATAGCCCATATAATTCCTTTCTGCTAGCTTTCCTAGAAATTATTTCAGTAAATGACTTTTTCTTTTATCTAGCTTCTCACTTAATGATGAACTCTTACATATCACATAGTAGATACTCAGTAAAACACTGGTCCAGAAAATTAATGATTGGCCACAGAGGTACCTTGTAATCACCCTACACTCAGATCACGTAGGTTGCAGGAATAACTACTTAAATGCCCTTTGCCTTGGATGTCTCTCTTGCAGGTCTGACACATCCACTCCCTAGTTCCTGAGATTATTGGATGCCAATAACCCACAGATGCATTCCTGACTGTTCCTATCACATATTACACCATCTCAATGAGTCTGACAAGACACAGTGGTGGATTGACCTCCTAAATATATAGTTGAGATGCCAGGTTGTAGATGGGGTACATTCATGAAGATAGAACATACACCTGAAATCAATGACTATTATATGGCTCTTCTCCCAGCAGAATACATTCTCTCAGTAACTAAAAGGGGAAGAAAGAATGACCCCACTCACCGTCACTCCCATTCACCTAATCTGGGAATATATACTCCCTATATCCCCAGATTTAGTCTCTGAATTTTGAGGTCTTGGTTCTTACAAGGGAATAGTTTTACCTGGTAACACTGAACTTCAAGCCATGGTTGTTCCTTAATCATATCAGGCTCATCGTGCCAAGAGACAAATATGCAAGGTAAGGTTTCATCATTCTAGCAGGGCTAATAGACTCCAAAGCTAATTGACCCCAACTATGAAGATATTGACTTTCCCCTACATCAAGAGTAAGTTGGTGCTGACATAATAAACTAAAGTATCTCTTGGGGTTCCCATGATTGGTTTTATTGATAAATGGACAAATACATCAGCCAAGGCATGTGATGGCTATGATAACCAAAAATTCAGACACCTGAAGGGTGAGGATTTGGGCTATCCCACTAGACAAGTCACCTAGAGCAAGAGAGGGCTCGCTTTGTTGGTAGAATAAGTGACAAAGGAAATAAAGGACAAGTATCAGTTACAGCCTGAGACCAACAGTAGCGTCATGAGTTGTAATTTCTCCGACTAACCCTTCTCTTTTAAGTTTTCCAGGAAAGAAGACCAATCAGGATCTTAAAGGAGCTATTTTTATATATAATGAATTCACTATAAGAAGCAAATGAATTTGAGTGGTGCAATGTCCATCTGTGCTTAGTTCTAGAAAGGCATAATTTATCTCATCAGTACAGTACTAAAACTATTATGAGAATATCTGAGTTTTGTTTAACATTGTTCCATGTAGGAAACAAAGGAAGAGCATAATGATCCTCTTATAAGTCTCTATGTTTTTTGGTAACTTGAAATTCCAAACTGAACTCTTATTTTAAAAGAACTCAATAATGGATCTTGCCTCGCATACAAAAAGGTATGACTTCTGAATTTTGACAATTACAAAATGTGTTTTTCCTCATAAGTAAAATGATGAACTGGATGTAGATGGTTTTTAAAAATCTCACCAGTGCTAGATTTCTATAATTTTAAATAATTCATCAAGAACTGGAAATTGCTCTAAGATGTAAAGAAGAAAATGGATTACGCACATCTCTGTTCTCTACATTAGGCCAACTTTTATACTGGTTGCTATATATCAAATTTATTACAATGTATAATCCAGAAAAATCACTGAATCTCTTCATGTTTGCTTCTAAACCACTCAATAAGATTATTTTGCTACTAATACAAGCCTGACAATTCCTGTAGATATATTTTTTAAGCCTTACAACCTTCCCCTCAGCCACTGTTATTTTTGACTCAGTCATTGCACATTTTTCTCACAGATATTTTTGGATAAATTAAAGATGGAAGCAATCAATCTTATATTATTTTGAGTGCAAAATGTCAACACATCTTTTCATGTGGTTCTCTAATATCTGCAATCCAAGAGTGCGGTGATTTTTGCCATCAAAATGATAGATAGTTGGCAGTGAGTGGCATTACTGTCATGTCACTTAAAGAAGAAATGGCCCATTTTGTGAAATTGGAAGGAGAATGGTGACCCATTGATGCACATCACATGAGAATCATTTTCTGGTCAAAATTCTATTTATTTCAGATCTTTGCTCCCAAAGACAGGAACGTGTAGAAAGTTAAAATAGTGTAATCCCACCACATAAGCATAAAATAAGATTGGGCAAGGAAAAACCCAACTTCAAATAGCTCTGATGCTGGGGTATAATCTACCCATGAAAATATCATCTAATAGAAAGCTGGGCATCTCAAGCCTGCCAAGGCAAAGGCTCCAAACTCTTGAGATTTCCCTCCTCACAACACCAACTGTTGGTTGCAGTTGTTTGGGTTTTGAACATTTTTGGCCTCACATATCTTGGGCTTCATCTCACATGTGCTTGGTGGCAGAATTAAGGTCCCTACCTCCAACCATGACCCTTTGTTCAGGCTTGCTTTTCTACTCCCATGCCTCTGGGCCATCGCCACTCCCTGGATAATCCTCTTAGGTTCTTGCCCACTCTCCACCTCCTGGCCCTTTGAAGTTGGTACCATCTAGACGTGGTTCTGTATGAAGCATAGTCATTTCCTTCTATTTGTTGAAGACCTTGGCTGCTGGTTCCATAATCGGCCTCCCCACCAGTATTCTTATTCTAATTCTTTGGTTGGCAGTAAACATAGAATATACACGTCAATATACAGATAGGTAACTCATATATCGACTGGCCTTTCAATGTCTTTATCTCTTTCAAAACCCTTTTCCATCGTGCCTCTTCAGGCTCCTACTTTCATCGTCACACATCTGGCTGTGACACCACTAATAAGGACACTGCTCTCACATTATAATCCCACAGCCTACTGTACAATCCCAGTTTCCTTGCTTCAGCAATTCTTCACCCATTCAAGTGTACTAAAGCTAATCCTTTTTTTGTACTTGGGTCAATTCCTCCTTCTTGAACTTTTCTGTAACCAACACAAAACCCAATGTAATTAACCCTTTATGAATACCCTGTGCCTTTTCCCTGTTTTTCTTTTATAAGTTAAAGGAGCTCACTTTCCTCAGCCAAGACTTCTTGATAGGTCAAACCTCAACTATTCTTTTGATTATGGTACATTTTTCAGCCTTTTGTTGACTGTGTAATCATGGATACATTTTTTTAACCTGTGTGAGCTTCTGTGCCTTGCACTGAAAAACCGGGAATCCTATTACAGGGTGCCCCCCAAAAATGTATACACACTTGAACATATGATGGCTCAGTTTTGAAAATGAAATGCATTTTAATATACACTGCCTTTATGATTAAAGTGTGTGTGTACACTTTGGGAGACACCCTATATTGTTTATATTTCTATAAAAGCTATAGAAATTAAATGGGAAATAAATAGCATGCAAATATACACCTTAACTCCTGACTTAAATTTTAAGTACAAAAAGTGCCAATTAACGCATTGTATGCGGGAAACGTATTTATACGTTTTACTTTGACTGGTAGTAGAGTGTGTGATAAAAACTACCTGCAAACCATGTGTTAAGATCATTAAAGTATTAGGTGTCTGCTTTGCAGACCTGAGTTTCTGTGATGGGTTTTTCTTGCTTTTGTCTTTGTTTCAGTTCTCATGCCTTTTCTTCCGCCCTGGAATACAGGTCTTGAGTCAAGTGATGGTTACTTTTACGTGTCAGCTTGGCTGCGCTATGGCACCCAGTTGTTGAGTCAAGCACCAGCCTAGATATCGCTTTAGATGTGATTAACCTTTAAATCAGTGGACTTTCAGTAAAACACATTACCCAGCATAATGTGTGTGGGCTTCTTCCAATCAGTTGAGGGCCTTAAAAGAAGGCTGGGGTTTCCTGAAAACAAACAGAAAAACAGTCCCATGAGGACTTAAGCATAGAAATACTGCTGTAGTGTTTAACCTGCCAGCTTAGCCTATAGATTTTGGACTTGTCCACCCCACAATTGCATGGATCAATTTCTTAAAATAAATATATATCTCTATCTTATCTCTATCTATCTCTATCTCTATCTCTATCTGTATCTCTATCTATCTCTATCTCTATCTCTATCTCTATCTCTATCTCTATCTCTATCTCTATCTCTATCTCTATCTCTATCATCTCTATCTCTATCTCTATCTCTATCATCTCTATCTCTCTATCTCTATCTCTATCATCTCTATCTCTCTATCTCTATCTCTATCTCTATCTCTATCTCTATCTCTATCTCTATCTCTATCTCTATCTCTATCTCTATCTCTATCTCTATCTCTGTCTTATCTCTATCACCTCTATTTAAATCTCTATGTATGTATCCCATTGGTTTTGTCCTCTGGAGGACCTGACTAATACACAAAAGCAAAAAATGCAGCAGGACCCGCAGGCAGTGTGAGCTTGTCTTGCCTGGTCACCGGCCGTGCGTGGGGATCATGGCGTGCTCTAAGGCTGCCCTGATGGTGGAGCAGAGGCTCCTGATTTTCACAGGTTGGCAGCAAGGTGTCCTACAGTAAGATAACTCAGCTTTAAAAATCTTAGAAGCCCAAGGATAAGAAAAAGAAAGAAGGGACTTATAAAGAAGTGAGTGCTAAGATGCATAATTCAACAAAACAAAGAAAAAATATGATTTTAAAAAAAACAGAGTTCTGCAGGTTCTTAAAATTATTGGCAAAAAATATCCCTGAAAAGATGGACTGAATGTAGCCATAGTTGTGTATTCAATCACGTGTTTAATCACCCTTTATTTAACACAGAACCAAACTTTCCAGAAGTCTAATTAGTTAGAAAATTAAGGATAGGGCCATAAATTCTAATTTGCAATCCATTGTCATATTTTTATACTGGTTTCCTATGATAATTCATTAAAAATTATATTACAAACTTTGATCTGTTAATTTCAGGGTCAAGTTTATATGTATATTTTATCTAAGAGAATTCCATTTTCATTGCAGCAAGAAAATAATAAAAACTTAATTAAAGTCAAAGTTGTTGGATAACTTTTAGATAGATGATATTATACTGTTTTAAGCAATGACAAAGCAAATGGTCTTGGTTCTGAAATTAGGAAACTGAAGACAATTAATAGCATATGCAAAAAAACAAAAAAGACAATTTTCTCAGACAGAAAGCTGTCCAATATTTAAAATAAAGAAAGCCTTCCAACTGACCTTGAATTAAGATATTTTTTTTCTACTGAGCAGTGGATAGAACAAGGTTTAGAAATAGGTAATGTTTTATTCAGGAAATAACAAAAAATGTTAAAATATTAAATATATATAAACACCACAGAACTGCACTTGTAATGTATTTACATGCTATTATATTATAGCTGAACATTTATATTGAAATGTTTTCTCTTAGACTTCATTAACAAGAGCTGGTGCTCTGCCTACTTTATAGAACTCTTTTGAGGATAAAATGAGATTATAGATGTGAAATCGATATGTAAGTTGTAAAGTGTAGATGACTTTGAGAAATAAAAGAGGGAAAAGAAAATACCAAAAGATAAATGCAACCCAAAAAACATTTTAAAGAAGACATTAGCAGTAAATTTTCAGGATAAAAATGAGCTTGAATACATCACGTGTGGGAGAGTATATAGGAAATGTGTTACTTATATTCAGTACTGAAGAGTCTAAATTAGTACAATCAGTACTAGGCCACATGACAAAAAGAAAGCTTTTCTTTTGATCCAACAATTCCATTTCTTATGACCTACCAAGGGATACAGTCTCACCTCTGCAGAAAGAGTCATAGGCAAAAGTATTCTTTTTGGTATTTTTGGTAAATATATAAAAATAGAAACAACTGAAGGGTCTGTCAATATAAGAACAGCTAAATAAACCATCTTATGTCAAGAGTATATGAGTATGGAATTAAGCAGCCCTTGAAATGATGAGGTCGGTCTACATACACAGATATAAATAAGTCTCTAAATTTACTTTTGAGAAGAAAAAAGGTTGCTCAATAATAAGTACATACAATATAATTATGTAAAAAAATTACAAATCAATACTGTCTTAGTTCCTGATGCTACAGCAAATTATCATAGACTGGGTGGCTTAAACAACAAGCATCTATTTCTCAGTTCTGGAAGCTGGAAGTCCAAGGTTAATGCACCTTCAGATTTGAGGTGAGATGAGAGCTCTCCTCCTGGCCCACAGACATCATTCTTCTCACTGTGTCACATGCAGAAGGAGCAAGGGTGCTCTCTGAGGTCTCTTTTTTAAGGGCGCTAATCCTATTGGTGAGGGCTCCACTCTCATGACCTGATCACTTGCCCAAGGTCCCACCATCACATTGGGGGACTAGGATTTTGACCTATGAATGCTGAGGGTTGGGGAACACAAACATTAAGCCCTAACACATAGCATATATTTTCCATTTGATGAACAGCCATTAAGTGCTGCCAGATGATAATGAAGATAATATAGATAGATATAGATTAGATAGATGATGATAGATGATAGATAATGATAGATGATAGATAGATGATAGATGATAGATAGATAGATGATAGATAAATAGATAGATGATAGATGATAGATGATGATGATAGATAGATGATGATAGATAGATAGATAGATAGATAGATAGATAGATAGATAGATAGATAGATGATAGATAGATAGATAGATAGATAGATAGATGATAGATAGATAGATAGATAGATAGATAGATAGATAGATAGATAGATAGATAGATAATAGATGATGATAGATGATGATGATAGATAGATGGTAGATGATAGATAGATAGATAGATAGATAGATAGATAGATAGATAGATAGATAGATAGATAGATGATAGAGAGATAGAGAGATTTTTTTTCCAAAAGAAAGTACAAGTAGATGAGCAGGAGCTGAAGGAAATTTGCCACAATAAAAGTCATAAATTATTGTCAAATTCCTGGACCTATAACATATTGACTAAAGAAATGACAACTTTCTTAAGAGGAAGAGTCCACAGTAAGTATATGATATAGTAATTCTGATATAGTAAAAGATGATACAGTAATTCTGCCACTTGCTGCCCAAAGAAAAGATGGCCATTTATTCAGGTGACAGCACATTGAATAAAGCACAGAGCCATCTGTTTCAAGAACTTTTAGGTATAGTTTTTGAATGGACCCTTGACATCCAAAGAGTTATATCATTGCCATGACCATTCTGTTGGAGCTAAGGGATTATGAGGCCCATATAATAAATGGAGTCTTGACTAAATTCGGCTTGCAGTAAGTCCGTAAACCCATTGGTCATTCCTCAAGTCCCTGAATATATAATTGTTGTTGACATATTTGACATTGGGTCCTCCGTCTATAAGGTAAGAGTTATTATAGTGAGACTGCAGAGCTCCTTTTCTCACCAGTCAAGATGGTAAATCAAAGCATTACCATATGTCACATTCTGAATGGAGTTTAAGAGTCAAATTGACAGAGATTAATGCCACCACCAAAGATCCAAATAGTGCAAAGTGAAGTGATCACATTTCTCCAAATAATTTTCTGGCTTGGCCCCTACAGCAAGCATCTGAGTCCTATAAAATGACTTAGGACTGCAGCAAACTCAACCAATGAGTAGGACTTGACGCCGTCATTGCTATCAGAACAATTGGTCCTCTGGTGCACTGTATTCAGTTATCGATTTAGCAAATGCATTCTTTTCAATTCAAGTCAAGAAAGGGGATTAGAAACAGATCATATGCATCTAAAAAAGACAATATACTTCCACAGTTTTGCCTCAGGGCTATGCTACCTGTTCCTGTTCTGTATCATAATGTACTGCGAAGAGATTTGGACCATTTGGGGAATTTTACAGGACACTAGATAGATCCATTATATCAATAACCTCCTGCTGGATAAGCAAGAGTGGCGAATGTGCTGGAGGCCTTGAAAACATACATGGTCTTTACAGGAGAGGAGACAGGCCCTATGCAGTTTCAAAGATCTGCCCCTTTTGTGAAAATGTTAGGGGCCTGGTGATACAGGGTGTTCCAGGATGGTCCCTTCAATGTAAAGGTCAAATTGCTGCTTCCCGAATCACTTCCTCCTACCCTCCCCACCCCCCCAAAAGTGCAACACCTTCCGAATTTGGAAGAATGTTGGTCTGTCCCATATACCAGGCAACATGAATGGCTGCCAGATTTAAGGGGGGCCGAAAGCAGGAAATAGCTCTGCAGAAAGCTCATTCTGTGAAGCCAGCAGCCCTGCAGATTGGGCCACAAGACACAGAAGACCCTAGAATTTTGGAGAGTTCAGTGGTGGTGAAAGGCAGAGTGTGGAATTCATGGTGAGACCCTGTTGGGCAATCACAATGGAGAAGCCTGGAGTTCTTGGCAGTTTCTTGTAACATTATATATACATCAAGCCTCTGATCTATCAACTTTACTCAAGGTACTTACGTCCCTTCAAAAAAAAATACAAACATGTGTCCTAGATAAAACTTAAACATGAATATCCACGGACCCATTCTTCATAAATAACCCAAACTGAAAAGAACACACACATGCGTCAACAAGAGGATGCACAAGCAAGCTGGGGAGTGCTCATACAGTGATACATCACCCAGGGAATCTGAAGACTAAAGCATTGATGAAAGCAACAAAATGAATGATCTTAAAGCATTTATATTAAATTTAAGAACTTCAGGAACAAAATATATCACATGATTATGTTTGTGAGGAATTCAAAAATAGATTAAACTAACCCTCATTGATAGATATTAAGACAATGATTCCCTTGGGACACAGGGTCACCTGAAAGGGAACATGAGGGAACATTGGGGGTGACAGGTACATTCTTTATGTTAATTGGGGTGGTTGTGACTTGGATGTATACATTTGCAAGCATTTACCAAACTGTATATATAAGATCTGTGTATGTCCTTATATGCAAATTACACCTCAGTTACTGCCTCCAAACTGAAGTTAAAGCAGAAGCTAGACAATTGCATTGTGTTAAATATAATTAAACTAGTGGAAGAAACAAGGTGATGCATAAGAAGAGGCAGCAAAGATTTAATATTTTAAAAAGACAAAAAGGGAAACCAGGAGTTTGGTTTACAGTGAATTTACAAATGATAACGGAAAAGAGAAATGGGAAAAGCAAGTTAATTTGGCAAAGAATAAATGAAAGTTCCAAAAGAAAGGTTTGGAGAAATGTAGATTCTATTTACTCTCAGGAGGGGACCATGAATGCTGGGAGAGAATCAATGCCCTTGAGATGACCATTCAATCCCATCTATTGATCATAGCATGCGCATTATTCCTCGCCCTGGGACTTTTAAAAACATTTTGCCTTCTGTGTCTTACACAGCCTCACTCCTAAGCTCAGTTACACACGTGCATCATGTGGGCTAAACCACGGCTCTGTAAAAGGTGCCCGATGCAACTGGAGCATTGTTCTAGCCATTAGCCCTCATATAGATCTGAACTGGAATAAAGAGAGGTAGACAACGGCTTAAGGAAACATGAGGAGTAAAAAGGCAGCCGCAGCTACAAAAATTTGCTCTGCAGAAATAACATTTTACTAAGCGATTTACATGCACCAACTCAGGTAAAACTTTGGATGTTCCTCGAAGTGTCTTAACAGGAAAACCCTCTCTACTGGACACTCTGTGGTGGTGAGAACCTACTTCTACTGAATCATAGGAGCAGGCTCTAAAACTGTCAGGGATTTTGTGAGCTTGTTGGTAAATTGGCCATGGTGGGAGTGTTTACACCATAGGAATCAGCAAACACTACACATCGGGGATTTTTTTTTTCCATCCAGAGAGCCAGTTTACCAGCACAGCACTGCCTGTGTTCTTGCTTCTTGTAATAATATAATTTTATTTATTACATATATTTCTCATTAAAGTGTTCTCTCCATGACAGCTACTACTAATATTTTACTTTATTTTTATTTTCTTATTCTGGACTCAGTGCCTTGCAGTAAAAGCATATGAATGAATAGTATTCTTTCAGTTTTATGGATGTTGAAGCACATGGGTTACATAATTTATTCAAGTTCACACAGCAAGTTTGTAATGGAGCCAGGATACAAGTTTATCTTATCCAAACCTCTACTCAGCCCAATGACTATGTTACCGCTCCAAGAAAACAGTAGTCAACAAATAGTTTAAACAAAGAAACCCAAAAATCAAGCGATACTCATCCTTCCGATCATAGACTAGACTCAATGGGTTGCACATAGATGATCATGAACACATAGATGTTGTTGAGAGAAACATACCAGAACATAAGTTGCAGAGATTGTTTTCTACATAAAATAAAACCATCCCGAGACTGATTGTTATTCTGATCTGTGCAGGCGCTAGAACTTCTTATAGGCATTCAGAGAAATATCAAACATATTTTTTCACTATGGAAGCATCATAATATCCTATCAAATGTATTCTAATACTGCGTTGCCCTGCATGGTCCAATTATGGAAATTATTATTTCAAATTGAAGACAATTCCATTGTAACTGATCAGGGAGCTTGCAGGCTTCTTTTATAATAGCAAAATGCCTAAACCTCAGTCATTGGAATTCATTCTCTCTAGACAAATGCATTTAATTGCTTAATGTGATTAGAGTATTGTCAAAGGTACTTCAATTTTGATACACTTTTCCTGTGATGATGCTTATCACGGCATATCTTTTACTGTGAGATTTTAAGTATCAAAAGATTATGTTTACTTATTATTAGAGTTCTCACAAAGAATGATGAGGCCGACATGAATCCCACAAAGTAGATATTTTATTATTAATTTACAGATTTTTAGAAAATCTCTTTTAAATTCACTCTCTGTAGTTTTCTAATCTAAAAAATAGAATATATCCACTTCATAGGCAACATGATAAATAGTGGAAAACTGCTATTTAAATGGGAAAATATCTTAATTGTCTTTTCTGCCAGAAATATAGGACAATATGACTATTTTTAATGCATGGGCTGCAATTGTTGGCTATCTGTGGCATAATTGCACTGTTATGATAAAAGAATTGTTAATATTTTTGTGGATGGGAATTTTCATGCATAGTTGAAAAAAGGCAATTTATATCTGAGCCTTCAAAATGAGAAGCAAAGCTTATTTAAACATCAAAATTGAGCAATGAGGAAGGAGAGGGGCATAACTTGGGAATAAATGCATTTCTTAATTGAGTGCTGAGAGGGAAGCTTCTCTCCCAGCTCTGCCCAGAATGTCCTTCAACATTGGGCCTTGCAGAATGTCTCTGGGCCTCCGTTCCCACGTGTGGAAACACTCTGAACACACGGCGGTGTCTTTGAGGACACAATGCCCAGCCTTGTTCAACTCAACTGTGTTCCCCGAGTCTTCTCCTCTTTCAAATTCACCCCCCACATGCCAAACAAGGATGTCTTTTCTCCAACGTTTTAAGATTTTGGTAAAACATATATAACATAAAATTTGCCATTTCAACCATTTTTAAGTGTACAATTCAGTGTCATTGGTTGCATTAACAATATCAGCAACCGTCTCCACTGTTCTCAAAACTTAAGAACATACATCAGAACCTTCCCCACTATGGTTTTCACCCTTCAATATATTCTTAGCGCACTTAGAATTAAATTTCATCTCTTCCACTTCACCATGACGCCCTCCTGTCAGGCGCCCTCCTGCCCTAGGTATGGATTTTACTATTTCTCCAGCTGTGCCTCACCACTGGAATCCAGCCACGTGGGCCTGTCTGTGGTTGAGATACCCTCCAACTTTGACACCCGCAGTCACTTCCACCTGGATACGAACTGTTTCAACTAACTGGAAATTAAATATACTTTCTAGACACACCCATAACAAGCAAAAAGAGTGAACCAGGAATTAAACAACCCTCCGCAAAGAAAAGCTCAGGACCGGATGACTTCACTGATAAATTCAACTCAACAGGTAAAGAATAATACTGATCCTACACAAACCCTTTCAAAAAAGGAAAGGAAACACTTCTCAGCTTATTACCTTGACACCACAACCAGCTAAAGGCATCACAAGAAAAGATAACTACATCCCAACATCGCAGATGGATATTGGTTAAAGAAATCATCGATATATTAGTGACCCAAATCCAAAAACATCTGAAACAAATGATATGTATTGTGCTGGGTCTGGTTGACCAAGTGCTTTTCCCCCTCGTCTTATGTCACATCTGCATGCCAAGGGCACCCTCGGAACATGTCTGGCCTGCTTTTGCCCTTCCCAGATGCGTGGCAGGCGACTCGGAACCATGCGGTTCTGCCCTTAGGTCCGCGCTTCTCTCTTTGGACCCTGCTGAGCAAGCACATGCTCCCTCCTGCTCTAAGCCGTGGGACAAGCTTCGTGGTGAAAGGCGTGCCCCTTTCGCGGGATGGAGAGCCGTGCTGATGAGATTTGGGGGTGAAGGTGCGTTGCTGACACTGTCCAGCTGTGCCGGCGACCCAGCGGGAAAGCCTTTCTAAGCGTGGAGCCCAGAGCCTCCGAGGCTGGTGAACGTGCCTAAGGCCTCTGCCCATCACCTCGCTCCTGCGGCAGAACTGCCGTCCTGGTCCATCCGCCCGACTCCAGCGCTCTCACAAGTGTTTCCAACTCGGGCAAAGGAGGAAGTCTATTCTTTGTCTCCCCAAAGGATCTGAGGGCGAGGGAGCCCAGGGCAGCCTTCCCAGGGGAGTCTAGTCCAGGCTTAAACTGAAGAAGCTGGAGGTGCTCCCGGAGAGCCCGTGACCCAGCCCTGCTCACCAGAGAGGGGCTCAGGGCTAACCCTCTAGTAAGGTGTACAAAAGGTGTGTAATGCCAGTAACCTCTATGGGAGCAGGAACTGAGTTTTTCTAACTAGTTACAATATGCCAGATACCTAGCACATCGCCTGTCCCACAGCAGGTGTTTAAAGATGTTATTAAATTAATGAATAAGCCACTCTTACGTAAGATAAATACATACATATGTGTGTACATACATGCGAACATATAAAGAATCCCTAATGGGCCCTCGAAGATAACATATCTATTTATATAGCTGTACTTTCTAGCTACATATGTTAGAGAGAAAGAGGGGGAGAGAGCGATTCATCCCAGGAATCTAACAGGAATGGATGCTACACAGTTAGAAAGGGATATCAACATTTGGTGATTTTGGGTTCTCCTGATACCCTTTTCTATTACATTCCAATGAAATGTGTGTGTGTGTGTGTGTGTGTGTGTACATGTATGTGTGTAGCCTCATCTCATTACTTTATTGCACAAACACGATTTTTAAAATGGTCCTAGTTTTATTTTTTTTAAGCTAGATTTTAGTGGTTTTAATTTCTAAACAGCATCCCAATTTCACTGTGAGCTCCTCAGAGAAGAAGAACATTAAGAAGATTAATTACCAGAACTGAAATAAAAGGATAAGGAGCTATTTGATTTTTAGAATGGTTGTGAACAGGGAAAGTGAAGATTCTTGACATCTGAAGCATTAAGCTAGCCCAGAATTCAACCGGGACAATTGCTTTTTCCATTGGCACTTGTATGAGTGTCTCTCCTGCAATCTTAGAAGAAAGGGCCTGGATCTCCGCAGCCAGCTGGAGTGGAGAGGGGAAAAGGTGGGGCTCTCGTTTGTTCAGAGATCCCGTCTGACTCGTGTGTTCCCCTACGCTAGCCTTGGAGGCCAGTGCTTCCCCTTCGGCTCCCTTCATTAGTGCTCAGTGCGACATACTTCCAACCAGCGCCGTATTAGCGGAATATCGTTGAATGTGCTCAGAGGCGCTTTGCCCACATTGAACAGATTCTGCTCGTCATGTGTGAAAATGAAGCTGGTCTCGCTCATTTCCAAGCTATTCGCTGCACAGTGGGAGCAAGCGAGCATTCTAAAATCTGACTCTGACCATGCTATTTTCCAGCCCCGAATCTCTCAAGGGCCTCGCATGACCTACAAAATAAAATCTAGACTTCGGAATGTGGCAGAAAAGGATCCCCACTCTCTTTTCTCTACTGTTCTTCAGTACGATTCATTGCTGCTGCCACATGGAGGCTTATTTCCCAGCCATCTGATTCTTACACTTCACAGGCACGTGCCTCAGGGTCCTGGCTAAGGCTGTTTTCCCTTCCAGGAACAGCTTTCCCCTGTTCCAGGGCACACCTGCTGGTACCCGGCGCTCTGTGACACCTTCTGAAAGACCGAGAACCAGTATCTTTCCTTTACGACTTCTCTGAGTACTGAAAATTGCTGATTGTCCCGTCCTCTCTGCCAGAACTAAAGCTCAAACTCAAACTCCATTGACGGTTCTTCCCCTTCACTTACTGGCTGTGTGACCTTAGGTAAGTGGCTTGACTTCCTTAGGTTTTAGTTTCATTACCAATAAACTAATGAGAATATTAACCATACTTATCCTCACAGTGTGTTAGGGTGGTTTTCTAATATGATACAGGTAAGTTTCTTAGCAGCATTGTGTCTGGAACATGAAGAACTCCATAAATGTGGATGTTTTTATAATTACTACTCTTATCACTGTTATTCTACAGCCAAACCCTCCCCACCCCACCTCTCAGAAGTGCTTAATGTCCTGGGTCAGGGGAACCATGTAAGCATGTAGCGGCTAAGCTCCTCTGATCTCCTCTCACACAGTAACTAGAGAATGACCTTTCTAGTGACCTGTCCCAGGCTACTTCCAGGTCACTTGGCCATCAAATGACACAGCCAATAGTATGTGCATGGAAGTGGCCTGAACTAACATTGACATGGATTTCAATCAAAGTCCATGGGAGACACATGATCTATTTCATACTTAGAAGCTCTTGGAAATTTAGACCAACTTTTCCCAATTTTTTCTAATCTTATTTCCCCCCCTTAAGACCTCACTCTTTTCCATGACACAGGCTCTATTTCAATGCCTTCCTCCAATCTGGAGCTTCTGAGACTGCTGGGTGTACTCCTCTAATTACTCTGTATTTCATTCCAAGTGCTCATTGCCTTAATAAAATCTTTACCATAAAATTGGGTTTTCACACTAAGACATGTGAGTAATGTGTGTGGAGTTGAGCCTTTTCCTAAAGCCTCTCTCTATGTAGTGAAATTTCCACAATATCTTGGTTCATCCCACTTTTGTGGCCACAAGTGAAGTCAATGTTTCACAGCTGTGAAGCTTTTTCCCCAGTACAACTTTGCTTCCAACTCCATAAGGCTTTATATTAATTGGCTTTTCCAACAATAATGCTTCTTAAGAAACAGCTCCAGCCCATCAGTAGCATAAGAAAAAATAAGCTTCTGTTGCTTAAGCACCTAGATGGTCACAAAAGTAATGCCCCTGGTCCTGGCCTGGCTTGTTCACATGCCTGAGCATTGGTTGTCTCTTGGTCAAGTCATAATGCAAAGAGTATAATAACAGAAAAAAGTGAAGAATTTGAGCCACTAATGAGATCAATCTATTGTGGGACTCATTTACATATAACATGTTCTCTTAATGTCATCTTTCAACTCTGTTTTTACCGGCTTGTGTTGGTATCTTGTCCTTTGACTACAGCATATATTCTCCCTGTGAGTATACACACTGTGGTCAGTATTCTATATCCATATTAGTGCACTTGTTCTACTTGTCCAGTATCCCTGTTTGAAAGCAAATCCCAGAAATCAGAAAACATGGCCTAAGAAAAGGTGGAAGTTTTCTCTCTTGGTTTTCCGTGGAAGGCTTCATGCTTCTCTAAACAGGAGTTGTTGTCCAACTGGCCAAAGACCCAGTGCTTCCCGCGGCCTGTTAACTACATGACCTAAGAACTAACTTCCTACATTTTTAAGGTGTTAAAATCAAAAGAAAAATAATGTTCATGTTCAAATTCCAATTTCGATGTTCATGAATAAAATCTTGTTGGAACAGAGCTACACCCATTCATGCTCCGTCTGTGGTTATTTTCACATCACAGCAGAGCCGAGGAGTTGTCACACAGATCATATCACTCACAAAGACTAAAATTTGACTATCTGACCCTTTGTTGGAAAAAAACGCCAAGCCCTGCACTAGGCAGTTGGCTGCTTAGATTTCCCTCCTGTCTTTGCCAGCAACTTTATCAGTTGGTCCCACCTACAAGGGGCCTTTTTAAGTAAAGTGTCCAGGAGTAGGACTCACTGCAAGTGCTCAGTGAATGACAGGAGGCTGTTGTTCTGGTTCTCCCATCCTTGGCTTTTCTTTCCTCTTACCGGAAACTTGCATTCTTATGGGGACAAGACATCTGCCAGGAGCACCAGGTCCCTCACAGCAACCCCATGGCCATGAGTAAATGTTGTTTTCTCAGCATTTCAACAAATCATCACACTGAATCGATTCCTATCGACTCTGTCTGGGCCACACGCTTATTCCTGAGCCTGCCTCCATGAGAAGGGATGTGCCACCATCTTACTGAACATGCCTGAGCATTGGGGACGGTGCCAATTTCATAAAGAAACAAAAACTAAGATGAGAAAAAGGCACCTATCTATCCAGTGACTACTGGGAGTTGCTACTTGAAAAAGGCAGAATGTATGCTGCTTTGGAATAAAAATCACGTCACTAGATCATCTAAAAGTACAATCTTAAAAAGTAAATGTCCATTTGAAAGCAAAATTATAATCTAGTTAATATTGTATTAAAAATAGATTTGTGCTTGAAAACAAAGAGAACCCTACAATTTTCTGGGTATTTCAAACATAGAGCAAATTGTGTGGTAGGGGTGGTTTATAAGTAACTCTCTACAGAAAATGAGTAGGATTTTATAAAAAGTTATCCTTAGATCTAAATTTTGGAATCCTTAGAAATGATTTCTTTATCATCAATTTTGATCACTTTTATAATTACTTTTATCACTAAAAGTAATCATTTTTGTTGGTATTGAATTGAATAAATAATTGGCTAGTCGCCTAAAAGATGCCAGATATTATTTCATGTATCCGATATTCATGAAGGACTGTGATTTGGACCATGCTTTCAAAGAGGTTGCACCCACTGTAGAGAAAAAAATTAAATCAAAGTGACAAATAAAAATATGTAGAGGCTGCAGCTGTAAGATCAAGAAGAATAGACCCCATTTGTTCTTGAGGAGAGAGTAGATTTGTTACACAGGAGGTGACATTTACCGGTCTTAAATGCCTAGAGGATATTTTTCAATTAGATCCCTCACTAATCGGTGAAGAACCTGCCTGCAGAACTCCACTGGTCAAGGCAGAAACTGATGTGTTTGGAAAACTGTTTTATACTGTGGTTCAGTGTGATGTTGGCTTAGGGTGTGTGCAACAAATATTCAAGGACACAAAGGGTTGGGAAGGGAAGTGGTGAATGATGAAGATGGATAATTAGTCAGGACATAAAGAGCCTTCGACTTCAGGCTAATGAGTTTGTATTTTATTTTGTATGCCAGAAAAGCCAATAAAGATTTTAAGGAAAGTAGATAAGTGATTTCAATGGACATTCTGGAAAAATACAACTTTAACACTAAGTTAAACCCAACAGAGACTGTGAACTTATTACATGCAAGAGATGGACCAAAAATAATTATAAGACTCTCTTTGTAAATCATTTTTAGGGTTTCTCAAACAGCTTTACTTCTAATATTCCAAAGATCTCTTTAAAGAATTAAACAAAACTGTGTGTCTAGAGCACAAGGGTAGCTGTATTATGTTCCCTGTCATGTAAAACATAGGTGAATATAAGAAAAATATATATGCATCTGCCCATTTGTGTGAAAAGAAACAGGAAATGGAAACCAAGGAGACTGCTTGTCCACAGAGGTGCATGGGACCGGACTGGGAGGATGGGATGGGGGTAGAAATGTTGGGTGTGAAATGTGACACTTCTCTGAATATAGAGAAGTGTTTTGGTATAATTCTAACTTTTAATGTTTTTATACCTTTTTCAAAATGTCTAAATTACCAGTAATGAAGAGGAAACCCAAAGCAGGGTGCCGAATGGACACAATTTTATTACAAATAAGTGGGGGAAGTAACATAGCAATAGTAAATGAGGAGAGAGGTAATAAAGGTATCTTCAGAAGGAAATATTTTTATTACATGCTGTAAGACTAAGGAGGAAAAACTGTACACAAATATTTATAGCTAGTAGTATGTTTTCACATGGATATGGGCTGGCATTGCTAAAACTATTTTATTTGTATTTAATGATGGAGCTAATCAATAAATATACAGCAAAGAATGAGAGCCAGATTTCTCACTATCAGAGAAAAAGTTGCAAATAAACAAAGAGGAAAGAGTAGAACCTTTGGGTGCTGTGCTGGAATTGTATGCAGATGTATTAAATGTCTGTTTTTATAATATATACATAGATATAGAAATATAGGTATGTGTACACACATCTATATTTCCTGACTCTGTGTATTGAGATGAACTAGAAGCACTGATATCCCAGTACCAGTCTAGCAGACTCACTGTCAAAGCTTTATTTTAATATATCATTCTCAAATAAAGGGAACAAGCATTCCTTGGAGAAATGGCTACTTCCAGGATTAGGGCAGAGAAAGTACAAGGTGATCCTGGAATATCTAGTAGCACCAGAAAAAAAGGAAATGGTCAGACCTTGATGAAGAAGACATTGCAAAAGTTCATAAAAGGCAACCTGAAGGGCTTCTCAATGGCCAAATATGTACATGGTGAGCAAAGTAATAACAATAATTATAATAATATAGTAATGGGATATAACCCTAGGGAAAATAGATATTTAGGTCTATACTAGATATTAATAAACAAATACATGGAGGATAAGGGAAAGCTCTTTTTTAGAAGAGAATTCCAACTAATAAATATTTTTTAAGTGATGAAAATAGAAAATACTATTGGTCAAACTAAGTAACTTTTTTTTTTCAATCAAGAATCATTAGTGGGTACTAAAATTAATGGATACATGTGATGAGAAATGGTATATTCACATAATCTAAAGGTAACCCACAAGATGCTTATTAATACAAAGGGGAAGAAACCTAGATGATACCAGCTCAGTTAAGTGATTCAAGTTAACAGCTCCACTAAATGAAACAAACCAACATCTTCTGCCCCTTTCTATGATTCAGTCAGATGGAACCATTATGCCTGCCTTTCCTTATCAAAAACACACAACCTGAATTGAAAATAAAAATAGATCCTTCAAAATCAAGGGGGGTTTTGACCAATGTATAGCCAGTGGTCTTCAAAAGTGTCAAGATCATGAAAGATTAAAGAAATCTAAGGAGGCAGGATCCTCGCATGGATTCTGGATACGAAAAAGAATATTAGTGGGAATAATACTAATTTTTTTATTGAATTTATTGGAGTGACATCGGTTGATAAAATTATATAGGTTTTGGGTGTACAGTTCTCTAATACAGCACCTGTGTATTGTAATGTGTGTTCACCATCCCCAAGTCAAGTCTCCTTCCATCACCATTTATAGATGAGAGAGTTACAAAGGTGACAATGTTAATTTCCTATTTTTCCTTTTTCTTACCATTGTACTGTGGCTCTCTGAGAAGTTTAATTTTGGAAATCAACGACATATACATGGCAGGGTTTCTCAACCTCGGAACTAGGGACACCTGGGGCCAGATAATGCTTTGCTGTGGGTGCTGCCTTGTGCATCGTAGAACATTTAACACCATTCTTGGCCGCTACCCACTAGATGAGAGTAGCAACCCCCACGTAGTTGTGCCAGCCAAAAATATACCCAGATATTGCCCAATATCCTCGGGGGGAGAAGGCATAAAATCACACCCAGTTGAGAAACACTGGCCTATGGGAATTCTGTGTAGAAGAGTAAAATTATCTTAAAATTAAAAGTTTAAAAAATGGGTGTAAATGACTAGCAACCTGCTGTTGACACACTGAGCGCTAAATATGTACAGGCAGACATCATTTTATTGTGCTTTGCCTTATTGTGCTTAATAGATGTTGTGCGTTTTGCACAAATTGAAGGTAAGACCCTGCACCAGCGAAAGGATTATACTTGCCTGATCGTGGGGGTCTGGGACCAAACCATGCTATCTCGAGGTGTGCCTGCCTTGGTTCTTTTTAAAATCTAGTGACTAGACTGTTCTGGAGGTTCATGTATAGTCCTAAATCCCATGTTTCAATTCAATGCAAAATTCAACAGGACTATTCAATTAATCACAAATTTAATGAGGAGCTCTTTAAGTGCTAAAGTGACGGATTGTGACAATTCAGCTTTACCCTCTCAGCATCCAAACAGTCTCCCTCTGTGTGGCAGGTCAATTCTGTCTTTGTGGCTGAATGCTCCTTACTCCTCGGGGCTCCTGCAAAATGCAAACCTTTTCCATTTGGCTTAATTTCACACTTACAATCCCCCCTAAACCTCATTATATTTTTTCAGGGATCTGCTCCGCTGAATGCCAGGTGTGATAATAAGAGGAAAATCTGTAATATTGTTTCACGGAACTTTAAAGCAATAGGCTCTGTAGGAAAATGGAAGCAGGAATGAATGAAAACAGGTTCTGTTGCCCTTGGATTTGACATTACAGGTCAAGTTTTTGGCAGCCCGACCTTGCTCCTCACAGGGCAGCTGTCAATTAGTTAGTGACAATGAAGAAGGCTGGTGCTGTATTAATGGTGACATGCAGTTGGCTAAGAGGAAAGAAAATAAGAGTAAGAGAAAAGATATGAGAGCAGATTCAGAGAACAGAAACAGTGATGGAAAAGACAGGGACTTAGCACCAGAGAAAGGGAAATGGAGCCGTGATGAAGTTTAAGAGCAGAAACTGAAAGAGCAGGAATAGGAGAGGGGCTGTTTCTCATTCATGGACAAGAGAAGAATGGAAGAGACACAGAGGAAGAAACAAAGGTGTAAAATGGCTAATGACAGAGAAGACAAAGAGACACTGAGATTCAATTTGGGACTTAGGGTTCATTCAGGGAGTGTGCCCAGGAAAATGAGAAATCTGAAAGCGACCAATTATTATTATTTTTTTTTAATTAAAATAACTAGGGTGTCTTGTGTAAAAATGAAAAGAATGACTGGGAATATATAGTGGTCATCAAACATCCACAGGAATTTCATTTGAAGATGAGGAAAATGGAATCAGCCTTTGTCTGCTCTTATGGTGCTGGGAGTAGTGGGTGGGTGAAGAATTATAAGGACACATACTTTCTAGGATTTGGGTTGTTCGACAATGGACTGAGCCATGGCATGATTTCTTTTTATTTTTTTATTTTTTTAATAATCACCTGAGGATATTTTTTCATTCCTTTTCAGAGAGAGTGGAATAGAGAGAGAGAGAGAAAAAAAAACACTGATCAGAGAGAGATACATCAACTCCTGCATGTGCCTCGACTGGGATAGGGATCAAGCCTGCAACCCAGTATGTGCCCTTGACCCAGAATCGAACCCAGGACTCTTCAGTCCTTGGGCCGATGCTCTAACTACTGAGCCAAACCAGCTAGGGTGTCATGATTTCTTGAGCTCCCCATCACTGGGCAATCCTAGAGAAGGTCTTCTCTGCTTTCTAACAGGCAATAGGACTCATGCCTTACACACTTCATTACCCAAACTGACACTATAGAGAGTAAGAGAGGGTTCATTTATAATTATTTCTGGACAATAAGCGGACATCAGAACTCCCCTGGGAAAACTGGAGTCTATGGTAACTCTGAAGAAGACCGGCTGGTTTCTGAGACAACTTCTGATGCTCTGGCCCTGATCAGTTTTTCCTTTCTTGACTGGTCACTTTACCGGTGCACTTCTCAGTCATTTGAATCTGGAGTAGAGACCAATGTCCGTATGTATTACTATGAAAAACAATACGATAATTACAGCACAGTGTAAATTAATTTTTTGAATACTAAGTTTTTAATTACTTAATCCAAAGAATGATAATTGAATATGCTTTACATGCCAGCCATTGTTCTGAATGCAGGGGAGCCAGTGATGACACAGAGAAGATATTCCTGTTATATTAAAACCTACATTCAGGGAAATGATCTTTACATATGTTCTGACTTTGTCATTAGGCTTTCCAACATCCTGTTCTAATTATAGCCACATACCCACAATACTAAAAAAATGCAAAATAAGTATTATCAATTCCATTTTTTAGATGAATAAGCATTATTTCCAAGAGATTAAACACCTGCTTAGAACCTCAAAGTGGTGCAGAAGAGAAAGGGTTTCATCAGGAGGTTTCCCCTTCTTCCTCCCGTGTGACCTTTATTTGACTACAGTTGCATCTTCTAACAAGTTTGCCTCTTTAGGGAACTGTACAGATCAAAGTATACGAGTAAGATACAATTTTTTATCAAATTATCTTCCATTTTGAAAAAATAAATAAATTTCTTTATCCCTAGAGCGACCTGTTCAGCTCCCGCTCACCTAAACACAGCTCTGGCGCCCAGGGGCGCGGGCAGGTGAGCCGCAGGCTGGGATTCGAACCAGTGCCGTCTCCGCTGACTGCTACCCACCGCAGGCTTTTACTTTTTATTTGTTTGCTTTTTTTTTTTGCTTAAACAACAGAAGTGGGCTTTCTGACCATCCTGGAGGCTGGACGGCCGAGCTCCAGGCCTGGCCAGGTTGGTCTCTGAGGCCTGAGAGGGAGGTTTCTCTCTGCTCAGCCTGTAGACGACCCTGGTCTCCTTGCTTTCGTCACATCCTCATCCTCCTGTTCACAGGCACTTGCGGTGTCCCTTCCTCTTCTCGTAAGGACACCGACCCTCTGGGTTAGAGCCGCACCCTGATGGGCTCATTCAACTTAGCCATTTCTTTCAGGGACCTCGTCTCCAAATCTCTCTGCTGGACTCTGTGACTCTGGGACAGTCGAGGTTTTGCGCTGCGCGCAGTGGCAGGTCTATGAAATGCTCAGCCCCGGGCCTCCGAGTGTCTTGCGAGGAGCCGGGGCTCAGGCGTCCTTGGGGCGCGGGGCGCTCACTAGACGGCCGCCGGCCTCCCGCTCCTGGACTCCCGGCTCCCGCTCCCTCGGCCCTTCCGTCCCGTTGGCTGATCACCTGGGCCCTGCAATCTGGGGTCAGGAGGAGTGAGTCCCTGTCCCTCCAGGGCAGTCAGCCCTACCCCATACCCTCCTCTTCAGTTGAATTCCAAACGCCCTTCAGGTGCCGTTTCCACGCTTCCAAGTCTAGTTGGTAGGCCTCTCAACACCCTGCTTGCCCACGCGGGATGCATGCTGACTGGCCAGTAACAGCCGATACAGTGCTGCAGATCACGCTCAGTTACATCGACTCTCCCATTGTCTTTTGTATCCAGCCATCCCTAAACTTCTAAGTCTTCAGATCATCCATTCTAACTCTGAGAGAGACAGGAATTTGCCCTTTCTCTTTATTTTCCTTTACTTTGTAACAGCGCTAGTGGGGTAAAATTGACATAAAAGACCTGCTTATATTTAACGTGTACAATCTGATGAGTTTGGAAAATGTACACACAGATAACACCATCACCACAATTTAGGTAAGAGGCCTTTCCAACACCTCCCAGTGTCTCTTTGTCCCTCTGTTGTTGTTTCTTTGTGAGAACACTTAACATGAGATTTATCCTTTTAATACAACCTAAAGGGTGCCTTTTAATAGTCCAGCTGGTAGAGCAGATGACTGCAGACTCTTACCTCCTCTTTTTAAATCTGTTCTAGATTTCTCTAACATGCTTTGTATCGCTTCTTTTAGAATTGCCTTGAAAACGGTGCCAGTTGCTTGTGAGAAAAGCTTATGAAATCAAGAAAGACAGCATGGTACAAGAAGAGGCACTAGGATTCGAGACCAGGCAGCTGGTGTTCAATGTTAGTTCTTTCATTCCTGGGGGGGGCTGCCTTTGGTAAATCATTTGGCCATCCCGAGCTTCAGTTACACTACCTGTAAATTGGGATAACAATATTGAATGCTTCGCAATGCAGTTGGTCACAGCTATCAGTATTATTAAATTATCAAAATATAATTGAATTTATTTCATAACCACCCTTAAAACAATGGAGGTTGAGGACCCTAATATTGTTATGCTGGCATTTGAAAGAGTTTCTTACTTTCTGCTGACCAGCTATTTAGAATGGGGCCTGAAACCTATATGGGAATCAAATGTGATTGCTTCCCAAATGTGAAGTTCCCTTGAGAATAAAAAAGAGAAATAATTTTGTTGTTTTCTTTGCAGCTGTAGCATTTAGAAATGTAATACATCAAATATGTTCAAGTGAATCTATATCACTCAGTGTGACTTGAGTATAAATCAAAATTTAGAATCCAAATATGGCATGCTGAGACCAAGGCGAATGGATGAAAGAAAGTGGTGTTAGAGAAACAAACATGATTTTCTCTTTCAAGACCATAAGATTTTACCTAATTTCCTACTCTCATCTCAGCACTTAAACACAGAAACAGCATTAATGAGAGGCTCAATTTATTTTTAAGATTAATTTTAATCAGTGAAGTAGCAGAAGCCCGAATCCAGGTGCCTGGACTACTAGTCCAGGGATATTTCCATTCTTCCAAGGATCCTCACTCCTCCTGTACCAATTGCTTTGTTTTAGGCTTTGTATTTAAAATATGCTTGTTAGTGTCATTATAACTTGAACTCAGTTTCTCTAGGTAAGAATTTTGCTTAACAGGTTAGAATAACTCCTTGTTATAGTCAATATCCAGGCTCAGGAGCCCAAGAAAAGAGAACTCCAAGATGCACATTGCAAACATCAAAATCGTTCAACAGAAGGTGCAAAGTCAAGGAATTATTAAAAGGAACACCTCAGAGCTGCCCGAGAATATTTGCTAGGTACGGAATTAATTTCTTATCTTTGTTTTGTGTTGCTGTTTGTTCTACTTATTTTCTGTTATTTTTTCTGTCTTCCGCACTGATTCACTTAATGTTATAAAGAATGAAAGTCTGGTTTGTCTCTCAGTACATGCATTTATTAATCCTGAAAGTCAACCTATGTCGTTGAAAGACTCATATAAATCTCCTTTCACCCAGGGAAGGAGAGGGACAGTTATCTTAATCTTCAGAGTTTCTGTCTAAAATTTTAGACAGCATTAATATATAGATTTAAAATTGAATAGGCAACTAAATATAAATAGTAAACAAAAATTTTACTCTTAAATATTGAGAGGAAGGAGAATAGGAGATGGGAGGAGTTGGGCCACAAACAGCTCCTACTAAAGCAATATTTGTAAATGCAATGCACATGGACATAATAACTACCATAAGAATTAAATACATAAATTGTTTATAGCAAATGATCCTAGACAGTAAGATCAGTAATGGGGAAATCTAAATCAGGAAGCTGATACTTTTCATTACAAGGCTTTTTATTTATTTTTTGATGTCATGCATTATTTCATATTTAAAAGCGATAGTTTTTTGAAAATGTATTTTCTCCTTAGATTTTTATCTCTGAAGTTGCATTTGTGACTACTTTAATCCTTTATTCATGGACACACATTTCACTTATCCTTATTAAACTCCAGGTCCCAGATCGCTCCCTGAAAGTCTGGGCTTTTGATTTTCTGTTTTATTTACACTCCGTTCAATATTTGCCACAGTTTTGCTTCTCACTGAAGCGTTTCACTCAGCCTCTCGAGGTCTCCAGTGGGACGCAGCCCCGGTTGGCCCCCTAACTGTTCATGCGCAGGCCCCGCACTGAGCCCCTTCTCTCTCCTGCTTCACGGCCCCATTTCCTACGGCTGCCACCTCTGACCCCTCATAAAGTGGACCGTCGCACTCAGAGCCTTGTATCAGGATCTGCTCCATGGTAAACACGGCTATAATTGAAAACTAAAGTAGGACTATAGACCACAGAAACCGGGGCGTGGGGTTAGATGCTAAATGGTCAGATGGAAAGATGGCACCGTGCTATGCGGTAAGTCACGTTCATAAGACTGTCAATCACTATAAATGGTGACAGATACAGATAAGAGAAGATGTACTGGGTTATGGGACAGAAATTTAAAGATTGTGGCTGATAACTGCCACAGAGCTCTGAAAGAACAAAATACTAGTCTCAGTTTAGCCAACTATTCACACAGGGGACAGTGTAAAAGGCAGAAATGTTTCGAAAGACTCTGCTTTACCTAAAGATAGGCTATGCTGAATATCAGGCCCAAGATTTGATTATAAAGTTTTCAGAGTTAGGATGAAGCCTTAATTCACAGCTCTATCAGGTTTTCTGCAGTGAAGTTACGCCCATGGTAAGAAAACAATAGAACTCTAAGATCTGGGACGGAGATGATGGGCAGATGTGTTTGAGAACCTCAAATCCTAAGATTTCCCTAAATCTTCTAAGTTGTAGAGTGCCTTCCACTACTTAATATAGGAAAGTGTGAGGACTGTGCGTGGGCACCGTGTAAGGGCTCTGCCCAAGGCAAGTGCCAGCCACCATGATGCTTCCCCTCTCAAGGTCTGTTCCTCTCTCTATTGCTTTAAACCAGTATCTAGTGTTAGCACGGCCCAAGAATGGAAGAGCATATCCTGAAAATACATAAGTAGTAAACACTCTCAGGAATTAGTAGAACACGTCCTGGGACAGATCTGGAAGGTACAACAGAATATATGGCTGGATGGGGAAGAATTTATTGACATAGGGACAGCTATTTAAGCTTTAATACACTGCAAGGATGCCTTAGGTAAACCTAGTACACTTTTTCACTCCTTATTTGAAGCTTAGCAGCAATGATGATCTGTAAGTAAGTGAAAGAGGGATGCCAGAATGGTCTTCACAGGCAGGGATGAAGGGAGCTCAGAATCGCTGAGACCAAGTGGTACAAGCTTTCATCACAGGTAAAGTGGACTGAAATTATTCGAGGTGAATTGGACAGGCAACAAGTCCAAGAAAGCCACCAGAGGTCACGGTAATGGCATTTCAAGTGGCAAGATAGATGGGTAGCCCTTGAGACTAAATTAACTTTTTATGTATAAAATTTTTAAAAAGAAGAGAAAAGAAGAAATCTCATGTCTACTGACCCTTTGGACATCCCTTTCTGTTACCCAGTTTCCAGACCTAAGCCTGTTGTTGGACTCCAGAGTCTATTGATAAAAGGCAGATCATATTGGTTTAAGAAAAGACACTTTAATGCGACAGAAATAGTATATAAAAGCTATGGCATCCCAAAATAAAAGTGACTCTGCATTGAGAAAAAAGAAATATCTAGATGTTGAGGGGGTTATTGGATACAGGATCTGAAAAACCACTGGTAACAGAAGAATGAGGAGACCTCCCCCTTTTGGGCTATGTCCCTAGTATGTCCCATCTCCGTTCCTGAGTGAGTAATGGCTGGGCCACTCCCCAGCCTCTGAGAGCATCATCCATATGGATAGAATTAGGAGCTGGGAGGACCATCGTCTTGTTTCCTCACCTGGGGATGCGGAGCTGTTATTCTCTATAGAACCAAGTGAAAGCTCCTGAAACGTCCCCTTGTTCCGTCCTCAGTAAGCCACGAGCAACAGTACCTCTGGGATGAAGTAGCAGAGATACTCCACCCTCTAAAATTTAAAAGAGATAGCGCTGGTAGGCCTCGTTGCTTCCCTGCTTAATTCACTGATAAGGTACATAAAAAAGAAAAAAGAATGATGGATCTTGACAGGTAATGGTGATCTTTCATAAGTATAACAAAGCGGTAGCCACAGTAATAGTCTCTCGGTTGGAGTCGTATCTTTTCTAGAAGAAATCACCATCCCCTGCTCGCTCTTGATATATAGCTATTGATCTGGGCAAGCTATATTTTTCAGTGCCCAAGAGGAAGGCGAATCAGATGTTATTAGTCAAAGAGACATTTTCATTCTGAAAGACAGCAGGACATGCTGCTATGCATTCACTAGTCCACTATTACAGAGCTCAGCAAGCTTGTACTCTAAAGGGCCAAGTGGAAAATATTTTACACTTAGAGACCATACAGTCTTTGACACAACTATTAAACTCTGCCATTGAGAAGTCTAGATGTGTAAATTATGGGTGTCATCGTGTCCTGGTATAACTTTATATATGAAAACAGGTGACAAGCTGTGTTTGGCTCGGAGACTGTAGTTTACATATCTCTGCATTCTGCTGATGACATCTTCTTAGTTGGACTTGGTGACCATGAAACGGAAGCTCTCTAGGAATGCTTAAAAGACACACATGCATCAGAGGATGGGGTATTAAGTCTTAGGGACCTGACATTCTGTGAAGTGTTTAGAGGTCTGAGAGTTTGGGTAATATTAAGACATTTCTTACAAAATGCATTTCAGGTTATTTCACCTTGCATTTTCTACCACTGAAAGACTGGGATAGGGCTTAATGGTCATTTTGAGTTTTGCAGACAGCATGTACCAGTTTTAAAAGTGCATCTCTAACTCATTTATTAGATGACTATTGGGCAGCCAGCATTGAGTGAGGTTAGAACAATAGAGCTTTCTGCCATAGGTTCAAGAGGTGGTTCAAATGGGTGCATTCAAGGAGGGAAAGGTATTTACATGTTATCCATGGTAGTCCACACATACTGATTCTCTAGCGAGCCTCTGAAGCTCGGCCGTGTTTTTTGTACCAGAACACCATTCACTTTTGAAAAGCCACTGAACCTTCACAGAAACTCTATGAGACATTTAGTGAGTATGCAATGGGTATACTCATGTGTAAACTCATATATGGTATCCTTCACACTGTATAGTAAGTCCACTGGGAAATAAGTACTATCAGGAAGGCACAGCATCAATCTATCTTATGATGGAAAAGGCTCTTTGAGAATCAGGCATGAGCAGGTCAGGAGAGCACATGTAATTTATACAAATGGGTGGCCCAGATCTTTATGTCATTGAACTCTCATGACCAATGCCTCTCTTCGACTCAGACCTATGGTCCTATTGACTATTCCCTATAATCAGCTGACATTAGAATAACCTATACCTGGTTCATAAAAGGGTCAACTCCATATGTTGGTATGAGCAAAACATAGACAATTTCTGCACTATGACCCCATCATGGATATCCATGAAATGCAGTGGTCATCATATCCACCTTGGTGAACAGATCTGTAGCAGCGTACCTGCTAATCAGCTGGATGGGAAAGTAGTCACAGGTAAGGATACACACAAAGACACCAGGTAAATGACAGCTTAGGAAAGATTGAAAGTTGAAGTTAATGAAGTAAGAAAATCAAGAAGATGCTTAAGGCTGGCCCTATGGAATTGGGCCCAACATATGTTGATATTTTTGTTTCAGGTGAATGCCCACTAGAAAGGTTATTGTCTCGGCAGAGACCCCGAGCAATCAAATAAACAGAGTGCATGCACCCCACTCGCTTTCTGTCCGCCCAGGACCTGCACAACATGCTCACCCATGAGGGTAGGAACGGAAACCAGTCATGGGTCCAGCATTAGGGACTTCATTTATCAAAGCTGTTATGAATATTGTGCTGCTGATGTCAAAGCTACCATTAGCCAACTCAGAAAAATGATCCCCTGCTATGAGAAAATATAACAAGAAGATCAATCAGCCGCGTAAGGACAATTACACAAGGAATCTATCACCTGCACAGGGTCAGCCACATGTCCTCACAAGGATGAACAGAGTTTCTGGAGATGGGGTGGACCATCCCTGCAGATGTCGTGTGGACACTGTCCTCACCCTCTTTGCACTCAGTGTTCCCGTGTGTTGCTGACTTGGTGACTGCCTGCTGCAGGTACCTGGGAGTTTTTGTTCAAGGGCCTTTCCTGGCCACTGGAACAGACTTGGCTCCCAGAGAAGAAACTGGAAGTAGCAAGGAATTAGCAAATGTGGAAGCAGCACTTAACTGATAATATTAACAGGGGCTGGATGCTTAAAAGCTACAGCTTCCTTGCTTGTTGCTGGGGAGAAGATTCTGAGAGTTGCTCTTTGCATTTTTCCAGAGGATTCTAGCAAATTTGAGGCCCAGTGAGCCACTATGTTAGCAGTTAATTAGCACACCTTTCATTGACTTTCTTCCCTTTCCTATCTCACGTCACTCCCCCACCTCATGATTTCTGGAATCACATCACAAATAAACAACTTGCATTCAAACCCGGTTTCTGTTTCTTCTTCTCAAAATTCCAACCTTACTATATTTGAATCTAGAAAATTGCCCAACTATTAAATTGCATCTGTAGAATTTTTTTTAAAACATCTATTATTCATCCACTGGACAGAAAAGCATCAATTATTCATTCATTAGACAAAGATTTATTGGGAACTTCTGATGTGTATAATATATCTCTGATCTTGAGCAATGCACAGACTAGTGTCTTGAGAGACAAATGAAATAAAATGAAAATGCAGTATAACAAGTCTTTAAACAGAGGATTGTGGGGTACACCACAATGGAGAGGGAGAGAGAGAGGAGGAGGGAGTGAAAAACTTTCTCATACTTAGTTCAGAGATTAGGGCAGACAGCACAGTTGAGGCTGTGAGGGTCTGTGTCAATGAACGAGAAGGTTGAGAAGGTTGCTTCAGCTTCGGGAGCTACAGGCAGGCAAGGGAGGGAGGGACTAGATGCCAAAGGAGGGCATGTGGTCCAGGGCGGTAAAGAGAGACCATGCCCATTGTTCTTTGTATTGACTTATTTGTTTAGAGAAAGAGAAAGGACATTGAAGGATTTATTATTGTGATACCTAGTTTCCTGCCTCTGAATTGTGTTCAGTCAACATTTTTTACCAGAAGATATATGAGTTTTGAAACTGAACCAATAAATATGCTTTTGAACCGGTTAGGATATTTTTTTTTAATAATAAAAGTTTCATGAGTTGGAATGAGACCAGAAAGATAAATGCTCCGAATGGCAAATGTATGTCTGCAACTTCCTACATCTCAATGACACCTTCTGATTCTAAGTTCTAAAGAACAGCCCACTCTGATCACTTCTGTTAAAATTAATTTTATTGCCTGTATTGTGTAGAGCAGGGGTGTGTGTGTGTGTGTGTGTGTGTGTGTTGGTGACGGTGTTGATGAAAACTGTTCTTAACCTCATGTTATTCTCTGCCTAGAAATAGAAATTCCCCTCAATTCTCCACCACTCCAGAGAATGTTGGGGCAGATTCCCCCTCTCTCCTTGCTGCCCTTCACTCACTGCCCCCTAAAGCATGGGAGGAGGCACTGGTGTGAAAGCTGGATATTTGTTGGCTACACAACTGCTCAAAGTGAAAGGTAGGGTATGTTCCCGCCCTCTGTCTTTCTCTAAAGGAACCTACCCAAGAGCTCAGCACATTTCCCCATCCACTCCTGTGCTAGACTAAGCTTCCTGCAGTCCTCTTGAATGTCCGTCTACAACAGGGCTCCATTCGCAGGAGAGGTGATAAGAATTCTTGCTCTGACTTCAAGTCCAGGCTTCATTTTCTAATAGACAGCTATAAGAAATAGAGGGGATTATGTATTTTAATGTCCACCCAGCTCCTGTGTGTGTCAGTTGGTCTAATATCAGGTGGGGAGAAAGGTGGGATTATTAGATTCCTCTAAAGTAAAACAGTTTTAATGCTTTTGATGATAGTCAAAAGAACGCGTTGTTATGCTTAGTACAATGCACGTTATAGCACATTAGAGCTGAGAGGAATCGCAGGGAACATGGACCAGTGTCTCTGGTCATAGCTAGGGCACTCAGCTCTGCAAATTTTCAGTGATTGTCTAGGGTCACAGGTTTAGCTGGGGAGACAATTTAGGTCTAGTGATATTCAACTCCAGATATTTTTCATATAATCTGACTACCTCTCAACAACTATGTACATAATTAATGATGACTACAACATCAAAATTATAGCCACAAAGTATAGGGTGATTTAAAGGACACCACACATGAATACTTTAGAACTTATAGAGATGGATCGTCTTAGTACTAATTTCGAATTTGATTGTCTGATGCTCATTCTCAGCAATGTTATATCTCAGAGCCTGTTGAGATAAAGTGAAAAGTAGACTTGCAAAAAAGAAGTAAAAAATGGAATATTTCAGGGGCTCACAGTTCACTGGAGGAAACAGGCATCTAAATAAACCAAAACTTCACCTCCCATATGGCATCTGCTGGTGTCAGGCAAACCCAAGTGAGCAGGCAGTGCAATCGCTCAGAGAATCTGAAAAGGCTTCGCAGAGCATTGAGCTGATCTGTGAATGTAGCGAGATGGCCAAGGACATCTTGATGGATGGAACAGAAAGAGGCCAAGGAATACTGCACCTGTAAAATTTAGTTTTTTACACGGGTGGGAAGGTATGTGGGAAGTGGGAAAGGAGAGAACCCTGTGTGCCGATGACATCTGGGTACCAGAAAGAGCGGGGGGTCCTGGGGCTGCCCCATCAGGGTGGGAGGAAGCGATCGCCACTGACCCAAACATGAGCAACCGTTCCAAAGCTTCTGCTAAAACTTGGGTAAAAACATAATCTCTTATTAAAGCACAGTTTGAGAGTGCCTCACCCTGGCTTCAGAATGAGTGCTGGCTCTCCCACACCGTCTGAGGAAAGCCCAGCTTCCCAGGACTGCCAGTTTTCAGACTTACCAATTTCCCAACAACATGCAAGGCTCTAGTCAAAGGAAAGTCTCTCTTTATTCATATATTCTCCTTCTGCTCCCAGTTGCCTCCCTCTACCATTTCATCATAGTTTTCTTATGAACGCTGCTTGTCTCTCCCATTTCCCACAGGCTCAATGCCCTTAATATTTACCACACAGTTCAAATGACATCTCACTCACGAGCCCTTTCTACGATCTGCTGGAGCTTTCTCCTCTAAGCTCCTGTAACCCCTGCCTGTAACTTCCTTTTAACCAGCTTTCGGTTAGTGTGTGCCTGGTTCCACCTCCTTTTAGAGTGTGAGTGTGTGTGTGTGTGTGTGTGTGTGTGTGTGTGTGTGTGTGTGCATGCACTAGAAACAGATAAAAGGAGAAGGGATGACAATCCACCGGTTCTTAGTAATTATGATATTTACAGCTAACGGTAACAGGTCCCCTTGTCATTCTTACGACCTATGCAATTGCACGCACCACCTCATTTAGCATCTCACAGTGACCCAGATAAAGGAGAGTTATAATTTTCAAAGATAGAAACAGCCTCTGGAATGGGCCAAATGGTTGGTTCAAAGATAGAATCTTTTTTTCATCAGGACTCAAGCCCAGCCCTCTGATTGAAATTCACTAAAACAATCTGCCTTCTCCCAAAAGAGAAGAAAATTATTTTAGCAAAACATTTCAGACTCCTTTCCTTTTTTTGATCAGATACAACAACTAGGTAAGCTCATATTGTCTATTTTTTTCTATTTGTCAAGAAGGAATCTCTGATTGAAAAGGGCTAAGAGGCTTAATAATAATCGCTAACTTTTAATAAGGATCTATTTTGTATCATTTTTCTAAGCATTGCTCCTAAGTGCTATTAGTATCCCCATTTTATAGATAAAAAACCCGAGGCGCAGGGAAGCTAAATAACTTGCTCATAGCTTCAGAGATAATAGACACCAGATCTGCAACTCCACCCAAGTTTTCTGACTCTGAACCTATACTAATTTCACAATATCCCACTGCCTGAAGAGATGATAAAGAAAACAGAAAGCAGGCAAGCAAGAAAGAAATGAGAATAGTATGTAAGAAACACTTACTACAAGCACCGATTTCTCACATTTCTGAGCCCTAAAGATTCTCAATGGCTACATTCCTTCCTGGAGGTAACACATGTACTGAGAGAACCTCATAAAAGTTTTCGGGACGCAGGAGGACCACTGAGAACAGCACTCGGTAGACAGAACATTTATGGCCCCCGCTGGGAGCCAACACGAGTCCTCAGGAGATGGCAACTGGAACATCGACGGCAGCGTCCAACTTACAGAGCTTCTCCCCTGTGCAGATCATTTCTATTTCCCCATCATTTCTATTTCCTTCTCTTTTGGGGGTATCTGGGGTTATTCACAAATTCATTCCCTTTCCATAACAAGCTCTACTGTTATACAAATACATTAGCAAATGTCTTTCGGGATCGTGACATTCCTGCAGGGGTGTGTGAGGAGACACTCTGTCTGGTTGATTTACAAAATGCAGATGGTTAGTAAAACTCGAATTGTTATTGATGCCTCCTAACGCCTCTCCCAGCACCCTCGAAGAGAGTGGCATAATTCTTTGAGACGTAATATTACACTTAGGAATTGCTCTGAAGGATCATCAATCTCCTGCGCATGACTCTGAGTGCTCAGCGAGTGTTAAATAAACCATAACTAGGGATGAAATTCAAAATACTTTGAGCGATTTCTGCAAAATGCTCTCCATTTGCCAATTATGTCCCACCATATTTCATTTTATCAGTTATTCATTATTCTTGGCTAAAAATACAGTTATGACAAATAGTGTATCTCAGAGGAAGTTTCATGATTTTCCAAAGAAATACGATCAATATGTTTCAGCTGAGCCATTGCTTATATTTTGCACTCGGTGAAAATAATATTGTGAGTGATGGTGACGGCAACTTTATTTGCAGCTGCTGATGAATTAGGCTTTTAGAAATATAAATATAACTAAAAGGAATATCAAAACTAAATGGCATAGTTATCAGATTCCTGCTAAACATAGAAAGGACTTTCATCAAGAAGAAAAGCTATTGATGGAGAATTCTCTCCTTAGTATATGTTTTGGAATAAAGAAACTAAATTCACAACTTAACAGGCAAGAAGAGGTGTTTCACTCCCCACCTCCCACCTTCCAGAAATAGACTGAAAAATACCCACAGCTTTGAATTTTAAATGATCTATTTGTTTTTTGGATAGAAATATCATGACCTGTGGAGAAGGGAATGAAAGTCTTTGTTGTCATATATTCTAGCCCAAGATCTTCTTGGATGTTATGCAGTTTAAAAAAAATGACTTAACCTCTCTGACCTTCAATTTCTTAGGTATTTTTAAGCAATGCTTTAAGTATCAAATAATATAATGACCTAAAATATTTTTAAAATATAAAGAGCTCTTCAAATAAAAAGAATCTTTTTTATTATAATATATTCCCTAGAGATAGAGAGTTTTAATGGTCCTAAAATAAGGTTAAAATTAAAATCATGTATTATTCATGTCTATAAGCTATAAAATTATAGAAACACAAATGCAC
Source organism: Miniopterus natalensis (assembly GCF_054644295.1). NCBI lineage: Eukaryota > Metazoa > Chordata > Mammalia > Chiroptera > Miniopteridae > Miniopterus > Miniopterus natalensis. The sequence goes on along the minus strand of NC_142081.1, from coordinate 196,454,646 downwards.
TAATATAGTTTATGCTGGAAAAACCTACATATGAATTAATAGATTTATGAAATTAATTAACAGCAAGTATATATTATCATATATCAGCATTACAAGCCACACGCTGTAACTAACGACGAGTTTGGGGTATTCAACAAAACCGTAAAATTCATCTACACATCTTCCATCCTGCAGTGTTTCCGTGACACTCGCGGCATTCAGTCTCTCAAAGTTAAAGACCGGCTCCCCCATCTATGCCCCATAAGACTTTGAGTGACCCCAGGACCTTTTCCTACAGAGAACAGGGGGAGTTTTAATTAGAATCTAAGCCCTCAAAGCTCGCAGAAGAGGGGCATGTGTCCCCAGGGAGCAGGGCGGGGGAGACGCCGTAGGCAAAGGCCTGGGTGGGTGGGGGAGTCAGGCCGGCTGCGGGGAGGACCGGACCGGCATCTAGCAGGTGATGCGGGCATGGCTGTGCGGGAGGACCGGAGCGGGGACATGCCTGCTACTCCAAGGACCCTTCGCTCTTCTCTGAGCAGTGGGGAAATCTTAGAGCCTGGTAGTGAACTCAGGTCTTCACCCAGCCAGCGTGGCTCAGTGGTTAGTTTTGACCTATGAACCAGGAGGTCACCGTCTGACTCCCGGTCAGGGCACATGCCCGGGTGCGGGCTCGATCCCCAGAGGCGTGCAGGAGGCAGCCGATCAATGACTCTCCCATCATCAATGCTTCTCTCTCTCTCCCTCTCCCTTCCTCTCTCTGAAACCAATAAAATCACATTTAAATTTAAAAAAATCTTTGCTCAAGAAAGCTCACTCAGGCCTGAGGTTAGAAGGAGCAGGAAGAGACGTGAGGACACCGGGAGGGAAAGGCATGTAAGAGAACAGTGTTCCTTAGCATCTCCCTCGGCCGGACGCGGCCTCCTGTTCCCTGTACACTTGCCCTCAGGGGTACACTCTCCCTTCCTGCTTCTCAGGCTGAGATTTTCACAGTCACACGGTCTAAAATGAGGAACCTGACACTCTGGACCTGCGAAAACTCTGTGCAAACCCCAGCTCTTCAAAACGCTAGCTCTGCAAACCTGGAAATATTTATTTTCTATTCCTGGGCCTTGTTTGCTTGTTTGTTTCTAACCTATTAAAAGGTAAAAGTAACAGCCCTACCCTGAGGGGCTATTGTGAGAATTTGAGGCAGAATAAGAGACTTACATGGCCCTCGATGCCCTCAGTAGGCCCTTGGAAAATGTGGCTTCACGCAGCATTAGCTGTGGTCGCCAGCGGCCCTGGGGCGTGGGCGTGGGGGTGCTGAAATTCTTCAAAGGAAGACAAATATGTGGAATGACTTTCTGGGAGAGGAGAAGAGGCACTTATTTAGAAAGTGTGACTTCTTACTTAGAATGAAATTATTGCTAGAGAATGGGGCACTTAAAATAGGTATCGTAGAGGCTGGGCCTTCATAGATGGGACGCGGTGTGGTGGGAAAGTGCGGGAGTGAGCAGGAAAAAATGGGGCGAGGAGGGCCACATCGCTGGAACCGGAATGCCCAGAAGGCGACAGTCCAGGGTACTGGGTCACATCAACACAGCAGTGGCGAGACCCCCCGTGGAGACAGGCGTTAGTGGCAGGGAAGACTGACTGTAAGGCAGATGTTGAAGACACCCATGGTTAAGGTTCCTGGCTTGTGAGTAGCTGTTGACAGCGACAAAGAAGGGAGATATGGGTGATAAAACTTAATGGCACGCACTTCAAGGGAAGCTATTTTTATGTATAGTTAGTGGGATACATAGTTTGGAAGTTGCAAAGAGGAGCGGGCAGAAAACTCCCTCTACAAAAGCTAACTAAAGCTGGCAGAAAGCAAAAGAAAGCTGTGTCTCTGTCTCTCGCCGGCATGGATATATCTCTGTTTGTGTGTGTGTATATTTGCATAAATGCTATATATGTTATTTACTTTAATACATATTTAGAATATGTACATACCCTCAGACAATTAAATATAATTATATAAATTCAATAATTCTCAATGCATTTCTGCTATGATGTGGGATGTCTGTTTTCACAGCAGATACAGGTATTCCATTTCAGTATTTATAATGGATATGTAAATTGTTTGTACACATCTCACTTATATAACACATCTAACACAATTATGTGGATTAGGTGTGTGCATTTATTCACATGTATATTGCGTTTGCTCAGCTGATGGACTTTTTTTTAAACCACATTTGGACAGTTCAAACAGGTGTGTGGTGACTCTGTTGAAACTTTGCCTTTGGAAGTGGGTGTATAATGACCTGGAGAAGATGGGTAGAGGGGTGACTGAGAGGCGGGGGCCTGAGAAAGGAGGGGGCACACTGCTGACCCCCACCCAGCACCCCTCCTCTCCTTCCCACTCTGGCTCCTTGTTCCAGTATCAGTGCAGTGTGGCCTTCTGTCCAAAGCGCGGTGAGCCTTCGTTGGGCAGGAACAATTCTGTTGCTTTCCCACCACAGCCAGTGACCAGTGTTCCCATGACTCCAGCACGCAAGGCAAGAGGAAGTGCAGCGAAAGGCCTTCAGGGGACTTTTTTCCTCTTGAAAGAAGTGAGCCATTTGGGAGAACGGGAAGGGGCTATGCTGTCCGGGTTTTGCTGAGACCATGGATGGATTCTGCCTGGGGAAATAAGCAGCCCTAAAAGGTGAGAGATAGTTAAAAGGCTGAGTTTTGATATCAAGAATGAGGCTTAAACTTGAAATAATAATCACAACAAAAATTAGTGTTTAAAATAGCTTATTTAGCACAGTTATTTCCAACTGGACTCTCCCTTCTCTCTAATTCCAGTACACACTGTCTATTATCTATTAGTACTGGAGACAATGTGTTGTCCAAAATCAGAAGTAATATGTTTTAAACAAACATGGTTAGGCTAGGAACTCGATTGATAATAATATTTAGTCAAAACTCACCATTCTGTTCCACGGCCGAGTAGTATTCCATTGCGGAAATTACCCTTAGGGACAGCACAGATGGGCCTGGAGAACACTATGCTCAGTGAAATAAGCCAGTCAGAGAAAGGCAAGTACCATATAATTTCACTTATATGTTGGATCTAATGAGGAAAATAAACTGGGGGGAAAAAAAAACCCACATAGAAGCAGACTCACAGATGCAAAGAACAGACAACAGCTGTCAGGGGTGGGGTGGGGCGGGGGCTGGTTTAAACAGGTGACGGGATTAAGCAAAAACAAAACAAAAACCAAAAAAAACAATCAAACAAAAAAAGAAATCTCATATCCACAGACAACAGTGTGGTGATTGCCAGGGGGAGGCGGGGTGTGGGAGAGGGTGAGGGGAATAAATGGTGACAGAGGGAGGCTTGACTTGGGGTGGTGAGCACACAATGCAATGTGCAGATGAAGGGTTATAGAATCGTACACCTGAAACCTGTATGATCTTATTAAGCAAAGTCATCCCAGTAAATTTAATAAAAAACATCCTTTTACAGAAGAATAAACTGAGGGATAAAGTGTATATACTAGTTATGGCAAAATTAAAACAATAAGCAAACAAAATACAGAATACTAATGATGCCTAATGTGGAGCTGGCATTTTCTGCTCCCAGAGCACTTGTCCCTAAATCATTCCCTTTACCCTGGAAGCCAGCCTTCTATCTCCCTCTCCGTGCACCTTCCATTACTGCCTTCTGCCCTTGTAAATCTCTCCATCTGCGGAGACAGGAAGACGGATAGAGCATGCAGATTTTTCTTTTTCTTCTGTTTGACTACAAACCTTTTTTTTTTTTTCGGAAGCTGGTGGGAAGAAACTAAGTGTAAATAATAACAATGCTTTCAGTCTGTGAAACCACTGAGGATTGTGAATCTGTCTCCAGGAGATGAACAATGAAACAGTGATACAGAGAGCAGGGACTGGCAAAGAGGCTCATCTGTTGCCTTTTAGACAGGTAACACATCATCTCCAGATTTAGGGTGACAGCTGGTGTGGCAGATCAAATTTACATTGAGAGTGCTGCACAGCCGTGCAAAAACCGGGAGGGAGGGAGGGAGGGTTGTTTTTTATTGAATCCTACCACAAGTAAAGCTATACACTGTTATTATATATATATACACACACACACACATGTATATTAGTATATATGTATTAGTGTGTGTGTATATATATATTACATGTATAATTCATTTTAATAGCTTCTCTATTTTATTAAACTATCATTATCGTTGGCCATTACTTCCATAGATCCAGCTGATCTCCTTGTACATATGGGTCCAGAAGAGATATTTCTTTCCTTTTTTTTTTTTTTTAATATATCTTTATTGATTTCAGAGAGAGGTAGGGGGAAAGAGAGAAATAGAAACATCAATGATGAGAGTCATTGATCGGCTGCCTCCTGCACACCCCCTAAAGGAATCGAGCCCACGACATGGGCATGTGCCCTGACTGGGAATCGAACCTTGATCTCCTGGATCCTAGGTCAATGCTCAACCACTGAGCCATGCCTGGCCGGGAGAGATATTTTTTAAAATAATGAGTAAATATTAGTCTTGGAAAAGGGCTTTAAAGTCTACCCAAACCCTTTATTACATATTTAAAATTTAAGAGCTGTGTATTTTGTCACTTGTCCAAAGTTATATAGACAGTAGCAGAGTTGGAGCTAGAATGACAAAGTTCCGAGAGTAAGGTAAATACCTAACCCTTCATTGACTTTGTGCTTATTTACTAAGCTTCTTCCACCCTCCAATGGGTCACCTATCCAGCAACGGCCACATGAAAATACTGTGCAGAATGTAAGGGATTTGGGAGTCTGAAGGGAAAACCATTGGTAGGTGGGGTGTAAGTTATAAAGTCCATGAAAAACTGGTCCCTTAGGTTGGTTTCTTGGAGGGTTTAGGTAGGCAGAGAGAAGGGGAAGTGTCCCTGTATGGAAATGTTATGGGCAAATGAACGCCAGTTGGGTGGATGAGGGTCTATTTCCAAAGACTTGATGCCCAGCTTCATCTGCCCTCTGAAAGGCCTGAATTCAAGTCTTGGTTCCTGTAATCTTATGAAATGTGAAAAAATTCTCTCAATTTTCTAGCCTTCAATTTCTTCTTAAAAATTGTCAGTTGCACAGATGGTGAGACAGCTGTGTGTTAAATGTGATCAACTATGCAAAGACCCTACGACCCTAGTTCAGTTTGTGGAACATAATACATGTTTAAAATATCATTTTCCTGTCCCCTCCCTCTCACCGTTGTCATTTATCATTGCAGTCTTTATCTTGTAGCTGTTTTGACAGACATCTTCTGACTATCTTACATTAGAAGTTCCTTAAGGGTAGGAATCCAGTCATGTTGACCACTGTGTCGTTGCCATATTTCTCCACATTTTAGGAAAAATCAAGTTCGGTGTGTTTTGAGTCAGTCCAAGCTTAAAACCCATAGACCAAGCCATCAGGGAACTCTCCTGGGTGAGCTGAGGCTGCAGTTCATGGGCACAATTCCTTCTTTCTCAGGAAGCCTCAGTTTTGCTCTTCAAGCCTTTCAACTGACTGAATCCGGCCCACACAGAATGTCAGGATAGCATTTACTCAAAGTTTACTGATTGAAGACTTTCATCACATCTATACAAGATCTTCACAGCACACTTAGGCCAGTGTTTGATTGAATAACTGGGGACTGTAGCTCAGCCAAGTTGACACATAAAATTGACCATCACAATAGCCTTAACTTAATAGAGAATATCTTGATAACATATTAAAAATAATTTATTGTGTGCCACATTCCGTAATGTTCAAAGAACAGTCCATGCATCATCTCGTAGAATTCAAGGCAAATATTGCTGTGCCCATGTACTAAAGAGAATACTGGGGCTAATGGTACTAAAATAGTGCTCAAATCCCACTGCTGTTAAGTGGCATCTGGGCCCATAACCCAGGACCTTAAGCTCCAATCAATAAAAGGGCATGACCTTTCCTCATACACGGCAGCTTGCAACATTATATTTCTAATGGAGAGGGCTCTTCTAACTCCCTTATGGCTAGAATAAGTTATAATATAGACTGAGTCTCAGTCACTGAGTCACCTGGAATTTAAATAATCAAGAAATTATGTGGGCAAGAAATTAACTTATTTTATTAAGTCACTGGCTTTTAGAGGTTGGTGGTTAGCAGAGCATAACTTCGTCTATGTTAACCAATGAACTTCATTAACGGTCTTAGGGAGTTGATTTAAGGATTTTATTGGATAAAAGATGTGAAAATGCTGGAAAAGGCTGTTTCAATTAAATCACTGGCAGCGATAAACAAGTGTGAGTCTCACGGATGACTTCACTCAATGGAGAGTATTTATTTCTACAAGAAGTTTTACCAGCTGAATATGTTAAATTGCTGTTGCAATTTTAATTCGGCACAAAAGTCAACCTCTCACACCAGAGAAAAACAGCTGAAATAAAATTTCCAGGCAATAAATTAAGCTTTTAAAGTCTCTCTTTGGCCTCTTGCCCAGCCCTAGCTCAGACACGTAATAGTCATCAATGTACTTTTATTTCACCAAACTGTTCTCGGCTCATGTTATAAACATCATATTATTAAGATTAGTTGTACACACAAATATGTCTTAAACTGCATGCAGTAGGCTTGAAAGAGTTAAAAATGTGTTCATAGCAAAGACAGAAAGTTGTAAAAATGAGTTTTTTTAGCCAATGGTGCCTATATTCAAGGGAGCAACCTGAACTAGTTATGCACATTGAGGGGATGTGGAGTGGCTTCTGGAAGAGCTCAGGGTCTCTGAAGCTAGAAATAACAATATATTTTCCCACACCCACCACTATAGAAAGTATTTTGTTCAGAGCACATGGATTTCAGAATAATTTAAGTCAAGTCTCTACAACTTTAAAAAGAACTTTAAAAATTGGTAGAAAGTTCATGTTAGAAAGCAATAACTAAAATCAAAGAAAAAATAACAGGCTAGGTCCAAACAGAGACAACACTTACAGAACTATTATATATCGGTCTTATCAATAAACAATAAGATATTCTTGGTATTTATCATTCAAATTACTGTATCTTATGTCTATAAATTCTTTGTAGCGTACTGAATAATAGTGGCATTAAACTTCAATTACCGAGATCCTACTACTTTACTCAGGAAATGTGCAGGAGGAGTTGCATGTATTACCCATTAATTTTTACAAGAACCAATGAGGTAAGTAAATATGTTTATCCTGTTCCACAGATAAGGGCCTTAGGGTTCCCAACTCACATAAGGTTTCCTAACCACTGGGGCTTTGACTAGGAAAAGATATGACGAGTGCTTTCCATTTTCTATGACAGGTCAGAAATCCAAAATTTATATGCGATCTCTCAATTTTCAACTCCCAACAGCTAATTCAAAACAAAGGTTTAAAACGTATACACAGGCCATATTTTTCTCAGAGGCTGTCAGATTTGGGTCTTTGTTTTATCTGAGAAGAGGGGGCTATTGTACAACATGACTTTAGAAGTGATTGAGAAGATTTTCATAACCTGCACCCAACCCCTTGTTCCCTGATGACTCTAACTCCATCAATATTAAATAACTCTTTATTCAACCCAGAAGGAATTAAAATTTCAAGATGTCTATTGAGCAGACACCACTCCTCCCAGCCCCCCACATAAAGAAATATTAGAGGTTAAATAAGCTATAAGTGGCTACTCTCAGACACCATTATGAGTGGGAAATGGAAGGGGCCAGCGAGTGCCCACACATGTGGGGGGAACTCAGACTGTTGGAGGAATGACCCTGGAAGGAACAACAGCATCGTAGCTTCTCATTTGTACTGGTCACCAGCCCTTAGAGTCATCTAGGAGAGCTGGGCTGTATTTTTATTTCAGTGTGTATCTACCCACCGTTCAAATCCAAGATTGCCATTTCTCCTTGAGAGCACCTGGGGTTTCAGATAGGACCTAATAGTCTGCTGGTGTTTCAACAGGACCAAGTTAAACATCTGCTTTTTATCATTTTGTGTCCAGAACCAATTAAGATATAGAGTGGAATCATTTGTTTGGAAATCGAAATATTGGTTGTACTGTTGGTATATATGAATTCGAATTTGTAACTCAGATCTGTTTCTGAAATGGACTTTTAAATAATGTTTTCCTGGTCTCGAATACAGCATCACTCAACCCTGGCTTCACATTTATGTGTGGAGTTTCTAAAAGCATGGATGCCCAGGTCCCACCCAACAGATTCGGAATGAATTGGTTTGGGATGGGACCTGGGCTTCAGTTTACTTTTTAAAAGCTCTTCACATGATTTGATTATAAAGCCAAGATGGAGAAACTGCACAAACCCAGTGTTTCTCAAAAACCCTAACCTTAAGGTCGCTGATCTCTGCATTAAACTATGAGTGTCAGTGTCTAAATCATTGAGATGCTCTGTCTCAAGGAAAGAATGGTTATCAGGTCAGAGCCTGGCCAACTACAACAAGGGAATTTTCTACCTTATAGCTGGGGCCATTGAGATACAGAACTCCAAGCTTGTTTATATTTTTTCTTTAATTTTATTTATTGATTTTAGAGAGAAAGAAGAAGGAAAGGGGGAGAGAGAGAGAGAGAGAACCATCAACTTGTTTTTCCACCCATTTTTTCATTCATTGCTTGGTTCTTCTTGTATGTGCCCTGACTGGAAATCAAAGTTGCAACCTTGTCATATTGGGACGATGCTTTAACCAACTGAGCTACCCTGTCTGGACTCTCCAAGCTTGTTTGTAAAGACAGAACTTGGCCCTGGCCTTGACCCTGGCCCCAATATGCTTTTCATGTGGAGCCAGAGGCATTGCATAATCACCCTGTTTCTGAGCAGAAAGATCCTTAAGAGGCTAAGAAAGGCTTGAGTTACAAAGGAGCAGCAACTCTTTCCCCTAACTGCACAGATCCTGTAGGTCACTCCTTTGTGACCTTTGAGTGAGGAAGCAGAGGGACGTACAGAAGCCAATTCACCAGTGCTTCCCAGAGGCCTGGCCCAGGGGAGAGTGTAAGAATTCCTCCTGCTAGCCTAGCTCATCATGAATCCTTACAAGGAAATCTGATGGAAACCTGGTATCTGGGTTCCTGAGTGTCTGAATCCCAAAGCTAATGACTGGACTGCAAGTGCCAAAGGAAGACAGTGTGAGGGCGTCACTCCAAGCAAAAATAAAAATTGTATCATAATAGGGCTTTGGTCCCAACCTTATTTTGTCTCCTGCCATTTTGGTCTAAGTTATCCTGGTCGGAGCCTCAATTTCTTTACCAAGGATGCAGAAAAAATGATGGGCCATGAGGGCTGCCCTATCCCCCTTCTTTCTTTCCTTCCCAGAATAAACCAATAGTTCCCTCACCTCTAACCCCTGCTTTGTTTGAAAAAATAAAACAAAAAAATAAAATAAAAGAATATTAGAAGAAAACAAAAACCTGAATTCTATGAACAGTTTTCATATTCTATTAATTTGGCTTAAAATCTGAAGTCGGCTTCTTACTATGGCGGGAAGTAGCCTTCCCCCTCTGGGCCTCAGATTCCTAAAACCTAAACAAACTGCGGTCTTCTGGGTGGCGTCTGAGCCGTTTGCAGCATCCTGCTCTTTGGGGAGCGAAAGCCCTGGAGCGGTTAACAAGTGCTCAGGGTCTAAGAAGAGGCAACGAGAAGCATGTCAGCTGGAACACGCTGGCGACCCTCCCACCCCATCCCCTGTCCTCACGTCCATTCCTGTCCTCACCCGGCTAACCTACCCAAGCAGGTTACACATAGACCCGTCAAACCTGTCCCTTAGATGAACTACCACTAAAAATATAATCTTTTTCCCCCTAAAAATATCTACTTTCAATCACCTTGCAAACTGAGGACAGAAGCTGGGGTCCTGGACTTGTTTGGAAATGTTTCATTACCGCTTGAGTGCCAGACCCAGTAGACAGCGCTCTGACATCAATTAACAGCACGACAAATCGGCAGGAACCTTCTGGAAACAGCTTCCACTCTGACAGTGAAGCATGGTGGTTGAGAAACAGCCCCTCTGGTAACACTTTGTCATTTCCCCACATTGCTGTCAGGCCCCTTACCTTCCCCCAGACTTATAAAACACACACAAGAGCACACACTATCTTCCAAACCCAAATGTATGCCTGACTTGCACAGGTTTGCTCTCACACACACCCAGGGGCTTGCATACAGGGTACCCATGCCTCTCCCCATATACACACACACTAAAGCACTTAAATGTGCTCACGCAGACAACCCTTCTCAACCTCACACATGCACACACTCACACATCTGCAAACACACACACAGACACAGGATCACACATTCAGCTGTGCATGCAAACAATCCCAGGGGTACCCCCCGATGCCCACAGGCTCATGCACATGCCTGCAAACCCAGCACTCACACCGCTAGTGGTTATGGACAGACTGTTTCTCAGCCAGACATACTCAAATGTCTTAGCTCACTCCCCGAGACATGCCCACGAGCTCACACAAACGCAGGTAAGTATCCACATACTTACCACCCAAGACAGGGGACTAAAGACAAGTTTCCGAAGTAAAGTTGGAAAGTGCAGCTGTTCTGCTCTGAACAAAGACTATAAAACCCAGAGTAAACAAGGGAATGCTTCCCACACCTTCTGGTTTTCATATATTTAACTGTAAATAGCTTTATCTGCCACATTTCTCTCTGTTTTTGGCCATTCGGGGTGCTTGAGTTATGTTTACATAACAAGGTCTTGGGACATTTAATCAAATTAATATTTCTCTTCTGTGAAAACATGCTGCCTTCAATGGCTGGTTTTAGCTGCTGTTTAGCACCGTTTCCTTGGAGGAAAACTCTTCACGGTTGTTCAGTCTTGACATGTTTTACCACAAATTGCATCTATTTAGTTGCAGCCGCTATAGTCGCCTCTAAAGGTTTTCAGATCGCTGGCTGGAAGGGAAGAGAGGCTGCTGTTCCAAGTCTCTTTTTCTCTTATGCCTTTCAGATGTTTGAGAAGGTAAACAGCTTTATTAATTGACATTTTCTTTGGGGCATGTGAGCAGGAGGGGTGCGCTGTGGCCCTCACCGGGGGCGAGAACAGCTGGAGTCAGAGAAGAGCAACAGAATTACAAGGTGGCCCTGTTTATTCAGGCGGGGCCCGTCCTCCTGGAGCCCAGGTGGCAGCAAGTCCCCGATGCCTGGGCCGGGCCTCGGTTCCTCCGCTGAGCACCTGTATGACTCGGACAAGGTACCGTGTACCCTGCGATTCGGGTGCCTTCCATGTGAGCGAGGGTGCTAACACCTTACTGGGTTTTTGTAAGGTGATCACAAATCATGGTGCACTTATATCTCTTCTTTAGTCACTGTCTGCAGAATAATTTATGTAACCTTTGTACTAAATCTGAAACCAGTAATTCTTAGCTTAGGATAGAACTCATATGGTTTGTAAGCTCTTAAAGTTTTATTAGAAAGGAGATCACTCTATATTCATAAGTGCTTATTTTCCCCCCTTGAAAAGAAAGTCTCCAATTGTTCAGTGAAATTGCACCACAGTAGAGATTTCTGTCTGCGGTGTTCACTGGCATGTCCCCAGTACCTGGACAAGTGCCTGACACATAGATAATCAATAAGCATTTCTTGAGCTGACAAATTAAGTCCTAAAATATTTCTATTTGGATTTTCTATCTCAAACAAAGAAAAAAATTTAAAGATGAAGAATCACTCTTTGTTCTTTCTATGAAGGATAATAATTGCAAAGACCTTAATGTGTTCCCCCCAAAACCCACATGTTAAAATCCTTACTCCCAATGTGATGCTATTAGTAGGTGGGGCCGTAGGCAGGTCATGAATCAAATTTGTGCTCCTATAAAAGAGACCCCAGAGAGCAATCTCGCTCCCCTTCCACCATGTGAGGGAAGGAGAGAACCAGGAGGAGGGCTCTCAGCAGACGCTGAATCTGCCAGCACGTTGGTCTTGGACTCCCCAGCCCCCAGAGCTGAGAGGAATACATATTTGTTGTGTGAGCTGCCTGGTCTCAGGCATTGTTGTTCTAGCGGCCTGAACTGATGAAAATGATAATTGAAGACCGAGGCAGTGACTGACCCATCACCCTTTCCCCCAGGCCTGGCATGGCACATAACAGAGGCTTTATCAACCTGTGTTAAACTAATTGATAAATAACAGTAAGAAGTTTGTGTAGGAACAACATGGAAATAAAAATACCGTTAAAATGGCATTGTTAAAATAATTCAGCTCAACTTTTCCTACAGCTGAGCACAGTTCTTGTTCCTCTTGTCCGTATTTCTCTGCTTTGCACAGGGCTCCTGTCTCTAGGCCCTGGGCAAACGAATCTGACACGCCGCCCACTGCTTCTCTGGTAATACTCACTCTCTCAATAGTCTTATTTCTACTTGTTTTCCCTGATTGCCATGTGCAGTGGTAACTTCCAAGTTTCTACCTCAAACTCCCTCCTCACAACCTTTGTCTTTTAATATTCAGTGAGGGCCTGAGCTGTCCACTAGGACAGTCTGCAAATGCCTTAACCAAACACGTGCAAATCGAACTCATGGAGCTCAGCTTCGTCTTTCCTAAATCTTCCTCTGCTCCCCAGTGTTCATCCAGGAGACATCCTGAGGCGTCCTCTAGGCAGCTCACACCATAGGGTCTCCTGTTCTCCCTCTGAAGACTTTTCTCTCCCTACTCTAAATAGTGTTGTTTTTCAAGTGTCCATGTCAAGCTCTCTGCTCTTTTTCCTGTACAAATCTATGCCCCAAAACTCTCTGAGAGGCAGTCTGGTGCAATAAAACTTCACAGATTTTACTGATCTTTAAAAGGTTTAAAGATGCCTATGACCTTGACTAACCATAGATGACCTTCATTGCCATATGCAGTGAAGGTCAGAGGCAACTGTTGAAAAATATGTCTGTAATGGCCAATCTCAAAACCAAAGTGAGTAAAAATTGCCTAAAGAAAATGCAATGCTGGAAGAGCAAACCCAATACTCATTGTTTTGAGCAACTAGTAAAGGGCATGCGGAGCAGCCAGAAGCATCCCTGCCATTCATGCCTCAGCACTGGAATGTGGGAAGGGAGTGGATTCAGAAACCCTTGGAGCCGTGTCTCAGGGACAAGAGCCTTTTATCTGGTGGAGCCTGGCTGCAGCTGATCTCTGATTTCTGAGGAGAAGCAAAGGTTTCAACAATTCAGTCATATGACCCTGCCAAGCAAGCAACCCTGCCCTGTAACATGAAAAAAAGTGTTGATGCAGAAACCAGTTCCCGCTCCAGCATAACCCAAATCTCCTGCAAGCTGGTCCTGTAAGAACCCACTCCATTCAAAGAGAAGAAATTATGAAAAAGAGAGCAACTCGAGATTTATACAAAGACTACAAAATATGAGTAGAAAAGAAACAGCAAAATGTGAAAGATGACTAAGCTTCACCAGAAAAATATTGTCACAGAGCAGATGTAAAATATAAGCAAACAGAGTCATAAATAAAGTTTTTAAAATAACTTTTAAAAGAGTACACTAGTAAAATATGTCAAGTTAACCAGAAGAGATGAAATATGAGCTGGCAGCATGTGGGAAATAAGTGGAAAGAAAAAAAATCTTCCAAAATCAGGTCTGCGTTGGAAACAGCACAAAGAAAAACAGAAGGTGCTGAAAACACAGCAAGGCCGTGAAAGGCTGGAAAGAAAATAACAGGAAAGTGGACAAAAGGTTTTAGAAGATTGCAGATGGCAGATGCAGAACAAAGGAAAGGAAGGAGGGACCTCACACAGACGCACGGCTTCGGGAAAGGCAGCTCCACAAATGCAACAAATTGTTTTAAAGATATGATTTCATACATATTTCCCAATATAAAAGGAGGCCTAGTTTTCCGGGTTGAAAAGGTACGCTGTGACCCAAGGCTTTTTGAAAAGAGAATGCTGATCTGGTCGAGTTTCTGGTCTTCTAAGAGAAAGAATACTTTGGGCGTCTAGGCAAAGTAATCACATCAGCTATGTGAGGGAGATATGGGCTGATTTCAGAATTACTCACAGCAGCACCCCACCATAGGAGGCTGAAGCGTGTGGGCACCGCGGTCTCCAGCCGACGAGAGCTGTAGTCCAGCTAAATTTGGGCCTGGCTGTAGTCAGCGTTCCTGCACTTGCTCTGAAGTCGTCACCAAGCTCTGATGATCGCCCAGCTGTCTAGATGCGGGGACTGCGACCTCAGTGACAACAGCAATGACTGGCCGGCAGGAAGCCCTGCCTCCCGGAGCTTACATTCTAACTGGAGATAAAAATAGAGCAGTGAAGGAGGTAAATTTTTTTTATAGGTATAAATGTGAGGAGAGGATCAGTGATAACTGCTGAAAAGAAAAATAAAGCACAGAAAGTAAATAGAGACTGTCAGAAGCATTGCTACTTTAGAGAAATGACCCCATGAAGGGTGACATGCGAGGGGAAACGTGACTGCGTGAAGGAGCGAGCCCCTGTGTATCCAGGGCAAGAGCCTCCAAGCAAGGAGGTCAGCTAGTGCGGTGGCCCGAAGCCGGGGGCACTGGACCGGTCAGGGTCCCTGGGGAGGGAACAAAGACGCAGTGACAGACGGGAGGGGGCGGCAGTGTGGAGAGCGGTTCCCGTGGTGGCTATTTAAGGACTTGAGGTTTCATTCTGCATGAGACAGAAAGTCAGTGGAATGCTTTAAGAAGATGAGAGATGTGATTTCTTGCATATTTTAATTACCAAAAGACAGAAGGCAGGCCTAGGGAGCGAGGCAGAAGGATATTAAACAGCCTGAGTACAGTTGATGGTGGCTGGGACCTAGGTAGTGGCAATGTAAACAAGGGACCAAGGGGACTTGTTATGAACTGGATGCAGGATTCAAAAATCAGAGAGGAGCTTTTATTAAAAATAGGATTTAAAAATTAGAGAGAAGCTCTAGCTTCTCTTTGCTAACAGGTCCCCTTTGCTTGGAGTTGCAGAGTTTTCACCTGAGGCCAATAGATTACAACACTGTCATCCTCAAGGTTTGTCCCTACCCCTTTTTGTGACCGGGAGGCTAACAAGTCGTGTCTTAAATAGCCTGAGAGGGTGCTATCTTTTTTGTCTTTTTCACTGGTTTTTTTTGGATGGTAACATTATTCATCAAAAAGGTGACAAGATCAGGCTATTTGTTAGCAGGAACGCGGAGAACATGGCTAAGAACAGACCTTGAAGGTGCTGGACGAGAGGGGAGAGACGAGGTAGGACAGGGAAGGGAGAGTCACCTGTCTGGGGGCTGTCTCTCCTGACTCAGGCTTTAGCATTCAGACGGGGACAACTGGAGCCCTAGGAGCTTGAATCGGACAGCGGTGTGGAGTTGCCAGAATGGCCTTGGCAAAGTGTCGAGAAAATCTAAAGACTCAAGCAGCTGGGTATCCCAGCGTTGACGGACTATCTTAGAACAACAGCAACAACAGAACAAGTAGTTGGCTATGGCCATCAAGGGGAGCTAGAGGACATGGCTCTGACCAAATCGATGAGCACTTTGCTCGGGAGATCGGCGTTGCTGGGAAACCGGCGGCAGATGTTCTTTGCAGACCCTTGCTGGCAGGATCTGAGGACTCCATGTACCTGAGCTCCCTGGTGCCAGTGAAGACGATGGAGTCCGTGCGAGTAGACCGGCAGGCAAAGAAAAGAGTTATTAGAGCAGGTAGGCCTAACTGACCTAAATGTCAAGAGAAGATGCTGCTCCTGTTAGACAGTGGTGACAAGGAGCAGTGAGTATAGGAGTCACGGAATCCGGGGTACTTCTTGACGCCTCCGTGTCCCGTCCAATAGTGGGCTTTTAACAACCTAGCACCCTGGCCAGGAGCAGAAATGCGCCTGGGGAGCCCCTGGAGGAGGTGGCAGAGGGGCTCAGTGGAAGGCATCCATTACACGTCTAAGGCCAGCTTTAGCGGGGGAACTAGGGCTTGTCCTGTTCAACCCCCTTTTAGAAATCCATTTTAAAAACTGGGAAAAGCCACCATCTCAAAAAACTGCTGACTGGTGCTTGACCTAGGACACGAGTGGGTGTGAGTGGTACACGGGACGCAGCAAATGCTGTGAGTGCCCGCCCGTATCCCCACGCCCTTTCTACTGCAGGGCAGAGCGGCTGACATTCGGACTCCCAGTGCCCACGTTTCTTTATCTGAGACCTTCTCCGTTATTGATGGTACTTCCTCTGACTGTGAGAAAGCCCGAAGCGCAGGGGAAGCAACACTCTCGGGAGAAGCCCTTGGAGAATTTCTGGTGTGGACTGGTTATCAGCCCAGCACCCTTCCCTTAAGATAGGCTGATTCCGAGGGGAGCGGTTTTCCCTGGTCCTGAGTCCCAGCAGGACCTCCCTGCCGTCACTCATCCTGGGAGCTGACTTGGGAAGGCCACCTTAATAGTCCTTCTTCCCCTCCCTACTTTCCTACCATGATCTCCCAAGTAAACTTACACTTGGCCTTTGTCTAAAGACCTGCTTCTGGGACAACCTAAACAACACTAGTATCATAATCTTAAAAATCTCATATAATCTTATAAGCTTATAGTTGCTTATTGTGGCCGTTCAGGAGTTGCTATGTAAATCAATGGAATAGCAAGACTTTCTAGAAAGTTGTAGTTATAAAAGTAACATTAAGGAGAGCAATTAGTGGAACATAATTCTAAACTATCAAGGGATATACACACACATAGCAAAGAATTACTCTTCACATAGTAAAAGATTCTAGAAAGAAGCAGTAAAGGCAGCAAATATCACATAAAATATAAGCACAATTAAAACCAAATAACACCTTTTCTGCCAGAACGTAGTGTGGTAGTGTGGTTGTGCACATCCATGAAAAAAATAGCTTCTGGTCAAATCATTTTAAGCAACTCCAACTCCAGATTAAATGACACTAAAAGGATTTATTTCACTTAGGACTCCTACCTCAGATCATTGGATATACTGATGTAAATCTAAATCACCCTAGGGGTATTAATAGAAGAAACAATGCTCAAATATATTTGAGCATGTATTGTGTCATATATATATATGTATATATATATAATATATATTTTGTTTACATATAATGTATTTTACATGTAATTCTTATGTACAAAGAATTTTTAAGATTAGCTAACTATGCAGACATACATTTCCTTACACCTCTATGCCTCTCAATTCTATCTGAAGTTGGTGACAGTTAGATGTAGAATGCATGCCCAGTGTATTAACAAGCCAAACTTTCAAGTTGGGAGTCTTAGACAAATTTTATTTTTCTTAAAACCTTCATATACATACACACATGCCTAAAAGCATACATGTCAAACACACATGTAAATAGAGGAAAGGTTAAAATATAGTTACATACACATGAGGGAGAATATTAAAATATTAAAGAACTATCAAAATAGTTCTATTTCTGCCTGGCTGGTGTAGATCAATGGTGGAGTGTCAGCCAGGAGGTCATGGTTCGATCCTCAAAGACAATACCAGAATCTCAGTAATGCAAGGTGATTTCTGGTTGCCTCTGACATGAACACTGTCACGTAGAGCAGAGCTGAGATTTCCCAGCTGGAGCCTAAAGCCGGCTTGATAGTGGGGGACGTGCTTCTCCACAATCCCCCAGGGGAAGGGGAAGGGGAAGGGGAAGGGGAAGGTCACGGCGCAGTGAGAGGGGAATGTGAGCTGTGGATATGACACGGCCGTGATTCTCAGTGGGTGCCCGGTCTTATTGGAAGAAATCACATCAGCGAGAACGCCATGTGATACAGTTATTTGAAATGGATCATTTAGAATGAAAGGAGCAGTGTGACTCCTGGACCACTGACTGAAGTCTGCAACGCAGTTCACATAATTTCCTCCCCCAGCCAGGGGGGCTCAGCGAGTGACAGCCATCCATCAGAGAGTGGCAGCTCCGAAGCCACACGAAAAGCTGCTCGTTGGTGAAGACATTGTATTCTAACCAAGTGTCAATACTAGGACGTTCCCGAGTCACCACAAGTCCTTACTCGAATTGTGAAATCAATAAAATATGTAAATATTAAAAAGTAAATGCACACACCCATACATACAAACACACTCACACAACGACTAGGGCACTGAGGCAACTGCACAAAATCCTGCCATGTCGCAGATTATTAATGGAGAGAGTGATTTTAGTTCGGGGACAATAGATCATCCAAGCAATTGCTAAATACTATAGTTTGAGAGTTCTGAAAATGTGCCCTTTGACTTAAAATTCCAGCGTGGCACCTTGATCTCACCAGGCAAGACTCCCAGCTGCGAGGCCCCTGCCAGAGGGCAGCGAGGCTCGTGCGGGATGTTGGCTTGCAGGAGGCACTCAAGCGGATGCTCGTGGATTGTGTATACTCAGTGTGCCGGTTAGTGCACCCTGCTCCTCCACTCTCTCCTGCTCCTCTCTACTAAATGTCAAAATACTTTAATATTACTCCAACAGTATTTTGAAAAAGGTAACACTAATTAAAAAAAAAAAAAGAGAGAGAGCTGAGAAAGACTTCCGAGTCTAATTTCCCTGTACACACACAAACTCCTGCCGGTTCTTGAATTCCACGTATGGTTCCCATTTGTTCGTTAGACAGACACCTCCTGAGCTCCAGCCGTAAGGCTGGCCCTGGGCTCCTGCCAAATAAGCACTGTGACTCTCACTTCACAGATATTTCCAACAAGGCTTAAAGGGGTTAAGTAAGTTGCCCATTGCACACTGTGATCAGTGAAGGTTGTGCCCAGAGCCCAGGCACAAGCCCTCCTTCTGCCAGACCCGCTGCCACGAGATGGGACATGATCATTTCAGGAAGATCACGCGTGGGCGGGGAACCGTGCGCACTGCCACAGTGTGCTGACCCACATGATTTTGCTTTCAAACCTTCAAAAATGCAGTATTTTGTCTTGTAATAGAACCTTTCACAAAGCTCTCCTTGATTTATCTCCTCCTGCACAAAATCTATAACTTCTAAAATTTTTATTCATATTTATCCACACCTCTCTCAAAACTCTTCTGTCTTGATACCTTGGATTATAAATTTTTCTGGGCTAGCATTTACATTTTCTGAAGCAAGGGCCATGTCATATATGTCATTCCATCTATCACAATGGCTTTCCTGGGCTGCGCAATCAATACTTTTTAATGAATGGATGCAGGAAGGAAGGAAATAAAAAATGAAGAAACCGTGGCCTCAGCGCCTGTGTCTGAGCGCCTCTCGCGCTGTCCACCCACCCATCGATCTGCGTCCTTCAGCCAGCCGGCCGACCACTCCTCTGTCTTTCCTGTCACT
The DNA here is from genome assembly GCF_054644295.1 of Miniopterus natalensis. Classification (NCBI taxonomy): domain Eukaryota; kingdom Metazoa; phylum Chordata; class Mammalia; order Chiroptera; family Miniopteridae; genus Miniopterus; species Miniopterus natalensis. Next base: position 196,435,449 of record NC_142081.1, on the reverse strand, counting down.
GATAACAATAGCTCAGAGAGGGCAAAGTCTCTCCTGGGTTTTAAAATTGCCATACCACCGCAAAACAGCCACCCTCACCTTCCTGGAAAAGCCAACATTGTGTAAATAGGCAATGCCCATCGCACCTACGAACCCTTGCCAACTGATCAGATGGTTGGTACTTGCAGAGGTCCTCACACCTTTCACATCCGCTGTGTCATCCACCCTGTGTCCTGGTGAGGCACTTACACTGCTCCCAGCTCACACTCAGGGAAACAGAGGCTCACAACAGATGAGTGAGAGAGCAAGGAGACCCCCTCAATCCCACCTTCGTTCCCGTGTGGCCGTGTTTCGCCTCGGCCACGGGGCCACGCGTGGGGAGATAAATAAAAGGCTCATAAACGAAGCCTGCACTGCAAGGCAAGCAATGCCAGGTAGCACCTGCTTGTCATCACAACCTGGGTTGTGACGCCGCCTGTATTTTCTAATTGGACTAGCCTTTGTTTAATCACGAAGGCCTGGTCCCAAGGTCAGGGACCTCACTCCCCTTGCCGTGAGCTTTGCTTAGAATCTAGACTCAGAAAAACCTGGTTTCCAGGCTCTGTCACGTAGTAATAGGTAATGTGGGGCAACTTTCTTAAGCAATTCAACCATGTGTGTCCTCATACATAAAAAATAGGAAAATTATGGTAATCTTCTCTTCAGTCTTCATGAGGGTTAACTGGAATACAGAGAGCAAAATGGCTTAATGCCATTGAGAAGACATAGGAGGTGCTTGAAAATGACACCTGCCTCTATTACCGTAACTAATCCCATTATTACAGACTCGAGGTGTCCGAAAGGCCGAGGGATGATTGTTTGTCTGCTCCCCTCGAGGCCTAGCCAGTGTAGGCCTAAAGTAGGGGCCTAGCATATATCCCTTGATTGATTTCAGATAATGTCTGGTCAGTTGTGTCCTTTCACAAGATAAGTGGAGAACTGAAAAGAGGGATGTGCCACAAACTTTCGGAGAGTCTACTTCATAGTTTGGGGTTCTCCGTGGCATCACCCCATGTCTATAATGTTCATCTGAAGATGTAAAATTCAATTAACTTTAGAACTGGCTCGGCAGTTGCCATGGTGCGTAACCTCAGGAAAAGCTACTATTACAGAGTCCTAACCTTTGTTTGTTATTCGCTCCTCATTTTCTATGCAAGCTCCATAGTAACATATGTGAGAAAATACGCACAATTAGAAAGTAAAAATTGCAAAGCGAGACAAATGATAAAATGCCAGCTGTCGTCATCGGCGTTATGCAGCTCTCACGATGGAGCCACCGATAGGGAAAGGCTGTCGCGGTTGTAGGTCCTCATTAATCTGAGGGATGGGACTATGAACATGAGCTACTATTAAGTGCACGAGGTGGGAAAGGAAGTTTATCTGTCTCCAGATAAAAAATATAGGGCTGCAAGAATAGATGGTTCTCTGCTCTTAATGTTTATTTTAGACCATAAAATATTTTAAGTCTTCTGTATGTGATGTGTAGTCTACAGTGCCAGATTCTGCTTCCTAATGTGTCAATAATTATATTTTGCATAATGTTACTATCTCTTAGATTTCTTTTTTTTTTTTTTTTTTACCATTTGCAAAATTTTTTCACATACTTATCCCATTTGATCTTCACAACATCCTGTGAAGATTTTAGGGGTGATAGTCACGAGGGCTGCTCATGAATATTCTTATATTCTGGCCCTCTTTCTTTCCTTCTGGTATTGCATTTACTTCCTTACTTGAAGTTTGGTGAAAACCTATTATTAGTTTTTGGCCAACAAACTAAGAAGGGAAGTGACATATGGCACTATGGGGCCATATTGTGCTTCTCTAGACTCTGGCTTCCACCTGGACGGTGACTGATAATGTTGAGGACAGTCACTGCCCTATCAGCCAGGGACTCTGAGAAACTGCAGTGATCAACCCTGACACTCCATGTCCTACGATGGACGTGTAGAGTGGGCAAGAAATGCACATTCATCATTGTGAGTCACTGAGACTCTGGGGTCATTTGTCACTACAACATGACCAGTCCTCTCTGACTGATACAGCAGATGTTATTTTCTCCTATTTTAAACATTTTGCTTCAATTCCTGGGTTTACACATAAACGCAAGCTAGAATCGTTTGAATCAAAATTATTGTTTTCTATTACATCAAGAAAAATGTGAAAGCAATAAAAATATATTACTTATCCAAAAAACATGAATACTATTAATGCAGTCCACTTGTGTGTTTTTTCCTAAATGTTTTGTATTAAGTGTGGCTTTCGGGAAGGAAGGACTCTGTGCAGCTGCAGCATGGACATCCTGTGTTTTGTTTAATGATCAGCTCTATGGTAAGAGTGAGAAAAAAACCCCACTCACCCAGGACCTTGTTAACTCTCCCGTCTTTGTGCAGAAGCGACAAGCACACCCCACACTTTTTGTTGCAAGATGATGATGATAAGAGCCTGGGTCGTAGGTCCTAAAACTGCTTCCCAGGAGGTTTCCAATATTGCCTCCTTCAGGTTCTTCCTAACACAGATTCAAGATGAGCGGAAGGTGGAGCCGCACAGTGGACATGCAGCTGAGCCCAGGTGAGGGGACAGCGTCGGCCTGATTCAAGGGGCCTTGGGCCGTGATCACGTAGACGCTCTGATGCTCAGTTGCTGGAGTGCTCGCCCAGCCCAGGAGAGAGCCGCGTGGGATAATGCACTGGAGGCGGAGTTTGCTGCAGTGACCCACACTTAGCAAGTACTCAATGAGTGACAGCTCTTCGTGCAGTTAAGGGAGAACTCTCAGCCTCCATTTACTCGTCTGGAAATTTAAATGATCAGCTTCTCACTGGTCCCTGTGAGAAATTACATATATAACTGTCTACCTGAGCTCTGAAGAATGACATCAACTGTATCCTTAAATGTAGATTTTGAGGAGATGCTTATGTCAAGCATGTGGAAATAATTTTTTAAAAAGATATTTCTTATCTTGCCCTCATCTATTCCAAAAATGTAATATTATATTCAGAAAAGAATAGATGGTTCTCTGCTCTTAATGTTTATTTTAGACCATAAAATATTTTAGGTCTTCTGTATGTGACGTGTAGTCTACAGTGCCAGATTCTGCTTCCTAATGTGTCAATAATTATATTTTGCATAATGTTACTATCTCTTAGATTTCTTTTTTTTTTTTTTTTTTTTTACCATTTGCAAAATTTAGCCCAAGTGTGTTACTTTCTGCTAAGGACACAACTCATGAAACTGAGAATTGGGAATTGTCTGTATCGAGTCCCTTGGACAGTTTTACTTTATTCATTTTACTTTGAATTTATTTCAACAGATGTTTATGGCGACTCCCTGATATCCCAGCTTTCACACTGCTGCTGGGAATTCAGGGAGAAGAAAAACAAGGTTCCCGCCTCCCGACTTCACGGGGAGCTTTTCACAAGCCGCTGGTCAAAGGGGGCCTGATGCCGCGGGGGCCGCAGCCCTGCTGAGGGTCTAGGGAGAGCCACCTCCCCGCCGCAGAGCCGGGGTGCTTTCCCGAGATAAAAGTTGACCTGGGTCTCAACTGCTAAACTGGCCTTTCCCAGGGACAAACAGGAGAAAGCTTTGCAGAGAGAAAAGTAAATTCAAAAAAAGACTCAGGTTCTGCGCCCAGTTCACTGTGTGTGGCCAGGAAGGGGAGCGATGGGACTAGAAAGGTTTTAACCAGGTGCTGAAGGCGTTTTGACTTACCTGTACGTGCAACGACCTAGAAAACATTTGCAAAATGTCAACCACTTTCTGCCCTTGTTTTATTTATTTTCTCTTTGGTATTATCCACAGCTAACAAAACACACACTTTACTTTTTTTAAAATCTCACTTATTGTCTTATGCCCATCAACAGAATTAGAGTTCCCTGAGCAGAGATATTTTTGTCAGCTCTGTTTATCAGTACATGTCTAGTGCTTAGAAGAGATCCTGCCCCATAACAGGCACTTAATAAATATACACGGCGTCCAAATGAGCTTACTAAGGTCCCCTTACTTATCAAGCATGTTGCTAGCACTAGGGAGACGCATGTGCCTGCCTTCCCGCAGCACAACAGTTGGCCAGTAGGCAGGCACATAATCAGAAAAATACTGATAAATGTGAGAGGCGCTATAACAATAAATTAAGCAAAATTACACGGGACACAACCTCGCTGAGCATTTTGAAACACCTTAAAGCTATTTAAACATATGGAAACCTGTTAGGAAAAGGGAGCCAGTGGACCTTCCTAAGCAGGCCAGCAGCCACTGGAGTTTTAATCTTGGCAGGACTGAGTGTGGTTTACAACCCACACCGCCCACAAAGAATTGAGAACAAAAATTGACAAGTGTGGAAACGTCCATAGCAATTTAGCATTTTCACAACCACCGGACTGATCAGCAGGTGTGCAGGTGACCAGAAGACTTGCTTATGGTGCGTGGGGCACAGGGCTCAGCTGTGGCGTGGGCTGTACCCCGGTGTCGAGCCGTGGGACCGGGGCAAGTGATTTCTTCAACAGCCGTGGAGCACAGGCTGGTTTGGGGCTCGTGGCCCCAGAGCGCTGATCCTGCAGCCTGGGCCCTGCTGGATTCTGAGTCATCTGAGGGCTGAATTCCCCGACTCTGCCTGGAGCGAAGACGGATCCATCTGCTTCCGATGCCACATGCTCTGGCTTGGAGCTCACATTCTGCTGCAAAGATACTAAATTTGGACTTTACAGTGCCTCTCCCAGGATGCACTGCGAGTCCTTGACCCTGCCAGAGCCAGAGCCAGAGCTGGGAACCCCTCACGCGTGAGGCCAAGAGTCTAGACCTGGCCCCCTGCTGTGCTCGCTGCCCGTGGGTTCTGCCCTGACACCCAAAAGCTGAGGTCACTGAAAGGCCCTCAGCAGCCCTCAGTGTCCAGGTAGAGCCACCTCATCCAAGGCACACACTAAAACGTTGGAGAATGCTGCTCTGCTGGTGCTGAGAGGAAGGTGCATCCAAAGATCCACAGGATTTAAAAAATGCTCTGATTTTTTAAAATTTACCTTTATTGTTGAAAGCATTACAGATGTCTCCTCCCCCCCACCATTGACTCCCTCCAGCCCACACTGCCCCCCAAGCCTTCCCCACGCTATTGTCTGCGTCAGTGGGTTATGCATATATGCATATAAATTCTTTGGTTAATCTCTTCCCGCCCCCTGCCATCCCACCCTTCCCTTCCCTCTGGAATTTATTTTGAATTTATTTCTTACACTAATAAAGATAGTTATCAAATGTCAACACTTTTACTGAAATAATCTCTGTACATTCACACACACACATTAGCAGTATTATATTTGTGTAGGAAGACACTGAGCGTCAGAGAGGTGAGCAGCTTTCCCGAAAGCCAACACCTGGACCACCGCGCCTGTGCGTTGCGCCCCATCTTCTAACCCTCTGAGCCTCGTCTGTCATTGCTTGTGTTGGACAAAGATGGGGACTTTTCACTATGGTGTTAATAAAAATATTCCTTATTTTCTTTCTATCAGACAAATCTATTTTTTCTGTCAAATCCAAGGTATTCAAGGATGGCAGAGAGAAAGGAATGGAATAAATATCTTCTTGAATAAATGCCCACATTTACTTAAATGAACTGAACATAAACTTTGGTCCTAGTCTCAGGGCCCCAAGCATCGATCAGATGCTTTGAAAATTAAGCCCTTTTTTTATGACAAGCATCTAAAAATGCGGAGCTCATCAAAAACTAAATTGCAATGAATTTTAAATCATTTTATATAAATAAGCACACACCCTCCTCTTACATTTTTTGCTTACTTTCAAAAGGCCAGTAATCTATTTTGACAAACACATTGCTTATGTGAGAATACATGTCAAGTAAAGCTGCTGGCTCCTGGTCTTTTTATTTTTACTTTTATCTATTAAAATTCTAGGTGGCCATGTTGACTTTTCCAAAACCTTGTGTCCATTTGGTCTTATACGAAGGTCGGCTAGATGCTCTGGTTGCTGGCAAAGGTTTAAAATACTTGAATGTTTCTAAACAGCATGGCCCACTCCTGGGGCCAGTGAGTGTGAGGAAACACATGTTAACAGTGTCGTGAGAAGTCGTTGTGGAAAGCCAGCAGGAGGTTTGCTCAGGGGACACAGGGAGCTGAAGCGCTGACCCCTTGGCTCTGCTCTTGGCCTGTACTCAGGGCTCCCGGGGACTTGGGAGTTGAGCGAGCTAAGGAAGCGCCCACTATTAAAGAGGCGCTAACATGTTGGTGGCTCTCCTTTGAACTGTCATAAATTGTCCTTTCTCAGCAGCCTTAGCGTACACCTTACCCAATGCCAGGGGAATGAGCTCGGAAGCCCTGCCTTCGTTGCAGGACACAGAAGCCGCTCAGGCCTCTGGTTGGCATCTGCCCTGGGTGCAGCTCGGGGAGGTAGAGGCCAAGGCCGGGGAGCATGCAGGCGCCAGCGACACCTGCAGCCAGATGGCGGGGTTGGGGAGAAACTTCCCCTGGAAGTCCATTCGGCCAAGCCTTAGAAATGCTCATCAGAATTGAACCCTCTGAGAAACTGGAGGTCTAGCCAAGGCCCGGTGTACGAGAGGATCCCTAGGAATCAGGCTGGACTTGTCAGGGCAGCTCCCGGCCCCAGGCGAACGGTAGGTGAAGCTGGAAGTCTGGTGGACGGGCCAAGTGCGGTACAGGGTGGGGAGGCCCTAAGAGTTGGGAGGGACATAGTAAACGTTATTTCCTAGATACAGCAGGTCCCAGGTTTCAGAAGGAAAGAGCATTTCCAATTACCTCTTTCTCAAAGTCTGGGAAAACCTACTACAATTTTTGTTCTGAACAGTATTTATTATGAAATAAGCGGGGCAGAGATTTAAAGGTTATATAAGACAAGAAGATCAGACTATTCTAAGTCCAAATTTGAATTAGGGAGTAGCTGAAAGAAAAGAAAATAGAAAAAAAAAAAAGATGCCTGACATAATGTAATCTGAAGAAAGCAGACAGGAAATATTTAAATACAGGGTGGGGCAGAAGTAAGTCTACAGTGGTTCGTTTGGAAAATAATAAAGCAATTAATAAATAATAATACAAGAATAAACTCTGTGTTTTGCAGAGTTTATTGTAAACCTGCTTTTGCCCCACCCTGTAATACTGGGAAATGGAGAGTGGACATATGATAACCAGGTTGTGTCCTGGAAGAGAAGAGAGTGAGATCAGTGCCTGTACACAGCTCATCAGACTTGAGGGTGACTGCTTGACTAGGAGCCCAGCACTGGAGCAGGTGGGCATGAAACCCTGTGCCACACAGCCTGCCACCTCCTGCCCGCCTTCTGGACCAGCTGGGATGTGCCCACTGTCGCACAAGAACTAAACAGACAATAAAAGCAATACAGGTAGCTGTGTTCTGCATGACATGGATTTGGCAATACCTCAGTATAACAAGTGGACTGCACATCATTAAGTTTATTCCCTTCTTTTTGGGGTCCCCATAATTCTGAGAATGCTGGGGGTAGACATCTGAGTTAATAAGTGTCTGGAACAAATGAATGTGCACATATAAGCAGAAAATAAATTGTCTCTAATAGGTCTGCATTGGGAAAATCCTAATTAGAGAACGTCTCCCATACCTTTGTTCAGTAGCAAAGTTCAAATATGTCTCATGGCTCTGAGAGGTGGAAAATCAATCACGGTTGCTCTGTGCTTCTTTAGTAATCACCAAGGAAATCGAAACCTTCTTCTTTGCTTGGCTTTAATGAGTTGGGTACAGTTTACATCACAGCTGGGATTCGGGACTTTATGATGTGTGGGAATCATCTTTATTTCCTTGTTTTCTGCCCAGCAAGGTGGTGATATCATTGCTTTCTCTACTTGTCCAAGTCCCTTTGGATGTCCATCTAGAAGCAACCTTAGTCTTTCCATCTCGCGAGACAGTTTTCCCCAGAGCAGGGAACATATCCTTAGCTTCAGCCCCCCCTCAATTGGGTGGATGTGAAATACATTTTACTGCTGTAGACATAATATCTCAAGTACCCAAAATAAGTGAGAGTATTTTAACCCCAAGAAAAGAATCCATGAAATAGACTTTTTATATGTATTTTTAATACTTAAGTGATATTTTAAAATAAAAAAGATCAATTTTTATTTAGAATATACTTTATCTAAAATAGGTAATTCTTCATAGTACTTATAATCTACACACAGTTCTAAAGGTTTTTGTTGTCTGTGGGTTTTTTTTGATGTATTAACCCATTTAATCTTCACAGTAACTCTGGTAGGGCCTTTTATTGGCCTCATTTACAGATGAGGACATGTAGACGACTATGAGAAGTTGCCTAAGGCCATACAGAGTTTTCTCTGTGCTCTTCTGGTGCAGATAAACTGGTACAGACAATGTTCAAGTCTTGGCAAGGTGAGCCCCAGAGCTCAAGGGCTACTGCCTTTCTGTTTGGAGAAAACAGTTATACCCAGGGGTCTGTGGTTTTCCACATGTTTTGTCCGTCAGACATTAACAGTCCTCTCCCCGGGCTAGGTTCCTAAGGAGTTAGTATAGTGAACTTCCTGGGAAGATAGAAATAGTGTTTCCCTCCAGAATAAAGCCTCTTTGCTTGAAATTTTTGAAAATGGGCAGAGTGTCTCCATCTGTAGCAAAGGCGGCCATTCTTTCTCCCATTAAAAAAGATTTGCTTTCCCTAAGCTTGGGAGTCCTCTCCTGTAATTGTTGTAGGAGCTCATCAAGAGGACATGACCATTGGTTGACCTTCAACTTGGACCTTGGCAATCAGAGGTTCCCCATCCCCTGCCCTGTCCTTGGCTGTGCATTCTGCCCACTATTTCCTTAGCAGAAGCTGCTTCAAGGACACACCCTTGAGAGAGCAATGTGTTGTTGAGACCATCTGGCCTGAAGATGTGATGGAACCCAGGTAAGACGTCTATGTAAAATTTAAGATTCTGGTGGGCAGGTGCAGAGGTCTGCTGATCTTGAGGCCACTCAAGCCTCGTGTGTAAGTTCCCCCACTTGTTAAACCTGCCACCCACCAATCTGGAGGGGTCTGCCTCTTTCTTTGGTCTCTGCTTGCTCTCCGCATACGGGACCAGTTTCAAACTGGTTCCCAACATTGTGAATGGACAGAAATACAGCTCCTTGTGTGTGCTGGTGTCATCTGGGTCTTTCACTTCACTTTATAGGAATTGTGTCTCAGGGAAATGGTACAAAAATGCTGATTCTCAGGTTTCTGCTTTAGCCATAAGTAGCAAACCCTCCTTCACTTGTAAAACAGGTGCTTCCTGTCTTCTACTGGCATCTATGATATGGTGGCTGGCAATTAAAATATTTCAACTTTCTTGACATACTCATGGAAATAATATTACTCTTATTAAATGTCTTTATTTCACATGCCTTTACTTGGGGCATAGATTTCAAAGTGTTTTTATGTGTTAGGAGTTTGAAACACCATTAAATAATAGTTGGGTACGCTGTATTAAAATATCTATATGTTAGCTTAGCAAAGGACACTTTTAAAATCACTTTGCAATTATTTTGTCATAGGCTACTGTAGACCTGATGTCCTGTCTTAATTAATCATCTAGGGGTATTTACTGTAAGGTCGCCACATGTTATTTTAGATTGGGAAAAATGACAAAGATTTCATACAGAGGATGTAAAGGAAGCATATTTTAACAATGTGTCCAAAAAATTACATCAAAACCACTTTATTGTAAGTGCTCCTTGCACTCTGATCTCCAGAAGCTCTTCAAAGAATACCCCATATCCTGCACCCAATGGACCAAGGGTTGGGTGCAGGCCAACGTTGAACTCGATTAGACAAGACCATTGACTTTGTAAGTCTGTTAGAAGATAAATAGCCAAAAATAACTTGAAGAAGTGGCCCTGGCTACTTTATTCTGTTTACTAACATTTTAAAAGATGATATATAAGCCTGCTTCCTTCAAATACAAACATATTTCCTGCATATGTTCAATAAAAAAGCACGTTGTCACAAATAAAGATTCTAAACACTGGAAAATATTGTTGAGGTTTAAATAGTGTCCTAGAAACCTCAACCAGATTAAATCAATGCAATCTACATTTAAGTACTACATTCCCTAGAAGCCAGACAAAATTAAACTCATTATGTAGAAACCTGTTACAACACTCTGGCAATAAAAAATAAAAAAAATTTTTTAAAAAAGTGATAACTTCCATTTGTAGAGCTCCTTATGATTTTCAAAATGGATTTGCACATGCTCATGATCTGCATCTTACGAGAGCAATTATACAATCCCCCATGGTGGTTAGGAGACCAAAGGGTCACACAACTAATAAACATCGACATTAGGACAAACCCCCAGGATGTCTTCCTCATCTTATTTGTAATATCCTACGCTACTTTTTGTATATTGATTTGTACTTTCAAATACATCATTGCAATTATGCCAGTGAAATATGCTCTAAATATTTTGCACAGATAGAGACCAGCACTGGTAGACATATACACTGAGGAAGAGAGAAAGGGAAAGAAATTGACAATAACACAAAAAGTATTATTCTTTGTACTCAAGCAAAAGCAGTATGTTGGATATAACTTCCTCTGTCCTCATTGCCTGTCTTATATTTTCAACCCAAGCTCCAAAGCTCATGGGAATTGACTGCTTCCTTACCATTGTCTTTATTACCCATTGTCTGAACTACGACTAAATTCCTAACCAGTTACCCCCCCTCAGCTTTCCCTTCCCATTCATACATTTGTTTTCCTGATGGAATTACCCTTTCTCAGTCACGATCATGTCTCTCTTCCATGAGCCCTGTGTTTTCTGCTGGGAAACAGAGCAGAATAAAACTCATCTTCCTCTCTGGAGGGAGTTTGTGGTTGGCCGACACTTAAACAGCGGTTTATAATGCAGTGTTATAAATGTTATAATCACCGCCGCAACCGACTGCTAGGAGAACACTGAGGAGGAAGCTATTTATTTTGTACAGGGACACAAGGAAGGCTCATGGTACAAAAAATATTGGAACTGGATCCCCAAGAATAAGAAGAGTTTGCCAGATAAAAAAGGGGGGAAACATTTTGGGAAGGAAGTATGTCATGCACGAGCCCAGCAGCGTGAAGGAGGCTGGTATATCCCAAGCACAGGGATGTCCACGTGGGACAAGAGAACAAGGCCACGCGCCACTTGACCACAGGGATACAGTGTGAGAAACGCGTCGCTAGGCGGTTTTGTTGTGTGAACACCACAGAGCACACTTAGGAAGACCTAGGGAGTACAGCCTGCTGCACCTACGCTGTCTGCCACCATGACTGCTCCTGGGCTCCTTACTGTTACTGTACAAGACGACACAATATTAATCAAACGAGAGAAAACGACGCCATCAAGAGGTGCAATAAACAGGAGATGCGTGAGGCTCCTGCTGGCATGACTCAGCAAGCCGCCTTAGAGCAAAGGCTTTTTTATAAGTAGAAAGAGTCGACTCTAACATTACAATTAAAAGTATGTTAAATACCTAAAGCAGTAGCATGGTCACTTTTTAATTATTAAGTGTCGCATACAGTGCCTAATTGATGTGCTATACTTTTCTATGGCAGGCAGAACAGTAGGGTTTTTACACCAGCGTCACCACAAACGGGTGAGTAACCTGTTACTCTGCGACAGGACAACGGCTGCCACATCACTAGATAATGGGAATTTTCAGCTCCATCAAAGTCTTATGAGACCGCTGTTGTGTTTGCCATCTCTAGTTAACTAAGAGGTTGTCCTGTGGAGCGTGATTGTACTAAGAGCAAACCCTCAGTAGTGATCGCCGGCACTGGCCTAAGCATTTCACCTGTATTAGTTCAGCTGATCCATGAAACAATTCTGTGAGGTGTGTATCGTTAGCGTCATCTCAGAGGTGAGAAAACAGACGCTAGGACCTTAAGTTTCCCGAGGTCACAGCTAAGACGTGTCGGAGCAGAGCCAGGACTGGCACGTGCAAACTGCTCCTAGGATCTTGACCCTTCACGGTAGTGCTGCCGGGCAGCCTGAGACCCGGCGGAGGGTTTCGCATGAGGATCCAGGAATTTAACCACAAAAATGACAATCAGGTTGCTCTTAGGAAGGGGTGTAGGTGACAGAAGAAAGGAAGAAATGCCAAGAGTCATAAGCGGTATTATAAGGAGGCCGCAGATTGGCAATGATATGGGCTTGATTAGACTCAAGGTGGTGGGGCTGGATCGGGGGACTGATTTGATAGATATTTAGAGGAAAAAATTCATTGGGCTGTAAGTGAATGTGAGTCAGGGGAAAAGGGAAAAGTCAAGATAGTCTTCCAGATTCTGACACGTGTGACAGCAGGGATGGTGGAACCCTTTAAGCACTGGGAAGAAGACGGATTCAGCAAGTTCAGTCCCAGAGATGCAGTGCTGAAGGGTCAGGGGGACATTCATGTGGAAATTCCCAGTGTAGATCAAGCCTGCGCTCCTCCCTCCCTCCCTCCCTCCCTCCCTCCCTCCCTCCCTCCCTCCCTCCCTCCCTCCCTCCCTCCCTCCCTCCCTCCCTTCTTTCCTCCCTCCCTCGCTCTCTTTCTTGCTTTCTTGCTTGCTTTCTTTCTTGCTTGCTTTCTGTATTTATTTAGTAGGTCGGGAATTTTGAAAATTATTGCTGTGAATATATGTTCCTGCTTTAGGGACTTTTCCAGGCAAACACTGTGTTTCCCCATGTCTTAGAAACGTGGTGGAGTCCTGCGCAAGAAGAAAAGACCAAAGTCTTTGGAACCAGAATATACTTGAGTGGGACTCTCCACTTTGTACTTACTACTTTCTTCCTTCAAAGGCAGGGTTAGTCTTAGGAGAGCAGTTCTCAAATCAGCAGACCCAGGTTTCAAAGTCAGATGTGTCGCTGTTAGCAGTTATCTAATATTTTGAGCCTTGGATTTCTCTTTTGCAAAATGGAAATAATAACATATACCTGGTCGTATTCCTTTGGGGATACAATGAACTTACAGGTATATGCTTAGCTCGGTGATAACAAGTAGTGATCACTCAATAAATGTCATCCAGGAACTACAGGCATGTAATAATCAACATGTGCAAAATATGTGGTGTAATGCCATTAAGGAGCTCTTACTAATTACTACTCATCATGTCAATGACATGTAAGGAAACATTTGTATAGAGAGTCCCTCTGTCTAGACAGTTGTCTCCTTCTCCGGAGGTCACTCCGATATTATGTACCCTTCAGAGGGCCTTGCGATGGCTCATCAGCTAGTCCTCCAACCCCTCAGCAGAGCAGTTTGCTGTCTCTTCTGCCCTCCCAGTCATTTCACAAGACTCCTGTTGCCATGATAAACTAACTTATAATTATATGTGTGCTTAGAATAGTCTTCTAATTGATTTGGAGCTTCAAAAATATGAGGGCCATGCTTGATCCATCTTTGCCCCTCAAAACACATCTGGGACAAGGCTCAGTCAACGTTCAGTTGGGTAGATTGAATTCCTCAGGCAGAACCAGCTGCTCTAACGGGAACTTCCTGAGAAAATGCTCACAACATATTAAAAACCACCAGAAATATTGCAGTGGCTGATTGAGATCACCCTAACAGATGTGCAAGTGAGTCTCACGATCTGCTAGCTGTGTTCACGGGAGGATTATTTTATTTTTCTTAATGCTCGCATTTGCATAGAGAAAAATTAAGAGTTCCTTTTGTTTATATCCATCTGAGAGTAACAAATGCATTTTTTTATGCTCATCTGGCAATATGTTGATGTTTTTCCAGTCTGCATTCATTATTAAGCCAACCCAAGGAAATTAAAGGGCAATGCCAGCTCTTGGATATAAGCACTTATAACATCTAGTATGTTAATTAGCTACTGTCCTGGGAATTTGTGTCATACATCTAGGAAAAGGAATCTGATACATATTATGTTTATGCTCTTATTAATAGGTTGCATGTGTGTGAGAGTACTAACTGTGATAATTACTTAAGGAAGTACATTGCATACATTCTCTATTGTGTTAGTCATTCAGTGTTTATATTCCATATTCTCCTTTCTTTTTTCTTTTAAAAGATCAACTAAAATATTGAAGTTTGAATTACAGGCCGTTTTTATAACCAGTTCCAGTCCTATTTTTCTCTTTCTTACTAAATAGGTTGTGGTACCATTTGTGGTGTGAAGTGGGGGAGATTCCCATACCAACCAGCAATTCTTGGGACATCACCTCAGTTTCCCACAATTCAGCTCCATTGTGATGCTATTGGCCTGGAGATACCATGGGATTCCCAGGTTAAGGCTTCAGTCTTATAAGACTGACACCCAACCACACACACACACACACACACACACATACCCTTCAGATGCCAGTTATAGGCCCAGGTTGTTACTTGTACTCCTAGATGACTGGTTAGAAATCAGAGGTTTCCAAGACCCCCTCTTTGGGTTTATTGATTTGCTAGAGAGGTTCACAGAACTCAAAGAAATATTTTACTTACAAGTTTATTATAAAAGGATATAACTCAGGAACAGCCTGACAGGACATGCACAGAGCAAGGCATGGGAAAAGGGCGCGGGGACTTCTATGCCCTCTCCACCTTCCCAGCACCTCCATGTGTTCACCAATCTGGACGTTCTCCAAAAAACTCAGTCTGTTGCGGTTTTCATGGAGGCTCCAGTACAGTCATGATTGGTCAACTCAGCCTCCAGCCCTCTCCCCTCCTTGGAGTTGGGAAGGGGGTACAAAGTTAAAACTCTTTAATCACTTGGCTGGTCCTCCGAAAACCAGCCCTCAATCTTAGGTTACCTAAGAGCTTTCTAAAAGTCACTTTATTAACATAACAAAAGATAACTTTATGGTTCTTATCACAGGAAATTCCAAGGGTTTTAAAAGCTCTGTGCCAGGAACAGAGTTGGAAGCTAAATATATATTTCTTATTATAAATCACAAAATAACACGTCCCCAAAGGTGTTCATTAAAAGTTTGTAACTTACATGTGCATCTGCACACCCATGAATGCACACACACACACACACAAACACTCATGACCAGCTTGGTGTTGTTTGCAGAATATTAGAAGAGTGTATAACAGGACTCATTAATATCCCAGGTGTGGAAATTTCAAAATATTTTCTGTCTTCTGGACTTGTTTTTCTCATTTGTGAAATGGGGAAATCATTCTACCAACTCAAACATTATAAGGATATCGTAGGAATTATGAACATATGAAGTCCTGTGAGGAGTGCCTGGCACATCACATATTAAGCCCTCAGCAAACATTGGTTCTCCTTATTATAGCTACATGTATATTTAAATTCATAAATATATCATGCATCCATTTTGATTTATTTTAATTCAACTTTAGCTTGGAGTCCCATGTTCACATCAAGGGGGTGAAATAATTAATGGGTTCCTTTTGACTAACACAGAACATTGTCTCCCACAAGGACACTGCTTTTGATTTCCTCATACTCACTTTAACGGATGCTTAGGACTTCTCATGTTTAAATTTCATTTTAGAAACAACGTTGTAATTCGCATCTCTGTATTGGTGTCCTTGAGCAAATGCGTGAGAGTTGCTCTAAGAAGACAGGAAATCACCAGGACATCAGGAACGCACTTTTTTTTTTTAGCTAAAAAGAGACAAATTGCTGTCCTAATTTCTAAATAAGCCAGCCATGAATGAGAGTTTTTATTTCCCTACATATTGTCATTGCATGACTTTATCAGACTTTTTAACTTGTGCCAGCCTGAAGGCTTATGCCAGTGCTCCAGTGCTGTTTAATTGTTTCCATTTGAAGGCCCTGTTTCTTCCTTTGGTTGCCTGTGTTTTCATGTTTACTGGCCTCTTGGACTCTTCCTTTCTATGAATTTCCTGCACACAGTATGCTTTTTCCTATTTTTGTTACCACCGAATCTGAGGAATCCCCTCCTGTCCTGTGCAGAGAAGCCGAAGCCTTTTCTCTTTTTCACACAGAAAAGTGGTTTTGTCAGGTAGTGAAACTAGGAGACTAAGTTCAAATTTAGTCCCCCCAACTAAGAAGCAAATTTAAAGGTAAGACGGGGGCCACACAGAGGCATTCACCCTAGTTCAGTGAGTCTGGTTGGCTAGACTTGGAACTAGGCCACCTGAGGCCCGCAACTAAGGTCTAAGCAACGGTATTTAAATTTGCAGAGCTAACCAAGATGAAGTGAACACAGTGTGATATTAGGGGGAGTAGGAAGGGATACCGGGGAGTAAGATGGCATATATGATGAAAATATTCCTCCACAAGAATAAAATTCAACAGAACACATCAAATGTTAATAATTAAAATAGCATATTTGTATCGTTTTGATATATACACTGGGGATATGGTAGTTAGAAGGAGGGGTCATGTTTTCATTATTTGCTTTCTATATATTGTTGAATATTCTATGCACACACATGCATTATGCATTATTTAACTTTTTAATGTAGCCTAAAATAAAATATGGAAGCTAGCAGAGCCATCACATGTCCCAAATTTAATGTGGCCAGTTAATTTCCACATAAGTAAATGGAGAAAGCGCTGGAACTGGTATCGCAGATAAGAGTGAGTTTGTGAAATGACCTTGTAAGGAGTCTGCCCTCCGTGTCATCTCACTACAATAGCCACATTCTGTGACAGTTCCCATGCAGAATTTGCTAGATGTCCGCCCGACCCAAGCCTGAGGGGAAGAGAAATCTGTACACACACCTGAGCCAGTGTCGGGTCTGGATGCTGTACTAGATCATAAGGGGATTGTTTAAAAAGACTGTCACTGAATGAATCTTGGGGGACCACCGCCACTGAAAGTCAGTTACTCTCATACATGCGCAGCAGGATTTTTATGGGCCCAGCAACTCCGCCTGGTTTTCAGAAAACTACAAAGCTAGGGCTGGAGCCCTAAAGCACTCAAAGCAATGAAAGCAGGACCATCTGACATTTCTTTACACTCCCTGAGCCTCGCTGCCCTCATCCCCACTATTCCTCAAAAAAGTAAAGGAAATAATTTCTCTGAGGATTAAATGAGGTATTGTGAGCTGCAAATGTTTTGAGACAGTAAATATAATTACATGCAGGGTAGAAAATTTCATTTCGTTTAATTCCTCTGAATGATCCCATCATGGAATCAATTTTGATATCCTCGGTCTGTTGAAAAACGTATTCTTTGGAACAAGCGAACATGACTCTAGAGCCCACACGATCTGCTGCCAACTAACAGGGTTAGCTGCCCTCAGCCTGGCTCTATCACCCCAAACCCTTCGAGTGTCATTAGCTCTGGAGGGAAAGAGCCTGTTTTCTATGAAAACATGGGGTGGAGTTGGGGGGGAATAAGAAAAGGGGAATGTGAATGAGCGGGCGTCCTGCTGTTTCCACAGGAGTCCTCTTTATTTAACCCAACTTCGTTTCAACACCACCGAAGGCTCTAATTTCCTGAATGCCTCGGACTCGTTTGGGAATGCCTGGCTGGTGAGCTGCCCGGTGCCGAGGGTGTCCACATCCAGCCAGCAGACCACCCGGCCGGCCTTTCACAGCCCCGCCAGAGTATTAATGTGGCCCCTAGTCGCTCTCAGCTGGGAATTCTGCTCTCTCCACACATGGGAGAGTCACCGGGTCAACCTGGCCATCTGTTCTGCAGCCCCAAAGAGCCATAGAAAGAAGCTGGACCAGGTCACAGGCTAAGTCAAGGGTTCTTGAAAGCAGGACTTAATAGCCCTTGGAGATTATGTCTAAATTCCCACATGCAACAGAGATAAATTTATGTAAAATGACTCTTGTTCTGCAGCTTAAAATAAGGAGTTATTCTCAAGTGGACTTGAGGATTTTAGGATATATTTACATATTTTTAAAACAACAAGAAGAAAAATAATGGAGAGAGTATTTCTAAATTGGTAAGTAAGCCTCTTGAAGGCTGCTAACCAAGGCTTATAAACTGCCTTCCTTGAGATAGTTTTTAAGTCTTCTGTATATACTCCTAACTCTGCTCTGATACAAATTTCCTATGGATTGACCTGATAGCAAAGAGACTTACAGAAATAAATTAAAGAAATAAATTAATTTGACAGAATGACATAAAAAAACCTTCAAAACAGGCTTAAACAGTGATCCCACTTCTGCGAATACATCCTAAGAATCCCTAAACACCAACCAGGAAGAATCTATGCACCCCTGTGCTCATAGCAGCCTTGATTACAATAGCCAAGATCTGGAAGCAGCCCAAGTGCCCATCAGTGGATGAGTGGATAAAGACGCTGTTACCCAACGGAATACTATGTGGCTGTGAAAAATGAAGATAATCTTACCTTTCGCAACAGCATGGATGGACCTGGAGATGATCATGCTAACGAAATAGGCCAGACAGAGAAACGCAAATGCCATATGATCTCACTTATACATGGGATCTAGTGAACAAAATAAACTTACGAACGAAACAGAACCAGAGGCCTGGATGCATGGAACAGACTGACAGAGGTCAGAGGGGTGGGAGATGGGGAGACTGGATGAAAGAAGGTGAAGAGATTAGTGGAAGAACATACATGCATGACCCATGGACACGGCAACAGTGTGGTGATGGCCAGAGGGGGGGGTGGGGGTTTAGCTGAGGTGTGTAAAGGGAGGGAAAGGGGGGACATCTGGAATAGTATCAATACATTTTTTTTAATGCTTAAAAGAATTCAAATGTTTGATATACTAAGTAAAGAAAGGCAAAATATGAAATTAGCCATGTTTTAATTCAAATGTGCAAAAGTATGTTTGCCCCCTGCTAATAAAACTATTTATATACATGTTAACAGTTATATGTTAATCAATTTCAGTTAGAGAGCTGGCAGAGCAGGCCAGCAAGGGTTTTGCTTAAAAAACTGGAGTTGTTTGCAGTAACCGAAGCAGCAATCAGAGGTCCTTATGGGAGGGTATTACAAAAGCATATTTATAAAAGTATACAGTAAATAATAAAGATGAGCTATGAGTATTAACATTAAGAGTGAAAAGAACATTACTTTAATGTGTAATTTTCAGGAAGAAAAAAAAGAAAAACCCACTGAATTGATTTAGTTATAACTTTACATCTTTGCCAATCAAATTAGACTGATTGCATTACAACTCTGATGATTTAACATGATGGAATAAAGGCTTTATTTCATCCATCATTCCTCTCCCTGTAAATAACACTCTAGAACATACAGACACAACGTTAATCACATTTGATATTGAAGGCAATTTGTATTCAGATAATCCTGAGTACACCGTGAAGAATTTATGTTTCACCCAGTGGCAAGGAGCAGACTGCAGCCCTGGTCTACAACCTTGAAGGTCCAAAGGCCATCACTGAGATACTCACTAGGATACGCAGAAGTCACAGAAGCTTCTTACTGCACTTGTCTCGGTAAGAAATCACATCTCACTACCCGCGCCCCTGCCACCACGGTCCAAGCTATCACTTGAATCATCGCAAAGGCTCTGCTTGTCTTCCTGCTCTCACCTGTTCTCCTCTGGTCCTCACATAGCTGTCAAAATAACCTTTTAAAAACGTACATCAGGAGGCTCTAGGGAGGTTATGTAAATGGACTCTTCCACTAAATACAATTAAATATAAACAAATAAAACATTTGTTAATCACCATAAGGCTGGAAAGAGCTGGAAAAAACACTGCCAGGCAGAATTCGGAGAATTATTTGAATTCAGGGAGGTAACCAGACTATGGGAACATCAAATAAATATGAAGGGGGCTTACAAATAACACATGCTTGAACTGAAGGTTGTATGTTTTCCTGGAGTTACGAGGACAGAATTCCACGCACAGTGACCATCTTCCCATGTTAAGCTGAGGCAAGTCCATCAAGCCCACCTGCACAGGTTGTCCACTGCACAGCTCCAAGGTGGGGGGATCCTGATGCACTACAGTGTAATTTGTTCCCCCTGAAACTGCAGTACAAACATGCAAAAGCCACAGGAAGCAGCCTTGCTGGGATCCCAAAAGGCTCCACCCAGATGTGCCTTCATGTGCTTCTCAGGAGTATCTGTGGCGTGTCACCTGGGCGGGTTTGGGAACATCAAGTCATGGCCTTGGTTTTTGGTGGTCTCCAAATGGCATCGTCCCTGGGGAGCCTCACAGAAGCCAACACAGAGCCTCTGGAGGAGGGGACATTTACCAAAGCTTCATGCAAACCCCAAAAGTACTGTTTCAAGAGCAGTGACCACCATCACCAGTGGTAACCAGGGGCACGAAGAAGAAAGCACTGAAGCAAAATCAGTGGGGTCGACTGGACACGCAGACTTCGCAAGCTGGGCTTGATGACGCTTTAATCGGGACCACGATTGCCCTGAAAACAGCACTACCCAGCCTGCTGGAGAATCCGTCACATGGAGACCACCTGACACTGCAGTCAAGGTCGCCTTAGATCACCCCAAACCCAGACATATCACAAACACAGGGACAGGCTCCCGTTAGAGCAGAAAACCCTCCAGTTTCAGCCGGTCAAAACACCGGCACTCAGGTGTGGGGGCTGAATAAATGCCACTCCAGCTACACATGTCCTGTGTCTCAGGCCTAAACTTATCTCTCCAAAGCCGTGCATGTTCTTTTAAGCATTTCTCCTGTGGAGTGAACCCTTGGACCGCAGAGGGTGCTCTACAGTGACGAACGCAGGTGCAGTGTTCAAGTTCCCAGCAGAGGGCCCCGGAGAGACACTTCAGGAGGACAGGCCTCCTCCCCACGGTGGCTGCTGGCTGGTCACCACTGCAGGTGGAAGCTGTGTCCAGAACACACAGTCCCGACAGCAGGTGATCACTTCATGCAAGGGTCTCCCAAAAGGGACATTGGTGCTCCAGGCCTGCCCCCCTCAACAGTGCCTCCACTCCCTGTCCTAAGGAGGCCTTCCCTTTTCTGATATCCTAAAGATGTTCTATGCTTTTTCTAACATGTGTGTAGAGAGTGTGTGCTTAATCCATATAGAATTTATTTTGGGGTGTGACAGAAGTTAATTATGTTACTATTCCATATGGAAAGGACATTTATTCAAACACTGTAGATTAAAGACACTCTGTCCTTTCCCCACAGGTATTTCTAGCAGATTTCAAGTTACCATAAATGCTTGAGTTTGATTTCTAACCTCTGTATCTCTCCATGCACCTGTCAGTTTGCAAACACCACACTGCCTTGAACAATATAACTTTGAGAGTCCTTGTGTTTGGTAGTACAAATTTACATTTTCGGTATTTTTTCTCTCCTCTGGAATTATAGCTAATTTGAACCTTGATTTTTTAAATATAAATTTCAGACTCACTGGATAAATGAGCTGTCAAGGCATCCTGAGACTTCTGTTGGAACTGCCTCAGATGCATTGGTTAATAGAGGGAGGCTGACATCTCTGTACAATTAAGTGTTTTGAAACATTCTGAATCACTCCATTCAAGGGTTAAGTTCTCATGATTGTGTGTGTTTGGTCTGGTTTGGATCCTGTGCCTGCCTTTGGGGCACAGCAGGCAAGGCCATGCGTTTAATAGGCCCACTCGGACCCAGTTGCTTTTAGGCGGATCTCACTTCCTCAAGAATTTGTTCTAGGAAAAGCAAAAGAGTTGTTTTTAAAAATCCATCTCCACTGTTCTCTCATATGTTTTCCCTCTACTCTAAAGCTTTTATATCATTACAGTCTCTTTAATGTGAATTATGACGGCAGAATTTATTAAATTTACGAGTGCTCCCATTAGTATTTATCAAATTCTTTTTTAGGGAACAAACACAGTGTAAAATGCTTCCCATGTATTCGCTCATCCCATCCTCACAACAATATGAAATAGGACCAGGGGTCAGCCGCACACACTGGAGCAGATGCTCCGGTTGTTAAAATATTGCAATGTCCCCATTGCAGATAGTAACTACTTCCCACGTGTCCTGCGTCCTTTTCTGGTCAGCTGTCTCAGCCGGGCTTTCCCCCTCAGCGCTCTCCCGAGCTCCCCACAGCCCAGGTGTGTAAGGGGGTCACTGGCCCCGGTGGGGCTCCTCCCCTGCACCGGTGCTGTAACCCCATCCTTACTGGATCGTCAGTGCATGTGATGTACCTGTCACTGTATTTTGAATACCATCCCTGGCAATGTGTATTTCCTGCATTTTGCAAATGAGAAAGTTCAAGTTTGAAAGATAAATGGTATGCTCACGATCATGCAACTTGTAGGTGTCAGACGAATTCAACCCAAATTCATAGGATGAGACACAGCAGATCATTCGATCAAAATTGGAATTAGTTTATGCAAACAGAGTTGTCAGCTCAATGTCTCCATTTCTTTTGAAAAAGTGCCACCCGGTCCACTGCTCCACCCCAGCCCGGGTCACAAACAACATTGGGCGAGATCTTAGAAAACTGGTCCTGAAGTTTCAAGCATTTATTTCTCAGACCTTCCATTTTTCAGCATGTTAGGATACAGCCAGAAAAGTTAATACACAGCCAAATTATTTATAAATTTCAGCAGCTTTCAGATCCATCTGTTTACTGATGTCCTTTGACTCTATGTATCATTTTGTCCAACCTCGGAAAAACAGGAGTCATCAGTTATGTGTCAAGATCCCCTCGCGTTGCCATAATTCGCTCCCCGAGTGAAATCTGTCACCTTTAAAGTCAGAGCCGGCTACGTGGAGAGGAGGGAACAAATGTCGCCACAGCATCGAAGGACGCTGTTGTCTAAAATACGCGCACACAC
Source organism: Miniopterus natalensis (assembly GCF_054644295.1). Lineage (NCBI taxonomy): Eukaryota > Metazoa > Chordata > Mammalia > Chiroptera > Miniopteridae > Miniopterus > Miniopterus natalensis. Next base: position 196,412,804 of record NC_142081.1, on the reverse strand, counting down.
ACACACACACACACACACTGAAAACAGCACATAATTTCAAAGTATTTGAAATAATTACTTCTCACCTAATTTAATTAATTAAATGAATGCTTGATCAACTTTCCTAGCAATCCAATATGCACAAAGATGATTATAGCAAGATGATTTATATTGGCTGCCTTAATACAAACTAATCGTTTCATAATAGAACAATTATTTCACAAAAAGCAATACATGCGCTACATTAAATATTTTACATTTATTTAAAATTATGATTGTGGAAACTAAGTAATAGCCTGTTGAATTATTATAATCGTAAGCATAAAAACTTGAAGACAAAAATGTACCTGCATTCTTATTCTTAGCAGCTTATTTTTTCTTCTGTTTTCTCTTATTTAATGTTTATGACACAGACATAGCCAAACTATTTCTAAATCCTGCCAATAGTCAATTCTGTTTGTGTGCTGAAGTGTTTTCATTCAAGGCAGCATTCTGCATCAATTAGGTGAAAGATTGTGTGTGTGGCATTGGGAAGCTGCAGTGGGCGATGCCTCCTCTCATATGGGAGGGTAGTTGGTCTACAGTGAAAGGAAATAAAGGAAAAATCTCTTAATTTCTGCCATATCAAAATGCCACACATTTTTATTCATGACTCAGTACTTTTTGTCTCAAATTAATAATAAACGGGTTGATTTGATGTTACCGTATCATTTAAGTTATTTAAACTCAGCTAAAGGGAGTTGGCAGCCGGTGAGCATGACCCTGTGCTCCACAGAAAGTAGGTTATCAATGTAGTCACCACGCTGATTTCATTATTACCTTCACATTTTACAAAATACATTATGGATGCAAGGATTGTGCGTCAGAACAAACTCTCTTTACCCATCAGAAACAAAATTCAAGTAACTTAACTGAAAAGATAATTCCGTGGCCTATGCAGTTAAACAGAAATAGCTGACTCGGGAAGGCAGAGCAAATCCTGCAGAGCCGGTGTGGGTGGGTCTGAGGGCAGGTGGGCCACTGGAACTAAGTCCCTCCCTCATCCCCGTGTATGGTGACCATCGGCTTCATTCTTTTAAACAAAGCAGCAACGCCTACACCTAACAAGGAATAGCTTTGCCCTCAGAGAGAGAATCATTTCTTTCCTCTCTTTCAAAATCCTTGAAAAGGCATCCACCTGACACGTCCTGTCACGAGCTCGCCCATCGGGGAACCGGGTGTGTGTATGAAAAGGGTCACTTCGTGGGCGGAGTGACAAGTGAGGAGAGGACAGCAGGGCTATTTCCTTGCAAGGCTAATGCTTTACAAAACATTGCACAGCCTGGACGTGGTGTTGGTGAGATCTCAGGTCTTGGTACCTTTAAAATCCATGTCTTACACTTAAGCCTCCTGCCTTTCAGCAAGCATCTTGTTTGGAAAAATTATAAGAAGGAAAAGTCTCTGGTTTTTCTCACATTTCAAGTAAGTTTTTATTTTCCATCTTTCCCCAACTATTTAAATCAATAATTTATTAATTCTTACTGGGCTGTCTTTTCACATAAAGGCATGAAGCAGAAAGAAAAGAAAACATTGGTCAATTACGTATTCACATCTGAGTTTAGAAATATGCTGTCATTATATACAAATTATAACCATTTCCAGTTAAAGAACAGATCATGTCGCTCAAAGAAATTATAGTTTTTAAAAGTACCTTACTCCTTTGTTTGCAGAGCCAACAGACTTCTGAAACTTTGTGAAAAAAATTAATGTATGATTGCAAGAAAAAAAAGTTAGGGCTGCTGTTTTCTATTATTCTATAGTATTTTCCCCTCCAGACCCTGTTGCACAGATAACTACTTGGTGAAATATTCAAAAGGCTATTATGGATATCTTTGACTAAAAGACTGTTTAGAAACTAGATTTTATAAACACAATGTCTGTGCAATGTAATATATTCCATCAAAAACATTCCCTCCCTGTTGGCTTTCTAATTCACTTATGAGTTGTTCATTTGATCACTTTGACTTAAGAGAAAAACAACCATGGTTTGAAAGAATATGTTCACATATGTGCTAATATAAACCTAACATGAATTCTGTGATGTAACATATAATAATTCATGCATCGTTTTTAGGTAAATAAATTCAGGATCTGCATGCTTGACATGTTGACCCAATAATGTGATTGAAAAAGACATTCAAGACTCCCCGAGAGAGAACTTGTTTTACTCTTTAGAGACAAACACTAATGGAAAACCTGGAGACGAAGGGGGAGGAAATCCTGCCCGCAACAGGGGGAGGGAGGGTTTCACTGCGGGGCTCCCCATCTGGTCTGAGCTTCTTCCCAGGAGCTTCTAAGGGCCTCAGGCGTCCCGCACACAGTTCTGAACAGGTTCGCCGTAGGCCCTCTGCAGACCCCCTGCAGACCCCCTGCAGGCCCTCTGTAGGCAGCACTTGCTGAGCATCGGGCCAGAGCCTGGAGAAAGCAAAGGTCAAGTTACCATGAGCTTGTGCAAACTTGTCCCGGACTCAGACTGTTTTGAGGTTTTGTCTGGGGCTCAGAGAGGCAGCAGGATTTGGTTTCCATGTCATGGCATCAACATAAGAAGCACAATTAAACCTTGGAGTTTCTAATTCTAAAATAATACTATTTTACTGTGTTATTTTGTCCTATTTTATATGGGAAAAGATCCACTTTCTACAACATGACTTCATTATTATAACAGAAAAATAGAAGAAAATGATTTCATCATAATTTCTCAGAGACTTGGCAGTAACTTGATGCTATTTGCTCTTGAATAAGTTTGTCCTTCCAGTGTCTTGCTTTGTATTGTAGATGCCTCTATCTGTTCCTTAAAAATAAAGATATGTGACCTTCTTATCAGTAAGAAATAATGACCCTATCTGTGCCCAAGGACAATCTGATGTTCCTTCAGGCTTAGGTGTGTGATAGTCTTGGACGTGCAATGATTTTGTCTTCATAAGTAACAGCCATGGTTATGGTCACCGGCATCTATTATATTACACCTGTGTTACTTCCATTTCTTACATAAGCTCTCTATGTTATTTTTCACTGACTTGGGATAGAATAAAGATTTATTGAGACAAATAGTAAAAACGATATGAAAATAATTTTTTTAAAAAGTCATTAGAAACAGCTGTCCAACTCTCATTTTCCATTTTCTCTTCCATCATTTTGCTTATAAAAATTGAAAAGAAAAGCATTAAACCCAAACTAACACAATGTAATGAAAGGAAATTGAAAAGAATCAGCTTATTATTGGGCAAAAACTTATAAACTTTGACGTCACATCCTCCTGTCTTTCAAATCGGGGTTCTGCTACTTATCAGCTATGTGATACTTAATAAGTTAGTTAACCTCTCTGTACCTTTCTATCTCTATGTAGATTGTATTATCATAAATGTAAGGTAGTAAAAAATTAAACAAGTTAAGGAAACTGCAACAGTGTGTGGCATACAGCAAGGACATCACAAGGGTAATATGTCTCCATTTTCATTTATTTTTATGAAAGGCTCTCAAACACATTTTCTGTTGCATTCTCGTATAAAATATCAGTGAAGTTTACGAATGCTAAATAAGTAACCAAAACACCTTTTTTAGTTGATTTGGCACCTGACTGAACTTTGGGACAGTGTTAGGGCAGTTTAATGTACTGAGGAAATGTCACAGATGAAGCATTACCTGAGCCAACCGGGGTTGAGATGACTCATTTCCTCCCTGCTGTGTAACCAGCCATTCCTGGGAGTGCAGCGCTAAGAACTGAAAATACCCCATAACCTTTTTCCCAGCCTGACTATTTTAGTTAAGAAAAAAAAGCCCACCAAATCCAGAAGGCGTCACTGCTCTGTCAACTACTCTGATGTCTTTCTCTCATGGACCAAGCTTCCTATTCTAGAGAAAATGCTGAAGATGGAAGCAAGGTCCTTGTTGAGTCCACCTGGACGTCTCAATCTAACAGTGGAATTGACATATATTACTTATGAATTTATTTGCTTTCTAGCCTAAAAAAAAGATCAAGAACCTTTTCTCTGTTCCATCCATATAGGTAAACAAAATTTTGTGAGAAGGATCGGGGAAAAATTAATTTCTTATGATCCTACAGCTAGATAATCATCTCAAAGACTTATTTTTAGAGAAAAGAGAGAAGAGACTGTAGATATAACTGGGTAGAAAACAGTTTCTCTATATCTGCTCCTTTTCATCTCCTGTTTGCATGTGACAGAAAGACCTAGGGCTTCACGCTTTTTGGAAGGAGCTTCACAGTGAGCAGGGAAATGAGCAGGACCTGCCGTGTAGGTCCAAGCAGGGTTCTTTGAGGAACAGGACATGGGTCAACTGTCCCAGCCAGGCCAACCTAAGGAAGCTACGGACAATAAAAGGTCTCACACCTAAAGAGCAAGGTTCCACCAGCTCAACAAGAAAAAGACCAAATCGAGATCTGAGCTGAAGGCTGAGCTCATAATAAAGAGTAAGCTTTTGGGGTTATTTTCTCACACTTAATGTTTCTGAGAGAAATCACAAGTTTGTGGTAAAGTAGCTGGTCAAGAGTTTAGCTCTTGGCTGTAAAAGAGAAACCATGAACCATGAGGAAGATTTTTATTTCTTTTATTTCTCCTTCAACTAAAAATCTTGCTCCCTACCCTTACAAGGAAAATTAATTATGGATTTTAAGGACACCACTTCTCCATTCTGTACCTGACTCCTCTTTGAGTTTCTAAATAGAGACACTAAAGGGCCACCAGCTATTCTTCATAAACCGAGAGCTGTGGTGGATCTAACTTTTGCTTAGCCACCGTGGATTAAAGGCAGGCATGGTCCCTCCTCTCCTTTAAAACCCCACTGGAATGTAACAAAAAGATTTCTAAAAAGCATAAACAAAAAAGACAAAGAAATTGAGAATGGAGATGTATCTAAGTTCACGTTCCCTGGGAAAAGGACTGTAAGATGGAGATTTGTGTGTCCAAAGTTTACGAGGAAGCGTCCTTGAAATCAAGACCCGTGAGGGAGTACTGGCCATAGGGAGAGAGGGAACTATGATTCTAACTGCAGATAGGAGACTCCCTGAACCCTATGGGAACCTCTGGAGCTAAAAAGACCCTATAAATTGTCTCCAATCACAGCATGGGTATGGGGGCTTTGCAAACACACATTAACCAGTGACTGGATGCAGGTGGCCGCCAGAGTAAAGCATGAACTTCACTGAGCTGCTCTCTTAGGCTGAGAGCAATGACTACAGAAGGACTCAGGTGGACCACCTGCAGGAGAGCCACTACTCTCAGGAGCTGGAGGAAATGAGTGTCGAGGTCTCCACTGTAACGATTCAGAAGTCAAGAGTTATGGACAAAAACAAAAAGTGCTGATGGATACTAGCCACTGAGTTAGAAGAGCAGGATGGGAATACTGAGCTTTAACTGCCTGCAGACTCAAGCACAGCAAGCAACATGGAAAACAGAGAAAGGCAGGGGGCTAAAAATAAGGGGCTTTCCTTAAAAGTCTCTACAATAGGCTACAGGACCATGGTGCAAATTTGACAGCTATGAAAGGAAGAGGGGCAGAATAGGGTTGGGGAGGAAGGACCTCAGACCATAACACAGATGTGACAGTCTGAGCCAACCGAAGCAGCAGTTCCTCAGAAGAAATCCCCCAGAATCTGCTCTGGGGAGAAACGGACAGGTCCTAAAATTTTACGACACTTTCTCATTTCCCAGGAAAAGTGTGCCCTGCTCTAGTGTTGCTGTAATCACAATGTCCCTGCAATCCCAGGAAAAACCCAAGTTCCTTCTTTCTAGAAAAATCAGAGTTTTACATGATCGTGGTCCTCACACATCAGAAGTTCAAATGCAATGGACAAATGCTTTAACATTCTGAGAAGAAATTTCCAAACCATAATTATATTCTATGTCAAACAATGAAAAAAGAACGAAGGTAAAAAAAAAACCTCTCAGATACTTCAGATCTTAAAAAAATAAAATCTATATATTCTAGGAAGGTAATCTGGGAAGAAAATCCTCCAAATAAGGGCATAAACCAAGAAAGGGGAAGCCACATGATCCAGGAAAAAATAAGGCCTTTCACCTAAGAAAATACTGAAAGAAATTCTCATTTAAACAGGTGTAGAGCGGGGCTCAAGAGTAATCAGCACAAACTGGGATAAGAAAATATATCTCCCCACCACACCCCCCAAAAAAGTACAAAGGAAAAGATGGAAGAGCTCACCATAAGTGTTGATGGTCTTTATTTAAATGAGTTTCATGCTTCCATTATATTTATCTGGAGATAATAATTAAGGATAAATACATAGAAACCCAGACCAAAAAAGCCAAGGCAATTTGTAGGGTGAGCCAATAAATATCATACAAGGAAGGAAATGACCCATCATAATACACAAAACAGCACAGAGCAAGGCTCAGCTTTGAACACTGTGTAGGTGGTCATAATGTACGTACACCAAGTAATTCCCTGAGCTAATTGTTAAGTAGGTTTAGCACATAGGGGCGTAAAGTATAAAGGGAGAGCCATGGGAATGCTGGCTGAAGTGTATCCTTTATAACATGAGGTCAATAGGCCCTGACTCAAAGCAAAAGAAGAGCATTCATGGTCTAGCTATGCTGTTTAGAAATACCCAAAAGCATAGCTATAATAATTGGAAAGATTTGACTTTGGGAAATGGGGGTTGGGAGCAGAATATTGTGAGACTTTTATTATTCCTTGAATGTAACCAATCAGATGCCTATGCTGACTTTTGTAAGAATATAACTTAGCAAGATGTGAAGGCCCGAAGGCCCGGCCAGTCCACGCCCCGGACGTGGGAGGGAACAGAGGTGAGCTGCGCTCTCGGATCAGGATAACTGCAATGTGCTTTTCACAATAATGCCACCGCACACCTCAGCCCCTCTGCGACGGCAGAGCACTTGCTTGCGGAGACATCAGGAAACGCACACACCTCCCAACCCCTCTCCCCTCCAGGGCGCGTTCTCTACTGTTAGCTCTTCACTCTGCGGCAAACGCCCTGCAGCTCTTCTCTACTGCACACTCCTCATTTCTCATGATGCTAGAAAATCATCCTCTCGGTGAAGCCTCCCCTCCCCCCTCCTTCTCAGGGCAGAATTAATTGCTCCGTCGTTTAGTCCGCCCATGACATGGAGCCAGGAGCTTTATCATTACCTCCCCGCCCTCCGGCACCATTAGTTGCTCACCTGTTTGTCTCTTCCGATGAACTGTAGGCTTCTCATGGAGGAGAGATATGTTTTATTCATGTGCGTGACCTTGCTGTGTCGGGCACGTACAAAGCAAGCCTTGATTCGTACCTGCTAAGTTAATTAGTTAGAGCATGGCTGCATGTCAGAGGAGAAGGTAGGGCAGCGATCATTAGCTTCCTTTGGCAGGTAAGGAAATTGAGCCTCGGAGTGACTGAGCATCTCGCCCAAGGTCACAGAGTCAGCAGCTGGGAGGTAGGTTGGGTCTTTGACAAAGCTCAGCTCTCATGCGCACATCGCTCAGAAGAGGGTTGTTTGTTACAATGATAACCGTGCTCTTCCTTCCAAGTCCCTTGGTGTACCCATCAAGCGTATATTCAAGGTTTACTTGAGCAAGGAGACTGGTCCTGGGTGGCCTTTGGTCTGTTCTTGGAGGTTAAGTAGCATAGTGCCCCATGGTAGAGCTGGCCTTGAGAAGCCTCGGGGCACCTCAAAGTTAGTGACTCTCACTTCCACTACCAGGTCCCGCAGGGCTCCCAGCCCAGGGAAGCTCTGGCTTCTTTCAGAGGCCCCAGGCTCCGGGCTGACAGGTGAATGGTAATGTGATCCTCTGGCACTGACTTTTCTTGGAAGGGAAACCACAAGGGCACCGAGTGGAGAAAAGCTGAGGAAAACAGTACAGGTGTCAACAAGGAGCACAGTATGCATTATTGTGTGGCAATAGGGGCTCCACTCGCAGACTCTGGGTGTTGCATGTTCTCCCTTTAAACGTATAAAGCTTATTTACAAAACACAGAACTTTAAATAGAGAAAATACTTTGAAAAATAAAATTTTCTAAGAGCAGATGTGATTGCAACTGCTCAAGTGTTGCCACTCAATCAATGTTAATGGGATGATTAGAGACTTAATAAAAAAGGTGTTTCCCAATACCCAAGGAAGTTTTAAACTAGGTAAAATTTCCATGCCAAATATTTCATACCAATTAATTCCAAAGGACCTTGTTTTGATTTTTATCAATAGCATTACATTTCCTCAACAACAGAAATTTAAGCAGTGTCTTCTCAGAAAATTATTGTCCAAAGGGAACTTGCTTTTAAGGCATTTCTTCTTCATCTGTCACCTCGATGAGCGTGCGAAGTCTTGGGATCCCATTGACGTTGTCACCGCCCTTTCCATTCACCACGAAGTGCTCAATATCATTGTCTTCATACTTTAACCATCCGGGGAGTCCCAGGACAGTTTAAATGGAGAGAAGAGTACTGATATCGTGAGTAATATGCAAAAAGTACCATGTTATGTTACTTAAATAATATGTAAACCTAAGTTAACGATCTGTCCCTGAACCATGCTGTAAGTGTGTGTGTGTGTGTGTGTGTGTGTGTGTGTGTGTAGGTGCATGTGTATGCATTATAGTGCAATTTGTCTATAACTTATTTAAAATACACATTGCATAATGATTACCCTCATCTCTATACGAAGTGTTTATGAATTCGGAGTGAAGAGAAAGGTCAAGGACTGGAGGTGCTGATGTGGGAGCCTTCAGCATATACAGAAGAATTAACATATTATAAAGGAAACACACAAACACGTTCATAGTATTAAATAGCTAAACTTTATGGGTTTAGACACAGCAAAACAAGGCCACCTTCCAAAGATCCTCTCCAACTCCTCCCTTCCTTAATTTAAGAGAATCATGCATGTTTGGGATTCATCTTTTCAGTCCCCTTTCTAAGCATTAATAAAGGTATCAACCTATATAATAGAGAATATACAAATCAATGTACCTAATTTGCTTTATTTAGTCTGCCATGTTTTCAATATGCATATTTTCATACTGAAAGTAATTATTCCATGTGTATCCACCTTTTCCACTGGACATAGATAACCATGTTATTTCTCATATTAGCAAATATTCTGAAAAAACATCATTTTAAGCATTTTGGCATGTGGCATACTCAATTTTGGACATTTATATTGTTTTAAAATCCTTGCTGTTATAAAAACTTTGAGAAAATATTGAGATTGATTTGTAAAAAAAAAAGGGGGACTTTGTATATGAAGAGACAAACTTCTCTCCAGACAGGATGCAACAGTTTATTTTTCCATTAATAGTTTTGTGAGTTGCCATCTTCTTTAGGTTTGTTATCATTGACTATCATTGTTTTGTTTTTAATCTCTAATCAACTGATCAATGAAAGTATATTTTTAAGATAAAACACCTCATTTTTATCCCCTCCATTAGTGCCAAGGCTGAGCATTTTGTGTTAATTTACTAACCATTTGAATTTTTTTTAATTTTCCAAACTAAAGTTGCTAATATAATTTCTCCATTTTTTTTAGGTACTTTTAATCCCTCTGACCAACCCCTTCCAACCACAACCCCACCGCTCCCCAGAGAATACTGCTCTGTTTTTTGTCACTAAAGATCGGTTTGCATTTTCTTGGAATTACGTAAATTATATCATACAACATTCCTCAGAATTACTCTGAGATTCATCATGTGGTCGCATGTCCCAGTAATTCCTCTTTATCACTGGATAGCTCTCCATTGTGTAGATACTGAGGGACACTTGTTTATCCGTCCACCAGTTACTGGCCATGTTTGGTCGTTTCCAGTTTGGGGCTCTTATGAATAAAGTTGCCATAAACATCATGACCTAGTCTCACTTGATACGTCCAGACTTTTCACCACAGTGATTCGAATGTGTGTGTGTATCGCATTATCATTTTAATTTGGTTTTCTATTGACTGGTATTTGGCATATTTTCATGTGCTTATTTGCCATTTACATATCTTTTTAAATAAAAGTATATTCAAATCTTTTGCCCATTCTTAATGGAGCTTGTAATGGACTTTCTACTGAATTTTGATAATTCTTCGTATGTTACGAAAACAAGTTCTTTCGCAGATGCGCGGTTCTCGACTAGTCTCTTCCCACCTCTGCTTTGCTCTTCAGCCTCTTCAAGGGCAGACTTTGTAATTGTAACAAAGCCTAACTTACCGATTTGCTCTCTTACGGAGTTGCCTCGCCCAAGGTCACAAGGGTTTTCTCCTGTACACATCGGCCTTCCTGTTACACGTGTGCGCAGATAACCCATCCAGCACTATTTGTAGAAAACTATCCTTTCCCCCTGAATCACCTTCTCATCCTATCCAGAAATTAGTAGTCCATATACATATACGTATGGTTGTATTTCTGGACTGTTTACTCTGCTCTACTGAATGACACCCTTTGACAATCCCACACTATCCTGATGGCTATCATTTATAATATGATTTGAAACACAGCAGTCTTAGACTTTCAACCTTGATCTTTTTCAAGGTTGTTTTGGTCATTCTAGGATTTTCTGCATTTCTAGATATATTTTGGCATTTTCTTGTCCATTTGTACCAAAAATGTCTGCTGGTATTTTTATTATGGTTGCATTGAATCAATCTGTGGATCAACTTATAGACAATTGACATTTGAACAAATTGAATGTTTTTATCAATGAGCAGACATATCTTTCCACTTACTTGACTCTTTAATTTATCTCAATAGTGTTCTTACTTTGTGCTGTGGAGTGTTCCATAAATATCAATTAGGTCAACTTGGTTGATCAGATTCTTCAAATATTTGATATACTTACTGATTTTCTTTCTACTTGTTCCATCAATTATTGAGAGAGGTATTGAAATCTCTGACTATGACTGTGGATTAAACTATTTCTCCTTTCGTCTATACTGTTAGCTTTATGTACATGTGGCTCTATTATTAGATACATAAATATTTCAGGTTGTTATTTTCTCTTGTTGAACTGACCCCATGATCATTATGAAATGACCTTGTTTAACCCCACGTTCTTTTTTGCCCTAAAATCTTCTTGCAAAACAAATAATGTAATTTTCCATTCTTTCACTTTTGACATGTTTGTTCCTTATATTTAAAATAGCATGTGTTTTTTAACTAGCATGTAGTTGGGCTGATTTTTTTTTTAATTCAAATGGAAAGACAATGAGTTAGTTAAATTGAGTTAGACTATTTGTATTAATGTAATTATTGATCTGATGAGCTTTAAATATAGTATCTTGTTACCTGCTTTCTATCTATCCCATCTTTTCTTTGTTCATTTTTTTCTATTTTCTGTTTTATTTTTTATTAATTTAGTAATTTTTATAACTTAATTTTATCTTTGTTGGCTTAGTAACCAAACTAACTCTCTGTTTTGTCATTTTAATGATTTATTTAGTTTTTCATCTTTAACTTACTATTTTCTACCTTCAAATGATATTATATACTTAGCAGTGTAAGAACCTTATAATAACATACTAAATTTCCCCCAGTGTTTGTCTCATTGCTGCTATACAGTTTACTTGCATATATGTTATAAATACTATACTACAAACTTATTAGTCTTTAAGTAGTCAATTATTTTAAGTAACTTAAATAAAATATTTTCTATGTATTTATCTGTGTGGTTACTGTTTTCTTTGCTCTCTTCCTTTATGTAGATCTATAGTCCTATTTGGTATCACTTTTTTCCTCTTAAAGCACTTGCTTTAATATTTTTTTTTGCTGGTGATGAACTGCTATTGGCTATTATTTACCTAAAAATGTCTTTATTTTACTTATATTTGTTTTTTATTGTTTACTCTCTTACAAGATGTCTTTAAAAATATATTTTACTTATATTTTTAAAACTATCTTCTCTGAACAGAAATTTTAGGTTGACGGATTTTTTGGTTTGTATTATTTTAAACAAGAAATTATCTATTACCTTTCTCATTGCTCTTCTGTATGCATCTTGTCTATTCCCTTGATAGTTTTAAGGTATTGTTGTTTATCACTGATATTTGAGGGATTTGATTACATTGTGCATGCTTTAGTGTTGTTCAAGTAGTGTGTGTGTGTGGGGGGGTGTACCTGGCACACACGTGGGTTAATGAAGCTCCTTGGATCTTTGAGTTTACAGACTTCATTAAATTTTGAAAAATTTTCATTGTTACTTTTTCAAACATATTTTTAATATATCTTTCTCTCTGGGGATTCAATTACAGTATTTTAGGCTGTTTTCATTTTTCTCACAGTTAACTGATTCCCAGATTTTTTTTATTGTAGTTTTCTCTTTTCTTCTTTCATTTAGCTTCAATTCCTCTGTCTTCAAGTTCACTATTTTTTTCTATAGTGACTATTCTGCTGAACATCATATCCAATGTATTATCACAAACATTTTAGTATTTATCTCTAGAAGTTCAGTTTGGGATTTTTTATGTATCTTAAGTGTCTATACTTATCTTTTAAAATATATAGAAAACATTTATAATAACTTTTTATGTCTTTGCCTGCTAATATCTGATTTCCATCTATGTCACATCTAGAAGAGTTGTTTTATTGTTTTCTTCTCATTATGATTTATATTTTCTACTTATTTGTATGTCTGGCAATCTTGGAATAAGTGTGAGGCATTGAGAATTTCACCTGGTATGGTGATGACTATTTCTGAGTTTATGAGAAAACATGTGAGCGTCACTGTTGAACACAATGAAGTTCCTTGTAGGCAGTTTGATCCTTTCCAGTTATGATCAGAGGAGTTCTCATTCCTTATTGGGCCAATTATTACTCACTACTGATGCAAGATGCTTTGTATGAGAGCCTCTTTTACAGCAAGCTCTAATGCCCTAAGAATCATGAGGTTTTCCTGGTCTGGATGGTGGGAATAGTTACCATATCTGGTCCCCTAATCCCTTCAGATGTTTCTCTTTCCCTCAGCCTTGGATAGTTTTCTCACGTGCATGTGCTCATCTGCTGATTAGGAAGACCTATGTTCAGCTAGCTGTTCAGTGTTTTTTCTCTTTACAGCTCTCTCTTTGTAGTATTTCATAATGTGAATTCCAGCTGTCACTGCCCCTCCAGACTTTCAAATCAATCTCCACAATTCATAGAAATTGCAAGGGACCTGCATCCCTGCACTGCATCCTGAAAACCCTCAAGGCAAAGAGACTAGGAAACAGTGGGGCTCACGCCTTCGTTTCCAAGTTCTCAGGACCACTGCGCCCTGTGAATTCATGTCCAGTGCATCAGAAAATATAAGCACACACATTGGCACTAAAAATTCATTAGGAATGTTGACAGGACAGTATTTTAGGAAGTTGCACAATACAGCTCCCTTTCTTACCAAATTACTTGGTCACTCACTGCATTGAAATTTAGATGTAGACACTTACCCAGACATCATTCTAGGCAACACCCTTCTGAATTGACTTTAATGCATCCTAAAAGGTGTCTTGTGCCTTAAGTCACGCCATTAATGGACTTGCAGGGGACAAATACTATGATTATATATTTCACTCCAAGACCTCAACGTTTTTTGCAAAGAATAAATAATCTGTGACACTTTTGACCAACCTTTTGTACATTTTTAGCTGAATCCAATGGAAACGACACTTTCTACACGTGTCAAGATACAGGCTGTGGTTTCTTCCTCGTCATGAGAGAGTTTCTCTCAAGTATTACTTTTGTTTCTATGTTATTTCTGTTTTCTTAAATTCAGGCATTCAACAACCAGAGGTTGATTCAACAGAAGAAAACAGGGTAAGTGCCAAGTACTATTATATCTGTTTGTTTCTCTATTTCTGTTTTGACCTGTTCCTTGACAAGCCTACACTGAAAATAAAATGATAGATATGCCTCCTGAATGAGGGTAGGACTACACCCAGGAGATTAGGCGAGGCTAAGGGTTTCTGAATTGCCTCCGCTGCTTTAGTGACTTGAGGTGACGTTTGTGGGCTGGGAGCTCTTCCTTGTCATGCAAAGCTGGTACAATCTGAAGAATCCTGTCTTTAATACGGATGTGGAAACTCTGGTCTTAAGAGGAATGAAAGGAGGCTAAAGGGAAAGGAGTGTCAACGATATTGAGCTTCAATGGTATTGAGAGAAGGTAAAAACGGGTGATGGTAAAGGAAACAATCGGGGGAGTAATGACAGGAATAGGAGTAACAATCATAGCATGCTGATATCAACTGCTGTTCCACAAAAATCTGTATGGAGTATTTAATTAGAGTTGGTGCTCAACTCTAAAGATAAATCTTATTCTCATCTACGTTTTACTGACTAGAAACCTGGGTGGGGTTGAGAGATACATGGAACTAATTGTTAGATTACCTAGCATATCCCAGCAAAGTCACGTTGAGGGAGTACTTTACTGAGCCTCAGTTTCCCCGCTGGCAAATAGGAATGACATATAACCCACAAATGTGTTATAAGGAGCATGGTGTTAATATGTATGAAACTTCCAAGCTGCATAATTCATGTATAATATGTTACAAAACACTTTAGGAGTGATTGTCCATTGTCACTGACCTAATTAGCCTTGTTAATTTAACTTTTATGATTTAAGAGATTATGTAATTTTTACTTAACCACATTATCTCTTCTACAAAATAATAATTAACATAATCAACTTCAAATTTCATTATATTTTTCTTCTACAAAATAATAATTAACATTATAATCAACTTCAACTTTTATTATAATTCTCTTCTACAAAATAATAATTGACATTATAATCAACTTCAACTTCCATTATATTAGTGTTTTTCAGTTAGCAAAATAATTTAACAGAAGGCAAAAATAAAGTTAAAAAATGCATGGTGTTTAGTAAGGAATACGCATCTCTTCATAAATTACAGGAAGCAAGTATCTAAGTACAGTCACAACACAGAAGATCTTAAGAGATAATTAAATAACATAAAAGTCAATATTTGTTGAGTGCTTTCTATATGCCAGGCATTATTTTAAGAGTTTTGCTTGGCCCTGACCGAGTAGCACTGTTGGTTAGAGTATCATCCTAATATGCCAAGGTTGTGGGTTTGATCCCTGGTCAGGGCACATACAAGAATCAACCAATGATGCATTAATAAGTAGAACAGCAAATCAATGTCTGTCTGTTTCTCTCTCTCTCCCCTTTACTCTCTCTCTCTCAAATCAGTTTTAAAAAATCATGAGATAATTGAGACAGTCTACTGAGGAGATGAGTTATGACTTGAATACAAATTCGGGGGACCACAACAAGCATGTGCTTACTCAATATTCTACACAAATTTCAATAATAATAACAGTAACGACAGAAAGAATATTGAACATAATTATCATGTTGAGTACACGCTAGATAACTTACGTCTTCTGTATTTGATATCTTCATGTACTACCCAACTCAGGATATTCACCATGACTCTTGTTGGCAAGTTAGCTTGCTTTTGGTTTCTCTCACTCTAAATAATGCTACAACAAACAGCTTTGTATATAATCTCTCCTTCCCTTAATCAATGGGTTATTTCCATAAAACAGATTAAGACACACCAAAATTCCAAGTCAAAGGATATACATAAGAATCTCAATGCATACTGACAAATTTATTTAGCAATATTTCCTCCTAGCACCATTATGGGTTGTCACACAATTCTTAACAGAAGAGTTTGGTTTGCCCTTAGGGCCATACACACACTTATATGCCCACACACTATCAATGCCTATCTCCATTTTAAGTGGAAATTATAGTGATGTTTGCCTCCTTTTCATTATAGTTCAAGGTAAAGAAAAAATAAATTGGGGTGTATGAGTTATTGATTGGAAGCTGGGTGTCATTTGTCAAAGCAGGCACTGGCCTGAAATATCAGCAACTGTACAAACACATATGCCCCATCACAGATTTTCTGCTCATGTTCTGTTTTGGAAACACAAAGGCTTATTGATTGCATTCTCAAATTAAAACTCAGTTGGATGGTTGCAAACACACCATTGCCTATAATACATTTATTTCTGAGACCTGTTTAACTGTAGCAGCTACGAAAATCAATGTGTGGGGCCCAGCTAGACTGACCTTTAACAAACAAATAACCTTTTACTTCTTTTTTTCCTCCACTTCTCATGTGATTTTAGTCCTACTCTTCTATGGTTCATGAACTCATGGTATTTAGAAAATTCCACAAAAGCAGTATTAGGTAGAGGTAAAGATGACTTGATTGAGATAAAGGGAGTAACGACGTTTGTACAGGTTGTAATTTTCTTTTAGGTTTTTTGTTTTTTTTTTAACAACGTTTTTGAGGTCACTTTATGGTGGTAACAGTATCGTAAGTGTGTGCATATGGCCCAACTCATCAAATTGCACAGGTTGTAATTAATGGCCCAGGGCAGAGAACCTCTATGAACTACTAGCTAATGCATCATGATTTATCTTTATGCACATATATTTTCCTCTGCTCCCTTGTTCTAGGAGGTTGCCTCTGATAAAGTTAAACATGGTACCTCAGGAACAAATATCAAATAAAAAATGAGAAGACTCTCAGGTGACATAAAAATTTATGTACACAGAGCTCATCAAAGATGCTCAAGCTTCCTCCAGAAGAAACGCATCCTGTGTTGCTAATGTAAACAGTGATTTCGCACGGGACCTGTGTCTTTCATGCCTCTGGAAAACATCCTAATGTCTGGAAAAACCCTTGTTCATGGCTGAGTCCCCTAGTTAAGACTTTTGGGAAGGGAAGTAGATGACAGAAGGAGAGAACCAGACCACAGCAGGGTCAAAGGGACAGAAAAGAAGATGGCTGAAAAAAGCAGACTTGGGCCTCACTCGCTCATTGTGGTTTTGGGGTTTTTATTGAGTTTAAACTGATATATGAAGAACTGCACGTAACTAATGTGCACAGCTTGATGAGTTTGGACACATGCAAATACCCCTGATACCATCACCATAATCAAGACAACAGACGTAGCCAACACCTCTGAAAGCTGCCGGGGGCCCCCTTGGTGTTTGTTTTGTTCGTGTGTTAAGAACACTGAACTGAAGGGAAGGCCTGCCCTGCGAACAAGCTTTGCAGTGCACGGTCCCACAGGGTCAATTGTAGGAACCCTGCTGTACAGCAGATCGGTAGGACTTATTCATTCTTTCTCTCCATTTATTCATTTATTTACTACGCAGACTCTGAGCGCTGACCCCCCGCTGGGGATGGGTTGTCCCCATGCTCAGACCCCGGCTGCAGGAGGACAGGTAAGTACAGGTGGGAGCGATTCACTGACCCCAGTTCTGGGCGGAGGCCGTGCCCACAGTGCTGCAGAAACCTCGGGGGAAAAGTGACCGCACAGAACAGAGCTGAAAAGTGTCTTCTAGCAAAAGAGACAAGACTCGCTCAGCTTCACCTTGAGAGCCAGGGGGGCCCAGGGTTTGCTGGGAAGATGCAGAAACGAGGCCAAGCCGAGGGAGGGGCAGTTTGCCAGGGGCTTCTCGCTGGCGGATCGGGCACACGGTGGGAATGGATGGGGAAAGTTTCCTATGCCAGTAGGAGTTTTGAGCTGTTTCATTTTTCTTTTCCAGGAGCAGAAAAACATGTTTTCCTTTTTTTCCTTTTAAATCTGTTTTCAAACGGCAGCCAGTCTGAGTGGGACCCCCTAACGCTCTGCCAAGGCCCTAGGGACGGCCGCTTCACGCAAAGCGAAGTCCAGTTACACGCGGCTTACGGGACACCCCCTGCCCTCCCTCTCCCTCCCCCCTTACCCGCTACCCTCTCACTCACACGAGGCCACCCACAGGACTTCGCAACTGTCCCTCAGACACTAGGTCGCCTCCTGCCACAGGGTCCTTTCTGCGACACTTCCCTGGCCTGGAGCCCTCACTGCCCCAAGTCCCACCCGCGACCACCCTGTTGCATCCTGAAGGATGCCTTCAGCCCAGAAGCTGCTTCCCCTTCCCGGCTTCGCTTTTCATCAAAGAACAAGTTCATCGGTGAGCCTGTGTCCTCTGTCTGCCAGGACAGTCGCCTGCCCCAGGGCCCAGGGGTGTTTGCTGACCGCCTGCCCATCCTGTCCCTGTTGTCCCGCCGAGACGGAAAGCCCGATATGCCACTTTTATGTTGGTGTCAGACTCAGTTCATCAATGTTACCTCTTTCCTCGTGTCGTCCCGGAAAGCAAGGGAGTGGGTCTGAAAGCTACGGCTCAGCTTGGGGCCCTCGCCCCCCATAATGAAACCCTTTTATTGGGAAGAGAAATAGATCACACTGGGGAGCTGGGCCCCGACCGAGCGGGGCACAGGGAACAGCAGGAAGGGCAGCGTTTTCTAGAATGAACCGTCCTGGGCCCAGGAGTCAAGGTTCACTGACTCAGGAGCTTCAACCTACGCCGCACGCACTTGGATATGTCACTTTGGTGTCATCATGAAGGAATACAAGCCACATGACTTCACGGAATAACCTTCTCTCGTTCCCAGAGGTAGCTCGCTGTCTGCTGCACACTCACGGAGATGTGACGGGGGTTATGAACCCGACAAACGGGGGGGAAGCCCCTCCAGCTTTTCTCCACCATCGGCTCCATCCTAAATCCGCCTGCCTTGTCCTCCTGCTGGTCACGATGCCCCTTCCTCAGTGAGACCGGGGGTGTTACCCTCACCTGCAGCAACAAGCTCCCCAACAAATTAACGGGAAGGAGAGCAGGCGCCTGCCGCCAGCTGCCCCCGACCTGTGGTGCCCACGGGCCGCAGCGGGAATCGGGTGGCAGCGGCCGGTGTGCTTTCAGGCAGGGTCAGCGTCCCCTGTCAAGTTAAACTTAGGGAACGACCTTCGGGAAAACTACAGGACACAAGGTACTGCCTTAAACAGAAGAGCAAGGGTCAGCCGGGAGCCCTAGAATGGCCCCAGCGGGAGCCTCGCCTCGGCCGTTTGAAATGCCAGCACCCTGTTTCCTTTCAAACGGAGCCGTGGCAGCGCTTTCCGAGACTGGCACCGGTACAGGGAAAGCAAACCCGCAGCCCCACGAAGACTGATGTGTTTATTTGTACAACTAAAGGTGTGTGGCCACATGTCACAACCTCCAGCCTGGAATGCCATGGCTACTTCGGGTGAAATATAAATTTCATTTTTTTAATGGCAGCAGTTAAAAGAAAGCAAGCATTTCCTTCCCTCCCCCAGCAAAGATTCCTTTGTACCTGCGGGAGCGAATTGTTCCTCTGTCCCTTTCTGCCCTGCTGTTTGAGTTCCCTGGAATGGCCCAGGGCCTGTTTTTCCGCCAGGGCCAGACCTGCTCGGAGCCTACTCAGGGGTGCGTGTGGCCTGCAGCCTTGCAGGAGGCGGGGGGCCCCGGCTCAGGGTGCATGAGGCCTGCAGCCTTGCAGGAGGCGGGGGGCCCCGGCTCAGGGTGCATGAGGCCTGCAGCCTTGCAGGAGGCGGGGGTCGCCAGCTCAGGGGTGCATGAAGCCTGCAGCCTTGCAGGAGGCAGGGGGCCCCGGCTCAGGGTGCATGAGGCCTGCAGCCTTGCAGGAGGCACGGGGCGCTGGCTCGGGCCCTGTGGCCACAGGCACAGGAGCGGGCCTTTCAGGGCCGGTAATATGAAATGCTTTATAGAAACACCATTCTCTGCCTCTAATGAAGGCCCTTTCCTTCACCAAATGGAGAAATTGTCCTCCCGACTACTCGGAGATTTTCTTAAATGCTCTAATTTATTTTTTTTTTACTTTTCTCCTACTTTGTCATCAGGTCTTCCCAACGTAGAGGGAAGAAGAAAGAAGCGGGAGGCCACCCGAACGGGAATTCAGCTCACGGGGTATTGGAGGGTAGGCTGGGTAACAGCTTGTTCTCTGCAATGACAAAGCTTCAGTCATGCTTTTTAACGAGGAAGCTGACATTTGTTCGGCGCCCACCGCGTTCAGGGCTTTACATTTTACGTTTGTTACTTCTCACAGCCCCTGCGGGATACACATCCTCGCATGAGGGAAAATCAGAGAAGCCAAGCGACTTGCCTGGAGCCACAGAGTGTCATAACATGGGGATTAAGAGCAAAGGTTCCATAATCAGAGCACCTGCCTTCACGTGTCACCCCCATGGCTGGCTGATAGGAGGCGAATCTCAGTCTTGGGGGCTGATCAATCCTCCCACATAAAAATATTGATAACTTATAACTTCTCACAAAATAAAACTTTTAGAAACTACCTTAACACCTAATAGAAAAGGTTTGATAAATAAGACAGAAGAGAGCTTAAAACAAATAAAAAGGATATTACCATTTGCCACAAGAGGGTATTAAGCTAAGTGAAATAAGCCAGACAAAGGAAGGCAAAAGCATATGATTTCGCCTGTATGTTGAAATCTAAACAAGAAAATTAAAAGCAAATAAAACAGAAACGGACTCATAGATACAGAAAACAAACTGATAGTTGCCAGAGGGGAGGGGGCTTAGGGTGCTGGGGCAGTAAAAGTGAAGGAATGAAAAGGTACAAGTTGGCAGTGACAGAGAGTCACTGGGGGCAGAAAGCAGAGCCTGGGAACTATAGTCAATTATATGGCAATTTAATCTATGGTGCCAGGGCGGGCCATAGGCTTATTGGGGGTATTACTTTGTAAATTATATAAACGTCTAACCACTATGATATATACCTGAAACTAATATAAAATAATATTGGGTGTCGACTATAATTTCTAAATTAAAAATGAAATGAAAGGAAACCTTAATACAAAATAGAGGAGGTGTATGATTAGACTAGTAAATGGAATGACATAAGAAATCAATGGATATAATTATTTTATCCCATTACTTATAATAAGAATTTTAAAAATTAAACAAGAAGGTATCATGTTATTCTAACATATTAGCAAAGAATTGTAATTATTTTTAGCACTGGAGAAACAGGCACTTTTACAGAACAATCGTATAATTTTCTCACAGAGTAGGCTTCTAATATATTCTTATAGATTCATACTATCAAAACATGAAATATTTAAGTATTAATCTTGAAGAAATAATTGATGCTATGGGCTTAATTATACACTCCCCCAAAAATTCATATGGAAGGACATCTGCTTTACTCAGTCTACCAATTTAAATGTCAGTCTTACCTGAAACACTCTCACAGACATGCCCAGAATAATGTGTGACCAAATAAAAGATCTGGGCACCCATGGGCCACTCAAGTTGATACATAAAATTCACAATTAGACATATATTACAGTATTCATTCTATCTGTGTTTCATATTGTGACTAGTTTCTATGGTTGTGTCTTCAAGCTTGTTGGTCTTTTCTTTATAAGTATCTAAACTGCTATTAATTCTATTCATTTTTAACTTCAGATACCATATTTTTAATCCTCAGAGTTTCCCCTGGGTCTTTTCAGTATATTCCATTTTTAAAAACCATGATCATGCTTTTCAGTATTTTAAATATCTATTTAAAAACCTGGAGCATATTATAACATCTGTTGTAATGTGCGCAGTTCTAACACCTCTGTCATTTCAAGATCTGCTTGAACTGAAAACTTTTTCTCCAATGGGTTACACTTTCCTGCTTTTCCATAATCTACTGACTTTTGATTGAATGCTGGAGTTTGTGAATGTTGTCTATTTGATTGCTAGATTTTTATTTTATTTCTTTAAAGAGTATTGGGCTGTATCTGACAAGTAGTTTATTTACATTTGTGTTAGTTTAATAATTTTGAGGCTATTTTGTAAAATGAAAGGGACTGACTACTTTTTGTTTTGTGAAAAGATTCTACTTTTTTTCAAATTACAATTTATTTCAATTATCTGATTCCCATGTACTTTTAAATCGAGATTTGATTTAGTGTAGTTATTGTATAAATATTATGTATAATAGCAATTTCTAAAAAATGGCTTATTGCATTCAATTGAAGTTATTTTTATTATAGCCCTTTCCAAAGCTTTATGGAAGAATGGAAATGAAGATTTAATTTAATACTTGGTAATCTAGTCTTGTTAGACAAACCTTTTAATATACCATATAAGTCCTGGAAAATGAGTTTTAAAATGTATAGAGATGTGTGTGTGTGTAAGGGAGAGGGAGTGAGTGTGGAGTGGAATTTATCCTGCGAAAACATTATCTTTGCTCCGAGGACATGGCTCCTCTCCTGTCCCTACTGAACGCCCTGTGTACTCAACCAGGTGTTTCCAGAGGGTCCCTAATAATATTCAACTCTGAGTGATCGCTGAGAATTGTTTAGTTTATCTCTTAAATAATGTTTTCTCTTATCAATTTTTTTTATCTGCCTCATGACATTTTACTCTATCCAAGAGTAAGTTTGTATTTAACTAAAGACTCAAAAGGCCCCTGTAATACCTGGGCCTGCTTCTCTGTACACGCCCTTCTCTTGGGCACTCAGCCACACACGGTTGGCTGCCTTGGCCTTCCCCACTATAGTCTCTGCCTCTTCCACTCAGCGAGATTGCTGGTCTCTGGCATCCCCTGGCTGCACTGCCCTCTGTAATTAGCTCTAGTAGAAAGCAGGGCATTCGTAGGGCTCACCTTGTCTTTTTTATTATTTTTCCAGGCATCAGTTTTTGCTGGGCGTTGTCCAACATGTTAAATAGTTCTATATTTTGTTCATTACTTTTGAGTTTATATTGCAGGAGGGTAATTTTGAACTACATTCCATTATGGGCAGAAGCAGAAGTTAAAAATTCACTCTGCATTCTATTTTCCACCTCAGATTATGACCGGCCGTGTTGTACAATATATCTCCTTAGTGATTCTGAAATGCCACAAGGCACTCAAAATGCCAACAGCACGAACATGCTCCCAAGTTTAATTTTAACTGGGTCCCATAACTTCACAAAGAAATTAAATTGCAAAAATTAAAAATTAAATGACTCTGCAAGTTAAACTCCGAAAGAATTAATGCTTAAAATAAAATTTCCTCCTTTGTGAATTTAAGTTCAAGGAAATCGAAGTGTAAAGTGCACCCTTCTCAACTTCTTACCTGGCTCATTTTCAACAAGACACTCGATGCCTGGGTGGGTAAAGATTCCTTTTTAAGCAGCCAGAGCCTCTCTGTCTCTGTTTCTCTGTCTCCCTCTCTCTTTCTCCCTCACTCTTTTATTTCCATGCTAAATTTTATTTTTTTACTAATTTCCTGGACAGTCTAAATAGAATTCACAATATTACAGCACCGACTTTCAGAGAACGGCGTTTCAGTTATTTCCATCTTCTTGCAAGGTTTAGAAATGTACAATAGTGGTAGCCCCAGCCACCAGGCATCTCGAATAATTTTGCCTCCTATCTAGTATATATTTATAAATGTAATTATACCCATATTTGAAACTGTGTATTTTGCCAATGCCTGAATTGTTTCTAGTGCCATAATGTCCACTCTTTCCCGTTCAGGCATTTGAAGTTCTTTGGCCCTGTGTCTACCTGCACTGTCTCTCATGTGGAATCTGTCCTAACCGTGTTTTGCTTCTTCCACTAGGAAGGAATTATTTAATCTAGAGCTAATTTGAGACCATCTGTTTTGTGGGGTCTGAAGTTTGTACAATTTGCAGCATCCCCTCACAAAAAGAAAAAATATATAAAAATTTAATTAGAAAAACATTATGATCTCAGCTCCTGCTCCTGTGTGCCATGCTTCTGTGTGAGTGAGTTAGCACAGAGACAGGAGGGAGAGTGCTGGAGTCCTGGTCAATGCCAGGATGACAAACAATACGATGGCCCTTCAGGATAATGGTTATGATTCACATACAAATATCTCACTCAATCAAACTAATTGTCCCCACTTAACTTCCCTTTAGTTGGATCCCCAGATGTCTATGGTAACTCCCATCCAACATATCAGTTGGGGAAGAGAGATGGAGGGCAAGTCAGGGTGTAAATAAGCAATGGTCATAACTGATCGGGACCAAAATATCTGATGGTTGTCAATCTTACAAAACGTGTGACCTAGGAACACATTGCTGCAAAGCTCCAGGGAGCTTCGGAGGGAAACTGTACACAAGAGGGATCTTGAGGCCTATGCTCTTTACCTTCACCATAAATCCACAAATTGAAGTGTTGACATCAATCCAAGCTTAGCGCCTGGCCTTCAAAGTATAAAATCCAGAGCTCTTAGATAATATTGCATGACTACTCTCGGCACTAACATCAGCTGTGGGGCCCCAGTACCTTTGTCTAGCTCAGGGGTCACTCGTGTGTCTAACATTTGAAGAAGATGATGTTGCTTTCTCCTATAACATCTAAAAGGCCAAGAAGATGCTTTCTCTGATGATAAAATGTTTGCCTTGGCCAACCCTGCTCTGAGAAGGCTGCATTTTCATAGCTCAAGAGTAAGTCACATACATATGGCTCAGCCCCTTGCTGAGGCTGGTTGCAGCCTCACCTGAATTTGGGGCTAAGTCCCACCAAGCCAGCGTGCACTGTGGCCACTGTGGAAGGTGGTGTGTGACGGGGCTTCCACAGCAACCTGTGATGTGCTGAGGCCAAAGCTTCTGTAGTGTGTGCTCAGGTTTAGCATCTGCCCCATGTTTTCTTCCACTGAGCCTGCAACCTGTAGCTTGACTGAGACCTTCACCTTCGCTGAGGCTATTTTGTGTAGTATTTGCTTACCCGACACACCGTGGTCTCCACAGCTTTGATGAAGAACCAGCATTTCTATTCCATTACGAAGCCCAATGGCAGCTATTTTTCTGAGCCCTGTGACCCACACTTTTTCTGAGGATCACTTTTGTATAAAATAAAAAAGGCCCAAGCCCCTATTGCATAAGAAATTGCATATATGTTGGTAATTCTATAAAACATACTGCTTGCCTATGCACAAAATCGTCCTAAATTGCAAAGATCAATTAAGTTTAAAATCCCATGTACTCTAAAGTCTAAGGCAGATGCTCAGGTGACTGTGGTTAAAATCCAATTAAAAAATATAGTCTTATATCCTGGCATAAGGCTGTATAAATCATGAAGCTTAAAATGTCATGTCCACACAATAGGCCCAACACTAGGCATGTTGAACCCACCCAAAGCTTTCTTGTGTATTATTTTTGAAACTAAATATCTGTTGTATAGATATATCTTAGTGTTCAGAATATTCATATTGGATCCATTAGGCCAAGGTTGAAATCTTGAGTGGGAAGACATCAGAGGCATTAGGCTAACAGATGGCCGATCAGCCATCATCGTCATTGAAACACTGGATCACAAAACACATCCAAACTCAGTAGCTAAAGGCAACACCCTTTTATTCTTATGAACCTGAAGCTCAGATGAAGATTGGATGATCTAGGCTGGGCTCAGCAAGGCTACTCTGCCTCAACTTACAGCTTTGCTGTGCTGGTTGGGGTGATTCTACCCAATGTGCATTTACTCTGGGGCCCAGGCAGAAGGCGGAACAGAGACAAAGAAAATCCTCCTCAAGGTGACTGCACAGCACAGATGAGGAAGAAAGAGGAAACACACCCGGGGCCTCAGGACCTGGATTCAGGTCCCGCACATTGCCACCTCCACCCACACGCTTTCTGACAAAGCCCCATGGTGCAGCCCAGAATCAACAAGCTGGTGTACTTTCCACCCACCATGAGGCCACAGGCATGGACAAAGGCAGAGAAAAGTGAAGAACTGGAGCCAGTGGTTCAACCCACCTCAGATCCTTAACCCAACTGTCTGGCAGGCTAAGCAAGAGTCCTAGTGTCAGTCTCTATCTTAAACACTGCTTATGACACATGCACCTACTGTGGAGAGCCTTGTTTCAAACAACCAAAAGGATAAAAACAAACAAACAAATAAACACTGGCATCCTTGCTTGAATTAATGATGCCTAGTACAAGGTAGACGCTCAGTAATTTTCCAAGGAATGAAAAATGAATGAATGGTTTTATGCCTTGAATGTTACTTAAACTCATTGAGTTCCATATTTCAAATATAATTATGAATAATGTGGCTATGAAAATAGTCATAAATAAAGAATTTTTATTATGAATTCATGAGTTTGTGCATTGATTTTCATAGATGTTTTCAAAAGCATTTTCTAAATTATTATTTCTCTGTTTGCTTTTGTTTTTCAAGAGTTGTTTTTCTATACTAAACTACCCAAGTTTTCACTTTTAAGAATTCTTCCTGGTCTTCTATTACTTTAAGGCTTTTACCTTGCTTCTTAAGTTTTTTTTAGAACTCTGAAATTTAACAATGCAGATTTCAAATGAGAATAAGTGGTCAGAAATAGAGGATCTTATAGCTATAAAACCTTGCTTTCAAGTAGATAAAGTTTGAATTTTGATTTCATATTACTCTGGTTTATTTTTTAAATAAAAAAAGATGAAAGTTCTCTTGTAATCTAAAAGGATAAGATTAATATTGTGACAATATGAATGTCAACTATGGCTGAAGATTGACTTATAAGCCCCATACTTTTAATATATTTGTAGTATTAGAGAATTGTGCAGGTGGAATTCCTCTGTTGCTAATGGGAGTGGGGTTCATGGGGCGCTGTGGGATAAGAATTTCCGGAGGCCCCCACGGAAGGGTGAGACGTGGTAAAAGGCTTTATTTGTGTGGAATTACATCCCTCGGGTTGCAAAGTCCATTTCCCTTAAACCAGTCCTGAAAAAGGTGTAGCTGGGGATTCAGCAGAGCTAAGGGCAAAGGCAGAGTTTCCGTTCCACGGTGGAGCTGGGTCCCTCACAGCATCAGATAGTCAGAGTCCATCGGTCCATTTTGGGGGGGGTCCACATGGCTGTGGGCCACGCGGGAGAATGCAGGGGCGTGAGAGCACACCCCTGCAACAGGAGTCCCAAGAAAGCAAGAGACAGAACCCTTTGTTCAGGAGCTTAAATGTCAACCCCCTGCGCTGGCAGAGGTCACACCTACTCGCCGACTCTGGCCAATGCCCTGTTCCCGGGTTTCACTGACAGGCAAGCACCCTGAGCATGTGTCTAAACTGCAGTTTCCCTTTGCTCCCTTCCAGTTACTAATAACTGGGTTAAATCACAACAGTATCATTTGCATATATGTTGTAAAACTATTACCATCATAATTAGCTAGTTAACATTAATAAAGGAAAGCAAGCAAAGGGAAGTCAGACAGTGTCAGCATGGTCACCTGGGGAGCTCCACCAGGAGCTCCAGCTTCACACAGCGCTGCTCCTCCAGGGGATTAACACCCTTCCTTCCCCCATGGGGGCCTGGATCTTGGGGGAGAGGGGGAGACAGGTCCATTCGCAGGAGAACTCAGTCAGAGTGGTACAGGGGAGGGGCTTGCCTGTCAGTCTAGCCTGGGGAAGGATGGATTGGTGGGGGTGGACCCCATCGGAAGCCCTGGAAACCATGGAAAGTTCACTGGTTAGTTTGAAGATGCTCCTGGCAACCCCATCGGAAGCCCTGGAAACCATGGAAAGTTCCCTGGTTGGTTTGCAGGCGCTCCTGGTTAAAATCTGTAGAGAAAGAGCCCCTCTCTCTTGCTCCCTGCCCCACGCCCCACCCTCGTGTTCGTGTTTTCTCCCCATAGCCATGTGGCCTTGAGCAGTCTTGCGGCCGTGGCTGTGGGAACCCCACTCCACGCAGGATGCTCCGCTGGACTGTGCTTAACTACGGAGCAGCAACTCCGGGCAGTGGCCTTCACTCCTGGCCTGCGGAAAACACCGTTGGGCTTTTTCACGGTGGGACAGAGGGAAGTGGGACTTTGGAAACCCAGGGTTTTTTCCACCTGAATAAATCTCTCTCGTCCTCCAGTGTGAGCCTCAGGAAATTATTTTCCTCGAGACATCGCAAGAACTCCACTTCCACCAATACAAAACTACAAAGCAATTTTAGGCAAATTTCAAAATATATGAATACATATGAATGTAAATGGCATTGAAATACCTGGATTGAAAAATATATATACCTGGATCAGAGGATCAGCACAGTTTTAAACAGCGGGATTATTAAGCATTTATTGAGCATGTACTACAATCACAAAATCAGGCTAATCCCTGTGCGTGCATGAAGATTGACACATGGCCCTGCAGTGGACTCTGCCCCTCACTGTGCCTCAGGCCACTTTGCTGAGCCTCAGTTATGTCACCTGTGGAAGCAGAGGCGTTAGTTTTGTTTGTTTGCTTTGGTTTAGAGCAAAGTCACTAATACGCAACTTTCATTAGCACAGAATTTCTCACTGTCCCAACTTACATTTGAAGAAACTGAATATAAAACATCAAAGGTCATCATGAAAATAAAACCCTGGAGGAAGGAGACCAGATGTATAAACACAGGCTCTGGAGTCTGCCCTGGCTCAAAAAAAACCTGTCACTTATTAGAGCTGAGAAAATAGTGCAACAATGTCTTCTACCTCATGGAAATGAGAGGCATGAAAAGGACCCCAAAACTGAGGACAGTGACTGACACCCTTGCTGTGCTCCTTACATTGGACTGATTGGGAAGGAACCCCCACGAGGCTTCCCTGCTCCCATAGTCCCTGCTATTTCAGTTTGCATTTACTTCCACGGTGCCAGACAGGTAGAAAGTACTCAAAAAACTCGTATTTATTTATTAAATAAATAGATGCCCCTTTTAGTCTTTAGAAACTTCATGGAGAAATAAAATACAGACCCCTATTTGCATCCACTCTTTAAATTTTAATTCCTTCAAGTCTCTGTAACATTCACATTCAGCTGGCGGTGCAAACAGCAATGCTGCCCTGCTGTTTAAGAGTCTCGCATTGTCTCATTCAAATCAGAATTTCCTAACCGGTTTTAAACATTTTAAAACTCAAAATAATGAATAACAAGTGAGAAATGACTTACTTAACAGGTTGGACAGCCAATACAGAAATCACTTTAAACGAACAATTCTTTTGTCAGAATTTGCACCAGGTGGTGTGGCAGATGCCGGGCTTTAGCTAAACTAAGGTAGGCTGGTGACTTTCCTCTTGAGACAGACAGCAGGCAGGGTGGCGGTTTCGGGGAGAGAGGCGTGGATAAGAAGCGCGGTTCATGTCAACATGAAATATCCAAGGTGTTGGTGACCCAAGGTTCCTCAGCGCCTGATAAAGGACAGGCCTTCTTAATCTGATAAGAACTAATATTTTTATTTTATTTTATTTCTTTTTTATCAGAGATTTTACTGCCTATGTTTTCTGTATTTATGATTTGTTAATGTGAAGAAATGATATAAATGACAGACACATAGCTTGCACATGCCTTTTTTATTAATGTAGCTGAAGCTGTAAATATGCATAAATTCACTAGTCTTGTGTTGCAGACACAAGCATTTTCTTGGAGACCAGAGTCCTGCTGGAGTTCTGCTTCCTCTTTCCAATTTAGGACACACCCACAGCAAGTTATCCATAATTCCCAGTATGAATTTCTTTACAATGGATCAGAATGTAAAGACCCTTTGAAAACAGCATGTATATAACATCTAATTAAATTTTAAAACATTTTTCTGTAGTCTAATACATAATTTATATTATTTAATCAACTCTCATTGTGTAAGTCATTCCAAGATATTTAGATTAGTTTTCAAAGAAATATTAACTCTCAGGTGTTTGTTCTGGCAGTTGTTTGTTTTATGTTTTGTTGGTAGCTCGTTCATTGGTTGGCAGGTTTTTTCATTTTCTGGAATTCTGCAGGGTAAACTCAAAGACTAAGAGCTTGTTAGCTTGATCTCCAGAAGCTCTGGTTTATCCAACAGAGACAGTTTAGAGAAACTGACACACAAAAAACAACAACATGTACCTGGTCCAGGTGATAGGACCTTGGATATACATCTAGACCTTGTCACCTGTTGATATACTCTTTATTGCTCTGCTCTTCTCTTGACTACAGTGACCTCCTTCTTTGATCCCTTCAGAAATCCCAGTGTGATTTTTTTCCCCACACGATGACTCAGTAGTCTTTT
The DNA here is from genome assembly GCF_054644295.1 of Miniopterus natalensis. Taxonomy (NCBI): domain Eukaryota; kingdom Metazoa; phylum Chordata; class Mammalia; order Chiroptera; family Miniopteridae; genus Miniopterus; species Miniopterus natalensis. The sequence goes on along the minus strand of NC_142081.1, from coordinate 196,383,018 downwards.
AGTGTATTTGCAACTCTACTCTTACTTTGATGCAAATGATTATGCATATTCATATTTAATTTATTTATATGATACTGAATTGCATCATTAAATAATTGTACAAACAGGTAGAATTGCTATAAACATGTAGGAGAAAAACACAACTGACCATTGGTATCAGCATCCATATTAAATATTGGGAGCAAAACCTCTTGGGGACTACAAAAAGAAGCCAGGGGTGAAACAAAGTGATGGTTACTCTGCAGAGTGAGTCAATTGGAGGTTTCCTGAGACTGTTCTAATAAGTTACCCAAAAGTGGGTGGCTGAAAAATATTACAGATTTATTGTCTCACAGTTCTGGAGGCCGAAGTCTGAATTCGAGGTTTCAGCAAAGTCATGGTCCCTCGGGAGGCTCTAGAGGAGAATCCCTGGCTCGCTGCCTCTCCCAGCTTCTGGTGTCCATGGGCCATCTTTGGCTTCCCTGCCTTGTGTCCCATCATCTCAATCTCTGCTCCGTCTTCACATCTCACTCTCCTGTCTTCTCTGTGTCTCAAACCTCCCTCTGAAGTTCCCTTGTGAAGACCCTTGTCATTGGATTTAGGGCCCTCGTGGATAATCTCACCTCAAGATCTTTCATTTAATCGCATATGCAAAGTCTCTTTTTCCAAATAAGGTCACATTCCCAGCATTCAGGGAATTGATGTGCACATATATCTGGGGGGCCTTCGTTTAGCCCATGACAGAGGTCTCTCCACATTGCTTTACTCCTCTGTCTCAAACATTTGAAAGGCTTTAACCTTGTTTTCTCCAGTTGCTCTGTCACTACCTATGTTTCTGACTTCCTTTCGCATTCTATTTGTCCCTTGACCCCCAGCCACATAGACCTTTTCCTCTTCAGACATCATATTATCATTTGCTCCTATCGCCAGGATATCTGTCCTCAGTCTTCTTTCTCCCTGAAAGGTTCTTCCGGACATTTTCACGTCGCTGTCTTCTTAGAGTGTTGGTCTCAGCCTGCTGTCGCCCTTCAAGGAACCTTCTGTGATGGCTTTGTATCGGTCAGGTGCTGCAGAAAACAGATGATGCACTCACAGTGGGATAAGTTGAGAATTTATTTCTAAGAAGCCTATCTATAAACAAAGGTGTAGGGGAACCACAAGGGATCCAGGATCCTGAAAGAGTGATACTGGGAGCCAGAATGAAGGAAAGTTGTGTGAAGATAAGGTTTCTCGTGACTAAGCAACCAATGCGAGGTGAACTGGTTGTTTATCTCATGAAGTAGAACTCCTAAAGGTAATACTATGAAATAAAAATAGAAAATACACTGAAGGAATGATAGTCAAAGTGTATGGAGGCTCACTTTTCCTTCTGCTACCACATTGCTGGTTGAACAAAGACCCCGCCTAAGGTTGTATTTCTCAGCATCTCTGTAAAAATGATTTTACTGGGAAGTTTTACAACAAACTGACACTTCTGAAGCACATGCAAAAGAATATTGCTTGTGCCTTCTGAGTACACCCCTGACAAGCAGACCTTCCAGCTCTCTCTTGGGAAATCTGGGGTTCAGCTAGACCTCTGGGGACTAATGAGCAGTGATTTAGCTCAGAAGACAAACCACAGCAGTGCTGATTGCTAAGCAGCCACGAGGTAGCAGGTGTACTACAAAAGGGTGAATTAGTCATAACTTCAGCCTCTCTCATGGTTAAAACTAATTCGAACTGCAGCCTGTCTGAGATATAGGTTTAATATGACCAGAGGCAGGAAGAAAACTGAAGACAAAGAAATCAATGAATATTTGATTAAGAATGCTAATTTTTTACTAAGAATGCTAAAAAAAGTGCAAATTGCTGACTGCTAGTGTTTAGGGCCAGGAAAAGCTTGTCATTATTTACTTATTTATACATAACCTAATTTTTCCAAATCCTATTTGAAGCATCTTAGAGTACAAAAATATATGAGGGAAATGATTAAAATCTCAAGAGCAATGAATAGAAAAAGAGAAAGTTAAAAGAAGTGGATTTAAAAAAGAGTCTTGTTTAGGCTCATTATAGATAAAGAAAATTTAATGAAGAAAATTTAATTAAGAAGTCTTCCCCATTTATAATGGTACTAGTCAGCTTGGGCAGCCACATCAAAAGCCACAGGCCCAGTAGCTTACACAGTAGAAGACATTTCTCAGTGCTCTGCAGGCTGGAAGCATCAGATCAAAGTCTTTCTGATGAGCGCTCTCCGCCTGACCTGCAGATGGCCATTTGTCCTTGCTTGGCCTTCCTCCGAGCAGGCTCAGACCGAGAGAGAGATCTCTCTACTCCTTTCTTATCTAGTCACAAATCCCACAGAATTAAGACCCCATCCTTGTGACCTCATTTAACCTTAACTTCCTCCTGAAGGCCCTAATGCCAAATACAGTTACACTGCGAGTTAGGACTTAAATATATGAATTGGGGGACACAATTCAGCCCATAACAATACTTTAATTGTTGACAGTATTACAGTTGTTCCCCATTCCCACCCCCCTTTGCCACCCTCCACCCAGACCCCGCCCACCCCAGGCCTTCCCCACACTATTATTGGTGTCCGGGGGCTATGCATAGATGAATATATGTTCTTTGGTTAATCTCTGCCCCTCCACCCACCCCCTCCCCTCTGAGATCTGTCAGTCTGTTCCATGTATTCATGCCTCTGGATCTATTTTGTTTGTCAGTCTATTTTGTTCATTAAAGTCCACATATAAGTGAGATCCTGTGATGTCTGTCTTTCTCTGGTTTATTTCACTCAGCATAATACCCTCCAGGTCCATCCACACTGTCACAAAAGATAAGAGGTCCTTCTTTTTCACAGCTGCCTAGTATTCCATGGTGTCAACATCCCATAGCTTTTTATGCCCTCACCTACTGATGGGCACTTGGGCTGCTTCCAGATCTTAGCTGTTGCAAACACCACTGCTATAGCAATACTTTTAGCATTTAACTGTGACATGCATCATTATCTGCTAGTCCTGCGTTCCTTGGAAGTCAGGTCAGGCTCTATCTTTTCAAGTCAGCTTTGAGCCCTGACTCCTGTCTTCTCAGCTTAGGGGCACCC